>NC_142689.1:51660000-52910000 GCF_056320005.1 Nelumbo lutea | reverse complement strand
CAGTTCAGCCTTTTTCGATTTGGAGATCTCCTCCTGCCGCCGCCATCTGCCATTGCAAGATTAGATCTTTGCAGAAAAGAAAGTCAAGAAATCTGTTCTTGACATCAGTCTTGCAAGAAAGGCTGAAAAGGATTCAGTGTTTAGTACTTCCAGAGGATTCTTGTGAAGGATCCAGTGTGTAGGACGCACCCTGCTGGTTTTGTTCCATCCACAGCTGTGTCATCTTCAGCAGGAACGGATCTTGGTGCATTCTTTGGGCGTGAACACCAACTTTGGGAGATACTGCTTCTCCGGATCAGGTATATTCCTCCCATTTATCTTTTGGTACAGATCTGGTTTGATTATGGTTCAAGTAGGATCCTTGAATATTGTATTCTAAATTTAGGGAATATGATTCCCAGTTGGGAGAAGGTAGGAAATTTTTGAAATTCGCCCACCCATTCCGCAACCTTTATGGCGTCCATTTGATGGATCCTACCATTCTTTCAACACCCGACCCCTAGACTCGATTATGATATTGTATTAGGTGTCAGATTAGGCTGTCTTTGATGTACCCATCAGTGAGATCCTTAGCGGGGGTCAAAACTTGGGTATGTTGGGACAGTCTGAGAATTCATATGGGTGGGTGATCATAGTGACAGGATCAACCCCTTTGTTGGACAAAGGTAATGATCGAGGATGCACTCTCACTAATGGAAACCAAGATTGCCGGTAGCTGAATTCAATCGTTGAGATTTGTTTTGAAAAGTATATTTTATATGAGATATAAATTATATATATTTTGGTTTCTAAAATGTTTGCAAGAAGGTTTTAATTCCCGGGATCCATATAAGTGGAGAGTGCAACTCTGTTCCTTGCAGTCGAGTGGGAGGTCCTCTCTTGTCGGGTAGTGTATGATCATTATGGGCTAAGAGGTTAAGTGTAAGACCGTTGAGGATAATACCTGATGGGTTAATGTTGCATTTGCCCACAGTCCCTGCGTGTTACAAGGTGGCTTGGCCCAAGGACCACTTAGGGTAAGTGTTGGGCCCATAGATCCCATTTGATGGGTTTCAAGGGGTGCACTGTTCATAGTAGTGTATTCGGCCATACCTTGTAACAAAGGCTGGGCCGAACCCATGTGGCTGATGTGTATATCAATGCTTTGGTCCCACGCATACAAGGAAGTCCAACTGGGCACCAGTTAGGAAGGTTAAGTGAGCACATAAGCTTAATGGGCCTAAAGCCCATTTTGAACTGGGCTATTTAATTAGTTAAATATGGGGCGAATTATAAGATTGATTATCAGATAGGATAGGGTCTTAACCCTATCCACTCAGAGAGTCCAGATCTGAATGTGATTCAGATCTAGAAACCTCCTAATGAGATTAGGAGAAAGCTAATCTAATCTGCAGATAAGATAAGGGTTATCCTTATCACCTAAAGGGATGTCTGGTTCAAATCAGGTTTGGATCAGCAAGTCCTAATTGGTTTAGGAGCTGATCCTTTAGGGTTACAAGAGAAAAGAGGGGCGGCAACCTTTGGTAGAGATAATTCACATCCTCGTTGAGAGCTAAAAACACAGAAGAAATAATTAAGCAACCCTATAGAATTCTTTCTTGCCGCCTCCTTGTTCTTGCCGCCCTGTTTTCCACTTTGATCTCCAATTGTGGGAGAAGTCAAGATTTGATCTTGACATTAGTTCTATGAGAAAGAATTGATAGGAAGCTGTGCTCACGTGCCATCCTGCTATTTCTTACGAAGGACAAAATTCTTGGAGAAGAATACTACTGATTCTGCTCCATCCAGCACTGCGCCATCTTCAGTGGAAGTAGTCTTTGGATCATTCTTTGGGTGTGAACACCTTCATTGGGAGATATTGTTTATCCGTATCAAGTATAATCCTCTCCTACTCCTTTTGGTTCAAAAATGATCATTGAAAATATGATTTTCTAAATAGGGAATGTGATTCCTAGTTGAAAGGAGAGAAAATTTTTTGAAATTCGCCCCTTTATTCCGCAAGATTTGGGCATCCATACGATGGATCTCTCATCCCTTCATAGTTGACAACCCTTCATATGTGCATAACCGGAAGAAGAAATAATTCTTTGTTTCTTGCCCCGAGGGTTGGTTGTTTAGGTCAGATTGGGGGAGGTTGAACCTGACAGTCGAGAGGGCATCCACTTATCTTTAGGATGATGAAGTTGAGGTTATTTCCTACATCCGAGTGTCGAGGAAGATATGGGCCATGCCCCTGGTGGAGGAGGAGGTAGCTCTAGTGTTGGTTGGCCTCAGCCCCGCTCGCCTTAGTTGGAGAACTCCTATTGTTGGCTTTAACACGTCGGTTCATTTTCTTATGCATGAGTACTGAAACCCTTGTTTTTTTTTTTTTTTGTAGAGATGCCTTTCAATAAAGAGATGTTGTTGGAGAAAGTAAAGTTTTTGAGGAAGACGTTGGGTATAGGCACAAAGGGAAGCAATGCCAACTGAGAGAGTGCCTCGACTGCTAGTGCCTAGTGGTGTTGGGGTAGACTGAGGGAAGAGGCAAGTGAAGGGAGACCGGCCAGAAGAGGCTGACTGATCCACCTCAATCCCCAAAGGGGAAGAGGTTGGAAAACAAGGACCACCCAGGTGAGGGTGGTCCTTAAAGGCGATAACATGCCAAGGGGGTCACAGATGAGGGTACCGCTAGAGGGTCCTGCCCTTCGGGACCTCAACCTATTAGACCGTTTTGTATGCCCTTAGCTTCAATCTGATTTGATGTACTTTTGATATTTAGTGTAAATAAATAAAGTGCATGTTTGATTCATGTTGTTTGGTATGATTTTGTGTAAGACCCTAAAACTGGACACTTAATGAGACTCGTGTTCATTTTAAATGTTCACAGCCATTGGATAAATCTGGGGAGATTTATCCAGCCAAGGCTGATACTGGTGTGCTGTCAAGTGTTGGGATGGCCTGTCTTGGCCACCAAGGTAAGACCCAAGGCACATGTAGTATGGGATTAATCAAATCCTTGAACCGGAGCAGATTTTCAGTATTGCCCTGGACCTTAGAGATAGATGGGCAAAAGTGGAAAGTTACACTTGACCCCTAGACTCGATTGTGATATTCACTAGGTATCGGATTGGGCTGTCTTTGATTTGCTAATCAGTGAGAATCTTAGCAGGGGTCAAAACCTAGGCATGTTGGGGCTGTCTAAGAATTCATCTGAGTGGGTGATCATAGTGACAGGATCAGTCCCTTTGTCGGACAAAGGTAATGATTGGGAATGCACTCTCTCTAATGGAAACCAAACTGCCGGCAGTTGATTTCAATCGTTAGAATTTGTTTTGCAAAATTTATATATGATATACATATATATATGGTTTCAAAATGTTTGCAAATGGTTTTAATTCCCGGGATCCATGTGAGTGGAGAGTGCAGCACTGTTCCTTGCAGCCGAGGGAGAGGTCTTCCCTTGTTAGGCAGTGCTTGATCATTATGGGCTGAGAGGTTTAAGTGTAAGGCCATTAAGGAAAATACCTGATGGGTTAATCTTGCACTTGCCCACAGTCCTTGGGTTTTTATAAGATGGCTTGGCCTAGGGACCACTTAATATAAGCGTTGGGCCCATAGGGTCTATGTGATGGGCTTAGGGGTTCATTGGGCTTCTTAGTAATTCGGATAGGCCTTATAATTAAGGCTGGACCGAACCCATGTGGCTGGTGTGTAGATCAATGCTTGGGTCCCAGGCCATACAAAAAAGCCCAACTGAGCAGTAGATTGGAAACTAATTGAGAATTGATTATTTAATGGGCCAAAAGCCCATTTCGAACTAGGCTGATATGATCACCCACTTAAGGGGCGAATCTGAGATTAAGATTAGCAAAAGGACTGGGCCTTTAATCTAATCCACTCTAGGAGACCAAATTCAAATCAGATTTGAATATGGTAATCTCCTGATAAGATCAGGAGTTATCTAACCTAATATGCAGATAGGATTGAGATCATCCCCTATCCAAATGCTGATTTGGTTTGGGATAACTCCTAATTAGGAGGTTTCTTAATGAAGAAGAAAAGAAGGAGAAACCCTAAGAGTGATACAACTGAATTCGAACCTAGGGTTTTTGGCAAGATAGTTTGTTGTGAATTGAGATAGGATCTCATACATTCTCCAGAGAGAAGAGAAGCATTATTCGCCATCTTCATCTTAGGAATTCTCCTCTAGCCGCCGCCATTCTCTGAAAAGATTAGATCTTTGAAGGAGAAAAATCAAGAAATCAGTTCTTGATATCAGTTAGCAGAAAGAACTGAAAAGATTTGGTGCTCAGAGTTTTAGAGGATTCTTGCGAAGGATCAGTGTGTAGGATGCACTCTACTGGTTCCGTTCCACATATTGTTGTCTCATCTTCAGCAGGAGCGGATCTTGGTGTCCTCTTTGGGAGTGAACACCAACTTTTGGAGATACTGCTTCTCTGGATCAGGTATAATTCCTCCATTTTCTTTTGGTTCGATTATGGTTCAAGAGGATCCTTGAATATTGCATTCAAAATTTAGGGAATATGATTCCTAGTTGGAAGAAGGTAGGAAAATTTTTGAAATTCGCCCACGTATTCCGAAACCTTTTCGGCGTCCATACGATGGAACCTACCATTCTTTCAGTGGTATCAGAGCCACAGGTTCGAATTTTGAACCAAGAAAATCAGATCTGAACATGCATAGATGGGCAGAAGTTGTTCTACCAAGATTTGCGCAGATTATTTTCTTTTTCAAGAAATCATTTCTTGTTAAGGGCGATTGATCTGAAATTAATTTTTATTAAATCCAAAATTTATTTAGAATTGTTCTTTATTTATTTTGATTTAATGGACTGCTTGAACCATGGAGATCGAAGTGCAGATTTGGCGTAGAGGGCCTGCACAATTCTTCTTTTTTTTTATTAATTCAATTTGGTCTGTAAAATAATTTTTTTATTATTTTTCTAGACTGAATGTATAGGATTTGATCAAGAATGTAAGTAATTAATAGAAATAGGATTTTTGTTTTTTTATTTATTTTCTTGATTAAAGAAGAAGGCGGCGCTGGAGAGTTACAGATGGAGAGATCGCTTTCTGTGATTTGCAGTTTGCGAAACTGCAAATCAAATTATTAATTTGATTTGTGTTTGTCTAAAGTCAAATTATTAATTTCAGATCTTTCATGAATTAACTCTTGAATTGAAAATCAATTTCGGAAAATTTCAGACTGTTTTCAGTCCAATTTTCTCACACTTGCTATTCCAAATCTGATATTCAATTGCAGGGATTAATTCGGCCCACCTGTAAAGCCCAATTTTAAAGGGCTAAAACTACAAAAGCCCACTCTTGTAAGAAAAGTTATATGGGCCAAACTGCTCATTGCGATTTAGCCCATATACCTAGACAGCATTAATAGTTAATGTTATGATTTAAATGGGCTGGTTAATGGCTTTACAATAATTGTTTTGATCGGATCAATTTCTTCCATTGCATGTGATGTGTGGATGTTTGATGTACTACGAACATGGGCCATAAGCACTTGGCTCGTGATGACTCGATAGTGGCTCTTGCGCACACCATGGCTGAATGCACATCATTGCCATGGTGTCCCATAAGAAAATTGGATGACCCCTCCTTACTTGGTGGGTTCCACAACCCTAAAAAGGGACACATGCGGAAACCTTAGCCGTTTAAGGCCCACCAAAAATCTGACTTTATGAAAGTCAGTAGGAGCCACTTTGGTTTGACCTAAACTAGAACTAAGGCGTAATTTTTTTTGTTCCCTCCAGCAATTATGAGTGCATGTGATTGGGAGATCCATATGATGGATTCTCTAAAGGCCTTCCATCATTAGCACAATGATGGGTCCTTCAGTAATGAGGAAACACACTATAAAATTAGGCTATCCATTTGATATTGGATCTGTCAAAGTGTTTCATAAGATGATAGGGGCATCATAGGCCGATGTGGGAGGTGCTTCACCAAAAAATGGGAACTCTCTCACGGTACCTTGGCGTAACCTGAATATGATGGGTGAGCACTCACTGAACAGAAATGTTTACCAAAAAATGACTCTAAACCTTGTCTGACAGAGGCCAAAGGGAAACTCATACGGTGAGTGGATATGATCCGTTATAGAAAGGTGGTGGGGTTTTGTAGCTGAAATAGTTGGCTTCACGCACCCTATGTGATTTCCCACATTTCCAGAGACATTTTTCCGTCTCCATCACTGAGAAAGGAGGAAAATCTCAGAGATGAACAAATGGGAATGGAACATAGATTAAAAGCCATATCTATGTAGGTAACATGAATCAAACTAAGGTTGTGGACTAACGTCTTTGTTGTTTTATCAGAAAATGGCAAACAATCAATTTGCAAAGCTTCTAGACGATAACAAGCTTAAGAGCCCAAACTATGCCGACTGGTACAAAAATCTTATGCTGGTCCTAACTTCCGAAAAGTTAGATAAGGTGGTAAAAAATCCTGCCCCGGAGCATCCGGGTGATAGGCCTTCTAAGGCCCGAAGGAGGGAGTACCAAGATTGGGAGGATAAAAACTCCCTAGCCAACTGCTTTGTCATTGCCTCACTAAACAACTCAATACAGAGGCAGTTCGATCAGATCGAACTAGCCAAGGACATATTGGACAGTCTAAAGACAATGTATGAAGAGTAGAATCGTTCTACTCGACACAAGGTCTTGAAACTGTTCATGATCTCACAGATGTCCAAAGGGCAGAAAGTTCATGACCATTGTCTTCGGATGATGGGCTACATTAACAAACTCAAAGCACTTGGATTCAGGCTAGATCTTGGCACGCAAATAGATGCCATCCTGAATTCTTTGCCCTCTTCCTTCAATGCGTTCACAATGAACTACAACATGAACAAGCTGAATGTCAATGTCTAGGAACTCAGCAATATGTTGCAGAGGGCCGAGGATCTGCTTAAGAAGGATGAGCATGTGGTTATGCTTGCTGAAGCTAACAAATCGGGCAAGAAAAAGAGAAAGGAAATGAAGCCCCAGAAGAAAGATACCAAGCCCAAGAAGCAGAAGAAGAAAAAGGCATCTAATGTCCGTCACTTTTGTAAGCAGATCGACCATTGGAAGAGGAACTATCCTGCCTACCTGGAATCTAAGAAAGATAACGTCAAAACTTGTGTCATAGAAACTAATATGTTAGTGACTTCTGTGTCCTAGTGTATTGACTCTGAGGCTTCAACTCATGCGTGTAACTCACTGTAGGGGTTCAAAGTTAGCAGAAGATTGAGTGAAGGAGAAGTGACACTATTATTGGGAACGACTGCAAGTGTTGCAGATGTGGCAATTGGAACCGTAGAATTAGTCTTTAGAGAAGGAGTACTTGTACTTATAGATTGTATTTATGTATAAAACTTGAGAAGAAATTTAATTTATGTTTCTAAACTGTGTGCTGATAGATATACTGTTTATTTTAGTAATATGATTATTGTTAAACGGAATAATAAATTCATCGCATGCGGGGAACTGGAGAACGATCTCTATGTTCTGCATCATTCTCTAGAAACTAATCTAACCGAAACTACGTCAGTCAAAAATCCCAAGAAAAGGATTCATGATACAGTAAGTCCTACATGCTTGTGGCATTACCGATTGGCCATATCAGTGTTGACTGAATCACAAGACTGGTAAAGGATGGTCCTTTGGATTTTCTAACCGTAGAAAATCTACCCACTTGAGAGCCTTGCCTCCAAGGCAAGATGACTAAGCGGCCATTTGATGGTAAGCCTGAAAAATGTACAGGCACACTTGACCTAATTCATACTGATGTATGTGGCTCCCTAAGTGTTGGAACTCGTAAGCAACACGTGTATTTCATTACATTTACCAATGATTATTCTCGGTATGGTTACATGTACCTAATGAGACATAAGTCTGAATCCTTTGAAAAGTTCAAAGAGTTTAGGCAGAAAGTCGAGAAACAGTTAGGGAGACAAATTAAGGCCCTTCGGCCGGATCAAGGTGGCGAGTATCTCTCTGACGAATTTAGGGACTACTTGAAGGTCAATGGGATAGTGTCACAATTAGCTCCTCCTGTTACACCTCAACTTAATGGTCTTCAAGAGAGGAGGAATAGGACCTTGTTAGACATGGTCCAGTCACTTCTCGTACACTCAGAATTACCCACATCCTTTTGGGGATATGCATTAGAGACTGCTATCTACATGCTGAATCGGGTTCCAACCAAATCGGTTCTGAAAACTCCATATGAACTCTGGACCGGAAGGAAGCCAAGTGTAAGACACTTGAAGATTTGGGGTTATCCTACTCACATTAAAAGAATGAGTGCGGACAAGTTGGAATCCAAGACCAGTCGTTGCCTACTCATAGGCTACCCAAAGGAGTCGGTAGGTTATCTATTCTATGACCCAAGTAAGCAGAAAATGTTTTGCAGTCGAAACGCCCAAATCTTAGAGACCGATTACATCCTGGATGCCCATCATCAGGAAATAGTTCTTGATGAGGAGAGCCCATGAGCAGTGAGAGATGTCTCACAAGTTCCAGGTAGTGACCAACCTAGAAGATCCCCTCGAGTATCCAGGCCACCAGTCAAATATGGTTATGACCAGGATAGTTACCTGGTGGAAGCCTTGACTAGTGAGGAGGATCTCGTGACTTACGCGGAAGATATGTTAGACATAGATTCCCAAAAGTGGTTGGAGGCCATGAGAGCTGAGATGGACTCGATGGAGGCCAATGAAGTCTAGACTCTTGTAGACCCGCCCTCCAGGGTAAAAGCAATTGGTTGCAAGTGGATCTACAAGAGGAAGAAGGGCCCCAATGGCAGGATTGAGACCTACAAAGCTCGTTTGGTGGCGAAAGGGTATACTCAAAAAGAAGGCATCGATTATGAGGAGACCTTTTCGCCCATGGTCATGCTTAAATCCATTAGGATCCTGTTAGCTGTAGCAGCATACCATGACTATGAGATTTCGCATATGGATGTCAAAACTGCATTCCTGAATGGAGATCTTAGTGAATATATCTACATGCAGTAGCCACAAGGCTTCATTGCTGCTGGTCAGGAACATATGGTATGTAAACCTAATAGATCAATATATGGACTTAAGCAAGCTTCTAGAAGTTGGAACATCCGTTTTCATTCTACCGTCAAAACATTTGATTTTGAGCAGAATCTGGATGAGCCATGTGTTTACAGGAAGTCCAATGGGGATAAGGTTACCTTCTTGGTTCTGCATGTAGATGACATTCTACTCATTGGGAATGATGTAGGATTGTTAACTACGGTGAAAGTATGGCTTTCACAACAATTCTCCATGAAAGATCTTGGAGAAGCCTCCTATATACTGCGTATTCGGCTTTATAGAGATAGATCAAAGTGGATAATATGATTATCCCAATCTGCTTACATTGAAAAAATAGTCAAAAGATACAACATGGAGAACTCAAAGAAAGGAAATGTTCCTTTCAGGCATGGAGTCACTCTCTCCAAGAAGATGTCTCCTAAGACCTCTGAGGAGATTGAGGGCATGAAAGACATTCCCTATGCCTCTGCCGTAGGGAGCATCATTTATGCCATTTTGTGCACTCGTCCTGACATTGCTCAGGTAGTTAGTATAGTAAGCAGATTCTAGGCCAACCCAAGGCAGGAGCACTAGACTGCTGTGAAAAACATACTTAAGTACCTTCATAGGACAAAAGAGTTTTGTCTGGTATTTGATGGTAGTTCACTACAAGTTTTAGGGTATACTGATGCCGATTTCTAGTCGGATCCAGATGATAGAAAGTCTACATCTGGGTATGTTTTCACGATAGGATCGTGTGCTGTTTGCTGAAAAAATGGCAAACAGGGGCCCACTGAAGATTCCACAACCTAGGCCGAGTACATTGTCGCAAGTGAAGTTGCCAAGGAAGCCATGTGGATGAAGAAATTCATTCACGAATTGGGAGTGATTCCATCTAGCACATCACCCATCCCGTTGTTGTGTGACAACAATGGAGCGATCGCCCAGGCTAAAGAGCCTCGGGCCCACTCGAGGTCAAAGCACATCAAGAGGAAGTACCATGTACTGTGGGAGATCGTTGGTAGAGGGGACGTCCTGATTTAGAAAGTAGCATCAACGGATAATGTGGCAAACCCATTAACTAAGCCACTGACACAGAAGGTGTTTGACAAACACATGGAGAGTATGAGACTCCAACTTGTACCAGATTGGACCTAAGTGTAAGTGGGAGCTGTTAGACAGTTTTGCATGCCCTTAGCTTCAATCTGATTTGATGTACTTTTGATATTTAGTGTAAATAAATGAAGTGCATGTTTGATTCATGTTGTTTGGTATGATTCTGTGTAAGACCCTAAAACTGGACACTTAATGAGAATCGTGTTCGTTTTAAATGTTCACATCCATTGGATAAGTCTGGGGAGATTTATCCAGCCAAGGCTGATACTAGTGTGCTGTCAAGTGTTGGGATGGCCTGTCTTGGCCACCAAGGTAAGACCCAAGGCACATGTAGTATGAGATTACTCGAATCCTTGCACCGGACCAGATTTTCAGTATTGCCCTGGACCTTAGAGATAGATGGGCAAAAGTGGAAAGTTACACTTGACCCCTAGACTCGATTGTGATATTCACTAGGTATCGGATTGGGCTGTCTTTGATTTGCTAATCAGTGAGAATCTTAGCAGGGGTCAAAACCTAGGCATGTTGGGGCTGTCTAAGAATTCATCTGAGTGGGTGATTATAGTGACAGGATCAGTCCCTTTGTTGGACAAAGGTAATGATCGGGAATGCACTCTCTCTAATGGAAACCAAACTGTCGGCAGTTGATTTCAATCGTTAGAATTTGTTTTGCAAAATTTATATATGATATACATATATATATGGTTTCAAAATGTTTGCAAATGGTTTTAATTCCCGGGATCCATGTGAGTGGAGAGTGTAGCACTGTTCCTTGCAGCCGAGGGAGAGGTCTTCCCTTGTTGGGCAGTGCTTGATCATTATGGGCTGAGAGGTTAAGTGTAAGGCCATTAAGGAAAATACCTGATGGGCTAATCTTGCACCTGCGCACAGTCCCTGTGTTTTTATAAGATGGCTTGGCTTAGGGACCACTTAATGTAAGCGTTGGGCCCATAGGGTCCATGTGATGGGCTCAGGGGTTCACTGGGCTTCTTAGTGAATTCGGATAGGCCTTATAATGAAGGCTGGGCCGAACCCATGTGGCTAGTGTGTAGATCAATGCTTGGGTCCCACGCCAAGCCCAACTGGACTGCAAATTGGAAACTAATTGAGAACTGATTATTTAATGGGCAAATGCCCATTTCAAAATAGGCTGATATGATCATCCACTTAAGGGGCGAATTTGAGATTAAGGTTAGCTAAAGGATTGGGCCTTTAACCTAATCCACTCTAGGAGACCAAATTCAAATCAGATTTGAATATGGTAATCTCCTAATAAGATCAGGGGTTATCTAACCTAATATGCAGATAGGATTGAGATCATCCCCTATCTAAATGCTGATTTGGTTTGGGATAACTCCTAATTAGGAGGTTTCTTAATGAAGAAGAAAAGAAGGAGAAACCCTAAGAGTGATACAACTGAATTCGAACCTAGGGTTTTTGGCAAGATAGTTTGCTGTGAATTGAGATAGGATCTCATACATTCTCCAGAGAGAAGAGAAGCATTATTCGCCATCTTCATCTTAGGAATTCTCCTCTAGCCGCCGCCATTCTCTGAAAAGATTTGATCTTTGAAGGAGAAAAATCAAGAAATTAGTTCTTGATATTAGTTAGCAGAAAGAACTAAAAAGATTTGGTGCTCAGAGTTTCAGAGGATTCCTGCGAAGGATTCAGTGTGTAGGATGCACTCTACTGGTTTCGTTCCACATATTGTTGTCTCATCTTCATCTGGAGCGGATCTTAGTGTCCTCTTTGGGCGTGAACACCAAATTTTGGAGATACTGCTTCTCTGGATCAGGTATAATTCCTCCATTTTCTTTTGATTCAGATCTGGTTCGATTATGGTTCAAGAAGATTCTTGAATATTGCATTCTAAATTTATGGAATATGATTCCTAGTTGGAAGAAGGTAGGAAAATTTTTGAAATTCGCCCACCCATTCCGCAACCTTTTTGGCGTCCATACGATGGAACCTACCATTCTTTCACACCCATCGTTCGAGCCATGGGGCGAGGGGCAGTTGGTGGCGTGGCATACATTCCGGCCCCAATGAAACGTGAAGGAGGCCGACTCAATGAATATGAGGGGGGTCAGTTTGCTTTGGTGACCAAGATGATCCTTTAGGGGGATCATCTCACGATGATTAACTTGGGGCTGCAGGACATGAGTAGTAGTCCTGAACCATCTGGCTGCAGTACTTTGCTTTTTCTTGCCTTGTTCCTTAACAGATTTTTTACTCTTTGGTTCTATAATACTGACAAAGGTGTTTTGTTGCAGTTGGCTCGTTACGCCATCGGCCTTTGTAACAAGGTGGAGGTGCTTCTTTCTCAGTTGAAGGCCTCCTAGGAGAAGAGGGAGTGGCTTGAATTTTGAGTTGAAGAAGATCCTTGAGGCGTACCTCGCAGCCGAGAAGGATCTCGTGAGGCAGCTGAAGGACACTTCTCTTTGTAGGCCTCCTGGGATGTGTATGAATTCCTTGCTCTTTCTATAATTCAAGGTATTAATTGGCAATACATATCTCACCTCTAATGATCTGATCTTATGGCAATCAATTTCTTAACTAAGGACCATGAGAACTAAACTTTTCTCTTTTTATCCATTGATTTGATTTTATTGATTAAGAAAAATCTTTTAACTTAATCTTGAAGACAGCTCAACTTATTCTTCTTTGTTACGAATCATTGCTTATTCTTGTAGTATATCTCAATCTTATATATCTCTGGCCCTGCTTGTAGTTTGAAACATGGTGCATTAGATGTATAGAGATCTATTAGACACATTAGCGTATTTCCGGTCAGGCTATGTAACTAGATTTCTCAAATAAGTATAACATATTGTGCCTAGACAAAGCACCTGGTTGGTTATCATCTGTTGTGGGCCTCATATGGAGTTTGGGGGATCCTATCTGACAACTCATTTGAATTGAATCGCTCAGAACATTTCCAATTCTCAGTTATGGCAACCCAGCTGGTATCCTACCCTTGTACAAACAACTGCGGCAATCACCAGCATCAAAAGCTTCCTCAAATGGATTCCTCTTTTGCACTCTTGACTTCCTCAAATGGATTCCTCACTCAAGGGGACTACTTGTAACTTCATTGTGACTAAATGGGACCATTGTCATAAGGAAAGAAACTAATTTATTTTGTATTTAATTTCAATTTGGATGAATGTAGAGAAAACAAGTTATTTTGTATTCATTTAGACGAATGGATGAAACAAATTACATGTTTGTTTAATAATTGAAATTTATAAAAATTACAATAAAATTATTGATTATTTGTAACGAATTCTAATTATTTTGGATGGTAAAAAAATTAGAGATGCAACTGCTTCTACAAATATTCATAGCTGCCACTGTAGACCTCTAGCAGTAGTCGGTGCACCCCTTTCGTGGTAGTCATGGCTGCTGCTAAAGGTCAAATTGCCGCTTAGAAATTGTCACGAGTCTCGGCAAGCATTGGGACCTCAGCAAGGACCTCGGCAGCAGAGACCTCAGCAAGAGGGGCCTGAGCCCCAGCCGGTCGATCGGGAAGTCCGACATCAACGACAATACCTGGTTCTTGGTGTTGTCAATGCCCTCAAGGTACTAAGCCGCCCCGTAGTCAGTAAGCGCCTGGTTGTATTCGTATGTGGTCTTCCAAATTTTCATGGCCTCCCTAGCCTCCCTCTAAGTACTCAAGAGCCTCTTCAAGCTAAACCCTCTTCATCTTAGACTCCTCAAAGACTTTGTCAGCTCTCTTCAAGGCATCCTTCAGCTGCCTCATGATATCCTTCTTGGCTGCGAGGTATGCCTCAAGAATCTTCTTCAAGTCCTCCTCACACACGACCGAAGCCATCGACTGAGAAAAAAGGTAGTTTCTTGAAGAGTGATGAGAATGAAAATTATCAGATTTTTATCCATTAATATTTGGACTTTTATACTTATTTAATGCCTAATTGGACTCACTATTCTTATATTTCGATTTAGGGCACGAAAGAAGGCATTAGGTGAAAAACAAGGCTAATCGGGTAATTTTGCATAGTTTCGATGCCGTATGGTACTTTGGGCATAACTCTCCCATCCGGACCCCAATTGAGATGATTCAAGATGCATTAGAAAGATAAGGAAAAACTCTACAACTTTCATGTTTTGAGATTTGATAGATTCGGACTAAATTGAGGTCAAAATCGAGATAGAAGTCTAAGCTAATTAGTAGAGAAGCCCAGTTCGCAACAGAAGCCCAATTCACAGAGAAGCCCAATTCATAGCCTTGTAGCGGCCCAATTCGTTGAGAAAGCCCAATACGAATTTAGCATGCATGAATAAGAATCATCAAAGAGTTCTATCAGATTCAATTTTCTGCTGTATTTCTAAAAAGATAAAAGAGATTAAGATTACTAGTTAAGAGATAAGAGTAGATTAGATCTAATCTAGGCATTATCTATTAGAGAACTAAACTCCCAATGAAGAAAGAACTCCTTAGAGGAGCAGGAGACAGCTCCCTCCTAAGTCTATATAAAGGGGGCGGACTAGCACCCAAGGGTATCAGCAACCAAGGAGGAAGAAGCAGAGTTCGCCCCTCTCATCTGGAAGCTGCGATTTCATCATGAAGTATCTGTAAGACTTTATTTTCTGATTGAAGGGTTAGGGAAACTTTGGTTCTATAACATTGTGAGATCTAATTGATTTTATTTTAGTTCACTGCTTATGGGTATTCATGTGTTTTCTGCAATTTCCTGTTAAGATTACTTTTATTGATTAAGCAAGAAGGGCCCCTTGCTCATTCAATGAGAATAATCTATATCCGATTGAACCTCCAATTTCGTATATGATTGGTAGGTTTAATCATGGTGGCAACTAACATAAATTGATTGCAAAAACTTTTTCGATCTATGTTAGGAAAATATATGGTCTAGTTTAAACGGTCCGAGCTTGTGAGATCACTGACCAGAATTGGGTCTCTCCCCTCTTAATGCTATTAATAGATTAAATCCTAAGAGCTTGTTTAGGACTGTGTATTCATAAGAGAAGCAATCAAAGAGCTTGTTTTGGTTGTCAAATAATACGAGTAGAGGCTGGCTGTTAGAGTTTGTTAATGGCAATAACCAATTTATTCTGTTAGACAGTTTTGTATGCCCTTAGCTTCAATCTGATTTGATGTACTTTTGTTATTTAGTGGAAATAAATAAAGTGCATGTTTGATTCATGTTGTTTGGTTTAATTCTGTGTAAAACCCTAAAATTGGACATTTATAGAGACTCATGTTAGTTTTAAATGTTCACAGCCGTTGGATAAGTCTGGGGAGATTTATCCTGCCAAGGCTGATACTGGTGTGCCACCAAGTGTTGGGATGGCCTGTTCCAGAGGATTCTTGAGAAGGATCCAGTGTGTAGGACGCACCCTACTGGTTCTGTTCCATTCACAGCTGTGTCATCTTCAGCAGGAACGGATCTTGGAGCATTCTTTGGGCGTGAACACCAACTTTGGGAGATACTGCTTCTCCGGATCAGGTATATTCCTCCCATTTATCTTTTGGTACAGATCTGGTTTGATTATGTTTCAAGTAGGATCCTTGAATATTGTATTCTAAATTTAGGGAATATGATTCCCAGTTGAGAGAAGGTAGGAAATTTTGGAAATTCGCCCACCCATTCCGCAACCTTTATGGCGTCCATTAGATGGATCCTACCATTCTTTCATATTCATATTTTATGAATTCATCCTTGCATCGAGGATCAATGATAAGAATCAAAGCTGAACTTATCCCTTCAACCGGAAGCTATCTCCCATCGATTTGATCCTTGCTTTTTGTTATTTTCTTTTATTTCATCTTATTTTCCTTAATTCAACAACCCCCTACTTTATATACTTGGAAATAAATGCACCCAATCCCTATGGAGATGATCTTGCTCATCACTATATACAAATTATTCACTTCGAGCAAGACTTTTTATCTTTGGTTGGATTCGACACCCACCAAAGAGAAAAGGTAGAGAAGATGAGAAGAGAAGAAGAGAAGTTGAAAAGAAAAGAGAGCCAATCATCTCGCCGTCCCCGTCACTTATTATTTATACTAAAATAACAGAACAATACAAAGACAACAATGCCCTTATAAGGCGACAAAACATAAAACAACATATATAAAACTCAAAAACATAATAGAATTTGGACTCACATAACTACTGTGGTCCCCACCTCCTATCTAACAACTAACATAAAACATCTACTCAGAAAAACATCATAAAACTAATTAATCTTCAACACTCTCCCTTAAGTTGGGAGTAAATGTCACACATTCCCAACTTGCGTAGAACATGTTCAAGCTTATTCTTCGTCACCCCTTTAGTTAGAACATCAGCCAGTTGCAACTCTGAAGAGACATAAGGCAAACAAACTTCTCCGGTTGTTACCCTTTCTCTTATAAAGTGTCTATCAACTTCAATGTGTTTTGTCCTATCACGCTGAATTGGATTGTGGGCAATATTGATTGCAGCCTGATTGTCACAGTATAACATCATAGGTTCCTCTACTTTCACCCTAATCTCACTTAAAAAGAGATCTAACCCAAAGAAGTTCTAAGACACCATGAGCCATGGATTTATACTCAACCTCTGCATTTGACCTTGCCACAAATGCTTGCTTCTTACTCTTCTAGGAGATCAAGTTTTCACCTACAAAGGTACACACTCCTGATGTAGACCTCCTATCATCTGAGCATCCTGCATAGTCTACATCTGTATAGGATTCTAATTTCAGATTCTTATGATTTGAGAAAAGAATGCCTCTACCAGGATGCTTTTTCAGATATGCAAGTATTCTCTCAATAGCTTTCCAGTGTTGAACCCGAGGTGCATGCATGTACTGGCTCACAACACTAACAACATATGAAATATCTGGTCGTGTCATACACAAATACAACACTTGGCCCACCATTCTTTGATATCTCCCCACATCCTTTACCAATTCACCATCCACACCATTAATTCTATGATTTGGATCAATAGGAGTGTCTGCTGGTTTGGTCCCTAACTTCCTAGCCTCTTGAAGTAGGTCAAGTACATACATTCTCTATGAAATGAAGATTCCATTCTTGGATCTTGCAACTTCAATCCCTAGGAAGTATTTGAGCTCACCAAGATCTTTGATCTCAAATTCTTGTTGCAATTATTTTTTGAGATCATCAATCTCCTCCAAATCATTTATTGTCACCACTATATCATCCACATACGCAATTGGAATTTACACCAGAGCATCTCTCATCTTCATGAAGAGGGTGTGATCAGATTGTGTTTGTGTGTATCCAAAACAGATGAGTGCCCCTCTGAACCAGTCAAACCAAGCCCTAGGTGACTGTTTCAGTCCATATAGAGATTTTCTGAGTCTACACACATTTCCTTTACCAACATTTTCATAAAAACCTATTGTAATGTCCATATATACCTCTTCCTATAAGCCACCATTGAGGAAAGCATTTTTTTACATCGAGCTAGAACAAGGGCCATGAATAGGTGGCTGCTAGAGATAAAAGGATGTGAACTGAACTCATCTTAGCTATTGGTGCAAAGGTTTCCAGATAATCAACACCATTGGTCTGAGTATACCCTTTGTTAGGCAGTTTTGTATGCCCTTAGCTTCAATCAGAATGATGTACATTATGAGTTTATTATAAATGAACAAAAGTACATATTTGATTCATGTTCCCTTAGTATGTTTCTGTGTAATACCCTTAAACTGGACACTTAATAAGACTCGTGTTAGTTTAGAATGTTCACAGCCAGTGGGTCGGTTTGGGGAGACCTATCCTAATAAGGCTGACACTGTTAGGTCACCAAGTCGGTTGGGGTGGCCTGTCTCAGCTGCCAGGGTGAGACCCTAGGCACATTCAGTGTAGGATTAATTGAATCTTTGAACTAGAAAGTTACACCCGACCCCTAGACTCGATTATGATACTGCACTAGGTGTCGGATTGGGTTGTCTTTAATGTACCAATCAGTGAGATCCTTAGCCGGGGTCAAAACCTGGGTATGTTGGGGCAGTCTAAGAATTCATCTGAGTGGGTGATCATAGTGACAAGATCAGCCCCTTTGTCGGACAAAGGTAATGATCGGGGATGCATTCTTACTGATAGAAATCAAGATTACCAGCAATCGATTTCAATCGTTGAGATTTGTTTTTGCAAAGTATATTTTATATGAGATATAAAAGTATTTATATTATGGTTTCTAAAATGTTTGCAAAAGGTTTTAATTCCCGGGATGAATATAAGCAGAGAGTGCAATACTATTCCTTGCAACCGAGGGAGAGGTCCTCTCTTGTCAGGCAGTGTTTGATCATTATGGGCTGAGAGGTTGAGTATAAGACCATTGAGGATAATACTTGATGGGCTAATCTTGCATCTGCCCACAGTCCCTGGGTGTTACAAAGTGGCTTGGCCCAGGGACCACTTAGGGTAAGTGTTGGGCCCATAGAACCCATTTGATGTGTTTCAGGGGGTGCACTGTCCATAATAGTGTATTTGGCCAGACCTTGTAACAAAGGCTGAGCCGAACCCATGTAGCTGATGTGTAGATTAATGTTTGGGTCCCACACCATACAAGGAAGCCCAACTGGGCAGTAGATAGGAAGACTAAGTGAGCACATAACCTTAATGGGCCTTAAGCCCATTTCGAACTGGGCTAATATTATGAGTTAAATATGGGGCGAATTCTGAGATGGTAAGCAGATAGGATAGGGTCTTAACCCTATCCACTCAGAGAGTCCAAATCTGAAGGTTGATCTAATATGCAGATAAGATAAGGGTTTATCCTGATCACCTAAAGGGATGTCTGATCCAAATATGATTTGGATCAGCAACTCCTAATTGGATTAGGAGTTGATCCTTTAGGGTTACAAAAGAATGAAGGGGTGGCAGCCTTTAGAAGAGACATACTCACATCATATTCAGAGCTGAAATCACAGAAGGAAGAATTAAGCAACCTTGCAGAATTCTTTCTTGCCACCTCCATCTTCTTGTTGCCTACCTTGCTAGTTTGATCTCCACTTGTGGGAGAAGTCAATATTTGATCTTGATATCAGTTCTTTGTGAAAATATTGACATGAAGTTGTGCTCACATGCCATCCTACTATTTCTTGCGAAGGAATTGATTCTTGGAGAAGAACACTGCTGATTTTGCTCCATCCTGCACTGCGTCATATTCAATGGGAGCAGTTTTTTGATCTTTCCTTGGGCATGAACACCTCCATTGGGAGATATTATTTCTCCGTATCAGGTATAATTCTCTCCCACTACTTTTGTTTAGATCTGGTTCAGTTTATGGTTCAAGATTGATCATTGAAAATATGATTTTCTAAATAGAGAATGCGATTCCTAGTTGAAGGGAGAGAAAAATTTTTGAAATTCACCCACCTTATTCCGCAAGATTTGGGCGTCCATACGATGGATCTCGCATCCCTTCAGTGGTATCAGAGCCATGGTTCAAATCTTGAACCAATTTGTTTCAGATCTGAACCTGCGCAAATAGGCAAAAGGTGTTATACCCGATTTGCGTAGATAAAGGTTTTGGGAAATTTGTTCCCAAATTTATGGGCGAATAATCTGAAATTAATTTTATATAAATCTGATTATTGTTTAGAATTGTTCTTTATGATTTTCTTGATTTATGGGCTATTCGTACAAGAGGAGATCGAATTCTTGATTTGTGCAGGGAACCTACGATTTTGCATTTTATGGATTATTTTATTACATTTGGTCTGTAAAATATATTTTTTTATTTTAGATTGAATGTATAGGTATTTGATTATTAAAGATCAAACCGTAGACCCATTCGAACCAAGATTTGTTCAAATTGTTTGAACCGAATCTAGGGTTCGATCAAGGCTGAAAGTTAGCCCTAATTTTTCCACTAATGGGCCTGAGGCTTGATAATTATTTAAATAATTAATTCGGCCCAACCTATAAAGGCCTAGTTTTAAATAGTTAAAACTGCTAAAAGCCCATTTAACACTTAAAGATATATGGGCCGAACTCATCAACCCTAATTCAGCCCATATACCTAGATAAAATTAATGGTTAATATTATGGATTTAAAATGGGCTTCAAATGGGCTTTACAGATAATTAATTGATTGGATCAATTTATCCTTGCATGTGATGTATGGATGTGTGATGTGTTACTTACATGGGCCATAAGTGTTTGGCCCATGCTCAATCGACAGTGGCTCTTGCGCACACCATGGCTGAATGCACATCATTGGCATGGTGTCCCTTTTGGTCATTGGATGACCTCCCTTAGTGGTGGGTCCCACACCTCATGGAGAGGTTACGTGCGGGACCCTAGCTGATCTGAGCCCACCGAAATCTGACTTTATGAAAGTCAGTGAGAGCCACTTGGGTATGACCTAGATCAAACTAGGGCATAATTGATTGTTCCCTCTAGCTAATATAAGTGCATGTGATAGGGAGATTCATATGATGAACTCTGTAAAGGCCTTCCATCATTAGCATGAGGATGGGTCCTTTTGTAATGAGGAAACATACTAGAGAATGGGCTATCCATTTGTTGTTGGGCTTGTCTGAGTGTTTCATAAGATGATAGGAGCATCATAGATCGATGTGGGAGGGACTTCACCAGAAAATGGGAACTCTCTCACAGTACCTTGGCGTTCACGAATATGATGGGTAAGCATTCACTGGACAGAAAGGTTTACCTGAAAACGACTCTGAACCTTGTCTGATAAAGGCCAAAGGGAAAGCTCATATGATGAGTGGATATGATCATTCACAGAAAGGTGGTGGGGTTTTGCAGCTGAAATAGCTGGCTCCATGCACTCTATGTGATTTCCCACATTTCTAGAGACAACTCACAGTCTCCGTCACTGAGAAAGGAGGGAAATCTCATAAATGAATAAATGGAAATGGAACGTAGATTAAAATCCATATCTATATAATGAACGTGAATCAAATTAGGTTATGGACTGATGTTTGCCCTTTTATTAGAAAATGGTAAACGAACAATTTGCAAAGCTGCTTGATGACAACAAGCTGAAGGGCCCAAACTATGTCGACCAGTATAGGAACCTTATGTTGGTCTTAACCTCTGAGAAGTTGGACAAGGTAGCCAAGAATCCTACCCCGGATCGTCCGGGAGATAGGGATTCTGAGGCCCAAAGAAGAGAATACCAAGAATGGGAGGAGAAAAACTCCCTTACCCACTACTATATCATTGCCTCCTTGGACAATCTAATTCAGAGGTAGTTCGATCAGATCGAACTTGCTAAATACGTATTGGACAGTCTCAAGACAATGTACGAAGAGCAGAATCGTTTTACTCGGCAGAAGGTCTTGAAACAGTTCATGACCGTACAGATGTCCAAGGGCCAAAAAGTTCACGACCATTGTCTCTGGATGATGGGTTATATCAACGAACTGGAGGCTCTTGGGTCCGGGCTGGATCTGTTAACACAGATGGATGCTATTCTCAACTCTCTACTTCCATCCTTTAATCCATTCATCATGAATTACAACATGAACAAGCTGAACGTCAACTTGCAAGAACTCAGCAATATGTTGCAGAGGGCCAAAGAATTGATTAAAAAGGATGAGCCCATTGCCATGCTTGTTGAAACTGGAAAATTGGGCAAGAAAAGGAAGGCAAAGAGAAAGCCCCAAAAGAAGGCTGCCAAACCAAAGAAGCAGAGGAAGGACAAGGCATCGAATGCCTGTCACTTCTGCAAGAAAACTGGCCACTGGAAAAGGAACTGTCCTGCCTACCTGGAATCCAATAAAGGTAATCTCAAAACTTGTGTTATAGAAACCAATTTATTGGTAGCTTCTGCGTCTTGGTGTATTGACTTTGGGGCTTTAACACATGCATGCAACTCATTGCAGGGGTTCAAGGTAAGCAGAAGGCTGAGTGAAGGAGAAGTTACGCTCTACTTGGGGACTATTGCAATTATTGTAGCCATGGCCATAGGAACCATGGATTTAACTTTTAGAGAATGAGTTGTTGTACTAAAAGATTGTCTTTATGTACAAAATTTAAGGAGAAATTTGATTTCTGTTTCAAAATTGTGTGCAGATGGTTATTCTGTCTTTTTCAGTAATACGATTACTATCAAAAGAAATAACAGATTCATCGCATACGTGAAACTTGAGAATGATCTCTATGTTCTACATCCTTCTCTAAAAACTAACATAACCAAAACTACATCGGTTGAAATCCCCAAGAAAAGAGGTCTGTGATACAGTTAATCTAACGTGCCTGTGGAAGTATGACTTGGCCACATCGGTATTGACCGAATCACAAGGTTAGTAAATGATGGTCCTTTGGATTTTCTAACTGTAGAAGATCTTTCCACTTGTGAGCCTTGCCTATGAGGCAAGATGACGAAACAACCATTTAACGGTAAGCCTGAAAGATGTACAGGCACACTTGACCTTATACATACTGATGTATGTGGTCCCCTGAGTGTTAGGACACAGAATCAACACGTGTATTTCATCACCTTCACAGATGATTTCTCACGATATGGTTATGTATACCTAATGAGACACAAATCTAAATCCTTTGAAAAGTTCAAAGAGTTTAGACAAGAGGTCAAGAAACAGTTAGGGAGAGAAATTAAAGCCCTTCGATCAGATCGGGGTGGCGAGTATCTCTCTGACGAATTCAGTGACTACTTAAAGGACAATGGGATAGTATCACAATTGGCTTCTCCTGCTACACCACAATATAACAGTGTTTTAGAGAAGAGGAATATGACCTTATTGGATATGGTCCGGTCGCTTCTCATACACTTAGAGTTACCTGCATCCTTTTAGGGTTACACATTAGAGAATGCGATTTACGTGTTGAATCGAGTTCCAACCAAATCAGTTCCAAACACTCCATATGAACTTTGGACCGGAAAGAAACCAACTGTTAGACACTTGAAGATTTGGGATTGTCTAGTACACGTTAAAAGAATGAGTGCAGACAAGTTGGAATCCAAGACTAGTCGTTGCCTATTTGTAGGCTACCCAAAAGGCTCTGTAGGTTACTTATTCTATGACCCAAGTGAGCAGAAGGTGTTCTGTAGCCAAAATGCACAATTCTTGGAAACAGATTACATCCTGGACACCTATCGTCAGGAAGTAGTTCTTGATGAGGAGAGCTCTGGAGCAGTGAGGAGGATCCTGTGAGGAGGATCCTAGACACCTAGAAGATCCACTCAGGTATCCAGGCCACCAGTCCATTATGGTTACGACCAGGATAGTTACCTGGTGGAAACCTTGACTAGTGAGGAGGATCCTGTGACTTACACGGAAGCTATGTTGGACATAGATTACCAGAAGTGGGTGGAGGCCATGAGAGCTGATATGGACTCAATGAAGACCAATGGAGTCTAGACTCTAATAGATCTGTCGTCCGGGGTAAAAGCAATCGGTTGCAAATGTACAAGAGGAAGAGGGGCCTTGATGGTAGGGTTGAGACCTTCGAAGCTCGTTTGGTGGCAAAAGGGTACACTCAGAAAGAGGGCATCGATTATGAGGAAACATTTTCGCCTGTGGCCATGCTTAAATCCATTAGAATTCTGCTAGCAATAGCAGTATACCATGATTATGAGATTTGGCAGATGGATGTCAAAACTACATTTCTGAATGGAGATCTTACTAAAGATATCTACATGCAGCAGTCGCAAGGCTTCATTGCTGCTAGTCAGAACACATGGTATGTAAACTAAATAGATCAATTTATAGACTTAAGCAAACTTCTAGGAGTTGGAATATCCATTTTGGCTTTGCTATCAAATCGTTTGACTTTGAGCAGAATCTGGATGAACCCTGTGTTTACAGGAAGTACAGTGAGGATAAGGTTACCTTCTTCGTTCTGCATGTAGATGACATTCTACTCATTGGGAATGATGTAGGATTGTTAATTACGGTGAAAGTATGGCTTTCACAACAATTCTCCATGAAAGATCTTGGAGAAGCCTCCTATATACTGCGTATTCGGCTTTATAGAGATAGATCAAAGTGGATAATAGGATTATCCCAATCTACTTACATTGACAAAATAGTCAAAAGATACAACATGGAGAACTCAAAGAAAGGAAATGTTCCTTTCAGGCATGGAGTTACTCTCTCCAAGAAGATGTTTCCTAAGACCTCTGAGGAGATTGAGGGCATGAAAGACGTTCCCTATGCCTCTGCCGTAGGGAGCATCATTTATGCCATTCTGTGCACTCGTCCTGACATTGCTCAGGTAGTCAGTATGGTAAGTAGATTCCAGGCCAACCCAGGGCAGGAGCACTAGACTGCTGTGAAAAACATACTTAAGTACATTCATAGGACAAAAGAGTTTTGTCCGGTATTCGACAGTAGCTCACTACAGATCCAAGGGTATACAGATGACGATTTTCGATCGGATCCAGATGATAGAAAGTCTACATCTGGATATGTTTTCATGATAGGATCATGTGTTATTTGTTGGAAAAGCAACAAAAAGGGGTCCTCTACAGACTCCACGACCGAGGCCGACTACATTGCCGCAAGTGAGGCTACCAAAGAAGTCATGTGGATGAAGAAGTTCATTCACGAGTTGGGAGTAGTTTCGTCTAGCACATCACCCATCACATTGTTGTGTGACAACAATGGACCCATTGCTCAGGCTAAGGAGCCACGAGCCCACTCAAAGTCGAAGCACATCAAGAGGAAGTACCACGTACTACGGGAGATTGTTGGTAGAGGGGACATCCAGATTCAGAAGGTAGCGTCAGCGGAAAATATAGCAGACCCATTGACGAAGCTACTATCACAGAAAGTGTTTGAGAAACACGTGGAAAGCATGAGACTCTGGCTCGTACCTGATTGGACGTAAGTGCAAGTGGGAGCTGTTAGATAGTTTTGTATGTCCTTAGCTTCAATCGGAATGATGTACATTATGAGTTTATTGTAAATGAATAAAAGTACATATTTGATTCATGTTCCCTTTGTATGTTTCTGTGTAATACCATTAAACTTGACACTTAATGAGACTCATGTTAGTTTAGAATGTTCACAGCCAGTGGATCGGTCTGGGGAGACCTATCTTGATAAGGCTAACACTGTTGTGCCACCAAGTCGGTTGGGGTGGCCTATCTCAGCTGCTAGGGTGAGATCCTAGGCACATGCAGTGTAGGATTAATTGAATCTTTGAACTGGACCAAAATTCTGGTATTGCCCTAGACCTTGGAGATTAATTGGCAAAACTAAAAAGTTACACCCGAGCCCTAAATGTGATTTAGATCTAGAAACCTCCTAATGAGATTATGAGAAGGTTGATCTAATCTACAGATAAGAAAAGGGTTTATCTTTATCACCTAAAGGGATGTCTGAGTCAAATATGATTTGGATCAGCAACTCCTAATTGGATTAGGAGCTGATCTTTTAGGGTTACAAAGAAAGGAAGGGGCGCCAGCCTTTAGAAGAGACATACTCACATCCTCTTCAAAGCTGAAATCACAGAAGGAAGAATTAAGCAACCTTGCAGAATTTTTTCTTATCGCCTCCATCTTTTTGCCACCTACCTTGCCAGATCGATCTCCAGTTGTGGGAGAAGACAAGATTTGATATTGATATCAGTTCTTTGTGAAAGGACTGACAGGAAGCTGTGCTCACGTGCCATCCTACTATTTCTTGCGAAGGAATAGGTTTTTGGAGAAGAACACTATTGATTCTGCTCCATCCTGCACTGCGCCATATTCAGTGGGAGTAGTTTTTGGATCCTTCCTTGGGCGTGAACACCTCCATTGGGAAATATTACTTTTCCGTATCAGGTATAATTCTCTCCCACTGATTTTGTTCAAATCTGGTTCAGTTTATGGTTCAAGATTGATCATTGAAAATATGATTTTCTAAATAGGGAATGTGATTCCCAATTGAAGGGAGAGAAAAATTTTTGAAATTCGCCCACCTTATTCTGCAAGATTTGGGCGTCCATATAATGGATCTCTCATCCCCTCACCCTTTTGCTACCAACATTGCATTGTACCTCTCTATCTTGCCATTGTCTTTATACTTCACTATGAATAGCCATCGACATCTGACTATCTCCTTGTCTGGGGGGAGATCAACTATTTCCCAAGTTTAGTTTTTAACCAAAGCATCAATTTCATCCTACATGGCTATTTTCCACTCAGGTTTGGAGAGAGCCTCAGTAACATTCCTGGGTATGGACACAGAATGCAAGGACGAAAGAAAAGTATGGTATGAGGGTGATAAGGCACTATAGGAAAGATGGTGTGAAATGCAGTGGGTTGTACACTTTCTCTTCCCCTTACGAAATTCAATGGGAAGATCAATGTCAGTGGGATAAGCTGCAACAATGGTATTAAGGACATAAACATTATCATCAAAAAACATAATAGGCTCAGGCTCAAGAGGAATACCTGGAACTTTATTTGCTGAATCTGGAGTTTCAGAAGGACTGAAAGAGAGTGATGTGGGTTGATGATGTATGGAGTCTACCATCATCTTTCGATGCTGATATTGCTGTGAGGCTACCCGTAGTGGCTCAGCTAATGAAAATGGAGGTGCAGGTGCTGGCTGAACTGATGTAGGTGCTGGCTGAACTGATGTAGATGTGTGGAGTCAACCATCACCTTAATCCGAGTT
This sequence comes from Nelumbo lutea, assembly GCF_056320005.1. Taxonomy (NCBI): domain Eukaryota; kingdom Viridiplantae; phylum Streptophyta; class Magnoliopsida; order Proteales; family Nelumbonaceae; genus Nelumbo; species Nelumbo lutea. Next base: position 52,883,231 of record NC_142689.1, on the reverse strand, counting down.
GTAGGCAGAAAGTTATGCCCAAAATACGAAAATATATCAAAATAGGAAATTTCTCAATTTTTGTGCATACAAATCAAATTCGATTTCAATGGATTATCTCCTTCATGGCTACATCATGGAGCATCATTTCTGCATGGTCCTTCCTCTATGATTATCTTGATCAATTAAATCAAATTTCTCTTTAAAATTATACAATTAAGCTCCAAATCATCTTGCAAATCATCTTGCAAGACAATTTCATCAAGTTAGAGGTATGAAAATATGTACAAATATAGGCTTATCAAATACCTCCAAATTGCAACCTATCTTTTATCAATCAAAAGTGAAGAATGAAACAACAATAACAAGAGAAAGCAAAAATCAAAACGTAACTTAAATAGAAATAAAGAAACATAAAACAACTAAAAATCCTAAAGTGCATAAATGAAAAATATAATTTTAAGCTATAGTCGTTAGCTTGACTCTGTTTCCATTTTCATGGATCCTTCAAGTGAAAAGTTGACTTGAAGAAAGGATTATGTCTACCATCATGTAAGGCTTCAATTTTTGCCCATTGACTTTGAAAGTCTCCTTAGTTTCATTAGATACTTCAGTTGCACCATGAGGAAAAACTCTAGTTACCGTGTATGGACCACTCCATCTTGACTTTAGTTTGTTGGGAAAAATCTTCAATCTAGAATTATAAAGAAGAACCTTATCTCCAATTGTGAACTCTTTCTTTTTAATGTGTGCATCATGCCATGCCTTAGTTATTTCTTTATATTTTCTAGAATTCTCATAAGCTTGGTGTCGTCATTCTTCAAGTTCATTCAATTGCATCTTTCTCTGTTCACCTGCAACTTGCAAATTAAAGTTAAGCAGTTTCATTGCCCAATATGTTTTATGCTCTAATTCAACAGGGAGGTGACAAGCCTTACCAAACACTAACCTATAAGGAGATATTCCAATGGGTGTTTTGAAAGATGTCCTATAGGCCCAAAGTGCATCATCCAATTTCATTGACCAATTCTTCCTAGATAAGTTCAATCTTTTCCAAAATACCTTTCAATTTCCTATTTAAAAATTTCTACTTGTCCACTAGTTTGGGGATGATAGGGAGTAGCAATCTTATGAGTAACACCATATTTAAGTAATAACTTATTAAACTGTTTATTGTAAAAGTGTTACCTCCATCACTAATGATAGCCCTTAGCGTATCAAATCGAGTAAAAATATTTTTTTTCAAAAATTTAATTACAACCTTAGCATCATTAATGAAACATGCAATTGCTTCCACCCATTTACTCACATAATCAACAACAACAAATATATACTCATTATTGAAGGATTTTGGAAAAGGACTCATAAAATCAATGCCCCAAACATAAAAAATATCACAAATAAGAATATTGTTTAGGGTCATCTCATTTTTCTTTGATATATTACCTGTCTGTTGGCATCGATCACAAGAACTTACATAGGCATAAGCATCTTTGAATAATGTAGGCCAATAAAATCCACTTTGTAAAACCTTTGCTACCGCCTTGGATTGTCCATGGTGTTCACCTGCTTCTTTGTCATGACAAAAACTAAGTATACTCTGCACCTCTTCCTTTGGTATGCATCTTTTTACCATGCCATATACACAAATCTTGTATAGATATGGTTCCTCCCAAAGATAGTGCCTTACATCAGATAAAAATTTCTTCTTTTGATGAAAAGAAATGTTAGGGGGTAACTCGTCACCTACAAGAAAAATAGCAAAATCAACATTCCGCGGTTTATCATTATCATGCATAAAACATAATTTCTCATCAGGAAATTCATCATGCAAAAGGTGCTCATCCATCCTCTCCACATACTCTCCATCCTATCTAGACAAGTGATCATCTACCATGTTTTTTATGCCTTTCTTGTCTTTGATTTCTAAGTCAAATTCTTGCAACAATAAAATCCATCTTATCAACCTTGGTTTTGCATCTTTTTTAGCAAGTAAATACTTCAATGCAGAATGGTTAGTATAGACAATCACTTTAGACAAGATCAAATAAGGTCTAAATTTTTCAATAGCAAACATTACAACAAGTAGTTCCTTTTCAATTGTTGTATAATTTCTTTGTTCCCCATTCATGGTTCTACTTGCATAATAAATGGTATGAAATTCCCTGTCTATTCTTTGTCCTAAAACTGCACCTAGAGTATCATTACTTGCATCACACATGATCTCAAAAGGCAAATTCCAAATGGGGGCCGAAACTATGGGAGCTTGGATCAAATTCTCTTTTAAACAATTAAATGCATGCAAACAAGCACTATCAACCACAAACGGTGCGTCCTTCACTAAAAGATTAGTTAGAGGCCTAACAATTTTAGAAAAGTCCTTAATGAACCTTCTATAAAAACCTACATGTCCCAAAAAACCTCTAACTTCTTTCAATGATTTTGGAGGGTAAAGTTTCTCAATTAATTCAATTTAGCTCTATCCACTTCAATACCTTTAGAAGATACTTTGTAGCATAAAACAATTACTTCCTTAACCATAAAATGACATTTTTCCCAATTAAGAATAATGTTAGATTCCTCACATCTTTTAAGCACCAAAGACCAACTATGCAAACATACATCGAATGAAAATCCAAAAATAGAGAAGTCATCCATAAATCTCTCCATAAAATCATCAATGAAATCTGAAAATAGAGACATCGTGCATCTTTTAAAAGTAGCAGGGGCATTGTACAAACCAAAAGGCATTCTCTTAAATGCAAATATTCTGTAAGGGCATGTAAATGTAGTTTTCTCTTGATTTTCAAGAGCAATAGGAATTTGGTGATAACCAGAATAACCATCAAGAAAACAATAAAATTCCTGATCAGCAAGTTTTCAATTGTTTGATCAATAAAGGAAAGGGGGAAATGATCTTTTCTAGTAGCATTATTCAATTTCCTATAGTCGATACATACCCTCCAAGTTGTTACTGTCCTTGTAGGGATTAATTCATTATTTTCATTTTCGATTAAAGTGGTCCCACCCTTTTTTGGCACAACTTGCACAGGACTTACCCAAGAAGAATCAGAGATAGGAAAGATAATACCTAAATCAAGCCATTTTATCACCTCTTTCTTTACTACCTCTTTCATATTATGATTTAACCTCCTTTGGGGCTGCATCATAGGTTTGAATCCTTCTTCTATCATGATTTTGTGCATGCAAACTAATGGATTTATTCCTTGAATGTCACCAAATGCTCCATCCAATCGCCCTTTTGTGTTCTCTAAGCACCCTTATCAACTTTTCTTCTTCAAGACCTGTCAAGTAAGAAAAAATAATTGCAGGTAAGGTAGATGAATTCCCCAAATAAACATATTTTAAATGCGAAGGAATATGTTTAAGTTCAAGAGTAAGAGGCTTTTCGATTGATGGGTTGACTTTTGAAGAAGAGGAAGAAATATGCAAAGGCAAAATTTTTTCTCTTTTTGTCATGAATCCGCTTTGTTTTTCTCCAAATAGCCTACGACCTCCTTATGCTTCTCATCTAAAATTTGTTCCTTCACATCAAAAGAGTTAGCAATGCAATTCTCTATAGGATCATCTAACCTAAATGCATGAAATTCTCTTTCTGCCAAATCATCAATGCAATCTACCATTAAGACTTTTTTTTCATCATTGAAATGTTTCATAGCCTTAAACACATTAAAAATAACTTCCACATCATTAATCTAAAGCTAAGTTTTTCTTGTTGGGCATTAATTAAAGCTCTTCCTATGGCAAGAAAATGTCTCCCTAAAATTAGGGACATAGCATAATCTTCTTCCATGTCCAAAACGATGAAGTCAAGAGGAAAAATAAATTTATCTACTTTTACCAAAACATCTTCCACTACTTCCCTTGGATATTTGATACATCTGTCAGCCAATTGTAGAAAAACAGTGGTAGGTGTTGGTTCTTTCAACCCAAGATTCCTGAAGACAGAAAAAAGGCATCAAATTAATGCTTGCACCAAGATCACATAAAGCCCTATCAAAATTAATTTTGCCAATGGTACATGGAATAGAGAAGATCCATTGATCCTTGAGTTTTGGAGGTAATTTATTTTGTAGGATTGCTGAGCATTCCTCATTAAGTTTTACCATCTCAAAATCCTCCAACTTTCTTTTATTTGAAATTATTTCCTTAAAAAATTTGGCATAACTTGGCATCTAAGAAGTAGCATCAAGAAGAGGAATGTTAATATGCAACTTTTGAAATACCCCTAGAAATTTAGCAAATTGCTTATCCGAGTTAGCCTTAAGAAACATTTTAGGAAAAGGAAGAGGGGGTTTGTAGGATTTTAAATTAAGAGTAGAAAAACTTCCATTTTTTTTCATTGATGACTCATAGCCTCCTTCTTTGGCTTCAAGGTTTTGGCTTTCTTCCTCTTTTACCTATTCATCATCTTTTTCTTCTTTTCTAAGTTCTTTTCCACTTCACAGAGTGATGGCCTTTACTTGTTCCCTGGGATTCTTCTCTGTATTGCTAGTTAATCCTCCTTGTGGCCTTGCTGAAATTGCTTGGGCAAGTTGTCCAATTTGAGTTTTTATCCCTTGAATTCTTGCCTCCGTACTATTGATAAATTTTGCCATCATATCCTCTAAATTTGGCTTCTTCTCTTGTGGATTTTGTTGTTATTGCTGCTGAAAGTCGGGAGGTGCTCTTTGTTGATTATTACTTCAAGAAAAATTTGGATGGCTTCTCCATCTTGGATTGCAAGTATTTGAGTAGGGATTGAAATTGGACCTGTTGCCACCATAAGAAACAAAATTAGTTTGTTTAGAAGAAGAAGAAAATGGATTTCCTACTTGACAGTCTACGCTAATCCACAAAACTCACAAAAAGGGAAGGGAACAGAAGAAACACTCATAGCTAAAACCCCTAAATTTTCTAATTTCTTATTTAATGTAGCAAGTTGAGCCGATAAAGCAGTGATAGAATCAACATTATAAATTCCAACTCCCTTTTTATTTTCTCTCTCATTACCCCATTAATAGCTATTGACCGCCATTTCCTCCAAAAGTTCATATGCTTCTTCGGAAGTTTTTCTCATAAGGGTACCACCTGCAATTGCATTTAACATTAAAAGATTATATTGATTAATGCCATTATAAAAAGTTTGCACTTGCATCCAAACAGGTAGACCATTGTGGGGACAATTCCTAAGCAATTCCTTAAATCTCTCCCATGACTCATATAAGGTTTCATTATCAAATTGAGAAAAAATTGTTATGTCATTCCTTAATTTAACCATTTTAGCAGGTGGAAAATACTTAGATAAAGACTTTTGTGCCAAGTCATCCCATGTAGTGATTGAACCTGTAGGAAGAGACTTAAGCCAATATTTTGCTTTGTCCCTTAAGGAAAAAGGAAATAACCTAAGTCTAATGGTATCATCACAAACTCCAGTATGCTTAAAAGTATCACATATTTCAAGAAAATTAGCAATATGAGAGTTTTGGGTCATCATTAGAGCCAGAGAATTGTGCAGTCATCTGTATCATCTGAATAATTGCAGACTTGATCTCAAAATTGTTTGTTTGCACATTCGGCCTCCTAATACTTGATGTAGTACCATCCAGAGTAGGTATAGCGTAGGAGATCAATGTCCTTAGATTATTTTGGTCTTGAGCCATTTTGTTCTTTCTCTCCCTCGTTCTCTTTTTCAAAGTCATTTCAGTTTCATGATCAAGGGGTATTAATTCTCCACCACTAGTGCATGTCATGCACTAGGAACCTTCAAAGGAAAGAAAAAGAAAGAATGAAAAAAACAATTAAAAATTTCCTAAAAAATTTAATAAGCCGAACCCAACAAAAATTGAAATGGAAAATTTTAAATCCAAAAATAAAACAAATAGATGTTCAATCTAAGACTAATTCAAGTCATTTTGATATGCAATAAACTAATCCCCAGCAATGGCGTCAAAAACTTGTGTGATTTATGCACAGTTAATTCAAGCAAGTGTACCTTAGTTAAATGTGTGTATAATGATGAGAAAAATGTTGATCCCACAGAGACTAGATCATAGTACCAAATCAATTTTAAACTAACCTAAGTTGAACTTGTGAATTAATTGAATGAATAAAAACTAACAAGAATTAATGCAAATCTAAGAACTTAATAAAAACTAAATTGACGAATGAATGCAGATAGGGTTAGACTTTATTAAATCAATGTTATATAATTACCTATTTAATCCAACTCAAGACCGAAATTACCCTAAGGCATATTAAAGTTATTTGCATGTGATGGTGGATTTCTCTAAATTAATTAATATGCATTCTCAAGTCATATTAATCCTTTATTAAACCAATTCTACCATCAAATTTCTAAGCAGTTATCAATAGGAAAAATAAGCATTAATTTCTTTGGAAACCTCTAATCATATAAGGGGATTTGACTCACTAAGCTCCCTTGATTCCCACACATGAGCTAAGCATTAATTTCTTTGGTCAGTTATGCATGAATCATCAAATCATTAAAATATTGTTCAATTTTTTTAAAGCATTAAGCATAACAATCAAAATTCCTCATGCAAATGATAAAGGTCTTGAATTGAATTAAACAAATAACTATATAATCTTAAGATCAAAATCCATCTAAACCCTAAATAAGAGAATTTAGTTAGACATCATTAAATTCAACATACTCAAGAAAATTAAAGGGGAAACACAGCAAGAACACATCAACAAATGAATGAAATAACAAGAAAACTTTAGCCTTTGAAGGTAGAAGATAAGTGCAGCAACTAAGCCTTTCTCCCTCTTGAATTTGGATTCTTCCTCTCCTTCTCTGGCATGTTGAGATTGTTTCTTCATCTCTTTTGATGGCTGAGACTACTTTCTCTTCTCTTTTCTGCTAAATTCTCTCTAAGAATGTGCCCCTTTGCCTTGAGTCTATGGTCCTTTTTATTGTTCAGCCTCCCCTCAATTGCTTCTCAATGAAGACTCCTAATTCAACACAAATTAGGTCTCTTAGTCTTTATCTTAGTTGAATTTCTATCTTTTTTGCATTGCCAATTGCCAGACCTGAAACTTGTAGCTCGAATTGCACTTTGTTGGCGGTGAAATTAGGTTGATTGATAAATACAAGAGTTGTAGCCCTATCTCTTAGCTTCAATTATCCGTTTGAATCATCTCAATCCGAGTTGTAGGAAAAAATTTATGCCCAATATACGAGAATTATATCAAAACTGGAAAATTACACCCGACCCCTAGACTCGATTATGATACTGCACTAGGGGTCGGTTGGGTTGTCTTTGATGTACCAATCAATGAGATCCTTAGTGAGGGTCAAAACCTGAGTATATTGGGACAGTTTGAGAATTCATCTGAGTGGGTGATCATAGTGACAGGATTAGCCCCTTTGTTGGACAAAAGTAATGATCGGGAATGCACTATCACTCATGGAAACCAAGACTGTCGGCAGCCAATTTCAATCGTTGAGATTTGTTTTAGCAAAGTATATTTTATATGCTATATAAAAGTATATATATTATGATTTCTAAAATGTTTGCAAAATGTTTTAATTCCCGGGATCCATATAAGCAGAGAGTGCAACATTGTTCCTTACAGCCGAGGGAGAAGTCCTCTCTTATGGGCTAAGAGGTTGAGTGTAAAACCATTAAGGATAATATTTGATGGGTTAATCTTGCATCTGCCCACAGTCCCTGTGTGTTACAATGTGGCTTGGCCTAGGGATCACTTAGGGTAAGTGTTGGGCCCATAGAACCCATTTGATGGGTTTCAGGGGGTGCTCTATCCATAATAGTGTATTCGGCCAAGCCTTGTAACAAAGGTTGGGCCGAACCCATGTAGCTGATGTATAGATCAATGCTTGGGTCCCACACCATACAAGGAAGCCCAACTGGGCAGTAGATAGGAAGACTAAGTGAGTATGTAACCTTAATGGGCCTTAAGCCCATTTCGAATTGGGCTAATTTAATGAGTTAAATATGGGGCGAATTCCGATATGGTAAGTAGATAGAATAGGGTCTTAACCCTATCCACTCAGAGAGTCCAAATCTAAATGTGATTCAGATCTAGAAACCTCCTAATGAGATTAGGATAAGGTTTATCTAATCTGCAGATAAAAAAAGGATTTATCCTTATCACCTAAAGGGATGTCTGAGTCAAATATGATTTGGATCAGCAACTCCTAATTGGATTAGGAGTTGATCCTTTAAGGTTACAAAAGAAGGGGCGGCAGCCTTTAAAAGAGACATACTCACATCCTCTTCAGAGCTGAAATCACAGAAGGAAGAATTAAGCAACCTTGCAGAATTTTTTCTTGTCGGCTCCATCTTCTTGCCACCTTCCTTGCCAATTCGATGTCCAATTGTGGGAAAAGTCAAGATTTGATCTTGATATCAGTTCTTTGTGAAATGACTGACAGGAAGTTGTGCTCACATGCCATCCTACTATTTCTTGCGAAGGAATGGGTTCTTGGAGAAGACACTGTTGATTCTGCTCCATCCTGCACTACGCCATATTCAGTGGAAGTAGTTATTGGATCCTTCCTTAGGCGTGAACACCTCCATTGGGAGATATTACTTCTCCGTATCATGTATATTTCTCTCCCACTGCTTTTGTTCAAATCTGATTCAGTTTATGGTTCAAGATTGATCATTGAAAATATGATTTTCTAAATAGGGAATGTGATTCTCAGTTAAAGGGAGAGAAAAGTTTTTGAAATTCGCCCACCTTATTCCGCAAGATTTGGGCATCCATATAATGGATCTCTCATCCCTTCACCCTTTTGCTACCAACCTTGCATTGTACCTCTCTATCTTGCCATCATCTTTATACTTCACTATGAATACCCATCGACATCTGACTATCTCCTTGTCTGGGGGGAGATCAACTATTTCCCAAGTTTGGTTTTTAATCAAAGCGTCCATTTCATCCTGCATGACTATTTTCCACTCAGGTTTGGAGAGAGCATCGGTAACATTCCTGGGTATAAACATAGAATCCAAGGAAGAAAAAAAAATATGGTAGGAGGGTGATAAGGCACTATAGGAAAGATGGTGTAAAATGCAGTGGGTTGTACACTTTCTCTTCCCCTTACGAAGTGCAATGGGAAAATCAAGGTCAGTGGGATAAGCTGCAACAATGGTGTTAGGGACAAACATTATCATCAAAAAACATAATAGGCTCAGGCTCAAGAGGAATACCTGGAACTTTATTTACTGAATCTGGAGTTTCAAAAGGACTGAAAGAGAGTGATGTGGGTTGAGGATTTATGGAGTCAACCATCATCTTCTGGTGCTAATATTGCTGTAAGGCTACCCGTAGTGGCTCAGGTAATTAAAATGGAGGTACAGGTGCTGGCTGAACTGATGTAGATGTTGGCTGAACTGATGTAGATGTGTGGAGTCAACCATCACCTTAATCCGAGTTGTAGGCATAAAGTTATGCCCAAAATACGAAAATATATCAAAATAGTAAATTTCCCGATTTTTGTGCATACATATCAAATTCAGTTTCAATGGATTCTCTTCTTCATGGACATCATGGAGCATCATTTCTGCATGGTCCTTCCTCTATGATTATCTTGATCAAATAAATCGAACTCCTCTTTAAAACTGCACAATTACGCTCCAAATCATTTTGCAAGACAATTTCATTATAATTAGTGCAATACCATGCTAATTCAAAAAACATTATTACCAAAATCATCAAGTTAAAGGTATGAAAATATATACAAATATAGGCTTATCAATAATTTATGAAAATAAACATAAATAAAAAAGAAAAGAAAAGAATGTTGTAGTAATTTCCCCCCTCAAAGAAACCATTATTAAACAATGATATGCACACCAATCAGACTATCTTTCAAAGTCTAATAAACCATTACATGTGCAACCAAACAATCACTAAGAGCTTCAAATTAAAAAGAAAATGTGAGGAAAATGCAGACAAGTAAGAATTATATTTCCAATTTATTTAGCATATGCCACATTACTATAATACAAGCAAGCAATCTTTTTTGAAAGTGGGTCCAAAGGGGACTAGCCGATTGCATAGGTTAATGACATCCAAAGAAGAGCTTAGGGCTCTTTGGTTCTTGGAACCCGACCTCATGTGCAACGTCATGATAAAAAGTATATATGTGTCTTATTCAATCAATGACATGGCAATTCTGCAATGCCTAAGCTAATGACCAACAACACCTAGGCATGCAATTTCAGATGTCTATGACTATCAGCAGGACTGGTGGTACAACCAATACAATTGCACAATATCAATTAATCCATACCTAAGATGCTAAGATCAATTTCATCACCCAGTGACTTGTATCATATGCAAATATGTTATTGTGTTATTGTTTAGAATGAATAGTTTAGTTTTATATAAAAAGGTTGGTAGAATCAGAACATGCCTTCTACAAGCACTCTGGTGAGATCAATGCTTTTAAAACAAGAAGTGCAAACAATACACAGGAGTACAAATATAACAGGTTCTACGTCTAACTCAAGAAAGGATTAAAGGAACATGGATAAACAAAGGCAAGAGATATGTCATACAAAAATATTTGATATTAATAAAAAACATGAGGTGCACACCTCTATAGGGTTGTATCTATAAAAAAATGGAGATTCTGGGCAAGCCAGATGATATATCTAGTCAACTTTGACCAATAGTGGTTCTACGACATCTGCATATACAATACATAAATTTTAAGATATCAATGGGGAAATGATCTAATTAAATCCTTAAAACAAAGCAAATATTTAACAGAGTTTTCTTGTATATTCTTAGAGAAGCGCCTTCATAGGATGAGGGGAATTGCTTATTGGCTTAAAGGAAGGCATTTCTCTTGGGAGGATAAATAATTGTCTTTTGTTGTATTCTAGTGGACAATTCTGATTTGTGTAACCTTTAAGCTCCATAGTGGATAATTCTGATTGTCTTCACCCATAGACACATGAAGGGATGAGAGATTCATCATATGGATGGTCGAACCCTGCAGAAAGGTAGGGTGAAATTTCAAAAGTCTCTCTCTCTCAAAACTGCATTTTTCAATGATCAATCTTGAACCAAGAACCGAACCAGATCTGAACCAAAATAGTAGGAGAGGAATATATCTGATACAAAGAAACAATATCCTCCAATGAAGGTGTTCATGCCCAAAGAAGTCTCCAAAGAATGCTCCCACTGAAGATGATACAGTGTAGGGTGGAGTAGAATCAACAGTGTTCTTCCCAAGAACCGAATCCTTCAGCAAGAATTCGATGGTGGCTGTGAGCACAACTTCAGATCAGCATTTCTCCAAAGACTGATATCAAGAACTGTTCTTGATCGCTCCTACAAAATTGGAGATCAAACTGGCAATAGGCGGCAACTGGAGAACACAGGGAGAAGATGGCGCAGTCACATTGTTGTTGTCTTCTCTCTGTGTGATCTAAGATCTGATCTCTAGATGTTGGGATGAGCTGAATGGTTCGCCCTCTCCTCCTTTTATAGCCTTACAAAGATCAACTCCTAATCTCATTAGGAGTTTCCTGATTCAAATCCTTATTTCAACCTGGACTCTCTTTAAGTGATAAGGATAAATATTTATCTTATCTACAGATTAGATCAACTCTCTCCTAATCTCATTAGGAGGTTTCCAGATCCAAATTCAGATCTGAACTCTCTAAGTGGATAGGGATAACTCCCTATCCTATCTGCTGATCCAATCCCAGATCCGCCCCTCTCTTTAATTAGTCCAACTAAACCAGTTCGAAATGGGCTTTAGGCCCAATAAGTCTATGTGCTCATTAGCCTTCAAAACTGTTGCCCAGTTGGGATTCTTTGTATGGTGTGAGACCCAAACATTGATCTACACATCAACCACATGGGTTCAGCCCAGCCTTTATTACAAGGCCTGGCCGAATTTACTGAAAAAACAGTGAACCCCCTGAAGCCCATCACATTGACTCCTAGTGGGCCCAACACTTACACTAAGTGGTACCTAGGCCAAGCCACATTATAAAAACCCAGGGACTGTGGGCAGATGCAAGATTAGTCCATCAAGTATTACCCTCAATGGTCTTATACTTAACCTCTCAGCCCATAATGATCAAACACTGCCCGACAAGAGATGACCTCTCCCTCGGCTGCAAGAAACAATGTTGCACTCTCTACTCGGATCCCGGGAATTAAAACCTTTTACAAACATTTTGAAACCATAATATATTACATACATATATATATATATGTATATCTGTATATAAATATATTTTGCAAAACAAATTTCAACGATTGAAATCGGTTACCGACAGTCTTGGTTTCCATCAGAGAGAGTGCATCCCCGATCATTACCTTCGTCTGACAAAGGGGCTGATCCTATCACTACGATCACCTACTCAGATGAATTCTCGGACTGTCCCAACATACCCAGGTTTTGACCCCCGCTAAGGATCTCACTGATTGGCATATCAAATATAGCCCAATCCGACACCCAGTGCAGTATCATAATCAAGTCTAGGGGTCAGGTGTAACATTCCTGTTTTGCCCACTAATCACCAAGGTCCAGGCAATACTGAAAATCTGGTCCGGTTCAGGATTTCAAGTAAACATACACTGCATGTACCTCGGGTCTTACCCTGACAGCTGAGACAGGCCACCCCAATATTTGGCAGCACACCAGTGTCAGCCTTAGCAGGATAAATCTCCCCGGACTTATCCAATGACTATGAACATTCTAAACTAACACGAGTCTCATAAGTGTCCAATTTAAGGGTATTACGCAGAAACACATCACAATAACATGAATCAAATATGTATTTTATTTATTTATAATAAATGTCATAGTGTACATCATTCTGATTGGAGCTAAGGGCATACACTGTCTAACAACACAAACATCCTATTAAAATCTCCAATTTCAAGGGCTTATATGTGGATTATTTGTTATGGAGAATGTTTATTAAACCTCCTATGACTGTTGTTGATGGATTTGATGATTGGTAATGCAGTCAACATTACCATGAAAAATAACTCAAATCCTGTTTACACCCCAAACATGTTTTGAACTGCAATGCGATGAACTGTGATGTTGGGTCTCCTCTACTAGTTACAAAAATCAATGAACTGCGATGCGATGAACTACGATGAATGGCTGCGATGAACTACGCTGAACAACATTGAATGGCGATGAACGGTATCTCTGGCGATCGGCAAGAAGATACAAGTCAGAGATAACGGTGGCTTAAGGTTGGAGAAAGTGGAGGCTGGTTTCGATGGATATCTGAAATGTTTCGAAGAGATTTTCCAAAGAAAACCCTGGCGAGGAGGAGATGGGAAGCAGGAACTGGTATAGTCGGGGAGGTTCGAATGCAAGAACGAGGAAAAATCTTACCTATAGTAAAGTTGTGGTAGCTGGTGTGTGGCCAGAGTCTGGCGCAACAGAGCTGAAGCAGTGTGATGATAACGTGGTCGAGTTTATTGACCAACGGGTGGTAGATGTGAGAAAAGATTTCCCAAGGGGTTGCCTTGTGGGGAGATTTCGGTGGGGAGTTGGAGTGAGAGAGGTAGGGGACCGAGCGAAGAGAGTATGGAGGGAGGTGGGAGGTGCAAAGGTAAAGAAAATGGTGGATGACATTTTCCTTTTTATTCTTCCGTCGAAGGAAGATGCAGGATGGATTCTTAGAAATGGCCCATGGTGGATGGGAAGAAACCAACTTCTTTTGGACTGGTGGGGGGCAAGTTCCAGATGCTTCTATCCAGAAGCGGACTCTGACTCTGTCCACAACAACCCAATCTGGGTAAAGATTTTTGGCCTTCCCCTAATCCTCTAGTGTCCAAGTGTGATCAAGGCAATTAGGAATAGATGTGGGGGATTTCTAGAAACTCACGATTCTCTGACGAAACATGAAACTTGTGAGTGGGTCAGGTTGAAGGTGTGTGGTGGTGTAAACGTCCCTGATAGTGTGGAAGTTGTTGATGGTGAGGTCCTATTCACAATCAAAATCTGGTTGGAGGTCCTCCTGTTGGCTAGAAGATGGAACCAGGGGGGAATAGAGAGGATTCAAAAACCCTTATTATTGAAGATGTAGAGGAGAGTTTGTCTTCAAAAGAACATGAAAGAGAAGCAGTGACTTACCTTCCCACACCACTTCTGGGGAAGAGACAATGATCCTAACGGCTGGATTCCAGTGAAAGGGAGGATGAAGAAGATGAAGAGATGGGGAATACAAACCATAGGATCTTCAAACAAATGGACGACAGAGATGGTGTCTCGAGAAGCCCAAAAGAGGGGGAGATTCAATTTTTGAATCCTTCACATGGAGTTGATCTGATTAAAGAATGTATAGAGGAACTTCAAAGAGGAAAGTCCGGAGCTCCTGCCCACGTTTATCACAACCACGCATGGAGAACATCTCATCCTTTGCATAGTATTATGCAGGGGGAGATGTTCCCAATTCATGGGGGGTAGTGTGTTGTGGGTAAACGTGGGTAGGGTTCTCGTGGGCAGGAGATCCAAACTCCAAAGAGGAAAAGTAGTGGAGGACAGGTTGGCTACGTCTAAGGAGAGAACTCAGGTATCAGTAGAAGACCCCCAACCCATTTGGTTAATCTCGAGCAAGCCCAAACCCAAAATCTGAGTCACCTGGGTTCAACTTTCCAGTTGAAATGGGCTAATGAAGAAAACAAAACTAGGAAGGCCAGAAGTGAACCCAAACCTCACTGGTGGGAACTAACCAGCAACGACCAAGTTTTACTTGGGCCCCAGTGGCTTAGCCAACCCCTGAGAAGATCTAGTTCTCTTTCTTCGCCGGTTGGACAAAGATCAGGTCTTTGTGCCTTCTTGTTGGAGAACACAGAGGAAAACGTTGGTTTAGCTCTTTCCCCTGATCAACAGTGGCGGCAAACTTCTGGGAACTTAAGATCAACTCCAAACCAATTCTTTGTCATTCAGGTGGAAGAGGAGCCAATGGAGGTGCAACCGATTATGGTGGTTGACTCTTCTTCTCAGATGTTGAGTCAATATGTTGCGCAAGAAGGGGAGAAGTTGACAACTATTTTGGACAAAATCCATAAAGATAGTTTGCAAAGAATTAAAAACATCTCATCCACAAGAAACAATGGAAAAGGTGCAGTTGTGCTGACATAGGAAGATAAGTTTTCTAAGGCTTCTTCCTCCTCTTGGGTTTCTTCAAAATTACTGGGGTTAGGGAAATTTATGGGAGTGTCACTAGATGGGTGGAGGAAGAAACAACAAAATTTGTAGAGGGAATCAAGCATGGAATTCTCATAGAAAGGGGAAAGTTAGTTATGAAAAAAGGGGACACTACTTCAAAAAAGAACAAGGAAATGATGAGATTAAACTGGGGCTTAAATGACAGGGTAGGAAACTACGAAGGGGGGATGAGAGTTAGTAAGAAGTAGAAAGGAAGGGGTTCAATTTTTGTCTATCTTTTAAATTATTAATGGATCTGAAGATTCTATCTTGGAATGTTAGAGGGTTGGGATCGGGAAGAAGGATGTTAGTAGTGTGTGAAGTTATAAGAAAAGCAAAAATTCATATCTTTATGCTTTAGGAGACTAAGCTGGAATCTTTGGATGCAGGAATTGTTCGAAGCATTTGGGGTGGGTGTCAGGTGAGATGGAGAGCTAAATCAACAAGGGGTAGTGTTAAAGCCTTGGTCACCCTTTGGGATCCAACTATGTGTAGGCTAATTTCATGTAAGGTGGGTTTTTTTTCCATCTCTCTCTTTATGGAATTACCTAATGGAAGCATTTTTCAAGTGACCAAAGTGTCTGGTCCTACTGAAGCAAATCTTAGAACTCATTTTTTGGAAGAACTAGAAGCAATGAGAGATTCTTTTTCTTATCCATGGGTAATTGGTGGGGATTTCAACATCTCTATTAGTTGAAGAGAAAAATATCAGAAGCAGGAGATCAAGGGGGATGTGTCTATTTGCTGATTTTGTAAACAACTTGGAGCTTATAGACCTTCCTCTAGTGGGAGGAAGTTTCACTTGGACCAACAATCAGGATACCCAACTCTTGTCTAGCTTGATAGATTCCTGGTCTCTAAGAACGAGGATGAACTCTTTCCCAATTTCAAGCAAGTGATTCTGTCGATACCTATCTCAGACCACGCTCCAATCCAACTAATATGTAGAAGTAGTAACAGAATCAAAACCCCTTTCAAGTTCGTGAATGCATGGTTTGAAGAGGCTGATTTCCTGTCATTATTAAGATCTTTTTGGTCTGAAGTGCAAGTTGAAGGGTCCAACTCTTTTATTCTAGCTCAAAATTTGGGGGCAGTTAAAGAAAAGTTAAAAATATGGAAAGTGGAAAATAATCTGAATGCAGAAACAGAGAAGAAGGCTTGTCTTGGTCTTATTGCTGAAATTGATAGAGCAGACGAAGCATGCCCAATTTCAAAAGAGTTAAAACTGAAAAGAATTCAAGAAAATGTGGCTTTTGTCAAATTGACAGTCAAAGAAGAACTAAAATGGAGACAAAAAGCAAAATCAAAATGGATGAAAGTGGGGGATAGGAATACTCACTACTTTCATAAACTGGCAAATGCAAGAAATAGACTTTCCACAATCAGCAAACTTATTTGGGATGATAAGATGATTGACTCGATTGCAGAAATCAAGGTAATTGCAACTTCTTTTTATAAAAATCTTTATAAGGAGAACTAGAAATGCAAACCCTTCCTCATAAGCCTTCCTTTTAAAAGATTGAGTGAAGATCAAAGAAACCTTCTTGAAAAAACTTTTTTTGAGGAAGAGATTAAGATGACAATCAACAACCTGGACAATGAGAAGTCCTTTGGGCCTGATGGTTTCTCCAATATGTTTTATGTAAAGTATTGGGATTTTGTGAAGCAAGACATCCTTAATGCCTTTCAGACCTTCCATTCAAATGCCTCTCTTCAAAAGAGTCTAAATAATGTACTTATTACTCTCATTCCTAAGATTGAAGGCATTGTGCATGTAAAAGATTTTAGACCAACTAGCCTTCTAAATAGCTTTTGCAAGATTTTGGCCAAGGTCTTAGCTGAGGGGATGAAAGGGGTGTTGGATAGTGTGATCTTGAAAAATCAAAGTGCCTTTATGCCGAGTAGGCAAATGATTGATCCAATGCTTATTGCAAATGAATTGTTAGATTCAAGGAAAAGAGAGGGGATTCCAAGTATAATGTATAAGCTGGATATTGAAAACGTTTATGGTCATGTCAATTGGAACTGTTTAGACAGAGTTCTGGAAAAAATGAATTTTGGGCAAAAGTGGAGAAACTAGATGAAAGTTTGTGTATCATCTCCCAAATTCTCCATTTTGATCAGTGGATAATTAGTAGGCTCAATGATTTAAAAGACACCTAGGCTTACAAGTGAGGCGCATTTCAAGGTATGCACCTCACCTAGGTCCTAGGCATAGTCCTTTCAAAAGATGCACGCCTGATGCGCCTTGCACCTCAGCCCTGGTGTGCGCCTTTTGAAAATTTGATACTTTTTTGCCTTTTTTGAACACATGGCTAGGTCGAGGGCCTTGCCCCCAGATCCTCATGCCACACCCCTCGAGGCAAGCCTAAACAAGTCCACATTAGCTCTTAAATTCTTAGTTTTCACACAAAAAATAATGATTTTATAGTTTTACTTGCTTTTAAAGAAGACATTTTATTAGGGTAGATGAATGAACAACATTACCAAATTGGGGATTCATTCATTCATCCGAATAAAATGTCTTCTTAAAAAGCAAGTAAAACTATAAAATCATTATTTTTGTGTGAAAACTAAGAATTTAAGAGCTAACATGGACTTGTTTAGGCTTGCCTTGAGGGGTGCGACACAAAAGCGGCGTGTAGAATCAAGAATGTAATATGTTTTACATTACATTTGCCACGTGAAGTACTACAATTGAGTGAAGAAAGAGATTAGAGTTTTTAAATGCTTGAAAATGTTTCACATGTTTGATTTTATTTTTAAATTTTCATTTGAATATGCTTTATATAATTACATCTTATGTTTATGCATTTTAATTTTAGATAATAGGTCTTTTAAAATATTATTTTAAAATTTATGTTTATATATTGTTATTAATATTATGTTTAGTATTTTTTATTTTTTGGCATTCTTTTTAATTTTCTGACTTTTTTTATTTTTTAGCATTTTTTTATAATTTTGCGCCTTGGTTCAAAAAGGCGTGCACCTTGTGCCTTAGGCGCAAATTGACCCTTGCGCCTTTTTTGTGCCTTGTGCTTTTAAAACACTAAGCAAGCTTCTTTGAGAGTTCTAGAGGTTTAAGGTATGGAGACCCCCTATCTCCCCTTCTCTTTATTTGCATTTATTATGATTCGACCTGCCCTTGAGTTATGTTAGTCTAATAACAACCAAGAAGAGAGGAGAAGAAAGAAGAAAGAAAAAGAGAGAGAAGGAAGAAAAGTCAGGTTCGAATGAGAGAAAAATTACCTCTCCCATTCAGTCAATCAAGAGCCGAATTGAGTGCAAGGTTAGAGATAACTTGCACAATTCGGTTGGTGTTCATTCAGCTGAGTTGATGATCATCAATCCAGCTGAAATGAAGCCCTAGAATTGCTAGATTTGAGTGCATGCATGGTGATTAGATCCTTGATAAAGATATAAGGACCATAACTCATGCATAGATTGAACATGCGCTCGAGAGAGGTTGTTCATTGCTTTGGGATTTCACCAAACCAAGGCTAAATCCTATTCTACTCGAATTGCCTAGAAAACTAGTTGCTGAATTTATTTTTCTATGCATCTTTAGCTTGTCTCCTCACTTGCATACAAGGTGTTTGGTCCAATGTGTTAGAGATAACTTTGTAGTTAGAATTTCAGATTTTCATTAGTGTTACATTTCGGCTGATCAGATAATAGTAGACTGATTTATTACTAGTAGTTGCTACATAAGTCCTCGTGGGACGATATTCTACTCACTACTCTATTACTTGAGTGGCTAGTGCACTTGCTAGTGTCACAATGAGCCACACATCATGTAGTCAATACCATAGATTTGGGAGTACCCTTTTTCCAACTAGTCTAACTTTCAGTCGCTCTACACTACCATCAGGTAAGTACTTAACAGTATAAACTCACTTACAACCAACAGCATGGTTCACGATAGGAAGAGTGGTGAGTTCCCAAGTATGATTCTGAATTAGAGCTAGGAGTTCTTCCATTGCATGACGCCATTTTGGAGAGGCAAGGGCTTCTTGGACATCCTTAGGGACAACAACAGATGATAACAAAGAGATAAACTGGCGATGGGAAGCAGAAAGGTGAGTGAGTAAAACATAATTAGAAATAGGATGAAGGGTACAAGTGTTTACCTTTCCGCAGGGCAATGGGAAGATTAAGATCAGATACTGGGGTTGGGGCTGGGGCTGGTGTGGGAACAACTGCCGGATCTGTCGATGTTGATGGAGCTAGAGGAGGAACAGCCAGTACATGTGGGCGATGTCTATACACTTAATGAATAAGTGTCGTTCAACAAGTGGTGACACTAGAGGCAAGGACTTGGTCACAACTGAAACAAAATGAATAAAATTTGCAACTGGAAGAGGAAGAGGAGAAGGTGATGACGAGGAAGAAACATCACCGGACCCCAAGAAAAATGGAGTAAACTCAAAGAAAGTAACATCAGAACACACAAAGGAACATCGAGAACTAGGGTGATAACACTTACCCTTTCTGGGTCTAAGAATAGCCAAGGAAGATGCACTTAATGCATCATGCATCTAACTTGTCCTTCCCAGGGCTCAGATTATGGACGAAGCAGACACACCCAAAAACCTGAGGAGAAAGAGAAAATTGAGACAAGGTGGGAAACAAGGTAGTGAATGGGGAATCACCATTAAGGATAGATGTGGGCATCCAATTAATCAAGAAGCAAGAAGTAAGCACCACATTACTCCGAAAGGGTTTGGAAACATTCATGTGATGCATGAGAGATTGAGCAATTTCCAAAAGATGACAATTCTTTCTCTCAGCCACCCAATTTTGTTGTGGGGTGTGTACATGAGGTCTGATGTATAATGCCATGTTGGTCCAAGTATTCTTGAAATGATAAAGAGAAATATTCACAACCATTATCGGAATGAAAGATTTTAATGTGAACACTAAATTGGTTGCGAATCTCAGCATAAATTTTTTTGAAAATAATAAATAATTCACTCATTTATTTCATTAAATAGAGCCACGTCATCCTTGAATAATCATCAACAAAAATCACAAAATATCTATATCCATTGTATGACATCACTTTATAAGGACCCCAAACATCTGAATGAACAAAAAAAAAAGGTTCGACACATGATTATCAACCCTAAGACTAAAGGGAACACGGTGATGTTTCCCCAACTAACATGTTTCACAATATAAAACAGAAAGTTGACTCAATGAAAGAACCAAATATTTTAAAACTTTTAGTGAATGATGACCAAATCGAAAGTGCCACTAGAGAGGAGAGAGAGATTATTAGAGAATTTTTGATGTTCTTCCACCACCGTCAAGATAATACAACCCATCAGCTTCATGCCCTTCACCAATTGAGTGACTTGGTCAACTTACTAACAGACATAAAGTTAAACGGAAATTTAGAGACATACAAAACAAAGGATAAAGGTAAGGGGGTCATGTTAACATTGGTAGCACCATAAATGGAGGATGTAGAGCCATTAGCAACGGTAACAGGTTGTGATGTTGAGTAATGAGAGAGGAAAGAAAACACACATGTAGTTCCAATCATGTGATCAGAGGCTCCAGAGTCGATAATCTAGGGATTGGATGTGGATGCCAGACAAGCTATACTTGAGTGTGTGAGAGTAGCCATGTTCTGCTGAGATGTGGCCTGGACAAACCTCTTATACTCATCACGGGGGACACTCATCATCTCCTTCCCGGGAATATCTATGGATATAGGAAGGATCTGATCAGCTAAACAACTCTCTTGCCTGAAGTTGTTGTCACTAGTTATGGCATGATTGGCCCAGATTGAGGGTGGACCATGTAAGTTATATCAATAATTAATGGTATGTCCATCAATACCACAGTGAGTACACCTCCTCAGACCCGAATACAACTGTGTAGTTCCACCACCACGGTTATATGTAGGTCCACCACCACCACTCCGGCTAGACTGAGCTCCCCGAGCTCCACCTCTAACACTATGGCCCCTCGATACTGCAAAGGTTGATCTATCGGAAACATTAGAGTTCTTAGTAGATCCAATGGAAATCCTTCAAAGTCAAACAAACACCTCTTCTAAGGAAGGGAGAGCTAACCCTCCTAGTATTTGAGCCCGCATTGGTTCATACTCAGATTTCAGCTCCACCAAAAATCGAGTCACATCAAGTTGTTCTCTCTGCTATTGTTGAATTTTGACATTAGAAGTGAAGGGGTGATAAACATTCAACTCATTATGAATGTTTCTCATACTAGCATAGTACTCTTCAGGACTTTGATTGCCCTTTTGTAGATTAAAGTATTCCTAATACAGCTGATATACTCTTGTGTGTATTGTCTTGGCCAGAATACAACTTCTTAGCATGGTTCCACACATCTTTGGTAGTGTCAAGAAACATGGAATTAACAGTAATCTTGGGTTCCATACTGTTCTATAACCATGTGATAATTTATGCATCCTCTTGTTCCCAATCATCATACTCATGAGAATCAGTGGAGGATTTTTCTTCCCTTGTGTGTTTCACCTTCTTCTTTGTCTTAAGAAAAACTTCTATAGATTTAGCCCAAGGTACATAATTCTCTTCATTCAGTTTAATGGAGGTCATTTGAACATTCAGGTAGTTAGTAGGAATCATCACATTAGACTTTCTATCACTGTTGTCTCCCATTACTGAATTTTGTTATTGCTGAATTTGGCACACTGCACACTAGACCACACCACACATTGATCACATTGGTTTTAGTACTTGTTATTGTTGAAGATTGCACTCTTTACACCACAAACCCTAACCCACGACTACCTGAAATCTCACCACACTATATGAGGACCACTCCCCCCTTCAAACCACATTGAAAATAACATAAACCCTAGCACACTACAATCTAAATTCCCACCATACGATCTGAAACATACTTATTATTTGATTCACAACAATATATATATATATATATATAGAAATCTTTTACCTCATCACCCGAAAATCAAACCACACAAAAATCAGACCACACAAAACGCCCACTACACCAAATGAATCAGCCCTCTTCTCTTCATCGATTACGGGAGGGCTTCTTAGAAACCACAACAACCGACCACAAACAGCACAACTGGAGGCATAGAAACCTTCAAGAGAAGAGGGCGACCACTCCTTTTTAGCCCTTTCCCTTATCTCCAACCGATGGCAAAGAAACCAAGAGAAAACCCCAGACTTGGTGCGTAGAAAAAAGAAATTTGGGCAGATCCGAGTTGCTTAGTTGAGCTCTGATACCATATTATGATTCGGCCTTCCCTTGAATTCTATTAGTCCGATAACATCCAAGAAGAGAGGAGAAGAAAGAAGAAAGAAAGAGAGATAGAAGAAGAAAAGAAGAGAAGAAAAGTCTGGTCCGAATGAGAGAAAAATTACCTCTCCCATTCGGCCATATGTGTTTTATATTATTAACATAATGGAAAAGACACATGTGCCCCTACTTAAGTGAGGGACACTAGTTCTAACATAATATTACACATCAGAAACCTCAACATAAGTATAAAGACTAAAATACCCCTACATACTCGACACTAACAGTAGATTCGGGGTTGTGGAAAGGGTTTGCAATCTCCTCATGGAGTGAAAAAGTGAATATTCTTCAGTTTGCAGATGATACCTTATGCTTTATTGATGCCTCTCATGAATAGCTAGATTCTTGGGATCCTCAACTAGTTTGAAGTAGTCACTGGTTTGAAAGTCAACCTTAATAAAAGTCAATTATCCTAGTGGGTGAGGTCCCTAACCTAGAAGAATGTGCTTATCTTGGCTAGTCAGGTGGACCAACTTTCAGTGAAGTATCTGGGCCTTCCATTGGGGGCTAAATGCTCCTTTTCGTCCATTTCAGATCCAATAATTGAAAGATTGGAAAAGAAATTGTCCTCATGGAAGACAAAATACCTTTCCTTTGGTGGTAAAGTGACCCTTCTAAAAAGTACCCTTTCCAACCTTCCTACCCATTTTCTTTCCCTTTTCCCTATCCCAAATAAAGTGGCTAGGAAAATAGAGACTCAAAAAAAAAAATTTGTGGGGGAGGTTGGGAGGAAGAAAAGAAAATCCACCTTGTGAATTGGAACCAAATCTGCCTGCCTAAGGAAGCCTAGGTTTGAGAAGAATTAAGGTGACAAATTCGGCACTGCTTTGCAAATGGATCTAGAGATTTGCCACTAAAAGGGAAGCTTGGTGGAGAAGCCTAATTGCATCTAAATTTGGGGTGGAATGGGGTAACCGGAGAACTAAAACCCCCCACCTAATTGGGGATATTCTTTATAGAAAAGTATCATGAAGGTTTTCCCCTTGTTTGATGGGGGAATCAGCCTCAAAGTCGGTAAAGGGGATAGGATCAAATTCTGGAAAGATCATTGGTGTCTAAATCATACCTTGGCTGAAGAGTTTTCTCTTATCTTCCAATGTGCCTCCAACCAGAATGCTTCAGTAGCTGAAGTTTACACAGTTTTGGGCAATGAGGTGACTTGGGTTCCCCAGTTCAGAAGAGCTCTTTTTGACTATTCAAGAAGCTATGTGGCTGTTGGAGATTTTAAAATTTCAAATCATTGACTACAATCAGGATGATCAATGGAATTGGGTCTGGACCAAAGAGGGTGTTTTCTTAGTAAAATCAATGGCCAATAGACTCTACAGTAGAGTGGTAGTGGGGGATTTCCCTGCTAAGCAGATTTGGAATTCAATCTGCTCATCTAAGGTTAATTTTCTTGTCTAGACAATGGCCTTAGACAAATGTCTGTCCAGAACCAATCTTGAAAGAAGAGGATTGCAAATTCCAAATAAGTCTTGTGTCCTTTGCGATGATCATCTGGAGTCTACAGATCATATTTGCATTCATTGCCCGCTTGCTCCCAGGTGCGGTATCACTTCTTGAAGGCTGTGGGGATGTATTGGGTCATACCTAAATTGGTTAAGGAGTTGTTATGTAGTTGGAAGCTCAGTAAATTGAAGAAAAGAGGGAAATTGGTCGAGGTTTCTATCCCAACAGCTGTGATTTGGGCTATTTAGTCTGAGAGAAATAACATAATTTTTAATCAAAGAGTGAGAGGGCCCGAGGATATAGTTCACATGGCTGTTGGTAAACTGATCTCTTGGATTTCAGTCACCCCAGAATTCAGACACATAAATATAACTCATTTACCGAGAAACCAGTCAATTTGGTGCTTGTAATGGGAGTTCCTCAGGACTGTCTGGTTGTTGGCAGGTTCTGTTTTGTACTTTTATGAGTTTGATCTAATAAATTTATCTTACCTTTTTCAAATAAAATAATAATTGTCTTTGTTGTATTCTGGTTTACTATCATATTCTCTATTTTCTATTAGAATTTGCTCCCCACAAACATAAAATTTGCAATTATTACCACAAAATTAAAGCAAAGATGAGAAATACCATGATGAATAAGATCAAATATTGGATGACCGATCTCCATTTTCTGAAGTTGTCCAGTGAAGTAGTTATTAGCAACTATCACTTGAGTAACAAAGCCAGTAGCAGACATATAACTACCTAAACAAAATGATCAATGCATTTATCCAATGACTCTGACCAAAAATAAAATAGTTGATTCTATGCACTTTTGCAGGTATTCTTTATGGAACAAGGGCACATCCATTACACCAGAATTAGACACATGCCTGTCAAGCAACAACATAGACATGCTTCTAGGAAAGAGAAAAATGTAGGTTCCTCATTCTTTTCATTTTCCATCAGTTTGTCCACTAGGTGAGAACCAATGAATCTAGCTCCTATAGTAACCAAAATTCTCATATAGGACTGCATTCAACGTTGAAAGAACCACTTAAGATAAAAAAAAAAAAAAAAAAAAAAAAAAAAATTGATAATAACAATAATAATAACCAAATAAAAGAATAAGACCTATCTCAAATGAAGAACAAAATTATCAAAAGTTTTGGTTCAAGAAACATGCCAACTATAACCTTTCAAAAAACTTAAGAATGAGATATAGGGTGAATCCGCAAACACCAGAAGCTTGCATACCGGTGGTTGTTACTATATCAATCAATTATTTAAAGAGAAAAAAAAAAAAAAAAAAAAAACCTCGGATTTTCTCTCTTCCCATAAAGTCTAGCAACCAGAAAAATATTTAAATGCTAAAAATTATAAGTCCTATTTCTAAAAATTAGTCTCCTTATGAAGTTTTAACTATTTCAATATGAATTTCTAAAAATTAATTGTAGTATTTCAGCAACTAGATCTTCTGTTAGGCTTACTTTCAAACAATGGACTTTTACCAAAAGTCATATTCTATGGGGGCAGGATGGTCTGAGAAACATAAACGGAATGAGCAGCAAGAGTGCCATTGAGGAATCAGAAGGTTTGTCCTCTGTTTCTTTGGATGGCAAGCAATTAAAAGAAGTACAGTCAGTTCAAGCAATTAAAATAAATAAATCATTAAAATAGAGATGAAATAATCTGATATTACCTTAGAAACAATAAAAATATTTAATTAACTAAACCTATAAAAATTAACAAATTGTCCTAACGATAATTTAGTTTTCAGTCCATCTAAAAGGCATAAATATGAGTTGTGAATAATGTATTCATCATAAAGTCCTGATTTACCATAATATGGATTTTATCATTGTTGATCCCAAAATATCTTAAAACATGGTATATAGAAGCTGAGAATTTTTGAATAATTTTCATTGCCAAAAGCAATAGTAACTAGGAAAGGTCAAGTTCCAAGTTGTTGGCAAATAAAAGGCCTTGACACCCATAGAACTCATAATATATTCAAATATAATATGATCAAATCAATACAAAGATTAATCCACAACAAAGCCTTAGCCTAATACTGTAATAGACTAATAGATTGTATCACTCATTCAGTAGGAGCCGAGCCTTACTTGAGGGAAATTGATCATGAATATTAGGATTCTAAGATCTAAATCCAGATTCTTATAATTATTCAAACACTACTGAACTAGGGTTGTAATCAGATTGGTCCCACTACATCTGCATTCGATTTGATTATATCCAGATATGATCCAAAATCTGATATTTTGGGTATCGGATTTAGATTTAATCCACAACCATTTTATTGTGCATACAGTGACAAAAAATACAAAAGATGTTTTAGAAAAGTTAATTACTATTAACTTATACATGTATAAGAAATGTATTAATATAAAAGATTCTTCTTGTCTTCGTTTTTTCCTTTCTAGGATAAAAGGGCAGCCTAGTGTGCAAGGATCCCACCAATGTAGGGTTAGGGGAGGGATAGATGTAACAGCCTTATCCCTATACATAAAGAGAGGCTGTTTCCAAGATTTGAACCCTGGTCACCCATATTGCAATGAATCAACCCAACCATTGCGCCATTGCCCACCCTTAGAATTTCTGTCTATGATCCAAGTTCAAAAAAAAAACAATAACAAAATGATGACTTGTATACCCCATCTTCTCTACATATATTGAAGAACTTTGCCTGTTAATCGAGACAAAGATTAGTCAAGAAAGCATAGGAACGACTCATTTGATTTGAGGAGGTCATGTTACACCACTCTCAAAAATGCTGAAGAATTGTTAGCCGACTCCCTTTCTAAACAATGGGTAGTAAGGGAACAATTGTTTTGGGCAGCTTTGTAATATAGTGTTCTTTGTGGGGATGATATCATGATCATCAAATCAAAATTGTACTATCTTTTCTCATTCAATTAATTTAATATAATCAGTTTTTTAGTGATCAAGAAAAGAAAAACCACTACATATTAGTAAAGATAAAACTTTTTCTTTTCTTCTTTATAGGTAGAAACATAGTGTTGTTTGAGGCACACCTCAGTAAATGGTATTTCAGGATAAATGAAAGCAATCACCAATACAAAAAGAAAGTAATCAAAGAAGCAAATGTTCATGTAATCTTGAAACAATTTGTTATATGAACAAACTCAAGGATGATGGTTGTTGTCCATCTTCCAGTGGCGGATGGTATTTGTTTAACCAAGAAAAATGTGGAAAATCAGTATAAAATAAAATCAATATATATTCAGTTCTTATAGAGAACAAGGAATCTTAAAATTCATTAACTTATAAAATGTCTATAGGAAACCAGAATATGAATACTCTCAATACCACTTTTAGGAGCAACAACTACTGGAGTGATTGGCAATTACCTATTGGAATCCGCATCTCTATTGTAGTCACACAATATGAACTCCTTTCCACACTCCATATCGTATGATACATGTTCTCCTGGTCTAAAGAAGATTCAAAATACTAAATAGAGGAAATAGTAAAAAGATCAACCTTCCTTCCAGTAGAAAGAAGCTAGAAATAAGTCAATAACAGGAATTGGGAGGTAATACGGATGAGCCGAATCAATCAAAACAAGACAAGAACACTTGAAAAATATTTGTTGCCTTCAACTTGTACTTGGATAACAAGAAAACATGACAAACACACCAAACATCAAAATACATAATAAGTGCCAAGTTTTAAAAGGAATCCTCTTTACTACTTACGAGCTAAGTGGAGACAATGAGAAATAAAATTATAGTGCATTCAAAAAAAAAACACAAACCAAAATGAGAGGGACAGACCTAGAAAAATGAGACAGATTACAACGACAACAGTGACTATTGATCAAGCAACCAGTCAACTAACGAGCCC
Source organism: Nelumbo lutea (assembly GCF_056320005.1). Classification (NCBI taxonomy): domain Eukaryota; kingdom Viridiplantae; phylum Streptophyta; class Magnoliopsida; order Proteales; family Nelumbonaceae; genus Nelumbo; species Nelumbo lutea. The sequence continues at coordinate 52,855,412 of NC_142689.1, read as the reverse complement.
GACATCGTTTTGCACAAATAAGCCAAATAACCGAATAACAAAGTGCAAGCAAGAGAACTCAAATTCTAAGAGAAATTAGAAATAAAACTTGTACAAGAGTTGAAGGGAGAATAGCAACTTGAATTTATCTCTTCAATAAAGCATGGAGCGGCTGATCAAGTTGTCAGAGGAGATTTGAAGACTAAAAAGGGCAGAGAGAGCCATATCTGTGTACTTTGGATGGATCCTTTGCATCAAGTCCACTAGTAAAGGTTGCATGCACTTTGTTTGCCCAAGTGGCAAGAAATCTCCAATGATTCTATTTTCGAATCTTCAAGAAGCTCTGGTGTTTGATCCACCAATCTTATTAACTTGGATTTTCGTTTTGCTCTATTATTTTCTTCGACAAAATTGCATCCAAACATGATATTTGGATCGAAATGAAATGATAGGATATTGGTTCCTACTACATCTCTCAGTGTTAAAAACAAAATGATGTGGCTGATAACTTCATCTGGTAATTGACTGGGATGATCCTCTTTGATTTGCTTGATTTCATTTTCAAGCTAGAATATTTATATCAAGCTTTATGGTTACTACGATATCAGAATAGGGAAATGTATAAATTCCTAACAATAAGTTAGTCGATAGCCACAACCCAAATACAAGGGAAAAAAACAAAACAAAAACAAGATTCATTCAACGAGAACAGGTTTTTTACCTTGAGATGTGGAATTCTAGAAAAAGACTCCTAATCTTCTCAATCTATTCACCCACTTAGTTCTGCTTCTGTACTTTACTAAAAGGGGCAAGGATTTGAGAGAGAGAGAGAGACAAAGAGAGATTTGGGGGAAGGCGGGAAGGAGAAAAAGGTTTACGTGAAAGGGAGCCCTAATTCAATTTTCGCAACTCCGTCAACATTTTCTTTTTCGCGGCAATTTTAAATGACTGTCGCTATAAGACTGCACCTTCATCATCAAACTTCCAGACAAAAAGGTGCTGGAATTTTTCGAATTTCTCAAATCGTCATATTGGGTGTCCTAATTTAGATTTAAGGGAATAGCTAGCCTAGCTGAATTTAAATTTATTATTAGCCAAGGGAATTGAAGCAAGTGTAAACTTATAAACCAAAGCTGGAGATCTTTTTTTGTGTTTTGTGTTTTCTTCTATTTTTTTTATTTATTTATTTTTTAGGGGACCTAATAATTAATTCATTCTTTCTTAAAACTATACTGCCTCTAATTCATCCCAATCCTATTTTGACTATTAACCTCCCAAAGCTTATGTATTTTAACCTTTTATCACCTCTATTTTTTTCCTTTTTCTTCTTTTTCTTTGGGTTTTCTCTTCTATTTTGTTTCTTTTATTTTATTCCAACCTCCTTGGATTGCTTATTTTATTGGTTTACTCCAGCTCTGTACACATCAAAATGTGTTTTCAAGGGGATCTAGGCTCAAGTGTGGCATATCAAATCCCACGCATCGTCTTGATACATATGAAATTCATATAATGGTGTTCAAAGCATGATTTCAGCACAAAAGCATTCATCCCAACAGTCATATCATTCATATGCAATTCAGCAAGGCCATCAACTTTGAAGTACTTTAAGTATCATGTCATTTGCACAATTGATCATGCTACATGTTTAGGAAAGGCGCATAGTTTTTCATGGTCGCTTCGCCCAAACGCCATATGTTTTGCACACTAGGCACCCGTCCAGAGACTTAAATGGGCGTTTACATGCATCTAAAAAAATTATTTTTTTTAAATTTATTGATTTGATATTTCATTGGTTGTTGTATTCTTTTAAAATTAATTTGTTACATTGTATCATTTTAATATTAAGAGAACTATACAACTAAACTAACTAATCTTTATTTTATTTTCTGTCACAAGGTTTTGGTTCGATTGGAGAGGGAGGAGAACCGAACACTGCAAGCTCGAGCCCCAACCCAACTCCATCTCACCTTAGTTCGAGCAAATAAGTTGATATGAAAACTTCTTTTCCAGATTTCAAAGTTTTAGACTCTTTATTTTCTTTTCGAAAAAACAGGGGCCCCACCAGTCCTCCCCTTCTTCTTTTCAGATTTCAGTCGATTTTTTTTTCCAAAAAAACAGGGGCTCCGCCCCAATACTACTCAATCCTCCCTTTCTCCACTTCTTCTTCTTCTTCTTCTTCCCACCCCATGAGTCCAACTGTTCTTAGCTAGTCACTTTCACTCTCTTAGTCGTCAGTCCGCCCCATGACTCCATTTTTTTTTACCTTTTTTTTTGAAAAAAAAAAACAGGGGCTCCGCGCTACTCTTCTCCTCCCTTCACTCAATCAATATTTCAGTCATGATTCACACTTGAATCATCTCGGTTTTTAATAGCTGAAGCTACCGAGCCTACTCTTCTCTTCTTCTCTTCTTCAATTCTTCTCTAATCTCTTCTTTAATTCTTCTTCTCATTCAAATTTTTTATATCATTAATTTTTTTATATGGATGATGAACTACATGGCTGAAACTTGATTGAGTGATTGTATGGCTGAATTGAATTCTCTTCTTCAAATGTTTTTTATGGCTGAATTACATGTTTGAAACTTGATTAAGTGATTAATTGATTATATATATGATATGATATATCATTAATATATATGATTATATGGTTGAATTCTCTTCTTCTCTTCTTCATTAATGTTTTTTCTACATGGCTGAACTACTCTTTTATTTTTTTTTATCAGTTTTTTCAAATGTTTTTTATATCATTGACATATATAATTATATATGGCCGAAATGCTTTTACCTGGCTAAACTACAAGCCTCACTTTGAAACTTGATTATATGGGCATGGCTGAAGCTGAACTGAAATTTTGATATTTAAGTAATGATTATATGACTGGTTTTTTTTATTTTTATTTCTATATTGCAATATTGATTGCTTTTGTTGATTTACAATATTGCAATATTGCATTTGATCTATATTGCAATTTGATATTTGATTATATAGCTGAACTGAAATTTGCTTGTTGTAGCCTTTAAATTTTTACTTAATTTCTATTTCTAAGTTCTAACTAAATAACTGAATTATTGATTAGCTGAAATTTTCTTTCTTTGTTTTTATTTTTATTAATTTATTAATTAATGTCATTTCTGATTTGCCCTTGGTCTTAGACTCTTAGTCTTTTTATTGGTGATTTGTCATTGTCATTGTTGATTATATAATTGATTCGTTACTGATTTGTCATTGCTGATCTGTTTTTATTTTCATTAGATAATGGCAGATTAGGCAAATCAAAACACTTCTGGCACTAAGAATAAAACCTAGTCAAAAGATGCAGCATGGAAATATGCATATTGGCATGATTTAGAGGACAAAAATTCTATTACGTGTTCCTTGTGTGGAAAGATTGTCAAATGATGAATTAAGAGAGCAAAAGAAAATTTAATTGGAGGATTCGGGGATGTTACCAAGTGTCCAAAAGCTACAATGAGTATTGCAAAAGAGATGCAAGGCATGTACAAAAATAAGAGGAAGAAACTGTTAAGTGATTTCATAGTGGATGACAGTTGTGGGTCATAGGAGCAAATGGTTTGTGAGAGAGAATCTCACCATGAAAGTAACCAACCTATGGAAGTAGGTGGCTCCATTTCAACTAGTAGGAGGACCCATGGATTCTTTTGTGAGGCCAAGTCCAGAAGAAGTGGTAGAGGCAAGGCATAAGGGACAATTGGTGCAAACAAGCATAAAAAGCAGGTTGAAAAAGGAAGAAAGACAAAAGGTGAACGAATATGTTGCAAATTGATTTTATTAAGCCAGAATATCCTTCAACACAGTAAAGTTGAAGAGTTTTGAAATTATGGTAGAAGCAATTGCACAATTTGGGCCTGGGTACAAACCTCCAAGTTACCATGAGTTGAGACAGTCACTCTTGAAAGAGGAGGTTGAGAAAACAAAATTGCTTTATAATGAATATGAGGCCTCTTGGAAAACCTGTGGTTGCACTATTATGTTTGATGGATGGACAGATAAGAGGCAAAGAAATTTGCTCCTAAAGGTACTTTCTTCTTGAAATTAGTTGGTGCCTCCAATGAAATCCACAATGTAGCTTATTTGTATGAATTGATTGATAAAGTTGTTGAGGAAATAGGAGAATATGTTGTGCAAGTGGTTACTGATAACCACTCTTCTTATATTGTTGTAAGAGACCTTTTGAAGATAAAGAGAAATAATTTATTTTGGGCATCTTGCGTTGCTCGTTGTTTGGACCTCATGTTGGAGGATGTTGGAGGATTGAAGCCTACCAAGAATTGCATTTCCAAGGCAAGACATGTGACGTCCTTTATCTATAGACATCCTCTTTTCCCTACTTATATGAGGGAGAAAACACATAGGAGGGATCTTGTTAGATGTGTTGTTACAAGGTTTTCCACATCATTTCTTACTTTGCAAAGGTTGTTCGCTTTCAAAGAGCCATTGCGTTCTTTATTTGTTAGCGATGTGTGGAATAGAAGTAAATGGGCAAACAAACTAGAGTGTTTAAGAGTCTTAAGCACTATTCCTTCAGTTACATTTTGGAAAAATGTAAGGATTGCCCTCTTAGCTTTCCAACTAATTGTAGAGGTCTTACGGTTGGTTGATGGTGATGAAAAACCTGTAATCTTCCACTTTGCAAATGAACGAGCAAGGGAAAAGATCAAAACAAATTTTGGTGGAAAATAAAGAGAATATAAGCCCATTCTAGAAAATTTTGGTAGGCGTTGGTATAATATGATGCAACATCCTTTGCATCTTGTCGATTTCTTTCTTAATCCATCCCTCTTTTATAAAGCTAAAGCTGAAAATGAAACATCAATTGGGAAGCTTGAAATGGGCTTCATAGATTGTATTGAGAGGATGGTGAGTGACATTGAAATTTAAGATAAGATCTCTCATCAAATGGAAGAATATAAGCATGCCCATGGTGAATTTTCTAAGGAAATGGCAATTAGACAATGGGAAACAAAATAACCAAGGTAAACCTCATTACCTCTAGAATCTTATTTTCATTAATTTTTTTGTATTGATATCTTTGAATTTGTAATCTCTAATTTAAGTTTTTCTTTATTTGTAATTTGTACTTTGTAGTTGATTGGTGGCATACTTATTGACATTGCACACTAGACCTTAGGTGTATTGCATTATGCATATTAGGTCTTACATGCACATCTTCTGCCTGTAAACATAATTGGAGCACCTTTGAGCATGTAAGTAATTAATTTTATTATTATTTATTAATTGTTTTATGAATTCTGATTATAAAAGTTAAAATATTTTATTTTTATAATCTTATTATTTTTGTTTATTATGAATGTAGATTCATATCAAGAAGAGGAACAAACTTGATCAAAAGAGGCTTAACATTCTTTTTTTGTTCAAAATAATCAACATCTTCGTGAGAGGTTCTTGACAAGACCTGCAAACCCACGCCAATTTGATCCCATTTGCTTCGATGATGTTGATAAGAGTAGTGAATGGTTGACTAGAAGAGACCCATCAAATGAATTCATTCATGAAGGTGGTGATCTCACATGGAATGAAGTGGAAGAAACATTAGGAGCAACTGAAGCTATTCAGGGTACAAATAGGCTGAGGAGAAGTGCATATACAGTTTATACACATGCAAGTAGATGCGAAGGTAGAGGTGGTCATGGAAGAGGCAATGGTAGGGGACAAGACAAAGGAAAGAGTGTTGTGCAAGAAGAAGAAGATGAAAACTCAATGTGGGATAGAAACATTAAGGATAACGAAGATGAAGATGAAGTCGAAGAACTTGATGGGGAAGATGAAGACGATGAGGATGTCGATGATGTTGATTGTGTTGTTGATTATGTTGGTGGATTTAGTGGAGAGGTTGTGGGCTCTTATTACCTAGATACTGAAATTAGCTAGATATTTTTCTTTATTGATCATCTATAAACTTCATGTTTTGTTATCCTTAATCCTTTTTGTGGAGATTCTGGAGAATTGGATAAGTGCCATATTTATTTTTTGTTATGGTTTTATTCATTTATTGATTTAGTTCCTACTTCCTTTAAATGCCTATAATAAATAAATTTCAATCAAGGTATATCATATGTGTTTGATTTGATTCCTAGTTTTCTACATAATTGATAATTCCTTTTATTATTTGTTCATTTATTGTAAATTTACAATGTTTTTTGTTTAATTTATTAATGATTTTTGTGTGTGTATGTTAAAGGAAAACTGAGAAAAGAGAGAGCACTCAAGAAGGACAATGCTCAACATTCACTTCAAAGTCAAAGGTATGTCTTTGACTCTTTGTGAATTTAAAATATTTTTTAGTATTTATTACTTTATTAGTTTAGTTTTTTAGTGTAGTTGCCTTGCCTAGTTGGTTTAAACTCCTTTTTGTTGATAATATTTTATAATTTTAGCTTTTTATATGAAATTTATACTCATTTGAATGTTTTTTAGTGTTAATAGTTAGAGTACATGTAGTTAGCACACAAAACCAATAAAATGACAAAGAAAAGCATATATAAAGTAAAAACTCAATAAAACAAACATTTTAAAATTCCAACGCCTAGGCACCTGGGTGCCCTGTGGTCGCTTAGCCTCGCCTGGGCGCCTTGAAAACTATAGAAAGGCATTCAAGCAATTAAATTATAATGGATTCAAGGTCCCAAAGTGTCACTGGACTTCTACATTCCTACACTAAACCCATGCTAACTTAATGCTTGAGAAATACCCTATCCAACTAACAAAAGGATGTGTTTGGAAAAGAAGCATCATGGTGATGGGTACTTATCTCTTGACAGCCCCAAAAAAAATCTTTGTAGCCACCCATGAAAAAAAAAAAAGATTCAACTATGTGAATGGTGACAAGAAACATGCATGGTGTTGCCACTCTTTGGTAATCCAAAGAACATCCTCATCATGTACTCAAAAGCAAAGTGTGAGTGAGAACAAAAACATGGAACGCAAGAAAGTGATGAGAGGAATAAACACGCAAATTTCGGATTTCTCATTGACAATCCTATCATACATGCATGCAAATCCAAGTCAAAGGAAGAACAAACTTCCTAATCACACTTCAAAACTAAGAAAGATGAATGGGGCCAAAAAATAATAAAGTGATTCAGCTATTGACAGTCCCTAGATAACATGATATCATTCTAACATGCACATAACTAAATTCGGCCATCAAAAGCTCAATGTGGAAAATCCTTCAAAGCAAACAAACCAACATGCATTCTAAGTAAGGTTCCCATCCCAAAACAAATCGAAAGGGTCTACAAGAAGAAATGTAATTCAGCCATGGGTAATCGGCTCAGTCATAAAGTTACTTCAGAATAATACTCAAATCAAGACAACCTAAAGAGTTCAAAGAGTTAACTATATTGCAAGAACAAAGAGGATATTAAATAATTGTTCATAATTCAGTCAGTCTTCTTCCCATGTTTGGACACATATTCAAATCACCAAACTCAGAAAAAAGAAAACATAGTTTATCCCTCAACATCTTGCTAGACAGTGTATGCCCTTAGCTCCAATCAAATTGATGTACATATGCATTTATTGTAAATGAACAAAAGTACATTATTGTTTCATGTTAATATTTGTATATTTTTGTGTATTTACCCCTTAGTTTAGAATGTTCCAGCCGTTAGATAGATTTAAAAAGTTTATCTTATTAAGGCTGACACTGATGTGTTGCCAAAGAAGTTGGGGCAGCTTGTCACAGCTGCTAGATTTAGACCCAAAGCACATGTAGTGTGTGTTTGGATGAAGCACTAAGCTCGAACCATTTTCCAATTATATCCTGGACCTTGGAGATTAATGGGAAAATTTGAAAAGTTACACATAACCCCTACACTTGATTATGATACTACACTAGGTGCTGGATTGGATTGTCTTTGATATGCCAATCAGTGAGATCCATCAAGGGTCAAAACCTGGGTATATTGGGGCAGACTAAGAATTCACCTAAGTGGGTGATCATAGTGATAGGATCGGCCCCTTTGTCGGAAAAAGTGAATGATATGGTTTACACTCTCTTTGATGGAAACCTAAACTTGGTTTCCATTTGTACGCTTCAAACATCTAATTCTTTGCCTTTTATTTTTGAAAGTGCTCTAGTGCTTACTATTAACCCAAATCCCTTATTCCTGCTCAAAAAATATAAATGACATTTCAATAAATCAACCTCAACAAAGCAAACCAAACCAAATATAAAAGTTATGTATCATCTTCCCCATATACTAATTGAATAATTATGTGTCGAAAAACAACTCATGTGCAACTTTTAATAAGAAAGAATTCACTAATATACAAAGAGATTTTGAATATCTTACTTATGTATGTTGTCAAGATTATATGTTAACACAAGTATATGTGACAATAAGTGTTGTGCCAAGGGTAAGATATTAACAAGGTTCCAAAATATATGAAAAATATACAACCTTTAGTTTCAAGGTCTCCTAGTGGTTTTTGGTAGCTTGATCTAAACAAGTTAGATGGGTTCCAAGATATATGTAATAGTAAATGGCCTTCCTGAACAAGAGCTAAGAATACCACTTCTTGTATAGCAATTGCTCCTTGCCCAAGAAAATTTTTGCATTGGAGACAGTTACTTACCTATATTATATTGCTTTTTGTTCTAATGTTCCTTGCCAAAAAATGTTATTTGTCCATGACTAGTTGAGGCAAAATTTAAAACCTTGAATGCAAAATAAAAAAAAAAAAAGCACTCAAGTTACATTAAATAAAATGGTCATGAAGATTCTTAAATGTATTAAAATGTCATCATCTATAAATTGAAGAAATAACCTAATATCCTAGTTGGTGCTTGGAGAAATCTTAAGACCCATATCCAATGCCTTCAATTTTCACTCCACATAATCCAATAGGCCCTCTTCACCCCATGCTTACCTCATTATAAGTACATGTACAAATACATAGAAATGGAGATAAATCCAACATCCATTTTCTCTATTATTTTCTTATTGACTATTAATTATTAATATTTTGTTTATTAATTAATTGATTAGTATGAATAATTAGTTAATTAACTACTAACCACTAATTCAAAAAAAGAAAAAGAAAATGGTACCCCTCAAGCTTTGAAGGATTTGAATTTGTTGTCAAGTGTATTAAAAGCCTATCATCTATATTACAAATATTATATGTTGAATTGTATCAAGGGCACTTTTTCTGTTCAACTCTTTTACCCTCAAGAATGAAAAAAGAAGGATTAGTTGGCTTATTTCAATGACTCTCAACTCTTCTTCCTTTTCACATTCTAATCTCTCTTCCTTTCCTTTTCATCAACATTGGTTACAGGATGGATGAGTTTCTAGGTTGAGCAGCCCTGGTTTCTTCTTTCTACTATTTTTTTTTATGGATATGGTCAATTGATATCCATATACTATGCTGAATTTCAGGTTTGGGCCTTTAATGCAATAAATAACATTTAGAGCAAAAGCATACCTAGATGTATGATGAGAAATAGAGCTCCCTATTTGATTTCTAGGACTAATGTTTCCTACTTGCAAAACAGGATCTAAATGACATACTTTCCCCCTTCAACAAAACTGAAAATATAAACACTTAAAGAGAAATACTTGCATAAATTTCTAAAAGCCATTTTTTTTTTCAGTCACTAGTCTTATCATCCAAGGAAAATGGAAGTGGACATTTACCTAGTTTGAGAAGGTAAATTGCTACCAAGGACATGATCACCATTTGGATAATCATTCTTGTACTATATGCCCAAGAGTTCTGCTAGACCATTTGCTTTTCTCCCTTCTCATTTTCAAAATTTATTGCAAAATTTTGACTGAAACAATGAGAGATAGCACCTTAGATGCCACAACCAGTATTTGGAATAAATGTCTCAACACTTGTTGTGTAGAGCCCACCAACAAACTTCTCAAGCTCACTCTTTTCCCTTTATGACAAGAATTGCCAGAAATTCTTCATATATCCTTTTGTACAACTCCAACTCCAAAATCTCAAGAACCTCTGTATAAGCTTCATCCTTGGTTGCACAAGTTGTACACCTTCTTGCCAAATAAACTCACAACTTCTTATGAATGGGGTAGGATGGTTGAACATCCACCTAACAACATTGCACCATTGGTTAAGCTTCAAAGGCAAATCATGGTGTCCTCTAATCCACTTGGAATAATATGGATACATAACAGTCTCACTTGTTGGACGAATTGCTATAAGGACATCCAGATCAGTACTTCCAGACTTTGTAACTCAAGCAACCTCTGGAGCAAAACCTTCTATGTGATCCTTTTCACATTGCAGAACACCAGGAGATACAAAAAGATGGAAATAGCATTTTTTTATTTTCGTCTTCTTTATTTCAATATCAAACAAGGTTTGGATAGTTTCCCAAATTGACATAGCCCATGGCCTTAGAATGTAACAACTAGAAATGTCATATAGGAGTCAATCATTTCACCGCTAACAACAGCCTCATAATACAACCTCATCTTGCTCTAAATTTCTTTGTTTAGTAAGTCACTGACGTTTATGTAATGGCCTAAGTGTAACTTTGTTCATTTCACTACTAGGATCACAACCTAGAAATTGATGTTTTAGAAGTATACAATAAAAAAAAAACACCAAAATTCATAAGCTAGCAATCAAAATAACTAAGAGAAAAGTATCTAATATATACTATATATATATTATCTTAGGCCAAATTCTAATAAGGAATCAACAATGGTACCTGGTTAGTTTTATGAAACTGGTACCATCTCAACAATTCTTCGATTGGATTGGTTGATGATTTTTATCTTCTTTGGTTTTTGTGGAATGACCAAATTAATAAGTAAACCAATTTGTGGTTTTTGGTTCAACTAACCATTTTGTATTATTAAATATGGAGTAGTGGAGGCATGCAACATGGTGTCAAGGCCTATTAGATGCACAAGGCACAGGTCTAATGAGTTATCATGCTTTTACATTTGAAGAATATGTTTGTAGAGCCTAGGATCATCATGAGTTAGGACTTAATAGTAAGTATTTATAAATAAATTATTAACTAATAAAAATATTAATTAGTAATTAACCAACTAATTAATTAATTGATCATTAATATTAAAATATAAAAAGAAAATAATAAAAAACAATATTTATTAATTAAATATTAAAGAATAATTAATTAATCATATCTAATATTTAATTGATTAAATAATGGTTAATATTTTATAGTTGATATTTGTAGAGCCTAGCATCTCTTTGCAAGCAAACAATAATGGTTAATATTTTATAGTTGATATTTGTAGAGCCTAGCATCATCCTAAGTTACAACTTAAATGGAATTTTACTAAAACATTAATTTTAAATATCAAAATGTATAACCTATGACTAACTAGGTCAAGGACAATTTGCAAAATAATGTTACATACATACATACATACACACACACACACACATATTCCTACCTACATACATACATATTATGTATGAATATGTATGTAACATTGTTTTGAAAACTATCCTTGTCTTGGTTAGTCGGATTGATAAAATGTATAACCTATTGGCCATTGTTCAGATGTATCAATTCAACCATTCAAATGTTTAATTATATAACTCTAACAAGTGCACTAGTTATCAAGTAATATAAAAATATCGTTCTCACGAGGATTTAACAAAATAAGTATTAGAACTACAGCATTCCCTAATTATTTGGACAATCGAATTTCAGATTTGAGAATAAGAACTAATGAAAAAACAGAAACAGGAAAACAAGAGTAGAAGTAACAATGCTGAAGTATGTAACGATTGGTTGAATTCGCTAGGGCTTTCGGTCCACCTAATCATTCCAATGAATATTAATGGATGAGATTATCCAAGATAATGTGTCATTCCCATAAGCTGAAGTCTTTCCAATTTTATTTAATATTCTGTCTCGAGATATACTAAAACTACTTCTATCAGGTAACCCATCGATCTCTCGACTAGAGTTCTCAAGATAGAAGCGCATTAAGTCCAAGGAAAAACTATTATATTCAGATGAATCATGTGTATATACCCCTATATACCATTCAATTCACACCATGAATTATGTAGTCAGCTATGTGAATTCCTCTCTCGATTCATTTACATACGCTTGATCAATTAAGAGATGATCACTCCTAATAGCATTAAGCAAGATAATTCATAGACTATATGAAAATCACAATCTTGAATAAATCAGAATAAAAATATATTCATTGATATGATTAGGCTTTTCACAACCCTAATTACAGATAAATTAGTTCATACTAGCAGAAATAAAACAAACAAGAGGAAAGAAAGAACTCATAGTTTCGCCCTTGGAGTTGAGATCTCCTCTTCTCCTTGCCGCCACCTCCTTCTTGCAGTCTTCTTGCTTTTCTGACTGATTGCTCCTTTGCTTCTTGATGCCTCTCTAGTCCGCCCCTACCCCTTTATATAGCTTAAGGGGAGGGGGTGGTCTCCTACTCTTTCTTGAAGTTAATCTCTCAAAAATAGAAAGTCCTAGTCTAATCCTACTCTCATCTCTTTATCTAATAAACTCAATCTCTTTATCTCTATGGGATTACATCATAAATTTAGATTTGATAAGACTTCTCAGTTTCTTGTTCTTGGATTCGTATTAGGCCTCCTCTGCGAATTGGGCTGCTGCCAGGCTTTTCTGCAAGTTGGGCTTAAGCTGTGGATTGGGCCTTCCTACGAATTTACCTTGACTTCGGCTCCGGATTTGACTTCGATGCAGGCCGAATCTACGAAAGCCCAAAACATGAAAGTTGTGGCTTTTTCTCTTATCTATCCAGTGGTCTTGAATCAGCCCAATCAGAGTTTGGATACGCAAGTTAGTCACAGATTATTGAACGGTGCTGAAACTATAAAAAGTCATCCGATTTGCCTTTCTTTCCTCCTGATGCCTTCTTTCATGCATTGAACCGAAATACAAGAAATATGAGTCCAATTAAGTACTAATTAAGTATGCAAGACAGAATATTTGGGGATAAAAATGTGATAAATTCTACTCTTATCAAATATGTATGTAACATTGTTTTGCAAAATATCATTGTCTTGGCTAGTTGGACTGATAAAATGTATAACCTATTGCCCATTGTTCAAATGTATCAATTCAACCATTCAAATGTCTAATTCATTAGATTATCTTAAATGAAATAACCTTTAAACAATAATTATGAGATAATATCACTACAAAAAATGTCCCAAAATGAAGTGACTGTAATTTTAATTTAGGAAAAACATTCAATTTTCCGTTATTAAAGATAAAGATTTTATAACAAATATCTAATCATGATTAACTTACCATTTAGTGGTGATGATTAAGTTGCCCGTCACCATAAGTCAATCATTTGTGACGGATGGTTGACAAATGTCTGTCACTATATATCAAGATTTTGTGCTTTTTTAGCGGACTATAAATCACAACTAGCGGAAACCCGTGCGATGTACAGGATTTATTAAGGGAAAGCTAAACAATAAAAAGGGTCATATAATAAAATACCCCTTATAGTTTCATGGATTTACTAAAATCTACTATATAATTAGCATTTTACTAAAACACCACTTATAATTTGCAATGAATTTAATCAATCTTCTATTAGATGACAGTGGAAAATGACAATATTGACCCTAATATTCATTTAAATAAAAAACTAATGCAGGGGCGAGTCAAAGCTAAAAAAGCTCATTCGTTTTGGTATTAGGCCTATTTATTGGCCCATTCCCACTTTCATTGGGTCTACTATGATGATTCATTGGGATGACGTGGATTGGTTGTTCGCTTGTCCGGACTCCAGAGAGAAACGAAAAGCGAGAATCAAGCGGAGCGAAGGATAGATAACGTGGGACACGGTACACCATCTGCCTATTAGACGAGGGACCACAAGTGTATAAAACCTCTTTCACACGATCTGAGACAACCTAAAACCTGAACCTCCCTTACTACCGATCTCGCAGTTCATCTCTAATTAATGCAGCAAAGTGGAAGAGGGGGAGAAGGAGAAGACTAAGAAGCAGTAAGCTTTTTCTTTTCGCAGGGGCAAGTTCTATTGGATATTTGTTTCAAACATTTGCATGTGGTTTCTGGCTGAAACCCAAAAAAAAAAAAAAAAACCAGAAATGGCAGAGAGAACCGAGATATCAATTAATTTGGCAAGATTCTGTTCACCCTAAGTCACCTAAACACCTTGTCAACTATGCGATTTACAAACAAGGAAATATTTACATAGACTACCAAAATGATATAAAAATATAAAAATGTCACTGATATAGAATGGATACATGTCTCACAAGGACAAGAGTTATAGGACATCACACATCACTTACTCTTCGAAGTTTCGCCAACAAACTCTGTAATTGCCTTGACTGTCTTATCCTCATCTTCATCTTTGGTTTTGATCCATTTGATTGTAAGTGCTTTTATCCAATCTTGAAGGATGATTTCCACCATCAATCACATGCAATTTATTGATGGAGGTTTCATCCTTTTGCAAACTGCAACCATCCTATCTAGTGGACAGAACCCAATTTTTTCTACCCTCCATCTAAATCTCCATCTAAATCAAACAAATATTTGTCTAAGAAGAAGGCATAGAAGACTATGAAAAATGGAGAACAAAAATAAATGGAGAAGGGGAAACAAATATTTGTGCAACCAGAATGAGGCTCTCCAGTTCTGAAAGATCACAATTTGAAGATGATTTCAAATGTTGTAGAGCCAGGGATATATTAGGCAAAATCATCTGTCTACAATGAAGATGCAGGTGAGGCTGCTTCTCTACAATGCTTCCACCCTCTGAACTAAGGCCAAATGGACACTCCTTTGACCTTGGAAGTTTCTTATTCTTCTGAGAGTTTGACCAAGAAAGAGGTTTCCATTTCCTGTGAGCTTGCCAACCATACTTGTAGTCTCCAACTATTGGTGTCCCCAGGACCTCAGCACAGTGGACACGGAGCTGTGTTATCAGGGAAGGGGTTAGAAAAAAGTGTACGACCTGATCTGGTGTTTTCTACCAGTAAGTGGACACAACTCTAACCATGTGTATCCTGTAGCAAAGGTAAGCAAACATAAAAAAGACCAACATTATGTGTGATAATAAATAAAGGTGCAAGCAATGAAACATACAAATCAAACCAGGAAGTTTGCCATGCACAAGGGCATAAGGAGAAGAGACTGGTTCAAATGGAATAAAAGTATAAAAGTTTAGGTCAACAAGGAGAAGAGACTAGTTCAAATCTTCTTCATTCCTTGGAGACCCTTCTCTCTCTTTCTCTCTCCTTATTTTCTCTCTTTTTTCTACCGTATCAAGAACCTTTTCTGTGCAGTGAACTTGACTGTCTTCCCATTGTTTATAGAATCCACTATATTTCTTAATGTATTTAAATATGAAATTAAGATAATGAAAAAAAGAATAGTCTTAAGTAAATGGTAAAGAGAATTTTTTTGTGAAGATCAAAATGGTAAACATAACTTCCAGTGAATTAGATGAAAAATGACCTATAACTTTAATCTACAATTATTTAATTAATCTAAAAATGACTTTTAAGTTCAACATAAAATTCAATAAACTAAATAAGCCCTATCACAACTATATCAGGTCAGCTACAAGAATCCTCTTTTTAATCACTAGCTACATTAATCATTGTACTCCATCAAGAACTCTTTCTTTAGTCAAATTGTATGTACATGCATCCCCTTTGGCCTTCCCCTTTCTCTTTTGAGCCTTCTACTTTCACCAAGTAACTTCTTTTATAAGTTTGATAAATCTTTTCTATATTAGAATTACATCTAAATAAAACAGTACACTTTTTGTTTAATACATTCAATCTGGCCCCTCTAAGAAAAAAAAATTCTGGATTTACCCTACAAAGTATGCTGCTGATCTAGAAGTATGCACAGCCACATGCCATTTATAAAGCTTTATTGACACCATTCACTGTAGCCAAGTTTTTAGCTAACCATGAGCTAAAGATTTCATCACTCGATATTTTGTTACTGCATGCTGAGATGAGATGGCGTTGTCATTGGTAGCAACGGTCCTTCATTCAGATTTCCCATCATCCAGCACCACCTGTAAACAATTAATTAGTTGCTGCAGTGCACATTTGAACCACAGTCATTAATCTAAAGAATTGGACCAGGATGGACACTCTGCTATCACCTAGATCCTAAAATAGATTTCTTAATTCACAGTTCCTAAATCCTAAAGAACCATTTAACTCAAAATGAATCACATGGGAAGACCATTGATCCCAAGAAATCCTTATGGTTTTCACAAAGCCATATAGTTAAAAGGGAAGGCTTTTAGTAGCATCAACAATTTGCATCAATCTTTGCTGGGAAAAGGAGGGGAAAAAAGAAAATCTTGAAACCACCAAGTAACAAGACACAAATCTAGGCATCAACCCACAAATCAATGAAACACTGATTCAAATTCAAAAATACAAATAAATAATTAAATGAAAAAAGGAAAAAAAAAAGATTTAGAAACCATCAAGTGTCAAGAAACAGATCATATCTAGCCATCAACCAATTGATTGCAGGGGAAGGAGACAGACAGCTTTATAAGTAAAAAGAATACAAATTGTTCTTGTGGTGGCCATATATGTAAATAACGTTAAACATAAATATAAATTCCTACATTGACAAAGAAAAAGAAAAACGAACAGCCTCCAATCTCCATCATACCCACACTTACCCAAAAATCTGATAGGATCTTCAGGAGTTCAAGACCAAGCCCTAAATTATTCAGCAGCTAAAAATAACCAAATCGTAGGTTAAAGAAAACAAACCCAGATGATGGAAGGCGACATTAGGATCGTGGAAACCGAAACGGTTAAAAAGCTATTAACAGCAACGGGTGATCTTTGAACACCCTCTGGTGTATGGATGGACAGGGCCTGTAGCCTTGTAGCAGTTATGAGTGTAGTACGACCTCCCGGAGCGAGGTGAGCATGGGATCCTGTTGGCGGAGAGAACACCGTAGGAAATGTAGTAGTGAGCCGTCCTCCAGAACAGAGACCTCCGACTCATCCCACCATCTATGTCGTCGTCCTCCCACCATCGTGGGAGGCCCAGCCCACGAGCGTTCATCTCCACCTATCTCTAGGCACTCAAGTAAAGGGAGGGGTCTAACACATTAGACATCCGGATTTGGAACTGGTCTCAAACCTATATTCTAGTTCCCCTCTTCGTACCCCCGAACTAACTTTGACCGTCGGAGACTCTGCCCCTGCATACCTCGTCCTCGGCAGCAACCTCTCCGAATCCTCAAAGCCAATCCGAGCACCAACACTCATCATCGAATGGCATTGTAGAAGGCCATTCCTGGGCCTCTATCATTAAGCTGCAAGCTCGTGTCTTCGGCCTGAACTTGAACACCTGATCTGCAACCGATGTAGACGAGACAGAAGCCAAGCAGTAGAAGGCCATTCCAGGGCTTCTGTCGTTAGCTGCAAGCTCGTGTCTTTGGTCTGAACTTGAAAACCTGATCTGCAACCGATGTAGACGAGACAGAAGCCAAGCAGGAGCATAGGTCCCCAGTTTTCAGAGGAAGTGGTGAGAGAGAGAGAGAAGGAAGATAGACAGGGAACCAGAGTATCTGGTTATCGTATAATTTTTGCGAGAACAAATAGCAGATGGGAACTGATTCAGAATTACCTTTTTTAGCATTTCATAATGTTATAGAGTTTTTGTATGCCCTATTCAAAATGATGTAATTTATGAGTTTATTGTAAATGAATAAAAGTGCATATTTGATTCATCTTCTCTTGGTATGTTTCTGGTATGTTTCTGTATAATACCCTTAAACTGAACACTTAAAGAGACTTGTGTTAGTTTAAAATGTTTACAGCCAGTGGGTCGGTTTAGGACACCTGTCCTGACAAGACTGACACTGTGGTGCCACCAAGTCAGTTGGGGTGGCTTGTCTCAGCTACCGGGGTGAGACCCTAGGCACATACAATGTGTGTTTAATTGAATCTTTGAATTTGACCAGATTTCCAGTATTGCCCTGGACCTTAGAGATTGATGGGCAAAACTGGAAAGTTACACCCAACCCTTAGACTCGATTATGATACTACACTAGGTGTCGGATTATGCTATCTTTGATGTACCAATCAGTGAGATCCTTAGTGGGGGTCAAAACCTGGGTATGTTGGGACAGTCTGAGAATTCATCTGAGTGGATGATCATAGTGACAGGATTAGTCATTTTGTCGGACAAAGGTAATGATTGGGGATGCACTCTCACTAATGGAAACCAAGACTGCCGGTAGCCGATTTCAATTGTTGAGATTTGTTTTGCAAAATATATTTTATATGAGATATAAAAGTATATATATATATATATATTATGGTTTTGAAATGTTTGCAAATATGTTTTAATTCTCGGGATCCATATTTGAAAGAGTGCAACACTGTTCCTTGCAGCCGAGGGAGAGGTCCTCTCTTGTCGGGCAGTGTATGATCATTATGGGCTGAGATGTTAAGTGTACGACCATTGAGGATAATGCCTGATGGGCTAATCTTGCATCTGCCCACAGTCCTTGGGTGTTACAAGGTGGCTTGGCCCAGGGACCACTTAGGGTAAGTGTTGAGCCCATAGAGCCTATCTGATGGGTTTCAGGGGGTGCACTGTCCATAACAGTGTATTCGGCTAGGCCTTGTAACAAAGGCTGGGCTGAACCCATGTGGTTGATGTGTAGATCAATGTTTGGGTCCCACGCCATACAAGGAAGCCCAACTGGGCAGCAGTTTGGAAGGCTAAATGAATACATAACCTTAAATGGGCCTTAAGCCCATTTCGAACTGGGCTAATTTGATTAGCCACTTAAGGGGCGAATTCTGAGATGGATCAGCTGATAGAATTGGGCCCACACCCTATCCACTTAGAGAATCCAAGATCTAAATAAGATTTAGATATGGAAACTTCCTAATTAGATTAGGAGATGGCTGATCTAATCTGTAGATAAGATATTTTAAAGGGACTTCTAATCCAGATATGATTTGGGTTAGCAACTCCTAATGGGATTAGGAGCTGATCCCTTCAAGTCTATAAAAGGAAGAGGGGGCGGCAGCCTTTAGACATCCCAACACAATCACAAGTAAGCAATAGATAGTCTTGTCTTCAGAGCTGAAATCATAGAAGAGAGAATTCTGCTCCCTGCAAATACTCTCTTGCCGCCTACAACAGTTCGATCTCCAGTTCTTGGGAGAAATCAAGATTGGATCTTGATCCCAATCTTTTGGAGAAAAGATTGGTGGAAGTTGTATTCATAAGCCGTCCAGGTGATTCTTGAGAATGATCAAGTTCTTTTGGAAGAACACTGCTGATTCTGCTCCACCCTGCACTGTGCCATCTTCAGTGGGAGCAGATTTTGGATCCTACCTTGGGCGTGAACACCTCCATTGAGATATATTATTTCTCTGTATCAGGTATTATCTCTCCCTACTCCTTTTTTGTTCAGATCTGGTTCAGTTTATAGTTCAAGAATCATCATTGAAAATATGATTTTTTAAATGGAGAATTCGATTCCCAGTTGAAGAGAGAGAAAAATTTTTGAAATTCGCCCCCTTATTCCGCAATCTTTGGGCGTCCATATGATGGATTTCCTATCCCTTCACATACATCCCACCCAAACAAATTGGCAGCTTCGGTGAGAGCTGTCCATATGATGGATTTCCTATCCCTTCACATACATCACCACCTTGTAATACTCTTCTTTGTGTCTAGCAAATGCTTACTCATAACTCCTACTCCGAACATCCGACGGATTGACATCAAAGAAAACAGGAAGCACCAACCGGCTTCCTGTGTTCCTGCATTCCACAAAACAATTATCAATGCCCTTGCCTCTTCTATTAAATTTAGCAGTTCTGAAGATATGTTTTCTCCTATCTTGAGTTGGTCCGTCTCTGAAGGTGCGGATTCCCCTTTCATCCAAAGTAGTGTACAGGTGATGGATAAAGTAACTATTGGACTCTCTGCCTCTGAAACTCAGGAAGACGTCATAGTTCCGCCTTGTCCGCGTGAATAAGCTGGGAGTGTGAAACGTGTCCTTCGCAAGTAAATGAGTTTTGATGAGACACGTTCTGCCGCTCCACATGAAACGTGTTATTCACATGAAACGTAACGTACAGGAAAGTCAGAAGCCAAGAGTAACACGCATAAATCACTCTCATGTGAAGGCCTTTATCTATTTCGTTTAGCGCAAGGAGAAAACACCCATTGCGTAATAAGTATAATAGATATTATTTTTACCCTTAATAAGATACGGGCAATATAAAATATAAAATAGTGTTAAGGGTATTTTTAGAATAAAAATTTATGGGCTAATGAAAAAACAAACACTTCTTAATGAAAGGTTAATTAAATAAATAAGTTGTAAAATATATGGGATGTTTTAGTAAAATGAAAACAATAAGGTAGGTTTAAGTAATTATAAAAAACTATAAGGGGTGTAGGAATGGCAATGGGGCGGGTATCATATTCTCCGTCCCCGACCCCGATTCTGAAATTAACCCCATCCTCGATCCCCGAGGGGGATGGGTTCCTCATGGGGACCTAAATCCCGAAATTGTTTTCAGATAATAGTATTTTCTAAATAAATTTATTTAAAATAAATAAAATTTTTAAATTATAGACAATGTTTTAAATATGTTTTGAGATATATAATATAAATAATATAATAGTATGTTTAATATAAATAACATTTAATATTATATATATATATATATATATATATAATCGGGGTCGGGGCAGGACGGGGACCTCAATCTCCATCCCCGATCTCGACCTCAACTAAGGATTCCTATTAATCCCTGTCCTCGCCCTCGCTCTGCCAAAACAATCCCCAACCCTAAAAGTGTGTTCTAATAAATGACTGACTTCCCCATCGGGGATGGGGAAATTGCTATCCCTAAAAGTGTGTTTTAATAAATGACCCTAATAAAAACACATAGGAGTATACAATTGTTTTATATTTTCAACTTTTTAAATAATTAATAATTATTCATAATTTATATACTACTTTTAATAATTTTTTATAATACAAAAATCAAAATAATTAATTTCAGTTAGGTTTATTTATCAAACTAATGAAACTGACCAACCTGATTAACTCGACCCGAGTTGGTCGGTTTTCTAGTATTTTAGGTTAGCTTTTATTTAAAAGTTTCCCAATTAGACCAAGTTGGATCATCTTCACTTTGGCCATTTGTAAACCGACCAAAATTGAATGACCTAACCATAGATATATATTAATATTTTATATTTTAAATAATTTTTAATATGGAAAAGTGGGAATTTTCTCATATTTCTTAGTTTAAAATGTTTTATATAATAAATCTAATTTTAAAATTTATATTTTAATAATTATACTATAATTTTTAAAATTAAATTAAAATTTTAAGTTTTAATATTTTGAACAAACTGACCAAACCAAAAAATCGACCTAAACGGATACAACTTGAGTGAGTTGGTTTTCACAAAAGGTTTGTTGGTTTCAACTAACCAACTCCCTAACCTGACCATGTTAATTTTGAACAGACTGAATCGAATCAACTCATGAACACTCATAATTTCAGCTAACTTAATAGTCTTATTTCTGATAAATAACAATAGTTTAATCTCTAATAGTTATTGAAAATTTATAGCAAAATACACAATTGATAAAAATATATTTATAATGAAAATACAATAATTACAAAAATACAATAATCCAGAAAAGTATAATTTAAATTGTTAGTACATAATTTTGTGATATATTTTGCAAAAATATAAAATTATTTTTTTGTGTTTTTAATAAATATTTTAAAGTTATTATATAATTTTGTTAGAATATTTAAATAATTCTTAATTTTTTTAATCCAAACTTTCTTTAGATAAATATAGATAAAAAGTATGGGAGAAGATAAATAGGAATTAGAGATAATTTAGGAGAGAAACTCTCTAGTAAATTAGGGATAATTTAGAAGATAAATAGAAATTAGAGACAATTTTGTAGAAAGTGGGGGAGGTAGTTTAGAAGTAAATTTAGGAGAAGAGATTATTTAGGTTATTGGGAAAGTGCATCTAGGAAGCTTTAAATTTGTCACTATAGAGTTGTTTATAGTGATAGACATACTATATGTCCATTACTAAAATCCATTTTTCTTGTAGTGACACTAAAACCCTAAACTATATGCCCCAAAACCATAAACCCTAATCCCTAAATACTAAATCCAAATCATTAAAACCAAAAGACCGTAAATCCTAAACCCAAACTATGAGCTCCGGGAAGCCATGGCCGACTCAAAGAGATGGAGTCACCATCCTATTTTAGAGGAAATAGGCCCTCTTTTTTAGATTTGAAAAACTCGATTTAAGTTTTTCATAGTAACTCCATCTTCTATGGAAAAGGCACACAACCGAGTGATCTTGGGTCCCAAGGATTGGGAGAGGGAAGGTATTAGGCATTCCTTTCTCCAATGTTGTAGCAGCCCAATATGGGAGTTGTTCAAGCTCAGTTTTTTTTGGAGAAGAACAAAAATGGTTGCAGGAATTTCTTAAATATGGAAAAACTTACTTTCAACTTCTCTTAAGACTGATTTTGAGGTGATGTTATTGGGTCTTAAGTACTGATTTCCCTAAGACCTTTGCCTCTTTGCCTCTATTCTCAGTCAAGAAGAAATTGCAAGCGATGGTTCTCTAACATTTCAGAACCTCAAGCAACCTATAAAGACTAAAGAAGACTCACCTTTTGTATGTACCTTGACGGGAGTTTTCCAGCAACTGAGGACAAGATATAATGATGTTTAGATGGATTCTTGAGCTAGGGAGTACTTCTGGTTACAACAATTTCCACTTAAAAATGGAGGAGGTGAGTTTTGAATTTGAGGTTCGGAGTACCTATCAATTTCGGGTGAATAAGAGGCAGTATTGGGCTAGGAGAAAACTCTCTTCTTTCTTTTTCTCTTTGTCTCTCTATGGGCTTTTCTCAGGTTTCCTCTCTTCAGTCCCCCCTTCTCCCCTTCTTTGAGCTCGAATTATATCAGTATTTGTAAAGAAAGGGAGGGGCAGGTTTGAATTTAATCAGCTACAATGCTTGGGATTCAACAGAGGGTTTTCACAAAAATAGGCAAAGATTCTTCAAAGAAATAAATGCCAATTAAGTTTACTTGTTTGGTGAAACATTTTCTTTGATTTGGGGGTGATTTTCATGGGTTTTGTGCATCCAATGGGAGCTTGAGGCGTGCCAAACATTGCAGCCCCGTATTTGGGGCAGACAATGGCAAAAAACATAAATTTGATAAACTTTTAAATGTTATTTTGTCTTTTCTTAGTTTTAAGTGGGGTATCTTTGGATTTTTGGACTCTTTGGGTCTATTAGGCTCAATTTCATTGGTCCAAGTGTTATAATGGGTTGAGAATGAATATGAAATCAGGTATCACCCTTTTAGGATTTCAAGTTAGGAGAGATGATGTGGCGATTTAATATGGTGTGTCAAAATGGTATCTTTCTAGTTTAATGGTCAAACAGATGAATCTATCCATGAAATTCGATGTACTAGGGTTTTTTAGGTCTCTGAACACAATTGTGATGTCTGCTTGGTCAAGTAGGGTTATGATGATTGAGATCTATGGATGACAATTTTGGACCAATGAGATTTGCTAAAATAGAATCTTTATTTCATGAAGAGTCAAACAGAGGAATTATGGGATGAAATTTGGTGGGTTAGCACTTTTGAACATCCTAAATCTAATGGAAGTGATTATCAGAGGTGTAGATTGACTGATTTAATTCAGATCATGGCCTTATCTTATGGTTTTCCAATCAACGAAGGGCCTGAAATGGAATGTTACTTTTTCAACGGTCAAAAGGAGGTGTTAGTCATGAAATTTGACGTTATGAGGTTTTTTGGGTCTCCGAACATAGTGGTAATGTCTGATTGATCACATTAAGTTGGGATGACAGATGGTAAGCTTTAATTAATAAGATTTATTGAAATAGGATCTAGGCTTGATGGAGAGTCAAATAGGGGGAATTTTGAGCTACGATTTGGTAGGTAGGCATGGAGTCAAGTGGATGGTTCTGATCTGAGATAAATATGGTCAATCTTGGTAATCATTTAGGCCCATTAGAATGTGATCTTGATGTTTTTGCAGTTGTCTATCGTAGATTTGTGTTGGGA
Organism: Nelumbo lutea; assembly: GCF_056320005.1. Taxonomy (NCBI): domain Eukaryota; kingdom Viridiplantae; phylum Streptophyta; class Magnoliopsida; order Proteales; family Nelumbonaceae; genus Nelumbo; species Nelumbo lutea. Next base: position 52,831,255 of record NC_142689.1, on the reverse strand, counting down.
TTCACTAGTTGATTATTTCTTAATTGTCTTGAGGTGATGGATATGTTGGATTTGATTTTGAGAGGTTGGAGTTTGAATATCGCATAGATCAAAGCCATTAGAAATGAAGTTGGCATGATGAATGGTGGATTTTTGTAGTTTAGTCTGGAAACTTATGTGTAAATAAGTTGTAGTTTTCCAAGTCTAGGGATGATGCCTAATCGGACGTTGATGTTGATCTCAAGGTTTTTATTTGTCTTGTGGATTGTGTTAGAGGAGGGTATTTTGGGTTTTTGAAAGTCTCAAGTTGGTCTACTTGTGTTTCCAAGTTTTTGGGGTCTAAGAGGAGGGTACAAAGAGGCAGGGTGAAGAGACCAAGCAAAAATTGGGTGCTAACACAAACCACAAACACTAAACCCTAAAGCCTAAACTTTAACCCTACACCCTAAACCATAAGCCTTAAAACCCATAAAACCTAAACCCTTAAAAAATTAATCCAATTAAACCATAAACCCTAAACCCCAAAGCACAAACCCTAAAGCCCTAACACCTAACTACATACTCCTACCTCCTTGAACCTAGACTGTAGACCATAGAGCCAAAAACATAAAAACCCCAAAGCCCTATCATGCAAGGCCCCAAACCTCAAAACCCAAATCCCCAAAACATCAAACAACAAACCATAAAACAACCCTAAACCCCAAAACACTTAATCTCCTAATCACTTACGACTATTCTGTAATTCCTAATACCTAACAACTAACACCACCCCCTTGACCCTAGATCGTAGATCCTAGACAAAAATAAATAAATAAATAAATAAACCCAGATGCCTCGAAGTATCAATACATCAAAACCCCAAACCCAAAAATATCATACTATAAACCCTAAACCACAAAACACCTAATCCCTAACCCCTAACCCATAATCCCTAATCCCTAATCCCTAATCCCTAAAGTCCTAAACTTTGAACCCAATTCCTAACCCCTAAGTTCATAACCCCAAACTTCTTACCCTTAAATCCTAAACACCAATCCCATAGCTCCTAAAACCCTATACCAAAAACCCAAAATCCCAACCCCAAACACTAAGTCCTAAACCAAAACCCTTAAACCTATAAAAAGTCTAAAAACAATAAAAGTGTAAAACCCTAAAACCCTAAACCCTAACCACCAACACTGAATACTTTCCACTTGGATTGTAGACCCTAGATCCTAAAACCCAAAATGCCTAAGAGCCAAAAGCCCCAAAACCCCAAAAGCATATTACATTAAAATCACAAACCCTAAAACCCAAAATGCCCAAGAGCAAGCCAAAAATCCCAAAGGCATAGTACATTAAAATCACATAAAACCCTAGACCCATACCCTTAATCATAAATCCTAAACCCTAAACCCCAAAACCCCTAATCCTTAATCCCTAAGTTCCTAGACCAAAACCTTTAATCCTAACCCTAAACCAAATCCCCTAGCTCCTAAACCCCTAAACTAAAAACCATAAACCCCAAAACCTAAAACCTGATCCCCAATCCCGAACCCTAAACACCAAACACTATGCCCTAAACCCTTAAACTTGTAAAAATGCCAAAAGCAATGACCCTAAAACCCTAAAGTACTAACCCACAACCTCTAATACCTACCACTTGGACCCTAAATCCTAAAACCCATAAACCCTAAACCCCAAAAATCCAAAACCTGAAAGCCATAGTACATCAAAACCCCAAACCCTAAGCTCTAAACCTTCAAACCCTTAAATCCATAAAAAATCTAAAAACAATAAGTGTAAAACCCTAACCCCTACCCCTAATGCCTACCACTTAAACCCTAGACCCCAGACCTAACACTTGAAAACCTCAAAACCTAAAAACCCGAAAACACTAAAAGCACAATACGTCAAAATCCTAAACTAGAAAACCCAAATCCCCAAAACCAAAACACCTAAACCCTAATGGTTAACCCCTATACCCTAATCCCCAATCCCTAAACCCCCAAATCCTGAACCCAATTCCCAACCACCAACCCCTAATCTCGAAACTCCTAAAACACTAAACTCCAAATTCTAAAACTCAAAAATCTAAGGCCAAAACACCAAATCCTGAGCCCTAAAAACCCAAAACTCAATTCATGCAAACACCAAATCCCAAATTCCAAACCCCAAAACCTTAAATCCTAAGCTCTAAACCCTAAAACCTTAAAAACAACTAAAATGCTAAAAACAATAAAAATGTAAAACCCTAAAACCTTAAACTTAATCGTAATACCTACCACTTAGATCCTAAAACATGGAATCTCCCAAACACCCAAACATAGACAACTAAACCCGAAAACACAAACTCTAAAACCTATACCCAAGAAGCTTAAACTCTACACCCTAAACTCTAAAAAACCCTAAATCCTAAACTCCAAACCCCATACCTCAAACACTAAACACTAAGGCCCAAACTTTACCCCCAAATCCTAAACCATAAGCCCTAAAACCCCTAATTCCTAAACCCTTAAACTGTTAATCTCCTGAAATCAAAAGACCCCAAAACCCAAACTACAAACCCCAAACCCAAAGTACAAACCTAAACAATAAACCCTAAAACCCTAACCCCTAATCTGTAACTCCTACTCCATTGACTGTAGACCCTAGACCCTATTCCCAATAACCCAGAAACTCGAAAACATTCATGAAAACCTCAAAACTAAAAATTCAAATCACCAAATGAACAAAAGTCTACAATAAGTCAAAATCAAATAGCCTAGAGTTCTACGAGTAAGTACGTATAGAGGTGTAAACAATTTTATACACAAAATTCATATAAGATTAAGATTATAATATATTAATAAAATATTATTTTTTATTTTATTATATTAATTTATTTAATTATTGCATATATAAACAATTTTATACACAAAATTCATATAAAATTAAGATTTTAAGTTTTTTTGTCAATTTTTTAAATAAATAGCTTTGGCCCGATACACGACCCAACCTGGCCCAAGATTTGACCCATGGGCCAGCCTGACCCGTGGCGCAACATGGCACGACACGGGCCCACATGGGTTTGGGCCATAGGCCATGCTTGGCTGACTCCCAAAATTTTCACCGGGGAGGGTAGCACGGCCTGCACAAAATGCGGGCCACCCACGGGCCGTGGGGCCATACCGGGCCAACCCCCAAAATTTTCACCAAAGAGGACAGCACGACCTGTAATGACCCGCAGGCCAGCACGGCACGGCCTGCACAAAATATAAGCCGCCCACGGTACGCACATCTTACTCTTTTGAATTATTGCCGGTCCACTTAAATTTTGTTTTCTTCGTTCTCCTGTAGGAAGGGAGTGGATTTTAAAAAGAAGGAACAAAAAGGCTTAGGTCATTACCTAAAAGTGACCTCTCTACAGGTTTGTCTCCTAAAGTATGGTAGAAAGAGTTACATGAAAAAGGTAAGCTCTTAACTCTATCAACATTTAAATATTCTGAGTTTATGGTATTTTGGTCGATATTATTTTTTTGCTTTTTATTTTTCTGAATAATATCGTCATTGAGTTGGGCAAAGTGGCAGCCACTCAAATTCATTTCCACAAATAGGGATGGTAATTTTTCCCATTTTCTCAATTCTCGTAGGGATCCATCTTGAATAGGCACAGAGATGGAAAATTTTCATCCCTATTAACGGGGACATGGAGAGAACTCCCTATCCTGCGGGGCTCCGATACCTGCCTTGTGGGATCCACACTAATATATATGTATATATGTATACGTATGCTATATATATATATATACACACACACACATACATCTATATATTAATATTTTTAAAAATAATGATTGAATCTTTTTTAATAGGATTAAAAATTTTAATTATTTTATTTTTATTTTTTTAAATAAAAAAAAACAAAAATAAAATGATTAATATTATAAAAAATCATGGAGAATGGGAATCCCCGTGACCAGAAATGGGGATAACCTTGTCTTCGTTAGCAAGTATGAGGACAAGAACAGAGATGAGGATTTTCCCGGGGACGAGGATTAGGAGAGGCTCCCCACACCCCGCCCCGTTGCCATTCCTATTTCAAAATGCTTGTTTTCTTTCTCCATTACTAATTTTCAATAACATTGCATTGCCAAAAATGTCCAGAGGTAAAATAAAGGTAGGCAAACTTTCATTAGTCAACTTTTTGTTCAGATTTTGCCTTGATTAATCTGTTTGAAAGGAAAGTAAAACTTCGCATTACTGTAATATGCCAATTTCACACCAATGAAAAATCTTGTACCCATAAGGATGAATTATGTGGTTCAAGTGCAGAACTTACCAGTCTTTTGCAAGGTGCCAACCAGCGGATTGGTAAGGTCTGGTGGTCGTAGTGGTGACTTGGGATTGAATCCCATCTCCACCTGGATTGGTCGTTATGGGTAATACAAGAGACAAGATCAGCTCCTCACAAATGGGCGCCTCACATGCACATCCACCATGTATTGAGAATATCTCCCGTAAATAATAATTGATAAGTATGGGAGATGTTCTCAATACATGATAGGGTGTGCGTGTGAGGCGCCTGTAGGGCGCCAGGTGTGAATAGCAGATCCAGTCTCGTTACACAATACCGCAAAAAATAAAAAAATAAAAAAATGCAAAACTTACCCCTTTGAAGTGCAAAGATGTTCGGGATGAAAGGTTTCTAGAGAGAATCCACTCATCCCTCAGATTATGGCGACATGGCTTAGAAATTTTGCAGAAAATGAATTGAAAACTTCCATCCAAACACAAATTTAAGACCCGCTCATTTGCTGATATTTAGCAGGGGTATATTGATCAAGCAGATAATTGACCACGATCAAACAGATATTTGGATCCTTATAGTTTGCATCCATTCCAGAGAGTATGAACTACTTGGGGTTGGGTAATTAATACATCCCAGAGGGCGGATAAAAAATTTATCTACGTTCCACATTTTGTACTTTGAGGAGATAGTATTGTTATACTTATTGTTTGTATACAATTTTATGCTCTTATAATATTTTAATAAAGTTTAAGAAATTGAAGTATAGGTGATAGTTGGAGCATTTAATGATGGGGCTCTCATTTTACACCTATGAGTACAAAGACAGTTTAAAAATGTAAACCTAATTTGCATTCATGAACAGAAAAAGAGGATAATTATGCAAAATACATATTAGTAGCGCTCCCTCCCTCTTGGCATTCCCTTGGTCGGGGTAACCTGTATTGATGAAAGGTGATTTGGTTCAACCTAGTAAAGAGATGATACGTGGATACGACCTGACCAAGAGATGATAATTCAGCCTAACGCAACCAGTCCACAATAGATCAAGCTCGGATATTCAACCACCTCAAAATGAGGTGATCTCGGGATAAGGTCACCTTGGGACGAAACCACTTCGGTACCAGATCGCAACAGGATCACTTCGATCCCAAGGCACTTTGGCATTCAATTCAGTTCGAAACTTAAAAGCATCAGCTCGGGGATATCGACTTCAAAACACTACGTAGTAATCTCGGAAATCCCTCCAACAGATTCCGAACCTCACGGGATCATGCCGCGTAACAACTAGCATTATCTCCTCCCTACCCGATTAGGGCGGAATTAATAAGCCTTATCAGTTGACAAAGTTATCCCTCAATTATTGCGGAAACGGATCTCATCGTGATGAAGATCCTGGAACTGATCTGTGAAACCCGCGAGGACTCAACTATGTAAAGGCTTCTCCCCCGATGGCTCAAGGTACGTGTGATTACTCTACTCTCTAGCTCTCTACACTCTTAAGCTTTTTATCTCGCAACAGTCTACTAACTTAAGCATCAAAGCAACATCGCCGGGCTAGCAAACCCGGGTTCTCTGATCCTCCTCTTGCAAATCAACCTAGTCCGTCGTCTGACTAGAAACCAGGTCAACTCCAGTAGGGAGCAGCTAGATCACGCTACATCATTTGGCGCCATCTGTGGAAAATGCTACAGAAAGCCTTTTCCACCATCAATAACAAACTCAAATCCATGGCATTCCAGCAACGCCTGACAAAACAATGAAGTGAATGTCTCCGAGGGGCAGCCTCAGTTCCCGTTTATCTGCATCGGTCAGTTCACCATACTGCTTACTGCGGCTGGGGACCCAACGCTGACCATGCCCCAAGCGACTACACAAGTAAACGCGCCACTCCCTTCTATAGTTGGCGCGACCTTCGCTGAACTATCTGTGGTTCTCCCTAGAGTCAGTCAGTCCCAGTTCGATGACTTGGTACACTGCGTGCGGGCCATTCAGGTCCAAATGCAACAAGTCCAACAGTTCTAGCACTATCAATAGTAAGTCCTCCACCAATTCTACCAGCAATAGTATCAACAACAATTCCCTCCACTACAGCATAGTCAGCAGCCGATTCCACCCCCGCACCCAGCAGTACAACCGAATCAGCCTCGTTTGCAGAACACTCACTCTCCCCGTCGAGGTGAGACTCCCCAGGTTCCACTTCCTCTTGGGAGCCAGGTCTCGCCCTGCGGCAGGAAGGATGGATAGGTCACTCCGCCCGCTTCACAGGGCAACGGTGCAAGCAAATCAGGAGATACTCGGCTCGCCAGGGCTATCTTACCTCGACCCTCGCATCAGAAAGGTTTGCTCGTGGGAAACCGGTTTGGGGTTCTAGCCGCGAACTCGAGGCGAGGACCTTCCGTCCATGGAAGTCAGCCTCAGCATCCAGAGCCACTCCGTGCCAAAACAGTTCCCGACCATACAGAGGTCAGCAACACTAATGTAGAGCCAATGAAGAAGTAGCAGCGAAGGCGTCGCAAGGCACGCCGAACCACAACTCAGAATAGCTAGTTTGCCAGGCCTAGACAACCGGAGCAAGTATAGGGTAAAGAGGAGGCGAGCTCAGCAGCCACAAAGACCGTTCCTCTCCTCTCCAGGTCATCCCCTCTATCCTTCGAGCTCCTGGCAACCCCGATGCCAAAGGACTTTAAAATGCCTCCTCTCGACAAGTATGATAGATCTTTTGATCCAAACGACCATGTGGACTCCTTCCAGTCCCAGATGCACCTAGCTAGGGTTGACGAGTCCTGCATGTGCATAGCCTTCTCCACCACATTCAAAGGAGTAGCTCGCACATGGTACTGGAACCTCGCGTTAGGAACAATCGTAGAGATGTTCGCCTCACACTTTGTTACCAGCAAGAAGTGCCCGAGGTCCCACTGAAAGCCTCTTCAACGTAGTCCAAAGAGAAGGGGAGTCTATCAGAAGCTATATTAAATTCTTCAATGACACCTACTTATAGATCCCCGATCTAGATCCAGCTGTGAGGCTCACGGCAGCGAAGAAAGGTATAAGCCACAGGGAATTCAAGTGGCATGTAGTGGCCAATAAGCCTAAAGACATCATCAAATTCCTCAAGCTCACCAATCAGTTCATTGGGACCGAGGAAGAAATGAACCAGAAGACTGAAAATCCAACAGAAAAGAGAAAAAGAGAAGGTGACAACACAAGTAATGGCAGCAATAAATGAAGAAAGAGCAAGTCCCCGACCAGGGGAGGAAACAAGTCCGGAAGCCGATCTCCTTCGCAATCTCATAAGTCAGGTCAGTGTTCCCAAACTCCGTCGGTTGAGAGGGTGAACTACACACCCCTCAACACGAAGCAAGGAGAAATCCTTATGGCTATCAAAGACTCTTCCTACGTGAAGTGGCCACCTCAGTTGAGGGGAGATCCCACCACCAAAAATAGAAATGTCTATTGTCGCTTCCACAAAGACCATGGACATAGTACAGAAATTTGCAGAAACCTCCGCAACAAGATCGAGGAGCTCATCCATCGCAGATATTTGGAAAACTTCGTACAAAAAGAAGATAGAAATCAAGCTGACTGCCACACAGATCGACAAGGGGAGCAAAGAAGAAATGCTCCCGAATCCAGCAGCAGATAGAGTGAGCAGCCACCAAAGCAGTTACTAGAGGAAAGGCCGATCCGTGGAGTAATCAACATGATTACTGGCGGGTCCATCATCGTGGACTGCACCTCGGCAGCAGGTCGAGCTTCAGCTCACGAACTAGAGAATGAGGAGCATAACCCACCGAAGCGGCGTAGGCTCGAAGATCCCATCTACTTCACAAAAGATGATGCGTGCGGGATCCGATATCCTCATGATGATGCCCTAGTAATAAAGCTGAGGATAAATGACTTTGAAGTCAAGCGCGTCCTAGTGGATTTGGGAAGTTCGGTCAACATTCTGTTCAATGACGTCTTCGACAAGCTCCAGCTCCAAGAAAGTGACCTCAAGCCGACAGATACACCCTTGGTAGGCTTCAGTGGCGAAGAGGTCAGACCGTTAGGGAGAGTCTCAGTACCTGTAGAGGTCGGCATGTGGCCCAACATTGTAAGGTTTGAGCACACTTTCTTAGTGGCCGCGATTCCATCCCCGTACAATGCCATAGTAGGTCGGCCCATTACGCACACCCTACGTGTGGTAGTAACCACCTACTACTTGGCGATGAAGTTCCCTACAGACTATGGAGTAGAGGTTGTGTGAGGCGACCAACTCGAGTCTCGCAAATGCTACGTTCCCGCCCTCAAGGGGAAAGTCAAACTAGTGGCTGACATCGAGCTCGAGTGACCTACAGAGTATGCAGAGGAGCGAGCTACACCAACAGAAGAGATGGTTCACATCCCAGTCTCAACGGATCCAGCTAAGACTCTCCAAATCGGCGCTTCGATTGAGGAACCGCTTCGCTCTCAGCTAATAAGTTTTCTACTTAAAAATTTAGATGTATTTGCATGGTCTGCGATAGAAATGCCCCGACATAGACTCCAAGGTCCTAGATCACAAGCTAAATACTGATCCCTTAGTCAAGCCCATTAGACGGAAAAAATGCAACATCGCCCCGGAGCATTGGAGGATAGTCGACAAGGTGGTCGGGAAGCTCCTAGCGGCCGATTTCATCATGGATGTCCATTCCCGACCCAAGGAGGGAGATGTTCTAAAGTTGTACCTCTCCGCGAGTGACGGGGTAGTCAGCTCGGTACTAATAAAAGAGGTAGATCGGGTCCAACGACCCATCTACTATGGCAGCAAGATTTTTGCAAGATGTTGAAACAAGGTATCCAGAGATTGAGAAGCTGGCGTATGCGCTAGTTACAGCAGCTCGGAAGCTTAGGCCCTACTTCCAAGCCCACACCGTTGTCGTCCTCACCAACAACCCTCTGAGGCAAATCCTGCACAAGCCCAAGGTGTCTGGTAGACTGACGAAATAGGCCATCGAACTCAGTGAGTATGACATCCGGTACGAACCTCGGACGGTGATTAAGGCTCAAGCCTTAGCCAATTTCGTGGCAGAATGCACGTTCAACACCGCAACCCCCAAACTGGCCGAGCTCGACCACACGGAGGAAGCTTCAACCAATGCGGCACCAATCCCTGTTTGAGCAAGTCTGACCTGGGATGAGGAGCCCTGGATCCTCCATGTTGATAGCTCGTCCAACCAGCAAGGAAACGAAGCGGGCATAATTTTGTACGGTCCAAGTGGGATGAAACTGGAATACATGCACTGGTTCGGATTCGTAGCATCCAACAACGAAGCAGAGTATGAGCCATTAGTAGCCGGGCTTACCTTAGTGAAAGAAGTAAAGGATAAAATCTCATCATCTGTAATGACTCGCAGCTCGTGGTCAACCAAATCAACAGCGAGTATGAGGCCTGCGACCCCACCATGGCTACTTATTTGGCCAAGGTCAGAGAGGTTCTACGTGGCTTCCTATCTTATTTCATTAGGCAGATCTCGAGATCCGAGAACGTTGAGACCGACTCCTTGTCCCGGTTAGCCAGCACGAGCAGTAACACAATGAGGATAGTGTACATAGAGGACCTACCTTGGCCTAGCATTCTCGGGGGGGGGGGGGGCAGGAGAGGTCGCTCCTATAGAACAAGCAAAGCCGAGCTGGATTGACCCACTCGCGAGCTATCTACTTCACGGGACCCTCCCTGCGGATCGCAATGTGGCTAGAAGGGTAGAGCTCCAGTCGGCTAAGTACGTCATCATAGACGGGCGGCTATACCGGAGATCTTTCATGCTCCCCTACTTGCACTGCTTGCGACCCTCAGAGGCTGAGCTCGTTCTCCGTGACACCCATGAAGGCTTGTGCGGCAGACACTTGGGGGGCAAGGCTCTTGCTCAAAAGTACTGCGACAGGGGTACTACTGGCCTACAATGAAGGCAGATGCACTCGAGCTCATCAAGAAGTGTGATAAGTGTCAGAGACATGCCAACATCCAACACCGACTTGTTGTTGACCTCAAATACCTCACCAGCCCGTGGCCCTTCGCACAGTGGGGAATCGACATTCTTGGCTCATTCCGCCAGCGACAGGATAGAGGAGATTCCTGGTGGTAGTAGTGGATTACTTCACAAAGTGGGTGGAAGCGGAACCCCTAACGACGATCACAACCCACAACATACGAAATTTCTTTTGGAGGAATATAGTATGTTGCTTCGGGCTACCTCAGGTACTCATCTCCCACAGTGGAAAGCAGTTCGAAGACATTGAGTTCCAAAATTAGTGCACTGAGATGGGGATACAACAGAACTTCACCTCGATGGCACACCCCAGGCAAACGGGCAAGCGGAAGTCACCAACAGAGCCATACTCCTTGGATTGATGGCTCGCTTAGCCCAAGCCAAAGGAATGTGGATAGACAAACTGCCCAATGTGCTATGGGCCTACCGGACTACTGTCAAGACCGCCACGGGTGAAACCCCCTTCAACATCACCTATGGCACGGAAGCGGTGATCCCAGCAGAGATTGAGGTGCCAACACTACACTTGGAGGCCTACAATGAGGAAACAAACGATGACGAGCTCTGTACCAACCGAAACCTGGTGGAAGAAGTACGGGACCTGGCATACATTCGGACTGCAACCTACCAGTAGAGAGTGGCTCGGTACTATAACACCCAGGTCAAGAGACGACACTTCCGTGTTGGCAACCTGGTTCTTCGGAAAGTTATGGTACCTCAGCCCGGCGTCGGTAAGCTCGGACTGAACTGGGAAGGTACGTAGGAGCTCGAAACTTAGAAGGAAAACAAGTACCTCGAGCGTGGAATATCGAAAACCTGAGAAGATACTACCTGTGATCGCCGAATTGGAGAGAGGACTGCGAGCCACTCCCAGAAGCCCAAGGGCCATGATGTCGAGCTGACATAAGATCTCGGCACTACGATAAGTCCTAGTCGCCTCTTCAGCATGGGCAGGCAAATCCCAATCACCTCTTCAGCATGGGCCTAGGGCATAGACAGTTTGGGTATAAACCCTACAACTTCTAGCCCACTTCGGCATATAATAATAGGTTGGGCCCACTAGCTCTAAGGGACAACCGACATCTGAGTAGCCCGTGCGCAGATAGGTCGGTTGTATACCCTACAATGTCCTCTCACCTCGACATACATTATGCGAAGTTACCCCTACTAGTAGTCCAGCTCGGTAGCTCGACAGTTCGGGGTAACCTCCACTTGGGAAAATTCTGTTTTTGGTTATCCTTACTTGTTGTCCAGCTTGATAGATCGACATTCGGGGTAACCTACACATCTTCTCCAACTTGGTTAGTTTGCTAGTTCAGGAGTTATTTTCACTTAGAACATTTTTGAACAAAAAGATAAGTCAAAAGTGTATTTCATTAATATAAGAGTTTGTTACAAAAAAAAAAAATCATTGTAGATCGAGCTCGGAGGCCCGGGGTATACAATATAGAAGATAAGTCTATTCGTCTTGGCGCTCTTCGCCCTTGTTCAAGGCCTCAGCAGGAGGGTCCATACTCTCGTTAGCACCGGTCTCTTCGAAGTCATTGAGCAGCTCACCGTCACTTTCTGCCTCGGAGTCTGGATCTTCGGTAGCTTCGATAGCCATTTCCTCTGTGACCCTTGAAGTAGTGATGGCGCTCAGGTCGAGCTGAGGGAATTCACGCCGGGTCAGCCACCTACTGAGCTTGAAGCCCTTGCGATAGCCTTCCGTTCCCACCTCGATCAACTCTACATGGAACTCTTCTAAGGTCTTATATTCCTCGATGGCCTTGGTCTTGGCCTCCTCCACTACCTGAAGGAGTATCTCAGTTCGCTCCTTCACGAGGGCCTCGAGATTCTCTACCTCCCGCTTCAGCATCGCCTTTTGCCCCGTGAGCTCCTCCTTCTTGGACATCAGCAGTGTAATCAACTCTTTTTGAGCCCACACATCTTTCTTCAACTGGTTATTTTCATTGTGGGCCAGGTTTAGCTTGGTGTGAGCCTTGTGAGATGAGGACTCAACTGCAAGAGCTCGCTTCAGGTGCAATTCGGACTGGTACATCAGAGCATGTACAACGGAGTTCACCTGCCAAGAGAAGAACAACAGTTAATACAAGAAAAGTTTCAAGTGCAAAATTGAAGAAGTCAAGACAGAATTTACCACCATACAATGGGTAGTCCCTCGAGCTCCGAGCTAAGCGACAGCTCAGCCCAGTTAGCGACCTCCTCGGCATATACCACGCTCTTCTTCTTCCCCTTCATCCTACTAAGGAGTTCGTTCGCAGGGAGTTTCACGGTTGCTGTAACAAAATCAAAACGTCAAAAACAGTATCGAAATAAAACAAAGGCAACACAAAAAGTGACAACCTACTAGGACTCAGACCGGCCTGCATGAGCTTGTCTTCGGTCACGTAGTCTGTGAATTTGAGACCGAGCTCCACCCAAGATCGGAGCGCTTCCCTTGTTCCCTTGTCTTCAGGTCCAGTCTAACATCGGGATCCTAAATGGTCACCCTCTAGTGGGTTGGGAAGGGCCATCCCTCAGTGTTATGAACCACGAAGTAGCCCCTTTTCTAGGTCGGGACCTTGTTTGGGAGCTCGTGTAAAAGCTTATAGCCCGGACAAGGAGATAGGTAATAAGTCCGCCTATGCTTGGGTAGGACACAGGAGGCATTCTTCTTTATTGAAAGAATGGAAGAGAAGATATTGAGGTCAAGGGGTAGGTTATAGTCATGGAAGAGCAAGATGGTTCCTACTACGTTGCGAATGGAGTTCGGATGCAACTGATCTATGGTGATGTTAAAAAGTTTTATAACTTCTACTATCATGGGGTGAAGTGGAAGACGAAGACCAGCTGCGAGCTACTCCTCGAAGATCACGACCTCATCATGATCGTGCTCCCAGGGAAAGTTACCTAGCGGAAGACTATATACAAGGTCGCTCGGAAGCCTATACCGAGCTACTAAGGTTTGGAGCCTGTCCGCTGTCATCGTCGATAGGCCAAAGTTGTCTGGTTGCCGACCTCGGTGCGAGGTGGGCGCTAGACCACCTGAGGCCTCTTGCACCTCCTGGGGTGATTCCACCTCAGGAGGATGGCGGACCGCTTCTTGACCTGAAGTGGCTTCTTCGGTGTGACGATCTACGACTTGAGCTGAGGTACCCACCTCGGCCCCAGCAGAATCACCGCTCTCATCTAATAGACTATCGAAGCTAAAACTAGACATAGAAATGACAACTGAATAAAAAAGGAGAGATAGGGACGACTCACCAAGAAGAGACCGAACTAGAAGAACCGAGCTAAGGAACTTGAACGCGACTTTAGATCAAAGGCTAGCGAATTTGTGGCGAAGCAAATGAGTCTCGGGTCCCCTATTTATAGCCACTATGTCCGAAAATCAATGGGCAAGATCGAAGCAATCCAACCGCTCCTAGAAAAACCGGTTGCACGACCCTTGAGGTTGAAATCGGTTTAGCGCGTTTTTTGACGACCGCGGAGTTTATAGATCGCGTGACGTCTGTGTGTAAACCAGACGCGACTTGGGTTATTCCTGGTTGAGCCGGGTAGCCGAATAGGTCCGACTAGCGATTCGCCCGATAAGCCGCTTGGACCTCGGGCCAAATCCACTTGGACTCATCATGAACTCCCTGCACCGGGTCAGGATTCTTGGCTCGGGGAGTGGGGGTCAATTGATGAAGGGTGATTTGGCCCGACCTAGTAAAGAGGGGACACGTGGACATGACCTGACCAAGAGATGACAACTCAGCCTAACGTGACCAGTCCGCAATAGATCGATCTCGGATATTCAACCACCTTGGGATGAGGTGACCTCGGGACGAAATCACTTCGGTACCAAATCGCAACAGGATCACTTTGATCCCAAGGCACTTCGACATTCAACTCAATTTGGAACTTAAAAGCATTAGCTCGGGGATATCGACTTCAGAACACTACGTGGTAATCCCGGAAATTCCTCCAATGAATTCCGAACCTCACGGGATCACGCCGCATAACAGCTAGCATTATCTCCTCTCCGCCCGATTCGAGCAGAATTGATAAGCCTTATCAGTTGATAATGTTATCCCTCAATTAATGCGGAAACGGATCTCATCGTGACGAAGATCCCGGAACTTATCCGTGAAACCCACGAGGACTCAACTTTATAAAGGCTCCTCCCCCGGTGGATCAAGGTACGCGTGATTACTCTGCTCTTTAGCTCTCTACACTCTTAAGCTTTTTAGCTTGCAATAGTCTACTAACTTAAACATCGGAGCGACCTTGTCGGGCTAGCAATCCAAGGTTCTCTGATCCTTCTCTTGTAGATCAACCTAGTTCGTCATCTGACTGGAAGCCAAGTCACCTCTAGTAGGGAACAGCTAGATCGCGCTACATCATGTATCACACAAAAACGTGCAAACCAAAATTATTCAGAAAAAAAAATTACCTAAATAAGCACTTGCCCATGTAAGTGAAATCAAACAGGGCCTTAGAGACAGCATATTTCGATATGTGAGGTTCTAATCTTGCCACGAAGCCATACTTGGCCATATTGGTCTGAATCAGCCACTCGTGACGCTATGCTTAGTCTTCTCCTTCTATCAGGTCTCATCGAGAGACCAGACCAATTCAACGGGCGGTGGGTGGGGTCGTCGTGAATTTGTGAAGTCGTCTTAGAAGAGATAGAACATCCTTTTTAAGTCCATATACTACAGACCCCACACGGTTGTCCACAGAAAAAGTTAAATCTCCACCGATGGGACCCAAACGTAGGGTCCATTCTCCTTTCCTTTTGACTCTTCCTTCTCAATTTAAATATCAGCCACAATCCGATATTTCGTAAAATAGTGACGTGTACTTATTTAATGGCTACGATCTAACTAGATGGCTTTATAGAAATATGCATGCAACAGCGAATAAGGACTCCTCCTCGACCAGAAGACCGGCCGCCAGAGACGTCACCGTCAAAGAGGGGGTGAGAGAGAGCTTCTTCACTGCTTCCGTTTTGTACGACTTTTTGCGTATATAACCTTCCGTGTCTTCTTAGAAACTGCCTGAGTGCTAGGTGCAGTTGGCTGTATCTCTTTCTTCCTTCCATACATCTTTATTGACCGACTTCTTCTCTAATAGCCTTCCACTACTTCTAGAATTTTTCTTCTTCCTCTTCTTATTTTGTTCTTTCAGTCTTTGCTTTCGTTATCTCTGTGTTTAATATTCTTTCTTACAGACTTGATCAACGATTACCGTCTCAGTTGTTGGTCAGTTCACTGAAAATCCGAAGAAATGAAGGTGGGTTTTCTCTCTTTCGTCACAATTTACTCCAGTTTCTCAGTCTGATCGTTTGCTTTGAAACACCGATTTTCTGGGGTCTGACATTTTTCTGTGATATGGGTCGTTCTGTTTGAGGGGTTGTTAGATTCATGAAACTCTTATAGGGCTTGTTTCTTGAAGATTTTGTTGAGTTTTGATGGACTTTCCATTTCCTCCCTGTTTCTGGGTTCAGTTGGCCTTTTGGGGGAAAAGGGGATTATTTTTGAAGATTTTTCGATGCTTTGTTGGTTGTGATTTGTTTTGAAAAGCTCAGACTACTTTTGTTGGGGGAATGATTTCTCCGAATCTTTTTAACTTTTGGGCCGGGGAGTCTTTCCGAACTAAGTTGATCAGTTTTAGAAAATCAAAATTGATTATTTGAATATTCGTTCTTGTTGGATTTTATGCTGTTTCAATTTTTAGAGTAACCTTACTTGATTCTCTGTGCTCTTTCCTTGCAGAAAGTGGTGTTGAAGTTGAATTTACATGACGACAAAGCCAAGCAGAAGGCCATGAAGGCAGTCTCTACCCTTCAAGGTATCAAGTTTTTGCTTTCACTATTAGTTACAGAAGAAAGAAAACCCAGTTCTGGAGGGAAAAAAAGGACAAATAAATCTGTCTTCCTAACTGTTGATTTTCCTCTTGATGAATGTGTAGGAATCGATTCCATCTCTGTGGACATGAAGGAGAATAAATTGACAGTGGTCGGAGACGTCGACCCTGTACAACTTGTAAGTAAACTGCGCAAACTTTCGTATGCGGATATAGTCTCTGTTGGGCCTGCAAAAGAGCCTGAGAAGAAGGAAGAAGCCAAAAAAGAGGAACCCAAGAAGGAAGAACCCAAGAAAGAAGAGCCAAAGAAAGAAACAGTCGAGCAGCAGATCCAGAACCTTGTCAAGGCATACCAGGCTTATAATCCCTACATGACGACCCATTACTATGCCCATAGTGCAGAAGAGAATCCGAATGCTTGTGTTATCTGTTAATTCTCAGATTTCAGGGAGATGAAGAGGAAAACAGATGCCTTCTTCCTCAGGGGATGGATTCCAAAACTATCACCCAAAACACAGAGGCTAATATGTACAGTTCATTGTGGTGGGTTGATTGATTGGTTTCTATTGTTTTACTCTGTTCGATCAAGGATTATTACTGTATAGACTATAGAGAGACTAGGGAGTATAAATTAATTTTGGTATGTATTAAGAGCTTCTTAGTCAGAATTTTCCATCGTTTCAAACCTCTGTGGGAGAAAATGAGATGCTTGATTCATATTGTTTCATTGAGAATAATGGTGCTCCTTTGGATTAACAGTTACACTCTTCTAGTCCCTAATTTATTAATTTGGACCGAATTCTTCACATTTACAGCTTTTTAAGCAATGATATCACTTTTGGGAATTACTGAGCTTATAAAGCTTTCTCGTCAAGCAAACAAGAGTTTAATAAACAAACCTCTCTCTGATTCCACACTCAACATCAACAAAGACTGTGCTTGACGCTGGTTATAATTTTTCCGTTTAAAACGGCATTCTGCCTTGAAACTATTGGGATTTGTGGTCAGATTTCGTTAAAACAACAAATCAAATATTTAAATAGTAAAGGACTTGGTGTATATGCTACGTCTGGCCTCTGGCGTAGTAAACTATTGGGATATGTGAAGCCTGAAGACGGTTCTGACACAAATATGAATTATTATATGCTGCAAATACCAAATGCATTAATCAAAACTATATTTTCGATCGAGAAACCAATGCTTAATTGTGGGATCTCATACTTTTTTGTTCTAATAAAATCATAATCTCGTATGGAGGTAGATCTGGTTCAATGCTAAGTTGATATAGTTTGAAATGTTTATCATTAATAATCCAATAGTAAACTACAATTGGCTGCATTTGGATTCATTTATGGTGCTCCGTTTTATGATGTTGTCTTCTCTTAAAAGGTACGGGCACACACACTGACGCAGGAAAATTGTTAAGAGAAACCTGAGAAGGGACCATCTGGTGGGTCAGATTATTCTGGCACTGGATCTGCTTGAAACTTGATTGGTTAGTCCATTGGTCCAATTCTCTGTTCAAGTCTGCAACTGCCTAGGGGAGCTAGATGGGGCCCGGTTGGGCGGCTGGAATTTTAAAAGTCTATTTTTGTGTAAGAGACTATAGACTTTAAAGTTGGAAAAGGCAGTTTTCATTTACAAATGCTCAAAATATAGTCATCAAGATTTCTTTCTTAACCTCAAACTTTACCCCACATGGAGACTTTCGAACATCTGCCCCCAAAAGAAAAAATCTCAACAAGAGAGTTCCCCACAATATCTGCTCGATATCATAAGAAATACTGATTTGTCATATTCAATGATCACTTGATAAATACTCTGAGAATTCAAATCAGGCCCCAGAAGATTGCCCCTCACAACATCCCACAGCACATCTCTCCTGTGTATTGAAAATATCTCCCCATGATAATACCAGAAATAATAATGTTATTATGGGTGATATTTTCAATAGACAGTAAGATGTACTGTGGGACGTTGTGGGGGACAATATTGTGGGGGCTGATTTGATCTCATATTTTGACAACTTTCAAAAGAGATTTTTAATCTTTCTCAGGGTCAGCTGTAAGCTGGGGATATTTTAAAGGATATGTATTAAAAAATTTTCTAAGTGCTTATTTAACATGCTTACAATTAACATCATGCTTATCTGATCCGAACAAGTTAGGATATCCTGCCAATAAAACATGTCCCAACTCCCTACCAACTTGATCTAACACCACACATCTCATTATAAAATTGGGGCCCACTATAAAAGTGGCACCTACCTTGCATGAGATGTGTGGTTTAAGATGATGTTGATAGAGTGTTGGAAAGTAATTTGCTGGTAGGTGATCTAGACTCGATCCAAACTGGCCAACCCCATCCATCTTAGCAATACAAAATTTCCATCGTCAAATATGGCTTCAATGTAGGGTTGAAAACCAGACCGGCCAGAATTCTTCCAAAATACTTGTGAAAAGAGAACTATTATAGTTAGGTTAGGCGAACATCCCCAGCAAACTGTAAAACATAGAGCAAGTAAAAGAAGGTTCAAAATATCGATATATCCGATACGTCGGTATGGGCGTATCCAGCGAATCAATACAGCTTCTGGTTCTCTTTTTTTTGTTTTTTTGCAACTGGTTCAGGGGAGCTGGTTTAGGGCTACTCCACAACCTGAACCGGTCAGATCCCCGATACATCCACTGTAGGGGCGTATCGTAGGGTTCCCGGAATGATACATATCGGCCGATACGGGCCTATACATGCCGTAATTTAAACCTTGAGTAAAACTAAAACATATACGGGAAAAAATAAACTTTGTCGATCCAAACACAAGGCACTGTGTACTCTTTTAGTCTTGAGTTTGTTTCTGGAAAAAAAAATAAATAAACAAAATAAAATCTTGAATCTCAAGTTAGACTTTCTAGCTACCCTCACAAGCAAGACTTTTTTCCACAAAAGAAGTTTCTGGAGTGCAAAAATCTATCCAAGGAATGTCTTCTTCCTTTATCTCTTTATCTTTCAATGGTTTCCCAATCTCAGCTTATTAATAAAGGTAAATTTCTGAGACGCCATTTGAAGTTTGGCAATTGCAATCACCTCCCTTCAACTATTTGACATAGTTGCAAGTAGATCCTTCAATTAGAATTCTTCCTATAAAAACGTAAGAAAATATCCAAAATACCCATGCAATTACTTTGATCGAAATATTTATTTTTCAAGTTTTCTCTACATATGAACCACTACCCCAAACCCTTTGGATCTCTTTTCTAATATTTGATTTATTTTTCGAATTTATCCTTCATATCAATCACTCAATGATAAAGTGGAGTTTTAAATTCTCCTTTTCGTTATTTTCATAAAGTTTGTATTGGTTTTATTTTTTATTTTTCGATAGAAACCAGCTTCTCTAGTAATTACATCTGTATTTTAGACATTTTCATCCCTCTTTTTAAAGGATTCTAACAGAGAGGATCTACCTGCTATCATATTATAAAGTTCTGGAGAGATGATTGTAATTACCAAGTTTAAATAAAATTTAAGAACAATCCAAAACTTTAGGGGAAATTTCAACAATTTACCCTAATAATAAAATGGATTGGATGACCAATCTCACAAGTTTTCCTACATTTCTCTTTTTCATCTAAATCTTTATCCACATGATGACATATATAGTCTGCTGCAATTAGCTGGCTATAAAGAATGTATTTCAGAGCAACTGGATGACTTTCTCTTTGTTTGTGTGCGTCAACAAGTCATGTAAATATACATCACCAAATGCCAAATTCACAAGCAGGATGTGGTTTATAGGAGGGACAGGGCTAGTTGTAGGGTGGGGCCAGAATTCAGAATTCTGCATTTGTCTCATTTAAAACCATAACCCATAGAGTAAACTCAGCTAAACTGATGAAAGGACCCCACAATGTTCTACTGTATATTTCCATATACATTAGAAACATTTCCTAATGATGACATCATCAATTTTGATAATATGATGGGTAGAGGTTCCTAATACACCGCAGGAGGGCGCAGATGTGAACTCAGCACGGGGTAGGTTGGCTGGTTGGGCTGATAAGTGATGACCACACTCTCACTCGAACCAAGCTGAAGAAACCAAGGGAAAATTAAATATTAATTGTTTTATTTTTATATGTCATTTTATTCATTTATTTTTTTTAGGTGTTTATGAAAATAAAATAAATATTTCTGTTTTGCAGTTGTGGGGGTCCAGACTGGTATGCTGTTTCTCTGTCCTCATAGGCTCATACCTAATAAGCTTCATCTTTTTCTTGAAGACTTGGGAGTCATGAGTCTATTGTGACCCACTTTACGCCGACTATTGCAAACTCTTTTTTCAACTTTTTTTTTTTCACATTTTACTGAATTAATATGAGAAGAGCTGAAATTATATGAAAGTAATTAAGAAAATTTGTAATCTTTGGAGAAGAGGACCGGAGTAATTTTTTTATTGAAAGAGGACTCAATTAAATTAGTATCATTTCAATCTGTATTAGCACTTGACCTCATGTTTTATCTATAATAATTCCATTAAAATTATCATTTTATAGGGGATATAAGAAAATATTAGTATATATCAAAACAAAGATGGATACATGATATGCCCTTTCCTTTCTCCATTACTCCAACCGTGCCTTCTCCTTCATTAAATCTCTCTTCTCAATATACCCTTTCTAGTCTCTCATCTTGCCACCTCAACACCCCTGTTTTTCTTACACTAAAGACCCAACCATTTACACTCCAAATATATAGGGAAATCTTCAATTCCCTTTTATTCTCCCCTCAACTTTACATAAAAAAAATATTGTTTTCAGAACTTGTATCTTCAATAATAATAATGATGATGATGATAATGATGATAACTTCTTCATTATTCTCTTTTAAGTTGTCTCCAATTCTTATTTATCCTCTCCTCTACTTCATCATTAGAAAAAGCAAATCCTATTTATTCATTCCACTTTCTCATTAAAAAACAAGGACATGTTAAAGAGATTACATTCACCATTGTTAGTTGTCCACCCAAGTGAATTACTCCTTCAAGTGATTACATTCACCATTGTTAGTTGTCCACCTAAGTACTAAAAGGGATGGTAGAATCCATCGTATGGATGCCAAAACAGTTGCGGAATGGGTGGGCGAATTTCAAAAATTTTTTATCTACCTTTCAACTGGGAATCACATTCCCTAATTTTAGAATCAAGATTCAAGGGTCCTGCTTGAACCAGAACTGAACCAGATTTGGACCAAAAGAGAAGAGAGTAATTATATATGATCCAGAGAAATAATATCTGAAGGGATAGGAAACCATCATATGGACGCCCAAAATTGCGGAATAAAGGGGGTCGAATTTCAAAAATTTTTCTTGACCTTCAACTGGGAATCGAATTCCCTATTTAGAAAATCATATTTTCAAGGATCATTCTTGAACCATAAACTGAATCAGATTTGAACCAAAAGGAGGAGAGAGAGATAATACCTGATACAGAGAAATAATATCTCTCAACGGAGGTGTTCACGCCCAAGGTAGAAACCAAAATCTGCTCCCACTGAAGATGGCGCAGTACAGGGTGGAGCAGAATCAGTAGTGTCCTTCCTAAGAACTTGATTCTTCACAAGAATCACCTGGGCGTCTAGTGAATACAACTCCTACCAATATTTTCTCCAAAAGATTGGAATCAAGATCTGATCTTGATTTCTCCCAAGCAATGGAGATCGAACTGCTATAGGCGGCGGCTGCAGGAAGGAGGCGGCTAGAGAGAATTTGTAGGGTGCAGAATTCTCTCCTCTGTGATCTTAGCTCTGAAGACAACACTATTGTTGGTGATTGTCTCTAAAGGCTGCCGCCCCCTCTTTCTTTTATAGACGTAAAGGGATCAGCTCCTAATCCCATTAGGAGTTGCTAACCCAAATCATATATGGATTAGAAGTTCCTTTAAGATAAGGGATAAACCTTATCTTATCTACAGATTAGGTCAGCTAGTTCCTAATCTAATTAGGAAGTTTCCAAATCTAAATCTCATTTAGATCTTGGACTCTCTGAGTGGATAGGGTGTGGGCCCAATCCTATCAGCTGATCTTATCTCAGAATTCGCCCCTTAAAGACTAATCAAATTAGCCTAGTTCGAAATGGGCTTAAGGCCCATTTAGGGTTATGTATTCATTAAACCATCCAAACTGTTGTCCAGTTGGGTTTCCTTGTATGGCGTGGGACCCAAACATTGATCTACACATCAGCTACATGGGTTCAGCCCAGCCTTTGTTACAAGGCCGAGCCGAATACACTGTTATGGACAGTGCACCCCCTGAAACCCATCAGATGGGCTCTATGGGCCCAACACTTACCCTAAGTGGTCCCTGGGCCAAACTACCTTGTAACACCTAGGGACTGTGGGCAGATACAAGATTAGCCCATCAAGTATTATCCTAAATGGCTTTACACTTAACCTCTCAGCCCATAATGATCATACACTACCCGACAAGAGAGGACCTCTCCCTCGGCTACAAGGAACAGTGTTGCACTCTCTCAAGTATGGATCCCTGGAATTAAAACCTTTTGCAAATATTTCAAAACCATAATATATATATATATATATATATATATATATATATATATATACTTTTTATATCTCATACAAAATATATTTTGCAAAACAAATCTGAATGATTGAAATCGGTTGCCGGCAGTCTTGGTTTCCATCAGTGAGAGTGCATCCCCGATCATTACCTTTGTTCGACAAAGGGGCTGATCCTGTCACTATGATCACCCACTCAGATGAATTCTCAGACTATCCCAACATACCCAGGTTTTGACCCCCGCTAAGGATCTCACTGAATGGTATATCAAAGACAGCCCAATCTGACACCTAGTGCAGTATCATAATCGAGTTTAGGGGTCGGGTGTAACTTTCCAGTTTTGCCCATCAATCTCCAAGGTCCAGGGCAATACTGGAAATCTAGTCCAGTTCAAAGATTCAATTAATCCCACACTGTATGTGCCTAGGGTCCTACCCCGCTAGTTGAGACAAGCCACCCCAACCAACTTGGTGGCACCACAGTGTCAGCCTTGTCAGGATAGGTCTCCCCAGACCGACCCACTGGCTGTGAACATTCTAAACTAACACGAGTCTCATTAAGTGTCAAGTTTAAGGGTATTACACAGAAACATACCAAGGGAACATGAATCAAATGTGCACTTTTATTCATTTACAATAAACTCATAAAGTACATCAATTTGATTGAAGCTAAGGGCATACAAAACTATTTAATAGCTCCCACTTGCACTTAGGTCCAATCAGGTACTAGCTGGAGTTCCATGCTTTCCACGTGTTTTTCAAGCACTTTCTGTGATAGTGGCTTTGCCAATGGGTCTGCTACATTTTCCCCTGACGCTACCTTCTGAATCAGGACGTCTCCTCTACCAACAATCTCCCTCAGTACATGGTTTTTACTCTCGATGTGTTTCGACTTCAAGTGGGCTCGTGGCTCCTTAGCTTGAGCAATAGCTCGACAACAATGGGATGGGTGA
The DNA here is from genome assembly GCF_056320005.1 of Nelumbo lutea. Taxonomy (NCBI): domain Eukaryota; kingdom Viridiplantae; phylum Streptophyta; class Magnoliopsida; order Proteales; family Nelumbonaceae; genus Nelumbo; species Nelumbo lutea. Next base: position 52,807,635 of record NC_142689.1, on the reverse strand, counting down.
TGTGCTGGATGGAACTACTCCCAAATCGTGAATGAACTTCTTCATCCACACGGCTTCCTTGGCAGCCTCACTTGCGGCAATGTACTTGGCCTCGGTCGTGGAGTCTGCAGTGGACCCCCGTTTGCTACTTTTCCAGCAAACAACACACGATCCTATCGTGAAAACATATCCAGATGTAGACTTTCTATCATCTGGATCCGACTAGAAATTGGCATCTGTATACCCTTGGATCTGTAGTGAGCTACCATCGAATACTAGACAAAACTCTTTTGTCCTTCGAAGGTACTTAAGTATGTTTTTCACAGCAATCCAATGCCCCTGCCCTGGGTTGGCGTGAAATTTGCTTACTACACTCACTGCCTGAGCAATGTTAGGGCGAGTGCATAGCATGTCATACATGATGCTCCCTACGACAAAGGCATAGGGAACGTCCTTCATGCCATCAATCTCCTCAGAAGTCTTGGGAGACATCTTCTTGGAGAGAGTGACTCCGTGCCTGAAAGGAACGTTTCCTTTCTTGGAGTTTTCCATGCTGTATCTTTTGACTATTTTGTTAATGTAGGCAGATTGGGATAATCCTATTATCCGCTTCAATCTATCTCTATAGAGTCGAAGACCTAGTATATAGGAGGCCTCTCCAAGATCTTTCATGGAGAATTGTTGTGAAAGCCATAATTTTACCATAGTCAACATTCCTACATCATTCCCAATGAGTAGAATGCCATCTACATACAGAACCAAGAAGGTAACCGTTTCTCCATTGTACTTCCTATAAACACAGGGTTCATCCGGATTCTGCTCGAAGACAAACGATTTGACAACAAAGTCAAAACGGATGTTCCAACTTCTAGAAGCTTGCTTAAGTCCATAAGTGGATCTATTAAGTTTACATACCATGTTTTCCTAACCTGCAACTATGAAGCCTTGCGGCTGCTGCATATAGATATCTTCAGTAAGATCTCCATTCAGGAATGCAGTTTTGACATCCATATGCCAAATCTCATAATCATGGTATGTTGCTACAGCTAGCAGGATCCTAATGGATTTAAGCATGGCCACAGGCGAAAAGGTATCCTCATAATCGATGCCCTCTTTCTGAGTGTACCCTTTCGCCACCAGACGAGCTTTGAAGGTCTCAACCCTACCATCGGGGCCCTTCTTCCTCTTGTAAATCCATTTGCAACCAATTGCTTTTACCCCAGAGGGCGGATCTACTAGAGTTCAGACTCCATTGGTCTCCATTGAGTCCATCTCTGCTCTCATGGCCTCCACCCACTTCTAGGAATCTATGTCCAACATAGCTTCCGCGTAAGTCACGGGATCCTCCTCACTAGTCAAGGTTTCCACCAGGTAACTATCCTGGTCATAACCATAACGGACTGGTGGCCTGGATACCCGAGTGGATCTTCTAGGTTGGTCACTACCTAGAACTTGTGGGACATCTCCCACTGCTCCTGGGCTCTCCTCATCAAGAACAATTTCCTGACGATGGGTGTCCAGGATATAATCGGTCTTCAAGAACTGGGCATTTCGACTGCAGAACACTTTCTGCTCACTTGGGTCATAGAATAGGTAACTTATAGAGCCTTTTGGGTAGCCTACAAATAGGCAACGGCTGGTCTTGGATTCCAACTTGTCCGCACTCGTTCTTTTAACGTGTGCTGGACAACCCCAAATCTTCAAGTGTTTGACACTTGGTTTCTTTCCGGTCCAAAATTCATATGGAATGTTCGGAACCGATTTGATTGGAACCCAATTCAGCACGTAGATCGCAGTCTCTAATGCGTAACCCCAAAAGGATGTGGGTAACTTTGAGTGTATGAGAAGTGACCGGACCATATCCAATAAGGTTCTATTCCTCCTCTCTGAAACACCGTTAAGTTGTGGTGTAGGAGGAGCTAATTGTGATACTATCCCATTGTCCTTTAAGTAGTCCCTGAACTCGTCAGAGAGATACTCGCCACCTTGATCAGATCGAAGGGCTTTAATTTCTCTCCTCAACTGTTTCTCGACCTCTTGTCTAAACTCTTTGAATTTTTCAAAGGATTTAGACTTGTGTCTCATTAGGTACACGTAACCATATCGTGAGAAATCATCTATGAAGGTGATGAAATACACGTGTTGATTCCATGTCCTAACACTTAGGGGACCACATTCATCAGTATGTATTAGGTCAAATGTGCCCGTACATCTTTCAGGCTTACCGTCAAATGGCCATTTTGTCATCTTGCCTTGTAGGCAAGGCTCACAGGTGGTAAGATCTTCTACAGTTTGAAAATCCAAAGGACCATCCTTTACCAACCTTGTGATTCGGTCAACACCGATGTTGCCAAGTCGGTAGTGCCACAGACACGTGGGATTAACTATATCACGGGCTCTCTTCTTGGGGATTTCAGCTGACGTAGTTTCGGTTATGTTAGTTTCTAGAGAAGGATGTAGATCATAGAGACCGTTCTCCAGTTCCCCGTATGCGATGAATCTGTTATTTCTTTTAATAGTAATCGTATTACTAAAAAAGACAGAATAACCATCTGCACACAATTTTGAAATAGAAATCAAATTTCTTCTTAAGTTTTGTACATAAAGACAATCTTTGAGTACAATTTTTCCTTCTCTAAAAATTAACTCCACAGTTCCTATTGCCATGGCTGCAATAGTTGTAGTAGTTCCCAAGTAGAGAGTGACTTCTGCTTCACTCAGCCTTCTGCTTACCTTGAACCCCTGCAGTGAGTTACACGCATGAGTTGAAGCCCCGGAGTCAATACACCAGGACGCAGAAGCTACCAATAAATTGATTTCTATAACACAAGTTTCGAAATTACCTTTCTTGGATTCCAGGTAGGCAGGATAATTCCGTTTGCAGTGGCCGGTCTTCTTGCAGAAGTGACATGCATTTGATGCTTTGTCTTTCTTCTGCCTTTTGCCCTTGGTGGCTTTCTTCTGAGGCTTCTTTGCCTTCCTCTTTCTCTTGCCCGTTTTGCTAGCTTCAACAAGCATAGCTATAGGCTCATCCTTTTTAATCAGTTCTTCAGCTCTTTGCAACATATTGCTAAACTCTTGCAAGCTGACATTCAGCTTGTTCATGTTATAGTTCATGATGAACGGATTAAAGGAATCAGGCAAAGAATTAAGGATAGCGTCTATCTGGGTTGCGAGGTCTAGCCCAGATCCAAGAGCCTCCAGTTCGTTGATGTAACCCATCATCCGAAGACAATGGTCGTGAACTTGTTGGCCCTTGGACATTTGAGTGGTCATGAACAGCTTCAAGACCTTTTGCCGAGTAGAACGAGTCTGCTCTTCATACATCGTACTTAGGCTGTCCAATATGTCCTTGACAAGTTCGATCTGATCGAACTGCCTCTGTATTGGGTTGTCCAAGGAAGCGATAATGTAACACCGAGCTAGGGAGTTTTTCTCCTCCCATTCCTGATAGTCTCTCCTTCGGGCCTCAGAAGCCCTGTCTCCCAGATGCTCCGGGGCAGGATTCTTTGCCACTTTGTCCAGCTTTTCTGAAGCTAGGACTAACATAAGGTTCCTGTACCAGTCGGCGTAGTTTGGGCCCTTAAGCTTGTTGTCATCAAGAAGCTTTGCAAAAGATCCGTTTGTCATTTTCTGATAAAAGAGCAAACATCAGTCTACAACCTAATTTGATTCATGTTCATTTCATAGATATATAAGGCCATCAACCCCCAAGACTCAAGTACACACAATTACTTGCTCACTCGCCTACTTGCATTCAAAATTTCAGCTCGCAACCAGAGTTTAATACTAACTTAAGCATCGGAGCGACCTCACCGGGTTAGCCACCCTGGGTTCTCTGATCCTTTGTCTTGCAGCTTGGTCCAGCTCACTACGCGATTAGTGTCCAGGTGATCTTCCAGCTAGGAGCTTCCAGATCGCACACCATCAGGTTTTTCTTTATTCTTCTTCAGGTCTTAATTTTATTTCCTTTGTATTGCAATCATACAAAATATTGAAATAAAAATAAACCATTATTTGCACCAAAAGCATTTGCACTATCATAGTTTTGCATCAATGCAAATAAGTTGGCATTCCAACCAAAAAATATCGTTGGGACAAAATTACGCCAATAACTTCACACAATTGGTTCACAAAATCACAATTATCAAAATTCCAAGTTTATCTTATGTGAGCATATCTGGTGTAGTCGTATCATAGTACCCTCCCACGGTATTGGATAATTAATTATCCAATCAATTAATTATCTGTAAGGCCCATTGGGAGCCCGTTAAAATTCCACAATATTAACCATTAATATTATCTAGGTATATGGGCTGAATTAGGGTTACCCAGTTCGGCCCATATAGTTTTATCCTTTAAAATGGGCTTTTGCAGTTTTAACTATTTAAAACTGGGCCTTTACAGGCTGGGCCAAATTAACCATTTAATTAAATATCAATCCTTAGGCCCATTAGTGGGAAAATTAGGGCTGACTTTCAGCCTTGATTAAACCCTAGAATTGGTCCAAACATTTTGAACCAATCTTGGTTCGAATGAGTATAGGGTTTGATTTTTAATTAAATCCTTAATTCAAGAAAATAATCTAAAATTAAATAACTGATAAAAGAAAAACAAAAATAGTTAGTCAGGGGTGTTCGCACACTCCATCCTACAAAACAGAGGTTAGATCACAGATTGCAGTTTCTCAAACTGCAAATCGCAGATAGCGAATCTCCCATCTGTGAAATCTCCTTCTCTACGCCGCCATTTTCGATCCAAAATTAAAAATAAATAGAAATCTTATTTCTATTAATTATTACATCAGATCGAATGCCTATACATTGAGTCTAAAAAAAAATTATTTACAAACCAAATGTAATAAATTCAATTCAAAAACTGCAAATCTTGCAATTCTCCCTACGCAAATCAAGATTTCGATCTCCTCTTGTACGAACAACCCATAGATTCAGAAAATTATAAAGAAATATTCTAAATAATAATCAGATTTATTTAAAATAATTTCAGATTATTTGCCCATCTGTTTTGGGAACAAATTTCCCAAAACCCATATCTGCGCAAATTGGGTAGAACACCTTCTCCCTAATTGCGCAGGTTCAGATCTGAAACAGAATGGTTCAAGATTTGAACCTGGCTCTGATACCACTGAAGGGATAGGAAACCATCATATGGACGCCCAAGATTGCGAAATAAAGGGGGGGCGAATTTCAAAAATTTTTCTTTCCCTTCAACTAGGAATCGAATTCCCTATTTAGAAAATCATATTTTCAAGGATCATTCTTGAACTATAAACTGAACCAGATTTGAACCAAAAGGAGTAGAGAGAGATAATACTTGATACAGAGAAATAATATCTCTCAACGGAGGTGTTCACGCCCAAGGTAGAAACCAAAATCTGCTCCCACTGAAGATGGCGCAGTGCAGGGTGGAGCAGAATCAACAGTGTCCTTCCTAAGAACTTGATTCTTCCCAAGAATCACCTGGGCGGCTAGTGAATACAACTCCTACCAATCTTTTCTCCAAAAGATTGGAATCAAGATCTGATCTTGATTTCTCCCAAGCAATGGAGATCGAACTGCTATAGGCGGCGGCTGCAGGAAGGAGGCGGCTAGAGAGAATTTGTAGGGTGTAGAATTCTCTCCTCTGTGATCTCAGCTCTGAAGACAAGAATGTTGCTGGTGATTGTGTGTCTAAAGGCTGCCGCCCCCTCTTCCTTTTATAGACGTAAAGGGATTAGCTCCTAATCCCATTAGGAGTTGCTAACCCAAATCATATCTGGATTAGAAGTCCCATTAAGATAAGGGATAAACCTTATCTTATCTACAGATTAGATAAGCCAGTTTCTAATCTAATTAGGAAGTTTCCAAATCTAAATCTCATTTAGATCTTGGACTCTCTGAGTGGATAGGGTGTGGGCCCAATCCTATCAGCTGATCTTATCTCAGAATTCGCCCCTTAAAGACTAATCAAATTAGCCCAGTTCGAAATGGGCTTAAGGCCCATTTAGGGTTATGTATTCATTAAACCTTCCAAACTGTTGCCCAGTTGGGCTTCCTTGTATGGCGTGGGACCCAAACATTGATCTACACATCAGCTACATGGGTTCAGCCCAGCCTTTGTTACAAGGCTTAGCCAAACACACTGTTATGGACAGTGCACCCCTTGAAATCCATCAGATGGGCTCTATGGGCCCAACACTTACCCTAAGTGGTCCCTGGGCCAAGCCACCTTGTAACACCTAGGGACTGTGGGCAGATGCAAGATTAGCCCATCAGGTATTATCCTAAATGACTTTACACTTAACCTCTCAGCCCATAATGATCATACACTGCCTGACAAGAGAGGACCTCTCCCTTGGCTGCAAGGAACAGTGTTGCACTCTCTCAAGTATGGATCCTGGGAATTATAACCTTTTGCAAACATTTCAAAACCATAATATATATATATATATATATATATATATATATATATATATATACTTTTTATATCTCATATAAAATATATTTTGCAAAACAAATCTCAACGATTGAAATCGGCTGCCGACAGTCTTGGCTTCCATCAGTGAGAGTGCATCCCCAATCATTACCTTTGTCCGACAAAGGGGCTGATCCTGTCACTATGATCACCCACTCAGATGAATTCTCAGACTGTCCTAACATACCCAGGTTTTGACCCCTGCTAAGGATCTCACTGAAAGATATATCAAAGACAGCCCAATCCGGCACATAGTGTAGTATCGTAATCGAGTCTAGGGGTTGGGTGTAACTTTCCAGTTTTGCCCATCAATATCCAAGGTCCAGGGAAATACTGGAAATCTGGTCCAGTTCAAAGATTCAATTAATCCCACACTGTATGTGCCTAGGGTCTCACCCCGGTAGCTAAGACAAGCCACCCCAACCAACTTTGTGGCACCACAGTGTCAGTATTGTCAGGATAGGTCTCCCCAGACCGACCCACTGGCTGTGAACATTCTAAACTAACATGAGTCTAATTAAGTGTCCAGTTTAAGGGTATTACACAGAAACATACCAAGGGAACATGAATCAAATATGCACTTTTATTCATTTACAATAAACTCATAAAGTACATCAATTTGATTGAAGCTAAAGGCATACAAAACTCTCTAACAATATCTCCCAAAGTTGGTATTCACGCCCAAAGAAGGCACCATGATCTGCTCCTACTGAAGATGACACAGTAACTGTGGAACAGAACCAGCAGAGTGCATCCTACACACTGAATCCTTCACAAGAATCCTTTGGATGACAATGAGCACCAAACAGAATCAGCCTTTCAACAAAGACTGATATTAAGAACTTTTCTTGATCTTTCTTTGACAGAGAAAACGAACTGCAATAGATAGTGGTGGCTGCAAAAGGAGGGAGCTAGAGAAGAAGATGGCGAACTGCATTTTCTTCTCTAGGGTTTTTGAGATCCTATCTCACAAAACTACAGGGTGTGTTCTGTGTAAATCCTCTAGGGTTCGAATTCTTGTAATTCAAATAAGGTTTTTTCCATTTGCTTAATGATTAAGAAAAGATCTCCTGATTATATCAGGAGTTGCCCTTATCCAAATTTGTATTTAGATTATGACTCTTCTTAATCCTATCTGCAGATTAGATAAGCTTTTGGTCTCATCCTAATCTCAGATTCACCTCTTGTTAATGACTGATCAAATCAGCCCAGTTCGAAATTGGCTTTAGGCCCAATAAGTATCAAGTGCTCAAAAGTCTTCCAAACTGCTGTCAGTGGAGGTAGGTCATCAACTGGGTCTTTGTCAAGTTGGCAGAGGTGTAGGCAAGTTGCTACCTGAACCTCAGTCTGATTGGTGAGACCTTGGCGGGAGGTCTTCCTTCATACTGAGGTCTCAAGCTCGGTCCTAAGGTGGTCGTCCCGATCCTGACGAGATGGTGATGAAGTGCCTTCAAGGCATGCGAGGCACCTCCGACTTGGCTCCAACTAGGTCTCCATCATTTTGGCTGAATCATCACTTACATGGTGCCGGGGTGTCATATGACGATTTTGGGATCACCGCACATTGTGCGTTGTCACTAGAGGGCCAAATCTGCTCTCATCACTTAGTATGAAAGAAAACAGAGCCCTGGTCTCATTGAGTTCCCGAGCTTGTAATTTTGGAATCCGAAGTGATCCCATTCTCTGCCTTCCCTTTTTTAAGACACATAACAGTAGTTGGTCTGGTGCCAAGAGAAGCGCGAAGGGGGGAACCCCAGTATTGCCGCACTCATTGGTTTCCAATGCGAACAATTAGAAATCGAAGAAGAGAGAAAATGGTACCTGAGTTTGATTGGCTTCTCCCATTGAATTTTGAGACTAATAAATCTTAGGAAGAAAAACAGTAGCTAGGAGGCGAGTAAACCACTAGGTTATGTTGTGCTCATGCCAGTTAGGACCTTTTTTTCCATTGTCTTTAGTTAAAAGGTTTGTTGCTTCGGCTCATAGGAAGTGGCATTCACACCAACAAGGGGGAGGGTGCCTAACGCCTTCCCTCTCCCCTTTTCAACTTAACCGGACTGCCATATCATACTGAAAATGGAATCACCACAATCAAAAGCTAATTTATTTCAAACACTGGGAGTCCCATTATACTCCCTTTCTCTAACACGCTTTTATAACACACTTTTAAAAACAAAAAGGTTTTAAGGTAAATATGAAAATTATGAAGATAAATTTCTACGAGAAATAATACATATAAATACATTTACCTAAGAAACACTTATCCGGGTATAAATATATTTATCTGAGGCTAAGTTTGAAAGAAGTACAAATATAAATTTGTAGAGTGCAAAACCTTTTATTTTGTATTATTTTGTATGTATTTGTATTTGTATTCCTCTGAATGAATAACTTGCTAGTAAACAAATGGGCTTTGAGATAACTTGTTTTTTAATTGACACCTAATCAGAAATCCGTTGGAGATACAATTTGCATTGCATAAGACGTAAAATAGAGATAAACACCGCACAAGATTTGGTAGGTGGCGAAGTACCATATCCATTTCTCCATTGCTTATCTAAATCACATCGGTGATTTGTCAAACAAATCCTAGGTCGTTATCTTTAACATACTTTAAGTTTTAAGTTTAAGCATGACGCAGGATTAGCTAGGGCTGTTCATAATAAGGTCCAACCCGACCAATCCGACCAACCCAAACCGACCTAATCCGAGTCAGTCGGGTTTTCATCAGTATCGGTCGGTTTCGGGTTGGGCAAAATCATAAGTCGATATATCGGTTTTTACATAAGAAAACCGAAACCGACCCGAACCAAATTGAATCAATTAATTTTCTAGTTCAGTAGTTCCTAATTTCCTACTTAACTAGTCTTCTACTAGAACTAGAACAATCCTATCTCTAGTTCTTATTTAAGTAAATTGTATCTATCCTAATAGGTAACCCATTAGGCAATTACAATTAGAATTAGGTGTCCTTCTAGTTTTAGGCTTCTCTATCATTTTTGTACAGGAACAAAACTGAAATCGACCCAAACCAACCCAACCCGATTTAAACCGACCAAGTCGGTTTTGCTTATCAGTGGGTCGGTTTCGGTTTCAACCTCATGTAACCCGACCAGGTCGGGTCGGTTGGGAAAACCCCTGTAAACCGACCCAACCCGACCCGTGAATAGCCTTAGGATTAGCTTAAATCAAGTCACGTATTAGGTAGAGGAATAGTGGAATACCACGACAGATGACTCAATAGGCGGTATTCTTATTCAATGCCCAATAGTGATGGCACCATAAGCAAGTAAAATAAATGTATGGGGGGCCATAGTCATGAGTCATGAGTCATGACATGCTATGATGGAATCATGGGTATGCCCACGTGACCTGTTGTCGACAATGTTCCATGACTTATGACATGTGCCTGGGGTCAAGGTGGCCATTGTCGGGGATGATGACACCCCCTCTCTTCATATATAAACCGAGCTTGTTTGTCTCCTTCCAATGAAAACATCAGAAATATTCCAATTCCTACTTTGAATTATCTTTGTGGTCATTAGTACTATGGGTATTGTTTATGAGAAATGAGGTTCAAATCATTCCCTTACAACGATCTCCTGTTGAAATTTAATAAGGGAGTTCTGTTAATTCTGGTTTGTCCTCATATGATGTCTGGCTTTGGCGCTATCATACCATAAGAGCCGTGATGGAGTTCCCTCTTTGAGAAAGCTGAGGTGGGTGAAGATGTAAAGCTTGTCAATGGAGATGGAGAAAGGGATGGATAATTTGTGGGGTGGGAAAACATTAAATATCTTTTTCAAATCTTATTCATATCTAGTTTCACAAGGTTTACTGGTCTAAATTGCTCTAACCTCTAGAGCTGTCAATGTTTTGGGTTTGGCCTGGGTCAAGGTAGACCTAAATGCTCATACCTAATTCACTAAATAGATCCGAAACCTATCTTGCTATTAACCAGTTATTGGGTCTGACCAGATTAAACTCAACATAACTGACAGGCGTTTAGTTGTTAACTAGAGGGTCTCATGTGAAAACACTCGGATACATATACAGATATGTTTTAAAAATGCATGAATACGGACGAAAAATATGAAAATGAATGGATACACTAGAAAAATGTATAAAAATTCTATAAATACAATAATATTATCAAATTTAATATCAAAATAATCACAAATAGTATATAAATATATAGAAAATGTATATTTTAGTGATATATATGAAGAAATATATTATAATTAGTATATCAGGATACATAGATATCATATTATTTTATTTATGATGCATCAATCAAGAGTCCAAGGCAGTAAACATATGCACCTATTATATCTTAATTATTATACAAATTATTTTTATTTTACTTTTTTAATTTTTTAACATTAACAAAAAGTCAATTCTCAAATACAAATTAAAATATTAATTAATAATTCATAAAAAAATCTAATCTTAACTTAAGTTATATCAAATTTGTTAAAATTTATAACATATCATATAAAAATTCATAATTTTTAATTACTAAAATAATTATTCCTTTATTAATATTTTATTTATATAATTTTTCTAATATGAAAAATATTTTTTGAAATAAATATAGATTAATGGATTTGATAAATTCAATTTAATGTTATATTCTTAAATATTTTGTAAACAATATTTTTTTTATAAATAATAAATATGTTGTTTTTACTTATTAATATAAATTAAAATATTAATTAATAATTTGTAAAATATATAAAAATTTTAATAATCATATCATTTGCAAATTTATAAATTTTAAGTATTAAAATAATTATTCTATTCTTAATATTTTATTTGTATAATTTTCTTGGTATTAAAAATCATCTTTTTATATAAACACGGATTTGATAGATTATTTATTATATTAGTTTATAAAATACTGTTTTTGAATATTATTCTTTTGAAAATTTAGTTTCTTTTGTATTCATTTTGAAACTTTAGTTAGAATTATTAAATATAAACATGTGTTTTTTCTTAAAATTGCATGTATAGACATAAGTTAATAAATTTATTTATTGTCACAAGGATAAACTTGGTTGAGTGGCTTAGAATTGAATTTAACGTGCAAGGCTTTGGGTGTGTCCTAGTGATGCATGTTCCTAGAACCACGTGTTCCTACAACGCTAACTTAAAAAGATGAACACATGTAGGAATTTCTCACGTGTAAGGAGGGATGTTAATGCAATTTTTCTCAAATAAAAGAAACATTGGGCACAAGAAAGCCCTTGTCAGTTATCTCTTTTCTTCCTCATCCCACTGTCGTACAGTCCATAAACTGAGAAAGAGTAGTTGGCCAGAACTTTCTTCTTCTTTGCTTGTAGATTCATTGACTTGAACCATTGCCATTGAAGAATTTGAACCATAGTTCAGCCTGAAAATAGCAATCAACTTACTGAAAAATGCTAAAACTTCTTTTCTTCTTCTGCTATATCGTCACACAAACAGAGTTCAGCCTCCTTCCTCTTTTCTCCCCCTTCTCTAACGTTTAATTTTATTTTTTTTTGCAGGTTAGATCAATCTCCTCCTTTATTCAACTCTCTTAGCCAATCCCCTTGCCAAAAGATAAACCCTATGTATTGTTTTCTGATCATTTGTTGGCTGAAATGAAAAATCTAATGACTTGAATATGTTGTAATTTTTCATTTTAATTCGCTTCCATTCCTAATCCAAAAGAGAAAACTTTTCATTTTAGTTTGTTCCTAAAGTAGTAATCTAGAAATACTGGTTCCATTCATGATTTTGGAATAGGGATTAGCATTAATCCTCTCCCTCAACTATTTGGTAGATAATATCCATGTTCGGTTTGAACGTTTAGACCGTTCGACTTGGAATCGGACCATTTACCGGTTCGTTTTAAAAACCCTGGGAATTTCTCTAACAACAGAAATAGGTAGGAACGATGCCAAATAGGGCCTTAATAACCAAAAATTGATTTAATTAACTAAAAATATTCAATATTTTTGTTAATATTTAAAAATATAATCTGAAGGTTTTTATTTACTGCTAACTTACAACAAATAAACAATGTTAATTTAATAACCGAATAAATATTATGAAGTAAAAATCATGTGGAATGTGAAATATTATTGCAACACACTAAATTAAGATAATTAAATTAATAATGTCAATTAAGTTTATTTAACTAATTAAGGAAGGTCAAATAAGGAACTTTAAATCAATGATGATTGATGGAGGGTGATTTGGCCCGACCTCATAATAAGGGGACACGTGGACATGACCCAACATAAGTGACAACTCAGCATAACGAGCTCGGTACAATTCAGCCTGACAGCTCGCCCAAAGTGGCAGCTCGCTACAAGATGATACTCTGGCACCCTGAGCTAAGAATCCCGAGTAGGGAGGACCCCAAGCTAAGACTCCCAAGTAGGGAGCACCACGAGCTGGAGACACCTCGGGTTAGGCTCATCAGTCCCCTAACTAGGGTCAGTTAGCTCCCACCCAAGCTTAGGCTCTTAGAGACCCACCTCGGAGAAGCACCTCGGCGCATCACCAGTAGCTCGATGTAAGGTAGCTCGCGGCAGAGTAGCTCGACATATCATGGGAGATATGCCCCAGATCATGGCGCCGGTAAATGCTCCACTCCCCTCCACAGTAGATGCAACCTTTGTAGAACCGTCCGTTCCCCCGATGGTTGGACAAAACCAACTGGAAGACCTGATGCACTGTATGCGAGCTATGCAAGCTCAAATGCAGCAAGTCCAGCAACTTCAGTTGTACCAGCAAAAAATGTTGCACTACATCCATCAGCAACAGTACTAGCAGCAGTTTCCATCACTGCTCCAGAACCAGCAGCAAGTTCCTCCTCGATAACCCACTGCGCAGCAGGCCAAGCCCCACTGTCACAGGGAGCAACCCCCTCGCCGGGGAGAGACCTCCCAAACTCAGAACCCTCTTGGGAGTCAAGCCTCATCCCGCGGGAGGGAAAGACAAGCCATTCCCCCCACCTCGCAGCATGTAGTCAGGTTGGGGGACTCTCAGCCAACCAGACCCCTATCACCTTAGCCTTCACAGTTCAAGATCCCGCTCATTGTGAACCAGTTCAAGGTCCTGGCTATGGATTATAGACAATGCCCTTCAATCCATAGCCATCGGCAGCAGTCTGAGCCCCTCCTTGGGCTTACTATGCCCAACAACGCAGAGGCCAGCAACACCAATGCAGAGCCAACAAAGAAGCAACAGAGACGCCGTCGAGCTCGCCGAGCTACAACCCAACGCCTGCCCGAACTCCCCAAAGAAGAGGCGAGCTCGGGAGTGATGAAAGCCACTCCTCTCCTTTCTGTACCATCTCCTCTGTCTCCTGAACTCCTGACCGTCCCAATGCCCAAAGACTTCAAGGTACCTCCCCTGGACAAGTATGATGGATCATTCGACCCGAACGATCACATAGATGCCTTTCAATCGCAGATGCACTTAGCCGGGGCAAGTGAGTCCTGCATGTGTGTAGCCTTCTCCACCACATTCAAGGGAGTAGCTCGCACGTGGTATAGGAACCTCACGCCTGGAACGATCAAGAGTTGGGCACAGTTCGTGCAGGTTTTCACCTCCCACTTTGTCTCCAACAAGAGATGCCCGAGGAACTAAGAAAGCCTCCTCGGCATAGTCCAGAGGGAAGAGGAGTCCATCCGTAGCTACATCAAGAGATTCAATGATGCATGTCTGCAGATTCCTGACCTGGACCCCACGGTGAGGCTCACAGCAGCTAAGAGAGGCATAACACACAAGGAGTTCAAGTGGCACGTGGTTGTCAACAGACCTAAGGATGTAATTGAATTCCTCAAGCTCACGGAACAGTTCATTGGAATGGAGGAGGAGATGAACCAGAAGAGCGAGAACCCGCCTGAGAAGAGGAAAAGAGAAGGTGAGTCATCGACCCACGAGGACAACAAGAAGAAGAAAGAGCCAGCTCGGGGAGGAAGGCTAGATCAGTCTTTCCGAGCTCCTTTAGCTGAAAGGCAGAACTACACGCCATTGAACATGAAGCGAGCTGAGATCTTCATGGTGATTAAGGACACGCCGTACGTGAAGTGGCCACCCGGCTAAGAGGAGATCCAAATGTTAGAAATAAAAATTTGTATTGTCATTTTCATAAAGATCATGGTCATAGTATCGAAAATTGTAAAAACCTCCACGACGAGATAGAAGAGCTCATCCGTCGCGGATATTTGAGAAATTTTGTATAGAACGATAGTAAGATAAGACGGCAGGTGGAGCAAGGTAGAGACACTCCCAAGTCCAGCAATAGGCAAGGCGAGCAGTCGTAGAGGCCGCCCCCCGAAGAGAGACCAGTTCGGGGAACAATCCACATGATCACCGGCAGATCATCCGTCATGGGCTGTACCTCAACTGCGGCCAGGACTTCGGTTCGCGAGATTGAAAGAGAAGAGCAGAATCCCCCAAAGCGACTGAGGATGGAGGAGCCAATTTTCTTCACCAAAGATGATGCACGCGGAGTCCACTACCCTCATGATGACACGCTCATCGTCAAGATAAGAATCAATGATTTCGAGGTGAAGCATGTCCTTGTTGACTCCGGCAGCTCGGCAGACATCCTCCTCAAAGTTGCGTTTGACAAGCTTTAGCTTCAGGAAAGCGACTTCAAGCCCACGAGCACTCCTTTGGTGGGCTTCAGCGGAGAGGAAGTCAAGCCCTTGGGGAGGATTTCCGTACCTATGGAGGTCGGCACCTGGCCTAGCATAGTGAGACTCAACCACAATTTTTTTGTGGTCGCAACTCACTCCCCGTATGCCATAATAGGTCGGCCCATCACCAATGCTCTACGAACAGTGGTTTCCACCTATTATTTGGCAATGAAGTACACCACGGGCTTCGGAGTTGGGGTAGCGCGAGGCGATAAGCTTGAGTCTCGCATGTGCTATGTTGCCGCCCTCAAAGGAAAAGCCAAGGTGGTAGATGACCTCGAGCTGGAGCGACTTGCGGAGAACTTTGAAGAATGAGCTGCACCCATAGAAGAGACAACTTCCGTGCCTACTTCAACAGAGGACCTAGCTCAGACCCTCCAGATCGGCGCTTCCATTGAGGAGCCTCTACAATCTAAGCTAGTAAGTTTTTACTCAGAAACTTAGATGTTTTTGCATGGTCTGCGGTAGAAATGACTGGCATAGATCCCGAAGTCATTACTCACAAACTGAACACTGATCCTATAGTTAGGCTCGTTAGACAGAAGAAACACAACCTAGCCCCGGAGCGTTGGAGAGCAGTGGATGAGGAGGTTGCGAAGCTCCTCGCAGCCGGCTTCATCAGGGAGGTTCATTACCTGAGCTGGGTAGCCAACCTCGTTCTGGTGAAAAAGGCCAATGGTAAATAGCGCATGTGCGTCGATTATACCGACCTGAACCGAGATTGCCTGAAGGACTGCTTCCCACTTCCCAAGACAAACTGTTTAGTGGACGCGACCTCAGGGCATGAGTTGTTGAGCTTCTTGGATGCTTACTCGGGCTACAATCAGATCAGAATGGACCCTGCCGATGAGGAAAAAATAGCCTTCATAATTGAGTTAGGCCTATACTGCTACAAAGTCATGCCTTTTGGGCTGAAAAATGCCGGGGCTACTTTTCAAAGACTTGTAAATCGATTGTTTGATCCATTGATCGGAAGAAAAGTAGAGTGCTATGTAGATGACATGGTCGTCAAAACCCAGTTTTCAAATGACTTAATAAAAGATATGCATTCTGTTTTTGAAATTTTGTGCAAGTTTAACATGAAATTAAACCGAAACAAGTGTGTTTTCGGTGTCACCTCGGGTAAATTCCTAGGTTACATCATTAACCGATGTGGCATTGAGGCCAACCTTGACAAAATTAAGGCTATCTTAGATATGAGACCACCCTAGAAATTGAAGGAGGTTAGAGGTTGAATGGTCGTATAGCCGCTCTAAGCCGCTTCATGTCTAGATCGGTAGGTCGCTGCTTGCCTTTCTTTAAGGCAATTAAGAGAAGCAAGGACCTCGAATGGACCGAAGAGTGCCAGCTCGCTTTTGACGAGCTCAAAAGGTACCTCGCTAGTGAAAGGATGAGAGATCCATCACATGGATGCCCAAAGATTGCGGAATAAGGGGCGAATTTCAAAAATTTTTCCTCTCCCTTCAACTGGGAATCACATTCCCTATTTAGAAAATCATATTTTCAAGGATAAATCTTGAACCTTAAACTGAACCAGATATGAACCAAAAGGAATGGGAGAGAATAATACCTGATATGGAGAAGCAATATCTCCCAACGAAGGTGTTCACGCCCAAGGAAGGATCCAAAGACTGCTCCCACTGAAGATGGCGCAGTGCAGGATGGAGCAGAATCAACAGTGTTCTTCCCCAAGAACTCTGTCCTTCGCAAGAAACAGTAGAATGGAACGTGAGCATAACTTCCTTTTCAATCCTTTCTCAAAGAACTGATGTCAAGATCCAATCTTGACTTCTCCCAAAGCTGGAGATCGAACTGGCAAATAGGGCGACAAGAGCAGGGAGGTGGCAAGAGAGTATTCGCAGGCTGCAGAATTCTCTCTTCTTGATTTCAGCACTAAAAAAGATCTGATGTGTTTCTTGGTCTCTCTAAAGGCTGCCGCCCCCTTCCTTCTTTTGTTAACTTAAAAGATCAGCTCCTAATCCCATTAGGAGGTGCTTATCCAAATCATATTTGGATCAGCCTTCTCTTCTAGTGATAAGGATAAACCCTTATCTTATCTGTAGATTAGATCAGCTTTATCCTAATCCCATTAGGAGGTTTCTAGATCTGAATCACATTCAGATCTGGACTCTCTGAGTGGATAGGATTAAGACCCTATCCTATATGCTAATCCATCTCAGAATTCGCCCCTTAAATTAACTAAATAAATAGCCCAGTTCGAAATGGACTTTAGGCCCATCAGGCTTATGTGCTCACTTAACCTTCCTAATTGCTGCCCAGTTGGGTTTTCTTGTATGGCGTGGGACCCAAGTATTGATCTACACATCAGCCACATGGGTTCGGCCCAGCCTTTGTTACAAGGCCTGGTCGAATACACTATTAAAGACAGTGAACCCCCTGAAACCCATCGAATGGGCTCTATGGGCCCAACACTTACCCTAAGTGGTCCCTGGGCCAAGCCACCTTGTAACACCCAGGGACTATGGGCAGATGCAAGATTAGCCCATCAGGTATTATCCTCAATGGTCTTACACTTAACCTCTCAGCCCTTAATGATCATACACTACCCGACAAGAGAGGACCTCTCCCTCGGCTGCAAGGAACAGTGTTGTACTCTCCACTCATATGGATCCCGGGAATTAAAACCTTTTGCAAACATTTTAGAAACCATAATATATATACTTTTATATCTCATATAAAATATACTTTGCAAAACAAATCTCAACGGTTGAAATCGGCTGCTGGCAGTCTTGGTCTCCAACAGTGAGAGCGCATCCCCGATCATTACCTTTGTCCGACAAAGGGGCTGATCCTGTCACTATGATCACCCACTCGGATGAATTCTCGGATTGTCCCAACATATCCAGGTTTTGACCCCCGCTAAGGATCTCACTGATTAGTACATCAAAGACATACCGATCCGACACCTAGTGCAGTATCATAATCGAGTCTAGGGGTCGGGTGTAACTTTCCAGTTTTGCCCATCAATCTCCAAGGTCCAGGGCAATACTGGAAATCTGGTCCAGTTCAAAGATTCAATTAATCCCACACTGCATGTGCCTAGGGTCTCACCCCGGTAGCTGAGACAAGCCACCTCAACCGACTTGATGGCACCACAGTGTTAGCCTTGTCAGGATAGGTCTCCCCAGACCGACCCACTGGCTGTGAACTTTCTAAACTAACACGAGTCTCAATAAGTGTCCAGTTTAAGGGTATTACACAGAAACATACCAAGGGAACATGAATCAAATATGCACTTTTATTCATTTACAATAAATTCATAAAGTACATCAATTTTGATTGAAGCTAAGGGCATACAAAATTGTCTAACAGCTAGCATCCCGGTGTTAACCCGACCTATGGAGAGAGATATTTTGGAGTTGTACTTCTCTACGAGTGACGAGGTAGTCAGGTCGGTACTAATAAAAGAAGTAGATCGGGTCCAACGACTCATCTATTATGTTAGCAAAGTGTTGCAGCAAGCAGAGACGAGGTATCCTGAGATCGAAAAATTGGCATACGTGCTAGTTGTTGCAGGTCGGAAACTTTGACCGTACTTCTAGTCTCATATAATCGTCGTCCTCACCAATAAGCCCCTGAGGCAAGTCTTGGTCAAGCCCGAGGTCTCCGGTAGATTGACGAAATGGGCCATCAAACTCAGCTAGTACGACATCCAGTATAAGCCACGAACTGCCATTAAGGCCCAAGCCTTGGCTGACTTTGTCACAGAATGCACTTTCAGCACCGAGGTCCCTGAGATAGTCAAGCCTGAGCACAGTGAGGAAAGTTCGACCAGCATGACTTCTCTCCTGGTTAGACCAAAACCGACCTGGGATGAGGAGGCCCTGGATCCTCCATGTTGATGGCTCGTCAAATCAACAGGGTAGTGGGGATGGAATCGTTTTGTATGGGCCAAGCGGTGTGAAATTGGAGTATGCGCTACGCTTTGAGTTCACTGCGTCCAACAATGAAGCGGAGTACGAGGTGTTGATAGCCAGGCTGGCCTTAGCAAGCGAAGTGAAAGCAAAGCATATCGTTATCTGCGGTGACTCCCAGCTCGTGGTCAACTAGGTCACTGGCGAATACGAAGCTCGTGAGCCAACCATGGTCGCCTACTTAGCCAAAGTCAAAGAGGCCCCCTGCTCAACATCTAGTGCTACTTCATCAAGCAGATCCCAAGATCCGAGAATGTTGAGGCTGATGCTTTATCCCGATTAGCCAGCACAAACGACAACACCATGAGAATCGTGTACATAGAGAACTTGACTCGGCCTAACATTCTCAGGCGGGCAAAGGAAGTCGTTCTTTTCGTACAAGCAGAGTCGAGTTAGATTGACCCATTCTTGAGCTACCTGCTACACGAGACCCTCCCTGCAGATCGTAATTCTGCCATAAGGGTAGAGTGCCAGGCAGCCAAATACACCATAATAGACAGACAACTGTATCGAAGATTTTACACGCTTCCTTACCTATGCTGCTTAAGACCCTCTAAAGCCGAGCTTGTGCTCCGTAACACTCATGAGGGCTTGTACGGTGGACACTTGGGGGCAGGGCCCTTGCCTAGAAGGCACTACGACAAGGATATTATTGGCCAATGATGAAGGCGGATGCAATTGAGTTCGTCAGAAGGTGTGACAAGTGTCAGAAGCACACCAACATCCACCACAAGCCCGCTGCCGACCTAAAGTACCTTAACAGCCCATGGCCCTTTGCACAGTGGGGGATCGATATACTCGGACTGTTTCCACCAGTGATAGGACAGAGGAGGTTATTAGTGGTAGCATTTGATTATTTCACTAAGTGGGTGGAGGCCGAACCTCTCGCAATGATCAACGTGAAGTGTGCAGAACTTCTTTTGGAAGAATATAGTTTGTTGTTTCGGACTACCCCGAGTGCTCATATCTAACAATGGGAAACAATTCGAGGACATCAAATCCAGAACTGGTGTAAAGACATGGGGATGCAACAAAATCTCACCTCGGTGGCACACCCTCAAGCAAACGGTCAAGCGAAGGTCACAAACATAGCCATTCTCCGTGGACTGAAGGCACGTCTAGCCTGAGCTAAGGGACTATGGATAGATGAGTTGCCCAACGTACTATGGGCTTACCGAACCACTGTGAAGACTGCGATGGGTGAGACTCCCTTCAACCTCACTTACGGCACAGAGGCAGTCATCCCAACTGAGATCGAGGTCCTTATACTATGCTTGGAAGCATACGATGACGAATCAAACAAGGATGAGCTATGCACCAACCTCAACCTACTTGATTTGGTACGGGACCTCGCATACATTAGGACCGTGGCCTACCATCAATGAGTAGCTTGATACTATAACGCTAGGGTCAAGAAGCGGAACCTCCGTGTCAGAGACCTGGTTTTCGTAAAGTCATGGTACCTGATCACGGTGTTGGTAAGCTCGGGCCAAATTGGGAAGGACCCTACCGGGTAAAGTGAGTGCTTGGGGATGGAACGTATGAGCTCAAAACCCTAGAAGGGAAGCAGGTACCTTAGGCATGGAATATTGTCAACCTAAGGCAATATTACCTGTAGTGACCAAGGGAGTGGACTACAAGTCACCTCTCCCAGCCTAAGGGCTAAAACGCCGAGCTAACAAAAGACCTCGACACCCAATCGCCTCTTTGGCATGGGGGAACTCCAGAAGTGAGTGGACCCTAAGTCACTCCTCGAGCCTAAGGGCCAAAATGCCAAGCTAATAAAAGAATCTCGACACCATATAAAACCTAGTCGCCTCCTTGGCATGAGCGAGCTCCAGAAGTGAGTGGACCACGGGTCGCTCCTAGAGCCTAAGGGCCAAAGTGCCGAGCTAAACCTCGACACCATACAAGACCTAGCCACCTCCTCAGCCTGGGCGAACTCTAGAAGAGAGTGGACTATGAGTCGCTCCCCCAGCCTAAGGGCTAAAGTGCTGAGCTAACAAAAGGCCTCAGCACCACCAAAGACCTAGTCACTAGTTTGACATAGGCAAAGTACTCTAAAAATGCCTAAGGAATAGGCAGCTTGAGTATGAGCACCTATGATAGCTTAGGCATACTAGGCAGTTCAACATAAGTGAGGTAACTAGTGCGCAAACAGGTCGGGCATACACCCTACAATGTCGCTCACTTCTGTGTACACCTTGTGAAGTTGCCTCTAAGCACTAAGTGACAATTCGGGGTAACAACTAAGGAACCCCTTCTTCGACCATCTAGCTCAATAATTGATGTGGCTCATCGTGGCACTAGCAAGTGCACTAGCCGTTCAAGTAGTAACATAGTGAATAGAGTATCGTTCCCACGAGGATTTAGGAAATAATTACTAATACTAATTTGGTCAAATCTTATTTGATTAACAATACAGTATAACTTTATTCAAAAACTAAAATCTATCTAAAACATTGGATCAAATGCATTCAATTCAAGTTAGAAGAGTAAGTAATAAAACCCAATTTCAAGGTTTAGCAATCAATCAACTTGAGACATTCGAATAGGCCATGATTAAGCCTTGGTTTGGTAAAACCCCAAGGTCATGAATAGCCTCTCTCAAGTGCATGTTCATCCTATGCATGAGTGACGGTTCTATCTCTAGCAAGAATCTAATCATTCATGCATGCATTTCTTCAAACACATCTAAGGCATCAATTCAAATCTGAATTGATCACCAATTGAATTGTGCAAGTTATCTCTAACCTTGCATCCAATTCAGTTCTTGAATAGTAGATTTGAATTCCTAGAGTCTTAGAGTCTTTTTCAAACAGTCTAAGGATTCCAAGCATTAGATCAAATTGTCCAACCTGATCTAGAATCACCTTTATTCAAAAAACATCAAGAACAAATCAGATCCATTCGAATGAGAAAGAAATTGATTACTTAATCTAAAATCTTATAGCCTTAAATTCAACAAGAAAGAATGGAAGAGGGAGAGAGAAAAATTTACATCAAAAGAAGCTGAATTCAAACCAAAGAAAAATGAAAATAAAAGAAATTATTATATAAGATCTCTGAATCAAAGTTCCCCAAATTCAAACTCACCTTCTTTTCTTCTTGCTAGCTTGAACTCCTTCAGCCCTTCTCCTCCTTCTTGCACCTAGCTCTTCTTCTCTCTTCTTCTCTTCAAGGTGTTCGAACCCCAAGGGATAAGAGAGCCTTGAACTTAAGCAAATGAACACCTTTCCCACCTCTAGAGGCCTCCTTATATAGATTTCCAAGGGAGCTCTTGCCCCTTCTTGAAGCCTCTAGAATGGGGTGTATTACACCCCCTTTTAACCTTCTAGAGTGTTCTCTCAAGAACCTTCTAAGGGTTGCCGCCCCTAGCTCCTTTGGGCTGCTATTTGAGCTGCAATTAAGCTCCTTCTTAGCACATGTTAGCTATACTCTAGGTTGTTTTTTGGGCTGATAATGGGCCTCCTCTTGCTGGGCCAAAATTTTATCCTTGCTAAGCTTATTTCCTTTGGTTTTCCCAAGGAATTAACTTACACTACTTGGGCCGAATTATGCTCTCTTGCTTCCATGGTTGAGCTGGGCTGAATTTGGTAATTTTTTGCCTTCTTTTTTATCTTTTGCCTTTTTTTTCTTGAATTGATTACCCTTGAAATCTTTATTGTCATTAAGCTAAATTAGCCCACAATTAATTCAGCCCATGTCAGATTTCTTACAAGTTCATACAAGTGCATATCAGTCCACATCAACCATATCAACCCCATAGCTTTCTAGTTTATGTAAACCAACACTTTAGCAAGTTGCAGAGCAGATCTGGGTCTAAATTCAGATCAGACCTCATGTTCATTCTCAATAGAAATCAGAGCTGGTCATCATAGAAGAAATTTTTTTGAAATTTTGCAAGGAACATCCAAGAGTGTGCGGGTGTTTGAAAGGACAAACCTATCCTGAAATCAGGTCTGCTAACTGTTGTACTGTAGCAGTTCTGCTACAGATCTGAATGCTAATAGAAATACTTGGAAAGTGTTGCTTTTTATTAAATATCTGAGACACCTCAGTTATAAAATTCAAACACACACATCCTTAGCCAATTTAGCTCGGTTACAAGTGGATAGAGCAGAGAACTAGTTTATCAAAAATCACAAAGTATACTCTACACCAGCTCTGTTCTCAATTGCAATTCAGATTTGTATCATTTTAGATCTGAATTGCCTTAGTCATTGCTACCAACTTGCTTTTGAGGAATAGTAGAAGTGTCCTAGGGTGAATTGGGGTAGTTATGACACCCAATTCACCTCAAATTTGCATAAGTTCAGATCTGTGTTCATAGGAATTCAGATCTAAATTGTTCCAGGTCTGCAATAGCAGAATTCAGATCTGGACTCAGATCTGAGTTCTGATCCAAATTCTCAATTGCCCCTCTTTTGTTCATGTAAAACCTGCATAAGAATTCATGTAAAGACTTTATAAATTATAGATAAATTGTATGTTCTCAATAGTTCAACAGTTCAGAAAAAATCACCATGGCCAGAAGATCAATTGCACAACACTTAACGAAAAAAGTATTTTATTATAAAGAGTTCATTACAAAAGGGGGAAAGGAGAAAAAGAAGCTGAGCTCACAGGCTCCAATACAAAAACTACTTGGGGCACTCATTGCTCTTGCCCAAAGCCTCAGCGGAGGAACCGGCCTTGTCATCGGCATTGGTCTCTGCAATGTCGTTACCGTCGCTCTCTGCTTCCGAGTCTAGGTCTTCGGCAGCTTCAACGACTACTTCCTTTATGATTCTCGAGGTAGTGATGGCACTCACATCGAGCTGCGGGAATTCACACATGATCAGCCACCTATTGAGCTTAAAACCTTTGCGGTAGCCCTCCGTCCCAACCTCGACCAGCTCTCCCTCGAACTCCTCCAAGCTCTTATAATCTTGGATGGCCTTGACTTTGGCCTCCTCCACGGACTGGAGAAAGATTTCAGTCCTCTCCTTGACATCTGCCTCGAGGTTCTCTACCTGGCACCTCAGAGCTCCTTTGTCTGTCTCAAGGTTTTCCACCTTGTGCAGTAGGTCTTCCTTCTCTGACATCAGCGACTTGATTAACTCTTTTTGAGCTAGTGCATCATTCTCTAGCCAGTAAATCTGGTCGTGGGCTAATTTCAACTCGGTATGGGCCTCACGGGACAAACTCTCAGCAACTAGAGCCCACTTTAAGTGCTGCTCAGACTGGTAGGTCAGGGCATGCATGGCGTTGTTCACCTACCAAGAGTGTCGGTTAGTACCAGTAAGGTTACAAATGCAGAAATCAAAGCTTAAACAAGACTTACCACCATGCAGTGGGTAGCTGCTCAAGCTCCGAGCTGAGCAAGCAATAGTTCGGCCCAACTGGAGACTTCGTCGGTGCATGCAGCCTTTTTTCTCTTGCGAAGGATGTATTGCAGGTTCAGAATACTCTGGGCTGATCCCCCCGCTCCTCGAAGTAAGAACGACAGTATCAGGAGCAGGCTCTGCAGTTGTCTCTGGCTCTTGAGGTAGGGCCTTCTCCGGTTCCTCTAAGTCAATCACCGGAGCAATAGAGGGCTGTTCAGGCTCGGGAGTAGGAGCCCGAGGAGACTCGACGCGAGCTCTTTTGACAGCCCGCTTCTTCTTCCTCTTCATTTTCCCGAAGAGTTTATCCGCATTGAGCCATTCCATGGGGCCTACAACAAAGCTCAACGTTGGTGATGCTATCAAAAAGAGATGACAACAATTAAGATACTAACTCTAGACCAAAATGACCTACCAGGGCTCAAGTCGGCTTCTATGAGCTTGTCCTCGGTGATATAGTCCTCGTAGTCGAACCTGAGCTCCGCCCAAGATTGGAGCATCTCTCTTGTTTTTAGGTCCAGCCTAATACCGGAGTCCTGAGCAACCGCCCTCCAATGAGTAGGAAAGGGCCACCCCGTGGAATTGCGGACTACGAAATAATCCCATTTCTAGGTCAGGATTTTACTAGGAAGCTTGTGCAACAACTTATAGCCTGGGCGAGGGGACAGGTAGTAGGCCCGCCTATGCTTGGGGAGAATGCTAGAGGCACTCTTCTTCATGGACAAGATAGAGGAGAAAATTTCGAGATCAAGGGGCAGGGCGTAGTCGAAGCAGAGGGAGATTGTCTCGACCACATATCCAATGGAGTTCGGGTGAAGTTGGTCTATGGTGACGTTGAAAAACTTTAAGACATCTATGATCAGGGGGTGTAGAGAAAGACGGAGCCTAGCGGCGAGCTGCTCTCCAAAAATCACGATCTCATCGTGACTGTTCACAAGGGAAGTTACCCGCAGGAAGATTATAGGTATACTCCCTCGGAAGATTATACTGACGGGTCAAGGCCCTAAGCCTCTCTACGGTCATAGTTGAGGGACCGAACATGTCTAGTACCCAAACTCGATGAGAGGTAGAAGCTGGGTTATCCAAGGCCTCCTGTGCCTTGTAGGTCGTTGTGCCTCAGAGGCACCTACTTGAGCCGAGGTACCCACCTCAGGCTCATCTAGAAGACTATCAAAGCTATGGTCTGACATAACTACAAACTGAAATGAATTGGAAAAAATAGAGGAGATGGGGAAACTTACCAAGGGAAAACGACCGAACTAGGAAACTGACAAGCTAGAGAACCCGAGCTGAGGAGTTTAGGCGCGACCTCAGAGTGAACTCTAGTAAACTTTAGGTAGAGAAAATGACTTGGGTCCCCTCCTATTTATAGCCGCTATATCCGAGAACCAACGGTCAGGATCAGGGCGATCCAATGGCTCTCAAGAAAACCGACTATGCGACCCCCGAGGTGAAATTAGTTTAGTGCATTTTTTGGGCATCCGCGGAGTCTATAGATCACGTGATGTCCGCACATGAACTGTACGCAATCCGGGTTACCCTTGATTGAGTCGAGCAACAAACTAGTCCGATCGGCGAACTTTTTGACTAGGCGACCTGGGCTTCAAGCCAAATCCACCCATCACGTCATGAACTCCCCACACCATGTCAGGACCCTTGGCCTAGGGAGCGGGGGGCAATTGATGGAGGATGATTTGGCTCGACCTCATAATAAGGGGACACGTGGACATGACCTGACATAAGTGACAACTCAGCATAACGAGCTAGGTACAACTCAGCCTGATAGCTCGCCCGAAGTGGCAGCTCGCTGCAAGATGATACTCCGGCACCCCGAGCTAAGACTCCCAAGTAGGGAGCACCCCAAGCTGGAGACACCTCGGGTTAGGCTCATCAGTCCCCTAACTAGGGTCATTTTGTTGCCACCCAAGCTTAGGCTCTCAAAGACCCGCCTCGGAGAAGCACCTTGGCGCATCACCAGTAGCTCGGTTTAAGGTAGCTCACAGCAAAGTAGCTCAGCATATCATGGGAGATTGACTGCCTGACAACCGTACCTGCCAGATTGCACCAACGTCTCTCGCCTGGCGGCGTCTGGCAGGACCGTACTCTACAGCGATTACCTTTGCCCGCCAGCACAACTCTGACAAATAACGACCAGCCACGCCAAGCCGTTATTTGACAGAAGATCACCGCAGTAGAGGTGTGGAGGCGGTTACACCTGATATGTCAGAAGACCACTATATAAGGACCCCGACCCCCAAGGGCAAGGGGATCGCGTGATCATCACTCTTAGCTCCTTGATTTCTCTCTCTCTCTCTCTCTCTCTCTCTCTCTCTCTCTCTCTCCTCTCTTCTGTCTCACACACACAACTCTCGATCTGAGTTACTAACTTGATCGTCGGAGAGTTCCCGCCGGGTGAATCCCCTGGGATCCTTCATCTTCTTCTTCACAGGTGTCTCATCCGTCGCCAGCTAGGAGCTCAGCCACTTCCAGCTAGGAGTGACCAGATCACGCACCATCAATGCTATTGATTGACATTTCTTAATTACACAAATTATTGTTAACCACCATAAATTTTGGACTCTCCACCCCTAACCTTAACAGATTCAAGATTCTTTATGTATGTAGATAGAGTCTATAAAGAGGTAAAATATGCAAAAGGTTTCAGTTGTCTATAAAGAGGGGAAAAACACAAAACAAAGGAGGAGTAACGTACTTGTTGGACAGTTTTTGTATGCCCTTAGCTTCAATCAGCTTTGATGTACTTTTGATATTTAATATGAATAAATGAAGTACATGTTTGATTCATGTTGCGTGGTATACTTCTGTGTAAGACCCTAAAACTGGACAATTAATGAGACTTGTGTTGGTTTTAAATGTTTAAAGCCGTTGGATAAGTCTGGGGAGATTTATCTTGCCAAGGCTGACACTGGTGTGCTGCCAACTGTTGGGGTGGCTTGTCTCAACCGCCAGGGTGAGACCCAAGGCACATGCAGTGTAGGATTACTTGAACCCTTGAACCGGACCAGATTTCTAGTATTGCCCTGGACCTTGGAGATTAATGGGCAAAACTAGAAAGTTACACCTGACCCCTACACCCGATTATAGTACTGCACTAGGTGTCGGATTGGGCTGTCTTTGATATGCCAATCAATGAGATCCTTAGCGGGGGTCAAAACCTGGGAGTGTTGGAACAGTCTGAGAATTCATCTGAGTGGGTGATGGGATCAGCCCCTTTGTCAGACAAAAGTAATGATCAGGGATGCACTCTCTCTGATGGAAACCAAACTGCCGGCAGTTGATTTCAATCGTTGGAATTTTGTTTTGCAAAATTTATATATATGATATATATTTAAGTATGGTTTCAAAATATTTGCAAATGGTTTTAATTCTCGGGATTCATGTAAGTAGAGAGTGCATCACTATTCCTTACAGCCAAGGGAGAGGTCCTCTGTTGTCGGGTAGTGCTTGATCATTATGGGCTGAGAGGTTAAGTGTACGGCCATTTGGGATAACACCTGATGGGCTAATCTTGCACCTACCCACAGTCCCTAGGTTTTTATAAGATGGCTTGGCCCGGGGACCACTTAGTGTAAGTGTTGGGCCCATAGGGTCCATATGATGGGCTCAGGGGGTTCACTGGGCTCTCCAATGAATTCGGCCAAGCCTTACAACAGAGGCTAGGTCGAACCCATGTGGTTGGTGTGTAAATCAATGCTTGGGTCCCATGCCATACAAAGAAAACATATAATGTTTTGACATGAGAGACTAATGATACCTCAAAAACAAAGAGAAGGTATTTGAATGTGGCTGCATTTGATTGTTAAAACAATGAGTGCTTATTTTAGTCCAAAAAATGTTAAGTTGGTGGAAGCTTGCTTCCTTGACTATTGATTTAACTTAAGATCATGAGGAATGGTGATTTGAGATTATTCTTTGACAAGTTAAAGGGGAAAAAGAAATGAAAAATGTGAAGATTATTAAGTTTGGATAGAAGTATGCGAGAGGACACGCATCATGTTGAGAGAGAGTTTAAAAATCAGTAGGTAGTTTGTTTTGTTTTTGCTTGAGTTTTGTCTTGCCCGAGGACAAGAAAAGTTTAAGTGTGGGGGGATTTGATGTGAATAAAAATTATCATATTTTTATCCCCATACATTCATTCTTTTACACTAAATTAACACTTAATTGGACTCATTACTCTTGTATTTCGATTCAGGGCAAGAAATTACTTACTAGCTCCCTGTGGGATTCGACCTGGTACCACTATTACTACAAATTTATTGTAAGTTGGGACTAGCATTAATTTTGAGGGCTTCGACAACCCGTCACCCACCAACCCATTAATGACCCAATTAGATAGAATTAAATGGGTTGCGTTCAACCCAAATCAACCTGAATCCAACCCAACTCATTTAGATAAAATAATGAAAATTACACAAAAATAAAAAAAAAATTGCAGGAAATAGAATAGAAATTAAACAAAAACACAAAAATGCATAAAATTAATATAAATTACATAAAAATGGAAAAAAACAAAAAATTACAAAAAAAAAACTGAAATGCATAACTATATAATAAAAATTATAGAAAAACATAGAGAATGAAGAAAAATAACATAACTTACAAAAAGAAAAAGAAAACCTGGAAATTGCACAAAAAAAAAAAGAACAAAAATTTGAGAATGATATAAAAATCATAGGAAAACATAGAGAGTGAAGAAATATAATAGAAATTACAGACAATATATATAGCTACCAGAAACATTACAAAAATTTGTAGAAAAACCGGGCCAATGCCTCTCAGGTCATATAAGGATACTTGTTGTTTAGATATCTAACAAACAATAATAGTAGCCCCATTGCACACACACCTTAATACTATTGATTCCAAATTCTAACGATCCTCTTCCCCATCACCCCACAAAAAAAAAAAAAAAAGTTGAATGGAGTCAATCCAAGAAAAAACCCTAACTCAAATGATGGTTTCTCTTCCTCTAACATTCGATCTTCTTTCAAACTAATACTACTACCATTAGAGGTGTAAAATAGGTCATGTCGGCCGCGACTCGGCATTGCCTGACACGAATTTGAACTGGCCCAATATGACGGTCCATAGGCCATGCCAAGCATAGCACAATTGTGTGGGTCGTGCTGGCCTAGGATTTTAGGTCCACAGGCCAAGCTAACATGGCACGACCGAGCCGGACGTGCCACCAGCGGCCCTCGTGCCAGCATAGCCCAACCTATAGCCCATCCCAGCATGGCCCGACATAACCCATATATATTATTTTTATATTATATATATTATATTTATATTATATTTGTATAACATTATATAAATTATAATTATATAATAACATATAGTATATAATATAATAAAATAAATATTTTTTTTAATTTATTATACTAATTTATTTATTTATTATATATATAATAAATTTTATACATCAAAATTCATATAAAATTAAAATTTGAAGTTTTTTGTCAATTTTTTAAATAAATAGCTTTGGCCTGATGCACGACCCAATCTGGCCCAAGGCTCGGCCCATGGGCCAACCCAGCCCATGACATGACATGGGCCTAGGCCGTGGGACCTGTCGGGTCAACCCCCCAAACTATCCCTAGGGGGGCATAGCCTGGGACGGCTCGTGGGTCAGCAAGGCAAGGCCAGCACAAAAGTGCGTGCCCATGACCCATTTTACACCTTTAACTGTCAATAGATTAGGGTTCTGATCCAAAGAGAGATTAGTAGAGGATGAGGCTTTTCGCCTTCGTATATCAAATATGTAGAGAAGGAGACTTATCACCCATAGATCTGAAAGTTGTAGAGGAGGAGGAGACTTGTCACCCTCAGATTTCAGAGTTGTAGAGGAGGAGACTTACCATTCGTAAAGGAAGAAAATTTGTCGAGATTTCTATCCAAGATATAAACAAATGATGAAAAACTAGAATCCTTAATTGATGGATATCCGTTGGACACGCATGACCCAACCTACCCAAAGCATTTAAAATTTTGTTATTGGGTTGACCCACCCACTAAGAATCCAATATTAAAAATTACAACCCAACTTACTAATAAATGGGTGGGTTGGGCGGGTTGGGTTAAAAATTGCTGCCCCGAGTTACAAACAAGTTGGTTGACTTGTCAAAAGAGATAAAAAACTATTATATAGTTTGCAGCAAATAGAAGATTATAACTAACTAGAGAAAAAAAACTATTATTTATAAATACCACAAGAGACCTAACTAGAGAAAAAAGCAAAGCAATGACCAAGCACAAAGATTATAACTAAATATCTATTATATGTGGACGGGTCGAAACAAACCAAGCAGCAACAGGTTTTATCATCCTAACAAGACCAAATGTTACTTTGTTTGCAACAAGTAAAAAAATTAAAATCTCTGGAAATGTTCACATAGAATGGTGCACACTGGTTGATGGTTTGAGGAGGACAATTTTGCTAGATATCTAGTTACTTTTTGGTTTTTCTGACTCAAAAGGCATTGTAAATACCATAAACACTAACTGGACTACTAAGTGGAGCATGAGCGCCATATATACAAGAGAAGGTTAAAAGCCTTATGAGCGTTTTTTATGATATTTTAGTAAATCATATTGGTATGACCTCAAATTGTACTACCCACAATCTAGTATACAATGCCATGTAAGTATAATCACTTAGTCGAACATGAGGCAACATAAAGTCTTCCAATAATGATATTGATATATGAATGAAGTCATTTCCTTTTGGAAAAAAGAAATTGTTTGGGTTATGGTTGAACTGGCCCTGGGTGTTTTGTGTCCCTTCCATAGCTGCCATATCACTTCAGCCACATCAACACCACATAAGATGGATAAACGCGTAGCTGCCATAGGAAGGAGAACCCCGTACGGATAAGAAGGATGGCTCCGGTGGGGATCAAGACATATGTTGATGACCTTAGTGGACGACCTCATCCCGACAACCTTAGAAGTCTCATCCGAATAGGACACGGATCCACGATTATAAATAGATAATCCCCGCCCAAGGTAAGGGACTTTTGACTCTTCAGCATCCATAATGTTATTATGCCTTTGCTCAGACCAGCACGTTTCTCTCAGTTGCTTGGCCCGACCACCCACTATCCTTGACTAACTTGAGTGTTGGAGTACCTACCCAGGGAACAACTCCTCGGGCCTCTGACCATATTCTTTTTTCAGCCCTTGGTGCACAACTTCGTCCTTCCACCTCGACTTTGCCAGTTGGCAGGATTATCTGACTATGATCTTGGTTTGGGACACCTTGAATCAGACAACATCAGGCTGGTACCATTTGTGGGAAATGCACAAAAAGTCATTCCCAATTTACTTTCTACACAATCAAGAAACATGCCAAGAAACGCATACGACCGCTCCATAGGCCAATCTACATCTCAGGGACATGAAATTAAACTTAATGATATGCTCTTTTTTTTGTAGTAAGGTAAAATTAAAAGGCCTATCAATAGCAAAGTTGCAGTAGAGAACATGAAAATATATCGATGCGAGTTTAGAGAGTCTAATGTGTGTACCTTTGGAGTTGAAGAAAACATGAATGAATTGGAATTGGATGAAAATTCATGACTATCGCATGTGTGACCCTTTGGAGTCGAAGATGATTTTCGTCCCCTATGAAAATTCAAGACTACCTTCTTAACTCCTTGATTTGAAGCACTGTGTCTATTGATGATGAACTGGAAATCGCTCAAACGGCATCGATCAAGAATAAAGAATCCCACAAACAAAATAAACAATATATACAAAAAGAGAAAATAACAGATCTGATTAAGATACCACCGAATTCGAGAGGGTTCTGCATATATCAACTACGACTTGGGAAGGCTTTGGATTGGGTTGACCTCAAAATGTTTTTGAATGAGAATGATGATGCAAGAATGTGATATCTCGAATACAAATAAAAGCACGATAGGGATAGGCTTTGGCAACGCCAACTTCCGTGAAAGAAGAAAAAAGAGGCCACAAGATTCGAGGGCAAGGAAAAGGCCCCCCTCGCCCCTTAAAGCACTATGACGTATCTAAATTCAAGAGATTGAAGATAAAAAGAAAACATGGCGATGATACTCAGATCAAAACGTCGATCACAAAGAAATCCAACAACTTCCAGAGGTAAACTTAAAAACGAAGAAAAACAAAGAAGTGGATCTAAGATACCAGCAATACAATTTAGCTACAAATACCACAGAAGGCAAGACAGGTACACCATAACAGAGATTCTCAAAAGAAGAGAAAAAAATCAGCATAAAAAAATGATCACCAGACAATGTAGCAGCTTCCTTAGACAAAAATCAAAATGTAAAAAAATAGAGAAGTAGATTTATGATTAAAAATAAATTAAGAGAAGAAAATAGAGAGAGGATGCATGATAATCGTACAGACAAGAAAATGGTGGAATTTATTCAGCAACAAACCATGCATCAGCATAAGACTTCTAATGTTCCCTTCCATGACGACAAAGCTATGCCTCTCCATTTGTTGAGGCAGGTAGCAGGGAAAGGAATGATCAAAGAAGAAGAAGAAGAAAGGGAAAAAAATAGAGAGAGAGATTGCGATAAGGATGGGAAGGGTTCTAGAAGTGAGACGGTGCTTTGTATTCAGATGGGACCAAAGAGATGAATCTGGTAGTGGCAGTGGTGGTGAGGAAAGAACAAACCAGGAGATGGGAAAAGTGTTCAGGAAGACTTCCACTACTGTGAACTTTGTTGCTATTGTCTAAAAATTTTGGGGAACTCCTACTAAACTAGGTTTCTATATCGGATCTGGTGTCTCTATAGTTCTCAATAATGGTTACCACATGAGGTTGGAGGCTCTTGCTTGTTGAGTTGGGGTATGATGGTGACAATCCTGTGATCGTTGTCTAATGATGCCCAACAAAGATGAAGGTAGACGGATGCCTTGTCACGACTGGAGTCGATCATGGGAAGTGGTGATAGGAGACCACACTAGCTTGTCGCCTTGATTACAACGGAAAATAGGAGGTTGGAACAAGGTCCCTATTAATCTCTGCAAATCCTTTCCTTCAACCACCATCCTTAGCTCTCACCTAATGAAATTCTCGATGATCGGAGATGGTAACTAGAGATTATAATGTAAGCACCATGGTAAGGCAGAGGTTGGTCAGTCTTCGAAGGTCCGGAGATGGTGGCAGGAAAGAGAGAGAATGTGAGGAAGAGATGAGAGAAGGGAGTTGTTTCTCTCTTAGAAATCCTAGGTCAAGATTGTATTATGTTGTCCCTGGGAAAGAATTTCTCTCCTCCTTTTATAGAAAGAAAGTTAATGTTATTAAGGAATAAGTTCTTTCCTATTAAGAAAGAGGATCTTTTCTATTAGGAAGGGAGATATTTCCTTTTGTGTGAATATTAGCAGATCATTATTAGAGAATCCAATCCCTTTGGATAAACTCGCATGCATAATTTAAAAGCACACGTGTAACCAACATTTATTTTCGATCTACTGTGATTCCACGGTTCTATAATGGTCTCAGGTTCATGGCAACTCAACACGTGTTCAAAGTTCATCTCGAATCCGTGCATGTCTTTATAGATCATCATAGATTTGTGTGTATCTAAGTTTTATTGCAAGTTTATGTATGTCTAAGGTTTATTGCGGGTTCGCACTAGCCGATGTTCATCGTAACTCGTTTTGAGTATGAGTTCATCGCAATCGCAGATCTGCGATGAACTTATCGTAAATGTGTGATGGGTTATGGATTCATCATAGGCGTTCGTGTAGTGTTGGTTTGACACCTTCTGTACGCTGATGGTCATAGTGACCACTATATACCTACAGTAGGAACAAAATAACAGCATACATGTCAAACACATTTAGCATCGGAGTGCCCACCTCGGGTAAAGCAACCTACACACTGTGATCTCTTTCTTGCAGCTCGACCAGGCAACCTACTCAGCCTGACGCCTGAGCTGTCCATCAATAGAGAGCACTAGGTCACACATCATCAATCGGCATCATCTATGGGAACACACTACACAAAAACTAAGTTCTGACCCATTCTTTGAACCTCAAGTAATAGCATCCTCAAGCAACAACAACGCCTAGATCAAAGGAACCTCATAGGGAGGAAGAATCAGAATGATCAGGTTGAACAAGTTCTAGCGGTCTCGCCCAGATATAATCTCCCAGCCCTGGCTGTGAGGCCGTCCTCATAAATCGAGCCCTCTATGGTTTCCGTGGGAGTTGACAACCAACAGACTGTGGAGCTGCCCCCATAGTTCGAGCCCTCCATGGTTCCCGTGGGAGTTGACAACCAACAGATTGTTTAGCCTCTCTCGTAGGTCAGCCCACCAATGTGACGAGGTGTCTATAGGTTGAGGTGCTAAGAGCGAATTGGTAAAGAGAGGGCCCGAAGCTAAGAGCGAATGGTGGTCTATATTGGATTCAGATTGGTTGAATAGGCCCTCCAAAAATGGTTCGATCTCATATGCTCAAGATGCACATCCAGTAAAGAGAGGGCCCGAAGCTAAGATATTATCCATGTTTAAGATCAGCTAATTAAATGAGAATTAATAATGGAATCCTTATCTCAGATTATGCCTTTCCTATTCTTTTAATTTCTAATATGGAAATCCAATTGAATTATTTTATTTTAAACACACTTGAATTAGTCAAAGACAAGGCTGGAATGATATTTTGATCAATTTAGAGGTGGTTTGGTACCATCGCTGTTTCGTCATGAAATGTTTTCGATTGACGATAATCAAATTGGCATACAACTATTACTACAGCGTATTTATAGTTGAAATATAAACTTGCCTTCCATATTGTGAAACCTAACCAAGCTTTTATGCTTGTTTACCGATAAAAGTGTTTGTACTTATTTTCCAACAATTTTCAAATTTAATACCTGTAAGCTATAATAAGTAAAGTGAGATGGACTTGAATAGAAAGCTGGAAACTTAGGTTTTAGTTCCTTCATTAAAAGGTTTTGTTGGTGATCTCTTCTCTCTTTTTTCCCCCATTCTTTCTTCTCTATTCCCACTTTTTTCATTTCTCTCCTCATCTCTTCTCTCTTTCTCTTTTGGCCTCAGAATAGTCAAAGTATGTCATTTTCCCAGTTAAATTCATTGTTCTAACCTTTGAGGATCTCTGTGCAAATTCTGGAGAAAAATGGGAAGTATTCATGATTGAAATGCAGATTTTGGGAAACTGGTGTGAAGTCCAACTGAGAGGGGTGTTTTCTGAAAAACTGAAAGCAGGAGGGCACCTCCTAACTGCTAAACCTAGTTTGGTGCCCCTCCTACTGTATTAGCATGCTCCCCACGCCTTAAAAAACCCTAGGGCACCCATATTTTTGCTAAAACCCAATTGTCGCCCCCCTCTTTCTCTCTATTCCCAATTATATCCACCCTCTATAAAAAGGACCCTAGGGGCCCTGGAGAAAGAGTTGGTCAATTCCCCCAAGTAAGACAGAATTCTGATCTTGAGAAGTTCAAGGGTAGAGGAAGAGGAGGATGCCCAAGGAAGAGGAGGGGTTCCTACTTGCAGTTTGCCAACACCACTACTGTCACCTCTGGATTTGAATTGCAATGGTTTTTTCTTTAGTTCTAGAATTACTTTTATTCTTTAATTTCCAGTTCATTTTTCCTTCCAGTAAATTTTACTTTTATTAGATTTAATTTGTACTTTATTTCTTTTTTGCAGATATGAAATTCGGCCAGGTAAGACGGAAGGCCTAGCTCAAGAAGTTCGAGGGTCAAAGGAGAGATCTGGAGATTGCTACCTCTGGTCGGATTCTCAGACATTTTTATTTCATTCCTTTTATTTATTTGTTTCTGTTATCTATTTATTTTTATTTACTTGTTATGAGTAGTATTGTTCAAATTTGGTTTTAATGAATTACATTTTTCAATTAATTAATTTTATATTTCTGCAATTCCCCTTTATGTTCTCTCTCCTAAATCTAAGTATGTAATTATTTTTCCCCTGCTTCCCTGTGGATATGACCCATTCTCATCACTTTACTATGTTAGTAGTTGTTTGAGAATCAGAATAAAATTATAAATGTTTAAACTGGTGTTCCTAAGTGTTTAACGACGCGCTTCCAAACACACCATGTTTTTTGCACCATTGCCGAGGAAGCAACAGAGAAATTTTTTTATTTGCTTTATCCAGATCTGTTTCATTATTTTTTTTTTCATTTTATTACTTGATCTGTTGACTCATTTTAATTCTTACTTCTCTTTGATTCTACAGGACAGAATAGCGAAAGGTGGGGTACCGAAGCATTGCAAGACTGCGGAAGAGAAGAGAAGAGAAGATTAATTGGATTGTGTTTCAGGTGTAGTCGCCCCATTTTATTTTTAATTTTCAAAATCCTTTTTTTTGGTAGAATAGTTAAATTTGAATTTTTTTAATTAATTTTTTTTCTAGATCCGATTTTTTTAGTATTATTTTGATTCCATTTTGTTTCTAGATCTATTCTTCTTTCTTTATTTTAATTTCTTGTTCGATTTTTTTTGCTTTATTAGTTTTCTGTTTTTCTTTTATTTCAGATTTAAAAAAAGAACAAAAAAAATTTGTTTATTTTATTTCTTGCAGCATAATTTTCTTTTGTTTATTTTATTTTATTTTATTTTCAGTTTATGTTTTAGATTCTTTTTTTTTCTTTTTTATTTCAGATAAAAAACAATAAAAAAATAAAAAATTCGTTTATTTTAGTTTATTTATTTTTGCAACGTATTTTTCTTTTGTTAATTTTCTTTTCGTATTAATTTTTAGATTTGTGTTTCTTTAAAAAAATTGAAAATATTAAAAAAATTCAGCATATTTTTTCTTTTGTTTATTTTATTTTTGGTTTAATTTTTAAATTAGCAATTAGTTTGTTAGAATTTATTTTTGGCAGTGGTTAATTCTATGTAGCACAATTAGTTGTTGTTTTATTTTCTGTTTGTAATTATTATTTGTTGCTTTATTTAATTTCTTTTCTTTTAGTTGTTTAATTGAATAATTAATTGCTAAATAGGAAATTGTTGAAATTTTCAAATTTGAGTTTAAATTTCAAATCTGAGTTTAAATTTAAATTTTAATTTTAATCTAAATTTGAATTTAAATTTCAATTTCAATTTTTGAAATTAAAAAAAATGAAAAAAAGTTAAAAAGAAAAAAAATATTCAAATTAAATTTCAAAATCTGAATTTGAATTTAAACTCTCAAAAATTTAAAATTTGAATTAAAAAAATATATAAAAAATCAAAAAAATTTTGGGTAATATTTTTCTTGCATTTTCATTCCAATATTTAGGGTTTGATATTCTAGAGCATGCATCATATAGGTTTATTTATTTGCTTAAATTATTATTGTTAGTTGCAAATGTATTAGGTGTTCTTTTTATTATTTTAATTGTTCCTTTCGCTTAATTGTTTGTTTTATTCTTTTAGGTTTAATTGTTGAATTTCATCTTAGAAATAATTGTTCATGCATTGTAATTAGTTGCATTTTGTTGTTGTGTTTATTTTGTCTTTTCGTTAATTCATTTAAGGGCACCCAACCTAAATAAGATAAAGTTGGGATTTCATCACCCTTCATTGTCCTAAAAGTCACCACCATTCACATGCGGTTCACCCTAACCCTAATTTAAAATTTGGATAGAAAGATCCTTTAGGGAAGCCTCACTTTTGGTTCAAAGGTGTGTTGAATTTTAGGAGATCTTGAAATTATTTTCCATAACTGGCGGTTGGTGTCTAAAGAAAAAGGTTAAACAACTAAGTCTAAGCGGGTTTTATGGTTACTTAATTAGGTCCTTGTGAGAGCAAGGGGAGCCTCCCACATCCCCACCTCTTACCTGGCTAACCAAAGGAAGTCGTGTAATTCCAAGTGAACCTAAAAGGATTCACATTGGTTGAACCACTAGTTTAGGAAACCCTAAGTCAGCACTAGGTCATGTGGTTGATTTGTTTGCATTTTTTCTTTGAGTTTAAAAATTCAAATTTGAATTTAAATTTTAGGAATTTAAATTTCAAAATCTGAATTTGAATTTAAATTTCAAAAATTTAAAATTTGAATTTAAAAAATAAAAATAATAAAAATAAACATAATAAAAAAATAAAAAAAGAGAAAATTTCAAAAGTTGAGTTTAAATTTTAGAATTTAAATTTCAAAATTCATGTTTGAAATTAAACTCAAAATTTTAAATTCAAATAAGAAAATGGACTTTCGTGTTGTATGTTGGGAAGGAGATCTCTAAGGAGAGAAACTATAGAACCTATACCTGAAATAAAGAGATACCTCCATCATCAACACCGAAATCAAATGGCCGGAATCAATGATGCCCAACCTAGAAAGTTGAAGGAATACTTCACTCCAACACAAAACAACCCATCATCCTGCATTTAGTTACCTGATACTCAGGCCTTACAGTATGAAATTAAGTCATGTACAATCCAGATGCTCCCATCCTTCTATGGGAACCCAAGTGAGGACCTATACAAGCACATAGATGAGTTCCTGGAAATATGTTCAACTGTAAGGATTCAGAATTTCAATGATGATGCCTTTAGATTGACTCTTTTCTCCTCCTTGAAGGATAAGGCCAAGCATTGGTTAGGGACTATAGGGAGACCCATTAGGACTTGGGCAGAAATGCAATAAGAATTCCTTAGGAATTTCTATCCTATAGGTAGAACCAATACCATGAGAAGAGCTATCACGAGATTCACCCAAACACCGGGTGAACAAATTCATGAGGCTTGGGAGAGGATAAAATAGTTAATGAGAAAATGCCCACACCATGGCCTGTCCCAGTGGCAAATTGTCTAGGCGTTCTATGAAGGCCTGACAGATCAATACGTGTAGATGGTAGATGCATCGTGTGAGAGGGCATTTATGAGCATGAGCGAGGATGAAGCTTATAATTTTTGAAAACTTGAGTGAGAGTTCTATCAATAATGCGTCTTTATATTCCTATGAAAGTTCAGTGGGACCCTCAAAGAG
Source organism: Nelumbo lutea (assembly GCF_056320005.1). NCBI lineage: Eukaryota > Viridiplantae > Streptophyta > Magnoliopsida > Proteales > Nelumbonaceae > Nelumbo > Nelumbo lutea. The sequence continues at coordinate 52,768,221 of NC_142689.1, read as the reverse complement.
GGCACGGCTCTATGAGGTCAAAAATAATATAGAGCCTGAGGCAAAAATGGATTTGAATGCCATTTCTAGAAAGTTGGATAGGGTAGACCTTCTAGCCCAAAAACTCGACTAGTTTTTCACTCTTAACCAGCAATCAGGCCCATCTACCTCTTATTCTGAAGTATGTTCCATTTGTGCCAACCCGGCCCATCAAGTTGATGACTGTCCTACTACAGCCCAGTTTCCACCTTTTATCCAAGAACAAGTCCAGGCAGCCCAGAGTTTCTCAAGGCCCACTAATGATCCATATTCTAATACTTATAACCCTGGATGGAGAAACCAACCTAACTTTTATTGGATGACACATCAATCCAATGTACAGTCCCATCAACATCCGTCCAAATCCATGGCCCAACAGTTTCAAAGGCCAGTAGTACAAAACCAGTTCCAACAAGTGTACCCCAGGAGTCAACCGACCCAACCATATCAACGCTACCTGCAACCCCCTCAATTCCAATCAATAGATGATCAATTTATGCAACTATAGCAGTTGATCCTAAATCAATCGCAGTACATTGCTAGGTTAGAAAGCCAAATAGGACAGCTAGCTGAAGCTAATGCAAGAAGGGCAGTGGGGCAATTACCGAGTCAACCGGTTGTAAACCCTGGGAATCAGCCACTGGGTTTTTCTTAGCAAATTCAACCACCTCCTTAGATTCCCCAATTCGAAAATGCTAAAGCTATAACAATTTTAAGGAGTGGGAGAACTTTGGAAGACCCGTATGAGAAAGAAAGTAAAGAAGAAAAAGAGGAGTCTGAAAACCCTAAGCTGGGCGGGGGGGGGGGCGCGGAGAAGAAGGAAGGGAAACTTAGAAAAAGTACCTAAAGTGAACCAATTTGTAGTCCCCTTTCCTATCGCACTCATAGTTGGGCCATCACGGAAAAAGAAAGGGATTCGCAATGAGGAGATCAGGGAACTTTTCAAACAAGTATACATTAATATCCCGCTCCTCGAAGTGAATCAACATGTCCCGATTATGCAAAGTTTCTAAAAGAGCTATGCACCCAAAGGAGGGAGCCACGATCGGCCCCACAAAAAGTGTTGCTTTTAGCAGATGTGAGTGCAATCCTCCTGAACCAACTTCCTTGGAAAATGAAAGACCCAGGTGCTTCTCTTATTATCTGCATAATTTCTAGAATCACCTTTGATAGGGCCCTATTGGATATAGGGGCTACTGTGAACCTGCTTCCATCCGTTATTTATGAAAGGTTCAAGGTTGGCGAGTTGAAACCTACACCAATAATTCTGCAACTCGCTGATCGATCAGTCAAGACTACTCGAGATGTCATTGTCAGGATAGAAAATGGTTATTTCCTTGTAGATTTTGTTGTCCTAAACATGACCCCAACTGAAGAATTGAACTACAACTCGATAATCTTAGGACAACTATTTTTAGCAACGACTAAGGAAAATATCAACTACAAATCGGGGGAAATGGACATCTCATTTAGGGAGCAAAAGGTCCAATTGAATGTTTTTAATGCCTCTAAGTATCCAAACCTAGGGGAAGGATAAGGCAGTGTGGACATATAGACAATCTCGTGAATGACCTATCTACCCCTTGGTTAGCCCAATCTGGTCCTGGTTGGTATGAAAACGAATATGAGTATGAGAGTTTGGATGAGAGAGATGAATAGTTGCGTCTAGTTGAAGATGTTAAACTTAGCGTTGATTGGGAGGCAACCCAACGTAATTTTTTCAGTTAATTTTAGGATTAGAGTTCTTTTTTTATTTTCTTGATTCAAGACTAGGTGGCATAGCTTAAACCCCCCAGGAAAACCCTACTCGTTGTTCCCTTTGGCACAAATCTTCTTTGCATCATTCTAGTCATGCCATTAGGGGCAATGGCATTTAAGTTGGGGGTGAAGAAAGAGAGAGAAAAATTTTAAAAAAATATTGTGAAGCTAAGCCTTTAAAGATGGAGAATTAAAATTTCCCTAAAATTTTTAAAATTTTCCATTAGAAGAGATTCCTAAACAAAAAAATTTAAGGAAACTGATAAAAGAATATTGAATTCTATAGAAATTGGTAACAAGTGATAAGTGTCAAAATTGATCTTGTTTGAATATTGTTGAAACCATTTGGAAATTGAAAAATACTCCCAAATTTGCCCCTGTCAAGATATGAAGAGAAAGATTGAGAAGTTAGCCAAAATTCTTCAAATTGTTAAGAGACAGTGGACTACCCTGAACAATGTTGCTAAAAAAAAAGGATAAAAGGTCAATGGATACCCTAGACTTAGTAACCGAGTCTCTTCACCTAAGGAAAGTGTCGAGATTCGCGTGAAACAGTGAAAGCTAACAATAGAAATATGTGTGCAAATCAAGTTCAAGGGTAGAAATCCACTGCAAAAAATGCTAAGAAGAATACATGTCTGATTTTAAAAATCAATCCCAGCTTATCAAGACAGTCTGCAAATGAAAGGGTATTTAAGATTTTTAAGGCAAGTTTCGGTAATATTCAAAGTAAGACAGTTTTACCCGTTAAGCCCAATACCGATCTATAAAGAGTTTGAGAATTCTGGAATCAGGATGCTTGACTAATTCTGTTAGGGAGGATCTTGAGATGGGAAAGATCACTATGATTAGTGTAATTTTAAGGCTGCATTGCTTAGGGACTAGCAATGGTTAAGTTGGGGTTGTGATAACTCTGCATTTTGATGCCTTAAGGGCATCATTTCAAGGGTATTCTGGAGAAAACTAAGAAGTTTTCATGGCTGAAATGCAGATTTTGGGAAACTGGTGTAAAGTCCAGTTGAGAGAGGTGGTGTTTTTGTGAAAAATTGAAAACAGGAGGGCGCCTCCTAGCTGTTAGACAATTTTGTATGCCCTTAACTTCAATCAGAATGATGTACTTTATGAATTTATTGTAAATGAATAAAATTGCATATTTGATTCCTGTTCCCTTAGTATGTTTCTGTGTAATCCCCTTAAACTGTACACTTAATGAGACTCGTGTTAGTTTAGAATGTTCACAGCCAATGGGTAATTCTGGGGAGACCTATCTTGACAAGGTTGACACTGTGGTGCCACCAAGTCGGTTGGGGTGGTCTGTCTCAGCTGCCAGGGTGAGACCCTAGGCACATACAGTGTAGGAATAATTAAATCTATGAACTGGACCAGATTTCCAATATTGCCCTGGACCTTGGAGATTGATGGGCAAAACTGGAAAGCTACACCCGACCCCTAAACTCGATTATGATACTGCATTAGGTGTCGGATTGGGCAGTTTTTGATGTATCATTCAATGAGATCCTTAGCAGGGGTCAAAACCTAGGTATGTTGGGACAGTTTGAGAATTCATCTGAGTGGGTGATCATAGTGATAGGATCAGCCCCTTTGTCGGACAAAGGTAATGATCAGGGATGCACTATCACTGATGGAAACCAAGACTCGACAGCCGATTTCAATCGTTGACATTTGTTTTGCAAAATATATTTTATATGAGATATAAAAGTATATATATAATGGTTTCTAAAAGGATTGCAAAAAAGTTTTAATTCCCAGGATCCATACAAGTAGAGAGTGCAACATTGTTCCTTGCAGCCGAGGGAGAGGTCCTCTCTTGTTGGGCAGTGTATGATAATTATAGGTTGAGAGGTTAAGTGTAAAACCATTGAGGATAATACCTGATGGGCTAATATTGCATCTGCCCACAGTCCTTGGGTGTTACAAGGTGGCTTGGCCCAGGGACCACATAGGGTAAATGTTGGGCCCATAGAGCCCATTTGATGGGTTTTAGGGGGTGCACTGTCTATAACAGTGTATTCGGCAGGCCTTGTAACAAAGGTTGGGCCTAACCCATGTGGCTGATGTGCAGATCAATGCTTGGGTCTCACGCCATACAAGGAAGCCCAACTGGGTAGCAGTTATGAAGGTTAAGTTAGCACATAAGCTTAATGGGCCTAAAGTCCATTTCGAATTGGGCTATTTAATTAGTTAATTATGGGGCGAATTCTGAGATAGATTAGTAGATAGGATAGGGTCTTGACCCTATCCACTCAGAGAGTCCAGATCTGAATGTGATTCAGATCTAGAAACCTGATAATGAGATTACGAGAAAGCTAATCTAATCTGCAGATAATATAAGGGTTTATCTTTATCACCTGAAGAGAAGGCTGATCCAAATATGATTTGGATAAGCAGCTCCTAATTGGATCAGGAGCTGATCCTTTAGTTTAACAAAAGAAGGAGGGAGCGGCAGCCTTTAGATGAATGAGATATTCACATCCTCTTGAGTGCTGAAATCATAGAAGGAAGAATTATGCATCCTTGCAGAATTCTTTCTTACCGTCTCCTTGTTCTTGCTACACCTGTTTGTCAGTTCGATCTCTAGCTGTGGGAGAAGTCAAGATTCGATCTTGACATCAGTTTTTTGAAAAAGAACCGATAGGAAGCTGTGCTCACGTGCCATCCTGCTATTTCTTGCGAAGGACGGAGTTTTTGAAGAAGAACACTGTTGAATCTGCTCCATCCTACACTGCGCCATCTTCAATGGGAGCAGTCTTTGGATCCTTCCTTGGGCGTGAACACCTTCGTTGGGGGATACTATTTCTCCGTATCAGGTATAATCCTCTCCTACTCCTTTTGGTTCAGATCTAGTTCAGTTTATGGTTGAAGAATGATCCTTGAAAATATGATTTTCTAAATAGGAATGCGATTCCCAATTAAATGGAGAGAAAAATTTTTGAAATTCGCCCCATTATTCTGCAATCTTTGGGCATCCATATGATGGATCTCTCATCCCTTCAGTGGTATCAGGGCCATGGTTCAAATTTTGAACCAATTTGTTTCAGATCTGAACCTATGCAAATGGGCAGAAGGCGTTCTATCCGATTTGCGCAGATATGGGTTTTGGGAAATTTGCTCCCAAAATTAAAGGGTGAATAATCTAAAATTAATTTTATATAAATCTGATTATTATTTAGAACTGCTCTTCATGATTTTCTTGATTTATGGGCTATTCACACAAGAGGATATCAAAATCTTGATTAGCGCAGGGAACCTGTGATTTTGCAGATTTTAGATTATTTTGTTTCATTTGGTATGTAATTTTTTTTTATTTTTTTTAGGCTGAATGTATAGGTATTCGATCTGATGTAATCATTAATAAAAATAGGATTTGTATTTATTTTTAATTTTGGATCGAAGATGGCGGCACAGAAAAGGAGATTTCGTAGAGAAGGAGATTTCGCAAATGGGAGAATTACAATCTGCGATTTGCAGTTTATGAAACTGCAAACTGTGATCTAACCTCTGTTTTATAGGTTGAATTGTGCGAACAACCCTGTTTGACTGATTCGTGATTTTCTTTTATCAGTATTTAATTTCAGATTATTTTCTTGAATTAAATATTTAATTAAAGATCAAACCCTAGCCAATTCGAACAATGATTGGTTCAAACTGTTTGGACCGAATCTAGGGTTTAATCAAGGCTTAAAGTCAGCCCTATTTTTCGCACTAATGGGTGTGAGAATTGATTTTTAATTAAATGGTTAATTCGGCCCAACCTGTAAATGCCTAGTTTTAAATAGTAAAAACTGCTAAAAGCCCACTTAACACATAAAGTTATATGGGTTGAACCATTCGACCCATATACCTAGATAATATTAATGGTTAATATTATGGATTTAAAATGAGCTTCAAATGGGCCTTACAAATGATTAATTGATTGGATCAATTTATCCCTACATAAGATGTATGGATGTGTGATGTGCTACGTACATGGGCCATAAGTGCTTGGCCCATGCTCAATCAACAGTGGCTCTTGCGCACACCATGGCTGAATGCACATCATTGCCATGGTGTCCCTTTTGGTCATTGGATGACCTCCCTCAGTGGTGGGCCCCACACCTCATCAAGAGGTCACGTGCGGAACCCTAGCCGATTTAGGCCCACCGAAATATGGCTTTATGAAAGTCAATGGGTGCCACTTTGGTTTGACCTAAAATTAGAACTAGGGCATAATTAAATGTTCCCTCCAGCTAATATGAATGCATGTGATAGGGAGATTCATATGATGAACTCTCTAAAGGCCTTCCATCATTAGCATGAGGATGGGTCTTTTAGTAATGAGGAAACGCACCAGAAAATGGGCTATCCATTTGCTGTTGAGTTTGTCTAAGTGCTTCAAAAGATGATAGGGGCATCATAGACCGATGTGAGAGGGGCTTCACCAGAAAATGGAAACTCTCTCACGGTACCTTGGCGTTCACAAATATGATCGGTAAGCACTTACTGGACAGAAAGGTTTACCTAAAAACGGCTCTGAACATTGTTTGACAAAGGCCAAAGGGAAAACTCATATGATGAGTGGATATGATCCTTCACAGAATGGTGGTGGGGTTATGCAGCTGAAATAGTTGGTTCCATGCACCCTATGTGATTTCCCACATTTCCAGAGACAACCCGTAGTCTCCGTCACTGAGAAAGGAGGGAAATCTCAGAGATGAATAAATGAAAATGAAACGTAGATTAAAATCCATGTCTATGAAATGAACATGAATCAAATATGGTTGTGGACTAATGTTTGCTCTTTTATCAGAAAATGGCAAACGAATCATTTGCAAAATTGCTTGATGACAACAAGTTGAAGGGCCCAAATTATGTCGATTGGTACAGGAACCTTATGCTGGTCCTAGCTTCTGAAAAGCTAGACAAAGTGGCAAAGAATCCTGCCCGGAGCGTCCAGGTGATAGGGCTTCTGAGGCCCGAAAGAGAGACTATCAGGAATGGGAGGAGAAAAACTCCCTTGCCCGGTGTTACATCATTGTCTCCCTGTACAACCCAATACAGAGGCAATTTGATCAGATCAAATTGCCAAGGACATATTGGATAGTCTCAGGATGATGTATGAAGAGCATAATCGTTCTACTCGACAGAAGGTCTTGAAACAGTTCATGACCGCACAAATGACCAAGGGCCAACAAATTCACGACCATTGTCTTCGGATGATGGGATACATCAACGAATTGGAGGCTCTTGGATCCGGGTTGGACCTTGCGACCCAGATAGATGTTATCCTTAATTCTTGCCCCCCTTCAATCCGTTCATCATGAACTATAACATGAACAAACTGAATGTCAGTTTGCAAGAAAGGATGAGCCTGTAACTATGCTTGTTGAAGCTAGCAAGACAGGCAAGAGAAAAAGGAAGGCAAAGAAGCCTCAAAAAAAAGCCACTAAGGGCAAGAAGTAGAAGAAAGACAAAGCATCGGATGCATGTCACTTCTGCAAGAAGACTGGCCACTGGAAAAGTAACTGTCCTGCTTACCTAGAATCCAAGAAAGTTAATTTCAAAACTTGTGTTATAGAAACCAATATATTGATAGCTTCTACGTCTTGGTGTATTGACTCCGGGGCTTCAACTCATGCATGTAACTCACTGCAGGAGTTCGAGGTAAGAAAAAGGCTGAGTAAAAGAGAAGTCACACTCTACTTGGGAACTACTGCAACTGTTGCAGCCGTGGCCATAGGAACCGTGGAGTTACTTTTTAGAGAATGAAATATTGTACTGAGAGATTGTCTTTATGTACAAATTTTAAGGAGAAATTTGATTTCTGTCTCAAAATTGTGCAGATGGTTATTTTGCCTTCTTTAGTAATACGATTACTATTAAAAGAAATAACAGATTCATCGCATACGAGGAACTGGAGAACGGTCTCTATGTTCTACATCCTTCTCTATAAACTAACATAACCTAAAATACGTCGGCTGAAATGCCCAAGAAGAGAGCCTGTGATACAGTTAATCTCACGTGTCTGTGGCATTACCGACTTGGCCACATCGGTGTTGACCGAATCACAAGGTTGGTAAAGGATGGTCCTTTGGATTTTCTTGAAAGAATGGTAGGATCCATCTAATGGACGCCATAAAGGTTGCGGAATGGGTGGGCGAATTTCAAAAATTTCCTACCTTCTCTCAATTGGGAATCATATTCCCTAATTTAGAATACAATATTCAAGGATCCTACTTGAACCATAATCAAACCATATCTGTACCAAAAGATAAATGGGAGGAATATACCTGATCCGGAGAAGCAGTATCTCCCAAAGTTGGTGTTCACGCCCAAAGAATACTCCAAGATCCGTTCCTGCTGAAGATGACACAGCTGTGAATGGAACAGAACCAGCAGGGTGCATCCTACACACTGGATCCTTCACAAGAATCCTCTGGAAGTACTAAACACTGAATCCTTTTCAGTCTTTCTTGCAAGACTGATGTCAAGAACAGATTTCTTGACTTTCTTTTCAGCAAAGATCTAATCTTGCAATGGCAGATGGCAGCGGCAGGAGGAGATCTCCAAAACGAAAAAGGCTGAACTGCTTTTCCTGTTTTTTCTGGAGAGTATGAATCAGATCAGATTTGAATTCGCAAGAGGTATCCTATACCTCTTCAAGGTGGTTCGAAATCTCCTCCTTTCTTCTTGATTAAGAAACCTCCTTTTTAGGAGTTATCCCAATCCAAATCAGTATTTGGATAGGGGATAATCTTAATCCTTTCTGCAGATAGAGTTAGCTTACTCTTGATCTTATCAGGAGGTTACCAGATTCAAATCTAATTTGAATTTGGTCTCTTAGAGTGGATAAGGCTAAAAGGCCCAATCCTTTTACTAACTTTAATCTCAAATTCGCCCCAAGGATGGGTGATCATATCAGCCCACCTCGAAATGGGCTTCTGGCCCATTAAGTGTTCAGTGTCTAATTACATTCCAATCTACTGCCCAGTTGGGCTTCTTTGTATGGCGTGGGACCCAAGCATTGATCTACACACCAGCCACATGGGTTCGGCCCAGCCTTTAATACAAGGCCCAGCCGAATTCACTGAAAAACTCAATGAACCCCTTGAGTCCATCATATGGACCCTATGGGCCCAACACTTACATTAAGTGGTCCCTGGGCCAAGCCATCTTATAAAAACCCAGGGACTGTGGGCAGGTGCAAGATTAGCCCATCAGGTATTATCCTCAATGGTCTTACACTTAACCTCTCAGCCCTTAATGATCAAGCACTACCCGACAAGAGAGGACCTCTCCCTCGGCTGCAAGGTACAGTGCCGCACTCTCCTCTCACATGGATCCCGGGAATTAAAACCATTTGCAAACAATTCGAAACCGTACATATATATATAAATATATTAATTTTGCAAAACAAAATTCCAACGATTGAAATCAACTGCCAGCAGTTTGGTTTCCATCCGAGAGAGTGCATTCCCGATCATTACCCTTTGTCCGACAAAGTGGCTGATTCTGTCACTATGATCACCCACTCAGATGAATTCTCAAACTGCCCCAACATACCCAGGTTTTGATCCCCGCTAAGGATCTCACTGACTGGCATATCAAAGGCAGCCTGATCCAACACCTAGTGAAATGTCATAATCGAGTCTAGGGGTCAGGTGTAACTTTCCAGTTTTGCCCATCTATCTCCAAGGTCCAGGGCAATACTGGAAATCTGGTCCGGTTCAAGGATTCAAGTAATCCCATACTGCATGTGCCTCGGGTCTTACCCTGATGGCTGAGACAGGCCATCCCAACACTTGGTGGCACACCAGCATCAGCCTTGGCAGGATAAATCTCCCCAAACTTATCCAACGGCTGTGAACATTTAAAACTAACATGAGTCTCTATAAAAGTCCAGTTTTAGGGTTTTACACATAATTAAACCAAACAACATGAATCAAACATGCACTTTATTTATTTCCACTAAATAACAAAAGTACATCAAATCAGATTGAAGCTAAGGGCATACAAAAACTGTCTAACATTTCTAACTATAGAAGATCTTCCCACCTGTGAGCCTTGCCTACAAGGCAAAATGACAAAGCGGTCATTTAACGGTAAGCCTGAAAGATGTACAGGCACACTTGACCTAATACATACTGATGTATGTGGTCCCTTGACTGTTAGGATACAGAATCAACATTGTATTTCATCACCTTCACAGATGATTTTTCACGATATGGTTACGTGTACCTAATGAAACACAAGTCTAAATCCTTTGAAAATTTCAAAGAGTTTAGACAAAAGGTCGAGAAACAGTTAGGGAAAAAAATTAAAGCCCTTCGATCAGATCGAGGTGGCGAGTATCTCTTTGACGAATTCAGGGACTACTTAAAAGAAAATGGAATAGTATCACAATTAGCTCCTCCTGCTACACCAGAACTTAATGGTGTTTCAGAGAGGAGGAATAGGAACTTATTGGATATGGTCCGGTCGCTTCTCATACACTCAGAGATACCCACATCCTTTTGGGGTTACGCATTAGAGACTGCGATTTACGTGCTGAATCGGGTTCCAACTAAATTGGTTCCGAATACTCCATATGAACTTTGGACCGAAAAGAAACCAAGTGTCAGACACTTGAAGATTTGGGGTTTCCAGCACACGTTAAAAGAACGAGTGCAATCAAATTGGAATCCAAAACCAACCGTTGCCTATTTGTAGGCTACCCAAAAGGCTCTATAGGTTACCTATTCTATAACCCAAGTGAGCAGAAAGTGCTCTGCAGTCGAAATGCACAATTCTTGGAAACTGACTATATCCTGGACACCCATCGTCAGGAAGTTGTTCTTGATGAGGAGAACTCAGGTACAGTGGGAGATGTCCCACAAGTTCTAGGTAGTGACCAACCTAGAAAATCCACTCGGGTATCCAGGCCACCAGTTTGTTATGGTTATGACCAAGATAGTTACCTGGTGGAAACCATGAATTGTGAGAAGGATCCCGTAACTTACGTAGAAGCTATGTTGGACATAGATTCCCAGAAGTGGGTGGAGGCCATGAGCAGAAATGGACTCAATGGAGACCAATGGAGTCTAGACTCTAGTTGATCCGCCCTCTGGGGTAAAAGCAATCGATTGCAAATGGATTTACAAGAGGAAGAAGGGCCCCGATGGTAGGGTTGAGACCTTCAAAGCTCGTCTGGTGGCGAAATGGTACACTCAGAAAGAGGGCATCGATTATGAGAAAACATTTTCGCCTGTGGCCATGCTTAAATCCATTAGGATCCTGCTAGTTGTAGCAGCATACCATGATTATGAGATTTGATGGATGGATGTAAAAACTGCATTCCTGAATGGAGATATTACTGAAGGTATCTATATGCAGCAGCCGCAAGGTTTCGTTGCTGCAGGTCAGGAAAACATAGTATGTAACTTAATAGTTTCATTTATGGACTTAAGCAAGATTATAAAAATTGGAACATCCGTTTGACTCTACTGTCAAATCGTTTGACTTCGAGTAGAATTCGGATGAACCCTATGTATACAGGAAGTACAGTGGAGATAAGGTTACCTTCTTGGTTTTGTATGTAAATGACATTTTACTCATTGGGAATGATGTAGGAATGTTAACTACGGTGAAAGTATGGCTTTCACAACAATTCTCCATGAAAGACCTTGGAGAAGCCTCCTATATACTGGGTTTTCGACTTTATAGAGATAGAATGAAGCGGATAATAGGATTATCCCAATATGCTTATATTGACAAAATAGTCAAAAGATACAGCATGGAAATCTCCAAGAAAGGAAATGTTCCTTTCAGGCACGGAGTCACTCTCTCCAAGAAGATGTCTCCCAAGACTTCTGAGGAGATTGATGGCATGAAAGATGTTCCCTATGCCTCTGCAGTAGGGAGCATCATGTATGCATGCCATGCTATGCACTCATCCTGACATTGCTCAAGTAGTGAGTGTAGTAAGCAGATTTCAGGCCAACCCAGGGCAGGAGCACTAGACTGCTGTGAAGAAATACTTAAGTACTTTCGAAAGACAAAAGAGTTTTGTCTAGTATTCGACGGTAGCTCATTACAGATCCAAGGGTATATAGATGTTGATTTTCAGTCGAATCCAGGTGATAAAAAGTCTACATCTGGATATGTTTTCACGATATGATCGTGTGCTGTTTGCTGGAAAAGCAGCAAAGAGGGGTCCACTGCAGACTCCACAACCCAAGCCGAACGCATTACCATAAGTGAGGCTGCCTTATGAATGAAAGTGTTCATTCTTGAATTTGGAATTCAGCACATCACCCATTCCACTGTTGTGTGACAACACTGGACCTACAGGAGGATGATGTTAAGAGGTAGCATCTGAAAGGATGAGAGATCCATCCCATGAACGCCCAAAGATTGCGGAATAAGGGGCAAATTTCAAAATTTTTTTCTCCCTTCAACTGGGAATCACATTCCCTATTTAGAAAATCATATTTTCAATGATCAATCTTGAACCTTAAACTGAACCAGATCTGAACCAAAAGGAATGGGAGAGAATAATACCTGATACGGAGAAGTAATATCTCCCAACGAAGGTGTTCACGCCCAAGGAAGGATCCAAAGACTGCTCCCACTGAAAATGGCGCAGTGCAGAATGGAGCAGAATCAACAGTGTTCTTCCCCAAGAACTCTGTCCTTCGCAAGAAACAGTAGGATGGAACGTGAGCACAGCTTCCTTTTCAATCCTTTCTCAAAGAACTGATGTCAAGATCCAATCTTGACTTCTCCCACAGCTGGAGATCGAACTAGCAAACAGGGCGGCAAGAGCAGGGAGGCGGCAAGAGAGTATTCGTAGGCTGCAGAATTCTCTCTTCTTGATTTCAGCACTAAAGAGGATCTGATGTGTTTCTTAGGCTGAGACAAGCCACCCCAACCGACTTGGTGGCACCACAGTGTCAACCTTGTCAGGATAGGTCTCCCCAGACCGATCCACTGGCTGTGAACATTCTAAACTAACACGAGTCTCAATAAGTGTCCAGTTTAAGGGTATTACACAGAAACATACCAAGGGAACATGAATCAAATATGCACTTTTATTCATTTACAATAAACTCATAAAGTACATCAATTTTGATTGAAGCTAAGGGCATACAAAACTGTCTAACAGCATCAACGGAGAATGTGGTAGACCCATTGACTAAGCCATTATCACAGAAAGTGTTTGAGAAACACGTGAAAAACATGGGACTCCGGCTTGTACCTGATTAGACCTAAGTGCAAATGGGGGCTGTTAGACAATTTTGTAAGCCCTTATTTTCAATCAGAATGATGTACTTTATGAGTTTATTGTAAATGAATAAAAGTGCATATTTGATTTATGTTCCCTTGGTATGTTTCTGTGTAATCCCATTAAACTTGACACTTAATGAGACTCGTGTTAGTTTAGAATATCCACAGCCAATGGGTTGGTCTGGGGAGACCTATCCTGACAAGGCTGACACTATGATGCCAACAAGTCGGTTGGGGTGGCCTGTCTCAGCTGCCAGGGTGAGACCCTAGGCACATATAGTATAGGATTAATTGAATTTATGAATTGGACCAGATTTTCAATATTGCCTTGGACCTTGGAGATTGATGGGCAAAACTGAAAAGTTACACCTAACCCCTAGACTCGATTATGATACTGCAGTAGGTGTCGGATTGGGTAGTTTTTGATGTATCATTTAGTGAGATCCTTAGCGGGGGTCAAAACCTGGGTATGTTGGGATAGTCTGAGAATTCATCTGAGTGGGTGATCATAGTGACAGGATCAGCCCCTTTGCCAGACAAAGGTAATGATCGGGGATGCACTCTCACTGATGGAAACCAAGACTGTCGGCAGTCGATTTCAATCATTGAGACTTGTTTTGCAAAATATATTTTATATGATATATAAAAATATATATATAATGGTTTCTAAAAGGTTTGCAAAAAGGTTTTAATTCTTGGGATCCATACAAATAGAGAGTGCAACACTACTCCTTATAGCCGAGGGAGAGGTCCTCTCTTGTCGGGCAGTGTATGATCATTATGGGCTGAGAGGTTAAGTGTAAAACCATTAAGGATAATACCTGATGGGCTAATCTTGCATTTGCCCATAGTCCCTGGGTGTTACAAGGTAGCTTGGCCCAGGGACCACTTAGGGTAAATGTTGGGCCCATAGAGCCCATTTGATGGGTTTCAGGGGGTGCACTGTCCATAATAGTGTATTCGGCTAGGCTTTGTAACAAAGGCTGGGCCGAACCCATGTGGCTGATGTGTAGATCAATGCTTGGGTCCCACGCCATACAAGGAAGCCCAACTGGGTAGCAATTAAGCTCATTTCAAACTAGGCTATTTAATTAGTTAATTATGGGGCGAATTCTGAGATAGATTAGCAGATCGGATAGGGCCTTGACCCTATCCACTCAGAGAGTCTAGATTTGAATATGATTCAGATCTAGAAACCTCATAATGAGATTAGGAGAAAACTAATCTAATTTGCAGATAAGATAAGGGTTTATCCTTATCACCTAAAGAGAAGGTTGATCCAAATATGATTTGGATAAGCAACTCCTAATTGGATCAGGAGCTGATCCTTTAAGTTAACAGAAGAAGGATGGGGCGGCAGCCTTTAGATGAATGAGATATTCACATCCTCTTGAGTGCTGAAATCATAGAAGGAAGAATTAAGCATTCCTGCTGAATTCTTTCTTGCCGCCTCCCTGTTCATGCCACCCGTGTTTGCCAGTTCGATCTCTAGCGTGGGAGAAGTCAAGATTCGATCTTGACATCAGTTCTTTGAGAAAGAATCGATAGAAAGTTGTGCTCACGTGCCATCTTGTTGTTTCTTGCAAAGGACAGAGTTCTTGGAAAAGAACACTGTTGAATCTACTCCATCCTGCACTGCGCCATTTTCAGTGGGAACAGTCTTTGGATCCTTCCTTGGGTGTGAACACCTTCGTTGGGGGATACTATTTCTCTGTATCATGTATAATCCTCTCCTACTCCTTTTGGTTCAGATCTGGTTCAGTTTATGGTTCAAGAATGATTTTTTAAAATATGATTTTCTAAATAGAGAATGTGATTCCTAGTTGAAGGGAGAGAAAAAAATTTTGAAATCCGCCCCCTTATTCCACAATCTTTGGGTGTCCATACGATGGATCTCTCATCCCTTCACTAGCTGCTAAAAGATCTGCAGCTTTCCCTATGTTTGCTTGAAGACCTCTAAGAGATTTTGAAGACCTCTGGGATTTGGGTTTAAGAAGACCTTTAAGAGATTTTGAAGCCTGTGTTTGCTTGAATTACTCAAAGATGTGCAGCTTTCCCTTCAGGGTGTGATGAGAGAGTTTGGTCACACAATGTTAAAGGTTTTTACTCTCTTCCTTCTTTAGAACCTTTCTTCCTACACTTGAGCCTCCTTCCTTTCCTGCTAGAGAATTGTGGTTCAGTTTGATTGCCCCCAAAGTCAAGATTTTCTATTGGGAAGCTACCAACCAAATCATAGATACCCAAGAGAGGCTTCAAAAGAAATGGAAGAACTGGCACTTGTCTCATGTGTGTGTGTTGTGCTTGAAGAGTGAGGAGTCCACCAACCACTTGGTTTTGCTCTATCCCTTTGCAGATCAATCATGGAAGCATTTTTTGTCTTTATTGAGAAAGATTTGGGTTGCACCAAAGGAGGTTGTGAACCTATTCAAGATAGATTTCATTAGTTTTACTACTCAGAGACAAAAGGTCCTTTGGAAGTATTGATGTTAGACAGTTGTATGCCCTTAGCTCCAATCATTGATGTATTTGATGACATTTATTGTAAATAAATAAAATTACATAATTGATTCATTTGTTTTGGTGTGTTTCTATGTAATACCCTTAAACTAGACACTTATGAGACTCGTGTTAATTTAGAATATTCACAGCCGTTGGATAGATCTGAGGAGATTTATCCTGCCAAGGCTAACACTGATGTACCGCCAAGTTGGTTGGGGTGGCTTATCTCAACTGCCAAGGTGAGACCTGAGGTACATGTAGTGTAGGTTTTCTTGAAACCCTGAACCAGACCAAAATTCTAATATTGCCCTGGACCTTGGAGATAGATGGGCAAAACTGGAATGTTACACCTGACCCCTATACTCGATTATGGTACTGCACTAGGTGTCAAATTGGGCTGTCTTTAATGTAACAATCAATGAGATCCTTAGAGGGGGTCAAAACCTGGGTATGTTGGGACAATCTAAGAATTCACCTGAGTGGGTGATCATAGTGACAAGATCAGCCTCTTTGTCGAATAAAGTGAATGATCGGGGAATGCACTCTCTCTGATAGAAACCTGAACTGCCATCAATTGATTTCAACCATTGGAATTTGTTTTGCAAAATATATTTATTTAAAGATATACATATATATATTATGGTTTCAAAATGTTTGCAAAAGGTTTTAATTCCTAGGATCCATGTGAGTAGAGAGTGCAACATTGTTCCTTGCAGCCGAGGGAGAAGTCCTCTCTTGTCGAGTAGTGTTTGATCATTATGGGCTAAGAGGTAAAGTGTAAAACCATTGAGGGTAATACCTAATGGGCTAATCTTGCGTCTGCCCATAGTCCTTGGGTTTTCATAAGGTGGCTAGACCCAAGGACCATTCAGTGTAAATGTTGGGCCCATTAAGAGTCAATAGTGATGGACTCAGGGGTTCACTGTCTTTTACAGTGAATTCGGACAGGCCTTGTAATAAAGGCTGGGCTGAACCCATGTGGCTGACGTGTAGATCAATATTTAGGTCTCACGCCATACAAGGAGAACCAACAAGGCAGCAGGTTAAGATGTTAAGTGAGCACATAAACTCAATGGGCATAAAGCCCAATTTTGAACTGGGTTAATTAGATTAATTAAATAGGGGCAAATCTGGGTTTGGATCGATAGATAAGGATAAGAGGATAAGTCTTATCCACTTAAAGAGTCCAGATTCAAATAAAGATTTGGATCAGAAAACTCTTAATTTGATTAGGATTAAGTTGATCTTAAACTGCAGATAAGATAAGGGAATAACCTTATCGCTTAAAGAGTCCAGCTCCAAATAAAGATTTGGATCAGGAAACTCCTAATCAGATTAGGAGGTTGTCTCTTTAAGGCTATAAATAAAAGAGCAGGGTGGACATGCAAAATCATCAGACAAGACACAACAAAGTGCAAATTTGTTCCCTATTCTTGCCGCCCCTACCCAGTTCAATCCCCACTTGTGAGAGTGATTAAGAATTGTTTTTTATATTGCATTTTGGTAGAAGAAGCGATCTGAAGTCGTGCTCACCAGCCCTCTACTCCATTCTTGCTAAAGAATCCGATTCTTACTGAAGAGCCGTCCTACTGATCTTGCTTCACCTCACACTGTGTCATCTTCAGTGGAAGCAGGTTTTGGTTTTCTCCTTGGGCATGAATACTTTCATTAGGAGTTACTACTACTCCGTATCAGGTATATCCCTCTCCTCCCTTTTGGTTTCAGATTTGGTCCGGTTTGGTTCAAGATTGATCCTTGAAAATGTAGATTTATAAAATAGGGAATGTGATTCCCAATATGAGAGAGAGAAACTTTTGAAATTTCGCCCAACCTTCCTGCATGGTTCGGCCATCCATATAGTGGGTCTCTCATCCCTTCAGTTGAGAGGGACAATTTTGTGGGGGTTGTGGGCTAAAATGAATGCAAGACTGTTTGAGGAAAACTGCAAGTCTGTTGAAGAGATGTTAGAGTTAACAATAATTAGGGTGACACATTGGACCCTAGAGATAGAGGAATTCAAGGGAGTTTCCATGAATGATGTGCTGAGGGAATGGCAAACTTTGGTTGCTTTTTAGGTTAGAAAACGACAAAGAGTGTTGGATTGGAATCCTCCTAAAGTTGGTGTAATTAAGTTCACTTTTGATGGGTGTTGTCTGGGGAACCTATGGCTGTCTAGGTTAGGGGGTGTAGTAAGAGATCAGCAAAGCATTGTTATTCTCAGTTTTACAGGCCCAACAGGACAGGTTATCTCCCTAAGGGCAGAGTTGTTAGCACTGATTCAAGGTTTAAAATTGATACAACAACAGGGGTGGAAAGATGTTGAGAAGGGGACTATCAAACTGTTGTTCCTCATTCAATTGGATTCCTAGAGTGCAAATATGGTGGCAAATGGTTTAGCAAGAGCAGGGGTTGGGAAAGAGGTATTAGAACGGGGTTGCCTGGGGCTGGGTTGTACTAGGTAAAGATCCTGGGTTGTTGCTTCAAATTAGTTGAGTTCACACTTTAAATTCCTACCCCATATGGTTTATTTTCTTCCTTCAAATTAGTGGAGTTCACACTTTAAACTCCTATTCACATATTTCTCCATCATCAATTTCAAGGCATCCTAGGCCTCCTATTGATGAAGGTTTATCCAACCATGGACAATTTTCATCAACTTTAAATCCTAACCTTTAAACGTCAACCAAAGTACTTGGCATGTGTCATGGGCCGGGGAATAGGATCTCGTCACAGATCGGTCCATTGGAAAACCCTCTTGTTTTCCCTTGTCCCTTCCTTTTCTTGAGGTACCTATCTTAGCACCCTAATGGTGATTTGTCCAAGAGATCACCAACTCTCCTTACTCTCTTCTTAACTGAATATTTGATATCCTTATTCAATAATAGTGGCTCCTTAAATAGGAGATTATAAGAGTCATGCTCTTAGGGAGACTCCTTGCTGAATAGGGAGACCTCCAATTCTATCTTGATAAGATAAGACTGATAAGATAAGTCTCTCTTAATTCTAATCTAATAAGATAAGTCTCTCTTAATCCAAATCTAATAAGATAAGATAATCTAATCTACTAACTTAATAAGATAAGATAAGAATAACAAGATAGTCTAATTTAATCTGCCGAATGGATAAGACTGTTGATGCCGAATTGGATAGGATGAGAACACTGGATCATTTTTGCTGCTGCTCCCAATACGCGTCCAAATCAGCATGGCATGACACTCATATATGGGTTTTCAAGAATCACAACTAGGTTATGTTTGGACTGATGTGCAGGAGTCAAAAAGCAGAACGGATTCTATGATTCTATGAATAATGTAATGATACCAAGTTCCAATTCATTCTTTTATCTATATCGACCAAAAATGCAGCATAAAACCCACTACTTCAAATACTTTGTGCTGCCCTTTTTCCAAGGCTGAACAAAAGAACATTAAAGGTATTATATTGAAGTCCTATTTGTTAACATAAAATCCACTCATTTTGTGATTGATTGTTAACATAAACAGTGGCCCACTAAAATATAAGAAATTTCCAAATAAATATAGATATAAAAATTGATACACCACCCTTTACATGAAATCCAAGAAACATATACATATACAAAGCATGTTAAATTAACCACATCTTAGAACTTCTAAATCATAGGGTCAGAATCTTCATTCATTTGAAATCCTATTTGTTATAAACCCATTGTTTAGACAAATTAATGTCATTCAGTTCAGCCACTTAGTTGTTATCAAATGACCCTGAGCCAGTTAAGGGAAAGTGTTAGCTGATTAGAGAACCATAATAATGAGCTACTTAAGGTTGGAGCTATAACCTACACATCTCTAATTAGAAATATGAAAGCCATGAATCATAGCAAAGGCAACTATCCAACCAGATGAACTGAGAATGAATAAAAAAGGAATATACTTGTTGAAATATATCTGATTACATTTTTATGAAGTTGTATTTATGATATTTGATTCGTTTTGCCCTTTTCTGGTTTATAACCATTACAGGGTAGGAGAACTGGGGTAGGAAATCTTCCCAGTCCTGAACTCACAAATAATGACCATCTCTCTCATTGCTAGTGAAGGCAAACAATTTTTTACTATGACCTGAACATTTGATAGGCTGGAATCTCAAGGTGAGAATCTTCTAAAAAAAGCTAAGAAATCTGGCACTAAACAACATCAGAACTAAACTAAGAAATAACTAATCAAAAAAAGCTAAGGAATCTGCGACTTCACTAGCATCTTCATTCAAATAGGATTTAAAGACAGGACAAAGAAAGATAAAAAAATGGTTCTAGAAAAAGGATCACAAGGATATCATTATTAGCAACGATGTGGGTAAAAAATTACAGAGGATGGCTCTACAGAACCTCATTGCCACCTCTGCCAGTCAACAATCGAATGCAACATTGGAGAGGAGAAACCGAAAATGGGATTTATAGACAATAGAATAGAAAAGAGTTGCAGAGTAAACTAGAACTTACCTGAGATAGGGTTTCGGCCTGGTTCGATCAAGAGAACAGGGAGCCTCGATCCTTTTCAATCGGTGGTGGATTGTAGGCCTTAATGCAGATGCTGCAACAGGGGCTCTAGTAATCTTCCTCCCAGATTGTTTTCTTTAACAACAGTGGTGATCGAGGACTACAACATTAATATTCAACGATTCTATGCAATTGGCGTAGGAGACTCAGACAAGGGGGTTGGCAAATGGCCAGAAAACCCAAAAGCTGAAGGAATTTGATGTAAATTTTGAGGGAATAAGATGAAGCTATGGAAACGGTGAAAAATCACCGGAAATCCGATCGAAAATGGGGGAACCTTGCCATTGTGAGGCCTCCTTCACAACCAGAGAACAGGGTGTGAGAATAGGCTCGAAACGGTCGCCGGTGATGAAGGGGAAGGGGGAAAGAGGGAAAAGGAAAATAAGAGAGGAAGGGATTAGAGGAGATGGAGAAGGGTGGTCGATCGGAAGGGAGTGCACCACCGCCGCTGTTTGGTGTGTTGATGGGAAGAAGACGATCTATCCTCCAGGTGATTTCAGCAATTTGGTTTGTTGGGGCGAGGAACGAGGGAAACGAGGGAAGATAGGGAGGGAAGATAGGAAGTTTCAAATAGAGGGTTTGCACATAAACCTGGGCCTAGGCCTACAAGGGTCGGGACTGGATGGACATGATTTCGGGCCTACATATTTTATATTATATTTAATATTTTATATTAAATGGAATACATTACAAAATATCATATACAGATTATAAATATCATATTATAATATTTATATATAAAATAGATGATATCATGGTTTTGAACCATCGCTGACTTGAATAGTCGTACCATTTAGCCTGGGAATTGGTTAGGGTGTCGGTTCCGTTTTGACCCAAAACTAGAAATTTTCCCAAAATCGTTGAATTGTTGGCCCGAGCAGTCAAATTGTTGCCTTGTTCAACCCAAACAACGGTTTTGGGCCTTTTATTATATTTATTTATTTTATTTTATTGTTACTTTTTAAATTGTCACAATCTGGATGGTCAAACCATTCAGTCGGGGTGGCATAATAATATTATACTATAACATATATTTTTATTAATTTTTAAAATTCTTAATATAAAAAATTAGGATTTGAGGACAAAATTGCACTTTAAACAAAAATAGAAAGGTAAGATGACTTTAGCACTTTGAAACGTGTAGATAGAAAAAGTTACCCAAAATAAAATAAAAAACAATAAAAATCCCCCCAATAATTATTACTTCATTAAATATTAATTTATTAAATAAATGTTTAATTTTTAAGTAAATAAATATTAATTAATATTTATTTATTTATATTTTATAACTAAATTTATTAATAATTTATTTATGAAATTACTAATAATTTAGTTTAATTGTCATTAGCTAATAATAGCCAATAACTATGTTTCCGTTAATCATTAACTAATATTAATTAATTAATTACCAATGTTTAATAATATTTAATTTCTTAATAGTTAAATATTAGTTATTATTTTCTATTAATAAATATTTATCTAAAATAATTAAATTATTTTTATGATTACTTTTTAATTAATTAATTACATAATAATTAAAATATGTATTTATATTTTAGAAATTATTATCTTATTATTTATGTCTAACTTAATTATTATTAAATAGTAATCATGAATTATTATTTTTATTCATTAATAATAGTCTAAGAATAATATTTATTCATTATTAATATTTTTTTGGTGATTAGTAATTAGTTAATTATTAAAAATAACTTATTATATTGTTTTTTAAAAATAATTAAGTTTTCACTTATTATATTGTTTTTTTTAATTTTACTAATTACTTACTAGTTTATATTTTTTAGTAATTTATTAATATTTATTTTTTGTTAACATTTTAATATATTTATTATTTCTTAACCATTTTCCATTATATGCTAATCAATTTATTAAATAATTCCAAAGCATTTTCCTCCTTAGGGTAAAATTATTACGTGTCATTTCACAAAATGCCACATTGAAATTTCAAAACAATATTCTCCATGTTTGAATGTTAGAAAAGCACAAAATCACAACTTTTAGGGTGCATTTGGCATTCCTTATTTTAAGGACTTATCTCCTTTTTATAGTTAAAAATTCATTGTTCATATGGGCATTTTAAGTACAAAAAAGAGATAAAAAAGAGATAAATTCTTAGAATAACGAATGCCAAATGTGTAGCCTTAATATTATATCCTTTAACAGCAGAAAAGTTATAAATATAAATAGCGTTTCTCATTCTTCTATAACCTATAACTACGGATTTTTGGTTTTCCGTAGCTATAGATATTAATAGCCGTTAACCCTGGATGTTGTAGGTCAATTTCAATCTTCTACAACATATAACAACGGATATTAAAATCTGTGGCTATAAATAGGTTTTAGCCACGGGTACAGTGACATTTAACTACAGACAAAATGACTGTAGTTAGAAATCAAGTTTTAGCCACAAGCATTTCATATCCGTAGCAATAGCTTATGCTTTAGCTACGGTTTTTAATGTTCGTAGCTACACTGTAGTAGTTATGGGCCCATTTTCTTGTAGTGGTGTTAGGAAGTCAACAGGAAGTTCAACTATAGAGTTCTTGATCAACAACTAACTTTCCTCAGGCATGCTTTTGGGACTCTAAGAAGAGGAGGAGGCAAACTCTGCCTTCTTCTACAGATAGACAAACTTGAATGGACTAATCAATCACTTACAAGTAAGCATCTCAAGAAAGGGAAAGAGAAATGGGGTAAAGTAATATTTTATTTATGGAAGTGGCCAGACCCATGAGATGGGTTGCTCTATGTACCCCTTTGAAATGGATCAGGCCGGACATAGTTCAAAAATGGAACTAAGACCGACACCCTTGGCTCTATTAAGGAGGAAACAGTCAGATTTGTTAGCTGAGAAGTGATTGCAAGATTTTGGAAAAGATTTTGTGCCACGACTTGGTAACTGATCTAGTCACTATCTGACAAGGAATTGGCTAAAGACTCCTAATGGTGCTTTCCTATCAATATAACCCAGTTAGCAACTACTTTCTTTATTTCACTCTTGCTCACTTTGTTTCTTTGGATTTTTATGATTTTTTGGAAATTTTTTATTTTTATTTATTTGTTTATTTTTATTTATTCCTCAAACTTTTACCCCCTTTAGCCTTGATTTTTTTTCTGTTCTTTATTTTTATTTTTTTACCATTTATCTTATTTCATTTTATTATTATTGTTGATCCAACGGTTCAAGTAGAATTCAGACCTACAATAGTTCCTTAGTAAGCAGGGAGCTAGTGTTGCAACATGGCAATTCGCCATCAAGGCGATAGTAGAAGTGTTCAAGAGACCACTCGAACCCTATCACATAGATAAGTTCCATGTGGAGTTCACCCCAAATGAAATGCTGGCTACAGACCTCCATCACAACTGGCCTCTATACATCACAACCAAGATAGAGGGATATGAGATGCGGTGCTCATTGATCAATTAGAGAAGTTTGTGAATTTGATCTCTTTCCACACCTTCAAGCTAATGTACATACAAAGAGAAACTATTAAAGGGCCGACTATGGAAGTCATAAACTTCAACGGTAATGCATCTATCAAAGAGGGGCCAATCGAGCTACCAATGGCTATTCTCCATCAACTAGGAATTCTAGGTGATTTCTGGTAATACAACATATCATGCACTACAGGAAAAATGAAAATTATCGGCAGTTTAGAAGATGGCTAAAGGCCGATTGTCGCTAGAGAATACATCGATTGCCACTAAAAGTTGTGGCGCAAATGAGGGCTTTTTTTCTCCTCCTCTTTTTCCCGTTTTCTCACTCTTTCTGCTCTCTTTCCCTCTTGCGCGATCTTTCTCACAGTCGACGTCAACCTCTCACCACCAAACGACATCCAAGGACACCTATTAATATTTTTCTCTCTATCTCCCCTTTCTCATTCTCTGCTCACTCTCTTTCAGTCTCTCTCTCACAATCAACGTCAACCTCACACCAACATCGCTAGAAATAAGATTCTCTAGAAATAAAATTCTCTAGTAATACAACATATCATGCACTACAGGAAAAATGAAAATTAGCGGCAATTTAGAAGATGGCTAAAGGCCGATTGTCACTATAGAATACATCGATTGCCACTAAAAGTTGTGGCGCAAATGAGGGCTTTTTTTCTCCTCCTCTTTTTCCCGTTTTCTCACTCTTTCTGCTCTCTTTCCCTCTTGCGCGATCTCTCTCATAGTCGACATCAACCTCTCACCAACAAACGACTTCCAAGGACACCTATTAATCTCTTTCTCTCTATCTCCCCTTTCTCATTCTTTGCTCGCTCTCTTTCAATCTCTCTCTCACGCGATCTCTCTCTCACAATCGACGTCGACCTCTCACCACTGGATGGCATCCAAGGACACCAGCATCAATAGGTAATCTCTCTCTCTCTCTCTCTCTCTCTCTCTCTCTTATATATATATATATATATATATATATATATATATATATATCCTTTTCTCATTCTCTGCTCGCTCTCTTTCAATCTCTCTCTCGCGCTCTCTCTCTTTCTCATGATCGATGTCGACCTCTCACCATCGAACAACATCTTAGGACACCAACATCACTAGGTAAACTCCAAAGGTTTAGAAGGAATCATTGGTTTTGGGCGTACAAGCTGTAAGTTTTGGGACACTACTAGATTTAATTTTAAACTAGGGTTTTTCTTTTAGTTTTAGTAAAGAATGTTTTTTTCTTTTTAATGTTGTATTTGTTGCAAGCGACCATGTGAGCAAGGATACACCACAAAAGTTTACTCTAAAATTGGTGACACTAGGGAAAGCACTTCAATTAGTATGTTTTTTTTTCTATTAATTTACTATGTAGAAGAATAACAATCCTAGCAAAAATGTTGAATCAAATTTTATCCTCTTTTGTTTGCATAAGTGTTTAATCGGCTATGTTTTTTTTTTATTTATTTCTTCTATTGTATCGTGACAGATGAAAATACTGCAGAAATAACAAAAGTAAATTGGTTTTTTGTTATTTTGCTATGCTTAGATAGAGAATACCATCTATAATGAGAAGCCATAAAAGACTTAGATGTTATTGACCTGATTTGATGCAGTAAGGTTGGACATTATGTGAGAAATAAACCAGGACTATGTTATAGAGAACACAGATCCTCCTCTATGTGTATGAATATGTGCTCTTATAGAAATTCATGCTTGTTTGTTGATCCATATGTCGGTTAAGCATATAGCAGATAGCTTGGTGAAATGGATTATTTAAATTTCTATTTCCATGTGGATTTACTGATTGTGTGTGCTTTTTAGGTGAAGTATTTTGTTATTTGGTAAAACTATTATAATTTTTGTTCTTAATGTTGGGGAAGATGGGGTCACTATAACTTAGGAGGAGAAGCTCTGAGGTGCATCTGAAGACACTGTCTTTAGAACATTATTTGCCCCCACTCAGTTTTACTGAGTTTGTTGTTGGGTTACAGGCAAATTCGTTCCCAAGATACAACAGAGCCTTGGGCGAGAATCTGCAACCAGCAAAGTTGAAGAGTCTCCAAAGAAACCTTCTGTGAGACTGTAGCAGACCGGACCGAGAGAGAGAGAGAGATAGTGAATTTCGAAATTATGTGTTTTGGAGTCCGATTCATGCTCCTTAAATAATTTGTAAAGAGGTATAAGGAAAAGGTAGGTGCTGGTTTAGAAAAGGCACCTTGAACAGTCACAATTTCAACCATTGTGACTGTTTAAAAAGTTGTTAACAGTTGGTGACTGTTAACTTTGAATTGTGTCTCTTGATCACACCCAATCGAATCGTGATAGTTGATCTCATCAATGGTGATTAACGGTCATCAACGCACCAAAACTAGAGCCTTCCATTGCGAGCCACGCGGGTGCGAGCAAAGTGCGCCTCTAAAGCACCTTATATAGTTTAAACATGTCAAAGGCTTCATCCTTAGTTCTCATAAGGTAGACATAGGTCTACCTAGAAAAGTCATGTATAAATGTTATGAAGTATCTTTTGCCTCCTCTAGTTAATACACCATTGGGTTCAGATTGGATTAGTTTTAGAAGTTGAGAATTTCTCTCAACACTAGGGAAAGGTTTCTTAACCATTTTAGATTTTACACATATTTCACATTTTTCAGTTGATTCATTACTATAAGCAATTATATCTATTTTGCTCATGTTCTTTATGGATTTAAAATTCAAGTGTGTTAATTTATCATGCCATAAAGAGAAAGAACCAACAATATAAGTAGAAACTTTTCCTTCATTAATACTTAATTTGAACATACCATTACAACCATATCCCTTTCCAACAAATATCCCATTCTTGGATATAATTAGTTTGTCAGATTCAAAGACAACTTTGAATCCCCTTTTACAAACAAGATTTACTGAGACCAAGTTCTTTCTAATGTCAGGAACATGGAGAACATTCAAGAGAGTCAGTGTCTTTCGGATGTGAAGTTCAACTCTACGTTGCCTCTTCTAACAACTTTTGCACATGTTTGGTTTCCCATCTGTACCTCCTGGTCATCAGTCACTTCTTCATATGTCTTGAATAAGGACTTGTCCTTACAAACATAGACTGTGACGCCTGAATCAAACCACCATCCAGAAGACGATTCTGCCATGTTGACTTCAGTAATCATGGCCACGAGATCGTCTTTTACCATGTTTGCAGACTTGGTTCCGGCTTTTCGATGTCGGCGAAATCGGGCATAATGCTCCTTCTTTCCACAAACATAGCAAGATCCTTTCTTATTGTTGCTCTTTTTGAAGTTCCCATCCTTCTTCTTTACTTGTAATGCAGGGTTAGTCTTTTTCGATCCGTTTTCCACAAAATTTACCTTAGAGTTCAGCATACCGGTCAGGGTCTTATCCCTACTGTCTCTAATTCGAGACTCTTCTTCAATACGAAGGTGTTGCTGAATTTGCTCCAAGGTAAGTTCTTCAGCCTTGTGAAGAAGCTTCTTCCTGTAATCCTTCCAAGAGGGCGGAAGTTTGGCAATGATTGCTCCCACTTGGAAAGATTCAGGAAGGATGATGTTAAGGGATCGAATTTTATTGACTATCACATATAGTTCATGAACTTGCTCCAGTATAGGTTTATGGTCGTTCATGGTGAAGTCAAAGTATTTTGCAATAAGATATTTATTCGTACCTGCTTCTTGCACCTTGTATTTGAATTCCAGGGCCTTCCAGATTTTTTTTGGAGATGCAAGTTCCTTGTAGAGGTTGTAGAGCCGGTCTGATAAGGCATTCAGTATGTGTCCTCGGCACAAAAGTGAGTCATCTTCCCGTTTTGCTCTTTCCTTCTTTAGTTTCTCAGAGTCTTTGTCAGTGGGTTCAGGAAGTGATTGCAGATTCGGGTCCAACAGATAGTATAGCTTTGGTGTGGTCAGAAAGAAGATCATCTTGTCTTGCCATCAGCTGAAATTTGTTCCATCAAACTGGTCTAGTCGAACAAGATCTTGGTTCATCATTTTGATCGAAGTCATGCTTGCTTCCGCCTCCATTGCAAAATAATGTTCTGAAACTGTTGGGGAAGATGTGGTCATTGTAACTTAGGAGGAGAAGCTCTGAGGCGCGTTTGAAGACATTGTCTTTAGAACGTTATTTGCTCCCACTCAGTTTTACTGAGTTTGTTGTTGGGTTACAGGCAAATTCGTTCCCAAGATACAACAGAGCCTTGGGCGAGAATCTGCAACCAGCAAAGTTGAAGAGTCTCCAAAGAAACCTTCTGTGAGACTGTAGCAAACCGGACTGAGAGAGAGAGAGATAGTGAATTTTGAAATTGTGTGTTTTGGAGTCCGATTCATGCTCCTTAAATAATTTGTGAAGAGGTATAAGGAAAAGGTAGGTGCTGGTTTAGAGAAGGCACCATGAACAGTCACAATTTCAACCATTGTGACTGTTTAAAAAGTTGTTAACAGTTGGTGACTGTTAACTTTGAATTGTGCCTCTTGATCACACCCGATCGAATCGTGATAGTTGATCTCATCAATGGTGATCAATGGTCATCAACGCACCAAAACCAGAACCTTCCATCGCGAGCCACGTGGGTGCGCGTTGCACAGTATCGAATCCCCATACTCTCCTCTACTAATTCTAAGGAGTGTAAATCAGCTCCTATTGAAATACTGAAAACAAACTTTGTAATTATCCAATGTGGGACAAGTTCAAAACTGGGTTTTTTTTTGTAAGAGAAAAACTGATTTTCAATCAAGTGTGCAGGTGCAACTTCTCATGTAATTGACCAATCAAACCCATTGGATTTAATCTCTTATGAGATTAAAATCCAACACTTAATTCTGATTCAAAGTGGATGTTATTTGAGTATTCCACCTAGGAAAATAACTTGGAGATTTCAGGTTTTATTTCTCTTTTCTGGTAAATTTTCACTACCTAGGTGACTTGCAAACAATGTGCGCCTATTTTTTCCATACTAGCCCATTACAACTTGAAAACTGTGGCTCGGAGCTATAGATAAGGGGAAAAGAAACTAGAGAGGGAAAAAGAGAACTGAAATGAAATTAAGAGGGAGAGATTCAAGGTTAGGAAGTGTGTACCAAGTGATAGAATTTCACAAAACTGAATTTTTGTTCATACTCTGAATTCTGAAATCAACTTTTCTAGGCAATAAAGAAATACCATGTCCAAAAAATAAGTACAGCTGAGGTGGATGTCATATCAAAATGAGACAGTTATTGCCTTGATGTCATATCAGAATGAGGGTGTCTTTTGCATTGATTAATTGAAAATATCGACTTCTAAAGAGTCAAAAACAGAAAACACTCAATATTACATACAGAGTTGGCCAGATATGAAGGTCTACCAAATTACTAACTTCCCCCATCCATACCCTCATCTGGCCTCATTACAGAAAGAGATGATTAGGTACCAGAGAAAGGATGGTGTTAAACTTATTGCAACACTATATTTGCCTCTAGGATATGATCCCTCTAAAGATGGTCCCCTTCCATGTCTTGTGCGGTCTTACCCTGGAGATTTTAAAAGAAAAGATGCCGTTGGACAGATCTGTGGTTCTCCTAATGAGTTTGCAGGCATAGGCCCAACATCAACCCTCCTTTAGCCGGCCAGAAGGTATTTATCTTTCTTGTTCCCTTAGTGGTTTTTAACTTCTTCCGTCTTTCCTAGTATGATTGATTTGTTTGTTATCACATTTCCTTTTGATAGAATCTCTCTTATAGGATTTTGTGATTAAATAACTTTGGGACAAATATAATTAATGGTCCCATGTCCTGCAGATTTGCTATTCTATCTGGTCCAACAATACCAATTATTGGTGAGGGTGATGAAGAGGCAAATGACAGGCAATCTGATTCCCATCTTTCCAGGAAAGGTGGTTTCTTTCTCAAAGTCCTGTAAAGTTCCATTTTGTACCCAAATGCAGATCCTATCTATCTAATAAATGCGGTCACTGGTCCTCCTATCTTGTCTCTTCACATATCATCCTTACCAATGGAATCTCTATTTCATATGCTGCTTCAGATTTATGTTTACATGCTTCTCTTGTTATCCAATGGTTCTTTTTTTTTCCAGTTTTTGTTATTAACCCCAAGCTTTACTTCCAGTGGGAGGGTGGAAACCGTTAAATTTTATTAGATATCCAAAAATACCTGGGGAAGCGGGGGGGGGGGGGGAGGTTTAAATACCTTACCCCTTGGAAGCTATACAAGTTGGTCATTGGTTTACAAAAACAATCAGCCTAATAACCATTAAAAGCCAAAACCAAAACTGACTCTATACCATCTAGTAAAAGGAAATTTCTTTTTCTTTTATTATCAATTCAACTGTTATTAAATCTAGAAAAACTAATTTCTATAACTTAAAATTTTAAAACTTTATCCATAGATCTAACTTGTCTTAAATAGGTATGTGGAGCATCTAGTTGCTAGTGATGAAGCTGTAGTCGAGGAAGTTATATGGCGGGGGGTAAATCTTCTACAAAATTTCTCCCTGATGAACATCATTGGTATATTAGTATATACATTATGACTTGGTTTTTCTGGTCAAACACTTGTTTTAGGTGGCTCATCCAAATAAAATTGTTGTTGGAGATCATTCTTATGGGGCATTCATGATTGCAAATCTCCTAGCACATGCTCCTCATCTCTTCTATTATGGAATTTCTTGCTCTAGACTTACAATAGAACACTTACCCCTTCTAGTTTTCAGGTAATAACATCTTATGACTTGTCTAATTCCATTTTCACTTAACAAATTGTCAAGAGCTTTTGCTTTTACTCTCCTTATCTACAATGATTTGCATTTCATGCCTTTTTACTCTATGTTGTCACTGTTGTGGAATGAGGACAAAACACTTTGTAGGCCACTAGTGAAGGGAAGGGAGATACATCATATGGATGGCCGAACCATGTAGGGTGGCTGTGCAGAATTTCAAAAATTTCTTTCTCCCTTTCGGGAATCCTATTCCTTGATTTAGAAAAACTGCATTTTTCAAGGTTCATTCTTGAAACAAACCAGACTAGATTTAAAACCAAGATTAAGGGAGGGATATACCTGATACGGAATTAACAGTAGTTCCCAACATAGGTGTTCATGCCCAAAGAATTCACCAAATATGTCTTCCACTGAAGATGACACAACTTAGGGTGAGGTAGGATCAGCAAAGAGATTCTTTATTAAGAACCCCAATTCTTCAGCAAGAATCACACGGGGATGTGAGCACAATTTCAAGATTGATTCTTCTAGCAAGAAACAATATCAAGATACAATCTTGATCACATTAAGAACTGGAGATCGAATAGGGTAGGGTGGCAAGAGTAGAGAGAAGATATGAGATTTGCAAAAAGTTTTTAACAAAATGATTTCTCCCTCTATTTATAACTTCTCAAGATTAGCTTCCTAATCCTATCAAGAAAGGGTTTTTTTATCCAAATCTCTACTTGGATCTGAACTCTTAAGTGGATAACACGTATCTTATCCTCTTGCTAATCTAGAAGCAGATCTAAACTCAAATTCGCCCATCTCTTATTAATCTCATTAAGACAGTTCAAATTAGGCTTTAGGCCCATTAAGTCATCAAGCTCACTTCTCTTTTATTTGCTGGCTAGCTTGGCTCTATTTGTATGGCGTGGGACCCTAACATTGATATTCACAAAAACCATATGGGTTCAGCCTAGCCTTTGTTACAAGGCTTGGATGGATTCACTACTGAAGATAGTAAACCACTGAACCCATCAGTATGGGCTCTTACCAGGCCCAACATTTACACTAAATGGTCATTGGGTCTAGCCACCTAATGAAGGCCCAAGGACTATGGTCTTAAATGAGTTTAGCCCATCAGGTAAAAGCCCTAAATGGTCCTACACTTAACCTCTCAGCCCATAATGATCAAACACTGTCTGACAAGAGTGGACCTCTCCCTTGGCTGTAAGGTACAATGTTGCACTCTTTGCTCACATGGATTCCGACAATTAAAACATTTTGCAAACATTTTGTGAAACTATAATATATGTATACCTCTATATAAATATATTTTCCAAAACAAATCTCGACAATTTTGAAATCAACTGTCGGTAGTTTTAGGTTTCCATCAAAGAGAGTGCATTCCCCGATCATTCACTTTGTCCGACAAAGGGGCTGATTCTGTCACTATGATCACCCACTCAGGTGAATTCTCAGACTGCCCCAACATACTCAGGTTTTGACCCCCGCTAAAGATCTCACTGATTGGCATATCAAAGACAGCCCATCCAACACCTAGTGTAGTACCTTAATCGAGTCTAGGGGTTAGGTGTAACTTTCCAGTTTTGTCCATCTATCTCCAAGGTCCAGGGCATAACTGAAAAATAGTACAATTTTGAGTTTCAATCAAACCTACACTACATGTGCTTCACGTCTCACTCTAGCAGTTGAGACAAGCCACCCCAACCGACTTGACAGCACATTAGTGCCAACCTTGGCAAGAAAAACCTCCATAGGTCTATGCAATGGCTATGAAGATTCTAAACAAACATGAGTCTCATAAGTGTCTAATTTAAGAGTATTATACAGAAACACGCTAGATATAAATGAATCAATTATGTATTATTATTCATTTACAATAAATGTCAAAATTACATCAATCCGGTTAGAGCTAAGGGCATACACTGTCTAACAGTTCCCACTTGTACTTGGGTCCAATCGTATACAAGCCTCAGTCCTAAACTGTCCACATGTTTCACACACACTTTCTAGGTCAATAGCTTAGTTAATGGGTCTGCAACATTCTCTGCTGATGCAACCTTCTAAATCAGGATGCCTCCTCTAACAACAATCAACCATAGATCTAGTATTGTGACACTTGATACATTAGGCAGTCTCACTTACAGAAATGTGCTTGGCTTGGGTCGTGGATAATTTTTCTACTACACAGGACCCCATAAAAAAGATGCAACCAGATATAGACTTTCTACCATCTGGATCTGATTGGAAGTCGGCAGCGATATAACCTAGGATCTGTAGTGAACTACCATCAAATACCAGACAAAACTCTTTTGTCATTCAAAAGTATTTCAGAATGTTTTTCATAGCTATCTAGGGCTCCTGTCCTGTGTTTGATTGATATCTACTTACCACACTCACTGCCTGAGCAATGTCAAGCCGAGTGCATAGCATGTCATACATGATGCTCCCTATGGCTGAGGCATAGACAACCTCTCTCATGCCCTCAATCTCCTCGGGAGTCTTGGGAGACATACACTTGGAGAGAGTGACTCTGTTCCTAAAAGGAACATTTCCTTTCTTGGAGTTCTCCATGATGTATCTCTTGACAATTTTGTCAATGTAAGTAGACTGGGATAATCCTATTATCCTCTTCGATCTATCTCTATAGAGTCAAAATTCCAAGATGTAGGAGGCTTCTCCAAGATCTTTCATGGAGAATTGTTGTGAAAGCCACACTTTCACTGTAGTTAACAATCATACATCATTCCTAATGAGTAGAATGTCATCTATATACAAAACAAAGAATGTAACTTTATCTCCTATTGTCTTCTTATAAACACAGGGCTCATCCGGATTCTGCTCAAAGTCAAAATGTTTGACGGTAGAGTCAAACCGGATGTTCCAGCTCCTAGAAGCTTGCTTAAGTTCATATATGGATCAATTAATTTTACACACTGTGTTATTGACCTACAATAATGAATCCTTGATGTTGCTGCATGTAGATATCTTCAATAAGATATTTGTTCAGGAACGCAGTTTTGACATCCATTTGCCAAATCTTGTAATCATAGTGTAGTGCTACAGCTAGTAGGATCCTAATGGACTTGAGCATGGCCACTAGCGAAAATGTTTCCTTATAGTCGATTCCTTCTTTCTGGGTGTACCCTTTTGCTACAAGACGAGCTTTATAGGTCACAATCTTATCATCAAGGCCCTTCTTTCTCTTATAGATTTATTTGCAATAATTGCTTTCACCCCAGGGATGGATTCACAAGAGTCCAGACCTTGTTGGTCTCCATCGTGCCTATCTCAGCTTTCATGGCATCTACCCACTTCAAGGAATCTATGTCCAACATAGCGTATGTATAAGTCACGGGATTTTTCTTACTGTTCATGGCTTCCATCAAGTAACTTTCTTGATCATAGCCATAACGAATTGGAGGCCTAGAAACCTGGGTAAACCTTCTAGGTTGGTTACTATCTAGAGTCTATGGGAAATCTCCCACTACCTTTGGGCTCTCCTCATCAAGAACTATTTCCTGACGATGATTGTCCAGGATGTAGTCTTCTTCCAAGAAATAGGCATTTTGACTACAAAACTCCTTTTGCTCCTTTGGGTCATAGAATAAGTAACCTATGGAGCTTTTGGGGTAACTTAAAAATAGGCAACGGTTAGTCTTGGATTCCAATTTGTCAGCACTTGTTCTTTTAACATGTGCTAAATAACCCCAAATCTTCAAGTGTCTTACACTTCATTTCTTACTAGTCCATAGCTTATATGGAGTCTCGGGAACGGATTTGGTTGGAACCCAGTTCAGCACGTATATCATAGTCTCTAATGCGTAACCTCAAAAGGATATAGGTAATTCCGAGTGGATGAGAAGTGAACAGACCATATCCAATAGAGTTTGATTTCTCCTCTTTGATACACCATTTAATTATGATGTAGCAGGAGGAACTAGTTGTGATACAATCCCATTTTCCTTTAAGTAGTCCCTGAATTCATCGGAGAGATATTCACCTCCTTGATCTATCAAAGAACCTTAATTTGTCCCCTCAACTGTTTCTCGACCTCTTGTCTGAACTCCTTGAACTTTTCAAAGGATTCAGACTTGTGTCTCATTAGGTACACATAACCATATCATGAGAAATCATCGGTAAATGTTATAAAACAAACGTGCTGGTTATGTGCCCTAACATTCATGGGACCATATACATCAGTATGTATTAGTTCATGTGTGCGTGTAGATCTTTTTGGCTTATCTATAACTAGTCGTTTCATCATCTTACCCTGAAGACAAGGTTCACAGGTTGGAAGATCTTCTACAGTTAAAAAATCCAAAAGACCATTCTTTATCAACCCAATGACGCGATCTATGTTAATGTGGCCAAGCCAGTAATGCCACAGTCACGTGGGATTAACTGTATCACGTGTTCTTTTCTTGGAGATTATTTTCAACAGTTTTGGTTAAGTTAATTGCCAAACAAGGATGGAGAACATAGAGACCAGTCTCAAGTTCTCCGTAAATGAGGAATTTGTTATTCTGTTTAATAGTAATCACATTACTAAATAAAATAGAATAACCATCCATACACAATTTTGAAATAGAAATCAAATTTCTTCTCAAAATAGGTACATAAAGACAATCTTTAAGAGTAATTATTCATTCTCTGAAATATAAATCTATAGTTCTTATAGTTGTAGTTACAACAATTGCAGATGTCCCCAAGTAAAGAGTCACTTCTCCATCACTCAGCCTTCTGCTTGTCTTGAAACCTTGCAATGTATTACATGCATGAGTAGAAGCCTCAGAGTCAATCAATATGATGCAGAAGTATCCAACAAATTGGTTTCTATGACAAAAGATTCAAAATTACCTTGATTCTTAGTCTTCAGAGATTGAGAATAATTCTTCTTCCAATGCTCGGTTTGCTTGTAGAATTGACAAGCATCTGATGTTTGTCATTCTTCTACTTTTTAGGCTTGCTAACCTTTTTTTGAGACTTCTTCTTTGCCTTCCGCTTTTTTTTGCCCGATTTTTCACCATCTACAAGCATGGTAATCGGCCTATCCTTCTTAATTAGTTCTTCAGCCCTCTACAACATATTGTTGAGTTCTTGAAGGCTAACCTTTAGCTTATTCATATTAAAGTTCATGATAAACTAGTTAAAGGAGGCAGGCAAAGAGTTTAGCACAACATCAATTTTGGTGCCATCATCTAGCCCCGATCTGAAAAGCCTCCAATTCATTGATATAATCCATCATCTTTAGACAATGGTCATGAACCTGTTGGTTCTCAGTCATTTGTGTGATCATAAACAGCTTTAGGACATTCTATCGAGTGGAACAATTATGTTCTTCATACACGGTCCTTAGATTATCCATGATATCCTTGGACACTTTGATTTTATCGAATTGTCTTTGTATCAGATTGTCTAAGGAGGCTATGATATAACACCAAGCAATAGAGTTCTTCTCCTCCCATTCTTGATATTCCCTCCTATAGGCCTCAAAATCCTATCACCTGGACATTCCAGAGAAGGGTTTTTAGCAACCTTGTCCAATTTCTCGGACGTCAAAATTAGCATAAGGTTATAGAACCAGTCAGCATAATTTGGTTCCTTAAGCTTGTTATCGTCCAACAATTTAGCGAATTGTCCGTTTGCCATTTACGATAAAAGGCAATGCAAATTATTATTCCATAACCTAAATTGATTCATGTTATCTATATAGAAAAGACTTTTAATTTATGTTCCATTTCCATTTCTTCATCTCTACGATTTCCCTTCTGTCTCAGTGATGGAGACGCGGTTATGTCTCTGGAATTGTGGGAAATCACATATGGTGCATGGAGCCAACTGTTTTAGCTGCAAAGCCCCACAACTTTGTGTGAATGATCATATCCACTCATCTTATGAGCTTTCCCTTTGGCCTCTATCAGACAAGGTTCACTGCCATTTTAGGTTAAACCTTTATGTCTAGTAAGTGCAGATCCGTCATATTCGTGAACAACAAGGTACTGTGAAAGAATCTTCCATTTTAGGATATGCCTCTCCTCATCGGTCTATGGCGCCCCTATCATCTTATGAAGCAAGCAAACAAACTCACCAGCAAATGGATAGCCCAATTTTATGGTGCATCTGCTCAATACTGATAAGCCCACCTTCATGTTAATGACGGAAGGTCTTTAGAGAGCTCATCATATGAATCTCCCAATCACATGCACTTATGTATTTGGAGGGAACAAATTGTTACAACCCTAGATCTTATTTAGGTCAAACCAAAGTGACTCCCACTGACTTTCTTAAAGTCAGATTCAAATGGGCCCAAAGCGGCTAGGGTTCCATACAGTTCCTCTTGGGGAGGAAGCTAGACTGGGGCCCATTGGAAAAGGATATCATCCAATGATCCTTAGGGCACCATGGCAATGATGTGCATCAGCTATGGTGTGCACAAAGAGCCACTAACAAATAAACATGGTCCTAGTGCTTATGGTCCATGTACGAAGCACATCACACATCACATACATCCACATGCATGAAAATTGATCCAATCAATTAAATCAACTGTAAAACCCTATTAATTTAAGTTAAATCAATATCAGCCCATTAAACCCATAATATTATCATATAACGTTATCCAAGTGTATGGGCTGAACTGCAAAAGGCATTTCAACCCATATACCATTTATGCTGAAATTGGGCTATTGCAGTTTTAACATAACAAAACAGGGTTTTACAGGGTGGACCGAATTAGATCTTGTAATGGGCCACCAAACCCCTGGCCCATAACCAAATTTGGGTTAGAAACTAACCCCATTGAACCATGGGTTTGGTCCAACCAGTTTGGACCAAATCAGGTGAAAATCGGCCTAGGGTTTTATGTCCAATTCAAGATTTAATTCAAGATTGTGATCTAAAATTAATTACAGCCAATTAAAAACAATCAAGAATCAGCAAGAAAACATATCAAAGGGCTGTACGTGTGATTGCAAATCTGCAAAACAAAGAGTTAATCACAGATTGGGAATTCGATATCTGCAAATCTCAGATTGCAGTTTCTTAAACTACAAAAGGTCTTCTCTTCCTCCACGCGCTCTAGCAAGTCTTCAGACATAAAAAAATAGAAAAACCTAATTTTCTATTAATTATGTCACATCAAATCCTATACATTTTGTCTAAAAATAAAAAAATGTTTACAGACCAAAATGAATGGAATTAATAATTACAGGGTGCGCAAATCTTGGTGCCTTTAAAGAATTCAATCTCCATCACATGACAGCCCAAGAATCCAAGAAAAAATTATATAACCATTCCATAATCATTAAATAATAATAAATAATTAATTTCAGATCTACACGCCCAAAAAGTGGGAACCAATTCCTAGAAAAACTACAAACTTGCACAAATCGGGTAGAACAATTTCTACCCATTTGCACAAGTTCAGATCTGGTCTAAATTTGGTTCAAGACTTAAATTTGGCTCTGATACCATTGAAGGGAAGAGAGATCCATCATATGGATGGCTGAACCATGCAGGGTGGTTGGGCAAAATTTCAAAAAATTTTTTCTCCCTTATAGGAATCATATTCCTTGATTTAGAAAAACTGCATTTTTCAAGGTTCATTCTGAAAACAAACCGGACCAGATCTGAAACCAAGATTAAGGGAGGGATATACTTGATATGGAATCAATAGTAGTTCCCAACGTAGGTGTTCACACCCAAAGAGTTCACCAAATCCATCCTCCACTGAGGATGACACAGCATAGGGTGAGGTTGGATCAACAAAGAGATTCTTTAGTAAGAACCCCAATTCTTCAACAAGAATCACACAGGGATGTGAGCACAACTTCAAGATTGACTCTTCTAGCAAGAAACAATATCAAGATCCAATCTTGATCACTCCAAGAACTGGAGATCCAACAAGGTAGGGCGGCAAGAGCAGAGAGAAGATCTGAGATTTGCAAAAAGTGTTTAATAGAAGGATTTCTCCCTCTATTTATAACTTCTCTGGATCAGTTTCCTAATCCTATTAGGAAAGGGTTCTTTGATCCAAATCTTTATTTGGATCTGAACTCTTAAGTGAATAAGACATCTTATCCTCTTGCTGATCTAGAGCAGATCTAATCTCAAATCAGGCCACTATTAACTAATCTAATTAGCCCAGTTCGAATTGGGCTTTAGGCCCATTAAGTTATCAGGCTCACTTTCCCTTTAATTTACTAGCTAGCTTGGCTCCCTTTGTATGGCGTGAGACCCTAACATTGATCTCCACAAAAGCCATAAGGGTTCAGTAGCCTCTATTACAAGGCTTGGCCGAATTCACTACTAAAGATAGTGAACCCCTGAGCCTATCAATATGGGCTCTTAGTAGGCCCAACATTTACACTAAATGGTCCTTGGGTCCAACCACCTTATGAAGGCATAAAGACTATAGACATAAGTAAGATTAGCTCCTTAGATAAAAGCCCTAAATGGTCTTACACTTAACCTCTCAACCCATAATTATCAAGTACTGCCCGACAAGAGAGGACCTCTCCCTTGGCTGCAAGGTACAATGTCGCACTCTCTACTTGCATGGATCCCAGCAATTAAAACATTTTGCAAATATTTTGTGAAACCAGAATATATGTGTATATCTCTATATAAATATATTTTGCAAAACAAATCTCAACAAGTTTGAAATCAATTCTGGTAGTTTTAGGTTTCCATCAGAGAGAGTGCACTCCCTGATTATTCACTTTGTCTAACAAAGGGACTAATTTTGTCACTATGATCACCCACTTAGATGAATTCTCAGACTGCCCCAATAGACCTAGGTTTTGACCCCAGCTAAGGATCTCACTAATGGCATATCAAAGACAGCCCAATCCAACACATAGTGCAGTACCATAATCGAGTCTAGGGGTTAGGTGTAATTTTCCAGTTGTGCCCATCTGTCTCTATAGTCCAGGGCATAACTGAAAAATGGTCCGGTTCAGAGTTTGAATCAAACCCACACTACATGTGCTTCAGGTCTTACCTTGGCAATTGAGACAAGCCACCCCAACCGACTTGGCAGCACATTAGTGTCAGCCTTGGTAGAATAAGCCTCCCTAGGTCTATCCAATAGTTGTGAAGATTCTAAAATAACACAAGTCTCATAAGTGTCTAGTTTAAGGGTATTACACAGAAATACACCAGATATAACATGAATCAATTATGTACTATTGTTCATTTGCAATAAATGTCAAAAGTACATCAATCTGATTGGAGCTAAGGGCATACACTTTCTAACAACTAGTACTTATGTTGAGATGAACCCTTTCATGTCATCCAATAAAATTAAGAAGCCTATATTACTTATTCATAGGGAAGAAGACTATAATCCAGGAACACTAACAATGTAGGTAAAGTTAAAGTTTTTGGTTTTATGGTACTGCTATAGAATGCAACACGATAATCATATTGAGAGAGAATATATTTTCTTCTCCTATTCTTGTTTGTACTTGTCTCCACTTTTCCACTGAACCTGATTGCTCAAAAATGTTGATAACAACCTGACTGATAAAAAAATTGTGTATGGTTTTGGTTATAAGAACCAGAGTTGATAACTTTATTGTTGACTATGAAAGCTTTGTTCCCTTGTGATTAGCAAGTCATGTGGTTTATCACAGGGTTCTTTGGAAAAGTCTTTGGCCAAGCAAAGGGTTCAAAAGGAACAACTGTTTTGGGCTGAATTGTAATTGTAAATAGGGTTGCTGGGTAAAACATCCCAACTCTGTCTATACTTTATCTGATGAGGCTCATTATTTGAAGTTTTAATGTCTTAAATATGCATTTATTGCACTTAGAAATGCACCAATCATGGCATCATAAAGTTCACACATTGTCTTAGGTTAATGAAAATTCAATCTAGAAGATTATCCTCTCCTTATTAAGGGTAAAAAGATTTTGAACAAGTTATTCAAAATACTAGAAAATTTGAATAGGTATTGGTTGAAATTTTATCTTCAAATTCTAAAAATTCAAACTTTGTGGTGAGATCTACTCTCCTCAGAGGTTTCTTTGAAGGAACCCTTCGGAGGCCAAGAGAATCCAAACAATGAAAATCTCAATATGAAACTATGAACAGGTTGAGAGCATGAGAGTCCTTGGTTCAAGCCTACTGGATAGGCTGGCTTCTATCACTTTAAGCCTTTTTAAATACATAACATATGATTTTTGTGTATTTGCAGTTGTTTTCTCAATTACATTGCCCCAAACTTCACATGAACATGGCTTGTTGTTTATGAATTTGTAGACTATGCTAGAGAAGTTAAAGACATTGTATTCAAACTTGGAAGGACTTCCTCTTGACCGTATAGTTCCAACTATTGGCCTCAATATAGGTTGTATTGAAGCATCAAATACAAAACTTGTCTTCTAGGACCTGGGAGGTCAAGTATGTCAACTTCTTTCTTAGCCAAATCATTTCACTAGGTTGTGTTGCATGCATAATGAGATTTTCCGTTGTTCCTACAGAACTCTGTATGAGATTTTGATGCCTAATAGTTGACATTCATGGGGTAAGCAAAGAAGAGTTACAAAGAAACTGGCTGCATATTATACAACCAATCATCAATCTTTTACAATTCGGCTTGAGGAGATGAGAGTCAAAAGGCATGATTCAGAGCAATGGGGTTGCTGCCACAAGAGCTCCATGAGCGAGTTAGATGGTACGATCAGTACAAGTGGTTGGAAACATGAGGGGAAGATGAAGAAAGATTGGTTCAAACCCTACTGAATTCTTGTACAAACCAAGAGTTTATCAAAGTAAAATTAAGATGTATTTGTGATTCAAATATTTTGAATGGAGAATGGTTTTTGAATGGACAATGGAGAATGATTCAAACAAGTAATTTGAAGAAAATTAGAAAAAAAAGGTTATTTGAAAAGAAAAAAGTATACTTTTAGTCGTGACTGCTAAAAAAAGTTCATGGTTGCTGCTAAAAACACATGCTAAAATGACTTTTAGCGGCAGTTTGCTGGCTGCCGATAAAGCCTCTAGCGGCAGCTTTTAGGAATTTTAGCAGCAGTTTTGTTGTAGTGATGCCTTGTTGGGGCGACCACTAATACATGTTTTGGCACTAGTCCCATCTACATACCACCAATGCATCAATACCAAGCAAAGAGGCCACATCGTAAGAATCTTGGCCACTCGTGTACCATTCAACAGAACTAAGACCCATCTTCAGGATGCGATCTATTACACAAAACTAAATGAGGAAGGAGAGACCAAAGTATCTAAGGTGGAAAGCATCCAGCTACCGAACCTAGCAAGCAAGCATTCATCAGCGCTAGAAAGAAAGCAGTCCAGATGTATACGAGTCACTAACGAGAACCAGGAGAGTTATTACACGATCATGGAGGAATATGAGGATGCCAACACACTAGCCACCAAAAAGGCCATTCTCAACTAGAATTATTTCACCATGCTATCTCCACACAAGGACATTGTGATGATCTCATCGCAAAAGGACTTTGAACATGCAAAATAGGACTCAATAAACTTGAAGGTACAACATAACATATTTATGTATACAATTAACAACAAGAGAAAAATATTGAAATCACATAAATAATAGGAGCACAACAAAGAAATAGTGGAATATTATGATGAAATCCACATTCCTCCTAAGCACATGCAAGATTCCAACGACACTGTGGAAGAACCATTAGAACTTGGAGAAAGAAAAAAAATGTTGGACCTTTTGAAAGGTATAGAAACCTTCTCTTCCCTAATCACATAAATATAATACATGTCGAGCGAAACTAAACTATGTTTTCTCTCATATCACTAGAATTCTAGGATGTCTTTGCCTGGTCGTACAACCAGATGCCCAGATTGGACTTAGCACTAGTCAAGCACTCACTTTGCACCGATTCTAAGTTCAAACCAATGAAACACCCACAGAGGATTTTCAAGCCAGAAATAGCCTTGAAGATCAAAAAGGAGGTCGAATGACTCCTAAAAGTAGGATTCATTAAACCAATCACTCACCCACAATGGTTAGCCAATGTGGTTCCAATCAAAAAGAAAAATGGCCAACTATGGTTAGTACTCAAATCCTAACACATTAGCTCATAACTATCAGTAAAAGACTAGCGCACTAACTTTTCCCACCCCTATCCTTGGTGTTGTGTCGATTTTAGGGACTTGAACAATGCCTACCCCAAAGATAAGTTCCCATTGCCAAACATGGACATCCTTATTGATTCAATAAATGGAAACCAATTGTTCTCCTTCTTAGATGCCTACAGTGGATACAATCAGATATACATGGACCTTATAGGTGCACCCCACACATCGTCCATGACATCCATTGGGAATTTCTATTACAAGATGGTACCCTTTGGCCTAAAAAATGTTGGAGCCATATACTAAAGAGTGATGATGAGTGTGTTTCATGACTTGATGCATATGGAGATTGAGTGCTATGTGGATGACATAGTAGTGAAAGAAAAGAAGAGAGAAGACCACTCTGACGTACTAAGAAAGGTATTCGCCAAATGTAGGGCCTTCAACCTAAGGCTTAACCCACTAAAGTGTGCGTTCAAAGTACAATTAGGAAAGTTTTTGGGGTATGGAGTTGACCATACTGGAATCAACCTAGATTTAATAAAAGAAAAAGTAGTCTTGGACTTACCTCCTCCAAGCACTAAGTCATAGCTAAAAACATTCTTAGGGAACGTCTCCTACCTTAGAAGGTTCATCCCTAGAATAGCACATGTAGCAACGCCCTTACTTAAGCTGACCAAGAAGTTTGTAGAATATAAATGGTCAACACAACATCATAATGCTTTCGACTAACTAAAGCAAACATTGGCCAAAGCCCCAACCATATCCCCTTCAAAGAATGGTTGAGAATTCAAGGTGTACATAGCATCAAACTCAGAAGCCATAAAATGTCTATTATCCTAGGGTGTCGAGTGTCCAATATATTACACTAGTAGAACTCTGTAGTTGGCAGAAAAGAATTACTCACAAATGGAACAATATTGTCTAGCGTTAATCTTCACTACACACAAGTTCAAACACTACATCCTAGGCCAGAAGGTTAAGTTGATCGCAAGAAGTGATCCTAACTACCTTCCTCACCAATGATAATTTACCCATCTCTAAAGAGGTTCTCGGAGAACATCTCATCATCTCAGTAGTAGAAGATGCAGAATGGAGCTTGACATTCAATGGAAGTAGTACATATTCCTTCACAAGGGCCAGAGTCACATTGGCTTTGTTTGCCGAGGAAACACTAGCCTACTCATTTAAACTACAGCTCCCCTGCTCGCACAACATCATAGAGTACGATGCACTAGTACTAGGTTTGATGGTAGCAAGGGACTTCGTTGCAATGAAGGTAAAAGTATTAGGGGACTCCAAACTAGTAATTGGATAGATGGATGGCAACACAACAATAAAAGAGTTGACAGTTCTGCCATATAGAACACTGATCCAAAGACTAACCAGAGACCTAGACATAACATATGAGCACCAGAATAGAGCCAAAAATATACATGTTGATGCACTAGCCACCCTGGGATCTAAAATACAACTAAGTAGAACCCAATCACCATAACAATCCAAATGCAGTGTGAGCCATCAACAGAAATATTAGGGCATTGGGTTGAGACAAAAAATGATGTTAAAGAAGATGACTAGGGATACA
This sequence comes from Nelumbo lutea, assembly GCF_056320005.1. Classification (NCBI taxonomy): domain Eukaryota; kingdom Viridiplantae; phylum Streptophyta; class Magnoliopsida; order Proteales; family Nelumbonaceae; genus Nelumbo; species Nelumbo lutea. Next base: position 52,724,295 of record NC_142689.1, on the reverse strand, counting down.
ACATAATACAGAAATTAAGCAACCCAATGGTGGAAATGCAAGATGACAAGATAATTTTAAGGTTTCAACTGGTGAACAGAGTGTTATATCACAGAATGGCAGATGTGGTAAGGGAAAGATAACTAGGGCCCAAGGAAGCAGCAGTGGTCCTAAGCGAACATAAAACATATTGTGGAGATGTGACTACAACACTCTATAGGAGACTGCAAAGGTTGGGATATTATTGGCTAGAGATAAAAGCAAACTTGGCCAAGATACAAAATGATTGTGATAGATGTATACAAGAGGTGGATAAAAATGAATGCCTCATGGTGGGTGATGTGGTTTGGCGAGACATGAACATAGATTATATCCAGAATGACATTGCGCTAGTCGACCCAATTTTGCAAAGGAAACTCTTAGCAAAATCTAAAAGATTCTACTTGCATGACAAAGTGTTATATAGAAAGTCCTAGACAGGGAAGCCTCTTCGCTACCTAGACAATGAGAAAATAGAAGAAGCATTGGATGCAACCCATAACTCTAAACCAGCCCCACACCAAGGAGAAATGGCCCTGCATAACTACATCCTGCACCTAGGCTTCTACTGGCCAAGAATGCTGGAGAATACCCAAAAGCATGTATGTAGGTGCCACAAATGTCAAGTACATGGCGAACAGATATACTAACCAGCCAATGACCTCCACCCTATCATCACACCATGGCCTTGTAGCCACAGACTACTTTACAAAATGGGCGGAGGCCATACACTTGAAAAGCATTTGTGTAGAGAATGTTGCTAGTTTCCTAAGGCAACACATAGTCCATCGGTTTGGGGTCCCGATGAGGATTACCACGGACAATGGGTTATTAATAAAAAATTAGGAAGTCTAGGTCCTATTGGGACAATATGGGACATGGCTAAGCACATCAACAACCTATTACCCACAAGGGAATGAGCAAGTAGAGGCAACTAACAAAACCTTGTTAAGGATGCTAAGAAAAATGGAAGTTGAGAACTAAAAGGATTGGGCCAATAAGGTGTCTAAAACACTTTGGGCCTATCACACAACGATTTAGAAGAACACACAGGCAACTCCATATTCTTTGGTATATGGCTAGGAAGCAGTCTTACTGGTAGAGGTCCAAACAGTGTCTACTGTAGTAGCCTATGAAATGAAAAAACACTTTTAGATGGAAGAGATGGACCAAATGCTTAGTGATAAACTAGAATGCATAGAGGAAGCTCGAGAAAAATCACTTCAGAAGCAAATCAAATACAAACAACTAATGGCTTCCAACTTCAATAAACTAGTAAAGCCTAAAAAATTCGAAGAATGCGACAAGGTACTATAAACATCACTCCATGTACGATAAGGAAAATCAGCTGGCAAGTTTGCTCCTAATTGGGTCGGACCCTATGTCATGCAAAAGCTTACCCAATCAGGTATTATGTACTTAAGGATGTAAACACAAATGAGAATGATGAAATAGTGAATGGTCACTAGTTGAAATTGTATAATGAATGATACATGTTATACTATGATCCTTTGTACGTAAAGCTGGTGATCAATATTATGTTCCTTTTGTACATATGATTGATTTCAAATAAATGAATTATACAATGTTCTTCTTGCAATCGTGTCTGGTTTATCTTGATCTACTATTCATGCCATATACCCCGACAACCCCAGGAAGGACCTAGAAACCCCAAGTGCCATGACATATTCCCTAGCAACCCTAGGAAGGCCTTGACAACCCCAAATGCAACGACATATTCCCTGGAAAACCCAGGAAGGCCTTAGAAACCCCAAGTGTGATAACATATTCCCTGGAAACCCCAGGAAGGCATTGGAAACCCCAAGCGCAACAACAAATCCCAACACTTAGTATTCCCAAGTGCAATGACATACCTTGGAAAATCTAGAAAAGCCTTGGTAATCCCAAGCGCAATGACAAACCTTGGCAACCCCAAGTGCAATGACAAATCCCAACACTTAGAATTCCCAAGTGTGATGACATACCCTAGAAAATCCAGGAAAGCCTTGGTAATCCCAAGCGCGATGATAGACCCTAAATCCCTTGGCAACACCAAGTGCTATGGCATATCCCAACACTTATTATTCTCAAGTGCGATGACATAACATGGCAGGTTGCAACGGCCTGAAAAGGACTTCACAAGCGATGACACATTCCATGGATACACCAGGAATGATGGTATACAACATGGAACTTGGCACTCCCAAATGCGATGACAACAACTTGACTACGATAGGCACATCTGTAATTGTGATGAGCAATTTACGCACCCTGGCACACCTGGGAACAACCCTAACACTAGAAGTTAACAACACAGGTAGAAACAAAGCAACTACTAATCGCAAGCCTGGGTGACTCCAGGAGCAACTAAAGGACAAAACTTCTAGGCAATAACTAAACAACAACCTGCCACAACCAAACATTGGTGCAAACCTAGCTGTCATAAAACAAACAATTATACTATGGCCACAGATGTCCAACCAAAGCCAAGAATTACTTTACATCTTGTCATTGCAAAGATGGCATTACGATGCCTCGCAATTACATAGGAGAAGGGTTTCTAATCCTATTAATGTTACTTGATGACTATCAACACTAATTAAGCATTTTAGTTTTCATGGGCTCACAGTTAGGGCACATGCCCAGATTAACGATCGGGCACAAACATAAGATAATCACAACAATGAAGAAACCCACAATGGGACTACTAATAATACACTTGACACAACATTTGCCATGTAAGCAGGAATTCAAAAGAGGACAACAACCACCATAGAATCAAAATAAAGGAAAAAGTGGTAGAAATACATTAACTGAACAACAGAAGATGTTTACAAAAAGCACGAAAAACATTCTTTTCATTAAATCTATTCCTTTTACAATATATATAACTATACAATTGTCCTATTCATCAAACCACTCTTTTCTCATCAAAGTTATTTTCTCCAAACTTTACCGTTATGCTTGGATTCCTGTGGTTTCCTACTCCTCTTCCTCAAGTTGTGATAAAACTATTAGATAGTGTATGCCCTTAGCTCCAATCAAATTGATGTACATATCCATTTATTGTAAATGAATAAAAGTACATAATTGATTCGTGATATATTTGGTATGTTTTTGTGTAATTACCCTTAAACTGGACACTTATGAGACTCGTGTTAGTTTAGAATGTTCTCAGCCATTGGATAGACTTAGGGAAGTTTGTCCTAACAAGGCTAACACTGATGTGCTGCCAAGAAGGTTGGGGTAACTTGTTTCAGTTGCTAGGGTTGGACCCAAAGCACATGCAGTGTGTGTTTGATTGAAACACTGAACTTAGACCATTTTCTAGTTATGCCCTAGACCTTGGAGATTGGTGGGTAAAACTAGAAAGTTACACATAACCCCTAGACTCAATCATGGTACTGCACTAGGTGTCAGATTGGACTATCTTTGATGTGCCAATCAGTGAGATCCTTGAGGGTCAAAATCTGGGTATGTTGGGGTAGTTTGAAAATTCACTTGAGTGGGTGATCATAGTGATTAGATCAGCCCTTTTGTCGAACAAAGTGAATGATTGGGACTGCACTCTCTTTGATGGAAACCAAAACTACCGCTAGTTAATTTCAAACTTGTTTGAGATATGTTTTACAAAATATATTTATATGATAACATATATACTAAAATTAATATTTATTGTGTTTATGTGATAAATGTATTTTCAATGATTATGTATCATTTTTTTGTTTTGTTATTTAACAGAAAACTTTTAATAATTATTGGCGATTAAATTACTATTATTGAAAATTTTAAATTTAATTTATTGTACTTATTGTATTTTTATTATAAGATATTGATTAATATTTATGAGAGATTAAAGTATTATTTAAGATTATACTATTTATTGACTAAGTTAATATATTCTTAGTAGTTATTGTACTTTTGTAATTTCTATAATTATTGTATTTTTCATTATCAATATATTTTCAATAATTGTGTATTTTTGCTATAAATTTTCAATAATTATTGGAGATTAAACTATTGTTATTTATTAGAGATGAGACTATTAATTTAGTTGAAATTATGAGTGTTCATGAATTGGTTCGGCTCGGCCGTAGGCTATTTGATCAACCAAATTGACCTAGTCAGGTTAGGGAGTTGGTCAGCTGAAACCAACTAACCTATTGTAAAAACTGACCCACTCAAGTTGTATCAATTTGGTCGACTTTTTGGTTTGATCAGTAGGTTCAAAAGATTTAAACATAAAAATTTAATTTAATTTTAAAAATTATAGTGCAATTATTAGAAAATAAATTTAAAAATTAGATTTATGATATACAACATTTTAGATAGAAATTTGGGAAATTTCCCACTTTTCCATATTAAAAATTATATGTAAAATATAAAATATAAAATATTAATATTTTTCCATTGTTAAGTCATTCGATTTTGGTCAATTTACAAATGGGCAAAGTGAAACTGATCCAACTTGGTCAAATTGGGAAATTTTTTAACGAAAACCAACTCGGGTCGAGTTAAATTTATAATTTATTTAAAAAAAACTATTATCTAAAAACATTTTGGGGATTTGGGTCCGCACATAGAACACATCCCCATCGAGGATCGGGGATGGGGGTTAATTTCAGAATTGGAGTCAGGGATAGGGAATATGATCCATGCCTTGTTGCCATTCCTACACACCTTATAGTTTTACATATTTACTTAAACCTACCTTATAATTTTCATTTTACTAAAATATCCCATATATTTTACAGCTTATTTACTTAATCAAGCTTTCATTAAAGAGTGTTTGTTTTGCCATTAGGCCCATGATTTTTTATTTCAAAAATACCCTTAACACACTTTTTTTGTATAAAAAACAAAATTAACCAAATATAACCAAGAGAGTGGTTGCATGTGTCTTATTAAGGGCAAAAATTGTAATTTTATTTTTATTTTCTCTTGATTAAATTTATTTAAATGAACATTAGGGTCAACGCTGGCATTTTCCACTACCATCTAATGGAAGATTGATCAAATCCATTGCAAATTATAAGTGGCGTTTTAGTAAGATTTTAACTATAGGATAGATTTTAGTAAATCCATGAAATTATAAGGGATATTTTAGTAAAAGACCCTTTCTATTAGTTAGCATTCGCTTAATAAATCCCTTACATCGCACTTAAAACAAAGTGGTCAACAAATTTTCTCCTTTTTTTGAATTTTTTATTTTTTTTATTCCATGTCATTTTTGTAACAACCAATGAGATGTACTTTCCAAGAACCTAAATAATCTCTTCTCCTAAAATTTCTCCTAAACTACCTCCCCCACTTTCTCCAAAATTATCTCTAATTCTTGTTTATCTTCTAAATTATCTCTAATTCCTATTTATCTTCAAAATTATCTCTAATTTAGTAGAGAGTTTCTGTCATAAATTATCTGTAATTCCTATTTATCCTCTCCCCTACTTTTTATCTATATATATCTATAGAAAGTTTGGATTAAAAAAGTTAAGAATTATTTAAATATTCTAACAAAATTATATAATAACTTTAAAATATTTGTTAAAAACAGAAAATAATTTTATATTTTTACAAAATATATCACGGAATTATGTACTAACAATTTAAATTATGTATTTCTAGATCATCAATTTAAATTCTTTTCAAATATTTAATAATATGTAATATCTTTAAATAAATAAAATTCAAATAACAAAAACTTTAAAATATTTTATGGATTATTTAAATATTTATCATAAATAAATTTAAATAGTTTAAATAATGGAATTATGTAATAAATTTAAAAAATTTCTTCATTGTAGAAAAGTAATTATAACATAATATTAAAATTAATAATAATTTAATATATTACAAAATTAATAATGAAATTATGTAATAATAGTATAAATTATGACTTTATGGATAATTAAATACAATAAATAATTAATATCTTAAAATTTAAATATATTACATATTATTTAAGTAATTAAATAACTAAATATTTTAAATAAAAATATTTAACATAACTAGATTTTAAATAATTAAAATTAAGAAATTGTGTAATAAATTAAAAAAAATTTGAAAAGTAGAAAAATAAGTATAACTAATTTCACTTATATCGAGTAATAATTCGAGAAAATAACTTTCAAAAAAATTAATATTTAATATTAATAATTTTAAATTCTTAATCTGCAATTTATTATATAATTAAATATAATAAAATTAATATTTATTGTATTTTAGGAATTATTTATTGTTTTCATGATTGATGTATTTTCAATGATTATGTGTAAATTTATTTTGTTTTATTATTTAACAGAAAATTTCAATAATTATTGGAGATTAAACGACTATTACTGAATTTTTTAAATTTAATTTATCGTACTTATTTTATTTATTGTATTTTTATTATAACTTATTGATTAATTAATATTTATTAGAGATTAATCTATTTATTGACTAATTTAATATATTTTTAGTACTTATTGTATTTTTGTAATTTTTTGTTATTTATAGGAGATAAGACAATTAATTTAGCTAAAATTATGAGTGTTCATGAGTTTGTTCGGTCTAGTTGTAGGCTATTTTGCCAACCAAATTGACCTGGTCAGGTTAGGGAGTTGGTCAACTGAAACCGACTGGCCTTTTGTAAAAACCGATCCACTCAAGTTGTATAGGTTTGGGTCAATTTTCACAAAAGGTTAGTCGGTTCAAAATATTTAAACTTAAAAATTTAATTTAATTGTAAAAGTTACAGTGCAATTATTAAAAAATAAATTTAAAAATTAGATTTATGAAATAAAACATTTTAGACTAAGAAATATGGGAAATTTCTCACTTTTTTGTACTAAAAATTATATTTAAAATATAAAATATTAATAGAAATGAAATTTTGTAATAACAGTATTTTTTAACATACTATTGAAATTAATGATAATTTATTTAAGTATTTAAATAAATACTATTTAACATATTATTTAAGTATTTAAATAACTAAATATTGTATTTAAATAAATAAATATTTTTGTACTAAAAATTTCTCACTTTTTACATATTATTTAAGTATTTAAACAACTAAATATTTTAAATAACAAAATATTTAACATAACTAGAATTTAAATAGTTAAAATAAAAAAATGTTATGTAATAAATTAAAAAAAATCTTAAAAGTAGAAAAGTAATTATAACATAATATCAAAATTAATGATAATTTAATATTTTTACATAATATTGTAAATAACTAAGTTCACTTATATCAAGTAATAATTCGAGAAAACAACTTTCAAAAAAATTAGTATTTATTATTAATAATTTTAAACTCTTAATCTATATTTATTATATAATTATTGGAGATTAAACTATTATTTGGGATTATACTATTTATTGTCTAAGTTAATATATTTTCAGTCCTGATTGTATTTTTGTAATTATTGTAATTATTGTATTTTTTCATTACCAATATATTTTCTATAATTGTGTATTTTTGCTATAAATTTTCAATAATTGTTGGAGATTAAACTATTGTTATTTGTCGGAGATAAGACTATTAATTTAGCTAAAATTATGAGTGTTCATGAGTTGGTTTGATCCGACCGTAGGCTATTTGGCCAACCAAATTGACCTGGTCAGGTTGGGGAGTTGGTCTGTTGAAACCGACTGACCTTTCGTGAAAACCGATCCACTCAAGTTGTATTGGTTTGGGTTGGTTTTTACAAAAGATTAGTTAGTTCAAAAGATTTAAACTGAAAAATTAAATTAAATTTTAAAAATTACAATGCAATTATTAAAAAATAAATGTATAAATTAGATTTGTGAAATAAAATATTTTAGACTAAGAAACATGAGAAATTTCTCACTTTTCATATTAAAAATTATATTTAAAATATAAAATATTAATATATATCCATTGTTAGATTGTCCAATTTTGGTCGGTTTACAAATGGCCATAGTGAAATTGATCCAATTTGGTCGAATTGGGAAATTTTTTAACTGAAGCCGACCTACAATACTAGAAAACCGACCAACTTGGGTCGAGTTGATCGGGTTGGTCGGTTTCATAAGTTTGATAAATGAATACAACTAAAATTAATTATTGTTATTTTTATATTATAAAAAATTTATTAAAAGTAGTATATAAAATATAAAACAATTGTATACTCTTATGTGTTTCTATTAGGATCATTTACTAGAACACACCTTATAGTTTTATATATATACTTAAACCTACCTTATGGTTTTCGTTTTACTAAAATATCCTATATATTTTACAGCATATTTACTTAGTCAACCTTTCATTAAGGATTGTTTGTTTTTCCATTAGGCCCATGATTTTTATTCCAAAAATACCCTTAACACTTTTTTATATAGAAAACAAAATTGGCCAAATATAGCCAATAGAGTGGTTGCCCGTGTCATATTAAGGGCAGGAATGATATTTTTCTTTCAATTTTCTTTTGATTAAATTTATTTAAATGAACATTAGTGTCAACACTGTCATTTTCCACTATCATCTAATGGAAGATTGATTAAATCCATTGCAAATTGGAAGTGGTGTTTTAGTAAAATGCTAACTATAGGATAGATTTTAGTAAATCCAGGAAACTATAAGGGTATTTTAGTAAATGACTATTTCTATTATTTATCTTTTATTTTAGTAAATGACTAGTAAAATGCTTAGAAAACAACTCATCATTCATGCATTATTGTTTGTGGTTGTAAAAGGTTTAAATATTCTCTTTGTTGTAAGTCATTTGATTTGAAAGGAAAGTCAAGGAGATTCTCTTCTTTCTCCTCATAGTTCTTGTTGAATCATGTGCAATTTTCAACATTCAACAGTGAAAATTTCCAATCGTTGACTCTCGTGAAGGAAAGCCTTTTACAATACAAGAGACAAGGGAGAGGCAGGTCCAAATTGACCAGGGAAACATGTCTTCATAACCAGTGAATTAATGTAATAACGTCAATGCTTCTTATTTGTTAAAAACACAATCATATTCTTTTTTGGGCTCCTTCTATATGAAATGCTTTGAGTTCACCTCAGCTCAAAAACTTGTATCACCAATGGTATCAGCTAATACCTAAAATCCGTTGGCAGGCCCATGGAATTTCAAAGTAATAATTCGGGCACGGATGATGAATAAACTTATGGTCCATACTCCATACCATACAAAAAATCATTGGTTTAATTTTTTTTTTTTCATTGGTCATCCGGGGTGTGTGAGGGACCAAATGTTGATGGATCTAAAATTGCCCGATCCATATGTCGATGGGATTGGATCAGATTATAAGCGATTAAGCGGAGAAGATATGAGAGTAGTAGGGGTGAACACAAATCGTGTTTTTCTAAAGTTATTCGAAATTGTCTTGTGAAAACCTCTATTCAGTTTGTTCTAAATCAAGTTTTGAGTCAAGATCGAGTTCAATGAAGTTCAGCTTATAAGTTTAATTGAGCTTATATATATATAATAAAGGGAGAATGGCAGTTCAGCCCAGGGTCAGAATTTCTAGGCCCAAAGTACAGTTGGGGTGGGTGCCAGCTTCGAATTGATGTCAACTTAGGGCATTGGTGTGTAGAGTGTGAGTTTTTGACATTTTGAATGTTTATAGCTCTGCAGTGGAAATCAAAAATCTGCATTGGGCCTGTCCGTATTCTGTATAATAAAAATATTATATACAATTTTTTTATTTTTTATATGTATAATAACAATTAGTTTTTAGAATTTTTTATTTTTTATATGTAAAATAAAAAATAATTTTGTTATGCATAATTTTTTATTTTTATAAGAAATGTGGCTCAGTCGAACTTGAGCTGAGTCAAACTTCGACTTATGAGCTTTTGAGTCAAGTCAAATTCAAGCCCGAGTCTCTAACTCAAATCCAAATTGAGCCACATAATGTTTTGGCGAGCTGAGCTCAAATAGCCTAATATTCGACTCAGCTCAGTTCGAATACACCCCTAGTGAGTAAGAATCAATTTGGACAGACTTGAATTAGGCTTTTTTGTCAAAAGTTAGTACAACCCAGAAGGCCGGATTCGAAAGAATTGTAATTAAAATGCCCAAGTTACACCACTACATAACATTTGAGTTTTGAATGGGGCTTCATTACATTAGGATTCAACTGTTTCTTGCAAATACATGAGGTTACTGGATTTTACATCTTATTCTCGATGGGGTGTGTGTGTGTCATGCGGCATTGGGCCCCAGATGGATGGGGTAACAGGAATGCACACATGGTTTGATTAATCCATGCCTCCTCAATTAGAAAGGTTACCAAATGATCAACTGAACTGCTAGATTTAATGTTCAAACACTCATTTGACCACCACATCTCTTGAACTTAACGTACATAAACTTACCAAGGAAAATTTATCAATTGACAGGAGTGGTTTTGATTGGTCAAACTCTCAAAACTGACCAACAAAGGTCATGAGCTAATGTACAGAGATCTCCTTTTACGCATGCCCACCTTACATCTAAATCTCCTATAGTTAGGCCTTAGTATTAAGACCATAGTATATTAAGGTAATTATGCCTTTGTAGTAAGGTGTACACTACACAACGAAAATTCAAAAAATGCATGGAGGGAGTTCTGATTGATCAAATTCACAAATATGCAAGTATCCATCTATGCTCACGTTTGAGAGCATGACCAATCAAAACCAACCCCATGAATTTGATCCCTTCCATCCATACATTGTCTTTGACCCCTTTCCTTTTCCTTTACGGATTTTACCCTTCAATCTGATTGTATTTTTGAACAGTTTAATGAATGATTCAGGTCAATTGGCACACAACCACCACTCTTCCTTCAAAATAAAACAAAAAACCACCCCATGAATTTTGATGAATTTTCATTTGGTTATATCTTGGTGCAAAAAGCCTTGAGTATAATATCCAGTCTAAGCACCTCAACCTTTTTCTGACATGTAATTGATAAAGGGGTGGAAAATTCTTTTCAAACTAAAAATTCAGCTATAAGCCTCCTTTTTTTAGTGGGAGAACATATCATTTTCACTTTTTTGTATAACCAAAATATTTAACTTTTTTTTTATATATATAATCAATCTATGTGCATATCTATATCTATACTAATAAAAATGTGAATAGGGTCTGATTTTCTGGAATTTTTATTGGATATAAATTACCCCTTAATCATTGGGTTTGGCAAAGAACCATATTTAAGACAGTTGATAGTGTAAAAATCATGCACGTGGATAGATATGCCACATCATCGTCCTTGCATTAAAGTTCACCCAACCAAAAAGAAAGATACTCTCACCTTCACATACAACATTATAAATGTACCTTTTCCTCCTATTTAAAGAAAGGGGACAAAATTTACAAACAAAAAAAAAAAATTATAGATGTATGACGGGAAATAATGATTAAATGAACCAAATCTCAATTTGATCAGTTACATGTCATTATAGCATTTTTTTTTTTTTTGAGAAATTTTACTGAAACATGACATCCCTTTTTAAATTGCCTCTATTGATTGAAACAAAATGGCTATTAAAAAGCAGTCTCAGTCCAATGCAATTGGAATTCATAAGGGATTTTTCCAAGTCCACTGAATTTATAAAAAGTGGACAAGGCCTAATATTAGCCAGACCTCAAATCGGATATCTCTATAATGAAAATCAAGATAAGATGATTTATTTATTTATTTATTTTAATTTATTTTTTTTAAATATCAAAACAAAGTTTTCGTTTATTAACTCTTTCACATCCCATTTGAACTACTTTTATAAGTGTCAAGAAAAAATCTATGATGTCAGTTGATTGGTTATAAGTTGTTCTAGTATTATGTCTTTCTGGCATCACAGTTGAACCCAAGTGGGAAATAGGTCCAAATTACAGACTCTATTGGACTAAAATGTGCCTATTTTTTAACTTGGTCACTCTTTATTATGTGGGTAAAAATGTAATTTGAATTACTACTTTTATTAGTTCATTATAAACAAGGTATATTAAAGAAACAAGCTCTATAGAGTTTTTTTCTTCATTAAAATTCTCCTACTTCTGAATTTTTCTTCACTAAAATGCTCCTACTTCTGAATTTGGTCCCTATTTGACTGGGGACAAAAAATGTAATTGGAACTACTACTTTTCACTTCATTCAATTCCCTCTCATTAAGTTCAATATTTAAGGTGTTAACTCTTGTTTTGTATGATCGGATCATTTATTTGAGGTATTATGATTCTCATAATAAATTCTACTAATTAAATTAATATCCAATAATTTTAACAACACAAAACTTGTGCCTTTAAAATTAACATGTGAACAAAATTAAGAAGAAGAAGAAAAAGACAAAAGTAGAAAGGCTAATCTCTCATGTAGAGGGTGATACTGAATTTAGTGGGAGAGGAGATAGAAGGAAATGACCCAAGTAGGGATGGAAGAATAAAATGAGGGTTCAATTAAAAGGTGAAAACATGAAAATAATCAGCTGGAATGTAAGAGGCTTGGGGAGTGCAAGGAAAATGAATGTGATAAAACACTGAATAAAAAGAGAGGATCTTGATGTGGTAATGCTGCAAGAGATCAAATTAGCAAAGCTGGGTCAAAGGTTGATCTAAGGCTTGTGGAGATCGAGGAATAAGAAGGGTGAGGATCCATCCTAGGGGGCTTCTATGGGTATAGTGGTATTGTGGAAGGATAAAGTGTTGGAATCAATGGAGGAATTAATTGGCAAGTATCCCAAATCAATAAAGTTCAAAAGTGTGGAGGATGGATTCACTTGGGTGTTATCTAATGCCTATGGATCAAATAGTTATAGAGAGAAAACTGATATGTGGGAGGAACTATATGCAATTACGGGTCTATGTGAAGGTGCTTGGTGTTTGAGAGGGGACTTCAATGTGATAAGATTTTCCAATGAAACCTCTAATCCCCATCAATCTATCACCACCAGTATGAAGAAATTTAATTAATTCATAGACATGTGTTAATTCAAGGAGATCCCTGTTGTAAACTAATTTCACGTGGTACAATTTTTAGGAAATCCCATTATGCTCAAAATTGGAAATATTTTTGTTTAATATAGGGTGTGAAAATCATTGGAAAGGTTTGCTTTCTAGAGTATTGCTTAGAGTCACTTCAAATCATCACCAGATTGGTGCGCTCGGGATGCGTCGTCAAGCACCTGAGACACCAGTTTAATAATTTATATTTTTCCAATCCTCAAAACTAAATAAAGAATGTAGTTTAGTGGTTAGGCAGAGGTCGATTCCTCAAGGAAGCAAGGTTAAAAATTATTATTTTGTTCCAGACAAATAAGAAAAAGAAAACAGACTTGGAATTTGCAGAAAATAAGAAAATAAAATTTATTAAGGTTGAAATTAAATATTTAGAATTGAAAAAGACAAGAAATTAAATTCAGAAATTAAATAAAAATGAAATTAACAAGAAAATAAATAAAAATATGTTGAAATTCGGATCCAGTGGTTGTAGCTTTTCAGGAAGACAAACCGCAAGTCGTTCCTCCTCCGTTCAGCCATCAAACCCCTCGAGACACCTTAGCTTTGAACTGGGCGAATTCAGATCTGCAAAAGACAAAGAAAAACATAAATTAAATCAAACTAAAACTGAAAATTGTAGAAATTAAATTGCAAGAAAAACTAAATAACAAAAAGAAAGAAAATAAAACAAAATCAAAATGGTGGATCAGCTCCAATGGTGGCAGTTGCAGGTTGGACGAACTGCTTGCAGGAACCCCTCTTGACAAGAACTAGGTGTCCTCCTTCTTGTAACCCTAGAACCTCTTAAGAAGCCTCGGCCTTGTGAACTGGGATAACCAACCCCTTCTTAAGGGCCCCTAGGGTCCTTTTTATAGAGAATGGTGGACAAAATTGGGATTAGAGAGAAAGAGAGGGGCGGCTAGTGGGTTTATGCAGAAAATGGATGCCCCTAAGGTTTAGGAATGGAGGGCAAGGATTAAACTAGAGGAATCCTATGGGTAGAGTGAAAAGGAGAGAGCACCTATAAGTATGGAGAACTGGGGATTGCGAGGTGAAGATCTAAGTGTATGAGAGGTTGCTAAGGCTTGGATGGTTGAGATTAGATGTTAGGGAGGATTGGAAGGTGAAGATTTAGTAGTTAGGAGCAGTTAGGGTTTGCTAGAAGTGAAAAGAATGAGTGAGGAGGCGCCCTAGGGTTTGCTAAGGAGAGAGGAGTATGCTTATACAATAAGAGGGATGCCTTTCTGGGTTTAGCAAATAGGAGGCACCCTCCTATGCACAATTTTTTATAGAAACACCTCCTCTCTCAGTTGGAATTCTCACCAGCTTCCCAAAATCTATATAAATTCTATAAATTTCTTAGCTTTTACCCAGAATTTGCATAGGGACCCCCAACTTAACCATTGCTAGTCCCTTAGCAATGCAGCCTTAAAATTACACTGAGTAACTAGATCATTCCCATTACACGATCATCCCTAACAAAATTAGCCAAATATTCTGATTCCATAATTCTCAAACTTTGAATAGATCAGTATTGGGTTTAAGGGGTAAAATTGTCCTGCTTTGAACATTATAGAAACTTGGATTAAAAATCTTATATACTCTTCCATTTGCAAACTGTCTCGATAAGCTGAGGTTGGTTTTTAAAATTAGGCGGGTATTCTTCTTATCATTTTTTATAGTGGATTTCTACCCTTGAACTTGATATGCACACACATTTTTGTTGCTACCTTCCACTGTTTGACGCGAATCTCGACACTTGACTTAGGTGAAGAGACCCAGTTACTAAGTTTTAGGTAAGTGTCTTTGGCATTCCCTTTCCCGTTTGATGCAAATCTCGACACTTAACTTTGGTGGAGAGACCTGGTTACTAAGTCTAGGGTGTCCATTGACCTTTTACTCTTTTTCTTTTTGTTGTGTGTAAAATTCAGCACTGTTCAGGGTAGTCCACTATCTCTCTTAATTTGAAGAATTTTTTGTTTGATTTCTCAATCTTTCTCTTCTTATATGAACAATGGCAAACTTTGGAGTATTTTCAATTTCCAAACGGTTTTCACAACATTCAAACAAGACCAATTTAACTCCTGTCACTTGCTACCAATCTCTACAAAATTCAATATTCTTTTATCAGTTTCCTCAACTTTTCTGTTCGGGAATCTCTTTCAATGGAATTTTTTTTTTAATTTTTAGTGAAATTTTAATTCTACATATTTAAAGGCTTAGCTTCTCGATTTTTTTTAAAAGTTTTCTCTCAAATTTTCAACATTTTTTCTCTTTCCTCACCCCCCAACTTAAATGTCATTGTCCCCAATGACATGACTAGAATGACACAAAGGGACTTGGGCCAAAGGGAACAGCCAAGAGGGTTTTTCCCAAGGGGTTCAAGGTCTGCCAACTGGTCTGGAATCAAGAAAACAAAAGCTCTAATCCTAAAAGCAAAAGCAACTGAAAACTACATTGGGTTGCCTCCAAACCAGTACTAAGCTTAACATCTTCAACCAAACGCATTAACTCACTTCTCACATCTACACTTCCATATTCGCTTTCTCCTTTACACAGACAAGGCTTAGATTGGACTAACCAAAGGGTAGACAAGGCATCTACAAGGTCGTCCACTACATCTACCTTGAACCCATCTTCCCCTAGGTTTGGATACTTAGTGGCACTAAATACATTTAATTGAACTTTTTGCTCCCCAAATGAAATGTCCATTTCTCCCGATTTACAGTTGATGTTTGCATTAGCAGTTACTAGAAATGGACGTCCTAAGATTATTGGGTTATGGTTCAGTTCCTCAATTAGGGTCATGTCTAGGACGATAAAATCCACTGCGAAGTAACAATCCTCTACTCTGATAATGACATCCTCAATAACACCTCGAGGAGTCTTGACAAACCGATCAGTGAGTTGTAGAATTACCGGGGTAGGTTTTAACTCGCCGATCTTGAACCTTTCATAAATAATAGAGGGAAGCAGATTTACACTAGCCTAAAGATCCAATAGGGCCCATTTGAAAGTGATTCCAAAGATGACACTAAAGGGATGGGAAATCCATCATATGGATGGTCGAACCTTACAGGAAGGTTGGGCTAAATTTTAAAAATTTCTTTCCTCCCATCCAGGAATCCTATTCCCAATTTAGAAAGCTGCATTTTCAAGGTTCGTTCTTGCAACCAAACCAAACCAAATCTAAAAACCAAATTAAGGAAGGGATATACCTGATACGGAATCCACGCAAGAATGCTCCTCCCAACATAGGTGTTCACGTCCAAAGAAAGTACCAAATCTTCCCTCCACTGAAGATGGCACAGCTTTGGGTGAGACAGGATCAGCTAGTAGTTCTTCACCAAGAACTGGAGATTCTTTAGCAAGAATCGAATGGGATAGTGAGCACAGCTTCTAGATTGTTTCTTCTCATAAGAAACAATATCAAGACCCAATCTTGATCGAATCCAAGAACTAGAGATCGAATAGGGTGGGGCGGCAAGAACAGGAAGAAAAAGAGTAGAAGGCAAGAGCAGTCTAACTGTGTTGTTTTCTCTTTGTATTCAACAAATGTGTCTTTGGAGGTTCGGCCTACTCTCTTATTTATAGCTTTAAAGAGACAACTTCGTAATCCCATTAGGAGTTTCCTAATCCAAATCTTTTATTTGGACCTAGACTCTTTAAGTGATAAGGGTAATCCCTTATCTTATCTACAAATAAAGATCAACCTTCCTAATCAAATTAGGAGTTCCTATGATCCAAATCTTTATTTGGATCTGGACTCTTTAAGTGGATAAGGATAGTCTATTATCTTATCTGCTGATCCAAATCCCAAATCCGCCCCTGTTTAATTAATCTAATTAACCCAGTTCGAAATGGGCTTTTAGGCCCATTATGCTTTCAGGCTCACTTCCACTTTAATGTTGGCTAGCTTGGCTCTCTTTGTATGGTGTGGGACCCTATCATTGATCTACACATCAGCCACATGGGTTTTGCCTAGCCTCTGTTACAAGGCCTGGCCAAATTCACTACTGAATTTAGTGAACCCTTGAGTCCATCACTATGAGCTCTTAACGGGCCCAACATTTACACTAAATGGTCCTTGGGTCCAGCCATCTTATGAAGGCCCAAGGACTATGGGCAGATGCAAGATTAGCCCATCAAGTATAACCCACAATGGTCTTACACTTAACCTCTCAGCACATGATGATCAAACACTACCTGACAAGAGATGACCTCTCCTTCGGTTGCAAGGTACAGTGCTGCACTCTTTACTCACATGGATCCTGGTAATTAAAACCTTTTGCAAACATTTTGAAACCATTATATATATATATGTATGTATATCTCTATATAAATATATTTTGCAAAACAAATTTCAACGGTTGAAATCGACTGCCAACAGCTTAGGTTTCCATCAGACAGAGTGCATCCCCGATCATTCACTTTGTCCGACAAAGGGGTTGGTCCTGTCACTATGATCAACCAGTCAGATGAACTCTCGGGCTATCCCAACATAATCAGGTTTTGACCCCCTCTAAGAATCTCACTGATTGCCATATCAAAGACAACCCAATCCAACACCTAGTGCAGCATCATAATCGAGTCTAGGAGTCAGGTGTAACATTCCAGTTTTGCCCATCTATCTCTAAGGTCCAGGGCAATACTAGAATTTTGTCTGGCTTAGGGTTTCAAGAAAACCCACATTGCATGTACTTCAGGTCTCACCCTAGCAGTTGAGACAAGCCACCCCAACCAACTTGGCGGTACATCAGTGTCAGCCTTGGCAGGATAAATCTCCATAGATCTATCCAACGGCTGTGAAGATTCTAAACTAAAACAAGTCTCATATGTGTCCAGTTTAACGGTATTACACAGAAGCACACCACAATAATATGAGTCAAATATGTACATTATTCATTTACAATAAATGTCATAATGTACATCATGTTGATTGGAGCTAAGGGCATACACTGTAAAGATTCTAAACTAACACAAGTTTCATATGTGTCCTATTTAAGGGTATTACACAGAAACACACAACAATAACATGAATCAAATATGTACTTTATTCATTTACAATAAATGTCATAATGTACATCATGCTGATTGGAGCTAAGGGCATACACTATCTAACAACTCCCACTTGCACTTAGGTTCAATCGGGTACAAGCCGGAGTCCCATACTTTCCACATGTTTTTCAAACACTTTCTATGTTAGTGGCTTAGTTAATGGGTTTGCTACATTTTTCACTGATGTTACCTTCTGAATCAAGGCGTCCCCTATTCCAACTATCTCCCGTAGTACATGGTACTTCCTATCGATGTGCTTTGACTTTGAGTGGGCTCATGGATCCTTAGCCTAAGCAATGGCTCCAATGTAATAGCGGAATGGGTGATGCGCTGGATGGATCTACTCCTAATTCTTGAATGAATTTCTTCATCCATACAACTTGGCAGCTTCACTTATGACAATGTACTCGTGTGGAATCTGTAGTGGACCCTTGTTTGCTGCTTTTCCAGCTAACTGCACAGGACCCCACCATAAAGATGTATCCAGATGTAGACTTTTTATCATTTGGATATGACTAGAAATCGGCATCGGTATACCCAAGGATCTATAGTGAACTACCATCGAATACCAGACAAAACTCTTTTGTCCTTCGAAGGTATTTCAGTATGTTATTCACAGTAGTCCAATGCTCTTCTCCTGGGTTAGATTGATATATACTTACCACACTCACGACCTGAGCAGTGTCTGGCTGAGTGCACATCATGGCATACATGATGCTCCCTATGACAGAGGCATAGGGAACTTCCTTCATGCCCTCAATCTCCTCAGGTGTCTTGGGAGACATACCCTTGGAGAGAGTGACTCCTTGCCTAAAAGGAACATTTCCTTTCTTTGAGTTCTCTATACTGTATCTCTTAACTATTTTGTCAATATAAGTAGACTGGTATAATCCTATTATTCTCTTCGATCTATCTCTATAGAATCAAAGTCCTATGATGTAAGAGGCTTCTCCAAGATCTTTCATGGAGAATTGTTGTGAAAGCCATACTTTCACCATAGTTAACATTCCTACATCATTCACAGTGAGTAGAATGTCGTCTACATACAGAACCAAGAATGTAACATTGTCCCCATTGGTCTTCCTGTAAACATAGGGCTCATCCAGATTCTGCTCAAAGTTAAATTGTTTGACAGTAGAGTCAAACCGGATGTTCCAGTTCCTAGAAGCTTGCTTAAGTCCATATAGATCGACTAAGTTTACATACCATGTGTTCCTGACCTGTAGCTATGAAACCTTGCGGTTGCCGCATATAGATATCTTCAATAAGATCTCCATTCAGGAACGTGGTTTTGACATCCATTTGCCAAATCTCGTAGTCATGGTATGCTGCTACATCTAGCGGATCCTAATGGATTTAAGCATGGCCACGAGCGAAAAGGTTTCCTCATAATCGATTCCTTCTTTCTGAATGTACCATTTTGCTATAAGACGAGCCTTATAGGTCTCAACCTTACCATCGGGCCCTTCTTCCTCTTACAGATCCATTTGCAACCAATTGCTTTTACCCCAGGGGGCGGATCTACAGAGTCCAAACTCCATTGGTTTCCATTAAGTCCATCTCAGCTCTCATGACATCTACCCACTTCAAGGAATCTATGTCCAACATAGCTTCTGTATAAGTCAAGGGGTCCTCCTCATTGGTCGTTGCTTCCACCAAGTAACTTTCTTGGTCATAGTCGTAACGAACTAGAGGCCTGGATTCTCAAGTAGATCTCCTAGGTTAGTTATTAAGTAGAGCTTGTGGGGCATCTCCCAAAACTCTTGAGCTCTCTATATCAAGAACAACTTCTTGACGATGATTGTTCAGGATGTAATCTTCCTCCAAGAAATGGGCATTTCGACTACAGAACACCTTCTATTCTCCTGGGTCATAGAATAAATACCCTACAGAGCCTTTTGGGTAACCTATAAATAGGCAACGTCTGGTTTTAGATTCCAATTTGTCAGCACTTGTTATTTTAAGATGTGTTGGGTAACCCCAGTTTAAGGGTATTACACAGAAACATACCAAGGGAACATGAATCAAATATGCACTTTTATTAATTTACAATAAACTCATAAAATACATCATTCTGATTGAAGCTAAGAGCATACAAAATTGTCCAACAATTAAATATATCACGGGTTCTTTTCTTGGGGTTATTATCCAACGTAGTTTTGGTTATATTGGTTTTCAGAGAAGGATGGAGAACATAGAAACCATTCTCAAGTTCTCCATATGCGAGGAATTTGTAATTTCTATTGATGGTAACCATATTACTAAAGAGAACAGAATATCCATCCGCACACAATTTTGAAACAGAAATCAAATTTCTTCTCAAATTGGGTACAGAAAGGCAATTGTTTAATGTAATTAATCCTTCTCTGAAATACAATTCTATAGTTCCTATGGTTGTAGCCGCAATACTTGCAGAAGTCCCCAAGTAAAGAATCACTTCACCATCACTCATTCTTCTGCTTGCCTTGAATCCCTACAATGTGTTACATGCATGAGTAGAAGCCTTGGAGTCAATACACCATGAAGCAGAAGTCACCAACATATTGGTTTCTATGGCAAAGGATTTGAAATTACCTTGTTTCTTGGTCTCCAGGTACTGAGGACAGTTCTCTTTTAGTGGACGGCCTATTTGCAGAAGTGACACACATCCGATGCCTTGTCCTTCCTCTACCTTTTAGGCTTGCTAGTTTTCTTCTGAGGTTTCTTCTTTGCCTTCCTTTTCTTCTTGCCCAATTTGCCACCTTCAACAAGCATGGCGATGGGCTCATCCTTCTTTATCAGTTCCTCGGCCCTCTACAACATATTGTTGAGTTTCTAGATGCTAACATTTAGCTTGCTCATATTGTAATTCATGATGAACTGATTGAAGGAAGGAGGCAAAGAGTTCAGGATGGCATCAACTTTGGTGACATGATCTAGCCCAGATCCAAGAGCCATCAGTTCATTGATGTACCCCATCATCTTAAGACAATGGTCATGAACTAGCTGGTTCTTGGATATTTGTGCGGTCATAAACTGTTTTAGGACCTTATGATGAGTAGAACGGTTCTGCTCCTCATGCATTATCCTTAAACTATCCAAGATATCTTTGGATAGTTCGATCTAATCGAATTGTCACTGTACCTGATTGTCTAAGGAAGTTATGATATAACACCGAGCAAAATAGTTTTTCTCTTCCCATTCTAGATACTTCCTCTTGCGGGCCTCAAAAGCCCTATCACTCGGACGATCTGGAGCAGGGTTCTTAGCAACGTTGTCCAATTTATCGGACGTCAGGACCAACATAAGGTTACGATACCAGTCAACATAATTTGGGCCCTTAAGCTTATTGTCGTCTAACAGTTTAGAGAATTGATATGGCTTTTAATCTATGCTCCATTTCCATTTGTTCATCTCTGAGATTTCCCTCCTATCTCAGTGACGGAGACTGCGAACTATATCTCTGGAAATGTTGGAAACCACATAGAGTGCATGGAGCCAACTGTTTTAGCTGTATAACCCCACCACCTTCTGTGAAGTATCACATCCACTCATCTCATGAGCTTTCCCTTTGGCCTCTGTCAGACAAGGTTCATTACCATTTTAGGTTAAACCTTTCTGTCAAGTGAGTGCTTACCCATCATATTCGTGAACGCCAAGGTACCATGAAAGAGTCTTCCATTTTAGGATAGGCCCCTTCCACATCGGTTTATGACAACCCTATCATCTTATGAAATAATTCAACAGACCCAACAGCAAATGGATAGCCCAATTTTATGGTGCATTTCCTCATTATCGAATGACCCATCTTCATATTAATGATGGAAGGCCTTTAGAGAGTTCATCATATGAATCTCCCTATCACATGCACTCAGATTTCAGTGGAGGGAACTAAATATTACACCCTAATTTTATTCAGGTCAAACCAAAGTGTCTCCCACTGACTTTCTCAAAGCCAAATTTAGATGAGCCCTAAACGACTAGGGTTCCGCACGGTTCCTCTTGGGAAGGAAATTGATGTTGGGCCCACCAAATGAGGAGATCATCCAATGATCTTATGGACACCATGGCAATGATGTCCATTCATCCATGGTGTGCGGAAGAGCCACTATCGAAATAATCATGGGCCAAGTACTTATGGTCCATATAAGTAGCACATCACACATCCATACATCACATGCATGAAATAAATTGATCCAATCAATTAGAATATCTATAAAAACCATAATTAATTAGATTAAATCAGTATCAGCCCAACAGAGCACATAATGTTATCACATAACATCATCTAGGTACATGGGTTGTACTGCAAAAGGCAGTTCTGCCCATGTAGCTAATTTAGGGCTGAATTAGTCATTATCTTATTAAAATTAGGTTTTTACAGAGGTGGACTGAATTAAAGATTGAAGTGGGCCATCAACTCTCTGGCTTGAATCGAATTAGGGATAGAAAAAAAAACCCCATCAAACCAACAATTCAGTCCAACCAGTTTGGACCAAATCTGGTGTAAATCAGCCCAAGTTTTGGTGTTCAGTTCAAGATTTAATTCAAGAATAATGATCTGAAAATAAATTAATTCAAGATAACCAAATTATCAAGAAACTAATATCAGAGGGCTGCACTGTGATATTCTTGGGTATCCTGCAAACTTGCAAAGAATAGTTCGCAGATTGCATAATCGATATCTGCAAAATCGCAGATCATAGAACTTGTTTCTATGAAAATTACTTCTCTGTTGCGCGCTCCAACGATCTCCAGATGGAAATAAAATAGAAAAACATAATTTTTCTATTATTACATAACATCAAATTCCTATACAATTTATCTAAAAATAATATATATATATATATATATATATATATATATATATATATATATATATATATATATTTACAGACTAGAATTGAATAGAATAGAAATTGCAGGGTGTGCCAACCTTGGCACCATAAAGATTCAATCTCCATCACATGTGCAGCCCAAACATTCAAGAAAAAAATACAGAACAATTCTATAAATTTTAGAGAATAATAAATATTTATTTTCCAAATCATCTGCCCATAATCTGGGAACCAATTCCTAGAAAAAACGCTAACTACACAAATCAGGTAGAACACCTTCTGCCCATTTGCGCAAATTCAGATATGTTCTAATTTGGTTCAAGACTTGAACCTGGCTCTGATACCACTGAAAGGACGGGAGATCCATCATATGGATGGCCGAACCCTACAGGAAGGTTGGGAAATTTTTCAAAAATTTCTTTCGTCTCATCCGGGAATCCTATTCCCCATTTAGAAAACTGCATTTTCAAGGTTCGTTCTTGCAACCAAACCAAACCAAATCTGAAACCAAATCAAGGGAGGGATATACCTGATATGGAATCCACACAATAATGCTCCTCCCAACTTAGGTGTTCATGCCCAAAGAGAGTACCAAATCCTCCCACTACTGAATATGATATAGCTTAGGGTGAGGCAGGATCAGTAGGTAGTTCTTCACCAAGAATTGGAGATTCTTCAACAAGAATCAAATGGGACAGTGAGCACAACTTCTAGATTGTTTCTTCTCGCAAGAAACAATATCAAGACCCAATCTTGATCGAATCCAAGAATTGGAGATCGAATAGGGTGGGGCGGCAAGAGCAGTCTAATAGTGTTGTCTTCTCTCTGTATTCAGCGAATGTGCCTTTGGAGGTTTGCCCTGTTCTCTTATTTATAGCCTTAAAGATACAACTTCCTAATCCCATTAGGAGTTTCCTAATCCAGATCTTTTATTTGGATCTGGACTCTTTAAGTGATAAGGATAATCCCTTATCTTATCTGTAGATAAAGATCAGCCTTCCTAATCAAATTAGGAGTTCCTTTTATCCAAATCTTTATTTGGATCTGGACTCTTTAAGTGGATAAGGATAGTCCCTTATCTTATCTACTAATCCAAATCCCAGATCTGCCCCTATTTAATTAATCAAATTAACCCAGTTCGAAATGGGCTTTTAGGCCCATTAAGCTTTCAGGCTCACTTCCACTTTAATGTTGGCTAGCTTGGCTCTCTTTGTATGGTGTGGGACCCTATCATTGATCTACACATCAGCTACATGGGTTCAGCCTAGCCTCTATTATAAGGGCTGGCCAAATTCACTACTAAATACAGTGAACCCCTAAGTTCATCGTTATAGGCTCTTAACGAGCCCAAGGACTGTGGGCAGATGCAAGATTAGCCCATTAGGTATAACCCTCAATGGTCTTACACTTAACCTCTCAGCCCATGATGATCAAACACTGCCCGACAAGAGAGGACCTCTCTCAAGGTATAGTGCTGCACTCTCTACTCACATGGATCTCAGGAATTAAAACCTAACCTTTTGCAAACATTTTGAAACCATAATATATATGTATATCTCTATATAAATATATTTTGCAAAACAAATTTCAACGGTTGAAATTGACTACCGGCAGCTTAGGTTTCTATCAGAGAGAGTGCATCCCCGATCATTCACTTTATCCGACAAAGATCTGATCCTGTCACTATGATCACCCACTCAGATGAATTCTCAGACTATTCCAACATACCCAGGTTTTGACCCCCTCTAAAGATCTCATTGATTGGGATATAAAAGACAACCCAATCTGACACCTAGTGCAGCCCAGTCTGACACCAAATTCTAGGGCAATACTAGAGTTTGGTCTGGTTCAGGGTTTCAAGAATACCCACACTGCATGTACCTCAGGTCTCACCCTAGTTGCTAAGACAAGCCACCCCAACCAACTTGGCAGTACATCAGTGCCAGCCTTGGCAAGATAAATCTCCCCAGATCTATCCAACGGCTGTGAAGATTCTAAACTAACATGAGTCTCTAATGTGTCTAGTTTAAGGGTATTACACAGAAGCACACCACAATAACACAAATCAAATATGTACTTTATTCATTTACAATAAATGTCATAATGTACATCATGCTGATTGGAGCTAACGACATACAATGTTTAACAGACACAACTTATTAAAGGAGCACCAGGGTCTTTCATTTTTTGGGGGAGTTGGTTTAGGAGAATCGCACTAACATTTGCTGAGAGCATCACTTTTTGTGGGGCCGATTGTGGCTCCCTCTTTGGAGTACACAGCTCTTTGAAGAACTTGGCATAGGCCAGGACATGTTGTATTGCATCGAGGAGAGGGATGTTACTATGGACTTACTTGAATAACTCTCTGATCTCCTCGTTGTGAGTCCCTTTCATCTTTCAACTACCTGAATGTGAGTGCGGTTGAAAAAGAAATTACAGGTCGGTTCACTATAGGTTCTTCTTCTAAATTTTCCTTTCCTTTTTCTTCCCCCCCCCCCCCCAACTTATGGTCTTCTTGATCCTTTTCTTTTTCACTGATGTTTTCAAATTTCTTTTTCTCATACGAGTCCTCTAAAATCCTCCCACAACTTAAGGTCGTAATAGCCTTGGCATGTTCTTAGGAGGTGGTTGAATCTGCTGTGGAGAAAAAACTAGTGGTTGCTTTTTAGTATTCGCAACTGGTTGACTCAGTAGTTGTCCTATTTCTTTCCTTGCATTGGCTTCGGCTATCTGTCCTATTTGGCTCTCTTTGGATGTTGTTGAGCTAAGATCAGTTGTTGGAGCTGCAGAAACATATCAGTTTGATAGGGCTGAGGGTAAGTTTGACATGGCTGAGCCGATTGAGTCCCGGGGTAATCATTATACTCACAGTGAGTCTGGGCTTCAAACCATTGAGAGTGCACATCTAGCAGGGTGGTTTCTTAGGCTTGGGCCCAATAAGTGAAGTTGTGGTGATTTTCCCACCCAGGGTTATATGGGTGAAAGAATGGGTTAGCATTGGGTTGGAAAAGTTCATTAGTTGCATGTACTTGCTCTAGAATGACTGGTTGACATGGGCCCGTCGTAGGGCATTGGCTAACATGATGGGTCAGGCTTGCACAGATGGAGCATGTTGGGTAGGATGACAAGGTTGGGTATGGGCCAATTTGTTGACAAAATGCAAGGACTTGATCAAGTCTTTGGGACATTCCATTAATCTTATCTAATTATTGAGACATATGATTCCAATCTATCCGTGGCTTAGGTTGAAAGTAGTTTCTCATTCCACAAACTCTGGCCATTGAATTCATTTTATTTTGTTTTAATTTTTTTTTATTAAGCACGAACAAGTAAAACACACGACCTAGGGGCTAAACTAAGGTTTCCTAAATTAGTGGTTTAACCAATGTGAATCCTCTTAGGTTCACTTGGAATTACACCACTTCTTTTGGTTAGCCAAGTAAGAGGTGGGGATATGGGAGGCTCCCCTTGCTCTCGCAAGGACGTAATTAAGTAACCACAAAACCCGCTTAAGCTTAGCCGGTTAAGCTCTTTCCTTAGACACCAATTGCTGGTTATGGAAAGAAATTACAAGTTTTCCTAAAATTTAGCACACTTTTGAACCAAATGTGTGGGGCCTCCTAAAGGATCTTGCTATCCAAATTTTAAATTAAGGTTTTTGGTGAACCGCACATGAAAGGGTGGTGGTTTTTGGGCCAAGGAAGGGTGATGAAATTCCCACCTTATCTCATTTAAATTGGGTTGCCTTTAAATGGATTAACGGAAAAACACAATAAACAAAATAAGTGCAACTAATTATAATGCATGAACAGTTATCTCTAATATGCAATTTAGCAAAAAATAATAATAAAACAAATTAATTCAACAAAGAGAGCAATTAAAAAAAATGAAAAACCCTAACACATTAACAACTAACAAGATGATTTCAGCAATTAAATAATCCTATATGATGCATGCTCTAGAACATATGAAACACTAAATGTTGGAACAAAAATGCAAAAAAATTTAAAACATTAATTTTTTTTTTGAAATTCAAATTCAAATTTTGAATAATTTCCTAATTAACAATTAATTACTCAATTAAATAACTAATTAGATCTAAAGACGAAACAAAAGAAATAAAAATAATCCTAAAAAAATATAGCCGAGTCTATTAAGAAATAAAAATAAAAATAAATAACCAAAGAATCAAAAACATTGATCTACCAAGATAAATTCGAAAATAAAAAGAAAAATCAGAAATAAGTTGTGATGACTACACCTGAACCACTACCCAATATTTTTCTTTCTTCTATTTCTTTTGTGTGCATAGTTCAACAGTGTTTCGGCACCCCACCTTCGGCTGCTATGTCCTAAAAAAACAAAGAAGAATTATGAGAGATTTATTTCCAAAGATAAAAAAACTAACAAAATAAAAAAAAAAATAATGTAAACGGATCCAAAAATGCAGTGCGCCCGATGCGTCGTCAAACACCCGGGACACCAGTTTAATAATTTATATTTTTCCAATCATCAAAACTAAATAAAGAATTTAGTTTAGTGGTGAGGAAGGGGTTAATTCCTGAAGGAAGCAAGGTTAAAAATTATTGTTTTGTTCCAGACAAATAAGAAAAAGAAAACAGATTTGGATTTGCAAAAAATAAGAAAATAAAATTTATTAAAGCTAAAATTAAATATTCAGATTTGAAAAAGACAAGAAATTAAATTCAGAAATTAAATAAAACAGAAATTAACAAGAAAATAAATAAAAATATGCTGAAATTCGGATCCAGTGGCAGTAGCTTTCCGAGAAGACAAACTGCAAGCCGTTCCTCCTCCGTTCAACCCTCGAACCCCTCGAGACACCTAAGCCTTGAACTAGGAAAATTCAAATCTGCAAGAGACAAAGAAAAACATAAATTAAATCAAATCAAAATAAAAAATTACAGAAATTAAATTGCTTGAAAAACTGAATAATAGAAAGAAAGAAAATAAAACAAAATAAAAATGGTGGATCAACTCCAGTGGCGGCAATTGCAAGTTGGACAAACTACTTACAGGAACCCCTCTTGACAAGAACTGGGCATCCTCCTTCCGATAACCCTTGAACCTCTCAAGAAGCCTTGGCCTTGTGAACTAGGCTAACCAACCCCTTCTCATGGGTCCCTAGGGTCCTTTTTATAGAGAAGGGTCGACAAAACTAGGATTAGAGAGAAAGAGAGGGGCGGCTAGTGGGTTTATGCAGAAGATGGGCGCCCCTAGGGTTTTGGAATGGAGGGTTTGGATTAAACTAGTGGGATCTTATGGCTAGAGTGAAAAGGAAAGGGTGCATATAAGTATAGAGGGCTGAGGATTGCAGGGTAAAGATCTAAGGGTATGAGAGGTTGCTAAGGCTTGGATGGTTGAAATTAGATATTAGGGAGGAGTGGAAGGTGAAGATTTAACAGTTAGGGGCAGCTAGGGTTTGTTAGAGGTGAAAAGAATGAGTGGGGAGGCTCCCTAGGGTTTTCTAAGGAGAGGGGAGTATGCTAATATAGTAGGAGGGGCGCCTTTCTGGGTTTAGTAGATAGGAGGCGCCCTCCTGTGCTCAATCTTTTACAGAAACACCCCCTCTCTCTTAGCTAGAATTCTCACCAGCTTCCCAAAATCTGTAGAAAATTTTGTACATTTCCCAACTTTTATATGGTCCTACTTCTTTTAAATTTGAAAATATGTGGTTGATCCAAATTTTATTTAGAGAGTGGAGGAATGGTGAAAGGAGAAATTAAGGGGATGAGGTGGGAGGGAATCAAATTCCATAAGCAATTAGAAAGATTGAGATCTAAAGTAATTGAATAGGAATCATTTTGGAATGTTAGAAGAAAGGAAACTAACTCTCAATTCTTAGATTGAAGAGTTGGATAATGTAAAAAGTGGGAGAAACTCCATGTAGAAGAGAGGGAATATCTTGGAGGAAAAAATCAAGACATAAATGGATAAAGGAAGGGGATGGGAATACATAATTCTTTTATGTGATGGCCAATGGAAGAAGGCATAAAACTTTTATGGCTAAGTTGGAAACCAATGGGGAGTTGATCTCAAGTTAGGATACAATCACCAAAATCTTTGTAGACCACTTTAAATCCTTTTTATAGGAGACCTCTGGAGGATAGATTGAGATAAAAGGATTAGAGTGGCCCATACAAGATAAGGAGGCAACAAATTGACTAGAAAGAGATTTTGAGGAAGAGAAAATAAGAAAGACAGTGTTCTCCAAGAATAGGTCTAGAACGTCGGGCCCAGATAAATTCACGATGGTTTTCTATCAAAATTGTTGGGAAGTACTGAAAGATGACATATGTTAATTGCTAAGGTCTTATCGTTGAGGATCAAAGCAATTCTCTTATCTCTCATCATCAGCCGGTTTCAATGAGCTTTTGTTCAAGGAAGACAAATAGTTGATCAAATCCTAATAGCTAATGAATGTGTAGAGAAAATGAATAGATCTAGGAAGGAAGGTTTTGTGTGCAAATTGGACATACAAAAAGCCTATGACATTGTGAGCTCTGAGAAGCTCATGGCCAGCTCAAACATAAGGGTTCGCCACCCATTTTTCAAAGGAAATTGGTCCTCATTTTATCTTTGGAAACTTTATTTTATTTTCTTGGTAGTGACTCTGTTATCCATGGGAATGACACTTAATCAACATATTTTGGATTCCAAGGATTGGGAAAGGGAAGGTATTAGGCACCTCTCTCTCTCTGAACTACTATAGAAGCCTAATATGGGAAGTCTTTAGGCTTAAAAACCAACAAAAATGATAGGTAAAATTTCTAAAATTTGGAGAAAAATACTCCCAACTCCTAAAACTAATTTCAATGTGATGTTATCAGCCCTTAGGTACTAATTTCCTTAAGACCCCCGCTTCTTTGCCTCTTTTTCTCAGTATGGGGGAAGCTAAGGACATAAGTTTTCCAAGGTCTTAGAACTTCAAGCAACCTAGGAATTACAAACTCAAGCTAAAAGATGGAGTGAGAGACTTACCTCTCATGTGTAACATTCTAATTGTGATTCTAACAGTTGAACTAAGTGAAAATAATGGCTTAAAAGAGCTCAAGAGAGGCTTGAAAGTGTTGAAGGCTTGGAGATTTCTTACAAATCTTAAATCTGAAACATAGTTGGTGGATTTTGAGTTTCAAGTTTAAATGCTTATGGGTTTTCTCATGGATGAGGCACCTATAGAGGTTGGAAATATTTCCTCACTCTCTCCTCTATTTCTCCTCTTTAAAAAATCCACCTCTAGATCTTGAGTTAGGTCTCAATTTATAGAGGAAAGGGGGAAAACAAGTCCGAATCTCGCCCAATTAGAGAGTTTGGCTTCAAGAGAACATTTTCATGAGAAAGGAGATTTTTTTTCAAAGAAAATGGTTTATAATCAAGCTTTCCTATTTGGTGCAATGATTTTCCTCGATTTAGGGTTGATTTTCATGTGTTTAGTGAGTCCAATGAGAGTTTGGGTCGTGCTTATCATTGCAATTTCATATTTGGGGCTGCTAGTGGCATAAAATGTAAATTTGACTTGACCATAATTGCTATTTTTTTCTTTCTATTAGTATCTTTGGTTTTTGGGGCTTTTCAAATCTATTAGGATTAATTTCATTGGTTTAGGTATTTTAACATGTCAAGCACATGTCTGACATCAGCCGTCATCCTTTTAAGGTCTTAGGCTAGGATAGGTAAATTGGAAAATTAATCTAGCATGTCAAAATGAAATCTTTATATTTTAATAGTCAAATGGGTGAATTAGGTCATGAAACATGCATGGGTGTTTTGGGTCTCTGAACATAGTAGTGAGGTCTAATTGGTCAAATAAGGCTTGCATAGTCAAAATTTATAACTAGTATAATCCAACCAATGTGATTTGCTAAAGTGAAATCTTGGCTTGATGGTGGGTGGATGTTTTTGGATGTCCCAAATTTGATAAAAGTGAATAATATTTGATTAGAGGTGTGGATTGAATGATTTAGTGTAGATCAAGGTTTTAGCTTGTGGCTTATCAATCAATGAGGAGGCTTGAAACGAAACCTCACTTATTTTTACATATTGGGGTCTTTTAGGTTTATGAACATATTGGTGAGGTTTGATTGCTCAAATAAGGCTTGGATAATTGCTGATCAGCTCTGATCAATAGGATTTTTTAAAATAGGATCTTCACTTGATGGTGGGTCAAATGAGGGAATTTTGAGTTAAAATGTGATGTGTAGGCACGAATTAATGTGAGAATTCAAGTGTAAGATTCAGATTTGTGAAAGAATTTATTGACCTTAATTTCTAGCTCTATTCTTTCAGGGTCATCAAAATGGAATCTTGGAATTTTCAAGGTTGATTGTCATAGAGTTAAGGTGGGATTTGGGGGTTAATCATATCTTAGCATCCTTGAAGCAATGAATGTGTCAAATTTAGATTTAGGGTGTTAAGGTTTGAACAATGTGTAGATCAAGACCATTAGAGAAAAAATTAATGTGATGAATCGTGGTTCTTTAGAGTTCGGTCATGAAATTCAACATGTATTTGTAGGGTTTCACGTAAAAGGGGATCTTTTCAAATTTTGATAGGTATCAGGCTAGTTCTATTTTGTTTTAAAGTTTTGGGTTTAAAAAGGAAGACTTAAGGAGGTAGAATGATAGGACCTAGAAAAAATTGGGTGGTTACAACTGCCCCTCATTGTTGAAGGTAGCAAGCTATCAAACAACAAAGAAAAAGACAACATAGATTTTTTCAAAGGACAAGAAAATGAAGGAGGAAATTTTGCTATTGGAATTTTAGTCAATGTCAAGGTTGATGTAGTGTAATAACATTTCCTCGAAGGTGTAGTACTACCCCATGTCTTTGAAGGCAAGTGCAACTACCAAGTAATCATGCTTGATGGATTTGATACTTTGATAGAGTTCAGAAATTTGTTATTTGATGAAGCTTGTTGGGTTTTTATGGATTTTAATGTTTGATGGAAATTGATGTTGAAAGAAATTTTATGGTTGTTTGATTTAAAAACCTTTTACAAAAGTATTTTGAAAACTTGATAGAGATCTTGTGATTGCTATAGCACATGTTGTCATCCTAATGGGTAACAAGACTTCTTCATATGGGAGTAGCTTGTGCTTTAAAACCATGATAAATCGGATGATGAAAACTGTGGACACCTCTAATGTGGAAGAAACATGCTCTGAAGATAACGAACGAATAAGGTTGATCGTCTGTGAGTATCTTAGACACCGAACACGAACCCTGATGCCTATAAAAGGACCTCACTATTCTGCTAGAGGGTATGCACAGTCTGCGCAAATTACTCACTTTATGCTCTCAAGTTCTCTGCTCTCATCATTCTCATCATTGACTTAAGCATCAGAGTGCCTAGCCCAAGATCAATACCCGAGTACTCTGATTCTTCCCTTCTTGCAGTTCAGTGGACCGACCTCATCAGTTAGTCTGTCTGAGCTGTCCTCCAACAACGAAATCAGCAGATTCCTACTACAACACATCACACTATGGAATTATTGACTCTTCCTCATCTTCCATTAAGATTAACATTAGTAATCTAATGAGATATTAATAAACTAAGGTGAACAAAGGTTTTTACTCTTGTACATGTACATACCAATAAAGGTAACAATGAACACAATATATAAGACTCTCATGGTCTTCAATCCTTCAATAACTACATGTCGGTAGAACTCCATAACCCTTATGCAATGGTCTAGATCAGATACCAATTCCTTAAGCTCTCCAATACAGTTTTCCATGTAAGGAGTTGTTAAGATGCCTTCATTAGAAAAGTTCATGGGAACTACCCACTGAAAAGAATTGCATGGTGGAGAAACGTTTCCTTGAATACAATCAAATGCAATTTAATGCAATGGAGGTCAACATCACTTCAGTTCACTAAATATCATACAACATTAGTTAACTTATTTTCTTACATAACTAATCAGGAAGTTGTAGAAAATCCTATTCAGATTATAATCTATTTCCGAAACTCGAATTACAACCCTCTAACCTAGCATGTTGACCAACACTTGAATGAGAAGAAGACATCCTTGCAGACCAAAATAGAAAAAACCACCTAAATGAGTCTCTGACTCAAAAGTCAGGAGAAAGTTTCTTGAATTATGCATATCGATGGCGTGAAATGGTAACTAGATTTTGACACGATGCCAAAAGAAGAGATGGTGAGGTTGTTCATTAAGACGTTGAAGGATATCATACACTGTTGATTGTACAACGTTTGAAGGATTTTAGTGATATTGTGAAGGGAGTTGTTAGAATCGAAGAAGCTCTTAGGCATGGTTGAATCAACCCGGTGATGATCCCTAGAAATTCACCATCAATGGGAAATCCCTCTCCTAAGCATCAAGAAGAGAATAAAATGCAAGCTATTTCTACTTTTGAGTTTCAGGTACATCAAGCCCATTATGAAAAGTTTTGAAGCTACAACATGTCCAGAATATCAGACTAGATGGACCGCTCCCAAGTAGAAATATTAGCCCTCACCCGCACAAGCACAAACATATCATCTACCTCCCATAACCCTTATCACTCATTAGTCTCCTTAAAAGGAAAGGAGAAAGCTTTCCCCTTTGCCATGTCCTCATTCTCAACTACTCCCTACTTAGTTCAAGGAGGACTTTTGCAGTTGTTTACATGGAGGCCACTGCGAGAGCCCAAGCCTAGAAACTATGATGAAAATGCTCATTGTGATTATCATCAAGGGCCCAATCACACCATCAACCATGATGGCAAATGAAGTTTACAATTTAAGATTTGATTGATGGTAGCATTCTTACTTACCAAGACCTTGTACAAATGCAACAATTTACAGAAGTCAACTAGAATCTACTACCTGATTTAGGGGTAAAGTTTGACACATTCATCAATTTCTTGGCTGAAGGAAAGGCATTTTGTGATCCTAGCATTTTCAGTACTCTTGTTAGAACCCCACCAATGTCCCATTCTCCTAGAGTCAAATCATCAACTAGTGTTCCCGTTGGATAAACCCCCTGGGGATTCTTCTTCTTCTCCACCTCAAGTATCTTTCAAGAGCCACGTGAGTGCCAGCTAGGAATGATCGGATCGCGCTACATCAATTATTATTATTATTATTATTATTATTATTGTTATTATTATTATTATTATTATTTATTATTATTATTATTTATTATTACTATTATTATTATTATTATTATTATTATTATTATTATGTCAAGTCTGACGTCTGAACTAAAGTGATAAGAGGTATTAAAAAGAACAACATTTAGTCAAAAAAAAATGTTGCTTTCCAAACATAGAGGTTGAAAACAGAGCAAAATCATCAATGCGTTCTTCAATGTGAAATATAAATTGCCTGATTTTAAACACATCAGAAAGTTTTGCAGAAACCACATGCCACATGTTAGAGAATGGGGTTTTACTTTTATGATACAAGAAAAAAAAAAATCAGATCTGAGAAATCACTGAAACTAGAATTGTTCATCTGGGAGAACACCACCCAAAATGGCATACGGGCTCTATATGTCAAGTGCACTCATATATAAATGATGTGGCTCATCTAAATGTCCATAGAAAAGAGACCTTTCTAATTCGCATCTAAACCGTGTGAGCCCTAACGCTTTTGCATGATCATCTTCCTTTTAATGGGTCTTTCAGCTTAAAAGTTCTCCATTTGTATTCTATTTAGGCCAAGTTTGAGAGTTAGCTTATTGAATAAATACTTAAAAACAAGTGTTTATTCTAATAAATACTTAAATTTTGAATAAGTATTTAAGAGGGGTATCGCATTTTACTTATGTGATGTAAAATCAGGTGCAAGGTTTAAAGTATTGAAAAATACAAAGAATATTGAAGATATAATTAAAAGAAATATATTTAGATTTTGGATATGTATAGATACAATGAAAATTTTAAGATACACATGGATACACCATGAAAATTCAAAAATATTAAAAATATATGAATTTTGTATAATCTACAACTCCAATAATTCTATACATAAGAAAATTGTATTTTAATAATTTATGACTATGTGAAATGTAATTTTACCATAAAAGTGTAATTTACAAAATTTGAAATAAACAATGGTGTTATGTGTAGTAGAAAAAGTACATTCTCCTAAGAAATTAGACATCAAAAGAAGTCTCTTAAATAGATAATTGAGATTATAGAGACAAAAGCATTGAGAATTAGTTTGATTATGGGGATTTATGGCTCAAGACTGGGTATTTGCAAATGAAAATTTTCTATACTTTAATATGCGTGATATAATATAGAGGCTTATCAATGTTAGTTTAACAAGATATCATAAAGTGGCTTAGTGGTTAAAATACTTATGTTTCAAGTAAGCAACGTAAGTTCAGATCCAATTTTATACAATACATGTTTTGAATATGCTATAATGAAATTAATTGAATTAATTATGACATGAAGATAATTAATATTATAAGTGGTGTGTTAAATAAGGTTAATTATGGAGTCAATTATGAAATATTAACAAAATCAATTATGGTTATTTAATGGTATTAATTTATGTAATTAAATTTAGATTTCAAATTTGAAAATGATAGGAATAATATGATATATAAAATAATATCGAGTGGGATGGATTAATCGGGAATGGGACATGACCGATTTAGAAAATTAGAAGGAAAAAATAAATGGGTTTGGGATCAAATGTACCTAAACGGGTTCGAGAATGGAAAGGGCAATTATCACAAATACCCTACCCATTGCCATTCTTAAGCACAGGTGCTCATTGTGTATAGAAATAGTTGATATCTGAGATCATCTTTTTTCACATTAAAGCCTACGATTACCTCTTGAATTTCCCACGATCGCCTTGGTATCTTTCCTGTGATCCTTCAGAACAACAGCCATGTGGCTATGACCTTTTTGGAATTCATTCAGAATAGCATATAGTGGCAAGTAATCATAGACCCTGTTAAGAAATTGAAAAAATAAAATACATTAATACAACAAAAACAACAGGAGGAGTGGGTCCACCACTCAAGTTGTTTAAACCTTGGTTTGAAAACGGATCAGAAATGGAATTTCTTTAACCACCGGTTTTTGGGTCAAATGGTCCGACCGTTTAATCCAATTCAATTTTCAAAACCATGGTTTAAACATCCTACGCATAAAATAATTGCCACACCTTTAGATTTCTTTTTTTTTTTTTGGTATAACCTTTAGATTCAAACTTTATATGTGAATAACTGAATACCTTTATATTAATTGGAAAAAAAAAATAGAACTTGGGTCACCTCGAACCCAACCCAACCTACAGGGCTTCACCCATCTCCTCTGATGGGTGTCTGTGCATGCTCGTGTGGGTGAGAGGATTGGAACATGGAAGCTTAGTAGCTTGGGACCTTGTATAATTTAATGGAGTTCAATGTAGAAATCATTGAACTCCATTAAACCAAACACAACCTAAAGGCATATGAAACCTTTTATAATTCATCCCAAAATCAGTGGACATTGTCATCCAATACACACATACCACACATTTATTGTCATTTCCACACATCTAAATCCTCAAATTAAGAGGGTCAGACAGCTGGATGGTTTAAACAGATTAGTGCCCATTTGCGAGGGCTTTAACACAGCGTCTTCTGTTTGTAAATCGGGACATGCCAGTCGAGGCCCGGCATAATTTTGGTCCGCCTCAGCATAACGGTATGTGGGTCATGCCGGGCTTGGGTATCCAGGCCCATGGACAAGCATGATACGATCCGTGCCACCTGGCCCACAAGTTTTGTTAAGTGAAAATTAAACAATAGAAACACATAAGACTAGACAAGTTTTATATTTTAATTTTTTAAAAAATTAATAATTATTTATATTTTATATAGTAATTTTAATTTAATTTTACAATGCAAAAATAATAATAATTAATTTTAACTACGGTTATTCATTAAACCAATGAAACCATCTAACCCAACCCAAGTCGACCCGAGTTCGTCGGCTTTCTAATATTTCTAATCAGCTTAGGTTCAATAATTTTTCAATTCGATTAGGTTGGGTCAGTTTTGATTTGGCTATTTGTAAATTGACCAAAATCGAATCGACGTAACCATAGATATATATTAATATTTTACATTTTAAATATAAATTTTCTAATATGGGAAAGTGGGAAATTCCAATATTTTAAGTCTAAAATATTTTATATTATAAATTTAATTTTTTAATTTACTTTTTCAATAGTACTACTGTAATTTTTAAATTTAAATTTTTAAGTTAAAATTTTTTGAACCAACTAACCAAACCGAAAACCAACCTAAATTGATACAACCTGAATTGGTCAATTTGCACTAATGGTCAGCCGGTTTTGGGTGACCAACTCCCCAACCCAACCAAGTCCATTTGGTTGGCCAAACAATATACAACCGAAGTGACCCGTGAACATTCATAATTTCAACTAAATTAATAGTTAAATCTCTAATAAGTAATAATACTTTAATCTCTGATAGTTATTGATAATTTATAGCAAAAAT
The DNA here is from genome assembly GCF_056320005.1 of Nelumbo lutea. Lineage (NCBI taxonomy): Eukaryota > Viridiplantae > Streptophyta > Magnoliopsida > Proteales > Nelumbonaceae > Nelumbo > Nelumbo lutea. Next base: position 52,686,957 of record NC_142689.1, on the reverse strand, counting down.
ACACAATAAATTTATAACAAAAAGATAATAAATAAATAATAAAAATACAATAATTACACTAATTACAAAATAAATACAATAAAATGTTTAACATTTTTAATTATTTGAAAGTTATTACATAATATTAAATATTTTGTTATATGATTATTTAGCTATTTTTAATACTTTTATTTAAAATATTTAGTTATTGAAATATTTAAAAAATATATTTTAATTTTTTTGACTTTTGTTATTTAAAAAGCAATTTAAATAATTTTGTTATTGAATTTTTAAAATACAATTCAGCTATTAAATAATATTAAATATTTTTTATATAATTATTTTTCTATTCTTAATATTTTGTTATTTAAATATTTAAATAATATTTTAAATATTTTAGGTTTTTATTATTTAAATGATTTTGTTACTGAAATTTTTAATCCATAATATTATAATTTATATTGTTAATAATCTAAACATTATTAAATCTATTATAATTATTTTTTCATTTTTAATAAATATTTTAAAGTTATTGCATAATTTTGTTATAATATTTAAATAATTATTAAATATTTTAATTCAAACTATCTTTAGATAGACATAAATGAATAGCGGGGGAGAGGAAAATTAGGAATTAGAGATAATTTAGGAGATAATATAGGAATTAGAGATAATAAGAGATAATTTAGGAGAAAATAGGGGATAGTGCTGCCACATAGCTAGATTGGATAGATTAAGAGTTATTTTAGGAGGAATTTTAGGTGGGAGAGATAGCTTAAGAGAAATTTTAGGAGGGATTTGTTCAAGTGTTTAAGAACATGAGAGAGAGAGAGAGAGAGTTGAAGTTAGACTCTAGTAAACAAGAGAGAGTTGCCACATGGCTACATGGAAGGATTGGGAAGGGGTGAGGGAGAAATGAGAGAGGTTTAAGGATAGAAGAGAGAAGGGGGAATGGGAAAAGGAGAGAGGTGCTGACTTGGGACTTAATCGTTTCATAATATATACTAGTGGAGGGGGCATTGCATTGCAGGGGCTCGTCATAAATTATCAGGCTCGAGCACGATTTGAATTAGAGACTTGAGATCAAACTCGAGCATGGCTCGAGTCAAAAGCTCGAAAGTTCGAGTTTGACTACCCTTGATCAAGTCTCTCAAGCAGCCAAGGTCCCCCTCAATTGTCGAGATGCCAAATCGAGGTCTCTCTCAACTGTTGAAGTGTCGAGCTATATATATATATATATATATTTATGAATTTAAGATTTTTTTTTTTATTTTTTGTCTATATTGTTAATTTATTTTAAATTTTTCATATTTTTTCAATTTCTTTTTAAAAATATACTTCTCAAGGCTCAGACCACAAATCAGCCCAGCCTATGGCACAATGTGGCACAGCCTGGGCTGCCTGGGCCCATGGCATGGGCCATGCCAGGCTGGACCTCTAAAGCATCCCAGAGGTAGCAAAAATGGCCTGGCCTGCCAAAAGCACAGGCCGCCGATGAGCTATGTCGTGCTAGCCTGGCATGGCTCGATTTACACCTCTATACATGAGTGGAAAAATCCAAAAGTCTATTAAGCCATATTTAGTAAAATATCATAAAACCCAAAATAAGCTTACATGAGATGAAAAATCAAATTTCCAGTGAAGTATCTTAGGTAGCTTCTTCAAAACCGCCCAGTCAATGCGGCTCAATCAATGCTGAAACCCTCTCAAATGGGTTTGTTTGCTTAAGGGTTCTTTTGAACATTATCCCAACAAAAATGTATACATATGAAATGGGTTAGGGGACATTGCTAGGTGAGATGATAAAATCTCATGATGGCAAGTACAAAAACATGGGTTTGAGCCTCCACCTCTCAATACCCTCTATAGAGTGGAACAGCATTCACTAACGGCCTCCTTATATGTAAAGTGTAAATAAGTTTCTCCTAATTATAAGAACACCATACACTAATCCACAAGGAACGCGGTACTTCGGATGGTGAAAGAAAGAAACAACTTACCGTGGGATTTTCCTGATGGTTAAATTCCTAATCGGAGTTTCATCTTCAGGGAGGCAGTTGATCAAATTTTTAACCTATAACCAAAAGAAATGATGTGATTTATAATGCAAAAACATTTCCATCGAATAAGACTAAGGCTGCATTTGGCATTCTTTATTTTAAGGATTTATCTCTTTTCTACAGTTAAAATGTCTCAATAAATACTAAATTTTTAACAGTGTTTTTACTACTGCTACAGTAGTCCGAACTGGAATAGGAGAAGAAGAAGAAGAAGAAAAAGAGAAGAAGAAGGGTATGTCGAAAATCTGATGGTTAACCCATCCAGTCGACCCCCTTAATCTATATTAGATTCTAATAATGTTTACAAAGACAAAAATGCCCTTACTTAAATGTGGGGCAAAGTAACTCTAATAGCACTGCCACATAAGCAAGTTACTTAATAAACAGAAGAAGACTAAACTACCCCTATTCGATACATCTTAACACTCCCCCTCAAGCTGGAGAATATATGTCATATAATCCCAGCTTGTTACATAGATAGTTCACTTTCCCTGAGCTTAGAGCTTTTGTAAACAAATCTGCCAACTGGTCATTGGAGTCCACATGTTCTGTATTTATCTCTCCGGCAAGAACCTTCTCTCTCACAAAGTGGCAATCAACCTCTATGTGCTTTGTTCTCTCATGAAAGACTGGATTGGATGAGATATGGAGTGCAGCTTGGTTGTCAAAGTACAATTTCATAGGTTTATCCATGTGAAACCCAATTTCTTGTAGGAAATTCCTCAGCCACACTAATCCACAGGTAGTGTGAGCCATGGCCCTATATTCGGCTTCAGCACTGCTTATGGCTACAACCGTCTGCTTTTTACTCTTCCATGTCACAGGATTTCCTCCCAAAAATGTGCAATAGCCTGTAGTAGATCTTCTGTCACTCATTGAGCCTGCCCAGTCTGCATCTGTATATCCAACTACTTCAAGTTTTCTCCTGGTTTATACAATAGCCCACAGCCTAGAGCTCCTTTCAGATACCTCACAATTCTAAGGACTACATCCCAATGAGGTATACAAGGGTTCTACATGAATTGGCTCACCACACTGACTGCAAAGGAAATGTCGGGTCTCGTGATAGGCAGATAATTCAGCTTTCCCACTAGTCGTCTATACCTTCCAGGATCTTCAAATACTTCTCCTGTGTCACAACTCAACTTAACATTTGGTTCCATAGGGGTCCCATCCGGTTTTGCACCTAACAATCATGTTTCTTCCAATAGATCAATGACATATTTCCTTTGGCACAGATTCACACCTTGTTTTGACCTAGCAACCTCTATTCCCAAGAAATACTTTAATGTTCCAAGGTCCTTTGTTTGAAAATGATTTTGCATAAATACCTTTAATTTGCCAATCCCCAATTTATCACTACCAGTGATGACAATATCATCCACATAGACCACTAAGAAAATCTTCCCAGCTTCTGAGTCATAGTTAAACACTAAGTGATCAACCTGGCACTGCTTCATTCCAAAACTCTTCACCACTTCGCTGAACTTCCCAAACCAAGTACGTGGAGATTGCTTCAACCCATAAATTGCTTTCATCAGCTTGCACATCTTACCACCCTCCCCCTGAGCAACAAACCCAGGTGGTTGCTCCATATATACCTCCTCCACTAGATCACTATGGAGGAAGGCATTCTTTATGTCAAGTTGAAGGAGAAGCCAATCATACATAACTGCCAAGGAAATTAGGACACGAACGGAACCAATTTTAGCCACCGGAGAGAATGTCTCCATGTAGTCCACACCATACAACTAGGAGTAACCTTAGCAACAAGTCTGGCCTTCAGACACTCCACACTACCATCTGGCAAGTATTTCACAGTATACACCCATTTACAGCCCACAACATGCTTTCCACGTGGGAGAGTAGTAAGTTCCCATGTTTGAGTATGTTGAAGAGTAGAAAGTTTCTCCTCAATTGCCTACCGCCATCCAAGTGAACTAAGAGCTTCTTGAACAATGTTAGGTATGGAAATAGAAGACAAAAGTGAAACAAACTGGCGATGTGAGGTAGAAAGACGAGATAATGAAACAAAATTGGAAATGTGATGGAGTGTAGAATTACATTTACCTTTCCGTAAGGCAATGGGTAGGTCAAGATCTGATGGTTCAGCAATAGGAGCCATGAGAGGATCCGTAGATGAGGTAGAAGTAGGAGGAGGGGCCGGTGTCGTTCGACATGTATACACTTGTTGGATCGGTGGTCGTTTAGTGGTGACCTGCATTGGATGAGGAGATGAGTCTATTCCAACAACAACCTCTAGAACTGAATCAATGACAGGAAGAGGAAGAGGAGGTAAGGGTGAGGACAAGGGTGCTTCATGACTGAAGAAGAAGGGGACAGACTCAAAAAATGTGACATCAGGGCAGACATAGCACTTTCGGGCAATGAGATTATAACACTTGTACCCTTTTTGAGTCCGAGAGTAGCCAAGGAAGACACATTTAATTGAGCGTGCATCTAGCTTGTCTATTTCAGGACTTAGATTATGAACAAAACACACACAACCAAAGACACGATGAGTTAATGGAAACGGAGATAAAGTGGGAAACAAGATGGAGAAGGGGGACCGACCATGAAGAATAAAATAGGGCATCCGATTAATGAGAAAACACGCAGTGAGTATAGCATCACTCCAAAACGTTTAGGAACATTCATGTGGTGAAGCATAGATCGAGCAATTTCAAGAAGATGACGATTCTTCCATTCAGCCACTCCATTTTGTTGAGGGGTGAAAGCACACGAGGTCTGATGAATAATGCCATGCTGTTCTAAATACTGTTGAAATGCAGTAAGAAAGTATTCACGACCATTATCTGAACGGAGAACTTTGATTGGAACACCAAATTGTGTGCGTATTTCAACATGGAATTTTTGAAAAATGGAAAATAATTCACTTCTTTCTTTCATTAAGTAAATCCATGTCATTCTTGAACAATCATCAATAAAGGAGACAAAATATTTGTACTCATTATAAGACTATTTTAATTGGACCCCAAACATCTGAATGAACCAAAGAAAAATGACTCAACATACGACTCTCAACTCTTGGACTAAAGGACACACGACGGTGTTTACCAAACTGACATGACTCACATTGTAAAACTGACAACTGACTCAATGATGGAACCAACATCTTGAGAACCTTGAGAGATGGATGTCCCAGTCGGCAATGCCATTGCAGAGGAGTAAGGGAAGTCTGAAGTGCAATTAAAGATCCACCGCCGTCAAGTTAATACAATCCACCAGCTTCATGCCCCCCACCAATCTTCTTCCCCGTCTTGAGATCCTAAAAAACACAAGTGGAAGGAAAGAAGGTAACAGAATAGTTAAGAGCTTTGGTTATTTTACTAACAGACATAAGATTGAATGGAAACTTAGGTACATATAAAACAGATGATAAGGGGACAGAAACCAAGTCAACATTACCAACACCACAGATGGGAGATGAGAACCCATTGGCAAGTGTAACAGTTTGTGATGTGGAGGTTTCAGAAAGAGAAGAGAACACACCTGGAGTCTCGGTCATATGATCTAAGGCTCCAGAGTCAATAATCCAAGATGACATGCAAACAATACCTGATTGGGCATGTGTGGCAGTGGTATGCTATGAAGTAGTTTGAAGGAACCATTCATACTCATCACGCGGAACACTCACCATCTCCCTCCCAGAAGTAGATGTAGATGTGGGAGGTGTTCGGTTTGCCAGTTTACTGTCACTAATAGCAACGTCGTCTACTATAGCATGATTAGCCCATTTAGAGGGAGGGCCATGTAGGTCATAATAGAAATTCACTGTGTGTCCATCCCTACCACAATGAGTACACTTCCTTGTAGGGTTATTTTTTCCTCTGCCACGGCCTCCCCCTGAGTCACGACCACCCCGACCAATCATGGAATTGCCACGGCCCCCTCTGGAATGACCTCCCCCTCTTGTACTATGTCCACCACCTCTATCTGTCACAAGTGTTGATCTATCATACTGTGTGGGGTACTCTGTTTGGCCTAAAGAAATTCTACGAAATCTTGAGAATACTTCCTCAAGTATAGGAAGAGTAGAGCCCCCCAATATTTGAGCTCTAGCTGGTTTATATTCCGACTTCAGCCCCACTAAAAATCTTGTAACATCTATCTGCTCCCTTTGCTGTTGCTGAACTTGAATATCTGGAGTAAGGGGATGATAGACATTGAGTTCATTCCTTATATTCTTCATGCAGGCATAGTACTCTTCTAGTGTTTTGGTTCCTTATTGTAAATCAAAGTACTCATGATACAGCTAATATACTCTTGTTGTGTTATCTTGTCCAGAATATAGTTTCTTAGCATGCTCCCATATATCCTTAGCCGTATCAAGGAACATGAAGTTGGCACTGATTTTGGGTTTCATACTATTCCACAGCCAAGTCATGATTTGAGCATCTTTTTGTTCCCAATCATCAAACCTTGGAGAGTCAACTGGTGGCTTCTCATCTCTTACATGCTTTACTTTCTTCTTTGCCTTGAGAAAAACTTCCACTAATTTAGCCCATGGAACATAATTCTCCCCATTTAGCTTAATTGAGGTCATTTGTACCCCTAGGTAGTCGGAGGAAATTACTACACTAGGTTTCTGATCATTGTAGACATCTCCTATTGCTGCCATTGTACTCTTTCACAGTTGTCTCTAACTTACTTCTCAGCTACAAGCTGATTGATGTTGTTCACAGTTTGATATTTCAACACCTATTGCAGCCTCTAAACACCACAATGGAAGTACACACTTGTTCTTATTCACACTACTGTTGACTTCACATACTTACGTCCCACATAAGCATCAGTTTACCATTCACTAATCACAAGTAGAGACCCTCTTACAACCACTCAAGCACCACAACACAGCCAAATCTGTTACACCCAGATCAAACTTGTTTAACACACTTAAGAGGGCATTACACAACCACAAGGAGTTTGGCAAGGTCATTGCATTCTACCTTACACCACTCGGCCACTTACAGCAGCCCTAACACCATTCAACAACTTACAGCAGCCCTACACCATTCGGCTACTACATACAGCCCTTCCTAGGGCAACAATGAACCTAGTTCTCTAAGTTCTACTCAATACTAACAACTTCTTCTAGGGTTTCTACCCAGAAATATAAGTAACACTAGAAGAAGAGAGAACCGACCTTCCTTTGAGAATATCAATCAACCATTCACTGCTGAAGTCACTTTCCTTGTTGAAGAAGGTTATGCGCAGCAAAGAGAAAAGCTGTAATGTTTCTGACCTAGGGCGAACCAGTTCTCTCCATCGACTGACCAGAAATGAAGGTGAAGAGTCACGAACAATGCTGAGGTGCTTTATCAACTGATTTAGGTCAGGAGCATGGCTTTGATACCATGTTTCGACTGCTGCTACATTAGTCCGAACAGGAAGAGGAGAAGAAGAAGAAGAAGAAGAAGAAAAAGAGAAGATGATGGGTCTGTCGAAAATTTGATGGTTAACCCATCTAGTCGACCCCCTTAATCTATATTAGATTCTAATAATGTTTACAAAGACAGCAATGCCCTTACTTAAGTGTGGGCAGAGTAACTCTAATAACACTGCCACATAAGCAAGTTACTTAATAAACAAAAAAAGACTAAACTACCCCTATTCAGCACATCTTAACAAACAACAAAAAAGAGATTAATCCTTAAAATGAGAAATGCCAAATGCAACCTAAAAAAGAATACCATGTCCCAAGAGTTTATTAATCTCCAGTCTTACTTGTTTCTTTCAAAACAAAAGCAGCAGATGAAGGTCAATATAACATATGATAGAAGGGAAAAACTAGCTTTTAATTGACAAAGTAGCTAGATTATATCTTACATTTAGTTGGAGCTCGGAAAAGTATTTTAAGCCGCATCCATCTAATACGAATTAATAAATACTTACAACAAAGAAACTTAAGGCGCATGCAGCATGAAAATTAAAAGAACAATTATTTGGAGAGCAAGAACCATATAAGTTACACCAAAGTATCAATACATCCGGTATACATAAACATGTGTACTGTTTTGATCATGGTTTTTTAAACGTTATTGACCTGAACAGTCGGACCATTTCGCACAGGAACCGTCTAAGCAATCAGTTCTGTTTTACCTCAAACCTCTTAGCCAAAAACCGTTAAATCAGTCAATGCGCCATTGATCCAGGCAGTTGAACTATCAATCCGTTTAACGGTTTTTGGCTTTTTTTATTTTTAATTATTTTTTATTTTTTTTGTCAGAATGGGCCATCCATTCAAATCAGACGGTCAAACCATTGACCCAAAAACCGATGACCAGAATGGTTCCATTTCTGGGTCATTTTTTAAAACCATGATTTTAATAGCTTATGACTCAGAGGGTCAATCTTAGACCCACCCATGAAACAGTTAAAAGTCCCAAAGAAACTTTGCATATCGAGGCCTGCCGATACTACACAATACGCCCCATATATTTGACAGGTTTGATATACTAACTAGGGTTCAACTATAATATCAGAAAGATATGATATTAAAAAAGTTTTTGATCAATCAACTGGTATCATAAATGTGATAGCCAATCAAGTGTAATTTGTCATGGGTTTTGATTGATCAAAACTCTTCCAATACTATCTCTTTCCTGTCATAAATTTTCCTTACTAACAAATTCAATTATTTTGATAAAAAAACACGGTATCTTTTAGATACATAGAGTTGTTATGGAGGTTACCAGAATAAGACCAATGATGTTTGATGGGCTTCCAGAGTAGATAGGTACACGACTGTGCCCCTTGCTCGTTATTAAACCCATTGTATGCCTAGAAAACAAAGTCATCAATCTAACAAGAAAGCCAGTACGTAATCGTAGATAGATAAATTTACCAACTAGTAACCATAAAAATTCGGCCCATACTTGTCGAGTTTAGCAGTTATATCAAGGGAAAAAGTTTCTGATATGGGAGTCATAGCGTCTTTAGCTGTCTTCTGCGTCAAACCAAGTGCTCCAGATATAATAGTAGTCTCGTCACGCGTCAACTCCCCACCTCTCCCTTCCTAAATAAAAATGAATTATGAAAGCATTTAAGTATCAAGAGTCAAAGACTCAAGATAGTGGATTCCCAGCTACAAAGGAAATGCTCATCTTCAGTGATTGATAAGCTCATATAATTTTCATCATACTGACAGTGATTGATATCAGCTTTATAATGATATCTGTGGCAAACCTCGTTTCCATGCATATGCACAAATGTCTTCAGCTCTGCTCGTCTTAGAAGTGTAGAGCTTTCCTTCCCCAAAAGAAAATCCAGTATCTGTAATTAACAAACAGGAAATCTCAATGCTTTTATTGACATCTTCTCTCATATAATTTGCAAATTTTATTGTAATACTCTCACCCAGCAATCAATCTCTAGTAAAATATTACCTTACTAATTGGATAGGATATGGGAAAGAACACTAGTAGAAGTAGTCGAACAAGCATAACCATTTTTGCCCCAACTCTGAGTCCATAACCAGAACACACAGCTTGAGGGATGATCTGGACATGATTGTGAGGGAAAGAAAGGAAGAAAAAAAAAAAGTATATAATTGCATCGCATTAGACAATTAACCATGAATTAAAATGAACTCCGACGGAGTTGGTTCCACTGAAATAATATATCAAACAGTTAGAAGGATCGAACACTCAAGATGATATATACCTCTCCAAATGAGAGTATGAGTGTGACAGATACCAAAATCGCGCCCCAAGCCGGAATAAGTGCATCAAGAAACACAGGCAACGCCTTAAACAACGCAAATTAAAGACCAGATCATTCATTAGTAAACACAAAAAACACTTAGAAAAGAAAGAAACTGTATGTGCAAGCATATATACCTCCATGGCCAAAGCATTGCATATAAGGAGCGTGCAAAGGAGCAAGTGTTGGTTCTTCACAACAGGCAAGATCTTACCTGTGGATAGAGAAAGCATAGACGAAGAAAAACCAACATCAATTAGTTCCGTTCTCTTTCTTTCTTCGTCAAAAAATTGAATTTCAAGTAATGGAGTAAGGACTAAAAAGAGTAACCAGCATTCTTCCGATCCTGGGGCTGACCGGCCTTAACAAGGACCTCGAGATTGAGTCGACTGAGGGACATGAGTCCCAGAGTAAGACCTGACATGAAACCAGCAAACGCTACCAGGGCCCCGCATATGATCAGGTAGACCCAGAACATAGGCCTGCAACATCGTTCATCGTTCGCAGCCATGCGTTTATCTTCCGATGCTCAACTGTTCAGTTTACTAGTTGGTAATTAGGTGATGGAAAGAAGAAGAAGAAGAAGAAGAAGAAGAAGAAGACGAAAAACGATGGAAATGTTAGGGAAATCTGAACTGAAGGATTTGAGATGCGAGCTGGTTGAGTGTCGATTTAAACCTGTAATCAAGCGCATGTAATAGTATATTGTTCGTATCAAAAACAAACCATTGCCCGACAAACAGCAAAATGTTGGAATTAGCTGAAGATAGTGACGAAGAGGAAGTAGAGGAATCAAATAATAAAAACCCAAATATATATATATATATATATATATATATATATATATATCCAGGGATCCACCTTCGTATTGGACCGTCCATTACCAAACCAGAGTTGTGATGCTGATTTCTGGCTAATATATGGAAAGGATGGCCAGATGGGGCAGGCATGTCAGAACTGAGAACTCAGAATGGTTCCGGTAACGATCATGCCAAAGCAATCGCTCTGAGTGAAGTTAACAGTGTGAACCCTACCGTTATAAGTTGCATTTTTTGAAATTTTTTGGCCAACGAAGGGTGAAAATGGCAGACATCACACAACCATTTCCGCTTTTTCTTTTTGTTGTTTTTTTTTTTTTCTTTTGGTAGAAGGTCGTTTACCCCCTCCTGAATCGTGACTATTACCACCCTTGAAGGGTTGTATTTGGTACAATTGGTAATTAGAACATGATGTACTGATGCTTTTATTAATTTTAGAGACGTGTACATTTATTTTCAAATATTAGTATTTTTTATAATTTGTAATTTTTATCTATTTTTTAAGTTTTTACTATATGATCATGACTTCATGTTCTAAATTTTTTGATTTGAAAGAGAAAATAATCTCAATTATGGGAACTTTAAAACTTTCTATTCTATTTATAATTAATTGTAAAAATAATTTTTGTTTATCACACTTTTTTTTAATTATGACAAATTTATAGTATTTGAGTATATATGCCATTTTTTTTTATATTTTTGTTTTTGCAATTCTATCATTTTTTATTTTTTATTTTTTAGTATTTCATTATGACATCATTGGCTGATCTATTTCACCCAAATGATTGGACCATTAAGGTGCAAATTGTGCAAGTTGGGCCGAATTTGTGATCAACCTAGGCCCAACACTATGCATTGGTCCTAAGGCTCAAGCCTGCATTGAAATTTTATGCACTTAAGTTGGGCTTGGGCTTGAATTGGTCAATCATCTCCATCCTAAAATTTACATAAATGTATGTGTATATACATATATATACATATATACAAATGTGTGTCCATGTATGTATGTATTTTTTGGTGCCAAGTATGTATTTATGTATGTAGTCAGGCTAGACTCGAGCTACCTAAGGCTCTTGGCCACAAGTCAAAAAAAAGAGGAGCCCAAACTTTTGGGCCTAGGCTCAAACCTAGCTTGAGGACTGAAAATCCAAGTTATTTCATCTAAAATTGCAAACTGGGTTGGCCAAGGCTCAGATTTAGCCCGCCCAATCACACGTATAGGTCTTGCACTTAAAAAATAGTTTTATTTATGACTTAGTTAAAATTTTTATTTTATTTCTATCATTGATAAAAATAACGTAGTTATCTCACTTATATATTTTAATTAATATGATGAGTTACATAATATTAGAGATTTTTTTGTTATTTAATTATGACAATGTTGGTTGACCCATTTGACTTAGATTGCAAAACTATGTATCTACCAAAAAATAAAAGGAAAACTTAGTTTTCATGTTGGGTTTGAACACGTAGGTTTTGTATTGTTAAAATTATTGAGTAAAGATTTAATCAATATAATTTATTGGCAAAAAACAAAAATACTTCAAATAAAAGATCTATCAGACGGAGAATGGAAATTAACACCTTAGGCTTCATTTGGAAGGAGAACAAATGCAAATATGTAGAGCGCGAAACCTTATATTTTGTTTTATTTTCTATAGATTTATACTGTATATTTGTATTTATATTCCTTCCAAACTAAGCCTTAACGAGAGGGAATTGAGTGAAGTGAAAAGTAACAGTTTAAATTACATTTTTTGCACTAACAATTAAAGAATGAACAAATTCAAAAGTAGAGGTATTTTAGTCAAGAAACACCCACAAAGCTCATTTATTTAATATACGATTTAATGAGAAGATGATGAATGATATACCTTAAATATAGGATTTTAATACAAGGGAATGGAATGAATTTCATATAAGTAGAACTTCAAATTGTATTTTTTTAACCAAATCCAATAATAGGGGTATTTTAATCAAGAAAAATTTTAGAATCTTGACCTCATTCCCACTTTTAATAGTAGTATGGATATCAAACTTGTTTAGTTGGTGCTTATGCTGATTAGGCATTGAAAAGGTGCTTTACTATTCTGAACAGTATTATGTTGGGTATTGCCACTATTTTTTGAAGTGCAACTGCACAAATCATTCAATCATTTCAATTCAAATACATCAGACTCCACAATAGTAGAAGAAAATCAGGCCAGGCACACCGACCATGTGTAAGTTCTATTACAAGTAGTTGCAACTTGTGATACCCAATGTGTTGCCATGTTGGCTTTCCACGGTACTAGATACAATGGTTCTGAAGAAGCCACCAACCAAAGCCTGACAATGGTATTTGCATCACCTTCGAGTATCACTAGCTGCAAATATAAATCTAATGCAAACTTAACACCATGAAGCAAAGCTTCGACTTCCAAGTGTGAGCAAGATGGCAATGGAACATTTGAGTGAAATGTTTATATTTAATGTGACACCATCCTACCATACCAATCTCTCATCCAATGTTCAAATTTAAAACTAAATGTGTTTTTAATGAAATGACTGGCTCATTAGTACATATAGATTAATATCTAGATGCAGATTTAATGGTTTTAGATGCATAACCCACTCCCCCCCCACCCAAAAAAAAAAGAACTTTTGTTTTGGAGATAGGAATATGTCTCTACCTCCAATTAAAACCAATTAGGTGTTGTTTGGAACCTTGATACTTAAAATGGATACAATGGTTTTAGTAGAAACCTGCTTGGTTGGAGATATGCTAATTAAGTGCCTCTTAGTCTAGGCGCTTTAACTTTGTTTTTAGTGAAATCTTATTTGGTACCTCCTCTTTCAAGTTGAAGTATTAAAAGTAATAAATAGAGTTGGAGCAAAAACAAGAAAAAAGTGAAGAGATAAAAACTAATAAATAGAATTGTAAATCGAGTCGTGTCGCTGGCAGGCCAGCGTGGCCCTACATGATTTTGGTCCACCAAGGCACGACGTGATGAGCCATTGGTCTTGGGTTTCCAAGCCCATGGACCAGCATGACATGACATGCTTGGGTTTCCCTATCTTAGTAGTGCCTCTTACAATCTACGAAACAATGGCTCATCCATCATGAAACCAGGATGTAGGTGCACCACTCACACCTCACCAAAATGAGCAGCGACTCATGTCTATGAGGAAGCATGACACTCCCCCACTTAAACCACCATAATATGCCTTCCAGAAATGGCTCATGGGTTTTCCCCCGCTTGATAAATGCTTTAGGCTATGTTTGGTTTGAAGGAAAAGGTAGGGAAAGGAAAAGAAAGGTAGGGGAACCTCTACAAACTTTGTATAGATTTTCCTACTTTTCCTTTCCTTTCCCTATCTTTTCCTTCAAACCAAACATGGCCTTAGGGTCATTGAAATTGGGACATGATGTGTAGCCTCTTGCCAAGCTTAATGCATGTTGCTTGTTTGAACCCCAAGTGGGAGTGCCGAGCGACCGCATCCCACGATGTGTGGCTGCTTGAAATGTGACAACTTCAACTGGCTTGCTTGTTTGCTCTAATACCAACTACAACAATAATTGGCTAATGGCTCTGACACCAACTAGCTTTTCAAAGTATTTTGGGTAATTAATTAAATTATTTCCAATTCCTATAATTACCCTTATCTTCCCCCATTCCCATCATACCAATTCTCATAGTCTCATACTCTCATATACTCTCTTGTACACACTCCATACACTCACATACTCTCTCTACTCTCCAATTCTCAACTTTATTAAAGTTTCAACAAGAAGGCTTGCTCAAGTATCTCATGTTAGCAATTTGTGAGGTTTGAAGACTTCAACCGTTGAAATCAAGTTAAGATTTTGAACAAGTTAAGGTTTGAAGACTTCAGTTGCAAATAAATTAATCTTTATTTTTTAGAATTAAAAAAAAAATAGTTAGCTCCTCCTGAAACCAATTTCCCAATGTGTTCAATGTCAATGATGTTCAGTTATAATATGATAGTGTCAGCACCAATGTGGATGCTACTGATATTGCTAGAGTTCTTGCCCCTAATACTACTAGGGGAAAGAAAAAGAAGGACACTAAGTTGACTAGCCCAGTTTGGGAAGTATTTACTGATGCTGCTCGATCCTAGGTGATGCAAGAACTGAGGTTACAGTTAGATAATCATCACCTACAAGGTAGAGCGAAGGTGGAAGGTGGAAGTCGTGCAATGAGATCTGCAAACAAGAAGTCAGAGGCCCAAGGAGTTATCATCGGGTAGGTACTCCGACGATCAAGCCAGTAGAAGGTAGTGGGCAGCCAGGCCGAGCAGTTAGAGAGCAACACTGGTCCGACCAAAATAGGAGAATGGGTGCTAGAGGTTGGAATCCCTTACCTTGAGCGGGAGATACCATTTTATAGTCGAAGGTCCGTGTCCTGATCGGATTAGGCTTCCGGGGCGGAGTTGTCCCATCCTCTCCTGTTCTTGGTCATGCTTATCCGCATGATGTGGAGTTGACATGGCCAATAGGATAAGGTGGGGGCTATGGACGTAGCATAATGCGGTCATGGTCACAGAGTCGGTGTATGCCATGAAGCTGGCAGGGCAGTGCCGATGTGGCCGAGGTGACTACGTAGTGACTGGGCAACCACATGGCATTTAAGGCCAGTTCAACCATGACCCGAACACCACTCCCCTAGTTCCGAAGTTGAAGAATGAAGTGCTCAACCAAAGTGTAGCTCGAGAGAGTGCTTTAGTCCTCACTGAGGAACTCAAAGTTGAAGTCTAGTTGAGTGTCTGGTCCCCTTAGTATTCCTCAGCGCTTGTCAGAGTTCGAAACCCGCGCAATGTGGGGTGCAGTTGAAGAGTTCTCTGATCATCGACTGAGGAACTTTGGTTTCAAAATTTTGAATCTGAACACCACTCCCCCAGTTCTGAAGTCGAGGAGAGGAGTGCTCGGAAAGGGTGCTGCATGGGCTGCTCAGTCACGGTGAGGAGTGCTCGGCAATGATGTTGCATGGCTTCTCAGCCATGATGAGGAGTGCTCGGCAAGGATGTTGCGCGGGCTACTTGGCCACGGTGAGGAGTGCTCGGCAAGGATGTTGCATGGACTGCTCGGCTGAGGTGTAGTGTGGACTATTTAGCTGAGGTGTAGCGTGGACTCCTTAGTCGCAAGTCGAGGCCTCTAGGGCTGGTTCTTGTTGAGCACACCGTGGAGGTCTACGAGCTTGATTGGGCCAGTTTCCTCAGGGTGAACCGGTTAGGCCAATGTCTGCACAGTCTCTAAAATGAGTCGTCTGAAGCATCATCTTGATTCCTGGGTCCTTGTGGGTGCAGTGGGTAGTTGCTCCGATTGGTCTTCCCGAGATTGTTAGAGCAGCACTTGATCTCTACCATTGGTCTTGCTTCGATGCACCCCCTCGCGAGTCTTTAAATAGGAGGGAAGAGCCTTTCTCCTTCACCATTTCCAAGAGATGATTGCTTAGAGAGCTCAACAAGGGGTGGTGTGAAGTGCTCGGAGTCTACTTTAATTCTGCGGTTCTCAGCTCGGTAAGATGTCTTCCTTGTCTTTCCATTCTTCCTCTTCGGATTCTTCTAGCTTTTCTTCTTCTTACTATGAGTCTGAGCCAGGGTCCTTCACCGGGGCCACTGACTTTGGTGGGGTAGAGTCTGGGAGGGCTGTCAAGGCCGAGGAGGCTGAGGTTGGGCCGTCTAGTATAGGGGTAGAGCATCATGCACGGGCTGGCCACCGACTCGGTACCACCCCTTACTATCTGACTCCCGAGAACATTACTCGGATTCGAGCTCTGCAATGCATTCTCGAGGAGTACAAGTTGAGGTGTCCCCTGCCTGGTGAGAGAGGTCCACAGATGCTCGACCTAGCAAGCTTTGCATGTATGAGAGTAGCTTGAAGGCTGGGTGATGTGTGGCTCATTGTGACACTAGCAAGTGCACTAGCCGTTCAAGTAATAAAGTAGTGAGTGAAGTATCGTTCCCACGAGGATTTAGGAAACAATTACCAATACCAAATTGAACATTTCTTATCTGATCAACAAATAAATCAAAACTCTAATGAAAGCTAAGAAATCCTAAATTAAAATCTATCTAAATCATTGGTCCAATTGCCTTCAATTCAGGTTAGAAGAGTAAGCAGTAAATGTCAATCTCAGAATTCAGCAATCTATCAATTTGGATCATTCGAATGAATCATGATTGAGCCTTGGTTTGGTGAAACCCCAAGGTCATGAACAGCCTCTCTCAAGTGCATGTTCATCCTATGCATGAGTGACAGTTCTTCTATCTCTAGCAAGAATCTAATCCTCATGCATGCATTTCTTCAAACACTTCTAAGGCATCAATTCAAATCTGAATTGATCACCAACTGAATTGTGCAAGTTATCTCTAACCTTGCACTCAATTCAGTTCTTGAATAGTAGATCTGAATTCCTAGAGTCTCTCTCAAGCACTCTAGGAATTCCAAGCTGTAGATTAATTCGCCCAATCTGAAAATTGCAGATCTGAATTCTCTTTCAAGCAATTCAGATCTTGCAATCTCAGATCTGAGAATTCAGATCTGAGTTTTGAAGGTTAGTTGGCCGAATTAATCTACAATCACACCCTTATTCAAGAAACTTCAAATACAATGCATGACCATTTGAATGAATAAAAAAGAATTAGATTGCTGAACTGAAATTTTACAAGATGAAATACATCAAGGAAAAATGGAAACAAGGAGAAAGAAGAAAGAACATATAACTAAGAAACTGAATTCAAATCAAAAGAGAATGAAACTACAAATGATTTATTACAGAAGATCTTTGAATCACAAACTCTCAATTCGAACTCACCTTCTTCTTCTAGCTTGCTTGTCTTGAACTTCCTTCAGCCCTTCTTCTTCTTCTTCCTTGCGCCTAGCCTTCTTCTCTTCTCTTCTCTCAAGGTGGCCGAACCTCTAAGAGTGGGAGAGCCTTCCTCTCAAGCAATTGAACAACTTTCTCCCCTCCTAGAGGCCTCCTTATATAGTTTTTCAAGGGGGCTCTTGCCCCTTCTTGAAGCCTCTAGAATGGGGTGTATTACACCCCTCATGAACCTTCTAGAGTGCTCCCTCCTTCTCTTCAAGAAACTCCTAGAAGTTGCCGCCCCTAGCTCCCTTTGGGCTGTTATTTGGGCTACAACTTAGCTTGCTTTTGAGCTCATGTGGGCTACACTCTAGGCTGTTTTTTGGGCTAAAAATGGGCCTTCCTTGCTGGGCCGAATTCTCCTCATAGCTAGGCTTTATTTTCTTGGGTTTTCTCAAGGAATTCACTTGCTCTTTTTGGGCCGAAGTGCTCTCTCTTGCTTCCATGACCGGGCTGGACTGAAATTGGTCTTTTTGAACCTTCTTTTCTTGCCTTTTTCCTTCCTTTTCTTGGATTGATTATCCCTGAACTTATTCTTAGCATTAAGCTAAATTAAGGCAAAAATTAATAAAACCGGCATAAAAATCCATGCTAAAGTCCTCAAAAATTATAGATAAATTGTAAGTTCATCAAATACCCCCACACTTAAGCTTTTGCTTGTCCTCAAGCAAAGACATCAGCCATAAACTTAACATTCCCCCCTTCTGTTCTCACCATTTACCTGGTGAACTTTTTAAGATAGTAATGCATTGAGTAGTCGGGGAACTTTTGTAAGTGCTCAACTCTTATTCTTGTAAATTACCATTTAAGATATGTATCAGATCCGAGGAAAGGAGAATATGAATTTCATCATAGTCTAGCCTTCACTCCTAATTCATATATAAATCAGCTCCTTAATTGTCAAGGTTAATAATCAAATTTCACTAAGTTTCACATCTATAACTAAATCTCTATGAGAGTTCAACTTTAGAGTGCCCCTTTGAACCTCGGTTGTCACCACAATTACTTATTTCTAAGGGTGAGTGCATTTTATGCTCCATCTCACCTTTTTTTTTTTTTTTCTTTTCGGTGTGAGTGCATTTTATGCTCCATCTCACACTTTTTTTTTTTTTTTTTTTTTTTTTTTTTTTTGGTGTGAGTGCATCTTATGCTCCATCTCACACTGGTCACTTGTTTGAGGTAGGTAAATAGGACTCATGTTCTAAGCTGCTAGTTTTACTATTCAGCTCAGAATAGCGGAGTCAATTTGGGCTTTTGTCCTTCTTTGCAATTATTGAACCTCAAGAATTAGCACTTCAGATGTGCACTAGCTCTCTTGACCATTAACAATGAAATCAAGGGCTTTCATACACATGAAGGAAGTTAGGGCTAGTCATGCTGAAAGGCATATTCATCTCCCCTTTTCTCCTGCATAAATCAAATTGGGTCATTCACAAGAATAAAAACTTAACAAGTACATCAGTCTCCCTCAACTCATTGAATTCCTTCTTAAAAAAAATCATCAAATAAATAGTAATGAACTTGAGGGGTTCCAGTCTTTTTTTTTTTTTTTTTTTTTTGTGATGTCATTGCTTGCATATGTGTGTTGGGGTGCATGAGGTGCATGGTTTCAACCCCCATACCCCAGCCTCGGGCTCACTCCCCCACACTTGAGATGAACATTGTCCTCAATGTTCGTAGTGTTAGGGAGTCACACTTGCTAGAGCAAACTGAAGAAAAGAAAATGATGAACTGAGTCCTTAAAGAATTGGAATTTTGAGAAAAAGATCTTTATTTTACTAACTAATATTCTAAAAAGATAAATGACAAAAAGATTCCTTAACTTGTTCATGAGCAAGCATAAGAGATTATTGGTTATCTAGATAAACAGTGGATGGAGGGGGTACAGTACTGCCCATTAAATATGGTTTCAGGCGCTGACCATTTACTTTAAACGTGCCCTGAACTGGGTGGGTGAGTTCTATAGCCCCATGGGGAAAAACCTGTGAAATGGTAAAGGGTCCAGACCACCTGGATCTCAGCTTACCTGGAAACAAGCGGAGACGGGAATTATATAACAATACCTGTTGGCCTACATAAAAGTCCCGTCTCAGCAAGTTCTTATCATGCCAGTTTTTTATTCTTTCTTTATAAACTTTGGCATTCTCATAGGTGGTAAGTCTGAATTCATCCAATTCATTCAATTGCAACCGCCTTTTAGCCCCTGTGGCCTGAATGTCAAAATTTAAGAATTTAAGAGCCCAATAGGCCTTGTGTTCCAATTCAACTGGTAAATGGCATGCTTTACCAAAGACCAATCTGTAGGGGGACATGCCAATAGGTGTCTTAAATGCAGTTCTGTATGCCCATAATGCATCATCTAATTTGATGGACCAATCTTTTCTGGTGGATGCTACGGTCTTTTCCAGAATTCTTTTGAGGGTGATAAGGGGTAGCTAATTTATGTGTAATTCCATATTTCTGCATTAACCTCTCAAATTGGCTATTGCAGAAGTGAGTTCCCCTATCACTAATTATAGCTCGCGGAGTGCCAAATCGGGAGAATAGCTTCTTTAGGAAGTGTACTACCCTTCTTGAGTCATTTGTGGGTAAAGCCATGGCTTCTACCCATTTGGATACATAGTCAACTGCAACGAGGATGTACTTATTCCCAAAAGAATTCGGGAAAGGTCCCATGAAATCTATACCCCAAACATCAAAGATTTCACAGATTAAAATATTGGAAAGGGGCATTTCATTCCGTCGGGAAATGTTTCCCGATCTTTGGCATTTGTCACATGTGGACACATACCGATGGGCATCTTTGAAGAGTGTGGGCCAATAAAAACCTGATTGCAAAACCTTGGCTGCCGTGCGACTAGCTCCAAAATGACCTCCTGCTTCTTTATCATGGCAAAATTGGAGTACCGACTCCATCTCCTCCTCGGGGACACATCTCCTTATGATCTGATCTGCACACAATTTATACAAAAAGGGTTCCTCCCACAGATAGTATTTTACATCAGAAAAGAATTTCTTTTTTTGTTGATATGAAAGGTTAGGAGGAAGGACTTGTGCAGCTAGATAATTAGCAAAATCAGCATACCAAGGATATGAGTATTTCTGTATTGAGTACAACTGCTCATCCGGAAATTCTTCTCGAATGTTGCTGGTTATCTCCTCTTTTGAGCTTACCGTGTCCAACCGGGAGAGATGGTCAGCAGCCAGGTTTGCAGCACCCTTCAGGTCTCTAATCTCAATGTCAAACTCTTGCAATAAAAGGATCCACCTGATCAGTCTTGGTTTTGAGTTTTGCTTGGTAAGCAAGTGCCTTAATGCCGAGTGATCTGTGTGGACAACAACCTTGGATAATATCAGATATGAACGAAACTTATCAAGTGCAAATATTACTGCTAACAGCTCCTTTTCTGTGGTGGTGTAATTGAGTTGGGGTCCAGTCAAGGTTCTGCTAGCATAGTAAATTGGCTGAAAATGTTTGTTCATTCTTTGTCCTAAAACAGCTCCTATAGCAAAATCACTCGCATCACACATCAATTCAAATGGGAGGGTCCAATCTGGTGCTATCATGATAGGTGCATGGATCAATTTGTCTTTCAAGATGTTGAAAGCATGAAGACATTCAGTTGAAAATTCAAAAGGCACTTCTTTCTGAAGCAAGGTAGATAATGGCTTGGAAATTTTTGAGAAATCTTTAATAAACCTTCTATAGAATCCGACATGTCCTAAGAAACTTCTCAAAGAACGAATAGATGTTGGGGTTGGTAATTTTTCAATTGCCTCCACCTTGGCCTTGTCGACTTCTATACCTCTTTGAGAGATCTTGTGTCCAAGCACTATGCCTTCTTGCACCATAAAATGACATTTCTCCCAATTCAACACAAGATGTGTTTCTTTACATCTAGTAAGCACCTGTTCCAGATTATTCAAACATGCATCAAATGAAGAGCCAAAAACTGAAAAATCATCCATGAAGATCTCAATAAATTTTTCAACCATATCAGAAAATATAGACATCATACATCGCTGAAAGGTTGCTGGGGCATTGCATAACCCAAAGGGCATCCTTCGGTATGCAAAGGTTCCATATGGGCAAGTAAAAGTGGTCTTTTCTTGATCTTCTGGTGCAATTGGTATCTGGTTATACCCTGAATATCCATCCAAGAAACAATAATACTCATGCCCGGCTAGCCTCTCCAACATTTGATCCATAAATGGGAGAGGGAAATGGTCCTTCCGGGTGGCTTCATTTAATTTTCTATAGTCAATACACACACGCCATCCGGTAATGGTTCTAGTAGGGATGAGTTCATTTTTCTCATTTGGAACAACAGTTGTACCCCCTTTTTTGGGCACAACTTGCACAGGGCTTACCCAAGAACTATCAGAAATAGGATAAATGATCCCAGCATCTAACAACTTAATTATTTCAGCCTTTACCACTTCTTTCATGTTGGGATTCAGGCGCCTTTGGGGCTGAACGGAAGGCTTGCTGTCCTCTTCCATCAAAATTCTGTGAGTGCAGATTGATGGATTAATGCCTTTGATATCTTCTACCTTCCAAGCTATAGCATTTTTGTGTTCCCGCAGCACTCTTAATAATTTTTCTCTTTGTAAGGGATTCAGTGCTGCGGAAATTATCACGGGGAGATCTGATGGTTCCTCAAGGAAAGCATACTCTAAATGGGATGGTAATTGCTTCAGTTCAAGGGTGGGGGGTTCTTGGGGTGATGGCTTACCTGATGGTCCGGGCAATTTGCCTAAGTTCTCTAATTTAAGAAACCCCTTTCCCTTGAATTGAGGCTTATCATTCAGGTATGCTATCATGAGGTTTATTTTTTCATTTTCTGTTTCTTCAAGTTCTCCCTGTTGGAGGCAGAGTTCAAGAGGATCAGTTATTCTACTTACCTGGAAGCATTCATCAATTGTCAATTCAATGGCATCAATCATAAAACAAGAATCATCACTAGAGGGTGCATGTTTCATAGCATCAGACATTTTAAAAATTATCTCCTCATCTTGTATCCTAAGGCTGAGTTGTCCTTGTTGGACATCAATCATTGCTTTCCCGGTAGCCAGGAAAGGTCTCCCTAGGATAAGCGGGACCTCCACATCTTCTTGCATGTCTAACACAATGAAATCAACTGGAAAAATGAATTTGTCAACTTTAACTAACACATTTCTATGATCCCCCTAGGATGTCTAATGGATCTATCAGCCAATTGTAATGCCACTCTAGTGGGTTGGGGTTCATTCAACCCCAATTTCTTGAAGATAGAATATGGCATTAAATTGATGCTAGCTCCCAGGTCACATAAAGCTTTTTCAATTTTTAAACTGCCAATGGTACAAGGAATAGTGAAACTCCCTGGATCTTTGAGTTTCTGAGGCAGCTTGTTCAGAAGGATAGCAGAACATTCCTCATTTAATGCAACTGTAGCCACATCTCCCAGTTTCCTTTTGTTTGCCAATAATTCCTTCAAAAACCTTGCATAGTGTGGCATCTGGGCTAAAGCATCAGCAAAAGGAATATTAATATGTAAACTTTTAAATATTTCAAGAAACTTACCAAATTCCTTCTCCAATTTTTGTTGCTTCAGCCTGTTAGGGAATGGAACTTGTGGTTGTTGGTGCATCCCTTGTTGTGCTTCTGGTTGTTCCGTCTTCTGTTGTCTGGTTCCAAGGCTTGTTTCTGCCTTGGGTTCAGCCCAATTCTTCTTTTCTACCTCAGGCAACTCTTTTCCACTTCTTAAGGTAATAGCTTGCACCTGCTCTCGTGGATTCACTTCAGTGTTGCTTGGAAGAGTTCCCGGCAGTCTGGAAGAGATTAATTGTGCCAATTGCCCCACTTGGTTTTCCAGGTTTTTGATTGAGGCTTCCTGGTTCTGGAACCTAGTTTCTGCACCTGCTATAAATTTTGTCATCAGTTCCTCCAAATTGGATTTCGGTTCAGGCTGATGATAAGTCTGGTGGAACGGCTTGGAAATATGCTGATTTGGCCAGGACTGGTTTGAATGTCCCCTCCATCCTGGATGAAAAGTATGGTGACTCTGGTAACCCTGCTGTCTTGACGAATTGCTGACATAGTCAACTTGTTCAGTAGATGGTCTGAACTGATTGCCAACTTGGCAGTCTGTACTGATGTGGCCTCCCCCACACAATTCACAATTAAGAGGCTGCACATGCATGGCAGCTATCTGCATTTCATCTATTTTTTTACTGAGTGCTCCTATTTGTGCAGCTAGTGCTGTATAAGTGTCAACATTATGCAAGCCTTGCTGCTTCCTAGTTTGAGTCCTTTCCGAATGCCATTGATAATTGTTGGCTGCCATTTCCTCAATAAGTGCATGGGCAACCTCAGGAGTTTTATTATTTATGGATCCTCCGGCTGCAGCATCTAATATGGTCTTATTTGAGTCAGTAAGACCATTATAGAAAGTCTGCACTTGCAGCCAAATGGGGAGGCCATGGTGAGGAACTCTCCTTAACAGCTCCTTGTATCGTTCCCATGACTCATATAAAGATTCCCCCTCTTGCTGGAAAAAAGTAGTGATGTCATTCCTCATTTTAGCAGTTTTAGAAGGGGGAAAATATTTAGAGAGAAAACGGCTGGCCATTTCGTCCCATGTGGCTATAGATCCTGCCGGTAATGAGTTCAACCAAGCTTTGGCTTTATCCTTCAAAGAAAATGGGAATAACCTCAGCCGGATGGCATCATCACTTACCCCATTGTGTTTGAAGGTGTCACAGATTTCCAAGAAGTTAGCAATATGGGCATTCGGATCCTCATGGGCCATACCACAAAACTGAACCGTATTTTGTATCATTTGGATTATGGCCGGTTTAATTTCGAAGTTATTGGCAGCAATAGTTGGCCTGATAATGCTGGAGACAGTCCCGGTGAGGGTAGGCTTGGCATAATCCATCATAGTTCTTTGTTCAGCCATTTCTTGTGCTTCTTGTCTGACTTGCTTAGCAGCTCTCAAACGGACACGGAGAGTCCGTTCAATCTCTGGGTCGTAAAGGATCTCTTCCAGTTCAGGTCTGCTTGTCATAAACTGTTAAAGTCAAAGCAATAAAAATGCCAATATTCACAAAAGAAAATAAATAACTAATCCTATCACACTGAAAATGTAAAGTGAAGTATTGGAATACAAAACCTACATCCTATCATGAATAAATGAAGCCGATTATACTAAAAGCAGATTTAAACCAATCATCTTATTCAAGGTTCCTTTATCTACATCCATCGATTGCAACATCTGAATTCAGACCCAATTTAGATCTGAGTTCAGATCTACAAGTCTTTGGTATTGTTAGTCTAGAGAAATTAATAAATAATAATTCAGATCTGAGCTGGATATCTCATACACACTCATTGGTATACACTACAATATACATCCATTAAGGTTGGAATCAATTCTGTGATGCTTTAGGGCTGAAATCAGATCTGATCTAAAAAAAAAAATTTTAAAGGATCTGAAATAAACTAAAACCAGTCCTGAGTTAGGCTTGGGTTAAAAACTCTACAATTGAAGCTCAAACCTGTATAGCTGATGCATATCAAACACTTGCTAAGACCTAAAAATTGGGTCTGCAATGTTTGGTATTGCAAGCTATTCGGCCCATACAACTTTTGTAGAAATCTGAAATCAGGTCTGCTAACTGTTGCACTATAGCAGCCCTGCTACAGATCTGAATGCTAAAAGAAATACTTGGAAAGTGCTAATTTTTCTTAAATATCTGAGGCATAACAATTATTCAATCCAAACATACACCTCCTTAGCTAATGTAGCTCGGTTACAAGTGGGTAAAGCCAAGAATTCAGTCCACCCAGAATTCATAGTATGCTCTGTATCAGTTCAGTCCTCACATCATATCAACTGCATTTCAGATTTGAATTTCTCTCATTCCTTGCTATCCATTCACCCTTGAGGCAGGTTGGATGTATCCTAGGGTGGATTGGGGTAGTGATGGCACCCAATTTACCTCAAACTTGCATCGGTTCAGATCTGAGTTCAGAGGAATTCAGATCTGAACTGAGCAGATCTGTAACAGCAGAATTCAGATCTGAACTCAAGTCTGAGTTTGGATCTGAATTCTCAATTGCCTTACCTTCAGTTATTGCTACCAAATTGTTTTTGGGGAATAGCAGAAGTGCCCTAGGGTGAATTGGGGTGGTGATGACACCCAATTCCCCTCAAAATTTCATCAGTTCAGGTCTGAGTTCAGAGGAACTCAGATCTGAACTGTTGCAGATCTGCAATAGCAGAATTCAGATCTGAACTCAGATCTGAGTTCTGATCCGAATTCTCAATTGCTCCTCTGGTTGTTCAAAAGATCTCCCCCTTTTTTTTTCATTTGCTTTTTTTTTTTTTTTTTTTTGTAATGAAAGAAAAGAATAATAAAATCTGAAACACAAGCAACTCTTTTCGGCTGAGTGCTGCAGATCTGAATCTGCTGATCTGAGTGCCGAATGCAACTCAGATCTGCAACACTCATGTTTATGTGAATTTTATATTTTTTTTTTCTTTTTGAAGGGAACAACATCAAGATTGAATAGAAATCAAATATGCCTTTATTAAAATGAAACTGAAACCAAAAAAAAGAAAGTAATCTACTTAAGAAAGAAGAAACATAACTACAGTAGTACAGCAGTTGCAGTCCAAGCTGAAATGAAAAAGTTAGCAAATTAACCCAACTATGAATGCAATGCTGAATGAGATCAGATTAAGAATGCTCAATGTTTCCTAATATTGCTTCTATAAATCCCCGGCAACGGCGCCAAAAACTTGATGTGTGGCTCATTGTGACACTAGCAAGTGCACTAGCCGTTCAAGTAATAAAGTAGTGAGTGAAGTATCGTTCCCACGAGGATTTAGGAAACAATTACCAATACCAAATTGAACATTTCTTATCTGATCAACAAATAAATCAAAACTCTAATGAAAGCTAAGAAATCCTAAATTAAAATCTATCTAAATCATTGGTCCAATTGCCTTCAATTCAGGTTAGAAGAGTAAGCAGTAAATGTCAATCTCAGAATTCAGCAATCTATCAATTTGGATCATTCGAATGAATCATGATTGAGCCTTGGTTTGGTGAAACCCCAAGGTCATGAACAGCCTCTCTCAAGTGCATGTTCATCCTATGCATGAGTGACAGTTCTTCTATCTCTAGCAAGAATCTAATCCTCATGCATGCATTTCTTCAAACACTTCTAAGGCATCAATTCAAATCTGAATTGATCACCAACTGAATTGTGCAAGTTATCTCTAACCTTGCACTCAATTCAGTTCTTGAATAGTAGATCTGAATTCCTAGAGTCTCTCTCAAGCACTCTAGGAATTCCAAGCTGTAGATTAATTCGCCCAATCTGAAAATTGCAGATCTGAATTCTCTTTCAAGCAATTCAGATCTTGCAATCTCAGATCTGAGAATTCAGATCTGAGTTTTGAAGGTTAGTTGGCCGAATTAATCTACAATCACACCCTTATTCAAGAAACTTCAAATACAATGCATGACCATTTGAATGAATAAAAAAGAATTAGATTGCTGAACTGAAATTTTACAAGATGAAATACATCAAGGAAAAATGGAAACAAGGAGAAAGAAGAAAGAACATATAACTAAGAAACTGAATTCAAATCAAAAGAGAATGAAACTACAAATGATTTATTACAGAAGATCTTTGAATCACAAACTCTCAATTCGAACTCACCTTCTTCTTCTAGCTTGCTTGTCTTGAACTTCCTTCAGCCCTTCTTCTTCTTCTTCCTTGCGCCTAGCCTTCTTCTCTTCTCTTCTCTCAAGGTGGCCGAACCTCTAAGAGTGGGAGAGCCTTCCTCTCAAGCAATTGAACAACTTTCTCCCCTCCTAGAGGCCTCCTTATATAGTTTTTCAAGGGGGCTCTTGCCCCTTCTTGAAGCCTCTAGAATGGGGTGTATTACACCCCTCATGAACCTTCTAGAGTGCTCCCTCCTTCTCTTCAAGAAACTCCTAGAAGTTGCCGCCCCTAGCTCCCTTTGGGCTGCTATTTGGGCTACAACTTAGCTTGCTTTTGAGCTCATGTGGGCTACACTCTAGGCTGTTTTTTGGGCTAAAAATGGGCCTTCCTTGCTGGGCCGAATTCTCCTCATAGCTAGGCTTTATTTTCTTGGGTTTTCTCAAGGAATTCACTTGCTCTTTTTGGGCCGAAGTGCTCTCTCTTGCTTCCATGACCGGGCTGGACTGAAATTGGTCTTTTTGAACCTTCTTTTCTTGCCTTTTTCCTTCCTTTTCTTGGATTGATTATCCCTGAACTTATTCTTAGCATTAAGCTAAATTAAGGCAAAAGTTAATAAAACCGGCATAAAAATCCATGCTAAAGTCCTCAAAAATTATAGATAAATTGTAAGTTCATCACTGGGTTGAGGTTCCCGCTGCACGACGGGATAGTCAAAGTGTTCAATTGGTATCAGGTGTTGCCTGTGTAGTTGATGTCGAACTCTTTTAGGTTTTTGATTGGCCTTATGTCGTATTGCTTCGTCCACAATCTCGAACTTACCATAGGGATGGTGAGTTATTTCCTTCAGTTAAAACACCACAAGTAGGGTTATTACTATTTCTCGGCCAGGCAGCACATTAAGATCCTGGTCAGAGCCCCGTCCTCAGTGAAGGACTAGAAGGGGGAATTCTTCTTTGTGTGTTGCCCTTGGGGCTCACCCCTCCCTGCCATGCTCCAGGCGTCGCGGACTAAGGTAACGCAGCTCAAGTTGGATAGAATGATCGAAGAGGAGAGTGGCCATAAGCATGATCAAGGAGGTTGATGTGATGCGATACACCTCTTTCATGATGTTGATCAGTGTCGGGCTAATGCGTGGGGAGGTCGGTCTATCTTAATGCTTCCATTCATTTGTTGATTTCGTTTTTCTTTTCTTAGTTCATGTTTGTTGTGGCTGACTTTCCATCCGCAGCTATCAACATGGCGAGTCAAGAAGAGATAGTCAATAGAATGATGGCCAGGTAGATAAGGCGTAGCTGAGGTGGCGGTAGGGTGGCCCAATCCCATTCTGAGGCAAACCCGCCAAGGTCCTCTAAGAGGGCATCTCGGTAGTAGAAGAGGGCCAGGTAGCGGAGCGATGACGAGGACGTTGTGGTTGTTGATCCAAAGGAGGGTTACCATTCTACGGTTCCGCCTTCTCTGTGGGTGGATGTTCCAAGGTGCAACAGCTTGACCTGCCATATGCCGAGGTAGATTGTCTGTCCTGAGAATGGACTCGAGAATGAGGGCATTCCCGAGCAACTTCTCTATGGGATCTTGACTATGGACATTTAGCAAGAGGCCGCAAGTACAATGAGTGGTACCCTGGAGTGCTCGCTCTGCCAAGCTGCTTCAGTGAGTCCACGTCTGTTTTCATGTTCTTGTTTGGTTAAAGTTGGTTGTGCTGATGTCATCTCTTTTGTAGAATGCTTGTTCAGCGATTGCCATGGTCGACCATCTCCGGCATCTATGGCAACTCTATGACCATCAGCATACCGAGCTCGTGGGGCTAAGAGCTCGATTGGTTGAGTTTGAGGCTACGGATGAGCAGACTGCTGCGATGGATGCGGAGATTGCCAAGCTGAAGTGCCAAATTAGTGACCACCACAACACTATTCGTGACCTTAAGAAGCGCATCACCGGTTTGAAAGCAGAGCGGGAGTGGCTGAAGAAGGAGGCTGAGGACGGGAGGGCTCAGGTTGTCGAGGAGTTCAAGACCTCAGAGGAGTATCAACACACATTGGATGACATTTTCGCAAGCTCCATTGAGGCTGGGTTTAATCACTTTAGGAGAAGGGCTCTGCATCATTATCTTGACTTTGCCAAGGTTGCATAGACCTGGGGGCCTTATGACACCATTTCCCCTACTATCGAGGATACCCCTGCTGCCTATGTTTCCGAGGAGAATGTTGGGGAAAAAGAGAATGAGGAGGTCGCAGATCCACCTATCGAGGGCTGAGCTATCGCCTATAATTCATTGTTGTTGCCTTCCCGTGTTTTCGTTGATGTCATTTTCTTTCCCTTTTTTTTTGGCTATTGGCGTAAACAACTCGACATACCAAGCTTTATGACTTGTATAACTTTTTCCTTAGTTAATGAAAGAATGTTTCTATACTCTGGCATTGTGTGCTTCATTAGCGCAGTGATGGTTTGAGGAGGATTCTTGAAGATGGAGAAGTTGAATGGTGAGTGGCGAAATTCGTGTTGTATGGTCGTAACGACTATATTTGGAAAGTATTTACCATAGAAGAAGTTGAAAGCAAGGGAAAATGGGTCATTTGTAGTAAATATAGCACTGACTTTAGTTATAATAGCAAGAGTGCTACTGACCACTTGAACAGACATATTCTCAATCATCAAAAAAATGAAGAAGAAAGGAAACAATTGTTGTGTAATTTATGCACAGTTAGTTCAGGCAAGTGTACATTAGTCAAATGTGCGTATAATGATGAGAAAAGTATCGATCCCATAGAGGCTAGATCACAGTACCAAATCAATTTTAAACTAACCTAAGTTGAACTCGTGAATCAATTGAATGAATAAAAACTAAAAGAATTAATGCAAATCCAAGAACTTAATAAAAACTGAATTGATGGATGAATGCAGCAAGGATTTAGATTTTATTAAATCAATGTTATATAATTATCTATTTAATCCAACTCAAGACCGAAATTACCCTAAGGTATATTAAGCTTCCTTGATTCTTTTAAGGTTATAGAAGGGGATTTGACTCACTAAGCTTCTTTGATTCTCACACATGAGCTAATCATCTTTTGATATCATAGTCTAACATGCGATTTTTATTGCCTAAGGATCTAATTCATAACAATCCTTTCACCAGTCATGCATGAATCATCAAATCATTAAAAGACTGGTCAATTCTTTTAAAGCATTAAGCATAGAAATAAAAATTCCTCATGCAAATAATAAAGGTCTTGAATTGAATTAAGCAAGTAACTATATAATCTTAAGATCAAAATCCATCTAAACCCTAGCATAGAGAATTTAGTTAGACATCATTAAATTCAACATACTCAAGAAAATTAAAGGGGAAACACAGCAAGAATACATCAAAGAATGAATAGAATAATAAGAAAATTCTAGCCTTTAGAGGTCGAAGACAAGTGTAGCAACTAAGCCTTCCACTTTCTTAGATTTGGATTGTTCATCTCCTTCTCTAGCGTGTTGAAATTGCTTCCTCTTTTTTTCTCTTCCAAATTCTCTCTAAAGATGTACCCCTTTGCCTTGAGTCTATGATCCTTTTTATAGTGCAGCCTTCCCTCAATTGCTTCTAAATGCAGACTCCTAATTCAATACAAATTAGGTCTCTTAGTCTTTATCTCAATTGAATTTCAATTTCTTCTGCACTACCAACTGTCAGACCTGAAACTTGTAGCTCAAATTGCACTTGGTTAGCAGTGGAATTAGGTCGAGTGATAAATACAAGAGTTGTAGCCTATCTCTTAGCTTTAATTATCTGATTGAATCACCTCAAATTGAGTTGTATGAAGAAAGTTATGCTCACAATACGGGAACTATATCAAAATAGGAAATTTTCTTATTTTTGTGCATACAAATCAAATCCGATTTCAATAGATTCTCTCCTTCATGGCTACATCATGGAGCATCATTGCTGCATGGTCCTTCCTCTATGATTATCTTGATCAATTAAATCGAACTCTTTCTTAAAATTGCACAATTAAACTCCAAATCATCTTGCAAGATAATTTCATCATAATTAGTGCAATATCATGCTAATTCCAAAAACATTGTAACCAAAATCATCAAGTTAGAGGTATGAAAATATGTACAAATATAGACTTATAAAATACCCCCAAAGTTAGATTTTAATCATCCTCAATCAAAATATGAATAAAATCATAATTAAGCTCATGAATTGATCATTCTTTGCTTATCTTGATTTTCCAAAGTATATGCCTCAAAGATAGTATAAGGTATATAACTTAGAAAGCATTTAAAATATCATCCAAGAATTATCATGAATCTTATGCTAGCAAAATCTCATCATGAAAATTGAAGTGTGTGTGTGTGTGTGTGTGTGTGTGTGCCAATTTTCGAGTGTCCTACATGCTTCTTAGCTCAAATCATGCAAACCAATGGATCTTTGAAAATTTTGGATATTCCATAGGCTTTCTATTCATAGTCCTTTTCCACTAATGTAGACAATCATAAAACTTTAGATCAATAGGTCTTTATTAAGCTTGTAGTGTGAGGCCTAGGTAGGGGCTAACAAAGAAAGGATAAAGAATTACAAAGCAAGAGAGCATAGAAAGGTATGCACATATAAATGTACTCTCCAGATATTCTCATATTCATTATTTTTCACATGTATTACAACCCCCAAACTTATTTCTTTTGATCTTCTTGGGTAGTGAATAAACTTTTCTACACATAATTTTAGGCTCATGATATATTTCTGAAGCCTATTTTCTTTCTTTCTTTACATTTTTTTTTGTTTCTTTTTCTTTCATCTTCCCTTCTTTCATTCATCAACATCATTGTGCAAAATTAAGCTCTCTTAAAGGGTAGATCATGATTTTTTGGGTTTGACAAGTTAGGTACAATGAGTGTTAAAGAAAATAATTTGAATGGTTGTAAATCATATGCTTTGCATATGCTATTCTTTTGAAAAGGCTCAAAAGTGTAACTAATGATTGAAATATATCAAGGTAGATTTGAAAAAGGCTTAAACACTCCAAAGATGGCCTAAATTATCTCCAAAGTAATATATTGTTTAGGACTTCACCTCAAAGGCTAATTAAACAAGTTCTAGAATATCACATAATGATCATATTATTCCATATATCTCACAAAACCATTCGCCAAGTTCCACATAATTCACAAGATCATGGATTTTGTGCTCAAGAATTTCAACTTTCATGATACAATAGAGTTAACACGAGAATCAATCAATCCTCGAAATTAGCATTTATCTTCCTTTTCTAAGTCATATTCAATTTCAATCAAGAATTTATCATAGGCTTTTAGTCATCAAGAAAAATTCAGCAATCATAAACTTAAGCTAATAGCATATTTCGAAAAAAAAATGGTGCAATCATACCATGCTCATGCTTTTAGTCGTTAGCTTCATTCTGTTTCCATTTTCATGGATCCTTCAAGTGAAAGGTGGACTTGAAGAAAGGATTATGTCCACCATCAATGTAAGGCTTCAATCTTTGCCCATTGACATTGAAAGTCCCCCTTAGTTTCATTAGATACTTCAATTGCACCATGAGAAAAAACTCTAGTTACTATGTATGAACCACTCCATCTTGACTTAAGTTTGCCAAGAAAAAACTTCAATCTAGAATTATAAAGAGGAACCTTGTCTCCAACTGTAAACTCTTTATTTTTAATGTGTGCGTCATGCCATGCCTTGTAAATCAAAATTAAGTAGCTTCATTACCCAATATGCTTTATGCACTAATTCAATAGGGAGGTGACATGCCTTACCAAACACCAACCTATAAAGAGAAATTCCAATGGGTGTTTTGAAATTTGTACTATAGGCCCAATGTGCATCATCCAATTTCATTGACCAATCCTTCCAAGATAAGTTCACAATCTTTTCCAAAATACCTTTCAATTCCCTATTTGAAATTTCTACTTGTCCACTAGTTTGGGAATGATACAAGGTAGCAATCTTATGGGTAACACCATATTTAATTAATAAATTATCAAACTATTTATTGCAAAAATGTTTACTCCATCACTAATGATATCCCTCGGTGTACCAAATCTAGTAAAAATATTTTTTTTCAAGAATTTGATTACAACCTTAGCATCATTAATGGGATATGCAATTGCTTCCACCCATTTACTTACATAATCAACAGCAACAAATATATACTCATTATTGAAGGATTTTGGAAAATGACCCATGAAATCAATGCCCCAAACATAAAAAATATCACAAATAAGAATATTGTTCAGGGGCATCTCATTTATCTTTGATATATTACCTGTCCATTGGCATTGATCACAAGAACTTACATAGTCATAAGCACCTTTAAATAATGTAGGCCAATAAAATCATCTTCGTAAAACCTTTGTTGCCGTCTTGGATGGTCCATGGTGTCCACCTGCTTCTTTGTCATGACAAAAACTAAGTATACTCCACACCTCTTCCTTTAGTATACATCTTCTCACCATGCCATCTACACAAATCTTGTATATATATGGTTCCTACCAAAGATAATGCCTTACATCAGATAAAAATTTCTTCTTTTGATGAAAAGAAATGTTATGGGGCAATTCGTCACCTACAAGAAAATCAGCATACCACGGTTCATCATTATCATGCACAAAACATAATTTTTCATCAAAAATTTATCTTGCAAAGGGTGTTCATCCATGCTCTCCACATACTCCCCGTCCAATCTAGACAAATGATTAGCTACCATGTTTTCGATGCCTTTCTTGTCTTTGATTTCTAGGTCAAATTCTTACAACAATAAAATTCATCTTATTAACCTACGTTTTGCATCTTTTTTAGCAAATAAATACTTTAATGCAAAATGGTCAGTATAGATAATCACTTTAGACAAGATAAAAAAATGTCTAAATTTTTCAATAGCAAATATTACAACAAATAATTCCTTTTCACTTGTTGTATAATTTCTTTGTGCCTCATTCATGGTTCTACTTGCATAATAAGTGGTATGAAATTTCCTGTCTATTCTTTGTCCTAAAATTGCACCTAAAGTATCACCACTTGCATCACATATGATCTCAAAAGGCAAATTCCAAATGGGGGCCACAACTATGGGAGCTTGGATCAATTTCTCTTTTAAACAATTAAATGCATGCAAACAAGCACTATCAATCACAAACGGTGCGTCATTCACTAAAATATTAGTTAGAGGCCTAGCAAATTTAGAAAAGTCCTTAATGAACCTTCTATAAAAACCTGCATGTCTCAAAAAACCTCTAACTTTTTTCAATGATTTTGGAGGGGGAAATTTCTCAATTAATTCAATTTTAGCTCTATCCACTTCAATACCTTTAGAAGATACTTTGTGGCCTAAAACAATTCTTTCCTTAACCATGAAATGACATTTTTCCCAATTAAGAATAAGGTTAGATTCATCACATCTTTTAAGCACCAAAGACAAACTATGCAAGCATGCATCGAATGATCCAAAAAACAGTGAAATCATCCATAAATATCTCCATAAAATCATCAATGAAATCTAAAAATAGAGACATAATGCATCTTTGAAAAGTAGTAGGGGCATTGCACAAACCAAAATGCATTTTCCTAAATGAAAATGTTCCATAAGAGCATGTAAAGGTAGTTTTCTCTTGATCTTCAGGAGCAATAGGAATTTGGTGATAACCAGAATAACCATTAAGAAAATAATAAAATTCATAGCTGGCAAGTTTTTCAATCGCTTGATCAATAAAGGAAAAGGGGAAATGATCTTTTCTAGTAACATCATTTAATTTCCTATAGTTGATACATACCCTCCAACCTGTTACTGTCCTTGTAGGGATTAATTCATTATTTTCATTTTCGACTACAGTGGTTCCACCCTTTTTTGGCACAACTTGCACAGGACTTACCCAAGAAGAATCTGAGATAAGAAAGATAATACCTAAATATAGTCATTTTATCACCTCTTTCCTTACTACCTCTTTCATATTAGGATTTAACCTCATTTGGGGCTACACCATAGGCTTGAATCCTTCTTCCATCATGATTTTGAGCATGCAAACTAATTGACTTATTCCTTGAATGTTGCCAATGCTCCATCCAATCACCCTTTTATGTTCCCTAAGTACCCTTATCTTCTTTAAGACTTGTTAAGTAAGAAGAAATAATCACAGGTAAGGTAAATGAATTCCCCAAATAAACCTATTAAGTAAGAAGAAATAATCACAGGTAAGGTAAATAAATTCCCCAAATAAACATATGTTAAATGCAAAAGAAGAGGTTTAAGTTCAAGAATAGGAGGCTTCTCGATTGATGGTTTGGCTTTTGAAGAAGAGGAAGAAATATCAAAAGGCAAAATTTTTTTCTCTTTTTGTCACGAATCCTCTTTGCTTTTCTCCCAAATAGCCAATAGCCTCCTTATGCCTCTCATCTAAAATTTGTTCATTCACATTAAAAGAGTTAGCAATGCAATTTTCTATAGGATCATCTAACCTAAATGCATAAAATTTTCTTTCTACCAAATCATCAATGCAATCTATCATTAAGACTTGTTTTCATCATTAGAATGTTTCATAGCCTTAAACACATTAAAAATAACTTCCTCATCATTAATCCTAAGGCTAAGTTTTCCTTGTTGGACATCAATTAAAACTTTTCCTGTGCCAAGAAAATGTCTCCCTAAAATTAGGGTCATATCATAATTTTCTTCCATGTCCAAAACGATGAATTCAACAG
This sequence comes from Nelumbo lutea, assembly GCF_056320005.1. NCBI lineage: Eukaryota > Viridiplantae > Streptophyta > Magnoliopsida > Proteales > Nelumbonaceae > Nelumbo > Nelumbo lutea. Next base: position 52,651,075 of record NC_142689.1, on the reverse strand, counting down.
GAAAAATAAATTTATCTACCTTTACCAAAATATCTTCCACTACTCCCCTTGGATATTTAATACTTCTATCAGTCAATTGTAGAGAAACAGTGGTAGGTGTTGGTTCCTTCAATCCAAGCTTCCTGAAGATAGAAAAAGGCATCAAATTAATGCTTGCACCAAGATCATATAAAGCCTTATCAAAATTAATTTCAACAATGGTGTACGGAATAGAGAAGTTCCCTGGATCCTTGAGTTTTAGAGGTAATTTATTTTGTAGGATTGCTGAGCATTCCTCATTAAGTTTTACCATCCCAAACTCCTGCAATTTTTTTTTATTTGAAATTATTTCCTTCAAAAATCTGACATAACTTGGCATTTGAGAAATAGAATCAAAAAGATGAATGTTAATATGCAACTTTTGAAACACCTCTAGAAATTTAGAAAATTGCTTATCCAAGTTAGCTTTAAGAAATCTTTTAGGAAAAGGAAGAGGGGGTTTGTAGGATCTTAAAATAAGAGTAGAAGAACTTCCCTTTTTCTCCATTGATGACTCATAATCTCCTTCTTTGGCTTCAAGGTTTTGGCTTTCTTCCTCTTTTACCTACTCATCATCTTTTTCTTCTTTTCTAAGTTCTTTTCCACTTTACGGAGTGATGGCCTTTACTTGTTCCCTTGGATTCTTCCCAATATTGCTAGGTAATCCTCCTTGTGGCCTTGCCAAAATTGCCTGAACAAGTTGTTGTTGCTGCTGAAATTTTGCCATCATATCCTCTAAATTTGGCTTCTTTTCTTGTAGATTTTGTTGTTGCTACTATTGAAATCCAGGAGATGCTCTTTGTTGGTTATTACTCAAAGAAAAATTTGGATGGCTTTTCCATCCTGAATTGTAAGTGTTGGAGTAGGAATTGAAATTGAACTTATTGCCACCATAAGAAAAAAAATTAGCTTGTTCAGAAGAAGAAGAAAATGGATTTCCTACTTGACAATCTACAAAAGTGTGTCCCCCTTGCCCACAAAGCTCACAAGAAGAGAAGGGAACAAAAGAAACACTCGTAATTGAAACCCCCAAACTTTCTAATTTCTTATTTAATACAGCAAGTTGAACTGATAATTCAGTGATAAAATCGGCATTATAAATTCCTACTCCCTTTTTATTTTCTCTCTCATTGCCCCATTGATAGCTATTGGCCGCTGTCTCCTCCAAAAGTTCATATGCTTCTTCGGGAGTTTTTCTCATAAGGGTATCACATGTAGCTGCATCCAACATTGAATGATTAGATTGATTAATGTCACTATAAAAGGTTTGCACTTGCATCCAAACATGTAGACCATGGTGAGGATACTTCCTAAGCAGTTCCTTAAATCTCTCCCACAACTCATATAAGGTTTCATTATCAAATTGAGAAAATGTTGTTATGTCATTCCTTAATTTAATCGTTTTAGCAGGTGGAAAATGCTTAGATAAAAACTTTTGTGTCAAGTCATCCCATGTAGTAATCAAACCTACAGGAAAAGAGTTAAGCCAATCTTTTGCTTTGTCCCTTAAGGAGAAAGGAAATAACCTATGTCTAATGGCATCATCACTAACTCCATTATGCTTAAAAGTATCACATATTTCAAGAAAATTAGTAATATGAGAGTTAGGATCATCATTGGGGCCAGAAAGTTGCACACTCATCTGGATCATTTGAATAATTTTAGGCTTAATCTTAAAAATGTTTGCTTGCACATCCGGGCTCCTAATGCTTGATGTAGTACCACCCGGAGTAGGTATAGTGTAGGAGATCAATGTCCTTGGATTATTTTGGTCTTGATCCATTTTGTTCTTTCTCTCCCTCATTCGCTTTTTTAAAGTCCTTTTGATTTCTTGATCAAGAGCTATTAATTCTCCACCACTAGTGCGTGTCATGCACTAGGAACCTTCAAAGAAAAGAAAAAGAAAAAAAATTAAAAATTTCCTAAAAAATTTTAAAAGTCAAACCCAACAGAAATTAAAATGGAAATTTTTAAATCTGAAAATAAAAACAAAAAGATGTTCAATCTAAGGCTAATTCAGGTAGTTTTGATATGCAATAAACTAGTCATCAGCAACGGCGCCAAAAACTTGTTTTATAATTTATGCACAGTTAGTTCAAGCAAGTGTACTTTAGTCAAATGTGTGTATAATGATGAGAAAAGTATCGATCCCATAGAGACTAGATCACAGTACCAAATCAATTTTAAACAAACATAAGTTGAACTCGCGAATCAATTGAATGAATAAAAACTAAAAGAATTAATGAAAATCCAAGAACTTAATAAAAACTGAATTGATGGATGAATGCAACAAGGGTTTAGATTAAATTAAATCAATGTTATATAATTATCTATTTAATCCAACTCAAGACCAAAATTACCCTAAGGTATATTAAAGTTATTTGCATGTGATGGTGGATTTCCCTAAATTAATTTATAAGCTTTCTTAAGTCAAATTAATCCTTTATTAATCCAATTCTACCATCAAATTTCTAAGTGGTTGTCAAAAGGAAAAATAAGCATTAATTTCTTTGGAAGCCTCTAATCGTAGAAGGGGATTTAACTCACTAAGCTTCCTTGATTCCCACAAATGAGTTAATCATCTTTCGTTATCATAGTATCATGTGATTTTTATTGTCTAAGGATCTAATTCATAACAATCCTTTGGTCAGTCATGCATGAATCATCAAATCATTATAAGATTGGCCAATTCTTTTAAAGCATTAAGCATAGAAATAAAAATTCCTCATGCAAATAATAAAGGTATTGAATTGAATTAAGCAAATAATATATTATCTTAAGATTAAAATCCATCTAAACCCTAGCTAAGAGAATTTAGCTAGACATCATTAAATTCAACATACTCAAGAAAATTAAAGGGAAAACACAACAAGAATACATTAAAGAATGAATAGAATAAAAAGAAAATTTTAGCCTTTGGAAGTCGAAGACAAGTGTAGCAACTAAGCATTTCTCCCTCTCGGATTTGGATTGTTCATCTCCTTCTTTAGCGTACTAAAACTGCTTCCTCTCTTCTTTTGATGTGCTGAGGCCGCTTCCTCTTTTTTTCTCTTCCAAATTCTCTCTAAAGATGTGCCCCATTGCCTTGAATCTATGGTCCTTTTAATAGTACAGCCTTCCCTCAATTGCTTCTCAATGCAGACTCCTAATTCAACACAAATTAGGTCTCTTAGTCTTTATCTCAGTTGAATTCCTATCTCTTTTACACTGCCAACTACCAAACCCAAAATTTGCATCTCGAATTTCACTTGGTTGGTGGTAGAATTAGGTTCAGTGATAAATACAAGAGTTGTAGCCCTATCTATTATCTATAATTATCCATTTGAATCACCTCAATTCGACTTGTATGCAAAAAGTCATGCCCAAAATACGGGAACTATATCAAAACAGAAAATTTCCCGATTTTTGTGCATACATATCAAATCCGATTTCAATGGATTCTCTCCTTCATAGCTGCATCATGGAGCATCATTGTTGCGTGGTCCTTCCTCTATGATTATCTTGATCAATTAAATCGAACTCCTTAAAATTGCACAATTAAGCTCCAAATCATCTTGCAAGAAAATTTCATCATAGTTAGTGCAATATCATACTAGTTCCAAAAATATTTTTACCAAAACCATCAAGTTAGAGGTGTGAAAATATGTACAAATATAGGCTTATCAACAAACATCACAAACACAAACTGAGTGTGGGTTTTTTGCTACTTTCAAATATTCTCAAGAAAAAATGAGACAAGAATTAGAAAAATATATTGTACATGCTAAACAACCATGTTTATTAGCTGAAGATACTAAGCTTGGAAGATCTTTATAACATTCTATAAATCAACAATTTAAAAAAGTTTCTAAAAACACTATTTATTCAGATGCTTTAAATTTTTTTATTCATATAAAGAAAATTTAATCTCTATTTTATTAAATCTTACATCTAAAGTTGCTATTACTTCTAATATTTTTACTTCTAAATATAATATAAGTTATATTTGTGTTACTGATCATTTTATTAATAAAAATTGGCTTTTACAAAAAAGAATTTTAAGTTTTACTAGGCTTGAATTGCCACATACTAGCCCAACAATTGCTGCAAATATTTTAAATACTTTACATAATTATAGAATTGAAAAATAAACTTTCTTCTATTAGTTTTGATAATGTTAGTAATAATGATTAAGGAATAAATATTTTAAAATCTCAATTGAAACATGTTTAAATGGTAAATTATTTCATATTAGATGTGCATGTCACATATTAAATTTATGTGTTGAGGATGCTTTAAATATTATTTCTCATCATATTTCTAAAATTAGAAATTGAATTCTGTATTTTAGAAGTTCTAGAACAAGAAAACAAGAATTTAAATATTTATGTCAAAATTATAGTTTAAAATATAAAAATTTTGTATTATATGTTTAACATAAGTGGAGTTCTACCTATTCTATATTAGAAATTTGTATTTCTTACAAACAAATTCTTATTGATTTTTATAATGCAAAAGTGTCACATCAAGAAGACTGGTAAATGGCAGTTTGTATAAAAGATGTTTCACAAAATTTTTATGGTACAACTAATGAATTTTTGGGTGTTTATTATAAAACTATTTGTATTTTAATTAATAATTTATTTATGACTAGTGAAATTTTTTACAAAATATAGAAAAATCCAAATTTAAAAGTATTATTGAAATAATGGAAAATAAATTTAAAAAATATTGGGAGAAATTTTATCCTCTTTGTTTTACAATATTATATCGTAGGATTAGTAAAGATGGTTTAGATGTTTTACTTGCATCATATTGTCAAAATATGAATGTTGAAATCAAAAATAAAAAAGAAGAAATTAATAATTTATTACTTGAAATGTACAATTTATATGAATCTCAAATGGTAGGGCATAGGAAAATTGCAACTTGTATAGGTGCAACTTCCACTTCTGAAACATCTAGCTCCAATAGTCAAAAAGAAAATTTTTGGTCTCTAATAAATAAGGATTGAAACATCGATACGATATATCCGATACCGGGTATATCGTATCAGTATCATTAGTGCTCGACATGGGATATGCTAAGGCCGGATATGTATCGTGGCAGTCGTTTGTATCCCGCCGATATGAACCGATATAGAACGATACACCACCCACGAGATGCGAATGTGCATATTCTTCTGAAAAAGAAAGTTAAAGGGAATTGAACTTACGAGCTATGAGAGCTTAACATTTGCACCTATAAACCAACACGCCACTCTGCCTTTTGTGTTTATGAGTAAATGAATATAACTTTTATTTGTTTATTACTTCAAGGTGTATGCAACTTTAAATTTTCCCAGGCACAACATGACAAATGTACCAACAAGTTCTCCAAGATTTCTCATAAATTGTTGGAGCAATAGAGCAATGAAGTTTAATAATAAAGGCCCAAAATATGTCTACAGTCTACTTTTTGATTATATCTATTACCTATTATAAAGGCCCACTTAAATCCATGGACATCATCTTTTATATCCTTATAATGTCCTCTCTCTCTCTCTGTTGTATTCATTACTATGTTGTTTAGAACTAAGTCTACATGGACAAAACAGATTTTAGATCTTCCATGCATAATAAAACAAGAATACTAGAGCCTGGATAAGGTTGCCACTCAAAGAGAAATCACTTTTTTTCTAAGATTATTTGTCATATTAAATGAGATAGTTAGGAATCCTTCCCAACATCATAAAGGCAATATCTTAATGGGGGAATTTTTCTCCTTCTTCACTGATCATAACTAAGAGGTTCTCTCAGCTTCTACATGCTTGAAGCTCTCTTGTGCTTCACAAGCTCCTACATTTCAAACAAGTTACAAGAATACATGGTAAAATATAGTGATGTAGCGTGATCCGGTCACTCCTAGCTGGCACTCATGTGGCTCCTAAGTGCAGAGGGAAAACGAAGGCTAAGAGTGCAAAGGGAACACTCTGATGATTAAGTCAGTATTCTATGCGAGAAGCAAAGGGAAAACGAAGTCTAAGAGTGCAGATTGCGTAGGTGGTTTGAAGATACCTTGTTCCTTGAAAATCAGCTTCTTATAACAGAATTCCGTTGCATCAGGCCCTCTAGCTTCTGACAAGGTGGGTATGACCACCACTATCAGTCTGCCATAGTCGTTACAGGCAAGGCTGAGGTGGCACGCGTGGGGCTGTCGTTGTAGGGTACATGCCTGTCAGGTGTAAGGCACCTTCTAAAGGTGGCAGGCCCGACGCTGTCTGACGAGGGGCATGGCTGCTGTCCCCAGATTTGTCGGGTACGGTGGTTGGGCAGGAGATCTTTCGGTAGTGCGCCAAACTACCCTTTCGCGAGTTACCCTGTGTTGGGCTATCCCATAGGCAGCGAGCTGCCTCTGGCAAGCTATGCCAAGCTACCTGGCCCGAAGTGTTTTCACTCTGGGGTATCTAGAGATGGGTTGGTGAGCTCCCATCGGGGAGTGGTCCGAAGCCCAACCGGAGGAGCTCGGGTATAGGGAGAGGTTAGGGTACCCCGACCTCAGGGTATCCCGAAGTGCCTTAACCCTGGGGAGGAGAGGCAAGACGGATTTTGGCAAGTAGTTTATCCATCCAGTTGCCGAGCTCAACTCAATGGGACCCTCCCCCCGAGTTGTGGTCATGTCAGTTGTGCTATCACGTTGAGTCACTGTTTGAGCAAGGTCACGCCCACATGTACCCGTGCTACGAGGTCGGGCCAAATCACCCTCCATCAATTGCCCCCCACTCCCTGCGCTGGCGGCGATGACCCAGCGCGGGGAGGTCATGACGCGCCGGGTGGATTTGGAGTCGGTATTCATTCCACTTTGTCGTGCGCTCCGTCCAGCTGGACCGGTCTAGTGCCCTGTTTGATAAAAAAAGACTCAAGTGGAATAGGGAGACCCTTGGCCATTTTCTTCGCCACAAAGCTCTCGTCGTTAGCGTTTGAGCTCGCGTCAGAGGTCTCTTAGCTCGGGTCTTCCAGTTCGTCCTGTTCTCCCAGTCCGGTTGTATTCCTTTGGTGAGTCCTCCTGGGCTTCCTTTCCCCTTTGAATTTGTTTCTTCCCTTCAATTCACTATGTCATCTAGTGTAGACAGCCTTATCAACAAGCCCGAGGTGGGTACCTTGGCTCAGGGTCGGCTCGGGGTGGCTCTTTTGCTGCTCAGCCATCCAAAGTACGGTGCCTTCGGGTCATCTGGCATCCACCTCCCACCGAGATCGGGAGCCAGATCAGTTCGGCGCTTCTATAATGACTTTGGAGAGGCTTCAGGACCTCATACAAAGGTTCAACCTCCCTGGGGAATACTCATATAGCATTCCCACCGGCAACTTTCCATGGGAACATGGTCCTAACGAGATCGTGATCTTTAGGGAGTAACTGATAGCCGGGCTCCGACTTCCTCTTCACCCTTTGATCGTTGAGGTGTTGGTACACTTTAACATCACCCTGGACCAACTTCATCCAAACTCCATATGGAATGTGGTGGGGTCCATTTCTCTTTGCTTTGATCGTTCTCTCTCTATAGATTTAGATCTTCTTAGCACAATTTTGGCCATAAAGAAGAGTGCTTCGGGTGCTCTCCTCGGGCACAGGCGGTCCTACTACATGTCCCCCCGCCCGGGTTTCAAACTCATGCACAAGCTCCCGAGTAAAGTCCCAGCTTGGAAGCGGGACTACTTCGTAGTTCGGAGCAGCACGGGGTGGCCCTTCCCCACTGATTAGAGGATGGCCGTTCAAGACCCCAGTGTCATCCTAGACGGGAAGACCAAGAAGGCACTTCAGACACTGGCTCAGCATGGGTTGAATTATAAAGACTTCACATCCGAGGAGAAGCTCATCTAGGCCAGCTTGAGCCCGAATAGGTTTTCCTTCATTTCGGCTTTTTGTTCATATGTTTACTTCGGGTTGTTGATGTCACATTTTGCTGCAGGTCCCATGGAGGCGGAGAGAATAGATAACCAAAAGCTCTTCTGCCAAATGAAGAGAAAGAAATGCATAGCCAAGAAGGCGCGTGTTGAGTCCCCGCGAGCTTCAGCCGAGCCCCAACCTCCACAGACTTCAGCCTCGGGACCCAAGGTGGTAGCGGAGCCTGTCATCGACTTGGATGAAGGAGTTGTGCCTCAGGGGCCTGAGGTGATAGTGGAGCCTGTCGTTAGGCCCACCGAACTTGTTGCCAAACCCGTCAGACCTGCTGGTGAAAGCGTTGCCGAGGCCAGTGCTGCAGGTGCTGTTGCCGGGGCTCATCTTGCCGAAGCTGCCGCCAAGGCCTCTAAGAGTTCCACTCATGATGTGGAGATGACGGCATCCAGCTCGGAGGGTTAGGGGAGCCAAACCATCCTAAACCCCTAGTGCAGCCTGGAGAAGAGCAAGCTGGCTGCATACTCGGGGGAGGTCAGCGAGTGGGCTGAACTCACTCCTAGTCAGTTCGGTGCCCGAGTTGCCACTCATACTATGGTGGTGAGTCTCTCTTCTCTTTTCTTCTTTTTTTTTTGGTTTCCCTTTTGCAGGTGAACTCTGCCATTCGCACCTTGACCCTTCAATCAAATCGGCACCTGAGGCGGGCTTTGGAGGCTGAGAAGTCATCCCGCGCAGCCCATACTGAGTTGAGGGCAGCTCGTTGTCAGGTCCACCGCCTGGAGAGTGACGCCTCGGCTCAGAAGAGCTTCATCGAGCTGTTAATGGCAGAGAAGGGGGAGCTGGCCCGAGACAAAGATAAGCTGAGGGACGAGGTAAATGGACTCAAGGTCAGTCAAGAGGCCTTAGGGTTCGAGGTGAACAGCCTCAAGGCTGAGCAGGATGCCGTAAAGCTCGAGGTGCAAGGCCTCAAGGAGGCAAAGGAGAAGCTAGAGCGCGAAGTGGGGTACCTCCAGAAAGATATAATAGAAAAGACTGCGATCTTCGAGGGTGCTCTCAAGGAGGCCAAGACTCAGGCCATCATCAACTACGACAATTCTTCAAGGTTTGACGACATGATGACGAAGGCCTACCATAAGGGCTTCAAGCTCAGTCGGTGGCTAATCAGGAACCTCTACCCCGTTCTGGATACGAACGCCATCACTACTTCGCGGATCACTGACGACATCGTGCGTTAGTCAAAAGATGACCCTGATTCCGAAGATGAGGGCACCGAAGATGAAGTAGAGGATGCTAGTCCAGTTACTACCCCCGAGGAGGTCCCTGATAGAGGCGATGAGCTCCCGAAGTAGTTTGCTCTTTGTATTTGTAAACTGAATCTTCTCCCCTTTTCTTTCTTGTAGTTAAGACATTCTCAACGGAATTTATGTACTGAACCTCCTGTAATGAAGAGATTTTTTCTTTCTTTTTGCCAAAAGTTTGTGCATTTTATTTTGTCGGAGTGGTCATTCACCCCAAGTTGTTACCCTATCGAATTGAACTTCTGAAGTGGGTGTTCCTTAACGGCCATCGTGGCCCCGAACTGTTTAATAGGGGTAGCCTTGTGTATGCCGGGGTGAGGGACATAGTAGGGTGCATGCCCAACCTGTTTGCACCTGAGGTAGTTTGTCGTCAGTTGTCCTTACGGGTTCAACACTTCACATGACAGGGCGGGCTATTGTTGTAAGGCTCGTGCTTGAGCCGCAGGTGGCTCAGGCGCTGCAAGTACTTAGTTCATGCTAACGGGGCAACTTAGTTTTGTATGCTGTCGGAGCTTCTTCATTAGCTCGGCGTTTCAGCCCTTAGGCTAGAGGAGTGGCTCGTGGCCCACTCTAAGGGTCTGCCCATGCCATAGAGGCGACCTGGTCCTGTGGTGCCAAGGTCATATTAGCTCGATATTCTGGCTCTTAGGCTTTTGGGAGTGGCTCGTGTCCGACTCACTTCTTATAGATAGTATTCTCTTAGGTTGACAATATTCCATGTCCGAGGTACTTGTTTCCCTTCAAGGGTCTCAAGCTCGTATGTTCCTTCCCCGAGCACTCATTTCACTCGGTAAGGGCCTTCCCAGTTGGACCCGAGCTTGCCAACGCTGGGCTCAGGTACCATGACTTTACGAAGGACCAGGTCGCCAACGCGGAGATTCTGCTTCTTGACCCTGGCGTTATAGTACCGAGCTACTCTCTGCTGGTAGGCTATTGTCTAGATGTACGGGAGGTCCCTTACTTCGTCAAGTAGATCGAGGTTGGTACATAGCTTATCTTCGTTTGTCTGATCACTATATGCTTCTAATCGTAGCGTAGGTACTTCGATCTCTACGGGAATCACTACTTTGTTGTCGTAGATGAGATTGAAGGGTGTTTCTCCCGTGGCGGTCTTCTTCGTAGTCCGATAGGCCTATAGAACATTGGGTAGTTCATCTACTCATAATCCTTTATCTCGGTCCAGTCGTGCTTTTAGTCCACGGAGGATAGCTCTGTTCGTGACTTCTGCCTGACCATTTGCTTGAGGGTGAGCGACTGAACTAAAATTTTGTCGAATTTCCATGTCCTAGCACCAGTCTTGGAATTTGATATCCTCAAACTGCTTGTCGTTGTCAGAAATCAATACTCGAGGTAATTCAAAGCAGCACACGATGTTCTTGCAAATGAAGTTTTGGACATTTCGGGTTGTGATCGTTACAAGGGGTTCGGCTTCTACCCACTTGGTGAAGTAGTCCACTGCTACTACTAAAAACTTCCTCCCACCCGTTGCTGGCGGGAATGGCCCGAGTAGATCGATGCCCCACTATGTAAAGGGCCACGGGTTGGTGAGACACTTGAGGTTGGCAGCGGGTTGGTGGTGAATATTGGCATGTCTCTGACATTTGTCACATTTTCTAACGAGCTTAATAGCATCTGCCTTCATTGTTGGTCAATAATACCCTTGTCGAAGTGCTTTCTAGGCAAGGGCCCTGCCCCCTAAGTGCCCGCCGCACAACCCCTCATGAGTGTCACAGAGTACGAGCTCGGTTTCGGTAGGCCGCAAGCAATACAGATAGGGGAGCGTGTAGGATCTCTTGTACAGCCGTTCATCTATCATGACATATTTGGCTGCCTGGCGCTGCACCCTGCTAGCTGCATTGCAATCTGTAGGGAGGGTCCGGTGTAGTAGGAAGCTCGCGAGTGGGTCAATCCAGCTCGCCTCTGCTTGACTGATAGGAGCGACCTCCTCTTCCCCCCCCCCCCCGAGAATGGTGTCGTCTATGGGAAACGCTTCAAAAAGTACGGGCGGAGCTTCCGAGCAGCAATTACCAGTGCGTACGCTAGCTTTTCTATCTCCAGGCATCTCATTTCTACTCCCTGCAATACTTAACATAATAGATGGGTCGTTGGATCCGATCTACTTCTTTTATTAGTACCGAACTGACCACTTTGTCGCTTGCCAAGAGGTACAATTCTAAAATATCGCCCTCTTCGAGTCGGGTTAAGATCGGCACACTAGCGAGGTATTTCTTGAGCTCATCAAATGCGAGCTAACAGTCTTGGGTCCATTCGAACCCTTTGCTCTTGATTGCCTTAAAGAACAGCAAATAGCGGTCCGCTGATTTGGACATGAAGCGGCTCAGGGCGGCTATGCGGCCATTCAATCTCTAAACCTCCTTCAACTTCTGGGGTGATCTCATATCTAAAATGGCCTTGACTTTGTCCGGGTTGGCCTCAATGCCGCATTGGTTGACGATGTATCCTAGGAACTTGCCCGAGGTTACATCGAAGACACACTTGTTTGGGTTTAGTCTCATATTAAACTCACGCAAATTTTCAAAAAAAAAATGCAAATCTTGTATTAACTCATGTGAGAATTGGGTTTTGACAACCATGTCGTCTACATAGCACTCTACTTTTCTGTCAATTAACAATGCAAATAATTAGTTTACAAGCCTTTGAAAGGTTGCCCCTGCATTTTTCAACCCGAAGGGCATAATGTCGTAATAGTACAGACCGAACTTCGTGATGAAGGTAGTCTTTTCTTCGTCCGTTGGGTCCATCTTGATTTGGTTATAGCCCGAATAGGCATCCAAGAAACTTAGCAACTCGAGCCCTGAGGTCGCGTCCACCAAGCGGTCAATTCTGGGGAGCAGGAAGCAGTCTTTTGGGCAAGCCCGATTTAGGTCGGTGTAGTCAACGCACATGCACCACTTGCCACTGGCCTTATTTACCAGGACGGGGTTGGCTACCTAGTTCAGGCAATGGACTTCTCTTATGAAGTCAGCTATGAGGAGCTTCTCGACCTCCTCGTTGACCGCTTTCCACCGCTCCGGGGCTAGGTTGCATTTCTTCTATCTAACGGGCCTAACTATAGGATCAGTATTCAGCTTGTGAGTTATAAGGTCGGGGTCTATACTGGGCATCTCTGTCGCGGACCATGCAAAAATATCCAAATTTTGAAGTAAGAAACTTACCAGTTCTGATCATAGAGGTTCCTGGACGGAAGCACCGATCTGAAGCATCCGAGTTGGGTCTGCCACTGAGGTCAAGACTGTGACAGTTTATTCTATGGGCATGGCTCGTTCTTCGCCTTGTTTCGTAGGCCGCTCCAGTTCGAGGTCGTCAGCTACCTTGGTTTTTCCCTTCAGGGCGACGACATAGCACTTGCGGGACTCGAGTTGGTCACCCCGCGCTACCCCCACACCAAAGTCTATAGGGAACTTCATAGCCAGATGGTAGGTGGAGACCACCGCCCAAAGGATATTGGTGATCGGCCGACCTATTATGGCATTGTACGGGGAGGGGGTCGCGACCACCAAGAAGTCGTGGTTGAGTCAGACTACGCAGGGCCATGTGCCAACTTCCACAGGTACTGTTATCTTCCCAAGGGGCCAGACTTCTTCTCCGCTGAAGCCCACCAAAGGAGTGTCCGCAGGCCTAAGTCACTTTTCTGCAACTACAGTTGGTCGAACACAGCTTTGAAGAAGATATCTGTCGAGTTGCCCGAGTCAACGAGTACGTGCCTGACCTCGAAGTTGTTGATCCTTAGCTTTATCACAAGTGTGTCATCGTGGGGGTAATGGACCCCTCGTGCATCATCTTCCGTGAAGAAAATTGGCTCTTCTGTCCTTGGCCGCTTCGAAGGATTTTGTTCTTCCCATGCAGCTTTGCGAACTGACGTCCGAGCTACTGCTGAAGTGCAACCTGCGATGATCGATCTTCCCACTATGACATGGATGGTGGCCCGAACCGGCCTCTCTTTCGGAGGCTGCCTCTGCGACTGCTTGGCCGGCCTGCTGCTGGACTCAGGAGCATCCTTACCGTGCTCCCCTTGCCGACCTGCTTTATTATTATTATTGTTGTTTTGTACAAAGTTTCTTAAATATTACGACAGATAAGTTCTTCAATCTCGTCGTAGAGATTTTTACAATTTTCGGTGCTATGACCATGATCTTTGTGAAAGCTACAATATAGATTCTTATTTCTCTCGTTGGGATTTTCCCTCAAATGGGGTGGCCACTTCACATACGAAGCATCCTTGATCGCCATCAGGATTTTGACCCACTTCGTGTTTAGTGGGGTGTAATCAGTTCAGTCCGCTATAGGAGCTCGAAACGACTGACCTGGCTTTACCCCTCGACTTGCATCCTTTTTCTTTCGACAATCCCCTTGGCTGGAAGGCTCTCCTTCCCTCTTCCTCTTTTCGGGTGCACTCTCGCCCTTCTGGTTGATCTCCTCTTCGGTGGCTATGAACTTGTCTGCAAGCTTAAGAAATTCAGTTATGGTTGCTTGTTGGTTGTCGACCATGTGCCATTTGAACTCTTTGTGCGTCACACCTTTCTTAACTGTTGTAAGGTGCACGGCGGGGTCCAGGCACGGTATCTGCATGCAAGCATCATTGAACCACTTGACGTAGCCCCGGATGGATTCTCCTTCTCTCTACACTATGCTGAGGAGGCTCTCTTCAACTCGCGAGCACCGCTTATTGGTAACAAAGTGGGATGTGAAAGCCTGCGCGAACTGCATCCAACTTCTTATTGATCCGGGCATCAGGTTTTGGTACCATGTGCAAGCTACTTCTCTAAAAGTGGTGGAGAAGGTCACACACATGCACAACTCACTTGCTCTTGCTAGGTGCATCTACGACTGGAAGGCATCTATGTGATCATTTGGGTCGAAGGAACCGTCATACTTATCAAGAGGGGGGAGCTTGAAAATCTTTGGGCATTGGGACTGCTAGGAGCTCGAGAGATAGGGGGATTGAACTTAAAGAATGGGTGCCTTGACCTCACCCGAGCTTACCTCTTCTTTGCCTCTGAGCTCGGGTAGGTCGTAGGTGGCAGACCGGCGAGCTCGACGGTGGCATCTCTGCTTCCTAGCAGGCTCGGCATCCATACTGCTCACTTCTGTACTGTCAGGAATGGTGTGTGCCAAAAGTAGCTCGGGCCGCTGGTGATGGATTCGAACAGAGGGCTCCTGCTTGGAACCTATGGCCAGGATTTCGAATCGGTTTTCCAGGAACAGAGTACCAAGCCTTGAGGGCTGAAGCGACATGGGTCTGGCGAGCTGAGGTCCTCCCTACCTGACTACCCATGGCAAGGTCGGGGTGGCTGGTCTTTCTTGTCTGCCGTGGGTGGAGGCCTGGCTCCTTGGAGGGTTCTGGGGGGGCTCTCCTTGGCGAGATGGGTGCTCCTCCTGTCGGCGAGACATAGCTCGCTGTGAGACTAGGTGTCGAGGGGGAAGATGTGATTGTTGAAGCTGAGGTTGAGGTAACTGGGGGAACTGTTGCTGATACTGATACTGATACTGGCAGACTTGGTTCAACACATGTTGTTGATAGAGCTAAAGTTGCTGGAACTGTTGCATTTGGGCCTGGATGGCCCACATGCACTGCATCAAGTCCTCCAGTTGGTTTGGGCTTCAATGAATGTTGCTCCGACTATAGAAGGGAGTGGCGTGACGACAGATGCCACTGCAAGAGGCACATTCAAGCTGGGGATTCCATCCACCGAGAGGGGGACGGTGAACTGTCCGATGCAGACAGTAGGAAGTTGGGGTTGTTCCCTGGAGTTATCCATTTCCGTGCTTCGTCCAACGTTGCTAGAGGAAGCCATGAGTGTTGGGTTTCTGGAGAGTAAAGAGACGTGAAAATTTGGAGAAATGCTTTTGGAAGTGTTTCCCACAGATGGCGCCAAATGATGTAGCGCGATCCGATCACTCCTAGCTGGCACTCACGTGGCTTCTGAGAGGTACCTGAGACGAGAAGAAAGAAGAAGAACTCACGGGGGGTTTGCCCGGTGGGAACACTCCGATGATTAAGTCAATATTCTGTGCGAGAAGCAAAGGGAAAACGAAGGCTAAGAGTGTAGATTGCACAGGTGGTTCGAAGATACCTTGTTCCTTGAAAATCAGCTTCTTATAATAGAATTCCGTTGCTTCAGGCCCTCTGGCTTCTGACAGGGCAGGTATAACCGCCACTATCAGTATGCCACATCCGTTATAGGCAAGGCTGAGGTGTTACGTGGGGGGCCGTCGTTGCAGGGTACATGCCTGTGTGGTGTAAGGCACCTTCTAAAGGTGGCAGGCGCGACGCTGTCTGACGAGGGGCATGGCTGCTGTCCCCAGATTTATCGGGTACAGTGGTCGAGTAGGAGATCTTTCGGCGGTGCGCCGAACTACCCTTTCGCGAGTTACCCTATGTCGGGCTATCCCATAGGTGGCGAGCTACCTGTGGCAAGCTATGCCGAGCTACCTGGCCCAAAGTGTTTTCACTTCGGGGTGTCTAGAGATGGGTCGGTGAGCTCCCGTCGGGGAATGGTCTGAAGTCCAGCGGGAGGAGGTCGGATATAGGGAGAGGTTAGGGTACCCCGACCTCAGGGTATCCTGAAGTGCCTTAACCCCAGGGAGGAGACGCAAGCAAGACGGCTTCTGGCGAGTAGTTTATCCGTCCAATTGCCAAGCTCAACTCGATGGGACCCTCCCCCGAGTTGTGGTCATGTCAGTTGTGTTGTCACACTGAGTCACTGTTTGAGCAAGGTCACACCCACATATACCCATGCTGCGAGGTCGGGCCAAATCACCCTCTATCACATAGGATGGAAATACCTCCAAAAAGCCTGAGATCCTTCTTCTCTAACAATGGTTTGAACACAATCAATAATTCCTTTGTACTGGTTTGAAGATCCCTACATACAAGAAAAGGAAAATATCATCGACTCAACAACATCCAAATGGATAACAAGATCTGATGTAAAACAGTTGAAATACACGTGGGAAACTCGAAAAAAAAAAACTTTAACGTAACATGTAGATTAATGTGTATGTGTAGTTCGCCAAATTTGAACAGATTAGAGTGTACCTGGACCATCAATCTTGTCTTAATGACATCTAGCGGTGTAGTTACAGCTCCGGTCAGTGCACCTATGAAGCAAAAATGTTCAATTAATGGAATGTTTCATACATATGTAAATATGCATGAGAAATGAACTTTTCTACAGCATCAATTCCTAGTTCTACAGCATCAATTCCATGTCCCTTCAAAAAACATGGAAAACCAAAGTATATAGCTCTTCTACTGAAAAAGGGGGGAACACAAACCAAAAGCATATTTGGAGCTTTAAGTTACCAGCAAAAGCACCAATTATAGCATTTTCTGGATCATTTAAATCTCTCCTTGCCTGCATGAGCAAATAAAGAAAAAAATCAATCATTTTGCATATATTTATGCACTCTCTGGATCAAGAAACAGAACTGCTTGAGCCAAGATAAAGAATCTTAAATGACAACTCTACAAAATAAGATTGAAAGCTTGTGATCTGAAAATTTTAGCATAGGAAAAGAGCTGAAAAATCTAAATCACCATCTCATTAGAAAAAGAGCTCAAGATCTAAAAAATTTACATAGGAACCAATCTGTAACTGTAAGACTGTAATCACCTTGAGAAAAGAGGCAGGGGATGGTGGCAAGCGTGGGTTACCGGCAGTGCAAATGTGATAGGTTCCCACCGACAGTCGTGAGTTGCAGCACAAAGCCGGTGATGATGAATGGTTGAGGCCTGAGGGTTGCTTCTTGCTTGAGCTTGAGCAGCAGCGAACGAGCGATTGGGCAAGACACGAGATGAGCGACGATGCCGTCGTGGGTTGCAGCACAAACCAATCTGTAACTGACGATGCCGTCAGTGATGGTGGATTGGTGATTGCTTGGGCGGCGAGTCAAAGACTAAGAGAAGAGAGAGAGAGGTAAGAGCCTAAGAGGAAAGACGAGACACGAGATGAGCGATGATGGTGTTCAAACTCCGACGAAAGGCTGGTTCCTGATGGTTGGTCGGACGATGAGGGGTGACTGGTGATGGACCGATGGTGGTTGCTCGGGCAGCAACCTGCAACGGCGAAGGGAGTGAAGGACGAAGGATTAGGGTTTTCTAGGGTTTTGACTTTGAGAGGTAAAATGAATGAAAGAGTTCAATCAATCGAACTAATGTTATTTTTCATTTTCTTTTTTTTTTAATTTATATTATATTATATTATATTATATAAATATTATAATATATATATATATAATCGGTTCAGATATTTATCAGATCGGATCAGTGTATATCCGAATTTGATCCGATAATTTATTCGGTTAAAAAATAGTATCTGAATTTGACCGAATATTTGATTCGAATTATCCAAATTCAATTCGATTAAACCAAATTTGGATTCAAATTCAGAATTTCGAATACCATTTACAGGCTTACTCTCTCTCTCCCCCTTTGTCTTCCAGTTACTTACTATCACTACAACTCTCAGCAGTTGTCTCTCTCTCTTCCCATCATTGTCGCTGTAACTCTCAGTAGTGGTGTTCAGATTCCCTCTCCTTCTCCCTCTCTCTCCCCCTGTCTTCTCACCACAACCGCTACAACTCTCAACAATGGCCGTTCGAATTTTAGTCTTAATAATTTATTATTATTTTAATATTTGAATTCGAGGATAGCCACTTCAGAAAAATGCCGCCCATATCCAATCTACATAGACAGGCAAGAAGTGGTGCATAATTCGATAGCGATTGACTCCTTTCTAGCAAAATACTTAAAATAGATTATTGTAATCATGAACTTTAATTTATGAAATTACCTTCCTAATATCCTATGCTTAGAACAACGACGTTGGCATCTGAGCTAATTTCTTTGAGCGTGACTACTGACTAGTAGTGTGCTCGTTGATGGAAGAATTACATTTTTTATTAGATCCCAAAACAATTAATTTAGATAGTTATCCAAACAACCCTCACTATCAAATATTAGGATTAACTAAAGACAACAACATTAACAACTCTGTATGGATGTATGTCAGAATTTCTTTATAAATTTGTTGTATTTTTTATTTAAACCAATCTACTACAGACTACAGTGGCGTAGATGTGCTAACTACTGTTATGCATTAAAGTTTAAATAGTAACTTAACATTATAAACACCCTCTGTTGGAAAACACTTAGATAACAGGATGGATGGATTCTCCTGAAAATGGAGGGGCGGGATATTTGGGGCTTGAACTTTGGTATTCCTTGTTTCTTATCCCAAAGTTCCAAATTTGTCAGCTTCTTAAAAGGAACAAAGAGATTTTTCTTCCCTCATTTTTGCCTTTTCAAAATTCCCAAAATCGAAAATTTACTCCAGATCCAGATGGAGGAATTCCTAACCTAGATATACTAAGAAAAGAGGTTACCAATCAGATGTGAGTAGGGAGCTTCCCTACTCAACCTACTTCATTTTAGCCACGAGGAATCTTGTAGCCAATCCAGACAGACCATTCAGATAATGAAACCCTCTGGATCTGCCATGTGTTGAATCCTACTGTCTAGTCAGACCTTGAATTGGGGGTTTGCTTGATTAAAATAGTCCTCTAATTCTTTTAAGTCAAAAGAAACGATCTGTTAGAAGGGATTAGAAGAAAAGTAAGAAATGATTTACTCGTATAATTTGATGAAAATTGGCAAGACAGGATTCATGTAATCAATTCTTTTAAGTCAAAAGAAACGATCTGTTAGAAGCAAGGTTTTCGAACCGCTATTGATTCGGACGGTCGGACCATTCGACCCATGAACCGTTCAGTCAACCAATTTCATTTTATCCAAAACCCAGTTTTTTATCAAAACCGTTGAAAAAGTCAATAACCCGTTGATTTAGGCGGTCAAACCATCAACTCGTTCAACGGTTTTTGACTGTTTTTTTATTTTTAATTATTTTTTATTTTTTTTATTTTTTTTTCAAAATGGGCCACCCATTTAAACTGGACAGTCGAACCATCAACCCAAAAACCGATGGCCAGAACGGTTCCATTTCCGGATCATTTTTTAAAATGTTGATTAAAATGCTTAGATGATGATTTAGACTCCTATAGTTTTGAATATTTGATATATAATTTGATGATGGATATTGACAAAACAGGATTCATGTAATCAACCTCATATAATTGGGACAAGACTTAGATGAAGATGATGATGATTAGAACAACTCACAAGCTGAGTTTGAGCCAGACTTAGCACTTAGGCTCAGTTTAGAAGGAGTACGAATACAAATATGTAGAGTGCAAAGAAAGCTATAAAGCTATAAATACATTATCTTAATTCTATCTTCTAATTCCATATTTTTAACTTAATTTGATGGGAGATATACAAGCATTAACAAAGAAAGCTATAAATACATTATCGGTTTGCACCATACTCAGCAACAATACAAGATTCGATGCCAAAATGAAGCGAATCTTGGAATTTTGATCACCTTTGTGTCCAATGGGACTTGCTATAACGTAGCTTGACCAAAAAACTAATATTTTAAATGCCACCTATAATACAACTAGGGGAGCCTTTAGGCTCCTGATTCCTCTCAACCATATCGAACTACCTTGAGACTTAATGCAGGGCTGGCCATTGCTATAAGCCTACAAATCAACTACTTTATAGAATAATACATGCAGGACATAGGCCTAAAAAAACTGCACGTAAGACCTTACATAGTTGGATACTGAATCAGTGAAACTCTATCATGTAGCAGATATCTACAATAAAGTAACCCAAAATCTACCGAAATAAGGAGCTCTGGGTCATTATAACTTTGGAGAAGTTTTGAGACGTGTCTAAAGATACTATCCTTAAAATGTTATTTGCCCCCATTCAGTTTCACCAAGTTTGTTGTTGGATTATAGGCAAATCCGTTCTCAGAATACAACAGAACCTTGGACGAAAATCTGTAACCAACAAAGTTGAAAAATCTCCAAAAAAATCTTTTGTGAGACTATAGCAAACCGGACTGAGAGGGAAAGAGGGAAAGTTGATTTCGATCTCATCAACAGTGATCAACGATCAACATGGCACCAAAACCAAAGTTGCCCTTCGTGAACCACACGGATGCAAACAAAACGCGCCTCTAAAGCGCCTCATTGTGCCGCATACACGCGCACGCGCGTTACGCAATATCAAACCCCCACTCTCCTCTACTATTTCTAAAACGTGTAAGTTAGCTCATATTAAAATACAAAAAACAAAGTTTATAATTTTTCAATGTGAAACAAGTTCAAAACTAAGTTTTGTAAGAGAAAAACTAATTTTTCAATCAAGTGTGTAAGTGCAATTTCTCATGTAATTGACAAATCAAATCAATTGGACTTAATCTCTTATAAGATTAAAATCCAATACTCTGAATCTCTGACTACACTTTCTTTTTTCTTGATTACCAAATCTGGAGTTCAATTAGCCACTTGTCATAAAAAATCATGGACTGGATCATGGGCCCAGGTCCTGGAGATCCCGAGAGAATTGGCCGGGTAAAAAAACTGTATTATCTCCTTGATCAACTGTTGAGCTCGTTTGCATAAAGATCATTTCGTTGATTCTATCAGGGAACGAGTTTCCCCGTTCCCCTTTTAATTTGTTCTGTTTAGAAACTATTAGTACACGATTTACATGTCTGGCAAAACATGCAACACAAATGAGAAAACCAAACGAGCGAGCACTCAACTTGTATTTCAATTAACAGTCAAACGTCCTTGATAGTAAGAACTCGACATGCAGAAAACTCAAACGTTTTAATGAAAAGACTCAGCCGGACGAATCTGCAAAAGAACCCCTAGGTTGTTTGCATCCGTGCTCTGGAATCAGATGCTCTGAGGCTGCTCTTTTAGGTCTCAACTGCAAATTAATCAACCGTAAGAATCTAAAAAAAATATTAAAAACAGAATATTTAAAATGTAGCTCCCATGTGTGTGATGGTGATGTAATGCAAAGTGTGAAGTCAAACCTTCTCCTCAGCACGTTGATAGAACTGTCCCAAAAGAATATTCGTAGCTTCAGTTGATATAACTGGTAGGTAGTATAGAAGTTAGGCAGCGGATCCCACAAATGTATCAGAAAATCGCAAGGAATAAACAAGACAAAATAAAGAGCTGCATGACTATCGAGCTTCAACGAAACAATTTGGTACAAAACTTGCTAATCACGAATCAGTCATCTGAACCCAAATTTAGAGGACAAACCAGAGAGAACCAACTGGGTCAATGCGATATGATCAGCAGGTCAGACTAGTTTGATGGTACCAGTCAGCAATCAATAGTATTATTTGATAACTATTTTAAATTGCAAAATATCTACTTTCACTTTCATGATGTATGGTAATTAAGGGGATGTTTGGAACCGTGGCCGTTTTTCAAAAAACGGTGCCACGTCAGATCCACATAGGCGTTTCAATAAACACCCATGTATCTCATTGTTTGGTTCAGCCGATTATTAAAAAATCAGACATGCCTCGAAAATCGGGACCCCACCGATACATGAAACGCCAAGCATCGGTGAACTGTTTCCCCCAACAGTTGACTGATGTGTATCCTATGTGGTTCTTACCTGTCAGCACATACATGAAAAACAGTGATGAAAATCACCTTATTAAACAGCATAGTGTTGCTCACTGCCTATGTGGCAGAAACGTTTTTTTGTGAAAAATAGGTCTTGGAAGCATGGGCATTTTTTCTTGAAAATCGGTCCCAAAAAGCGCCCACGCTTCCAAACACCATGTAAAGACATTTAAAGTTGAGTTATTAATACAGTCCCATTCAAATATAAGATCCCTGAAATCCAAAAAAAAAAAGACCCAAAATATAATGAACTGAAGCTGTGGCAATGAAAGCTTCCTCCATGCATCTCCTTTAAATTCTAATTTAATAATTAATACAACCCTCCTATTTCGCATCATTCTTGGGCTATTCAGAATTGCCCATTTATCCAAAACCATCAACAAATATGACACCCTATGACCAAAGGAACAATGTATTATAAGCAAATGTCGAACTAATCTTTGCTCAATATGCACACAGAACATTCATTGGGAATGTGATGATTGATGATTAGATTTTGTCCATATATGGTCTCTCACATCTGCATAAAAAGATGCCACATTTGAGAGGATGCGAATTCTCTATATGAAACATGCAAGGGAAGAACTTCCCTTTTTTTCCTTAAGGGCAAAAAGCAAAGAATTTAGCAAAGAAAAATTCTGTCAACCTTCAACCATCTCATCTTCCCTAGATGCTAATGGAAATTCACAGTAAAGACCACAGAAGAATTGCAAGTTACAAAAATTTCCATTTCCAAATCATTCAATTCCTCTCCATTTGGGAACCCAAACCATGCCTTCAGACAAACCATTTATAGCAACTGCTAAAAAGAAAAAACCATTCTGCAGAAAGCTGATGCACATTTGGGAAGGAGAATGACATAAATTTCCCACCACAGACATGGTGATAAAATTAACAGAAAAGTACGGACAGGCCTAATACAGATTTGTGATTCCCACTGCAAAGCCATAAACATTTAGAAGGTCCAAAAACCATACTCTATACACCCATACCCGCCCGTGAATTGGCATCAATTCCGAACTGGCACCTACCCCAAACGTACTTTGAGCCTACAAATTGACCCTGGGGTTATCAGTCATTCTCCCTAAAATTAATTCTACCACTCTAATAATTGCTACACCATGGTTACCTTGTTCGGTATTTTGTTTTGAGTGGTCTGCCTCTCTAGCTAAACCCTTTACTTGTATCTTTCTCTTCTCTATTATTTCCAGTTAATAAAAATTCTCTGATCAATTTTTTATATTTAATTAAAAAATTCTACCTATACTTCAGTTCAGATGCTACCAATTATTTGGGATCTTCAGTGCCCTCTTGGACTCCCATAAGCTCCCTTCCACAGCCACATTAATACGGTCACATTCGGCCAGATACCCTTAGCCACATGCTCGTATATACATGAAAACCCTTTGATGTCCTTGGGCCTTGAAGATATGAGGACATTTATGCATGGCCCAAGTAAATGAGACCGCCTCAATCATATAGGGGCCAAACTCATTGTACCCATGACCAAAGGATAAAAGCAAGCTAGTCCCAATGCTAATCTCCTCCTACTTGGGGACTCAATCACAATTGGTTCTGGGGGCTAAGCCTTGAATACAATTTTTCTTTTGGAAAAGGTAAGATAAATTTATTAAATCAAACTAATAAAAGTACAAAAACAGAACCTGCCAACAACAAGGCAGGCCTGAGAACCCCCATTACAAGCACCAAATTGACTGATCTCTCAGTAACTGAGTTACATTTACGTGTCTGAATTCTGGGGTGACTGAAATCCAAGAGATCAGTTTACCAACAGCCATCTGAACTATTTCCTCAGGCCCTCTCACTCTTTGTTTAAAAATTATGTTATTTCTCTTAGACCAAATAGCCCAAATCACTGCTTCCGGGATAGAAAGCCAGACCAGTCTCCCTCTTTTCTTCAAATTACTGAGCTTCCAACTACAGAGCAACTCCTTAACTGATTTAGGCATGACCCAACATATCCCCACAGGCCACAGCCTTCAAGAAGTAATACCACACCTGGGCAGCAAACAGGCAATGAATGCAGAGACGATCCGTAGACTCCAGATGATCATCACAAAGGACACAAGACTTATCGAGGATCTGCAATAAGTCTTGTGTGGCAATACCACACCTTGAATACAATTCTTAGTTGATTAAATTAATAATACAAAAACCTGGAAAAGAAGTTGACCATCCAAGGTCCAATGGCAAGGGTGTCCAGATCCCCCCTCCCCATCTCTTATTGAAGTTAATGCGTTTTATTTTGTTCCAGCTAGGATGCCTCAAGCAAGCTCCTGCTGCAAAACTGAGACATGCCCAAGACAAAAAAGTCGATGTGCACTAGAATGCTATATTGAGCAACACCATTGCTTGCTTCTTGAAAACCGGAGTGAGTTAGCAGCATGATGAACAAAGTGAACACATTAGTGTGGTAATCAAGTGAATAGCAGCAGGCAAAGGCTCAAAAGCCAGAGATGTAGAAAGTGGGTTGAGAGTGAAGGCCTGGAAAAGGATTAGATCTGTCTTTGAGAAGAGTTCCTTGGGGTTGCTTTTTTTGGGTCGGATATGTTGAAAGTGAGTTTGAGTGTTGATGTTCTACAATCCGTTCTCTCCTGGTCGGGTTTGTGTAGATTGTGAGTGATTTGATTTTGTTGTAGGGTTTTTTTTTCCTTTTTCTCTTGGGTGGTTTCTTATCACCTTCCCCTTGTAATTGCTCTTATTTTTAATGAAATTTTATTTTAGTATAAAAAAGGCTCAAAAGCCAGTCTGGTCTAGAGCACCCATGCATGGTAACAAATGAATGTGCACACTAGCATGCAAGCAAGCTCCAATAGCAAATGATGGCACATCATTAGTGTGAATAAACCCTAGTTGTTTCTAGGTCAAAGTAGAGAAGAAGAAAGAAGAAAGAAAAGAGGAAAGAAGAAAGAAAAGAGAGAGAAGAAGAAGAAGGAGAGGAGAAGAGTATTCGGCCAGACTAGAAGAGAGGATGTACAAAAGTACCTCTCCTAGCCGACCCACTTAACTTTTATTCATAAAAAACTTGAATTACAAGAAAGACAATTCTGTCCCTCATAGAAGATGGGACACATAACTTAAACTCAGATACAATAGACATTTCACTTTCAATAAGATACACCAGAATGACCAAAATACCTGACTCGAGCATTCTAACACTCCCCCTCAAGCTGGAGAGTATATATCATATAGTCCCAGCTTGTTACAAATGTAATCTATTCTTCCCCGAGACAATCCTTTTGTGAAGATATCTGCCCATTGATTTCCTGAGCTCACATGAGATGTAGTTATTACTCCACTTATCACTTTCTCTCTCACAAAGTGACAATCCACTTCAATATGTTTAGTTCTTTCATGGAAGACAGGATTGGATGAGATGTGAACAGTAGCTTGGTTATCACATTATAGTTTCATGGGTTTGTCAATTGAGAAACCCATCTCCTGTACTAGGTTCTTCAGCCATACTAGTTCACATGTGGTATGGGCCATAGCCCTGTACTCTGCTTCCGCACTACTTGCCACCACTGTTTGCTTCTTGTTCTTCCACGTTACAAGATTGCCACCCAGAAAGGTACAATACCCTGTGGTTGACCTCCTGTCTGATATAGAGCCAGCCCAATCAGCATCTGTGTACCCTACTATCTCAAGATGTCCTCCTTTTTGGTATAACAAACCACAACCTGGAGCACCCTTTAGGTACCTAACAATTCTCAGAACAGCTTCCCAGTGAGGAACCCGGGGATGTTGCATAAACTAACTCACAACACTCACAGCAAATGATATATCTGGTCGGGTAATGGTCAGGTAGTTCAATTTTCCCACCAACCTTCTGTATCTTCCAGGATCATCAAACTCTTCGCCTACATCCACACTTAACTTCGCATTGAGTTCCATAGGAGTCTCTACTGGTTTAACACCTAACAACCCTGTTTCTTCAAGTAGATCAAGAACATATTTCCTCTGAAATAGGTTGATCCCCTGTTTTGACCTCGCAACTTCAATTCTTGAGAAATTACTTTAGCTTCCCCAGATCTTTCGTATTGAAGTGGTCCTGTAAGAATTTTTTCAGCCTGTCAATTCCATTGTTGTCACTTCCAGTTATGACAATATCATCCACATACACGACTAGCAAGATGTTTCCATCTTCCGAGTTATAGCCAAACACGGAATGATCAACCTGACACTGTTTCATCCCAAAGGCCTTCACCACTTCACTGAACCTGCCGAACCATGCACGAGGAGATTGTTTCAGTCCATAGATTGCCTTTTTGAACCTGCACACCTTACTAGCCTCCCCCTAAGCAACAAACCCTGGTAGTTGCTCCATATACACCTCCTCAACAATATCACCATGTAGGAAGGCATTTTTTATGTCAAGTTGTAGGAGAAGCCAATCATACATAGTAGCCAATGAGATCAACACCCGAACTGAACCAATTTTAGCCACAGGAGAGATGTCTCCATATAGTCCACACCATATAATTGAGAATAGCCCTTGGCCACTAACCGTGCCTTCAATCGTTCCACACTGTTATCAGGAAGATGCTTCACTGTATAGACCCATTTACACCCAACAGTGTGCTTACCAGGAGGAAGGGTGGTGAGTTCCCACGTATGATTATGTTGTAGAGCAGAGAGTTTTTCTTCCATGGCTTGTCGCCACCTTGGAGAGACAAGGGCTTCCTGTACAGTCTTGGGAATGGGAACCGATGAGAGTAATGATATAAACTTGCAATGGGAAGCAGAAAGGTGAGTAGTGGAAACATAGTCTGAAATGGGATGAGAAGTACAAGTACGTTTACCTTTCCGCAAAGCATTAGGAAGATGAAGATCTGAGGGAGAAGGGGCACTAGCAGGATCTGTCGATGGGTGCTGAAGTGGAGGAGGAACCGAAGCACTTCTGCGAGTATACACTTGAGTAATTGGCGACCTCTCTGTAGTAACCGGCATATGATGTGCATCTGCAGTAGAAGTGGGAACTACGGGAAGGGGGTCCACAACTGGAATAGGAAGAGGAACCACAGAGGGAGAAGAAGAGACCCCGACATTGGAGAAAACGGGAACTGATTCAAAGAAGGTGACATCAGGGCACACAAACGATTTATGAAACTTAGGGTTATAACACTTGTACCATTTCTGAGTCCTTGAGTAGCCAAGAAAAATACACTTTGTAGCCCGAGCATCTAGCTTGTCTACTCCAAGACCCAAGTGCTGAACCAAACAAACACAGCCAAAGACTCTTGAGGTGAGAGGAAAGGGAGACAAAGTGGGGAACAACATGGAGAAAGGGGATTGACTTCCAAGGATTGACATGGGCATCCGATTTATCAAAAAACATGATGTAAGAACAGCATCACTCCAAAAATGCTTTGGGACATGCATATTGATCATCAAGGACCGAGCAGTTTCAAGAAGATGTCTATTTTTCCGTTCAGCTACACCGTTTTGTTGTGGGGTGTAGGCACAAGAAGTTTGATGAATTATTCCATAATGTTCTAGGTATTGCTGAAATGATGAGGAGATGTATTCTTTGGCATTATCGGAGCGAAGTATTTTCATATGAACACCAAATTGAGTGCGTATTTCAGCATGAAATTTCTGAAAAATAGAGAACAATTCACTACAGTCTTTCATAAGATAGATCCATGTCATTCTTGAAAAGTCATCAACAAAGATTACAAAATACTTAAACCCATTGTATGACACCACTTTAACTGGACCCCATACATCAGAATGAACTAAAACAAAAGGACTTGAGACACGACTATCAGTTCTTGGACTAAATGAGACTCGATGATGTTTTCCCAACTGACATGACTCACAATCTAATGATAAAAGATGACTCGAGGAAGAAACTAGCAACTTCAAAGCCTTTAGAGAGGGATGACTAAGTCTGCAGTGCCATTGGAGAGGAGTAAGAGACGACTAAAAAGTCACTAGAGGGCCACCATCATCAAGGTAATACAAACCACCGGCTTCATGCCCTCCACCAATCTTCATCCCCGTCTTGAGATCCTGAAACACACAAGAAGAATGATAGAAGGTTATAGAACAATTAAGGGACTTGGTTAATCTACTAACAGACATAAGGTTAAAAGGGAACTTAGGAACATATAGAACAGATGCTAAAGACAATGAGGAGAGATCAACATCATCAACACCACAAATAGGAGATGTAGAACCATTAGCAAGTGTAACTGTCTGAGATGTGGAGGTGCAAGAAAGGGAAGAAAATACATCAGGAGTCCCAGACATATGGTCCGAGGCGCCAAAATCAATGATCCAGGGTGAAGCTTTGGAAGCTAAACAAGTCATACCTGAATGGGCAAGTGTAGTTGTGTTCTGCTGAGTTGTTTGAAGGAACTGCTCATATATTGCCTGTGGTACACTCACCATTTCTTGCCCGGAAGCACAAGTGGGTGTGGAGGGGGTTGGTGCAGTTTGCTGGCCTTCAGTAATTGTGCTACTACTCTTAAATGTAACATGGTTAGCCCAAGTGTTGGGTGGACCACGCAAATCATAGCAGAAATTAACTGTGTGCCCCTCTAAGCCACAATGTGTACATTTTCTCTGAGCATTACCCCTTCCTTTTCCACGGCCTCCCCCTGACTCATGGCCTCCAGTCCGGCCACTGGCCCGGTTAAACATGTGTCCACCACGGTTGATTGGAGGGCCACTGCTGCCACCACCACTTCTACTTCCACGACCACTCCTTTTAGTCACTACCAAACCAAATCTATCAGAGAAGGAAGAATGTTCCACTGGCTCAATGGATGTCCTCTTAAGACGGGCAAAAGCTTCTTCAAGTGAGGGGAGAGCTGATCCCCCCAATATCTGTGCTCTGACAGGCTCATACTCAGCCTTCAAGCCCACAAGAAACCTAATCACATCAAGTTGTTCACGTTGCTGTTGTTGGATCTGGACATCTGATGTGAGAGGGTGATACACATTTAGCTCATTGCGGATGTTTCTCAAATTTGCATAATACTCTTCTAAACTTTGACTTCCTTGCTTCAAATTGAAGTACTCTTGGTATAACTGATATACCCTAGTTGTATTGTTTGTCCAAAGTACAACTTTTTAGCATGATCCCAGATCTCTTTGGCTGTATCTAGGAACATGAAGTTCACACTAATCTTTGGTTCCATGTTGTTCCAAAGCCATGTCATTATCTGTGCATCATCTTGTTCACAATCACTGAATCCAGGAGAATCAGAGGAAGGTTTCTCCTCCCTCACATGTTTTACTTTCCTCCTGGCCTTCAAGAACACCTCCACAGATTTTGCCCATGGTACATAGTTCTCACCATTCAACTTGATGGATGTCATTTGAACACTTAGATAATCTGAGGAGAGCATGATGCATGTTTTGTTGTCATTCCCAACTACAGTTGAAGCCATCTCAATTATGTCTCCTCTGAATATACACCACAGTCTCACACTTGTCACAAGACTTATCTCACTTACAATACCACCAACCCACTTTCTTCAACTGCACATTACACACTACACTCTAAAGCTGAAATCATTCAGTCAACACATCAAACACTTGGACTGCACACTGCAGGACCATTTACCACCAACACACCACTACTGAAATTACTCAATCATTTCATCGAACACTTGTTCTGCAAACTGCAGAACTGATTACACACAAGGTCTAGGGGTTCACTTTTAAGCATTTAAAAACATAGATATGTCAGCCACCACAACACAGTCAACACCACACCACTGCTGTCGTGGACATCAGCAATCTACCACTCTTCTTTCAGCACACATGTGAGCAAGAAAACACACAAAGAAAACATGACTGATATGTGTATCAATTTCACCCAGCACCACAACAACTAACTTTCGAAGCACACAAAAAAAATCAGCATTCACAGTCCATTTCTGAACACACAACAGCAGTGTCCATACCTGTATACGACCAGCCCTCTTCGTACACTGAATAGAGGGTCTAGTATACCACTTCAACGACCACCGCAGCACCGGCCAGAGGCATTCTCACCTCCAGGCCCTCAAAACGACAACTCCTTTTCAGCCCTTTATCGAGTCTTCAATCAAATCAGTTGTAGGATGATGAAACCTACTGCAAAGCTGGCGGCAAACCCAGGAAGAAGACAGCAGCAAGAAAACGAACACCAGACCTTAATGCTCTGATACCATGTGAATAAACCCTAGTTGTTTCTAGGTCAAAGTAGAGAAGAAGAAAGAAGAAAGAAAAGAGAAAGAAGAAGAAGAAGGAGAGGAGAAGAGTATTCGGCCAGACTAGAAGAGAGGGTGTACAAAAGTACCTCTCCTAGCCAACCCACTTAACTTTTATTCATAAAAAACTTGAGTTACAAGAAAGACAATTATGTCCCTCATAGAAGATGGGACACATAACTTAAACTCAGATACAATAGACATTTCACTTTCAATAAGATACACCAGAATGATCAAAATACCCCTGACTCGAGCATTCTAACAATTAGCAAAGATGGGTCCTAGTGAAAAGGTCCAACATTCTAACAAATACACTACATAGGAGTTTGTTCTTTCTTTGATGGGACCAAGTGCTAAAATCAGAAAGAAAAAACATTATCCGTTCTCTCATCAAGAGGAGAGGGATCTTTGTTTGACCTTTATTTTGTTAATATCGTCTTTGGATTACCAATCTTGTTTTGCTATTTCAGATTCCTTTTCTATGAAAAATGGCAAAATTCATTAATATAAAATGTCACATATATTTATCCAAGAAACTGTGTATCTGATATACAAAGGAAGAAATAGAGTCCAAGGCACACTAAAAGAAAAGAACCAGGGCTGCTCAATGACCAATCAAATCAATATACAGAAACATTATCCCAGGCTAGCTCACTCAATGCACCTTAGTGCATTACTTTGCAAGACTATCAACTATAGAGCTGATAAATCTAGGAATACAATGGAAAAGAAAATCAGTCTATAAGCCAAAGATTTCACATTCTAATTTGGCAGTATAATGCCCATACTATCCTTCACCTATCCTATCAATATATGGAAGCATCAACAACAACTTTCTGGTGGCCCCATAGATACTGATGGTAGATTGCGAACATGCATCGGTCATAAAAGTTCAGCTCTTCTCAACTCCCAAAGGCCCCTAGGTTGCCTATAGAGCAACTGTCAAAGTTTATCTTAATAGAATTCTCAGGACAGGAACCAAATCACCACTATCTCTTCTCTATAGAATATGATTTCTCATTCAAGACCACTCAATCACAATAGATTTCATTCATATATAAAGATCTCCAATATTTGTATGCAATGTATGGCCCCAATAATCAAAGGATCAATCATAGACTGATAGGATATCTTCTTTTCCAGTGTTCCAGCATTCCTTTCTTCCATGTACCTCAAAATGCCACATTTATTTTTGATAAATGAGTGAATTTTATTACACCAGCAAATAAGAGTTACATGCAACCCGTGGAAAGGCACGAGATGCGACATTTACTTTAAAGCTAATTACAGAATTATAAGTACGAAAGAAATTACACTGAAACCCAAAATAAAGTATCCTAGGAAACCCCTTGTTTTGCAAGTGAATCAGCCAATGAGTTTGCTGATCTGCCTACACACTGGACTTTGATTGTCATATTCCTTGTTAACCATTTAACCTTTTTCAGAAGATCTCTAAAACCCCAAATCACAGTGTCTGGGTCCTTCAGCCAACCCACTATCACCTGGGAATCCCCTTCAATAATCAAATGCTCTATGTCTAGCTGATTTGCAATCTGGATTCCTTGTACAACAACCAGTAATTCGGCCCTTAAAGAGTCTCCCACACCCGCAGGACCTGAGTACAAAGATATCACGTTACTATCTTTGTTTCTCAGCACTCCTCCTATGCCTGAAAGTCATGGATTTCCTCGGCTACTTCCATCAAATTTCAGCTTGATAAACTCCTCCCCGGTGGCATTCATTCAACCCCATATCTGTCCTTCCTAGTAGAAGTATTAGCCACTGCTAACCAACTTCTCCATGGGTCATCAAAAGAGTATGCATCAAAGATCTTTAGAGTTTTCGGCCACTGAATTGCCCTTGTCAAAATATATTCTTTAACTTCCGAGAAGCTCCTTTCTTTTTCACAAATGATTTTGGTGTTCCTTTCTTCTCAAACTGTCCACAACAAAGCTGCTCTTATGCACTTCCACATAATTCTCCCTCTCTTTGTGTGCCATTCAAAAATAGACAAACTAAACAACAAACTAGTATCAGATGGCAGGTTCCACCTACACTCAAACAACGTAAGAATCCAATTCCATAAAGTTGTAGCGAAGGAGCAAAAGATCAATAAGTGGTGGCGGTCCTCATTCTGAGATTTACAAATAACACACCAATTAGGGGATAAGCACCAATTTACAAAGAACACCTCAAAATGCCACATTAAGGATACATATAATCTCCTTGCACCAAGGGAACACAAAGTTGAATACCAGCCTCTAATAAATGCCATACGTATTCTTGTGACTAAAATGTCAAATACTGAGATTTAGTAGTAAAGTTTTACCAGATTTAAGACAGAAAAATAATGGATAACAAGATGTTCACTAACACCAAATCCCCTTCAACCATGCAAAAAGCAAGCAGCAAACCCCCATCCCCAGTATGTTAGCAGGGCATATTACGTCTGACTTCTTTTTAACAGCTCCCAAGCAAGGCCCAAAGTATTGATGCAATACACCAGATATGTTACCATTTGAGACACAACCATAATGGATAAAAATGTGCCCACTGAATCCCCTTCAACCATGCAAAAGCAGCAAACTCCCATATCAGGCATATTATATCGTAATTTTGGCCCATCAATACACTAAATAACAACTGTTTCAGGAATTGACAACTTTCAGGGCGTAGGCAGGCCAAAGACTGACCCCTGTAAAATTTTGAAAAAGAAAGAAAGTTGTGTACCTTTGAAACACCTGATATACACAAGTTGATGCATATCAGGTGTACCAACACTTTGAACCTTGCTTCCAAGTACTAATGTTCCTATGAGCCATATTCCAGCAAAAAAGTTGGAAAGCATATTGGAATGTTATCTTCCTTTTTAAGTCCTTTTATGGTGTCCTCTAAGGCCTGGCTGCAGATTTCCTTCCCATGGAAGAGGATACGGAAGTGCCATGTTCCTCCTGAGATCTAATTATTCATTTGGAAGAACTTTGGAGAACACATGCAGTTATGCAAAGGAGTTGATCATCCATCTACTATTGTACTGTTGATAAAAAGCTGAGGAATGGGCTCACTTTCTAGTTTCTACAGTTTTTCGGAAAGATTTGCCTTCTCTTATTTCTTCCTGACTGATGAGAGAGTACTGTGGACATTGGACAATCCTTCAGAACCTCTTTTCCTATGCTCCTTGTAAACTGTAAAGGATCCTAGAAAGAGATAAATAGCAGGATATTTGAAAGGAAGCATTCATCCACCGGTACACTATTTGGAAAAGTTGAAAGAACTTAAATAAGATGAGCAGTAATGTTGAAGGACTTTGAAATGCTTCGTTTTGAACATTTCAGGCTGAATTAGGAGAGTATACTTTCTGAATTTTGATGTATAGAATTAATTATATGTATCCGCATGTTATGGTTTTACAGCCGACCCGATATAGTTGGGATAAGGCATGGATGATGATGATGATGATGATGATGTGCATGTTATAGTTTTATCTCATTATCCATGTAAAGATCATAGTATTTTCTCCATATTCCTTAGTTCTATTTCACATTCTTTGAGCTCCCATCTTTAGTTGCCACTTTTGCATGTTAAGAATGTTCATTGGTAAAGCTTTTGCGCTAGTCAATGCCAAGGCATAAAGTTAGCAAACTGAACCACCAAATACTCAAACAACTCAATATCTAATTAGCTATTCTCTAGAAACACCAGAAGGTTGTGATTTGAAATATATGGATTTATCTAGCATTGCATATAGTAGAAAACCTCAATCCTTCTAGATCTTAGGTATATATATGTTATTTGAATAATTTGATATTTATGTATCTTACACTACTACACAGTTTAAGCATGCAATTGATGATATTTACATGATGACTGAATTGTCTTGAAGATCCAATCAGCATGTCCAACAACCTTCGCCATGTCCAATCAGGACAAAGGTATCCACACTGATTATAATTATCTATCATCTAGCACTAGTACATGGTTTAAACATGCAATTGATGATATTTACATGATAACTGAATTGTCTTGAACACCCAATCAGCATGTGCAACAACCTTTTCCATGTCCATTCATCAAAAAAAACCTTTTCCATGTCCAATCAGGACAAAGGTATTCAACTAACATATCTACAAGATGGTTTGACAAAAACTTCAAAATTTCTTGTCAACCACTAAAGCTTGCATTCTTGACTTGCAACAGAATATAAGGAACCAGAACAATAGCTACAGCATATCACAAAGTATGAACTTCTAGCATGAAACTTCCAATACTATGCAACCAAGAATTATACTATAAACCCATTTAGCAGAATTAATTTAAAATTTAACGTTTTTAAAACCACATTTCAAGAAAAAGTAGATGCTAGCAAGAAAATGATAGGGTGAGATAAACAATCTATTTCTAACCTTGATTAGGGGGTGGAACAGTCCGATTATGAGTAGGATGATAAGTGGCAGGTGTAATCTTCTGAAAAGAAACAAGAACATGAATTAAGGCCTATACCAAAAAGAAAATTGCCAGGATGCAAACTTGTTACTTTCTTTGTTTTTCAATTAAAATAAACTGAAACCACAAATTATAACCTCTACCAAAATCTTATGAGAAATTGAGAATATGCTTTCAGAAATGGGCAAACACTAATGAACAGCTAATAAGAAAAATCCATCATCTTGAAAGACTTACCAGAAACAACAGGAGGAAATAGTTGCGGAAGTAATCGCAGTTAGACAGGCAATTGAAAAGTGAAGGTAAGCACCATGACAAAGAAAAATGAAAATGCGGAAGCATTACCAAAATGACTCTCTTAAGAAAGAAAGTATTTTTAGGAGAACCCTGTTTACCTGTTATATTAAATCTCTAGTTTATATAAAATCTTATTTTGTTTAGTGTTTATAAAAGACCATTATTTGTCATTTTACTAAATTTCCTTTTGCTATCATTTTTTTATCAAGAACAACTAGAAATTTTATTAATGTAAATATGGTAGTATCCCTGCACATTTGACTAGTGACAGGGGAGAGAAATAAACTTTCAATCATACAGCATGCAACTGAGAAAAAATTAAAAGTACACAATTCAGAATTAATACTACTGCAGGAACTGCCAGACCTGGACCCCCCCCCAAACACAGATTGACCTCCCCATCCCATCCCTTGCTAATCAATCAGCTAGAGAACACTGGCCACCCTGGGAGTCCAGTTGAAAAAGCTGTTAAGTGAAGTAGCCAAAATCTTAGTATCTCTAATCAAAAACCTAAGATGCCAAGGGCTCTCTTTAAGGACATCTATTACACAGCAATCTCCTCCTTAAAAACTAGAAAGTGCCGAAAATAGAATATATGAGATTTTCCTTTTTCTTGGCTGTGATAGGAGCTGTATAGTTAGAAGAAAGTTCTTCAAGTTTGTACTTTGTAGAACATATAGGTCACTAGTAATAGGCATTTTATAATATTCATTTTCTTTTTCTTTTTCTTTTTTTTTTTTTGAGGGGGGGGAGGGAGAGAGGTGCAAATCTAGGGTCTATAAAATGGAGAACTTTTGTTTTCTAAT
Source organism: Nelumbo lutea (assembly GCF_056320005.1). Taxonomy (NCBI): domain Eukaryota; kingdom Viridiplantae; phylum Streptophyta; class Magnoliopsida; order Proteales; family Nelumbonaceae; genus Nelumbo; species Nelumbo lutea. Next base: position 52,615,546 of record NC_142689.1, on the reverse strand, counting down.
TGCCTACTGTCCTGAAATGAAGTGTTGCTAGTTGTGGGGTTAAACCGAGCAATCTAGTACTAAACTGGTAAGCTTTTCATATTATACTTACTTGAAAATCTCAAAAATGGTGATGGTCTCCCTGATTTCTTTATAAGGAAACTTTGAAATAATAAAAGAGAAGTGGATAACCAGTGCATTAGATCAAAGCTATAAACAAGAAACTCATGGTAAAACTTTACTACCAAAGGAATTCAACAAGCATAGATACTTTGTAATGTAAAAATGGATTACCTGTGAGCTAGATTTGTATAATGACCATAGGCATTTTACAATCTTTTTTTTTCCAACCTTATTGGGAAAGAAAGACCTTAACCGGTTTAAACCTAACAGATGAATTTGATGGCCACAAATTTTCTCCTTATTTAATTAATAGCCATCAGCACTGAAGGAATTCTTTTACTATAAATAATAAGTTTTCAACGGATAAACTAAAGCATCAATACATAATATTAAAGGATCTCCTCTAATAGTATATACTAGTCTCCACAGTACCATTGTAACTCGCGCTCCAACAGGAGGTCTTTTCTCACATAAAGATTTCAGGTCGATTACCAATTCTCAGTCGATTACTCGATTGTATAATAATTATAAAAAAAAAAAAATCGACCTCAAAATTCGCAATACAAGAAAGTAAATATACTGCAAACCCTGATTTTGCACGAAAAGAAAGCTAGCAAAGCAAAGGGACCGAAACTACAAAAACCGTGCAAAGTTCGGAAAAATGAAAGAGACGGAGAGAGAGGAATCGAATCAAGGCGAAAACTCGTAAATTAAAGTATACGGAAGACGTGATCGTACTTTTAGTCAGCTAAAATTAGGAAACAAAACGAAGATATTAACATAAAGCTAGTTCTTACAGAGGGATTGGAGGGATCCGACGGTCGAAGTTGGCTGAAATTGTGAGGATTGTATGAAGGCCAATCACCAAGCATAGACCCCATCAAAAGCTGCTCTAGAAAAGTGAAGACGATCGAGGAGAGAGAGAGAGAGAGAGAGAGAGAGAGAGAGAGAGCTAGAGCTCCATTCTAGAGAGCGAAGGAGAGAGGAAGCCCGGGAGGGGAAAAAAACAGGAAAATAAGAGGGAAACGGAATGTTTACAGTTTTTTACCAGGTGGAGAAGCGGAACAGACCAAACTGCCCTCCCTGGAAATCAAACGTAGAATTACTGGAAACTCCTCCTTGTGCGTCCTCTGGAGTCTGGGAGTTTTTCACCGTGGCCCGTGGGAGAATTATTAGTTGGAATAAATTGCCGAAACCTCCTTTTTTAAGTTTTTCACCGTTGCTGAAACCTCCCTAAGTTCGGTAATTGCAATGAAGTAGACTGCTTTTGTTAAAATAACTAGAGAATGATAATTAGATTGCTTTTGTTAACCCTCCCTAAGTCATCGGCCCAGTATCCCGACGGCCCAGCGCAGTTTCCGGACGGCTTGTACATGCTTTTAATCCCGCGGGTTTGAAATCGAGCCCAAAACATTAAATCCGAATAATTTTTGGGCCAGACTGGGGATTTGCAAAAAAAACTCAGCCCGAGCCTAAATCGGCCCGACTTTTAATATAATATAAAATATAAGTATTTTATTTAGGATAAATTTCTTAAATTATCCTTATGATTTATTTAATTGACTAGCTCTACCCTTACTATTTGAAAATTGACTACTCTTTCTAACAATTGACTAAGTGTACTCTTAACCATTAAACATGGACACAAAAGGTCAAATGCCTTTTATACCCCCTATATGAAGTTACATTTTTATCCCTGATTTTAACTTAAGTCAATCCCTCTCAGACACTAACCCCATCTATCGAAAGAGAAGAGGGACGAGTGCCATCCATCGACAGCCTGACGTTGCCATTGCCACCAACGGCGGTCGCTGCAAATACCGAACAGTAGAGGTTCGGTAGAAGTCTGATGGAGGTCAATGAGTTTTTTTTTTCTTAACACCCCTTTTTGTTTGTTTAGCATCAATAAACCCTAAACAATACTGAGGTCGGTGAGTTTTTTGTTTTTTACTGAAGGAATCTATAGTGTCTTACTAGAACACAGTCTGTTCTTTGTCGATTTTGCGGGGTTTTTTTTTTTCCGCTTTTGTAGTGAGTTCTACAGACGAACTGAGTGTGCTCTTTATTGAAATCTGTAGTTTTCTGAAATATGTACAAATACCTTGTCTGTGGTAGGGGATCATTTCTTTGTGATTTGTGTGTGGTAAGGGACCATACTTTGAGATTCGTGGCCTATGGCCGCATTCACATCGGTTCTTAGACCGAGTCATATGGCGGTTTTGAGACTCATGTGTTGCTACAGTGCAAACATTAGATCCACACGTGACTACTTCAGAAAGAAAATATTGTGTTGCCAATACAACTCCATGTATCCGACGAAATGCCTGAACCGCCTAGGATGTCTTATTAAAAATACAGGATAATGCAAGCTTGAGCAACACTTGTACATAGGCTATTTTTTACCTATTCTGAAAGATAAGTTGTATATGTCCTTTCTCCCATTAAATATGCTGTTGTAGCCTTTATAACTGTTTTGTTACTAACAAATATACTTAAATTTAAATAATGGGCAAACTAGAATGATGTCAAAAGTCTTAACAACCAACTCACTTCCTAAGTCACTAATCGAGTTAGCCTTTCCCTCTTTGGCTCTCTTCAATCTTCATCATATTCCCACTCTTACAGTTCTCAAGCTAGCAACCATGGACACCAATGATTCAACAACCAGCAATATCCAACAGTAGCAAGTCGGCGACAAGCTAGTAGTGGCAAGCGATAGGCCTGCAACCATTCTTTTTCGCCTTCTCCAATGAACCAGCTATCATCGTCTTTTGCCTTCTCGAGCAAGTAGCAGCGATAACCAGTGATCTCAGGTAGTCGCAGACAAGTCATCTATGTGTGTAGACCTGTTCATGGGCCGGGTAGCTCGATGGCCCGGCCCGGCCCGCACCGCACCCCGGTTGGGCTTGGTCATGTAATTAGACCTGCGGGCCTGACCTTGGGCCTAACACAGTAAGCCCAACTATGTTACGGGCTGGGCTTGGGATTTGTCAAAAAAGCCTGGCCCGAGCCTGGCCCGGCCCGGCTCAGCATTATATATTTTATAAAATACATAATATATTATATAAAATATATAAATAATATAATATTTATTGAATATATATATTTATAATTTAATATATACATTTTTTTATTTTTTTTCTTTATAATTTCTCTCTACTCTCTCTCTCTCTCTCTATTCAGCTGCTTCAGCAATAGTAACAACATGGGATAAATTGGGCCCGAGCTTTGGGCTTTTTATGAGGATCGAGCTCAGGCCCAAGTTGTAGCCCGATGGTCGGGCCGGGCTCAAGCTCGGGCCTTAGAAAATTTTGTTAATACAGAGTGAAAGCTCAGCCCGAGCCTAGCCTGGCTCGGCCCATGAACAGGTCTATGTGTGTGTGTGTGTGTGTATTCAGGCTTCGGGCTTTTTATGAGGGTCGGGCTTGGGCCCAAGTTGTAGGCCTAATAGTTGGGCCGAGCTCAGGCTCAAGCCTTAAAAAGTTCTATTAATGAAGAATGAAAGCCCGACCCGACCCATGAATAGGTCTATTGCCAAGTGTCAACACCTGATTTCTGCTCAATTCACTATTGAAACCCCAATTTACCCCGAACACCCGATCAAACCATTCTAATCCTTTCAAAGTACCTAAAAATCCCCAGATACCATCATCAAACCTAGGACCTCCTAAAATATCTACCCCTAAAATTTCAACCCATGATTCCCCTTCATTTATTCTTTTATCACACAAAGATTCCCTTTCAAACCCTTTCGTTTGCCTGATGCACCCACAACCCAAATTTCCTTGATCCTAACACCTTTGAATCAATTAGACCATACAATTGAATCCTAGACACACCAAAAACATGGGCCTAGCTTTTACTCTTCATTAACAGAACTTTTTTAGGCCCAAGCTCAAGCTCAGCCTGACCATTGGGCCTATAACTTGGGCTTGAGCCCAATCCTCCTAAAAAGTCCGAAGCTCGGGCCTAGTAATAACTTTAGACTCTAGAGGCAATTTATCCTAACTAATAATTCTCCCGCTTTGATTGGTATTTACTATTTATTTGATAAATCTATTTTGGATTTTTTATGTGTTTTTTTTTTTTTTTTATAAATAGCCATGTTTGTATCGCTTCAAAGTGGATTGAATGTGTTTGAATAAACAACTTCTAAGGTAGTTAAACAAAATGTAATATTTACTTAATTATTTAATTAAAGACTATTATTGCTTTAATTAGTATGGTGATGATTATTTTCTTATGTTCTTATTAATAATCAGTATTTAATTATTGAGTATTATTTTTTTCGATAAGTGTAATTACTAAGTATTATTGTTCTAATAAACTTTATAATTATACTAAATTTTGATAATTTGCATAACTTTAATGCACACTTAGTTTTTGAACTGTAGGGCTCTTATTTAAGATTAAAATTCAAATTTGTTTGTGACTAAAAGTAACCACTTTGAACATTTTTTAGGAGTGGACGAGCCCACTTCTAGATGCTATTTAATTAAATTTTAGGAAGCCACATGTTTGAAGGGAGGGGATTGTTACATAATTTTAATGCACAATCAATTTTTGAACCTTAGGGCTCTTAATTAAGATTAAAATTAAAATTTGTTTGTGAATGAAAATAACCACTTTGACAGTTTTTTAGGAGTGGATGAACCCACTTCTAGGATGTTGTTTAATTAAATTTTAGGATGCCACGTGTTTAAAGGGAGGGGATTTGACCTTCCTTTAATGCATAAATAATGGATTTGACCTTCATTTAACAAGAGATACAGAAATGTCCAAAATGCCCATACAATTATTATTGAAGCTGATTTCTATGGTCAAAATAATACAAACTTTATGAGCAATAACAAAAGAAAAGAGAGTTTAAAGTTGTAGGTTGATATGAAGGATAAATTTAAAAAATAAATCAATTTTAGAAAAGAGATGAGAAGACTTCGGGTAGAGATTGATATGAAGAAAAAATTTAGAAAAATAAGCATTTTGGTAACATAACTATATGGATATTGTGCGTCAGTTAGAGGACTCTAATAGAGAGGTCTATTTGCAACTTTATCAAAAGGTTTAGAGGAGATAATTGCAATTATCAAACTTTAGGAAAATTTTCAAAAATGGTCCAAAACTTTAGGGGGAGATTTTAACAATTTACCATGTTACTTATTAATGGATAAGTTCATAAGTAGGGATGAGCATTATTTAGTTAAAATCGAAAAAAGTAAATAAAAAATTTTGGTTTCGATTTTTTTGATTTCGGTTTTTTGGTTTCTGAAAATTTTGGTTTTGATTTTAAGAATTAAAATTTTGGTTAACTAAAAGAATTGAATTAACCAAAATTCATTATATAATATATAATATATAATATGCTATACATTTATATTAATATATTATATTATATATAGTATATTATAATGAAGTTCAGTTTCATAATATATATTATACGTTATAATATACAATATCTTATATATGTTAATAAATTTTGATTTTAACTTAAATAACTGAAAATTTTGGTTTCGGTTATTTTAATTTTCTTATAATTTAATTTCAATTTTAAAACTTTAACTTATTCAATTTAATATTAAACCGAATAAACCGAATGCTCACCTCTATCATGAACCCACTGATAATAAAAATATAATGCCGGTAGCTTTTGTTAAATCTCTGATTTGTAGGTAGGAGTGGGACCCTCTTTCAAATGTACTTACTGATCCGTTTGGCATTGCTGGTGTGGGATACCTTACGCGCGCATTGCCCGAAGGTGCCCGTTGGATCAAAACCCCCTCCCCCAAACATCAAAGGGAGAATGACCGACACCCCAGTGTTGGTTTAATGTACGGTTGGGGTAGGTGCCGGGCGAGCGTGTATACATAGAGTGTGGGTATCAGTCCATTTGAATTTTATAGCCTGCAATCAAAAATCTACATTCGGCAAATCTATACTTTTCCGAACATCAAATTACTCTTTATCACTTCCCCAATTTTCAAAATGATGTAAGTGCTTGTGGTCTGACCCAATAGGAGGCCACCACGCGTTATGCCGCGACATTCAGGGTGGAACCTGATGATGCACAATCCAGTCACTTCTAACTAGTACTTACGTGGCTCCTAGAAGGTACCTGCAATGGAGAAGAAGAAGAATCCCCAAGGGCTTGCTCGGCGGGAACACTCCGATACTTAAGTTAGTATTCTGTAAGAGAAGCAAGGAGAAGATGAAGGCTAAGAGTGCAGATAGCACGAGAGTATAAGATGATACCTCCGTCCCTTGATATTAGCTCCTTATAACAAAAATCCATTGTATTAGGTCCACTGGCCTTTGACAAGGCAGGTATAACCGCCACTCTCAGTTAGCCGCAGTCGTTACTAGCTGGGGTGAGGTGGCACGCGCGGGGCCGTCACCTCAGGGTACGTGCCTATCAAGTGTAAGGCACCCTCTAAAGGTGGTAGGCACGACACTGTCTGACGAGGGATATGGCTGCTGTTCACAGATTTGTCGGGTACGATGGTCAGACAGAAGATCTTCCTGTGATACGCCGAGTTACCCTTCCGCGAGTTATCCTATGCCGGGCTATCTCGTAAGTAGCGAGCTGCCTGTGGCAAGCTAAGCCGAGCTGTCTGGGCCAATGTGTCTTTACCTCAGGGTATCTACAGGCGGATTGGTGTGTTCCTGTCTGGGAGTGATCCTAGATCCATTGGGAGGAGCTCGGGTATTAGGAAAGGTCAGGGGGCCCTGAGCTCGGAGGTAGCTCGAGGTGCCTTAGCCTCGTGGGGTGGCAGTGCAGGCCGGGCGGCTCCCGGCAAGTAGTCTATTATGTCGAGTTGCCGGGATGAGCTCGGTGGGATCTTCCCTCTGAGTTGCGATTGTACCTGTTGTGCTGTCGCACTGAGTCATAGTTTGGGCAAGGTCACACCCACGTGTTCCCGTTCTATGAGGTCGAGCCAAATCGTCCTCCATCAATTGCCCCCCACTCCTTGAGCTGAGAGCATTGCCTTAGCGCAAGAAGTTCATGAAGCGTGATGGACTGATTTGACCGAAATTCAAACTTGATTGACTACTCACATTAAAGGCACCTGCGGGAATCAAGAGATTTCCTAACCTTTCTGACTTTTCAGATTCCCAAAACGTGCTGAAGTAATTTCTAATTTCGAGCATTGTGCATCCGTCATTGCCTTAATCGTGGAAGATGTGCCGCCAATCACCTTTAGTTTTCAGAAGGCATGTGGTCAGTGCGCCTGCGAGCCGTTGGATTTGCTTTGATCTGGGTCGTCGATTCAGAAACGTGGGGGCTATAAATAGGAGGGCCCTTTGGGCCTCTTTTCCCCTCACGCCATCTTGCTGTCTTTGGATTCTGAGGTCGCGCACCTGTCGAGCCTACTCGAATTCCTCAACTTATTTCATCCCGTCCTCTTTCGGTGAGTCTTACTTATTGTCAGTCATGTCGAGATACCCGTACCATGTCCGTTACCAGGGCGGTGACCAGGATGATGATGCTCCCTCGAGCTCGGGGGGAGCTTGGGAGAAAGTTCACGGGGAAGGGAGCCCGATACCTTCGACCCTTCCTCGATGACAGAGGGGAGACTTAGGTCTTTGATTAGCTATTTCCACCTCCCTAGGGACCTTCTCTATTGCATCCCCACTATTAATTTTCCTTGGGAGCATGGCCCCAATGATATAGTCATTTACCAGGAGCAGCTCTAGGCTGGCCTGCGTCTCCCCTTGCACCCCTTGATAGTGGAGGTGCTAAACCACTTCAATGTCACTATTGACCAGCTCCATCCCAATGCCATCAGGAACTTAGTTGGGACGATATCCTTGTGTTGGGAATACTATCTTCCCTTGAATCTAGACATCTTCTCTACTATCCTCTGTACAAAGAATGCCACTCCTGGGGCCCCACCGGAGAGGCGTCTCTACTACTTCTCTCCCCACCATGGCTACAAGCTCTTGCACGATCTTCCAAAGAAAATCCCCGCCTGGAAGCGGGATTATTTTCTGGTTTGCAACCCCGAAGGGTGGCCCTTCCCTACTTCTTGGAGGGGCGCTATCCAGGACTCTAGGGCCGAGCTGGACCCCGAAACTCAGAAAATGATGCTGCCTTGGGCATCAGTAGGCTTCCTCTGCTCGGACTACTTGGTCGAGGAGAAGCTCGCGCAGGCCGGCCTGAGTCGGGTAGGTTGTCCTTTTAGGTCGCATGGTTTTTGTCATGACATTGTGTTCATATGCATACATATATCTCGTTCTTACGGAACTGATACTGTTATTTCTTCTTGGCAACCATCATGTCTGGTATCGACTCACACTGCCTTCTTTCAAGCAACCAGGGGCACAAGGTGAAGAGGTTGTGCCCCAACCAAACTCCCACCTCGGGGGGTGCTGAGTTCAGATCTACCAAGCTAGCTTTATCCTCCCCTTTGCCTGAGATCCTACCACCTCCATCCGAGGGGACTAATGAGGCTGGTCTCGAAGGGGGCAAGCTTCCACAACACGGGGCTACTCCCCATAACCCTTTCCAGCCATCTCCTTACCCTTCGTTCCCAGTGGGGAACTGGGAAGGGGTGAACGACTATGTTGTGGCTCACCAGAGGAGCCAGAAGGCGATTAACAACGACGAGGTCACCCATTGGGGGAATATGGAGCCTGGGGACCTCACCGCGTTTGCCTCCTCCCACTGCATGGTGGTAAGTGATTCTTTCCTTTCTTCTCTCATTTCGCTTCCTTTTGCTATCCTCTGATCTTCTTTCTGTTGGCAGGTGAATACTGCCATCCATACCATGGCTCTCCAAACGCGCATCCACCACGTCGACGCCCTCGGCCAGCGGGCTACTAATAAGAAGCTTCAGGGCAAGCTCGATCGGATTGGGGCGAGCTCCATCACACTCGCAAGGGGAGTGAATATCAGGAGCTGCTCGTCCACGACCAGGAGGCCCAAATTGCCTGGCTTTCTGAAGAGAGCACGCATTACCGGAAGGAGTCATCGAGGGTGGCGGCAGAGAGGGAGCTCCTTCAGTAGTAGGTACGAGACTTGGAGTCCACTCTTCTAGATCGGACTCAAAATTTCAACCAGATGGTGGAGGCCAAACGAGAGAAGGTGGTCTGGGATTTCAAAGACTCCCAGGAATACCACGACCTCCAGGTGGAATATGGCTCGAGTTCGTACCACTCTAGGTTTAAGCTCTGCCGGTGGTTGGTTCGGGAGAAGTTCTCCGGGCTCAACCTCGATGGCATCACTATGAAGGGCCTATCTCCCGAGATGGCAGATCAAGCGGAGGAAGAGGAGCCTGTCTCCCCGGAGGATGAGGATGAGGAGGTGGATCCCTGAGGCAGTGTTTCTCCTGGACTTTTGGTGGCTCCCAGGTGCCATAAACCCGATCTTTCAAAGATCTTTGGTTGGGCGGTTATGCCCTGTGATTGTTAGACTTTCCCGAGCTGCTTAGCTCGGTTATTGCCTTGTAATTTCTCTCTCTCTCTCTCTCTTTTGAAATGGTAATGAATGTTCTTTTTCTTCTAAGTATGGTGTGCACTCTTTATCTTTGCTAAGATGGTCTCAACACCCGAGCTATTAGACCTACATACCCGATGTAGGACTTCTCGATAACCATTATTTCGAACTGTCCCTTAAATCATTCAAGGCATCTCTATGGTACACGGCAAAGTAATTACCATGCGTGCGCGAACTATATACTCGTCGGTTATTCTTTAGTTTGATCACCATACAGGAACGAGCTATGCTTGTCGGTGTTTAAACCCAATCTGCTTACGCTTTTCATACTTTACCCGCATCGTCGAACTGGCTAAGTCCTTCTTGATGCTGAGGTGTTGGTTAATTTGGTGCCTTAGGCCGTAAGCCGGGGGGGGGGCGACTTGTAGTCTACCCTTGAAGTTAGCCCACATCATGGAGACGACTGGGTCTTGTTGCGCCGAGGTCATATTAGCTCAGTATTTGGCCCTTAGGCTCGGGGAGTGGCTCATGGCCTACTCAGTTGTTACAGATAGTATTGTCTTAAGTTGAAAATATTCCATGCCCGAGGTACTTGTTTCCCTTTGAGGGTCTTGAGCTCGTACGTTCCTTCCCCGAGCACTCGTTTCACTCGGTAAGGTCCTTCCCAGTTGGGCCCGAGCTTGCCAGCGCTGGGCTCAGGTACCATAACTTTACGAAGGACCAGGTCACTAACACGGAGGTTCCACTTCTTGACCCTGGCGTTATAGTACCGAGCTACTCTCTGCTAGTAGGTTGCGGTCCTAATGTACACGAGGTCCCTTACTTCATTGAGTAGATCGAGGTTGGTACGCCATCTTCGTTTGTCTGATCACTGTATGCTTTTAGTCGCAGCGTAGGTACTTCAATCTCAACGGGAATAACTGCTTCGGTGCTGTAGGGAGGTTGAAGGGGGTTTCCCCTGTGGCGGTCTTCTCCGTGGTCTGGTAGGCCCATAGGACACTAGGTAGCTCATCTGCCCACAACCCTTTAGCTCGGTCTAACTGTTCCTTCAGTCCGCGAAGGATGGCTCTGTTTGTGACTTCTGCGTGACCGTTTGCTTGAGGGTGTGCGACTAAGGTAAAGTTCTATTGGATCCCCATGTCTTGGCACCAGTCTTGGAATTTGATGTCTTTGAACTGCTTGCCGTTGTCAGAAATCAGTACCCGAGGTAACCCAAAGCAGCACACGAAGTTTTTCCAGAAGAAGTTTTGGACGTTCCGGGCTATGATCGTTACAAGGGGTTTAGCCTCTACCCACTTGGTGAAGTAATCCACTCCTACTACTAAGAACTTCCTCCCACCCATTGCTGGCGGGAATGAACCAAGTAGATCGATGCCCCATTGTGCGAAGGGCCACGGGCTGGTGAGATACTTGAGATCGACAGCAGGTTGGTGGTGAATATTAGCGTGCTTCTGGCATTTGTCGCATTTTTTAACGAGTTCAATGGCATCTGCCTTCATTGTTGGCCAATAATACCCCTGTTCAAGTGCCTTTTGGGTGAGGGCCCTGCCCCCCACGTGTTCGCCACATAGACCCTCATGAATGTCACGAAGTACGAGCTTGGCTTTGGTAGGTCGCAAGCAATGTAGGTAGGGAGCGTGTGGGATCTCCGGTATAACCGTTCATCTATCATGACGTATTTGGCTGCCTGACGTTGCACCCTTCTGGCTGCATTGCGATCTGCAGGGAGGGTCCCGTGTAACAAGAAGCTCGCGAGCGGGTCAATCTAGCTTGGCTCTGCTTGAATGAAGGGAGTGACCTCCTTTGCCCCCCCGAGAATGCTAGGCCGAGGCAGGTTCTTTATGTACATGGTTCTCATGGTGATGTCGCTGGTGCTGGCTAACCTGGACAGGGTGTCAGTCTCAACGTTCTCCGACCTAGGGATTTGTCTGATGAAGTGTGACTGGAAGTTGAGCAGGGCCTCTCTGACTTTGGCTAAGTAGACAACCATGGTTGGCTCGCAAGCTTCGTACTCGCCAGTGACCTGGTTGATCACGAGCTGGGAGTCACTACAAATAACGATGTGCTTGGCTTTTACTTCTCTGGCTAAGGCTAGTCCAACTATCAACGCCTCGTACTCCGCTTCATTGTTAGATGCCGCGAACTCGAAGGGTAGCGCGTATTCCAGTTTCGTGTCACTTGGGCCGTGCATGACTATTCCGGCTCCGCTGCCCTATTGGTTTGAGGAGCCATCTACGTGAAGGATCCATGGCTCCTCATCCCAGCTCGCGCTTGGCCAAACTATGAGAGATGCCATATTGGCTGCTAGCTCACGGGGCTCGGACTCAACTGGCCTGGAAGCTTTGGGCTCACCCAAACTAGGGACCTCGTGCTCAACCGGCCTGGGAATTTTGGAGTTGAGTGTGCATTCGACGATGAAATCTGCTAAGGTTTGAACCTTAATGGCAGTTCGCGGCTTGTACAAGAGGTCGTACTCGCTGAGCTCAATGGCCCATTTCTTCAACCGACCAGAGACCTCGGGCTTAAGTAAAACTTGCCTCAGAGGTTTGTCGGTGATGATGATAAAAGTGTGAGCCTGGAAGTACAGGCGGAGCTTCTGAGCTGCAATTACCAGGGCATATGCTAGCTTTTCTATCTCCAGATATCTCATCTCTGCTCCCTGCAATGTTTTACTAACATAATAGATGGGTCACTAGACCTGATCTACTTCCTTTATTATTACCGAACTGACCACTTCGTCGCTTGCCGAGAGGTACAGTTCTAAAATATCACCATCCTCGGGCTGAGTTAAGATCGGTACGCTAGCGAGGTATCTCCTGAGCTCGTCAAACGCAAGCTAGCAGTCTTGGGTCCATTCAAACCCTTTGCTCTTTATAGCCTTAAAGAATGGCAGACAGCGGTCCGCTGACTTGGACATGAAGTGGCTCAAGGCGGCTCTGTGGCCATTTTACCTCTGAACCTCCTTCAACTTCCGGGGTAGTCTCATATCTAAGATGGCCTTAATCTTATCTGGGTTGGCCTCAATGCCGCGCTAGTTAACGATGTACTCGAGGTCACACCGAAAATTTCAAAAACAGAATGCAAGTCTTGTATTAATTCGTGCAAAAATTGAGTTTTGACGACCATGTTGTCTACATAGCATTCTACTTTTTCTACCAATTAATGGCGCAAACAACTTATTTACAAGCCTTTGAAAGGTCACCCCTGTGTTTTTCAACACGAAGGGCATAACCTTGTAAAAGTATAGACCAAACTCCGTGATGAAGGCAGTCTTTTCTTCGTCTATCGGGTCCATCTTGATTTGGTTATAGGCCGAACAGATGTCTAAGAAACTTACCCTGAGGTCGCATCCACCAAATGGTCAATTCTGGGGAGCGGGAAGCAGTCTTTTGGGCAGGCTCGGTTTAGGTCGGTGTAGTCGACGCACATGCACCACTTTCCATTAGCCTTCTTTACCAAAACGGGGTTGGCTACCCAACTCGGGTAGTTGACTTCTCTTATGAAGTCAGTTGCGAGGAGCTTCTCGACCTCCTCGTCGACCGCTTTCCCCCGCACCAGGGCTAGGTTGCGTTTCTTTTGTCTAACGGGCCTAACTATATGATTAGTATTCAGCTTGTGAGTTATAAGGTTAGGGTCTATACCGGGCATCTCTACCGCAGACCATGCAAAAACATCTAAATTTTGAAGTAAGAAACTTACCAGTTCGGATTGTAGAGGTTCCTGGATGGAAGCACCGATCTGAAGCATCCGGGCTGGGTCTGCGACTGAGGTCGGAACAACAATTGTTTCTTCCGTGGGTGCAGCTCGCTCTTCGCCTTGCTCTATAGGCCGCTCCAATTCGAGGTCGTCGACCACCTTGGTCTTTCCCTTTAGGGCGATAATATAGCACTTGCGGGACTCGAGCAGGTCGCCCCGCACTACCCCCACACTGAAGTCTATAGGGAACTTCATTGCCAAATGATAAGTGGAGACCACCACCCGTAGGACATGGGTGATCGGCCGACCTATTATGGTATTGTATGGGGAGGGGGTCGTGACCACCAGGAAGTCGTGGTTGAGTCTGACTACACAAGGCCATGCACCGACTTTCACAGGTACTATCACTTTCCTAAGGGGCCTGACTTCTTCTCCGCTAAAGCCCACCAAAGGAGTGTTCGCGGGCTTCAAGTCACTTCCCTACAACTGAAGCTGGTCGAATGCGACTTTGAAGAGAATATCTGCTAAGCTGCCCAAGTCAATGAGTACGCACCTGACCTTGAAGTTGTTGATCCTCAGCTTTATCACAAGCGCGTCATCGTGAGGGTAGTGGACCCCTCACACATTGTCTTCTGTGAAGAAAATTGGCTCTTTTGTCTTCGACCACTTCGGAGGATTCTGTTTTACCCGAGCAGCTTCATGAACTGACATCCGAGCTACCGCTGAAGTACAACCCGTGACGATCGAGCCTCCCACTATCACGTCAATGGTGCCCCAAACTGGCCTCTCTTCCGGAGGGTGCTTCTACGAGTGTTTGGCCGGCCTACTGCTGGACTTGGGAGCATCCTTACCGTGCTCCCCTCGCCGACCTGTTTTATTATTATCACTATTATTTTTTTGCACAAAGTTCCTTAGATATCCGCTATGGATGAGCTCCTCTATCTCATTGCGGAGGTTTTTACAATTTTCGGTACTATAACCGTGATCTCTGTGAAAACTACAGTACAAGTTCTTATTTCTTTCATTGGTATTCTCCCTTAAACGGGTGGCCACTTTACATACGGGGCATCCTTGATCGCCATCAGGATTTTGGCCCACTTCGCGTTCAGTGGGGTGTAATCAGTTCGGTCCGCTACAGGAGCTCGAAACAACTAACCCGACTTTGCCCCCCGAGCTACATCTTTTTTCTTCCGGCTGTCCCCTTGACTGGAAGGCTCTCCTTCCCTTTTTCTCTTCTTGGGCGTCCCTTCTCCCTTCTCGTTGATATCTTCCTCCGTGACTATAAACCTGTCTACGAGCTTACGGAAATTCGGTTATGGTCGCTGGTTGGTTGATGACCATGTGCCATTTGAACTCTTTATGCGTCATGCCTTTCTTGGCTGCTACGAGCGCACGACGGGGTCTAGGTGTGGTATCTGCATGCACGCATCGTTGAACCGTTTGATATAGCCTCGAATGGACTCTCCCTCTCTCTGCACTATGTTGAGGAGGCTTTCTTTAGTTCGCGGGCACCGCTTGCTGGTGATGAAGTGGGACGTGAAGGCTTGCGTGAACTGCGCCCAACTTCTTATCGATCCAGGCACCAGGTTCTAATACCACGTACAGGCTACTCCTCTGAAAGTGGTGGAGAAGGCCATGCACATGCACGACTCACTAGACATGCCAGGTGCATTTGTGACTGAAAGGCATCTACGTGGTCATTTGGGTCAAACGACCCGTCATACTTGTCAAGAGAGGGGAGCTTGAAGTCTTTAGGCATTGGGACTACCAGAAGTTCGGAAGACAAGGGGATGAAACTGAAAGGGGGGAGCCTTAGCTTTGCCCGAGCTTACCTCTTCTCTGCCTCCGAGCTCAGGCAGGTTGTGGGTGGCAGATCGACGAGCTTGGTAGCGGTGTCTCTGCTTCTTGGTGGGCTCGACGTTTGTGCTGCTCACCTATGTGCTATCAGGAATGGTGTGTGCAAGAAGTAGCTTAGGTCGCTAGTGATGGCTGTGGATGGAGGAATCCTACTTGGAGCCTGTGGCCAAGATCTTGAACTGGTTCTCTAGGAATGGGGTACCGGGCTTTGAGGGTTGAGGCGATGTGGACCTAGCAAGCTGAGGTCCTCCCGACCTGACTGCCCGCGGTGAGACGTGGCCCGTCTTTCTTGTCTGCCGTGGGAGGAGGCCTAGCTCTTAGGAGGGTTCTAGGGGCCCTTCCCTTGACGAGAATGGTGCTCCTTCTAGCGGTGAGACCTAGCCCGCGGTGAGACTGGGTGCCGCGGGGGGAGTTACGGCTACTGAAGCTGAGGTTGGGGCAGCTGAGGGAATTACTGCTGGTAGTGGTACTGGGAGACATGGTGCAGCACTTGCTGCTGGTAAATCTGGTATTGCTGGAGCTACTACACTTGGGCTTGCATGGCCTGCATGCACTGCATCAGGTCGTTGAGCTGGCTCTGGCTGGTCGCTAGAGGAACGACAATCGGTTCAGTAAAGGTAGTTCCTACAGAGGAAGGGAGGGGAACACCCATAGGCGTCGTTGCTCGCGACACGCTCAGGTTGGGGACTCCGTCCACCGAAAGAGGAATGGTGAACTGTGCTATGCAAATCTTGGGAACCTGGGGTTGTTCCCTAGAGTTACCCATCTCCATGCTTCATCCAACGTTGCTTGAGGAAGCCATGAGTGTTGAGTTTTCAGAGAAGGCAGAACTATGAAGGTTTAGAGGAAGGCTTTTAGAAGCGATTCCCACAAACAGTGCCAAATGATGGTGCGCAATCCGGTCACTCCTAGCTGGCACTTACGTGGCTCCTAAAAGGTACCTGCGATGGAGAAGAAGAAGAATCCCCGGGGGCTTCCCCGACGGGAACACTCCAATGCTTAAGTTAGTATTTTATAGGAGAAGCAAGGAGAAGATGAAGGCTAAGAGTGCAGATAGCACGATAATAGAAGATGATACCTCCATCCCTTGATATTAGCTCCTTATAACAGAAATCCATTGTATCAGGTCCACCGGCCTCTGACAGGCAGGTATAACCACCATTGTCAATTTGCCGCAACCATTACTGGCTGGGCTGAGGTGGCACGTGCGGGGCCATCACCGCAGGGTATGTGCCTGTCAGGTGTAAGGCACCCTCTAAAGGTAGTAGGCACGACGCTGTCTGATGGGGGATATGGATGCTGTCCTTAGATTTGTCAGGTACGGTGGTCGGACGAGAGATCTTCTTGCGATACGCTGAGCTACCCTTCCGCGAGTTACCCTGTGTCGGGCTATCTCGTAAGCGGCGAGCTGCCTGTGAAAGGCTAAGCCGAGCTGTCTGGCCCGAGGTGTCTTTACCTCGGGGCATTTACAGGTGGATCAGTGTGTTCCTGTCTGGGAGTGGTCCAAGATCCACTGGGAGGAGCTCGGGTATTAGGAAAGG
The DNA here is from genome assembly GCF_056320005.1 of Nelumbo lutea. NCBI lineage: Eukaryota > Viridiplantae > Streptophyta > Magnoliopsida > Proteales > Nelumbonaceae > Nelumbo > Nelumbo lutea. The sequence continues at coordinate 52,598,917 of NC_142689.1, read as the reverse complement.
TCGGGGGGCCCTGAGCTCAGAGGTAGCTCGGGGTGCCTTAGCCCCCCGGGTTGCGGTGCAGCCGGACAGCTCCCAGCGAGTAGTCTATTCTGTCAAGTTTCCGGGATGAGCTCGGTGGGATCTTCCCTCTGAGTTGCGGTTGTGCTTGTTGTGCTGTCGCGCTGAGTCATAGTTTGAGCAAGGTCACGCCCACGTGTTCCCGTGCTACGAGGTCGGGCCAAATCGTCCTCCATCAGAACCTATCAGCGTGCGGGTGCTGATATGGCGGCCTGGGACCAATGGCGCAAGGTCATGTGGCGGCCTCAAATGGCTGTCCTCCCCACGTACGGACTGCATCTGGACCGTCTGAACTCACTTGTTTCCAAGCGACTTCAAGTATAAATAGGAGGTGACCCCCTCAAGGTAAGGGATCAGAACTTAAGCTCTCTAGCTAGTACTTGAGATTTCACTTTGGCTTAGAAGTGAATTGACAGTATTGTCCTTGACCATCCCGAGCATCAACACACACTTATATATATATATATATATATATATATATATATGTAAATTTGTAATAAATTCAAACTTTCTCAAACCCTATTTCTTCTATTCCCTATCTCATTTTCTCATTAGAATTTTAATTTGGCCCGAAAATAAATTCTTAACTCTATCATTTGTTCTATTCCACATATTTCTGCCACGTGGAATGTATTTAGCTAATTCAAACGATAGGGACATAATGGATTGACAACGTGTATGATGCCGCAGTATACCGGTCATTGTTCTTCGTTGTAAATTTTGATGGCATTAAGAAATATTAGTTAACACTTGTCATTCCCTCTGATATTTGGTTCCTATTCGATGACATTTTGCAGCTGGCTGTTGATTCTATTACTGCTACCAGATGGAATTATGTTAACGATGCTTAATTGTGTGGCCCACCTTCTTAAGTGCTGGATGGGTGCTAGGTTGAATCCCCCCGAGTTGGCTCAAGGATGTTTTTAAGTCGTTTTGAGTCTGATAAATTTTAAATTAAATGTATGAACTATCCTGCTCTTTTATCTTCTAATGCATATATAATTCTGATTATTACCAAAAAAAAGTTATTGTAAACTTTGATGGCATTAAGAAATTTTAGACAATAATAATTATAATAATAATATTGGAGATATGTCTAGAATATTTTTTGCTTTTTATAACTTTTAGTATTTCCATTTATTTTAAATTTTTATTATTTAATTATAATGCCTTAGATTAACCTAGACTATTAAATTCCTAAATCATTCCTTGAATGGAAAACATTTTCTGTTTCAAAACAATTTTACTTTTTGTATTCCATTTCCTCCATCAATAAAAATAGATATATGCCAAAATTTCTACTATTTTTTGTATTTCTATATTTTTAAAATTTTATTATTCAATTATAACATCATGGGTTGGCCCATTTGACTTAGACAATTGATCCACTTGGTTTTAAATTTTGTATTTCATTACACAATTAATAAAAGTAATTCTTGTTTATCACATTTATGTTTTTTTAATATGAATTAATATATAATGTAAGAGATGTATCTAGTTTTTTTTTTATCTATTTTCTATAATTTTTGTATCTTTTTTTATTTTTAAAATATTATTTTACTATGACATCATGGGTTGATCCATTGATCTAAATGGTTTAACCATTGACCCACCACTGAAAAAAGAACCATTGACTCACCACTCAAAGAGGAAAATGGTCTTATTTATGGATCGTATTTAAATATTGCATTCAATTTCCATCATTAATATTCTATTTATGTATTTTTATTTATTTCTAAATTTCTAGTATTTAATTATAGTATTTTTTGTATTTCTATACTTTTAAATTTTACTATTGACTTATAACATCATGGTTTGACCTATTTTGTTTTAAATTTTGTATTTCATTACATCACTAATAAAAGTAGTTCTTGTTTATCACAATTATCTTTTCTAATATGAATTAATAAATAATGTTAGAGATGCGTCTATATTTTTCTATGGGAAAATTCGTGATTAGTACCCTGTACTTTGGGCCTAGTGCCACTTTGGTCCCCAAACTTTAAATGCAACAATTCAGTACCCAAACTTTCAAAATGTGTCAATCCAGTTCCAGTCATTAACCAATCCGTTAACTAGCCATTAAGTGACATTTGAAAAGACACAAATGCCCTTTGAGTGTCATCTAATTTTCTTTATCAACCATCCACATGTTGATACAAAATGAACAGTCTCAAATCCATGCCTCTTCTATTCAAAAAAATTGGGGTTATGTCTTAGTGGGCATTCTGGTGACCCCAACTTTCTTGAACAGAAGAGGTTAGGATTTGGGATTGTTCATTTGTTGTCAATGTTTGGATGGTTAATAAAGAGAATTAGATGACACTTGAAGGGTATTTGTGTCTTTTCAAATGGCACTTAATGACTGGTTAACGGGCTGGTTAATGGAAAGTACTAGATTGGCACATTTTGAAAGTTCGGGTACTAAATTGTTGCGTTTTAAAGTTCGGGGACCAAAGTGGCACTAGACCCAAAGTATAGGGTACTAATATGAAATTTTCCTTTTTTTTCTATTTTATGTAACTTCTGTATTTTTTTTGTATTTTCTATTTAAGAAAACTTTATTTTCCTATTACATCATAGGTTAATCCATTGATCTGAATAGTTGAACCATTGACCCATCAGCCAAGAAGGAAAATGGTCTCATTTATGGATCAATTTTTAAATATTATATTCCATTTTATCATTAATAAAAATGCTTTTTTATTTATCATACCTGTTTATGTTTAATAATTTTCTAATTTTTATTCATGTATTTTTATCTATTTCTAAATTTTTAGAATTTAATTATGGTACAATGTGTTCACCTAGTTATCCCAAACCAAACCACATAACTACTTATTTGCACCTAGAAAAGCGATTTCATTTTTAGCTGATTTTAAAATATAGGTTTTATATCATTAATATCAATGTTCATTGATTTAATTAGGGGAATCTAACGATGATAGAAGTAAATACCTAAAATATAGGATTCAAATTACAATTTCTACATAGAGGGGGACCAAACTTAGGAAGAAAAATATACCCCACTCCCCCCCCCCCCCCCCCACCCAAAAAAAAGAAGAGAAAAACAACCCTTTAGAATCACACCCTTGGGGACTTTAACCATGCATCTAGGGCATGCATTGCATCGTTTCCTAACAACACATTCACAAACTTCACTATATATGCTGCTAGATCACATATTTTGCACCACTCTTTTTCACATTTTTTTTATATCTTTAGAGTGATGATGACTGCACCTCCCCCCAATCAATCTATCACTAGCCAAGAGTTTAAAGCACTTCGAAGGATGTTGAACCTACTAACTCTCAAGGTCGATTGTCTAACTACCAAGACGGGGGTAACTTCCCCATCACTGTTCAAACCTCCTATCACTTCAAGGTCTCTATAACAACTACAACAACCTACTTTAGCACCACAGACTAGGAATGGCAACGGGGTGGGGAAGGGACGGGGAGCCTCTCCCCATCCCCGTCCCCATGAAGATCCCCATCCCTGTCCCCACAAGGATTCCCATTCCCCATTATTTTTTATAATGTTAACCATTTTGTTTTTGTTTTATATTTTATTTAAAAATAAAAATAAAATAATTAAAATTTACAATCCTATTAGAAAAGATTCAAACATATTCAACCATATTTTAAAAAATATTAATATATAGATGTGTGTGTACATATATACATATATAATGTATGCATACATATATACATATATATTAGTGGGGATCCCACGGGGCGGGGGTTGGGGTCCCCACAGGGTGGGGAGTGCTCTCCCCATCCCCACAGAGAGAAAATCATCCCCATCCCCGCACCATCTAGGGCAGACCCCCACGGGGATCGGGGAAATGGGGGAAATTGCCATCCCTACTGATGCTGCGCAATTCGGCCACTCTTAGCTGGTAGTCGACTGGCTCCTAACTGGTGACGGACGATACTTGAGAAGAAGATGGTGAAGGATTCCCGGGGGACTTGCCCTGTGGGAATACTTCGATGCTTAAGTTAGAACACTTGAGAGAGCGGTAAGGAATGCAAAAAAGCTAAGAGTGTAGGTAGCGCTAGATTAATGAAAGTTTGAGGTTAACTCAAGATACAAGATACCTCTTCCCCTTCGATCATGGAGCTCTTAAATATGGGCATTCTTGTCAAATTGGTCGTAACCGCCACCGAACCTTTGTTGCAGCCATTACTTGCTAGGGCTGTGCAGGTAACCATTGTAGAGTACTACCCAATCAGATGAGTGACATGTCCCGGAAAAGACAGAAACGCCACTACCTAGCAGGGGCTGCGCCATCAGTTAGGGGACGTGATGCAGTCTGACGGGTACAGTCTTGTTAGATAGAAACTTCCTGAAAATGTTGCGTCACTTAGTAGCGAGCTGCCTTGTAGTGAGCTATCCCATTACGAGCTTTCTTGTAGCAAGCTCCTAGAGGTACTTCGAGGTGATTTTGCCTGAGGTTGCCTTTGGGGCAATTCTCCTACCTAAGCATTGGAGCGAGCTGGTTATTCTAGCTCGCGAGCTGGGATAGACTTGTCTTGGAGTGTTCCCTTTCAATACATCGGGGGTCCTTGACCTCGTGCGGTAGTGAGCTCATCCTGTTGCGAGTTGTAATGTAGTGAGCTGTCCTGCGAGCTCGTTACTTAGTCGTAACCAGGCTGTTATGCAAAGTTATCGTTTGTGTTGAGTCACGTCAACATGTCACCTTCTCAGGAGGCCATGTCAAATCACCCTCCATCAATTGCCTCCCAATCCTCGAGCTAAGGATTCTACTCTAGCGCGAGGAGTTCATGGAGTGTGATAGGTGGATTTGACCCGAAATTCAAACTTGATTGACTGATTGCATTAAATACATGTGCAAAAGTAAGGGGATTTTTGGACTTTTCGAATGCTAAAAAACGTGCAAAAGCGGCTCTTAACTCCGGAAGTCATGCAACCGGAATTACCTTAATCATGGGAGACATGCAGTCAGTCACATTTCGGTTTCAGAAGATGTGCGGTCAGCTTGACTACGAACCGTCATATCTGCCTTATTCTGAACCATCGATTTGAGGGCACAGTGGCTACAAATAGGAGGGCACCAGGCCTCATTTCCTTTATGCTAACTTCCCTTGCTTTTGAATTCTGAGGTCACGTCTTTGCCTAGCTGCTTGAGCTCTTCTTTCGTTCACACCAACTTTTCGGTTCAACTTTCCCTAATGAGTCTTATCACTCTGTCAGTATGTCTGGGTACCCGTACAATAACTTTCCCTGGGGCGGTGACCAAGATGATGCCTCCTCGAGCTCAAGGGGAGCTTGGGGACAGGCTTTGGAGGCTTGCGAGGCCTCCGGCGAGACAGCTTCCACCTCCCGGGGTAGGGAGCCGGACAGCTTTGGTCCTTCCTCCATGTTGATGGAGAGACTCAGGACCTTGGTTCTTTAGTTTAACCTTCCCAGAGACCTCGTCTACAGTCTTCCAGAAACAGCTCATTATTGGTCTTCATCTTCCTCTACATCCTCTGATAGTGGAGGTTTTGAACAACTTCAATGTTACTATTGACCAGCTTCACCCCAACTTGATCTAAAATGTAGTTGGAACTATCTCTTTATTTTACGAGTATCGTCTTTCCCTTAACCTTGACATCTTCTCCACCATTCTTTCTATTAAAAATGCTTCCTCGGGAGCGCCCCCCAAAAGGCGTTCTTATTATTTTTCTCCCTGTCCAAGCTTCAAGCTCCTGCACGAGCTGTCGAATAGGATCCCGGCCTGGAAGCGAGACTATTTTGTAGTTTGCAACCCCGAAGGGTGGCCCTTCCCGACTCACTGGAGGGCCGCCATCCAGGATTCGGGTGTTGACTTGGATCCTAAAGTTTGAGAAACGCTGTAATCCTGGGCAGCAGTTGGCTTCCATTGGTCGGACTACTTGACTGAGGACAAGCTTGCACAGGGCAGCCTAAGCTTTGGTAGGTTGCCTTTTAGGTTGCGTAGTGCCTTGTAATTTCTTTTTTACTGGACTAGTGCCATGCGATTTTCGGCAGCCATCATGTCTGGTGTAGATGCGCGCCGCCTTCTGTCCAGCAACCAGAAGCACAGGGCGAATAGGTCACACTCTGACCGAGCTTCCACTTCTAGGAGCGCTGAGTTTGAGGCTGCTGATCCAGCCTTCGTTCCTCCACCGCCTGAGGTCACACCGGTCCCGTTTGAGGGGGTAGCCATGGAAGGTGGCGCAGGAGAGCCCGAGCTCCAGGTACAAGGGTAGTTCCCTCCGCCTGAGCAATCCTACCCCTTCGCTTTCCCACAGTTTCCTACTGGAGGGTGGGAAAGTGTCACCGACTTCACCGTGTCTTCGCGAAGGAGCTGAAAGGCGGTTTCCCATGAGGAGGTCGCCAGCTGGGGAGAGATGGACCCCAAGTAGCTCTCCAGGCTGGCCTCCGCTCACTATATGGTGGTAAGTGACTACTTTTTTCTTCTTTTCCCTTCTTCTTCTTCTTTTTTCTTTTCTGACCTCGGCCTTTTGTTGGCAGGTGAACTCCACCATCCATACCATGGCCCTCCAGACCAACATTCACTCCGACAACGCTCTTGCTCAGGGGTCAACCATGCAGAAGCTCCAGGACGAGCTTGACTGGGCCCAAGGTGAAGTTCTTTTGGCTCGAAAGGGGAGCGAGGCCCAGGAACTACTTGTCCAGGACCAGGAGGCACATATCGTCTGGCTATCTGAGGTGAGCGCTCGCTACAAGGAGGAGTCATCAAGGGTGGCAGTAGAGAGGGAGTTTCTTTGTCATCAGGTCCAGGACTTGGAGTCCACGCTTCAGGATCGGACTCGGAACTTCGATACCATGGTGGAGGCTGAGTGAGCTAAGGCAGTGTGGGACTTTAAGGACTCCCAGGAGTACCACGACCTCTAGGTGGAGTATGGCTCAAGCTCCTACCGTTTTGGATTTAAACTCTGCCGTTGACTGGTACGAAAGGAAGTTCTCAGGGCTCAACATTGATGACATAACAATGAAGGGTCTGGATACAGAGACGACGAACTTAGAAGAGGAGGAGGAAGAGCCTGGCTCTCTAGAGGATGACGAGGATGTGGAGGTGGTGGATCCCTGAGGCCTGTTGCTTCTCTTCTGTTTTTCTTTTTCTGAACGGATTCTGGTGGTTCTCGGGTGTCAGAACACGATTTTAAATATCTCTTCTTTTTATGAACTCTCTTGGGCGGTTGGGCCCTACTTTTTATTTGTTTTCTGTTGAACTTTTCCCGGGCTGTTAAGCCCGGTTTTTTGTTTATAGAAAGTAGTAATGAAATGTTTTATCTTTTTTCTGCTAAGTATTGTGTGCTCTTTACTTTCTCTCGAAGCGACTTTATCACTCGAGCTGTTAGTGCTACATACCCGAAGTAGGATCTTTCGGTAGTCGGTACCCCGAGCTGTTCCTTGGTGCTTGAGGTAGTTTTATAGTATACCCTAAAGTGGTTACCATGATACCCAAACTATATGCTCACAGGTTGTCCCTTATTGGGTTCAACTAGTATACCGAGGTAGGCTGTGCTCCATAGGGTTTATGCCCGAGCTGCCTATGCCTTTAGTATTAATACTTAGCCTTTACCGATGAAACAATTAGGTCTTTTATAGTGTCGAGGTCTTAGTTAACTCAACATTTTAGCCCTTAGGCTGAGGGAGTGTCTTATAGTCCATTCTTGGAGTTCGCCCATGCCATAGAGGCGACTGGGTCTTGTCATGCCGAGGTCTTTGTTAGCTCGGCATTTTGGCCCTTAGGCTCTAGGAGTGACTCATGGTCTATTCAGTAGTTTGCCCATGCCATAGAGACGATTGAGTCTTATCGTGCCGAGGTCTTTGTTAGCTTGGCATTTTGGCCCTTAGGCTTTGGGAGTGACTCATGGTTTACTCAGTTGTTCATAGGTAGTATTGCCTTAAGTTGACAATAATCCATGCCCGAGCTACTTGTTTCCCTTATAGGGTTTCGAGCTCGTATGTTTCTTCCCCAAATACCCGCTTTACTTGGTAGGGTCCTTCCCAATTTGGCCCAAGCTAACAAACACCAGGCTCAAGTACCATAACTTTATGAAGGACAAGGTCGCCGACACGGAGGTTTCGCTTCTTGACCCTAGTGTTATAGTACCGAGCTACTCTCTGTTGGTTGGCTGCGGTCCTGATATATGCAAGGTCTCGTCAAGTAGGTTGAGGTTGGTACGTAGCTCATCTTCATTTTCCTTATCATCATATGCTTCCAGTCGTAGCGAAGGAACCTCGATCTCTGCTGGGATGGCTGCTTCAGTGCCGTAGGTGAGGTTGAAGGGGGTTTCGCATGTAGTGGTCTTTACTATGGTCCGATAAGCCCATAGAACACTGGGTAGCTCATCTGCCCATAGTCCTTTAGCTCGGTCTAACCGTGCCTTCAGTTTGCGGAGGATAGCTATGTTTGTGACTTTTGCCTGACCATTTGCTTGAGGGTGTGCGCAGTTGAAATAATCAACTGCTACTACTAAGAACCTGCTCTGGCCTGTCGCTGGTGTAAATGGTCCAAGTACCCGTTGTGCGAAAGGCTACGGACTGGTGGGATACTTGAGGTCAGCAGCGGGCTGATGGTGGATATTGGCATGCTTCTGGCACTTGTCACACTTTCTGATGAGCTCGATAGCATCTGTTTTTATTGTTGGTCAGTAGTACCCTTGTCATAAAGCTATATGGGCGAGGGCCCTACCCCCCAAGTGCCCACCGCACAGGCCCTCATGAGTGTCGCAGAGCATGAGCTTGGATTTGGAAGGTCGCAAACAGTGCAAGTAGGGGAGCGTGTAAGAGCTTTGGTACAGCCATTTGTCTATCATGACGTATTTGGCCACCTGACGCTCTACCCTTCTGGCGGCATTGCGGTTTGTAGGGAGGGTCCCGTGTAGCAGGAAGCTCGCGAGCGGATCAATCTAGCTCAGCTCTGCTTGAACGACAGGAGCGACCTCCTCTACCCTCCCGAGAATGCTAGGCTGAGGCAGGTTCTCTTTGTACACGGTTCTCATGGTGTTATCACTGTTGCTGGCTAACTGGGACAGGGTGTCGGCCTCAGCGTTCTCCGACCTCAAGATTTGCTTGATGAAGTGTGACTGGAAGTCGAGTAGAGACTCTCTTACTTTGGCTAAGTAGGCAATCATAGTTGGCTCGCGAGCTCTGTATTTGCCTATGACTTGATTGACCACGAGCTGGGAATCGTTGTAGATGACGATATGCTTGGCTTTCACTTCTTTGGCTAGAGCTAGCCCGGCTATTAACGCCTTATACTTTGCTTCATTGTTGGATGCCGCAAACTCGAAGTGTAGTGCGTACTCCAATTTTGTGCCGCTTGGGCCGTACATAATGATTCTGGCTCTATTGCCTTGCTGGTTTGAGGAGCCATCTACGTAAAGGATCCAGGGCTCCTCATCCCAGTTCATGCTTAGCCTAACTGGGAGAGATGCCGCATTGGTTGGTTCCTCATGGTGCTCGAGCTCAACCGGCCTGGGAGCTTCGGACTCGCCTGAGCTGGGGGCCTCATGCTTGACCGGCTTGGGGACTTCGGAGCCAAAAGTGAATTCTGCGATGAAGTCTACTAAGGCTTGGGCCTTGATAGCAGTTTATGACTTGTATTGGAGATCGTACTCGCTGAGCTCAACGGCCCACTTCGTCAGTCTACCGGAGACCTCGGGCTTGAGCAGGACTTGCCTTAGAGGTTTGTTGGTGAGGATGATGACAATGTGAGCTTGGAAGTAAGGACTAGGCTTCCAGGCTACAATGACCAGTGCATAGGTAGCTTTACTATCTCTGGATATCTCATCTCTACTCCCTATAATACTTTACTAACATAGTAGTTGGTCGTTGGACCCGATCTACCTCTTTTATCAGTACTGAGCTGACCACCTCATCACTTGCCAAGGGGTACAACTCTAAAACATCGCCCTCCTCGGGCCGGGTTATGGTCGGTATACTAGCGAGGTACTTTTTGATTTCGTCAAACGCGAGCTGACAATCTTTGGTCCATTCAAACCCTTTGCTTTTGATTGTTTTAAAGAAAGAAAGGCAACGGTCTGCCGACTTGGACACAAAGCGTCTCAGAGCAGCTATTCGGCCACTCAGCCTCTAAACCTCCTTCAGTTTTCGAGGTGGTCACGTGTCTAGGATGGCCTTTGTTTTGTCTGGGTATGTGTCAACGCTGCACTGGTTAACGATGTACCCTAGGAATTTACACGAGGTGACACCAAAGACACACTTATTCGGGTTCAATTTCATGTTAAATCTACGTAGAATTTCAAAAACTGAATGCAAGTCTTGTATTAAATCATGTGAAAACTAGGTTTTGACGACCATGTTGTTTACATAACATTCTATTTTTTGGCCAATCAATGGCTCAAATTGAAGGGATAGGAAATCCATCACATGGACACCCAAGAATTGTGGAATAAAGGGGGCGAATTTCAAAAATTTTTCTCTCCCTTCAACCGGGAATCGAATTCCCTATATACAAAATCATATTTTCAAGGATCATTCTTAACCATAAACTCAACCAGATCTGAACCAAAAGGAGGAGAGAGAGATAATACCTGATATAGAGAAATAGCATCTCTCAATGGAGGTGTTCACGCCCAAGGTAGAAACCAAAATCTGCTCCCACTGAAAATGGCGCAGTGCAAGGTGGAGCAGATTCAACAGTGTCCTTCCTAAGAACTTGATTCTTCCTAAAAATCACTTGGACGGCTTGTGAATACAACTCCTACCAATCTTTTCTCCAAAAGATTGGAATCAAGATCCAATCTTGATTTCTCCCAAACAATGGAGATTGAACTGCTATAGGCGGCGGTTGCAGGAAGGAGGCGGCTAGAAAGAATTTGTAGGGTGCAGAATTCTCTCCTCTGTGATCTCAGCTCTGAAGACAAGACTTGAGTCTGTTGGATGTTGTGTCTAAAGGCTGCTGCCCCCTCTTCCTTTTATAGACTTAAAGGGATCAGCTCCTAATCCAAGTAGGAGTTGCTAACCCAAATCATATATGGATTACAAGTCCCTTTAAGATAAGGGATAATCCTTATCTTATCTGTAGATTAGATCAGTTAGTTCCTAATCTAATTAGGAAGTTTCCAAATCAAAATCTCATTTAGATCTTGGACTCTCTGAGTGGATAGGGTGTGGGCCAAATCCTATTAGTTGATCTTATCTCAGAATTCGCCCCTTACAGACTAATCAAACTAGCCCAGTTCGAAATGGGCTTAAGGCCCATTTAGGGTTACGTATTCATCAAGCCTTCCAAACTGTTGTCCAGTTGGGCTTCTTTGTATGGCGTGGGACCCAAACATTGATCTACACATCATCCACATGGGTTCAACCCAGCTTTTGTTACAAGGCCTGGCCGAATACACTGTTATGGACAGTGCACCCCCTGAAAACCCATCAGATGGGCTCTATGGGCCCAACACTTACCCTAACTGGTCCCTGGGCCAAGCCACCTTGTAACACCCAGGGACTGTGGGCAGATGCAAGATTAGCCCATCAGGTATTATCCTCAGTGGCCTTACACTTAACCTCTCAGCCCATAATGATCACACACTGCCCGACAGGAGAGGACCTCTCCCTCGGCTGCAAGGAAAAGTTTTGCACTCTCTCATTTATGGATCCCGGGAATTAAAACCTTTTAGCAAACATTTCGAAACCATAATATATATACTTTTATATCTCATATAAAATATATTTTGCAAAACAAATCTCGACGATTGAAATCGGCTGCCGACAGTCTTGATTTCCATCAGTGAGAGTGCATCCCCGATCATTACCTTTGTCGGACAAAGGGGCTGATCCTGTCACTATGATCACCCACTCAGATGAATGCTCAGACTGTCCCAACATACCCATGTTTTCACCCCTGCTAAGGATTTCACTGATTGGTACATCAAAGACAGCCCAATCCGACAACTAGTGCAGTATCATAATCGAGTCTAGGGGTTGGGTGTAACTTTCTAGTTTTGCCCATCAATCTCCAAGGTCCAAGGCAATACTGGAAATCTGGTCCAATTCAAAGATTCAATCAATCCCACACTGTGTGTGCCTAGGGTCTCACCCTGGCAGCTGAGACAAGCCACCCCAACCGACTTGGTGGCACCACAGTGTCAGCCTTGTCAGGATAGGTCTCCCCAGACCGACCCACTGGCTGTGAACATTCTAAACTAACACGAGTCTCATTAAGTGTCCAGTTTAAGGGTATTACACAGAAACATACCAAGGGAACATGAATCAAATACTTACTTTTATTCATTTACAATAAAATCATAAAGTACATCATTTTGATTGAAGCTAAGGGCATACAAAACTGTCTAATAGCTCCCACTTGCACTTAGGTCCAATCAAGTACTAGCCGGAGTCCCATACTTTCCACGTGTTTCATAAACACTTTCTGTGTCAGTGGCTTATTCAATGGGCCTACCACATTCTCCACTGATGCTACCTCTTAACATCATCCTCTCATAGTTCCAGTGTTGTCATACAACAGTGGAATGGGTGATGTGCTGAATTCCAAATTCATGAATGAACACCTTCATTCATAAGGCAGCCTCACTTACGGCAATGCGCTCGGCTTGGGTTGTGGACTATTAATTTGCTACTCAGGACCCCTGTTTGCTGACATTCAGGAAACAACACATGATCCTATTGTGAAAACATATCCAGATGTAGACTTTCTATCATCTAGATCCGACTGGAAATCGACATCTGTATACCCTTGGATCTGTAGTGAGCTACCATTGAATACTAGACAAAACTCTTTTGTCCTTCGAAGGTACTTAAGTATGTTTTTGACAGCAGTCCAATGCTCCTGCCCTGGGTTGGCCTGAAATCTGCTTACTACACTCACTGCCTGAGCAATGTCAGGGCGAGTGCACAGCATGGCATACATGATGCTCCCTACGGCAGAGGCATAGGGAACGTCTTTCATGCCATCAATCTCCTCTGAAGTTATGGGAGACATCTTCTTGGAGAGAGTGACTTCGTGTCTGAAAGGAACATTTCCTTTCTTGGAGTTTTCCATGCTGTATCTTTTGACTATTTTGTCCAAGTAGGCAGATTGGGATAATCCTATTATCCGCTTCGATCTATCTCTATAGAGTCGAAGACCCAGTATATAGGAGGTCTCTCCAAGATCTTTCATGGAGAATTGCTGTGAAAGCCATACTTTCACGGTAGTCAACATTCCTACATCATTCCCAATGAGTAGAATGTCATCTACATACAGAACCAAGAAGGTAACCTTATCTCCACTGTACTTCCTATAAACACAGGGTTCATCCGGATTCTGCTCGAAGTCAAACGATTTGATAGCAGAGTCAAAACGGATGTTCCAACTTCTAGAAGCTTGCTTAAGTCCATAAATGGATCTATTAAGTTTACATACCATGTTTTCCTGACCCGCAACTATGAAGCCTTGCGGCTGCTGCATATAGATTATCTTCAGTAAGATCTCCATTCAGGAATGCAGCTTTGACATCCATTTGCCAAATCTCATAATCATGGTATGCTGCTATAGCTAGCAGGATCCTAATGGATTTAAGCTTGGCCACAGGTGAAAATGTTTCCTCATATTCGATGCACTCTTTCTGAGTGTACCCTTTCGCCACCAGACGAGCTTTGAAGGTCTCAACCCTACCATCGGGAACCTTCTTCCTCTTGTAAATCCATTTGCAATCGATTGCTTTTACCCTGGAGGACGGATCTACTAGAGTCCAGACTCCATTGGTCTGCATTGAGTCCATCTCTGCTCTCATGGCCTCCACCCACTTCTGGGAATTTATGTCCAACATAGCTTCCGCGTAAGTCACGGGATCCTCTTCACTAGTCAAGGTTTCTACCAGGTAACTATCCTGGTCATTACCATAACGGACTGGTGGCCTAGATACCCGAGTGAATCTTCTAAGTTGGTCACTACCTGGAACTTGTGGGTCATCTACCACTGCTCCTGACCTCTCCTCATCAAGAACAATTTCCTGACGATGGGTGTTCAGGATATAATCAGTCTCCAAGAACTGGGCATTTCGACTGCAGAACACTTTCTGCTCACTTGGGTCATAGAAAAGGTAACCTACAAAGCCTTTTGGGTAGCCTACAAATAGGCAACGACTGGTCTTGGATTCCAATTTGTCTACACTCGTTCTTTTAATGTGTGTTGGACAACCCCAAATCTTCAAGTGTCTGACACTTGGTTTCTTTCCGGTCCAAAGTTCATATGGAGTGGTCGGAACCGATTTGGTTGGAACCCGATTCAGCACGTAAATCGCAGTCTCCAATGCGTAACCCCAAAAGGATGTGGGTAACTCTGAGTGTATGAGAAGTGACTAGACCATATCCAATAAGGTCCTATTCCTCCTCTCAGAAACACCGTTAAGTTGTGGTGTAGCAGGAGGAGCTAATTGTGATACTATCCCATTGTCCTTTAAGTAATCGTTGGACTCATAAGAGAGATACTTGCCACTTCGATCTGATCAAAGGGCTTTAATTTCTCTCCCCAATTGTTTCTCGACCTCTTGTCTAAACTCTTTGAACTTTTCAAAGGATTCAAACTTGTGTCTCATTAGGTACACGTAACCATATCGTGAGAAATCATCTGTGAAGGTGATGAAATACACATGTTGATTCCATGTCCTAACGCTCAGGGGACCACATACATCAGTATGTATTAGGTCAAGTGTGCATGTACATCTTTCAGGCTTACCGTTAAATGACCGTTTCGTCATCTTGCCTCGTAAGCAAGGCTCACAGGTGGGCAGATCTTCTACAGTTAGAAAATCCAAAGAACCATCCTTTACCAACCTTATGATTCGGTCAACATCGATGTGGCCAAGTCGGTAGTGCCACAGACACGTGGGATTAACTGTATCACGGGCTCTCTTTTTGGGGATTTCAGCTGACGTAGTTTCGGTTATGTTAGTTTCTAGAGAAGGATGTAGAACATAGAGACCATTCTCCAGTTCTCCATATGCGATGAATCTGTTTTTTCTTTTAATAGTAATCATATTACTAAAGAAGATAGAATAACCATCTGCACACAGTTTTGAAACAAAAATCAAATTTCTTCTTAAGTTTTGTACATAAAGACAATCTTTGTGTACAATTTTTCCTTCTCTTAAAATTAACTCCACGGTTCCTTTTGCCGCGGCTGCAACAGTTGCAGTAGTCCCCAAGTAGAGAGTGACTTATCCTTCACTTAGCCTTCTGCTTACCTTGCACCCCTACAGTGAGTTACACGCATGAGTTGAAGCCCCAGAGTCAATACACCAGGACGCAGAAGCTACCAATAAATTGGTTTCTATAACACAAATTTCGAAATTACCTTTCTTGTAATACATGTAGGCAGGACAATTCCTTTTCCAGTGGCCGGTCTTCTTGCAGAAGTGACAGGCATCCGATGCTTTGTCTTTCTTCTGCCTTTTGCCCTTGGTGGCTTTCTCCTGAGGCTTCTTTGCCTTCCTCTTTCTCTTGCCCGTTTTGCTAGCTTCAACGAGCATAGCTACAGGCTCATCCTTTTTAATCAGTTCTTTAGCTCTTTGCAACATATTGCTGAGCTCTTGCAAACTGACATTCAGCTTGTTCATGTTATAGTTCATGATGAACGGATTAAAGGAAGGAGGCAAAGAAGTAAGGATAGCATCTATCTGGGTTGTGAGGTCTAGCCTGGATCCAAGAGCCTCCAGTTCGTTGATGTAACCCATCATCCGAAGACAATGGTCGTGAACTTGTTGGCCCTTGGACATTTGAGTGGTCATGAACTGCTTCAAGACCTTTTGCCGAGTAGAACGATTCTGCTCTTCATACATTGCCCTCAGGCTGTCCAATATGTCCTTGGCAAGTTCGATCTGATCGAAATGCCTCTGTATTTAGTTGTCCAAGGAGGTGATGATGTAACACCGGGCTAGGGAGTTTTTCTCCTCCCATTCCAGAAAGTCTCTCCTTCGGGCCTCTGAAGCTAGGACCAACATAAGGTTCCTGTACCAGTCAACGTAGTTTGGGCCCTTAAGCTTGTTGTCATCAAGAAGCTTTGCAAAAGATCCGTTTGCCATTTCCTGATAAAAGAGCAAACATCAGTCCACAACCTAATTTGATTCATGTTCATTTCATAGATATGGCTTTTAATCTACGATCCATTTCCATTTATTCATCTCTGAGATTTCCCTCATTTCTCAGTGACGGAGACTACGGGTTGTCTCTGGAAATGTGGGAAATCACATAGGGTGCATGGAGCCAACTGTTTCAGCTACATAACCCCACCACCCTTCTGTGAAGGATCATATCCACTCATCATATGAGTTTTCCCTTTGGCCTCTGTCAGACAAGGTTCAGAGCCGCTTTCAGGTAAACCTTTCTGTCCAGTGAGTGCTTACCCATCATATTCGTTAACGCCAAGGTACCGTGAGAGAGTTCACATTTTCTGGTGAAGCCCCTCCCACATCGGTCTATGATGCCCCTATCATCTTATGAAACACTCAGACAAGCCCAAAGGCAAATGGATAGCCCATTTTCTGGTGCGTCTCCTCATTATTGAAGGACCCATCCTCATGCTAATGATGGAAGGCCTTTAGAGAGTTCATCATATGAATTTCCCTATCACATGCACTCATATTAGCTAGAGGGAACAAATAATTACTCCCTAGTTTGATTTAGGTCAAACCAAAGTGGCTCCCACTGACTTTCATAAAGCCAGATTTTGGTGGGCCTTAAATCGGCTAGGGTTCCGCACGTAACCTCTCGATGAGGTGTGGGACCCACCACTGAGGGAGGTCATCCAATGACCAAAAAGGGACACCATGGAAATGATGTGCATTCAACCATGGTGTGCGCAAGAGCCACTGTCAAATGAGCATGGGCCAAGTACTTATGGCCCATGTACGAAGCACATCACACATCCATACATCTCATGCATGGATAAATTGATCCAATCAATTAATTATCATTAAGACCCATTGGTAGCCCGTTAAAATTCCATAATATTAACCATTAATATTATCTAGGTATATGGGCTGAATTAGGGTTACCCAGTTCGGCCCATATAGCTTTATCCTTTAAAATGGGCTTTTGCAGTTTTAACTATTTAAAAATGGGCCTTTACAGGGTGGGCCAAATTAACCATTTAATTAAATATCAATCCTCAGGCCCATTAATGGGAAAGATTAAGGCTGCTTTCAGCCTTGATTAGACCCTAGAATTGGTCCAAACAGTTTGAACCAATCTTGGTTCGAATGAGTCTAGGGTTTGATTTTTAATTAAATCCTTAATTCAAGAAAATAATCTGAAATTAAATAACTGATAAAAGAAAAAAAAACAGTTAATCAGGGCTGTTCGCACACTCCATCCTGCAAAACAGAGGTTAGATCACAGATTGCAGTTTCTCAAACTACAAATCGCAGATAGCGAATCTCCCTTCTGCGAAATCTCCTTCTCTGCGCCGCCAACTTCGATCCAGAATTAAAATTAAATAGAAATCCTATTTCTATTAATTACTACATTAGATTGAATGCCTATACATTGAGTCTAAAAAAAAATTATTTACAGATCAAATGTAATAAATAAATTCAATAAACTGCAAATCTTGCAGTTCTCCCTGCGCAAACCAAGATTTCGATCTCCACTTGTATGAACAGCCCATAAATCAAGAAAATTATAAAGAACTATTTTAAATAATAATAAGATTTATTTAAAATTAATTTCAGATTATTTGCCCATATGTTTTGGGAACAAATTTCCCAAAACCCATATCTGCGCAAATTGGGTAGAACGCCTTCTCCCTATTTGTGCAGGTTCAGATCTGAAATAGAATGGTTCAAGATTTGAACCATGGCTCTGATACCATTAAAGGGATAGGAAATCCATCACTTGGATGCCCAAGAATTGCAGAATAAAGGGGGCGAATTTCAAAAATTTTTCTCTCCCTTCAACTGGGAGTCGAATTCCCTATTTAGAAAATCATATTTTCAAGGATCATTCTTGAACCATTAACTGAACCAAATCTAAACCAAAAGGAGGAGAGAGAGATAGTACCTGATACAGAGAAACAATATCTCTCAATGGAGGTGTTCACGCCCAAGGTAGAAACCAAAATCTGCTCCCACTGAATATGACACAATGTAAGGTGGAGCATAATCAGTAGTGTCCTTCCTAAGAACTTGATTCTTCCTAAGAATCACCTGGACGGCTTGTGAATACAACTCCTACCAATCTTTTCTCCAAAAGATTGGAATCAAGATCCAATCTTGATTTCTCCCAAACAATGGAGATCAAACTGCTATAGGTGGCGGCTACAGGAAGGAGGTGGTTAGAAAGAATTTGCAGGGTGCAGAATTCTCTCATCTATGATCTCAGCTCTGAAGACAAGATTTGAGTCTGTTGGATGTTGTGTCTAAAGGCTGCCGCCCCCTCTTCCTTTTATAGACTTAAAGGGATAAGCTCCTAATCTCATTAGGAGTTG
Source organism: Nelumbo lutea (assembly GCF_056320005.1). Taxonomy (NCBI): domain Eukaryota; kingdom Viridiplantae; phylum Streptophyta; class Magnoliopsida; order Proteales; family Nelumbonaceae; genus Nelumbo; species Nelumbo lutea. The sequence goes on along the minus strand of NC_142689.1, from coordinate 52,580,412 downwards.
CTAACCCAAATCATATCTGGATTAGAAGTCCCTTTAAGATAAGGGATAATCCTTATCTTATCTGTAGATTAGATCAGCCAGTTCCTAATCTAATTAGGAAGTTTCAAAATCTAAATCTCATTTAGATCTTGGACTCTCTGAGTGAATAGGGTGTGAGCCCAATCCTATTAGCTGATCTTATCTCAGAATTCACCCCTTAAAGACTAATCAAACTAGCCCAGTTCGAAATGGGCTTAAGGCCCATTTAGGGTTATGTATTCATCAAGCCTTCCAAACTGCTGCCCAGTTGGGCTTCCTTGTATGGCGTGGGACCCAAACATTGATCTACACATCAACCACATGGGTTCAGCCCAGCCTTTATTACAAGGCCTGGCCGAATACACTGTTATGGACAGTGCACCCCCTGAAAACCCATCAGATGGGCTCTATGGGCCCAACACTTACCCTAAGTGGTCCCTGGGCCAAGCCACCTTGTAACACCCAGGGACTGTGGGTAGATGCAAGATTAGCCCATCAGGTATTATTCTCAATGGCCTTACACTTAATCTCTCAGCCCATAATGATTACACACTGCCCGACAGGAGAGGACCTCTCCTTTGGCTGCAAGGAACAGTTTTGCACTCTCTCATTTATGGATCCCGGGAATTAAAACCTTTTTGCAAACATTTCGAAACCATAATATATATACTTTTATATCTCATATAAAATATATTTTGCAAAACAAATCTCAATGATTGAAATTGGTTGCCGGTAGTCTTGGTTTCCATCAGTGAGAATGCATCCCCGATCATTAACTTTGTCGGACAAAGGGGCTGATCCTGTCACTATGATCACCCACTCAGATGAATGCTCAGACTGTCCCAACATACCCCGGTTTTGACCCCCGCTAAGGATCTCACTGATTGGTACATCAAAGATAGCCCAATCCGACACACAGTGCAGTTTCATAATCGAGTCTAGGGGTCGGGTGTAACTTTCCAGTTTTGCCCATCAATCTCCTTGGTCCAGGACAATACTGGAAATCTGGTCTAGTTCAAAGATTCATCAATCCCACACTGTGTGTGCCTAGGGTCTCACCCTGGTAGCTAAGACAAGCCACCCCAACCGACTTGGTGGCACCACAGTGTCAGCCTTGTCAGGATAGGTCTCCCCAAACCGGCCCACTGGCTGTGAACATTCTAAACTAACACGAGTCTCATTAAGTGTCCAGTTTAAGGGTATTACACAGAAACATACCAAGGAAACATGAATCAAATATGCACTTTTATTCATTTACAATAAACTCATAAAGTACATCATTTTGATTGAAGCAAAGGGCATACAAAACTGTCTAACACAAATAATTTATTTACAAGTTTTAAAAGGTTGACCCAGCATTTTTCAACTCGAAGGGCATGACCTTGTAAAAGTATAGGCCGAGTTCGGTTATGAAGGCAGTCTTTTCTTCATCGGCTGGGTCCATCCTGATCTGCTTGTAGCCTGAATAGGCATCTAGTAAACTCAACAACTCATGCCTTGAGGTCACATCCACCAGACGGTCGATCCTGGGGAGTTGGAAGCAGTCCTTTGGGCAGGCTCGGTTCAGGTCGGTGTAGTCAACGCACATGTGCCATTTACCATTAGCCTTTTTACCAGAATGGGGTTGGCCACCCAGCTTAGGTAATGGACTTCCCTGATAAAATCGACCGCGAGGAGCTTCCCGACCTCCTCGTTGACTGCCCTCCATCTCTTTGGGGCAAGGTTACGTTTCTTCTGTCTAACGGGCCTAACTACAAGATCAGTATTAAGCTTATGAGTTGTGATGCTAGGGTCTATACCGGGCATTTCTGCCATGAACCACGCAAAAACATCTAAAATTTCAAGTAAGAAACATACCAGTTTAGATCGTAGAGGCTTCTCAATGGAAGCGCCGATCTGAAGTGTCCAGGCTGGGTCCTCCGTCGATGCCAGGATGGAGACAGTTTCTTCCATGGGCACAGCTCGCTCCTCACATTGATTCATAGGTCGCTCTAGTTCGAGGTCGTCGACCACCTTGGCTTTCCTTTTGAGGGTGGCGGCGTAGCATTTACAAGACTTAAGCTGGTCACCTCACACTATCCCGATTCCAAAGTCTGTGGGGAACTTCATTGCCAAGTAGTACGTGGAGACCACTACATGTAGGGCATGGGTGATCGATTGACCTACTATGACATTGTACAGGGAGGGAGTTGCGACCACTAAGAAGTCGTGGTTGAGCCTCACTATGTTAAGATAAGTGTCGACTTCCACAGGTACTGTAATCCTTCCTAGGGGCCTAACATCTTCTCCGTTGAAGCCTACCAGGGGAGTATTTGTGGGCATCTGGTTGCTTTTTTAGAGCTAAAGTTGGTCGAAGGCTACCTTGAAAAGGATATCTGCTAAGCTACCCGAGTCGACGAGGACACGCCTAACTTTAAAGTTATTGATCTTTACCTTTATGATGAGCACGTCATCATCAGGGTAATGGACCCCGCGCGTGTCATCCTCAATGAAGAAGATCAGATCTTTCATCCTTGGCCGCTTCGGTGGGTTCTGCTCTTCCCTGGCTGCATCGCGAGCTGATGTCTGAGCTACAGCTGAGGTGCAGTCCACCATAATCGAACCTCCAACAATCACGTGGATGGTCCCCCGAACTGGTATCTCTTTCGGGGGCTGCCTCTGCGGTTGCTCTGCCTGCCTACTGGATTCGGGTGCATCTCTATTCTGCTCCCCCTGCTGACCTTCTTTATTATTATTATTATTTTGTACAAAATTTTTCAAGTATCTGCGACGGATGAGCTCCTCTATCTCATCGCGAAGGTTTTTACAATTTTCGGTGCTATGACCGTGGTCACTTCACATACGGGGCATCCTTGATCACCATGAGGATCTCGGCCCGCTTCGCGTTAAGGGGCATATTGTCTGCCCTTTCTACTACTGGAGCTCAAAAAGGCTGATTCGGCCTTGCCCCCTGAGCTTGATCCTTCTTCTTCTTGCTATCGCCTTGAGTTGGAGGCTCCATTTCCCTTTTCCTTTTCTCGAGGGCCTGCTCGCCCTTCTGGTTGATCTCTTCCTCCGTCCCTGTAAACCAATCTGCGAGCTTGAGGAACTCGGTCACGGTCTTGGGTTGATTGACAACCACGTGCCACTTGAAATCTTTATGGGTAGTGCATCGCTTGGTCACGGTGGGATGAACTACAGGGTCCAGATTGGGTATTTGTAAACAAGCATCATTGAACCGCTTGTTGTAACTCCGGATGGGCTACCCGTCCTTTTGAACTATGCCAAGGATGCTTTCTTGAGTTCTTGGGCACCTCTTGCTGGTGACAAAGTGGGAGGTGAAGATGTGCACGAACTGCGCCCAGCTCCTTATCGATCCGGGCATGAGATTCCGATACCATGTGCAGGCCACTCCTTTGAAGGTGGTGGAGAAGGCCACACACATACAGGATTCACTGGCTATTGCTAGGTGCATCTGGGACTGAAAGGCATCCACATGATCATTCGGATCGAATGATCCATCATACTTATCCAGTGGAGGGAGCTTGAAGTCCTTCGGCATGGGGACAACAAGAAGTTCTAGCGACAGAGGGGAAGGAACTGAAAGGAGAGGAGTAACTTTTACTTCATCTGAGCTTACCTCTTCCTTACCCCTGAGCTCGGGCAAGACACGAGTAGCAGTTCGGCAAGCTCGTTAGCGCCTCTACTGCTGCTTCATCGGCTCGGCCTTGGTTCTACTTGCTTCAGTATTATCGAGCTCGATGGGCTCGGACTGCTGATGATAGCTGTGAACTGAAGGGCCCTGCCTGTAATCTGCGGCTAGGATCTCGAACTGGTTTTCTGCGAGCGGGAGCATGAATTGAGAGTGCTGAGATGATACAGACCTGACCGGCTGGGAGGCCCCCGACCTGCTTGTAGGCTGCGAGGCAGGGTGACTGGTCTCTCCTTCCTGCCATGGGATAAGGCGTGGCTTTTTGAAGGATTCTGGGTTTGAGAGGCCTCTCCCCGATAAGGACGTTTGCTCCGGCGAGATGGCTTGGCTTGCTTTGAGGCCAGATGTCGAGGGGGAAGCGGCTGCTAGGCCTGAGGCAGTGAAGGGAACTGCTGTTGGTATTGGTACTGAGAAACGTAATGCAACACTTGCTTCTGGTAGAGTTGAAACTGCTGGAACTGTTGCATTTGATCTTGCATGGCTCGCATGCACTGCACCAGGTCTTCAAGCTAGTTTTGGTTGCTCACTGGGGGAACAACAGAAGGGTCCATTAATGTTGCTCCAACCGCGAAAGGGTGTGGTTCATAGGTGCGACTGTGTGAGACACATTCAAGCTGGGAACTCCGTCCATAGAGAGGGAGACGGTGAACTATCCAATGCAAACAGTAGGGAGCTAGGGTTGCTCCCCTGAAGTGTTCTGGTCGGCACCACGTCTGACATTACTAGAGGAAGCCATGAATGTTGAGCTCTTAGAGAGAGTTGCAGAGATTAGAGGAAGGCTTTTTGAAGCATTTTCCCATAGACGGCGCCAAATAATGTCATGCAATTCGGGCACTCCTAGCTGGCAGTCGACTGGCTCCTAACTAGCGACGGACGATACCTAAGAAGAAGATAGTGAAGGATTCCCAAGGGACTTGCCTGATGGGAATACTCCGATGCTTAAGTTAGAACACTTGAGAGAGCGGTAAGGAATGCAAAAAGAGCTAAGAGTGCAAGTAGTGCTAGATCAATGAAAGTTCGAAACTAACTCAGGATACAAGATACCTCTTCCCCTTCGATCACATGGGATAGACTTGTCTTGGAGTATTCCCTTTCAGTACATTTGGGGTCCTTGAGCTCGCGCGGTAGCGAGCTGTCCTGTGAGCTCGTTACTTAGTCGCAATCAGGCTGTTATGCTGAGCTGTCGCTTGTGTTGATTCACATCCACGTGTCACCTTCTCAGGAGGTCGGGTCAAATCACCTTCCATCACCTATCACTAACCTTAGGCAAATAGAAGGTACAAAGGAAAGAATTCATTTCACTACCTTTCCTTGTATCCCATCTCTTGCCCATCTTTGTTTAGAAGGGATACCTTTGTCTTGCAAACTTGGAAGCCACCCTTGGAGCCCGAACCCCAACACTATGACAGGAAGGCCTATTGTACATTTCACTAAGGACCTAGGCGTGACACCGATCAATGAAAGATTATAAATCAAAACCAATACAAAAGCTTATAAATCAAGACCAATACAAACTTGAGCTAGGGCTTGGCTACTTGACATGTTATCGCCACGTCCCAAGACTTTATGACTTTGTTGATCAATGAAAGCTTTCTTTGTATTCTTGTTTCCTTCCAAATCAGTGTACTACTTAGTTAATCAGTGAAAGCACTTTTTCATATTTTTGTGCCTTTTTCCTTTTCAATATTGGATCATGTAAGTATCATACCGGTAGTGTTCCATAATAACTGGTATGGGATAAGGCTCAGGAGTATACTTGTGATAATCAAATAATTGTCAATTAGGAGATTTGAATAAAAAAATGTTTAAGGGGGAGGAAACTCTAATAGTTGTGAGCAAGTAATCATTTTGTATCGAATTGCAAAAAGGCTATCCTAAAAGTGCACTTCCTAAGTCCTATGGATGCATTATTTGAGGGATAAAACAATGAAGAGGAAAAAAAAAAGAAAAATAGGAGAAAATAGAAAAAGAAAAGAAGGACAATAAGAGAACATGCAATAAAGTGTTGGTTACTTATGATCAAACTCATTTGTTGCTTGACATGTAGTTCTTCATGAGTCATACAATCAATTGAGACACAAAGGGAGGCCATCATTTGGCCATTTGCTTTACCTTCTTCACATAACTCCTTCATATGATTAAGTCCCCTAGTTACCCCCTTTGAGTCATTGCATTAGTGAATCCCTTTCAAATAAACCCCTCTTAAAGGGATGGATTCAAGAATTTCAATGAAGAGTTAAAGAAGAGGAAAGAAAAACCTTACATTTGGGGTCATAAGTGCAATCAAGAGTAGAAGAAAGGAAGACAAAGGAGAAGAAAATAAAGAATGTATCAATAAAGTGCAATTTGGACCCAGAAAAGGCAAAAAAGAAAACTAGGGCAACCATGAATAGCTCAAAATTGGGGCAAGTGCGAATCTAAGGGGAACATCGGTATCTAATTTCATTTTTCTCCACCAACTCATGTTTCATCTTACGACAGAGTTCTCCTTAATCAAAAGAGAATATATAATTCATGATATTGAACGACATGGAGAGCATCCTCATAATTATAATGAGACTAGGAGTATGCAACAAGCAAATAGTGAAAGATAGAAGTAATGTTCTAATCTCTAACTGTGAACACAAGCATCTAATACCCAAGCTAATTAAATTTGATTGATACTCTTTTCTTTCATTTTCAAACCCCGTTCTAAGCCACGTTTTGTCCTATCTAATATATCCTCCTTGATCTTTGAAAAACTAACAAAGTGGTTTTAGATACCTTGTAAATTGGTGATGATGGAATAGAATGCTCCCTATTAGACAGTGTATGCCCTTAGCTCCAATCAGAATGATGTACATTATGACATTTAATGTAAATGAATAAAGTACATATTTGATTCATGTTATGATGGTGTATTTCTGTATAGTACCTGTTAGACAGTGTATGCCCTTAGCTCCAATCAGAATGATGTACCTTATGACAGTTAATGTAAATGAATAAAGTACATATTTGATTCATGTTATATGGTGTGTTTCTGTGTAATACCCTTAAACTGGACACATATGAGACTCGTGTTAGTTTAGAATTTTTACAGCCGTTGGATAGATCTGGGGAGATTTATCTTACAAAGGCTGACACTGTGGCTTGTCTCAGCTGCCAGGGTGAGACCTGAGGTACATGCAGTGTGGGTTTTCTTGAAACCTTGAACCAGACCAGAATTTCAGTATTGCCCTGGACCTTGGAGATAGATGGGAAAAACTGGAATGTAACACCTGACCCCTAGACTTGATTATGATATTGCATTAGGTGTCGGATTGGACTGCCTTTGATATGCCAATTAGTGAGATCCTTAGAGGGGGTCAAAACCTGGGTATGTTGGGATAGTCTGAGACTTCATCTGAGTGGGTGATCATAGTGACAGGATCAACCCCTTTGTCGGACAAAGTGAATGATCGGCTATGCACTCTCTCTGATGGAAACCAAAGCTGCCGATAGCCGATTTCAACCGTTGAAATTTGTCTGCGCACCTGTTATTCTTTTCATTCTTGGTCTGTAATTATTTTTTTTTATTTTTTAGACGGAATGTATAGGAATTCAATTCTGATGTAATATTAATAGAAAATATGTTTTTCTATTTTATTCCATTTGAAGTTGAACCAGATTGCGTAGAGGAGAGATTTTCGCAGGTATGGGTTCGACCATCTACGATTTGCACTTTTGGAAACTGCATACTGCATTCTAACTTTTATTTTGCAGGGTAGCAGTCCTATGAACAACCCTCCTACTGATTCTTGATTGTCTTGTTTTAGTTATTTAATTTCAGATCAATTTTTCTTGAATAAATCTTGAATTAAAAATCAAACCCGAGACCCATTCAAACCAGATTGAACCAAACTGGTTGGACCAAATCTGTGGTTCGATGGGGGCTGTTCTCAGCCCTAATTTTTCACTCATGGGTCCAGGAGTTGATGGTTAATTGCAAGATGCAATTCAGCCCATATCTGTAAAACCCAGTTTTAATATGTTAAAACTTCTTTAACCCATTTCAGCCTAAAAGCTATATGGGTCGAACTGCTATTTGCAATTCAGCCCATATACCTAGATAATATTGATTAGTAAAATTTTCAATTTATATGGTCTTTATTTATTGGTTTTACAGTTATTTAATTGATTGGACCAATTATGTTTTTCATGCATGTGATGTATGGATGTGTGATGTGCAACGTTCATGGCCCATGCTAATTCGATAGTGGCTCTTGCGCACACCATGGCTGAATGCACATCATTGCCATGGTGTCCTTAAGATCATTGAATGATCTCCATTTGTGGTGGGTCCCACTCTAGCTTCCTCCCCAAGAGGAACTGTGCAGAACCCTAGCCGTCTAGGGCCCATCAAAATCTGGCTTTATGAAAGTCAGTGGGAGCCACTTTGGTTTGTCCAAAATTAAGCTAGGGCATAATATTTCGTTCCCTCCATTGAAATATGAGTGCATGTGATAGGGAGATTCATATGATGAACTCTCTAAAGGCCTTCCATCATTAACATGAAGATGGGTCATTCAGTAATAAGGAAACACACCATAAAATTGGCTATCCATTTGTTATTGGATCTATTGGATTGTTTCATAAGATGATAGGTGCATCATAGACTGATGTGGGAGGGGCCTATCCTAAAATGGAAGATTCTCTCACGGTACCTTGGCATTCACAAATATAATGGGTAAGCACTCACTGGACAGAAAGGTTTAACCTAAAATGGCAATGAACCTTGTTTGATAGAGGCCAAAGGGAAAACTCATAAGATGAGTGGATATGATCCTTCACAGAAAGGTGATGGGTAATGTAACTGAAACGGTTGGCTCCATTTACCCTATGTGATTTCCCACATTTCCATAGACATAATTTGCAGTCTCCATCATTGAGATAGGAGGAAAATCTCAGAGATGAATAAATGGAAGTGAAACATAGATTAAAAGTCATATCTATGTAGATAACATGAATCAAATAAGGTTGTGGACTAATATTTGCTTTGCCCTTTATCAGAAATGGAAAGCGGTCAATTCACTAAATTGTTGGACGAAAATAAGCTTAAAGGCCCAAATTATGCCGACTGGTTTCGTAACCTTATGCTGGTCATAACGTCCGAGAAATTGGACAAAATTGCTAAAAACCCTACTCCGGATCGTCCAGGTGGCAGGGCTTCTAAGTTCACACGAAGAAAGTATCAAGAATGGAAGGTGAAAAATTCTCTTGCCCAGTCTTATATAATTGCCTCTTTGGATAATCGGATACAACGACAATTCGATAAGATCGAAGTGTTCAAGGACATACTGGATAGTCTAAAGACTATGTTTGAGGAGCAAAACCGTTCTACTCGTCAGAATGTCTTAAAGTTGTTTATGACCGCACAGATGACCGAGAACCAACAAGTTTATGACCATTATCTAAAGATGATGGGTTATATTAATGAACTGGAGGCTCTCGGGTCAGGGCTCAACCATGACACTAAAATTGATGATATCTTCAATTCCATGCCTCCTTCCTTCAATTAATTTACCATGAACTATATTATGAATTAGCTAAATGTTAGCCCTCAGGAACTCAACAATATGCTGCAGAGAGCTGAAGAACTGATTAAGAAGGATAAGCCGATAGCCATGCTTGTTGAAGGTGGAAAATCGTGCAAGAGAAAGCGGAAGGCTAAAGGGAAGGCTCATAAGAAAAATAACAAAGTTAAGAAGAAGAAGAAGAAGAAGAAGAAGAAGAAGAAGAAGAAGAAGAAGAAGAAGGCATTGGATGCCTGCCACTTCTGCAAACAAGCCAGCCTCTAGAAGAGGAACTGCCCTCAATTTCTTGAGACTAAGAAGAAAGGTAATTTTGAATCTTTTATCATAGAGACCAATTTGTTGGTCACTTCTGCTTCTTGGTGTATTGACATCGGGGCTTCAACTCATGCGTGTAACTCACTGTAGGGCTTCAAGATAAGTAGAAGATTGAGTGACGGAGAAGTGACGCTCTATTTGGGGACTTCTGCAACAGCTGTAGCTACAACCATAGAAATTGTAGAATTAGTTTTCAGAGAATGAATTATTATACTAAAAGATTTTCTTTTCATACCAAATTTAAGAAGAAATTTGATTTTTATCTCAAAATTGTGCATGAATGGTTATTCTATCTTATTCAGTAATGTGATTACTGTTAAATGGAATAACAAATTCCTCACATATGGAGAACTTGAGAATGGTCTCTATGTTCCCCATCCTTCTCTAGAAATGAACCTTATTGAAACTACGTCGAAAATAATCCCCAAGAAGAGGACCCGTGATACAGTGAATCTCATGTGCATGTGGCATTACCGACTTAGCCACATTAATATAGATTGAATCATAAGGTTGGTAAATGATGGTTTTTTGGATTTTCTAACTGTAGAAGATCTTCCAACATGTGAACCTTGCCTTCAGGGTAAGATGACGAAATGACTATTTAACGGTAAGCTTGAAAGATGTACATGCACATTTGACCTTATACATACTGATGTATGTTGTCCCTTGAATGTTAGGACACATAACCAGCATGTTTATTTCATAAACTTTACCGATGATTACTCACGGTATGGTTACGTGTACCTAATGAGACATACATTTGAATCTTTTGAAAAGTTCCAAGAATTCAGACAAGAGGTTGAGAAACAGTTAGGGAGAGAAATTAAGACCCTTTCGATCAGATTGAGGTGGCGAGTATCTCTCTGACGAATTCAGGGACTACTTAAAGGACAATGGGATAGTATCACAACTAACTCCTCCTGCTACACCACAGTTAAACGTTGTGTCAGAAAGGAGGAACCAGACTTTATTGGATATGGTCCGATCATTTCTTGTACACTTAGAGCTAACCACATCCTTTTGGGGTTATGCATTAGAGATTGTGATATATGTGCTGAACCGGGTTCCAACCAAATTTGTTCCGAAGACTCCCTATGAGCTTTGGACCGGTAATAAACCAAGTGTGAGAGACTTGAAGATTTGGGGTTGTCCGACACATGTTAAAAGAATAGGTGCTGACAAATTGGAATCCAAGATCAGCCATTGCCTTTTCATAGGCTACCACAAAGGCTCTATGGGTTACTTATTCTATGATCCAAAAGAGCAAAAGGTGTTTTGCAGTCGAAATACCCACTTCTTAGAAGAAGAGTACATCCTAAATAATCATCATCAGGAAGTTGTTCTTGATGAGGAGAGCGCAGGGGTAGTGGGAAATGTCCCACCAGCTCCAGAAAATAACCGACCTAGGAGATCTACCTGAGTTTTTAGTCCTCTAGATCATTTTGGCTATGACCAAGAAAGTTACTTGGTGGAAGCCATGACTAGTGAGGAGGATCCCATGACTTATACGGAAGCTATGTTGGACATAGATTCCTTGAAGTGGGTAGATGCCAAGAGAGCTAAGATGGACTCAATGGAGACCAATGGAGTCTGGACTCTGGTAGATCCACCCCTTGGGGTAAAAGCAATTGGTTGCAAATGGATCTATAAGAGGAAGAAGAGCCCCAATGGTAAGGTTGAGACCTACGAGGCTCATCTTGTGGCGAAAGGGTACATTCAGAAAGAAGGAATCGATTATGAAGAAACCTTTTCGCCCGTGGCCATGCTTAAATCCATTAGGATCCTGCTAGCTGTAGCAGTGTACCAAGATTATGAGATTTGGCAAATGGATGCCAAAACTGCATTCCTGAATGGAGATCTTACTGAAGATATCTATATGCAGCAACCGCAAGGTTTCACAGCTGCGGGTTAGGAATACATGGTATGTAAACTAAATTGATCCATATATGGACTTATTGGAGTTGGAACATTCGGTTTGACTCTACCATCAAACAGTTTGACTTTGAGCAAAATCCAGATGAGCCCTGTGTCTACAGGAAAATCAGTGGTGATAAGGTTACGTTCTTGGTTCTGTATGTAGATGACATTGTATTCATTGGGAATGATGTAGAAATGCTGACTACGGTGAAAGTGTGGCTTTCACAGGAATTCTGCATGAAAGATCTTGGAGAAGCCTCCTACATACTGGGTCTTCGACTCTATAGAGATAGATTGAAGAGGATAATAAGATTGTCTCAGTCTGCTTACATTGACAAAATAGTCAAGAGATACAGCATGGAGAACTCCAAGAAAGGAAATGATCTTTTTAGGCATGGAGTCACTCTCTCCAGGGGTATATCTCCCAAGACTTCCAAAGAGATTGAGGGCATGAAAGAGGTTCCCTAAGCCTCAGTCGTAGGGAGCATCATGTATGCCATGCTGTGCACTCATCTTGACATTTCTCAAGCAGTGAGTGTGGTAAGTAGATACCAATCTAACCCAGGGCAGGAGCATTGGACCACTGTGAAAAGCATACTAAAGTACATTCGAAGGACAAAAGAGTTTTGCCTGGTATTTGATGGTAGTTCACTACAGATCCAGGTGTATACTGATGCCGATTTTCAATTAGATCCAGATGATAGAAAGTCTACATCTGACTATATCTTCACGATAGGATCGTGTGCTATTTGTTGGAAAAGCAGCAAACAGGGGTCCATGGCGGATTCCACAACCGAAGCCAAATAGATTGCCGCAAGTGAAGCTACAAAAAAAGCCATATGGATGAAGAAGTTCATTCAGGAATTGGGAGATAGTTGGAAGAGGGGACGCCCTAATTTAGAAGGTAGCATCAACGGAAAATGTAGTAGACTCGTTGACTAAGCCACTAACATAGAAAGTGTTTGAGAAACACATTGAAAGTATGGGACTCCGGTTTGTACCCGATTGGACCTAAGTGCAAGTGGGAGCTGTTAGACAGTGTATGCCCTTAGCTCCAATCAGAATGATGTACATTATGACATTTAGTGTAAATGAATAAAGCACATATTTTATTCATTTTATGATGGTGTGTTTCTGTGTAATATCCATAAACTAGATACATATGAGACTCGTATTAGTTTAGAATCTTCATGGCCGTTGGATAGATCTGAGTAGATTTATCCTACCAAGGTTAGCATTGATGTGCCGCCAAATTGATTGGGGTGGCTTGTCTCAACTGCCAGGGTGAGACCTGAGGTACATGCAGTGTGAGTTTTCTTGAAACCCTGAACCAGACTAGAATTCCAGTATTACCCTGGACCTTGGAGATAGATGGGAAAAACTGGAATGTTACACCTGACCCCTAGACTCGATTATGATACTACACTAGGCGTTGGATTGGGATGTCTTTGATATGCCAATCAGTGAGATCCTTAGAGGGGGTCAAAACCTGGGTATGTTGGGACAGTCCGAGAATTTATCTGTGGGTGATCATAGTGACGGGATCAGCCCCTTTGTCGGACAGAGTGAATGATCGAGGATGCACTCTTTCTGATGGAAACCTAAACTACCGGTAGTTGATTTCAACCGTTGAAATTTGTTTTGCAAAATATATTTATATAGAGATATACATATATTATGGTTTCAAAATGTTTGCAAAAGGTTTTAATTCTCGGGATCCATGTGAGTAGAGAGTGCAGTACTATACCTTGCAACCGAGGGAGAGGTTAAGTGTAAGACCATTGAGGGTAATACTCGATAGGCTACTCTTGCATCTGCCCATAGTCCTTGTGTTTTATAAGGTGGATTGACCCAATGACGATTTAGTGTAAATGTTGGGCCCATTAATGGTGATGGACTCAAGGGTTCACTGTTTCCTACAGTGATTTCGACTAGGCCTTGTAATAGAGGTTGGGCTGAACCCATGTGGCTGATGTGTAGATCAATGTTTGAGTCCCACGCCATACATGGATAGCCAACTAGGCAGCTGTTAAGAGGTTAAGTAAGCACATAGATTTAATGGGCATAAAGCCCAATTCGAACTGGCTTAATAAGATTAATTAATTAGGGGCGATTCTGGGATTTAGATCAACAAATAAGATAAGGGATTATCCCTATCCACCTGGAGAGTCCAGATCCAAATAAAGATTTGGATCAGGAAACTCCTAATTTGATTAGGAAGTCTGATCTTTATCTGTAGATAAGATAAGGGATTATCCTTATCTCTTAAAGAGAGTCCATATCCAAATACAAGATTTGGATTAGGAAACTCCTAATGGGATTATGAGATGCTCTTTTTAAAGGATATAAATAGAGGAGCAGGGCAAACCTCCAAGATACAATACTCAATTCATAGATTACAAAGAGAGAAGAATCTGCAGTTTGACTGCTCCTGTCTTCTGCTCTTTCCTGCTCTTTCCGCCCTTGTCAGTTCAATCTCTATCTATGGGAGTGATCAAGAAAGGTTATTGATATTACCTTTTGGTAGAAAAGGTAATCTGATGTCGTGCTCACCAACGCTCCATCACATTCTTGTTGAAGAATTTGGTTTTTGTTGAAGAGTCATCCTGCTGATTCTGCTCCACCTCACACTGTGTCATATTCAATGGGAGCAGTCTTTGGTTTTCTCCTTGGGCATGAACACCTTCGTGGGGAGTTACTATTACTCCGTATCAGGTATATCCCTCTCCACCTTTTAGTTTCAGATCTGGTCCTGTTTGATTTCAAAATTGATCTTTGAAAATGCAGTTTTCTAAAATAGGGAATGTGATTCCCACATGGGAGAGAGAAATTTTTTAAAATTTTGCCCAACCTTCCTGCATTGTTCGGCCATCCATATGATGGAACTCTCATCCCTTCACTCCCTAGAGAGCGAGATCACGCATTTTCAAAGAAAAGAGAAATGGGAGAGAGAGGGGGGGGGGATAAAAAGCTAGACCTTGTCAACTTTTGACACTGGAAAAAAAGGGCTTAAAAGGGTCTCAACAGGCAAAGCACATTAAAAACAAGAAAGGATAACAAATGATATTTGTTTTTGAACAGGAAAAGTTCATTCAAAATGAACTTCTTTTTGAATTCAAACTTCCACTTGGCAATCCAAAATTTCCAAGTTACATCTCTTCGGAGTTAGTTGGTTTCTCAATCAATTGACCACTCTTGGAGGGATACTAACCAAATTGTGAAAGTTCTTTTCAATAAAGGCTTGAAGCCAAGAATTAAACCTTGTCCCATGTAGATCTTATTTCCTTCATCTTTCAATCAAAATCAATTAGCTAGGTCATCTCTCACAAGATCACCCGTCACAATTTTCATTCCCCATATTTCAATCAAAAGTTTTAACATCAAAGTAAATTTTAGATCACCTTAAGTCTTCCTTTAGGAATCTTCCTTCCATAGTAAATTATATTTACTCTATAACTAAAGTGAACTATGGATTAATTAGATCTTATATCAAAGTATGTCTTCCTCATACCAAATTATGTCTTTATTCCGGACTATCCTTTTACTCCTCCCTCCCTTCCTAATAGGAATCCTTTTGTTACTGAGATAGAAGCCACCATATGTACTCCTTCCTTCATTCATCCCCTATTTCATGGCATCCCTTGCTTCATGCAATTCACTTCGAGTTATTAGCCTTTGTGGTATTCCTTGCTTCATCCAATTTACCTCCATAGTATTGTCAAATAAACTCACACTTTGAACATCTCATTAGCTAGTCTTTCATTGAAAAAGGACTCACTGCACTTCAATTAATTTTCCTTTTGCATCCTTTTGTGCGTCATGCAAACCTAATTTGAGTAGTAACTTCTTCCTTAATATCATCAACACTTAGGGCATTGAAAAAAGTGGGTGGCATATTACTTAAATCCTCCTCATCATCAAAGCTTCAAGTAACCTACCTTCATGGTCTTCCTTGTTTTGTGCAAGTAACCTACCTCAAGCAGTTGGCCTTTCCTGCTTTGTGCACTATTCATCCCTAAACATTTATTAGCTAGTGCCCTTAATTTTTCTAGCCAAGTTGTTAACTCTTGTTTCCATAAAAAATAGGTTTCCTCTACATTATTTTTCAAAGTATAACTAGCCTATTGTTCTCTGTCATGTCAGTAATACCTATTTCACTTTTTTTCTAGTATGTGGCAACATGTGTAAAAGCTCCAAATCCTTTTGTTTACCAAACCCGGCCTTATCCCTAAGGAGTCCAAGCAAAGGCATTAGGATTGCTTTCCACTATTAAACTATAGCATCTCACCAATAAGGCGGAACACAAATTTTCCGTAAGTTTACTGGGGTTTCATGCATGAGCTTCCATACAGCTAAATGTCACTCTATGTCTATCAAGAAAGGTAGGAATGATATATTAAGAACATGATTTCTGTCAAGTTTTAAAAACTTTACTCAAAAATGTATTTTTTAAATTGTTTTCCATTTTTTTTTTTGTTGTGGCTGAAAAGCTCTAACTCCGTAGGACAGTTAATACCTATTGGAATGGATATTCTACCTAGAATAAACACGTTTTATAAGTCTTGAAAGGTATCTTCACTCCCCACCCCGTGCTTTTGGATGCCTCTTACCTTTATTGCTCAACATCCTGCTACCTCTGATAAAGAGGGACAATAACACACAAAAAATTGGACAACTTGACCCTCTAGCCAAAACCCTAAAATCTCTCATCAAAATATCTTTGATAGCCAATCCATTGCTGTTGTCAAATCCCAAACCTATTAAAACTTCTAATTCTTGAGTTTTGATCCAAACTTTATTTGAAACCATCAAAGATCCTCAAAAGAGACTCTTAAATAGGCCTATAAATGGAACAAATTGAATCGAATAAGGCCATGTTCAAATTCCATTCTGATTACAAAATAATTTATTCGAATTCAATTCAATATCCACTGGATATTTAAAAGTCCTGACCGAATTCAATTTCGATTAAAATATTGGATATTCAACTCAGTTCAATTTTAACCGATTTTGTAGAGGAAACCCTAAATATAAAAACCAAAATAAAGAAGGAAAAACAACCATCACTTGTTAACAATACAAAAAAAAAAACCCTCAAAGAATCTAGAACAAGAAAGAAAATAAAAAAAAAACCCATCATCTAGAAGAAATAGAGAGAGAGAGAGAGATAACAAAGGGTGAAGAAGAAATCTTCAATGATGGCCTCAATTGACAAATGTAGAAGTTTAAACTTCAGAACGCTACAAAATGCCCCTTTTGTCTTTAATATCAGCCAATTCTATTTACTTTATCTCTGCAATTTTCATTCGTTAAGGCATTAGAATGAAGTGTTGTAGAAGCTAAGTGATGAGACTAAAAAGAACCCTATTTTTATCCCCTAATATTTACTCTTTTACATTTGTTTAGCACTTAAATGGACTCATTACTCTTGTATTTCGATTCATGGCAAGAAAGAAGGCAATTGGAAGAAAACAGGGCAATTCGGATGATTTTGCACAGTTTCGGCAATAGTTAGTAATCTGATCATAACTCTCAATTCCGGACTCCGAATTGGACAATTAAAGAGGAATAAAAAAGATGAAAGAAAGGCCCAAAACTTTTATGTTTTGGGTTTTGACAGATTCGGTCCGCATTGAAGACGAAACTGGGCCCTAGTCGAAGAAAGTTTGTAGCAAAGCCCATTTCACAACTGAAGCCCAATTCGCATAAGAGACTCATAGCAGCCCCATATATTAAGGCATCCCAACTCGAATTCAAGAGCCTAGAGTCCCAATTTCGAATGTAACATCCAAAAAGAGAGTCTTATTAGATTGAAACTTTGAATGTAATTCTATAAAGATAAGAAGATTGGATTAGATCACTAGATAATAGATAGGATAGGATTAGTTCAAAACAGATTAGGACTTGAAGTTAATCTCCTAGAAGGAGTTGGAGAGAGTCCTCTCCCTCAGCTATATAAAGAGGGGGGTGGACCAGCTCTAGCATCACTCAATCACTGAAGCACTCAATCAAAAAAGATCAGTTCATCCTTCTGAGAAGCAGAGCATGGAGGATTCAAAAATCATGAGCTGTTAAACTTTTCTTTCTGGTTCAAGGGGGGGGGGGTTCGGTTGTGTCATCGTGAGGTTCTATATTTAACTAAAGTTCTTGCTTTTTAATTCAAGTATTCGTTGGTTCTTGTGCATATTCTTAATGGATGTTAATGTTAATTAGTCTGACAAATTAATTAATGTTGATTTTCCTACTGCTATCCATGGTTCGGTGATCCATAATTGTCACGAATAGTGGTACAAGTAGCAATTAAGTTAATATCTTTCTAGGTCAATTGTTCATGACAGCCTTTGACCAATGTATTGACATGTTTTAACCTAAGGGGAATCAATGGGACAAGATTCGATAATTGCAGCTATCTCAATTATTGTTATTTTGGTTTAACTGTTTTCACAAAGCTTAATGCTATCACTAGTTAATATGGAACGCTATCGTACCCAGTCGATTAGTGATAAGTGTTGATCGAATGCTGGGTTTGGTCAGCTAATTTAGGAAAACACAAGGTTTATTATGACTATTCTAATAAATCTAAGGTTAAATGCTTGAATTGCAAGACTGCCAAAGTCTACCTATGATCGATGACCAATTGATCAATCTGAACCCTTGAATCAGAATTCGGTAAGACTGATTTCTCTTGTTTGTTCGTTGCTATTTGCTTTCTTGTTCTTTTAGAATTTTTAATTATTTAATTATTCTACTCCATTATATTAATCATTCGGCTAAAAAATTATTCCCTAGCTCCTTGTGGGATTCGACCTAGTACCACTATTACTACAAAAATTTTATAGTAGGACTAGCATTAATTTTGAGGGCTTCGACAACCTGTCACTAAGATACAAAAGGAGAGAGAGACAGAGAGAGGAGAAAGAGGGGAGAAGAGATATAGAAAAAAGGGCTTTGGGTCTTGTGTAAAGGGTGTAACACACGCTAGTCAAATACACACACAAACACACACACACACACACATATACATACATACATACAGAGGAAACCCTAAATCTAAAAACCAAAAAAAGAAATTAAAAATAAAACATAAATTATGTAAAATAATCAAAACTCACCAAAAAATAAAAAGTAAAAAATATTGATAAAATAAAAAAAAGGCAAACAAAAAAGCAAAAAAGATATAACAATTGAAAAAAAATAATATATACAAATATATGAAAAATAAAAATAAAAAGTAATAAAACAAGGAAGTAAAAAAGGAAATACAAACAAAATAAAAAAAAGGAAATACAATCTTGAGCCACCTACCATCCCTAGTTAATCCATTTTCATCCTAGTGTGACTAAAGCCTAATAAACCAACATCCATCAAACTCACCTCAACTCTGATATTCCCATTAATACCCTTGGACTCATTGATTAGATAGCTAGTTCATAGCAGCCTACCCTCTTCATAGGTGGCCAGTCCATTCCCAGCTTCATGCATATTTCATCTACCCGAGTGTTCACTCCATTTGGTTTCAAACTAGGAGTAGGCCAGTTTTATTGTTATTTTCTTGATCTTTTGTTGGCATTGCGTGGTTTTCACATACATTTAGCACTCTACATATCCTGCCTTAGTGGCCTTAGGTAAAACCTCCTACTACATAGATTCTAGGTATTTTCTCACTCCCTTTAGTTGGCCAAATAGTTTAATAAAACCAAAAGGGCAAGTGAGACAAATGTTGCATTAAAAAATGATGAAATTTTAGGACAAAAAAACAAAAGATAAAAATAAAAGATGGAATTGCCAACCACCATTTATGAACTGAGGGAGTTTCTTTAGGACCATGGCATCCAATTCCAAGAGAGTTAAGACATCCAAAATAGAGAATATCTTCTTATTGAGATTAAAGAATCCTAGAGAGTTGTACACTGAAGCAAACGATTAACACCAGCCTGTAGCAAGCATTGTAGGGTCACTAAGTATAGTACTCATTTGCGAAGATGTACCCAAGTTGAAGAAAGATTTTGAAGAGTTGAAGCGCATTCAATCTTCTCCTACACCAGATTTCAGTGAGTTGTGCTATACCTAGGGTAGAATTGCTAGAAGGTGTTAAAATCCCAAAGCTTGATAAGTATAACGGAAAATGTTGTCTTAGAGTGGATCTGAGCACATACTATTGAGATATGTTTCAGCTTGGGGTAGATGAGAATATCCTCATTTAGCTTTTCCAATGGAGTTTTTAGGGTGAGGAACGAGCATGGTTCACATTGCTTGAGGTAGATAAGAAGAAGACTTGGAATCGGGTGGTCACAACTTTTTGAAATGGTTTGGTTACAACATAGATTTGACTCCAATAAGATAGACAGTGGAAGACATGCAAAAGGCACCCAAAGAAAGTTTTACCAAATATGCATGGCAATAGAGATTTGTTGCTGCTCAGTTGAAGACTCTCATCCCGTTGGAAAAAATGATTGAGTTGTACTTTAGATCCACCATTCTCTACATTCATGAAGTATCAAGATTTCAAAGATTTCAAGGGTATGGTCACTATTGGAAAGAGAATTGAGCATGACTTTTGATGAACCTACAATTTATCTATATTTTCTGAGGTTTTTGCATGAAATTTTATGATGGTTTAATTAAATTTTGCCCTATTTTAGCTTGATTGCAAGAAAGATTTCAGGGGAGCCAAATCAACAAAAAGAAGGCAAAAGCAAGAAAAGAAAACCCAAAATTTATCAAGATCAGCCCGGCCCAGCCATGAGAGCAAGAGAATTTCATTCGGCCCAAGAAGAGCAAGTGAAACTCTTTGGAAAATCCAAGGGAAGAAGCCTAGCAATAAGTAAATTTCGGCCCAGCCCATTTTTAGCCCAAATAACAGCCTAGAGTGTAGCCCACATGAGCTCAAAAGCAAGCTAAGTTGTAGCCCAAATAGCAGCCCAAAGGGAGCTAGGGGCGGCAACTTCTAGGAGTTTCTTGAAGAGAAACTCTAGAAGGTTCATGAGGGGTGTAATACACCCCATTCTAGAGGCTTCAAGAAGGGGCAAAAGCCCCCTTGAAAAACTATATAAGGAGGCCTCTAGGAGGGGAGAAAGTTGTTCAATTGCTTGAGAGGAAGGCTCTCCCACTCTTAGAGGTTCGGCCACCTTGAGAGAAGAGAAGAGAAGAAGGCTAGGCGCAAGGAAGAAAAAGAAGAAGGGCTGAAGGAAGTTCAAGACAAGCAAACTAGAAGGAGAAGGTGAGTTCGAATTGAGGGTTTGTGATTCAAAGATTTTTTGTAATAAATCATTTGTAGTTTCATTTTCTTTTGATTTGAATTCAGTTTCTTAGTTATATGTTCTTTCTTCTTTCTCCTTGTTTCCATTCTTCCTTGATGTATTTCAGCTTGTAAAATTTCAGTTCAGCAATCTAATTCTTTTTGATTCATTCAAATGGTCATGCATTGTATTTGAAGTTTCTTGAATAAGGGTGTGATTGTAGATTAATTCGGCCAACTAACCTTCAAAACTCAGATCAGATCTGAGATTGCAAGATCTGAATTGCTTGAAAGAGAATTCAGATATGAAATTTTCAGATTGGGCAAATTAATCTATAGCTTGGAATTCCTAGAGTGCTTGAGAGAGACTCTAGGAATTCAGATCTACTATTCAAGAACTGAATTGAGTGCAAGGTTAGAGATAACTTGCACAATTCAGTTGGTGATCAATTCAGATTTGAATTGATGCCTTAGAAGTGTTTGAAGAAATGCATGCATGGGGATTAGATTCTTGCTAGAGATAGAAGAACTGTCATTCATGCATAGGATGAACATGCGCTTGAGAGAGGCTGTTCATGACCTTGGGGTTTCACCAAACCAAGGCTCAATCATGATTCATTCGAATGATCCAAATTGATAGATTGCTGAATTCTGAGATTGACATTTACTGCTTACTCTTCTAACCTGATTTGAAGGCAATTGGACCAATGATTTAGATAGATTTTAATTTAGGATTTCTTAGCTTTCATTAGAGTTTTGATTTATTTGTTGATCAGATAAGAAGTGCTCAATTTAGTATTGGTAATTGTTTCCTAAATCCTCGTGGGAACGATACTTCACTCTCTACTTTATTACTTGAACGGCTAGTGCACTTGCTAGTGTCACAATGAGCAACACATCGACTTTCGACCTGGAAGTTGTAGTTTGACTACCAACTCTCCACCATCTAGTGAAGTAAATGAAGTGCAAGTTGTTGTTGGTAATTATCAAAGAGTTGAGTCTTTAGGTCAGAAGCTTCTTGCTTCTCCATTGTGATAAGATAAAAGGGTTAAGAGAAGGCTTACTCCACTCCCAGTGCCTCTTTCTCAGTTGTTTCCTTGACTAGTACAAGATGGACATGTAATTTTGCTTCAGCCAAAACCAATTCCAAATCTGCATCCTCAAGGGTTCAGATCGAGTACATTCTATAATTATCATCATATGTCTAGACATCCTACTAATCAATGTGTACCTCTTCGTCTTGTAGTTCAGAATCTTATCTGTTTAGCCTTAGCGGCATTCTATGGGTTTTCATCATGTGGTATTGTGTTCCTTTTTCATCTTGCTTATAATCGAAATTGTAAATAACCCAAACTATTCTCGGTTTGATCCCTCACGAGGGGTACGTAGGCAACCTAGGCAGTGGTGCTTGTTTTCTCATTTTTTTCATTTATCTATCCTTAATCTTGTAAATAAGGTCTCTTAATCAAGTAAAATAGTGATTAACCATTTTTAATTTATCTTACCTTTCAATCCTATACTTCTTCATACCTCTTGAATAGCCTTAGGTTGCCTTCCTGATAGGTTCTACCGTACCTCAGCCAAGCATCCTTTATTTTCTCGCATTTCAAACATACCACTAATGGCAGCCACACATGTGGACATTTCTATCTTTTCCTTTTATTGTGAGTTTGCATATGTTATCCATTGCTTGAGGTTCGATGCTCCTATGAGGTGAAGTGGGAAAGAGAAAGAATAGAAGAAAAGTAAAAATAGGATGAGGTTAACATGCAGGTTCTGGACATGCTGCCAATAGTCTCTAATGATAATAGCAGAAGTGAATTAATTCTTGAGTTACTTAGTTGTGCTTAATGAAGGCTTTATTATGAAAGCATCTTTTCATTATCTTTCCTTTTCATCCTTTTTTTTTTTTGCAATTTGCATAATAAGTTCAACTTCTTTGGCATGGTGTTTTACCCAAAAAAATGTCTGCTCCTATTGACAATCGATTCATAACCTGCCAAGAGTTTGATGAGCTTAAGCAGATGTTGGTTACCTTGGTTTCCAAGATGGATTGGAAGATATTTCAAACCAAGGCAAACCCATTTCACATACTCCCATCTGGCAAACCCATTTCACATACTCACAGCATCCACGCCCGCTCCCGCAACCTTTAGTCCACCAACTCAATCAGCATCATCATCTTCCAAACTAGCCATTCAAAAATGTTCGCTAGTGGATCTACATTTGCCAAGAAACCGTTAGTCATATCGATCTCACCTCCAACAACTTCACTTCATGCATCTTCATTACCTAAGCTGACACCACAAGCTCCACCACTTGGTCCAACCCAAGCAACCCAACATGACCGGCCACCCTAGAAGAAAGAAAGAAGGTTACTCACCCAATTACTGTGCTCTCATGCCTAGTTGTTACCTTTTCTTGTTTCAAAGAGATATCTCTAGCCACTGAAATGAAAACCACCTCTAGAATCAAAGCCGAGAAAGCATAACAAAAATGCATTTTGTTCTTATCACTAGGGATTTGAGTACACTATCGATCATTGTTGGCTAGTGTAGTTTTCTATTCAAGACCTCGTTGATAAGGACATATTTGATCCCACTAGGGAAGTTCCAAACATGGCACCACCCATGCCCAAGAAGCTGCTAATTCATTAAAAGATCTCATCAATTTTGTTTTGCTGCATTAGAACTCTTTTCAGTTATTCCAGTCTCTTTTGCTTTTACCATTTGTAGTTTGGAAATGAACATGATCATTGAACAATTCATCTTTTGCATTAACGAAAGTTTTACTTAGCTATTTCATTTTATTGTTTGACTTTTTGTGCTTCCAGTAAAACTATAATTTTTAATAAGAAGGGGACTCCCCAAATTTGAAAAGGGATAAAGTTACCACCTCCCTTAAGAGGATGGAATGGGCATAATCACCTTGGATTTTGGACTTGGGAATAAGAGCCTTGAGGGCATACCTTTGTGGAAAAATAATTGTTAATGAAAGGCCCATCGATAAAGGTGTCTAAAGAGGGAGGGGAGCCCTATCGAACTAGCAATATCGATTCTCAAGTGTATTTACAAACAAATCCATCACTGATAGCTCAAACTAGGGCAATCATAAGGTTAAATTCATTACGATGAGGTATGCACTCCATTTGATCTGTTTCTTGTGCCAACATAAAACGAAAGCATCATATTAACCTAGTGCCTTGCTATTTGATTAGGTAATGGACTAAAGGCCATTATTGGTTGTTTTTATTTCTTTTAAATCCCTTGCCACTCTCAATATCACTAGTTAACCCATTGTATTGATTTCATTAGACCTTATTCTTTGTTAAACCAATCAAATCTCTAAGATGCTTCTTTCCAAAGGGCTAGGAAAAAATATCTAGAAAAAAGAGAAAAAGGAAAATATAAAAAGAAAAGAAAGGAGAAAAAAGAAAAGAAGAAAAAAAAAAAGAATCACTCTCATTTGAGTAACCTCAAAGCATTCAAGTCTTGAAGCTATCAAATGACATAATTACCTGTGAGTCAATTGAACTCAAAATGTGTGCTCAACATGTATTTTATCCCTATGTGTTATGCATTTAATAGAGAAATGATGGGGGTCCCTCTTTCGTCGATTGCTTTATCACTTTTCATCAAACCCTCTTTATTATTCATTTCACTAGTTATCCCTATGATCCTTTGTAGGAACCGTTCCTTCAAATAAACCCTCCTAAGAATCAAATTTAAGCAATTAAAAAGAAATAGAAGGAAAGAAATGAATATGAAAAAATTGGGCAAGTGTGCAAATTAAAATAAAAAAAGAAGGAAAAGGAAAAGAGAGAGAAGATAAGGCATCAAAGAAAAACTATGGCAGTCTATTGCTACAAAGAATGATGAGAAGAGTGAGCAAGAAAAGTTGGGGCAGACATGATAGTCAAAGTGGTAAATTGTTCTCTAGAAGTGACATCCGTACTCATTTTTTTAATTTTAACCGTGCCTATTTGCATTTTGTCCTACAACAAAATCCTCCTTGATCACTCGAGTGCATAACCCATAGTATTGAAAGGTATAAATAGCACTTTGTTTCATTTATGATTGCAAGAGTGTTTGGTTGGGAAAAATAAGAGTACAAGAGCATAATTTTGAATAAATCCCTAAATATGGATTCAAGTATTCGATACCCATTATAATTTAAGTTTCTTGACCCTTTTACCTCTTGTTTCAGAACCCTTGTCCTAAGGTACGTTTCGACCTAGTCGGAAGCCTTCCTTGATCCTTGAAAAGTTAATAATTGGCACTAGACATATTTGAATGGGTTGGCCAAAGGGCGGGGGGGAAGAAAAGAGAAAAAAGGGGAAAGAATAAATTAAGCTTGGTTATTCTTTGACTATAACAAAATGGTAAAAAAATAGAGAGAATCTTCTTGTTAAAAGTGCAATGCATTAGGGAATTGGATATCAAAGACAATGAAGTGATCAATCATTAGGAGCATTATAGAAGTACCTCTTAATCCACTTTGAGCAAATTTAGATTCATCCCTCATTTGAAACTTGCGATAAACACCCATTTTGATGAATCATAATATTCATTATGCAAAATTGAGCAGTTATCCCCTTTGTGAATGATCCTTCTTAATTGGCCCAAACTACAGCAACCCCCTTCCGATGGGTGTTTCGCGATGTGAATCTTTGATCGGTAATCATTGCATATCCAATGCTTATGTCTTTAAGATTTGAAATGTGTTGATCATTACTTCCAAGGATGAAGTGGCTACTTTTATCTCTTATTCAGGTTTTGCAAAAAAAACCCCAATGAAACTCTATTTTTGAGTATCCACTACTTTGAATCATCTAAATGTGTTAGTTTGCATTATATGTTGTTTTTATTATATTTTTCTTAGCAACATGTATATCCTGATTCCATAAGGTTTTTGATACCTAGTAGGGGTTGTCTTCTCAAAAAATATAAATAATTTATACATTATGAGTTTTCTTTAGTATGGTTTTTTTAGTGACATGTATACCTTGATTTCGTAAGGTTTTTGATACCTAGGAAGGGTCATTTTTCAAAAAAAAAAAAACAAAAAAAGGTAAACAATTCCTCACCTTCAAGCATAGAAATCGACAATCTTTTAGGAAAAAAAAACATTAGCTTTTCGCATTAATCATGTTTCAGTTAAATATTGTTAAAAGCTTCTCAAAGTACCTCATGACATCAAAGTATCTTGTGGCATTAAAGTCCTTCATGACACCAAAGTCCCTCATGATAGAATATCAATGTTTTGTGGATAGTTGCATCACAAGTCACGACATAATGCATCTTAGATACATAAATCATCACTATTTTAGTTAAAGATCATTAATTCCTCATAAAGTTTCAATTAAAAAAAAAGAGAGAAGAAAATCACTCATCTGAATTAAATTAATATCAAAGTCCATTGTAGCGTCGAAGTCCCTTGTGGCATTAGTCTGTTATGATATTAAAGTCCTTCGTGGTAGCAAAGTCCCTTGTAGCATCAAAGTCCTTAATGGCATTAAAGTCCCTTACGACCAATTTATTAGCATTTCATTGCTAATTTTTTAACATATTGTAGATCGTTATTTGCATCGCGACATAACACACACTGAACATAGAAATCATTAAATGCTCATTTAAGTTATATATGCTTTAAAATTCGTTCCGTTACTAAAGTCCTTTGTGGCAACAAAGTCTATCGTGGCATCAAAGTCCATCGTGGCACCAAAATCCCTTGTGGCAACAAAGTCCATCATGGCATCAAAGTCCATCGCGGCACCAAAATGCCCTGTGGTAGCAAAGTTCGTTACGGCATCAAAGTCCTTCATGACACCAAAGTCCCTCATTGTAGAATATTAATGTTTTGTGGATAATTTCATCACAACCTAATGCACATTAGACATGAAAAATCATTTGTTTCAATCATTAACTTCTCCTTTGAATTAGGTCAGTATCAAAGTCCCTCGTGGTAACAAAGTCCATAATAGCACTGAAGTCCTTTATGACACTAAAGTCCTTCATGGCAGCAAAGTCCTTTAAGGCATTAAAGTCTCTCGTAATAGTAAAATTAATATAAGCTTCTCGTCTTTAAGCATAAAAATCATCAATATGCCAATTAAAAATTCATTAACTTCTGCTTTGAATTATGTTAGTACCAAAGTCCCTTGTGAGAGCAAAAGTTCATTATGACATTAAAATCCATCATGGCAGCAAAGTCCTTTGTGGCATTGAAGTCCTTTAAGGCCTTAAAGTTCCTCTTGACAAAAAAATCAATACCAATTTCTTTCCTTCCAACATAGAAATCATTTGCTTGAATTGAAAATCATTAACTATTCATTTGAATTATATTTGCTTTAAAGTCCATTCGAGCACTAAAGTCCCTTGTGACAACAAAGTCCATCATGGCATCAAAGTCTCTTATGGAATCAAAGTCTTTCGTGGTGAAGAAATTAATATTCTAGCATGCTTCTCATTGATTTATTAGCATATAGTGGTTTATTGATTGCATCGCAGCATAATGCACATTTTATCATCATTAGTGTTTTTATTTTTAATTGCAACACATATCATGACTCAAAAAAAAATGATGAAAATGAAAATGAAAAAAAATGGTGATAATGAGAACTTGGTAACAGGTCCTTCACCACCTTCTAAGTGTGTGGTAGCATGCCCATAATCATTATAACCTTCGACTATCCCATTATTGTGTTAAATTTGCAAATTCTCTCATCACTACCAAGGAGCACCAAGGAAAATAATAGCTCAGGACAATATGTTAATCATGCATTATTATCTTGATGAATATTGTCATACACTTGAAAGCACAACACTTTGCACTATCGTTGGATTTGTTAAGTGTTTCATCAAAGTTTTTGAGCATAGATTATTCTTACATGGAAGAATGTCTCTCACCTATCAAAAGAGCAGTTGTGTTATATCAATCCCAGGACCTCCATTAAATTTTCAAAATGTTTTATAGGTTTTTTAAAAAGAGTTTTTCGAAGAATATCTATTTGTGTTTGTGATTGTGATTTGCAATGGGCTTAAAATTGTTTTAAGTTGCTTT
Source organism: Nelumbo lutea (assembly GCF_056320005.1). Taxonomy (NCBI): domain Eukaryota; kingdom Viridiplantae; phylum Streptophyta; class Magnoliopsida; order Proteales; family Nelumbonaceae; genus Nelumbo; species Nelumbo lutea. The sequence goes on along the minus strand of NC_142689.1, from coordinate 52,552,619 downwards.
CAATGTTGTTTTTTGCATTGGCTTTTAATGCCTTTATTTTCGGCAAATACCTTGATCTCGTAAGGTTTTTACCCAGGAGGGGTTGTTATCTCAAAAGTAGAATATTTTCACAAATTTACTGATGAACCTACAATTTATCTATATTTTATGAGGATTTTGCATGAAATTTTATGATGGTTTAATTAAATTTTGCCCTATTTTAGCTTGATTGCAAGAAAGATTTCAGGGGAGCCAAATCAACAAAAAGAAGGCAAAAGCAAGAAAAGAAAACCCAAAATTTATCAAGATCAGCCCGGCCCAGCCATGAGAGCAAGAGAATTTCATTCGGCCCAAGAAGAGCAAGTGAAACTCTTTGGAAAATCCAAGGGAAGAAGCCTAGCAAGAAGGAAATTTCGGCCCAGCCCATTTTTAGCCCAAATAACAGCCTAGAGTGTAGCCCACATGAGCTCAAAAGCAAGCTAAGTTGTAGCCCAAATAGTAGCCCAAAGGGAGCTAGGGGCGGCAACTTCTAGGAGTTTCTTGAAGAGAAACTCTAGAAGGTTCATGAGGGGTGTAATACACCCCATTCTAGAGGCTTTAAGAAGGGGCAAGAGCCCCCTTGAAAAACTATATAAGGAGGCCTCTAGGAGGGGAGAAAGTTGTTCAATTGCTTGAGAGGAAGGCTCTCCCACTCTTAGAGGTTCGGCCACCTTGAGAGAAGAGAAGAGAAGAAGGCTAGGCGCAAGGAAGAAAAAGAAGAAGGGCTGAAGGAAGTTCAAGACAAGAAAGCTAGAAGGAGAAGGTGAGTTCGAATTGAGGGTTTGTGATTCAAAGATCTTTTGTAATAAATCATTTGTAGTTTCATTCTCTTTTGATTTGAATTCAGTTTCTTAGTTATATGTTCTTTCTTCTTTCTCCTTGTTTCCATTCTTCCTTGATGCATTTCAGCTTGTAAAATTTCAGTTCAGCAATCTAATTCTTTTTTATTCATTCAAATGGTCATGAATTATACTTGAAGTTTCTTGAATAAGGGTGTTATTGTAGAGTAATCCGGCCAACTAACCTTCAAAACTCATATCTGAATTCTCAGATCTGAGATTGCAAGATCTGAATTGCTTGAAAAAGAATTCAGATCTGAAATTTTCAGATTGGCCGAATTAATCTACAGCTTGGAATTCCTAGAGTGCTTGAGAGAGACTCTAGGAATTCAGATCTACTATTCAAGAACTGAATTAAGTGCAAGGTTAGAGATAACTTGCACAATTCAGTTGGTGATCAATTCAGATTTGAATTGATGCCTTAGAAGTGTTTGAAGAAATGCATGCATGGGGATTAGATTTTTGCTAGAGATAGAAGAACTGTCATTCATGCATAGGATGAACATGCGCTTGAGAGAGGCTGTTCATGACCTTGGGGTTTCACCAAACCAAGGCTCAATCATGATTCATTCGAATGATCCAAATTGATAGATTGCTGAATTCTGAGATTGACATTTACTGCTTACTCTTCTAACCTGAATTGAAGGCAATTGGGCCAATGATTTAGATAGATTTTAATTTAGGATTTCTTAGCTTTCATTAGAGTTTTGATTTATTTGTTGATCAGATAAGAATTGCTCAATTTAGTATTGATAATTGTTTCCTAAATCCTCGTGGGAACGATACTTCACTCTCTACTTTATTACTTGAACGGCTAGTGCACTTGCTAGTGTCACAATGAGCCACACATCAAGTTTTTGGCACCGTTGCCGGGGATTTAGAGAAACAATATTAGGAAACATTGAGCATTCTTAATCTGATCTCATTCAGCATTGCATTCATAGTTGGGTTAATTTGCTAACTTTTTCATTTCAGCTTGGACTGCAACTACTGTACTACTGTAGTTATGTTTCTTCTTTCTTAAGTAGATTACTTTCTTTTTCTGGTTTCAGTTTCAATTTAATAAAGGCATTTTTTATGAACCTACAATTTATCTATATTTTTTGAGATTTTTGCATGAAATTTTATGATGGTTTAATTAAATTTTGCCCTATTTTAGCTTGATTGCAAGAAAGATTTCAGGGGAGCCAAATCAACAAAAAGAAGGCAAAAGCAAGAAAAGAAAACCCAAAATTTATCAAGATCAGCCCGGTCCAGCCATGAGAGCAAGAGAATTTCATTCGGCCCAAGAAGAGCAAGTGAAATTCTTTGGAAAATCCAAGGGAAGAAGCCTAGCAAGAAGGAAATTTCGGCCCAGCCCATTTTTAGCCCAAATAACAGCCTAGAGTGTAGCCCACATGAGCTCAAAAGCAAGCTAAGTTGTAGCCCAAATAGCAGCCCAAAGGGAGCTAGGGGCGGCAACTTCTAGGAGTTTCTTGAAGAGAAACTCTAGAAGGTTCATGAGGGGTGTAATACACCCCATTCTAGAGGCTTCAAGAAGGGGCAAGAGCCCCCTTGAAAAACTATATATGGAGGCCTCTAGGAGGGGAGAAAGTTGTTCAATTGCTTGAGAGGAAGGCTCTCCCACTCTTAGAGGTTCGGCCACCTTGAGAGAAGAGAAGAGAAGAAGGCTAGGCGCAAGGAAGAAAAAGAAGAAGGGCTGAAGGAAGTTCAAGACAAGCAAGCTAGAAGGAGAAGGTGAGTTCGAATTGAGGGTTTGTGATTCAAAGATCTTTTGTAATAAATCATTTGTAGTTTCATTCTCTTTTGATTTAAATTCAGTTTCTTAGTTATATTTTCTTTCTTCTTTCTCCTTGTTTTCATTCTTCCTTGATGCATTTCAGCTTGTAAAATTTCAGTTCAGCAATCTAATTCTTTTTTATTCATTCAAATGGTCATGAATTATACTTGAAGTTTCTTGGATAAGGGTGTTATTGTAGAGTAATCCGGCCAACTAACCTTCAAAACTCATATCTGAATTCTCAGATCTGAGATTGCAAGATCTGAATTGCTTGAAAAAGAATTCAGATCTGAAATTTTCAGATTGGCCGAATTAATCTACAGCTTGGAATTCCTAGAGTGCTTGAGAGAGACTCTAGGAATTCAGATCTACTATTCAAGAACTGAATTGAGTGCAAGGTTAGAGATAACTTGCACAATTCAGTTGGTGATCAATTCAGATTTGAATTGATGCCTTAGAAGTGTTTGAAGAAATGCATGCATGGGGATTAGATTTTTGCTAGAGATAGAAGAACCGTCACTCATGCATAGGATGAACATGCGTTTGAGAGAGGCTGTTCATGACCTTGGGGTTTCACCAAACCAAGGCTCAATCATGATTCATTCGAATGATCCAAATTGATAGATTGCTGAATTCTGAGATTGACATTTACTGCTTACTCTTCTAACCTGAATTGAAGGCAATTGGGCCAATGATTTAGATAGATTTTAATTTAGGATTTCTTAGCTTTCATTAGAGTTTTGATTTATTTGTTGATCAGATAAGAAGTGCTCAATTTAATATTGATAATTGTTTCCTAAATCCTCGTGGGAACGATACTTCACTCTCTACTTTATTACTTGAACGGCTAGTGCACTTGCTAGTGTCACAATGAGCCACACATCATTTACCTTGATTCAATAAGGTTTTCACTCAGGAGGGGGTCATTTTCCAAAAAAATATAGCAATTTTTAAGTTTACTCTAATTCCGTAAGTAGGGGTGGCCATGAGTCAAGCTCTTTACGAGCTAGTGGACTTTGGCCCGTGAAAAGCTTGGCTTGGCTTTTCAACCAAGCTTCAAACTGAGCTCGAGTTCAATTTAGAGGCTCAATTAATAAACGAGCCAAGCTCGGACCTAGTAGAGCTCGACTCGTAAGGCTCGCGAGCCAAGCTCGAATATATATAATAAAATTATAGAAAATAGTATATATAGTAAAAATATTATAATTCTTATTTTTAAATATTAAATAAAATATTTTTTATATATCTTTTTTCTCAAATTGAGTTCAAGCTTATGAGTTTTTAACTCGAGCTGATCTCATAAGGTTTGCGGGCCGAGCTCAAACCTTGTAATATTCGACTCGTCTCTACTCGAATCCACCCCTATTTGTAAGGTTTCTAATAGCAATATAAGAGAGAGGAAAATAGATCATTTAAATAAAAACAAACAACAAATAAATAAATATAAAAGAAAATTAATAAATAAAATAGTAATAAACATATATATAAAGAAATACATAAAATATTATGGTGTGATTTCTCTTATGTTGGCTTGTTAGTGATTTTTTTTTTGTTGTGTTTTGTTACTAATTAGGTGGTTGAATAAATATCTATTTTTTTGCTTGTGCTTATTTTGGAATCCTATATGGCCCCACTTATTGAACCCAAGAGAGGGGTGCCTAACCCCTTTCCTCTTCTATCCGAGTCATACCTAGGCAAGACTGGTGTAACTAGTGCCTCGGGCTTTGGAGTCACTATTAAATAAAAATGAGATTTGATGTCATTCTCGGAGGTCTCATCACCTCCATTTCCAACCCAAGTGAGTCATTTCCCGATGCACATAAACTACTAACTCCATTGGGGAGTTCTTGGACCATAGGTGGGGCTTAGATGGAGCTCATTTGTCTTTATTGCTATTTTTTGTATATATTGCATGCTTATATTTATTAGAATAATAACTACTACCTCCTTATATTTGTTTGATAGTTCTTCATTGCTTTATTTTTGTTATTTCATTATTTGCTTATGTACACTCTGCACATCATCCCATATTAGATTTAGCATCTTATTGTCCTATAGGGGAAGGTTGGAACCCTAAGCCATGGAATCTAAGTACTTGTTGGCCAAGTTGATGGTTCTCAACCAACCACCAATCTGAAAAGCCCATTTTTCCAATGGGTGGAGGTTTGAAGGCTTGCAATCTTGTTGGAGCCATTTGAATCTAGGTGTCAACCCTCCCCTCATGCATCGCACTCTATGTGTCATCCTAGTCATTTAAGATGTCAGCCACCTAAATTAGTTTTCTTGCATACCCCTTATGGGGCCCACATAAAAATAATAACATGAAATCAATATATATATATATATATGTATGTATATATAAACAAAGTAAACAAATAGATAAAATGTCAAGACTTCAATAAAATAAAAATAGAAATAGAACAATAGGATAAAATATATATTGATAAAAAGATAAAAAAAAGTAAAAAATTAAAAAAAAATCATAAAAGAAAGAAAATTTTCAAAAAAGGGTAGAAATGTTAGGCACAAGTACACATACAAAATAAATAAAAATTAAAAAAGAGGAAAATATAAAATAGAAAAAAGGGGAAATTAGAAAAAATAAAAAATGAAAGAACGAAATTGTGTGGTTCCAAGTCTTGTCGATATAATAGGTCAACACTTACCGATCGAAAATGTTTAACCTAAAATGGCAATGAACTTTATCTAATGGAGGCCAAAGGAAAAGCTCATGAGATGGGTGGATTCAATCCTTACAAAAAGTGATGGGGTAATACGATTGAAACAGTTGGCCCCATGCACCAATATAATTTCCCACATTTCCAAGGACATGAAAAGTGTCATTATCATTGAGACAAAAGGGAAATCTCAAAGATGAAAAATGGAGATGGAACATAGATAAAATTCCTTTCTATGGAAGATAACATGAAACAATAATAAAGTCGTCGACTAATTGACTTGTGCTTTTTATTAGAAATGGCATAAGGACAATTCGATAAATTGATAGACAACAAAAAACTCAAAGGACCTAATTATGCAGACTGGTTTTGTAACTTTAATCTGGTACTCATATTTGAGAAATTGCGCAAAGTTACCAAAAACCCAACACCAGAACGTCTGATGATAAAGCCTCTGAGGCAAGAAGAATGGAGTATCAGGAATGGGAAGAGAAAGAAACTCTTGCCCGGTGCTACATCATAACCTCGCTAGACAATTCTATCCAGAGACAGTTTGACAAAATAGATATATGCAAATATATTCTGGATGGTTTAAAAGTTATGTTTGAGGAGAAGAATCATTCTACACGCCAGAAGAACCTCAAACTATTGATGACCACGAAGATGACCAAGACCCAACCAGTTCATGACTGCGTCACGAGGATGATAGGGTATATCAATGAACTGGAAGCTCTTGGCTCCCAACTTGACGATGACACCAAAACTGATAATATCTTAAACTCTCTGCCCACATCCTTTTAATAAATTTATCATGAACTATAATATGAACAAGATAAAAGTTAGCTTGTAAGAGCTCAGTAATATGTTGTAGAGAGTTGAGGAACTGATTAAGAAAGACAAACGAGTAGCCATGCTTGTTGGAGGCAAATCTGACAGGAAGAAATGAAAGGGCAAGAAGAGGCATCAGAGAAAGGGAGGTGACAAAAGAAGCAGAAGAGAAACAAGTCATTCAATGGATGTCACTTCTACAAAGAGATTGGACACTAGAAGAGAAATTTTCCTCAGTATCGAGAATCCCTCAAGAAAAAGAAAGAATGTAATTTTGAATCTCTAGTTATAGAAACCAATATGTTAGTCACTTCTACCTCCTGCTATATTGACTCTGGGGATTCTACTCATGCTTGTAACTCTTTCTAGGGCTTCAAGGAAAGTAGAAGGCTAAGTGATGATATGGCCGTGCTCTACTTGGGTACATGTACAATTATTGCAACTGCTGCTATAGGATTACAATTAAATTGAATAAAAAATTCCTTGCTTATGAAGAACTTGATAATGATCTTTATATACTTCACCCTTCTCCAGAAACAAATGTGACCAAAACTTCGTCAGAACACATACCCATAAAAAGAGCACGGGAAATTATTAATACCACATTTCTGTAGCATTATCGACTTGGCGATACAAACAAAAAATGTGCCACAAGATTGGTGAAGGATGACCCTCTAGATTTTCTCACTATAGAAGTTCTACTAATTTGTGAAGCTTGCCTACAAAGCAAGATGGTAAAAAGGCCATCTACAAGCAAGCCTAAAAGAAGTATGTGCATACTTGACCTTATAAATACAGATGTATATGGTTCCATGAATGTTAGTACATACAACCAACATGTCTATTTTATAACCTTTACCAATGACTATTCTCGGTATGATAATGTGTACCTAATGAGACAAAAGTCTAAATACTTAGAAAAATTTAAAGAGTTCAGACATGAAATCGAGAAATAGTTAGGGAGACAAATCAAAACCCTTCAATCAAATCGATGAGATAAATACCTCTCCAATGAATTCAATGACTACTTAAAGGACAATGAGATTATATCACAGTTGACTCCTCCAACTACACCACAATTGGATGGTACATTAGAAAAATAAATAAATCAAACTTTATTAGATATGGTCTGATCACTCCTCATCCACTCAGAGTTAACCTATATCATTTTCATGATACACATTGAAAATTGTGATCTACGTGTTGAACTAGATTTCAACCAAGTCAATTCCTAAGAGTCTGATGCAACATTGGATTCAGACCAACTGAACAAACATTTACGAAGTTGGTTTTCGAAGACCCATCTTAGTACATATAGGGGTAGGATGATGTAGTATAGGAGAAGATCAATAAGTTCTATGCAAGTTTGTACCATTCCAAGACACATAAGAAGCTTGGATGTTGTTGAAGGAAGGGGAAATCCATTATATGGATGGTTGAACCATGCTCGATGGTAGGGAAATTTTTCAAAAAATTTCTTTTACCCTTTCAGGAATCACATTCCCAGCTTAGAAAAACAACATTTTTCAATAATCGTTCTCGCACTGAACCGAACCAGATCTGAAACCAAAAGAAAGGGAGAAGAATACTTGATACAGATTCCACAAATGTAGTTCCCAAAGTGGGTGTTCACGCCCAAAGAGGATACCAAAACCAGCTTCCATTGAAAACGGCACAGTTTGAACTGAAGCCGGTTCAGCAATGCAATTCTTCAGCAAGAACTGCAATCCAACGACTTGGATTAAGGGATGCAGGCACGATGAAATTTTGATTTTTCTTGCAAAAATTAGAAACCACGACTGATCATGATCAATCACCAGATAGAGAACGAACTAGGGTTTGGGTGGCAAGAGCAAAGGGAGGAAAACGAGAGCAGAAAGGTGATCTCTGGAGCAGTTCGCCCTCCTCTATTTATAAGCCTTAAAGTCCAGCTTCTCCTAATCCAAATCTTTATTTGGATCTAGACTCACTAAGTGGAAAAGAGTTATCCTCTTATCCATACCCATAATCACCCAAGTCAAATGATTGCTTTAAACTGACCTGTGACACCCTGATCAATCCAATTAATCATGGGCCTTAGGCCCATTAAGCTAGTGGCTCCCATCCCCCTTCAGTTGCTAGTATAATTGGCTCTCTTTGTATGGCGTGGGACCCCGATAATGACCTCACATAAGCCCATATGGGCTCAACACAACTTTTGTGACAAAGCCTGGCCGAATTCACTACTAAGCATAGTGAACCCCTGAGTCCAACAGTATGAGCTCTTAATGGGCCAAACACTTACACTAAATGGTCATTGAGTTCATCCATCCTATGAAGGCCCAAGGACAATTGACTTAAGTGAGATATAGCCCATCAGGTATAACAACCTTAAATGGTCTTACACTTCACCTCTCAGCCCTTAATGATCAAACAATGCCCAACAAGGGAGGATCTCTCCCTCGGCTGCAAGGTGCAAGATGTACATTATGACATTTATTGTAAATGAATAAAGTACATATTTGATTCATGTTATTATGGTGTGTTTCTGTGTAATACCCTTAAACTAGACACATATGAGACTCGTGTTAGTTTAAAATCTTCACAGTCGTTGAATAGATCTATGGAGATTTATCCTACCAAGGCTGACACTGATGTGCCGCCAAGTTGGTTGGGGAGGTTTGTCTCAGCTGCCAGGGTGAGACCTGAGGTACATGCAGTTTGGATTTTCTTGAAACCTTGAACCAAACCAGAATTCCAGTATTGCCCTGGACAGTTGAGATAGATGGCCAAAACTGGAATATTACACCTAACCCCTAAACTCAATTATGATACTACACTAGGTGTCGTATTGGGTTGTCTTTGATATGCCAATCAGTGAGATCCTTAGAGGGGATCAAAACCTAGGCATGTTGAGACAGTCTAAGAATTCATTTGAGTGGGTGATCACAGTGGCAGGATCAGCCCATTTGTCGAACAAAGTGAATGATCGGGGATGCATTCTCTCTGATGGAAACAAATCTGCCGGCAGCTGATTTCAACTGTTGAAATTTGTTTTGCAAAATATATTTATATAAAAATATACACACACACACACACACACACACACATATATATATATATATATATATATATATATTTTTTTTATTATGGTTTCAAAATGTTTGCAAAAGATTTTAATTCCTGGGATCCATGTGAGTAAAGAGTGCAGTACTGTTCCTTGTAGTCGAGGGAGAGGTCCTCTCTTGTCGAGCAATGTTTGATCATTATAGGCTGAGAGGTTAAGTGTAAGACCATTGAGGGTAATACCTGATGGGCTAATCATGCATCTGCCCATAGTCCTTGGATTTTTATAAGGTGGCTTGACCTTGAGACCATTTAGTGTAAATGTTGGGCCCATTAAAAGCCCATGGTGATGGACTCAGGGATTCACTGTCTCCTACAGTGAATTCAGTCAAGGTTTGTAACAGAGGCTGTGTTGAATCCATGTGGTTGATGTGTAAATCAATGTTTGGGTCCTACACCATACAAGGATACCCAACTAGGCAACAGTTTGGAGGATAAGAGAACACGTGGACTTAATGGGCTTAAAGCCCAATTCGAACTGGTTTAATATGATTATTAAAGAGGAGCGGTTCTAGGATTTAGATTAACAGATAGGATAGGGAGTTATCCCTATCCACTCAGAGAGTCCAGATCCAAATAAAGATTGGGATTAGGAAACTCCTAATGAGATTAGGAGGGCTGATCTTTATCTGTAGATAAGATAAGGGATTATCCTTATCTCTTAAAGAGAGTTCAGATCCAAATATAAGATTTGGATTAGGAAACTCCTAATGGGATTATGAGAACCTCTCTTTAAGGCTATAAATAGAGGAGGAGGGCGAACCCCAATACACCCAATCCGATTAGAAATTCAAGAGAGAAGACAGATCCAGTTGGACTGACGTCATCCTCTGCTCTTGCCTCCTCTTTTTGTTGCTGCCATTAGCAGTTCAATCTCTACTTGTAGGAGCTATCAATAAAGGTTCTTGATATTAGTTTTTTGAGAAAATTTGATCTGAAATCGTGCTTAGTTGCCCTTTATCAGATTCTTGGTGAAGAATCAGGTTCTTGTTGAAGAACCACCTTGCTGATTTTACTCCACCCTACGTTGTGTCATCTTCAGTGGGAACAGTCTTTAGTGATTGCCTTGGGTGTGAACACCTTCATTGGGAGTTACTACTACTCTATATCAAGTATTTCCCTCTTCTACATTTTGGTTTCAGATCTGGTCTAGTTTAGGGTTCAAGATTGATGCTTGAAAATGTAATTTTCTAAAATAGATAATGTGATTTCCACTTGGGAGAGAAAGAAAATTTTGAAATTTCGCCAACCTACTTGCAGGGTTCAACTATCCATATGATGGATCTCTCATCCCTTCAAGAAAACGGTGAATCCACAATAGAGATGATGGTTTAACAGGTAATGGGAATTTGGGTTACAATGGTGATGATAGGCATGGAACTAGGAAGGAAGTGCCAACGTTTGAAGAAAGGTGGATGGAATTTAATGAAGGGTAAAATTGACTTTTTACCCTTTCTTTTACCGGCGATGACATTTGCCCTAAAAACAGTAGGGGTGATGCAATATAATAATTAATCAATTAACTAAAGCATAAGGATAATTTAAGAAATTTACCATTTTTTCGCTAAAACTGAAATTTATTAAACAGAACAAAGAAAACAAACCAAAAGAACTGGGCAAGAGTGAGCCATACCAAACTTGGCAAGAATCTACCCACAGACCAGACTGAGGGGTGAGGCTTTGGATTCCCGAGTCTTGACGAAAATATCATCGTTGACATCGAACGACGGTTTTTGGATTTTCTTGACCTACAAAAAAGTTTTCGACTCCGTGGTCTGTTGTGCTTTCCTCCGTTTGCAGACCGAAGTTTCAATGGCAGCTACGGTTAGAGAAGAAGAAAATCAAAAATTTGATAAGAGATCAAAGAATAGCGGTGCAGGCCCAATCTTCCTTGACAATAGTGCTATGCGATCTCTGCTCTCTTATCAATCTCTCCTCCAACACTTGCAATATTCTTTCCCCTCGGTTTCCACAGCGATTCAATCACCTATTCGACAAAACTATTCTATCGATTCTTCGTCATCTCTGCTTTTGATGCCATCTTGGTCTCTCTCTCCTTTTTTGCCTTACATCGGTGTCAAGCTCGTAACTTCTTACCCCCAGAACTCGGCTCGAAACTTGCCCGGAATCCATGCGAGTTACCTCCTCTTTGATTCGACTACGGGCCAGCCTGTAGCTGTGATGGACGGAACCGAATTGACTCTTTGGAGAACTGCATGTGTTTCTGCTTTAGCTTCGAAATTCCTATCTAGAGAAGACTCGGAGGTTCTCGTGATGATCGGGGCGGGGTCATTAGCTCCTTACCTAGTAAAAGCTCATGCTTCAGTGAGGCCCAATTTGAAGAAAGTAATCATATGGAACAGAAGGGTAGAGAGAGCTAGTGATTTGGCTAAGAAATTGCAAGAAGAAGAAGATTTGAATGATGTTTGTTTTGAGCATACAGAGTGTTTGAATGAGATTATTGGATTAGGCGATATCGTGAGCTGTGCGACGAGTTCTGAGAGTCCGATTGTGATGGGTGGGGCGTTAAAAGCTGGTGCCCATTTGGATTTGGTAGGTTCCTTTACGCCATCGATGAGGGAATGCGATGATGAGGCGATTAAGAGAGGGAGAGTGTTTGTTGACTGTGAGGCTGCATTGATCGAAGCTGGAGAGTTGGTGGGAGCTTTTCAGAGGGGAGTTCTTTCCCCTGAAGAGATTGGTGGGAGCTTGGTGGATTTGATCAAAGGAGATAAGGTTGGAAGGAATAGCTCTGAGGAGATAACTCTGTTCAAATCTGTTGGTTCGGCAGTTGTAGATATACTGAGCGCCCAATTGGTATATGAGAGTTACTTGGATGCTAACCTCTGATCCCGGCTTCTACTCTCATAGCTGCCATTTTTAATCTGCTCTATAAGTGGCTTATAACCCTGTTCTCACTTACTGTTTGTCCACACCGCCATTGCAGCAGTTTGATTACATTCAACTATAATTTTACTGCCTGCTTTGTATTGATGTACGAGAATAGACTACCTTAAAGGATTCTTGTTTTGTAATTTCTTTAGTCTAGTCTACTTGTTTTTCTTGGTTCTGCTATTATGGAGGTTACTCCTTTATCTAGGCTTCCTTATTATTTGAAGTATATTGTATTAAATGACTTGTTATGAAGGGAATTTCTTCTTCTATTGAGTTTTTAATCTCAATTTCTGAATCTATCTGGATTACAAGAACCGATCTACCTTCCAACTCCCTGATAAGATCCTTAGTTGGTTTCCTCCTTTTTCAACTCGATATCACACAAAGGAGTTGGCCTTCTAGTTCCCTGGGTGTCTCCAACTGCAGAAGAATCTTGCTTGATTTGATAGCATGGTTGCTGGAATTTCAGATAAAATCACTGATTATTCAGTCTACCACCAGGCGAAACTATATAAACCTCTATTGCTAGAGAATATATTTGATGATACGCGAGAAAGGAATACAATCTCATAGATGACTGAGGAATGTTATCGTGTTAAACCCTCAACTAGTTGGGACCGCTTGCAGGCAGCAGCTTTTTGCTTTGTGAGGTAGGTGCAATTAAAGCAGCTTAATCAAAGATTCAGGCCTCAATTGAGCTCTTAGTCATCGCACAAGGGCAGCATTTGTACAAGCACTGGCTCGACATTCCGGTAGCCTGGATTGATCATACCTATCAGAATTAGAGTCAACATACGCATTCGTTGTTAAAGGAAAAATGGGGGGGGGGGGGGGGGGGTGGATATGGAAATTTGTTTAAATTGCAACCATATTGTAAATACACAACTCATAATTTGGCCATGGGAATGAAAGCTTCTCGAGTTGAAATGTAAAATAGATTGCTTTTCCATAATCCAAATGAAAGCTTCTGGTTATTAGATATTTGACTTCTGATAGATGTATGTATTGATCTATACAGCAAACATTAATGAACCAACGTATTGATATATAATATTTGGGCCCTCCAGAATTCAACTAGGGGATATTTGACATCAATATACCATTAAGATAAAGAATACAAGATTTGATTCAAGGAGCGAAACCCAGTAAGAGGTTGAGGAAGAAGGTGGTGGAAGCAGGCCTCCAATGCTGCCCGCTTCATTGCCCCCCTTACCTCCCACACAAGTCAATGCTCAGTTCGTAACCTGTTTTCTAATATTGCCAACAATTTCACTGTTTTGTTTTCCTATTAACATTTATATTTGCATGAGACCACCATCTTCACTTAAAACAGCATCTGACTTTGATTAATCGCCTGGGATCTACTTACCAAAAATTGGTGAAAGCAAAGAACAGAGCAAGAAGTAAAACCAAATAACGGTGCGAAAAATAGAAAGAAAAGGACACCCAAGGCCTACCATATATTTCACATAAAATACATAAGCTGCAGGTGTTCAACAAACGGCTGACCTGACAGTTTTAATTATCAGTGGCAATAAAATACAATAACCGATACACAATTCCAGTTAGGATTCCTTCTTATGAACATGTTGCCGCTTTGGTAGTTTGTGGTGGATCCTTGGGAACAATAGGTCATGAAGTTGTCTCTCAGCACTATACTCCGAAGTTGCCTGCAAATATAATTCAAAGAAAAGTTTTAGAGAGGAAATTTCTCATGGGCACTGATTGCATTTTGAAATTCTGTCCCCATATATATTTCAGATATATAGGATTACGGTTCATAAGATTCTAGGAAACTTGAATGAAAAAGGATTCTAGGAAACCCTTGCTAGATAATAACAAAAGTCACGAAATGAACTTCAGATCCATGATGACAAACAAATAGGATTATGATGCAATCTATTGGTCATCATCATCATCATCATCATCCAAGCCTTATCCCAACTATGTGGGGTTGGCTATGATGCAATCTATTGGTCCTGACTCCTGACTTTATATTCCAGTCATGGATGTGGACATGGTTTCAGGTTGAACTATAGAGGCCCAGGTCACAAAGCACCTTGTACAAAGTTCAGAGAACTCAGATGATCCTCAACCAACAAGTTAGAGGACTCTTCCAAGTTAGTTGCAAGGTTGGTTGTCATTAACATAGAGTGCAACTTGTATATATCCCATGTTAATGAACACCAGCAGCTTTAGCATTTGGCTAGAGGACTCTTTGATGATTTTATCAGCATATCAGGGACCTCAAGTGAGAAAAAAAAAACATTTCAATTATATTTTGGATATTTCATGATTTTATCAGCATATCAGGGACCTCAAATGAACAAAAAAAACTTCAATTATATTTTGGATATTTCATGATTTTAACAGCATATCAGGGGCTTCAAGTGAAGAAAAACTTCAATTACATTTTAGATAAAAGTTGATTGCCAAAACATACCCTTGACTTAAACGCAAACCGCAATGTTTGGACTTGTGTTCCTGAGCAAACCCTCAAATCAAAACCAAGACTATCTACACCAACAAGCATTGCCTCCTGTATCAAGTTGTGGAAAAATTTAATATCTGAGCTACCTATTCAGAAATTTCATGCATCTAGATTCTACATAGTAACCCTGGGAAATTTTTTGAAGGCATAGATGCAACTTCCCCATGATACATGCTATTATATGACAGAAAGCCAAAGGTTGATATGTATACCGTAATCATTATTTGTGGTACAAAATATAATATTTTTTTATGAGTGGTTCAAAATATAATATATTTACAGAAATTAATCTCATCCTGAAATATAAAAGGGCAGACCAGTGCATGGGGCTCCCACCAATGCGGGGTTTGGGGAGGGACAGATGTACGCAGCCTTACCCCTGCACATACAGAGAGGCTGTTTCCAAGATTTGAACCCTGGTCACCCAGGTTGCAAAGGAGCAACCGAACCGTTGCACCAAGGCCCACCCTCAATCTCATCCTGAAATACACAAATGATAAAATCCTATTTTACACATTTCAGTCAATGTCAATCCTCTGTAAAAAAAAAAAGTGATGGATCCACATTAATCATTTGAACATCTTAACTGCCTCATAGAATCAATTGAGCCATGCCTTGCAGCCAATATGTTGCTCGTTATCTCCAGTAACATAAGTTTGATACAAAAGAGATCTTGAAGAATGGGCGAATGGTCTTAATTGGGTCTGAACAGGTAAAACCAATCCTGACCACTTTATAGTCAGGACTTAGGCAGATCCAGAGCTATATAATAAGGTTTGATCGGTCAGGGCCTGTTGGGTTTTCCCAGATCTTTGTTAGACCTACATAGAGTTGCTTAAAGGCCAAAAAGATACTTTCAAGGGAGTATCATTTGTTATCAGTTGTTTTGATTTCTGGGGACATGCTACCCCCCATTCTGTGTAGCCCCATTTCCTGGTTTATAAAAAAAAGGGAGTATTTCCCATATAGACAGAGAAATGAGAGAATAAATAAATTGGCAGATATTGGAGTTAGCTATAACTCTGAAACTTTTGTTTTATGTGGTATGGGTTTCAGTTCAGAATAAAATTCTTGTTATGCAACTTCTCAGTTCAGAAGGATATGGGATAAATTGGTAGACCTGTTAATGATTGGGTATGACTAGAGGTAAAACAGTAAAAGCACACAATTTACATGATTAAACTTTACAGTCTAATTTGCGGGCTGGAAGGGAGGGCTATCATGACTCATGAGTTAAATTGGAAGGCCCAAATCAAATGCCATATGGTTCTCTTGTGGTCCCAAAGGGACTCACCAAAACCATGTGGCCACTGCATGGACACCATTTGTACCCTTTCCTGCATGAGATAAGAATTTTCCACAGTTTCTGTTTTCAAAGGTTATATTTAACTTAACCTTAATAAAGTTATATTTAACTCCTTTTTATTTTATTTTTTTAATTTAAGTTGTGATAAGATTTTGTGGTCTTGTATATATTAAATATTTTGTCAAGTAATAGGGAACCTGCAATACTGGCATGTAGTGGATATTTTATCCCCCTAGTGCACTGTTGTAATTAACAACAAATTATTCTATTCAGATCTAAAATATATTTAACTAAGTAAAGGTTTCAGAAAGCATGAAGTACAGATACATGGGTTCTTTGGAAATAGCATCAAGTAGACTCAAATAGGGGGACAGAGCTCCCTGAATCCTATCATTCAGGCATTAATTAGGAAACTTGTTGCATGGCCCAGTTCCACTCTAAATTTCTGCTCAAGACCAACAATCTTAAAAAGACGTCCATGTTACATTCAGTTTCTAAATTGAATTGGTTGTGGGTGAACTTAAATAGCTCCATGCTTAATTATTTTTAAAAATTCAAAAAAAAAACACAAAATGCTAAAGGGGTTAAAGAAGCAAGAGAGAGTAGACTGAGGTGGACAACTGCATTTAGAGTATAGTATAGATAGCAATAACCCCCCAAACTTCTTACCAACCAAAAACTGCCCCATCCGTCAACCCAGGAGTTTTCACACACACCCACGCTCAACTTGTGCTGCACTTCTTCACCTACCCTAGAAACAGGGAAATTGATATCCTAGAAAACTACCTTTAGCTGGATAAGGACTACAAATGGGTTGGCAGATGTTTTGGCAAAGCAATGGGTTGACAGGCCTAGTTTATTTTGGACAAAGCTGTAATCTGATGTATTTTGGTGCTTCTATGCAACTTGGATGCGAAATTTGGGGATGACATTCTGGTCAGCAAGTTGTATCAACTACTTGTTTAATTAAATTTAATGTAATTTATTTTCGGCTGATCAAAGAAAAAAAAAAAAAAAAAAAAAAAAAAAAAACAGAGGTTGAACCCAAGCACTCCTCTATCTTCTTCCAATACTCTCTGTTATACTCCCTTAAATTACTCTTCCTAGCTTTTACATCTCCATACTGGACCTCTAATCCCATTTCATTGCAGTCACATTCCTGATTCCTCCAATCTATAAAAAAAAGGTTCCTCAGCTTGACCATCCCCATCCATAAATAGTCATTACTAAATAACTTATATTATAGATAATTGGGACTGTAATACTAAGTGGGTAAAGAATTTATAGACACTAGATAGAATTTCCTGGTTTTTGTTGAAATCCCCCTCCCCCTAGAGTCCAAGGTGATACAATTTAAAGCTCACCATGTATCAACACCCCAAAACAAATGAAATAGCTGAAAGATTGGTTTTAACATCCAAATAATGTAGTAACATCCGCCTCCAACTCCCAGGGGGCACAAGCAAATGGTACTTCTGCATAGATTCACTCCAATGATTTCTACATGATATATATAAACTTACTCCAAAGCATGAAAAGTGGTACCTCTACTTGAATATCCTTCCTTCTCCAGCAGAGAGATTTGAGGGCTTTTGTGACCTTTTCCCCACCAGCTTTCAGGCTAGAAATAATTTTGGTGGCATAATGAGCAATAGCATCTGGCTTAGCTTTCTGAAAATCTTTTACACCCACTGCAGTCTATCGAGAAGTACAACAATAAAATCTTTAGATCATTTGAAGATTGCATCCATGACATAGAAAGGCATGCCTTTAAGTTACAAGTTTGTCCAGAACTAAAAAACATACACGATGAATTAAAAACAATAATGGAACATCTGGAATCATCATAGGTACAGAGGAAACAAAATAACTGTTCCAAAAAGTAGGAATTGCAACAACCAAGAATGAGATCTTTCCATAATAGGATAATATAGAAAGCAAAAGGTAGACTCTAAAATATCAGTTTACTGAATGATTGTTCTGAGCCAAAAGCACAATAATTCAGGGAAGTGACATAGACATAACAAAAACCTTTTCTTGGAGGCTAGCTAGAACTCAATACTGATGGAACTATAGTTCTTTGATCTGGGGGTAGGAGTAGGGCTGCACATGAATCGGATTCAGCAAAATCTGAATCCAATCTGATAATTGAAAACTTGCATCCGAATCTGATTGGATTTGAAGAACTCGGATTCAAATTAGAATCCTAATGAACTCGGATTGGATTCGGATTTAATCCGACTCCACTTTAATTTTGTAAAATACAAAAATAAAATAAAAAGACAGTTATTTTGTATTAATAAATTAATGTAATTATTTAAATATAACATACTGAAATTATTATATATATATATATATATATATATATATATATAATTCATATAAAATATAATTTATAAAAATATATTTTTTATAATTTTTGTAGAGAACACTGATGTGGTCCCCACTGTGTTCGTATGACAGTAATAGTTAGTTATGTTAGTTACTTCAGTTTGTTAGTTAGCAGTTATTTCAGACTTATATGTCCCGAAAATTTGACACAGTTCACAGACTTACAGCAGCGTTCACACACTCGAACATCAACAAAAGAGACTAGTATTCATTCAGCAGAGACTAGTATTCATTCAGCAGAAAACATTAACAGTTGGTCGGTTCTTCAAGAGACCGCCGGCTCTCCCAAACACTCACAATATTCTTTAATCAAAGAAAAACATACCACCCCCTATCCCCCAAAGCCCCTTCTTATACTCTTCTGATAGCATAACTGACTCCCTCTATAAATGCCCAGCTGGCCTAGTTATAAATGCCCAAAAACTCTTCTTTTTTCATAATTGACATAGCTATAAATGCCCCAAGACTCTCCTTATTCCCTCCAGCTATAAATGCCCTCATGTGATTAATTGTTCAATTATTTCCGCCCCCCCCCTTAGCTGATTGTTGACCTTTCCTCTTCCTGGCATACATAAGGTTAATTGGGGCCTATCATTATGTTATTAGTTTTTCTTTTATTTTGCCATGTAAGCAATAAGACTAATTCAGCCCTTTTACAGTTATTTGAATATGAATATAAATATAAGAGTGGGGCGGCTGTTGCTAGTTACTCTTACTCTCTTTTTCTGAATTCTCTCTTCGAGTTCTTCTCTTCAATCTTTATTTGTTTTCTCATTAAAACTTAAAACAGATTGTAGTCTTGTTCGACTACTTGGTATTAGAGCACGATCTAGGGTTTCTCATGTGAATCTAATCCAGCTGACCACATGAGAATTATCTAGGGCTGGAAGTTTAGAAAGATCATTCTTTTCGGCTGAATCTTGGAGGTTACTAGAAGTCTTTAGCAGCTGTCCAAAGATTTGAGAGTGTTCTTGGTAATCAGGAAGAATTAGAGAAGAATAAAGGGATCAAAATTAGTTTTTTGATCAAGATTGAAGGTGCCGATCAGAATTTTCTGCTTAAGTTTGCATCTCTTCTTGAAACCGGCAGCAGTAAGAGATAAGTTGGAATTCATCTTTTCATGAAGTAAGTTTTTTTCTTGAGATCTATTAAAAAAAAAAACATCTTTGTTTATTCTGAGAGGTGTGGCTGGAAAATCTCTTCTTTTTCACCTGTTTTTTAAGAGGAAAACCTAAAATTCAGGTCTGTTATTGATTGTGGCAGCAGTAGTTGGACTTGCTTCTTTCAATCTGAGTTTGTTTTTTTCTCTTTGGAAGATCCAGTAGAGCTGCTCATTGTTTCTGGGTAACTGCTGAATCTAAATCATCCTCCTAGGTCGGCTGTTATCAGTTTGGGTATAGTTTCTCCTATTACAATGATTAAAAAAAGTGTTTTTTAATTAACTCCTAACCAGGATGGAGTTTAAGAACCAAGGGGAAGGTGTTTTTGGGGCTGGTGGTTCAGGTAAAATGTCTGAGAACACCTTTCAGATTACAACTATTAAATTTGATGGATCAAACTACTTAGAATGGGCCCAATCAGCCATGATGGCCATTGGGGGTAGGGGAAAACTGAACTATTTGTTAGGGGATGTGAAGAGGAACCAACTAAGGAGGACCCAACTTATGCCAAATGGGTTCAAGAGAACTATTTGGTGATGACATGGCTGTGCAACTCTATGCAGCCACATATCAGCCAAAACTATTTGTGGGCAAAAACAACCAAGGAAATAATGGGATGTCATAAAAGAGACCTACTCCCAACCCCTTAATGTTGCTAGAGCTTATGAGCTGAAATGTAAGGTCAATAATCTTAAGCAATGAGAGAAACAGGTCTCGGTTTACTTCTCAAACTTGAAATCCTTGTGGCATAAAATTGACCATCTGGAAACAATTGAGTGGGAAAGTCAAAAGGATGCACAAACTTATAGAAAGCAGGTTGAAACTAATAGAGTTTTTGAGTTCCTCGCTGGTCTGAATTTTGAATATGATATTGTGAGACAACAACTACTGACAAGAGACAGTGTAACCCTATCACAAGCCTATTCCTTAGTGCACAGTGAAGAGACTAGGAGAAAAGTTATGTTGCAACATCAACCCTTCGAATCAGCCTTGGCAGCAGTTAAACCTAAGTCTGTGGGTGATAAGGAGAGGGATATGAGGAAGGAAGACAAGAAAGACCTAGTATGTGAACATTGCAAGAAACCTGAACATACTAAAGACACTTGTTGGAAGTTGCATCCTCATCTAGTTCCAACAAAACTCAGGAACAAAAAGGGTAATGCTAACATGGCTGTTAATACTGATTGTGCAACCTCATCGGGCACAAGAGGCACACCACTAGACACCCTAGCTGTTGTTCGGGCTGCTCTAACTCAGTTGGAAAGTGAAGTTGGTAATTCAGCTCCATCACCTCAGCCACCATTAGCTCCTCCCACCTTAGCCTTTGCTCATTCAGATACTCGAGCCTCAGCTTATCATGCTTCAGCTCCAGGTAACACTGAACATTGTTGGATAATAGACTCAGGTGCATCTGACCATATGGCTGGCTTGCCTTCACTGTTTACTACCTACCACTTAATCACTTATCTCCTGGCAGAGACAAAGTGTCCATTGTTGATGGTTCCCTTGTTCCCATTTCTGGCAAGGGAGACATCAAGTTGTCTAATGCCATTTCCTTGTCTTCAGTTTTGCATGTTCCTAAACTTAGTACTAATTTACTTTTGGTTAGTAGCATTACTAAAAACCAGAATTGTTCAGTGACTTTTTTCCCTGATCGATGTGTTTTTCAGGATTTGGAGACAAGGAAGGTGATTGAGACTGGCCGTGAGACGAATGGAACCTATCTACTTGGACGGAGCTCTCACTGGGAAGATAGTGAAGC
Source organism: Nelumbo lutea (assembly GCF_056320005.1). Classification (NCBI taxonomy): domain Eukaryota; kingdom Viridiplantae; phylum Streptophyta; class Magnoliopsida; order Proteales; family Nelumbonaceae; genus Nelumbo; species Nelumbo lutea. Next base: position 52,531,366 of record NC_142689.1, on the reverse strand, counting down.
TAGGTCTTTTGTTTCTTAGTTTGTTGGTCAGGCTATGCTTTGGCATAATCAGTTAGGTCATTTATCATTTCGGGCTTTGAAGAGTGTTTCCTAGCTTGTTTGAGTCTATCTAGATGTCTAGTTTGATATGTGAAAGTTGTGAGCTTGCAAAGCATTGTAGAACAACTTATTCATTGAGTAATAAAAGAAGATATTCCTTTTGAAATTGTGCATACCGATGTCTAGGGACCTTATCATATCACTGCTATGGGGGCAGGGTATAGATATTTCTTGCTGTTTGTTGATGATTATACCTGTTTTTCTTGGGTTTACCTTATGCGTTCTCGAGATGAGTTTCCAGCATTGACCCGGATCTTTCATCAAATGATTTTAACCCAGTTTGGGGTCAAAATCAAAATTTTTAGATTCGATAATGCGAAAGAATACTATGCAAAACCATTAGCCTCTTATTTCCTTGACCACGGGATTATCCATCAGAATACTTGTCCTCATACACCACAGCAGAATGGGGTTGTTGAGAGAAAGAATAGACACGCATTAGAGGTGGCTAGAAGCATTATGTTTAACTCCAATGTGCCTATACGTTTCTAGGGGATGCTATTCTTACAGTAGTATATCTCATCAATCGGATTCCTTCACGAGTTCTTGATATGAAACCTCCATTTACCCTTTTATATCCTGATAAAGAGTTGTTTACCGTCCCCCTTAAAACCTTTGGTTGTACTTGCTTTGTTCAGATTCTTGGCCCTCATCATTCCAAATTTGATCCTAAGGCCTCAAAATGTATTTTCCTTAGTTATGCACAAACTCAAAAAGGATATTGCTGCTATGAACCTACTTCTAGGAGGAGATTTGTCTCTATGGATGTCACTTTCTATGAGGATGTACCCTATTATCCTAGAGTTTCTCCTTAGGGGGAAAGTAGTGAGGTTGGGATTAACTCATCAGAAGTTCATTTACCTATCCCATTGAGTGAAGAGGGATGTAATGGGGAGGGTTGTCAAAGGTGTCGGGATTTGACAGTCTATCACAGATGGTGGAGGCAGGTTGATTTTGGTCATCAGCAATCCAGGCCAGCTCCAGTTCCTTCTGCGGATCCAGATCCAGGTACCATAGTTCCTTTATCAGATATTACAGATGAGATACCTTCCACTGTTGAACCCTCACCTTCATTTGAAGACCTTGACCTCCTCATCGTTGTCCGTAAAGGCAAATGTCGTTGCACCACATCCATAGCGCACTGCATTTCCCAGTTCTTGTCCTATGATCGTCTGTCCCCTTCTTACAAGTCCTTTCTTGCATCCATTGCTGATATTCCCATTCCCAGAACAGTGCAAGAAGCCTTGTCAGTTCCTAAGTGGAAGGATGCAATGAAGGTAGAAATGGATGTCCTTATCAAAAACCATACCTGAGAGATAGTTGATCAGCGCAAAAGGAAGAAATCAGTTGGATGTAGATGGGTGTTTACTGTGAAACTTAATGTTGATGGTTCCATTGAAAGGTATAAGGCCTAATTAGTTGCAAAGGGATTTACTCAGACATATGGTATTAACTACTTGGAGACTTTTGCACCAGTAGCAAAGATGATCACTATCAAAGTTTTATTATCTCTTGCAGCTAGTTACTCTTGGTCTTTGTTTCAAATGAATGTTAAAAATGCCTTCCTTAATGGAAACTTGCAGGAAGAGGTTTACATGTAGTTGCCTCCTGGATTTTATGGTGTAGAAACAGGAAAGAAGGTTTGTCGGCTGAACAAAGCCTTGTATGGACTAAAGCAATCCCCCAAAGCTTGGCTTGATAGATTCAAACAAGCCCTTAGTTCGGTTATGTGCAAGCCCAGTCAGACCACACCTTGTTTATTAAGAAAGTGGATTCTTCCTTAACCTTGCTTGTTGTATATGTAGATGAAATTGTAGTGACAGGGAGTGATAACAGTGAGATTGAGTCTCTTAAGCGACTCCATCAAGAGTTTGAGGTAAAAGATCTGGGAGAGCTACGATACTTCTTGGGTATTGAGGTGCTAGGTCCAAACATGGGATTTTTGTTTCTCAAAGAAAGTATGTTTTTGACTTGTTGGAAGAAACTGGAAAGTTAGGTGTTAAGCCTGCTAACACACCTATTGAACAGAACCACAAGATCAGTGTAGAGGGTGGAGAGCCTCTTGAAGATAAAGCTATGTTCCAACTGTTAGATGGAAAACTTCTCTATCTTTATCTCACACGACCGGACATCATTTATGCAGTCAGTGTTGTTATTCAGTATATGCACTCTCCTAAAACTACTCACCTACTTGCAGTTGAGAGGATATTGGCATATTTGAAGAGGTGCCCTGGCAGAGGTGTTTTATTCAAGAATAATGATCACATGAAGATATAAGTTTACACAAATGCTGGTTGGGCAAGGTGTGTTGATGATAGAAGATCTACCTCTAAATATTGTGCTTTTGTAGGAGGTAATTTTGTTTCCTGGAGGAGTAAGAAACAAAATGTTGTTTCTCGTTCAAGTGCCGAAACTGAATATAGGTCCATGGTTGATGGTGTGTTTGAAAATCTATGATTGAGATCACTATTTGAGGAGTTGGGTATTGCTTATGAGAAGCCCTTAATGTTGTACTGTGATAATCAGGCTGCTATTAATATAGCCCATAATCCAGTACAGTACGATAGAACTAAGCATATTGAAGTGGACCGGCATTTTACCAGAGAAAGGGTTGCATCTCAAGAAGTATGTCTTCCGTATATCACCTCTGACATGCAGCTTGCAGATCTTCTCACCAATGTTGCTTCAAGGAAGAGGTTAGAGGCAGACCTATGCAAGTTGGGAATGACAAATATATATTCCCAACTTGAGGGGGAGTGTAGAGAACACTGATGTGGACTCCACTGATGTGGTCCCCACTATGTTCGTATGACAGTAATAGTTAGTTATGTTAGTTACTTCAGTTTGTTAGTTAGTAGTTATTTCAGACTTATGTTATTAGTTTTTCTTTTACTTTGCCATGTAAGCAATAAGGCTAATTCAGCCCTTTTACAATTATTTGAATATGAATATAAATATAAGATTGGGGCGACTATTGCTAGTTACTCTTACTCTCTTTTTCTGAATTCTCTCTTCGAGTTCTTCTCCTCTCCTCTTCTTCTCTTCTCTTCTCTTCTTCTATTCAATCTTTATTTGTTTTCTAATTAAAACTTAAAACAGATTGTAGTCTTGTTCGACTACTAAATATTGAATTTTATATATTAAAATCAATAATTATTATAATATAATTGGATTTGGATTTTAATCGGATTGGATGGAGTCAAATCCGAATCTGATCTGATTATTAATCAGATGCAGGTTGCAAAATTCCAAATCCAATCCAATTACATAAACTCATCATCTGAATCCAAGATAATCAGATCAGATGTCAAATTGAATTGTGGATTTTCGAGTATCATTGACAGGCCTAGTGAGGAGTGCAAAGGTGGAGCATGCCCTAATGAAAATCACAAATTCTTTTGGTATCTTAAGTTGATTTTTTGTTCTTTTAGTGTTCATTAAATTGATTTACCTTCCAAATAAAAATTGGTTCTTTTAGTGGTTTTACTTCCTATGTGTGTTCATTGAATTGATTTATTTAGGTTATAGTCTATATAAGAGTTTAATCTTACTTCATGATTTTGTTTGTAAAGCTTTAGCATTGTTGAAGCCCTTCCTATTCTTTTATTTTTTTCTAACTTTTAGGCCTTATTAAAGCAAATGGTGTCACAACATGAGAAAAAGAGAGAGGTCTTGATAGGTTCCTCTCATGAAAAACTGGATTATAAGCAATAATAAGTGCCAGCTTGATTATCACAAAACAACATGATAGGTTCCCCTATAGGAATGCCTATCTCTTGGAGTAGATGTTTCAGCCACATCGACTCACAAGTGGTAATGGACCATTACTCTATACTCAGCCTCAACATTAATCCCAGCAACTACACTTTGCCTTCTACTTTTCCAAGTAATGAGATTTCCACACAAGAAGGTAGTACCCTGTAGTAGACCTCCTATTCATTGAAGAACCAGCCCAGTCTGCATTGGAATATCCTTCTAAGGTTAGCTCTCCCCCTTTCTTGTATAGTAATCCCCGGCCTGGAACACCTTTCAGATATCTCGACACTCTTACAACACCTTCCTGGTGGGTGATTGCGAGATTCTACATGAATTGACTCACAACTCCAACACTAAAGGAAATATCAAGATGGATGATTATGAGAGAGATCAAATTTCCAACTAATCTTTTGAACCTTCCATGATCATTGAATTGCCCACCCTAAATTTCTAGTGGGCAGCAAATAAGTGAACAAGAGAGCAATAACGAAAGATGGGGTGGTTAGTACAATCACACTTACCCTTACGTGCAATGGAAAGATCAAGTTGACAGAGGGTGATCACTTTGAACCTTCCATGATCATTGAATTGCCCACCCTAAATTTCTAGTGGGCAGCAAATAAGTGAACAAGAGAGCAATAACGAAAGATGGGGTGGTTAGTACAATCACACTTACCCTTACGTGCAATGGAAAGATCAAGTTGACAGAGGGTGATCAGCCACCGGTTCAGATGCTAGTGGAAGGTCGTAAGTTAAAGTCTGAGCTGGCATAGAATCTGATACAACCTCCCAAGCACGTCTAATGTACACTGCGAATTGATGGTCAAATAAGCTCCTCAAGAGTGGGAAGAGGAGTAAACACATCACCAGGCAAACAGGAGAAGATTAGAGGGAGAGGCTTCCCATTCAGAAAAATAAGACTCTCAGAGAAGGTGACATCAGAAGCAACAGACGATTTACAGAGGATAGGATCATAACATTTGTACCCCTTTTGGGTGCAAGAGTAGCCAAGAACAACACAACAGATTGCTTCCGAAAACATGAGGGAGAGAAAAGGGGGATCCTGAAGAGAACATGATAGAAAAGGGAGAATCACCAGCAAAGACAGACGTGAGCATGCGATTGATCAAGAAGCATGAAGTGAAAACAGCATCACTCCAATAGGTTTTAGATACATACATTTGGAGCAACGATGCACGAGCCATCTCAATAATGTGTTGATTCTTTCGTTCAGCTACACCATTTTGCTATGGAGTACGGGAATAGGAGGATTGATGTATAATATCATGAGTGTGAAAATAAGCTTGAAAGAAACTACAAAGATACTCTTCATTATCAGAACGAAACACTTTAATATAAACACAAAATTGATTGTGAATTTCAGCGTGAAAGAAAAGGAAATTAGAGAACAATTCTGAACGTTCTTTCATTAAATATATCCATGTCATTCATGAATGATCATCAATAAAGGTTACAAAATATCGAAATCCATTGTACGATGGCACAAGACTAGAACCCCAAACATCTGAGTGAACAAGATCAAAAGGTCATGGCTATTATCTTCCCAAGGAACAAAAGTAACTATATGATACTTGTTGAGTTGGCATGATTCACAATCTAATTGAAATACTGACACCAAACTAGGAACTAACTTCTTCAAAATACGAAGTGAAAGATGACCCAAATGGCAATGCCACTAGTGAGGAGGAGTAAGGGATGAATGAAGAGCTCTCAGTGGATCATTAACATCCAGGTAGTACAGTCCTCCAACTTCACAACCTCCACCAATCATCTTCCCCGTCGTAAGATCCTGAAAAACACAATAGAAAGGAAAGAACATGGTTGAACAGTTTAAATGACTTTGTGAGTTTAAACAATGGAAGGAGACAAAGACTCGAAAAGATCTAAAGATCCAATCATATGATCTGAATCTCCATAATCAATTACCCATGGTGAATGGCTAGAACAAGAAATTAAACAAGTTGTACCTGACTTAGCAAGAGTGGCAATGGACTTAGAAGACATGAAAGAAGCCTAATGAAATCTTTTCATATTCCTCACAAGTGATGGAGACCAACTCATTACTCCTAACAACTCCTGTGGCAAGCAACTTACTAGTAGAGTCGTTAATTCCATAATCATCCTCAACTATATAGCATAATTGTCCCATGAAGATGGAGGACCATGCAAGTCATAACAAAAGGCAACAATGATTCCCTCACAACCACAATGTGTGCACTCTCTAACTGTACCACGACCACCAATGTTTCTTCCACCACCTCTTCCTTCCCTATTTCCACCACAACCACCCCTAAAATTGTGGCTAGCACCTCTAACTACACTTCTTCCCCTAACCTCTCTACCACTATCACATCTAGTTGCTACTAAAGCTGACTTCTCTAAAGTAGTGGAATGATCATTATGGGGTTAACATATCCTCTGGATACAAGAACACACCTCAGATAGGGAAGGAAGATCATTACTTCCAAAGATTTGAGCCCTCACAAGTTCAAGCTCAGACCTCAGTCTTAACAAGAATTTTTCATCTAAATGCTCCCATTGAGCTTGTTGTACCTTCAAATCAAGGGAAAGAGGTTGATAAACATTCAACTCATTCTGTAGACCTTTTTAGGTAGCATAATATTCTTCGGCACTTTTATCACCCTGTTGAAGAAAGAAATAATCCTAGTAAAGTTGGTAAATCCTTGTTACATTGTCCTGTCCCAAAAGACAAGTTGTTAAGATGTGCCGAATAGGGGTAGTTTAGTCTTCTTCTATTTATTAAGTAACTTGCTTATGTGGCAGTGTTATTAGAGTTACTCTGCCCCACACTTAAGTAAGGTCATTTCTGTCTTTGTAACTATGATTAGAATCTACTATAGATTAAAGGGGTCGACTGAATGGGTTAACCATCAAATTTTCGACAGACCTTTCTTCTTCTTCTTCTTCTTCTTCTTCTTCTCCTCTTCCTGTTCGGACTACTATAGCAACAGTCGAAACATGGTATCAGAGCAATGCTCCTAACCTAAGTCAGTTGGTAAAGCACCTCAGCATTGTTCGTGACTCTTCACCTTCGTTTCTGATCAGTCGATGGAGAGAACTGGTTCGCCCTAGGTCAGAAACATTATAGCTTGTCTCTTTGTTGCGCATAATCTTCTTCAACAAGGAAAGTGACTTCAGTAGTGAATGGTTGATTGACACACAGTGAAGTGTACTCATTATGGTAGGGATGGACACACAGTGAATTTCTGTTATGATCTACAAGGCCCTCCCTCTAAATGGGCTAATCATGCTGTAGCAGGCGAGGTTGCTATTAGTGACAGTAAACTGGCAGACCTAACTCCTTCCACATCTACATCTACTTCTGGGAGGGAGATGGTGAGTGTTCCGCGTGATGAGTATGAACGGTTCCTTCAAACTACTTCACAGCATTCCACTGCCACATATGCCCAATCAGGTATCGCTTGCATGTCATCTAAAACTCCTTCCTAGATTATTGACTCTGGAGCCTCAGATCATATGACCGGGACTCCAGGTGTGTTCTCTTCTCTTGCTGAAACCTCCACACCACAAACTGTTACACTTGCCAATGGGTCCTCATCTCCCATCTGTGGTGTTGGTAATGTTGACTTGGCTTTTGTCCCTTTATCATCTGTTTTATACGTACCTAAGTTTCCATTCAATCTTATGTCTGTTAGTAAAATAACCAAAGCTCTTAACTGTTCTGTTACCTTCTTTCCTTCCACTTGTGTTTTTCAGGATCTCAAGATGGGGAAGAAGATTGGTGGGGGGCATGAAGCTGGTGGATTGTATTACCTTGACGGCGGTGGATCTTCAATTGCACTTCAGACTTCCCTTACTCCTCTACAATGGCATTGCCGACTGGGACATCCATCTCTCAAGGTCCTCAAGATGTTGGTTCCATCATTGAGTCAGTTGTCAGTTTTACAATGTGAGTCATGTCAGTTTGGTAAACACCGTCGTGTGTCCTTCAGCCCAAGAGTTGAGAGTTGTATGTTGAGTCATTTTTCTTTGGTTCACTTAGATGTTTGGGGTCCGATCAAAATAGAGTCTTATAATGGGTACAAGTATTTTGTCTCATTTATTGATGATTGTTCAAGAATGACATGGATTTACTTAATGAAAGAAAAAAGTGAATTATTTTCCATTTTTCAAAAATTCCATGCTGAAATATGCACACAATTTGGTGTTCCAATCAAAGTTCTTCGTTCAGATAATGGTCGTGAATACTTTCTTACTGCATTTCAACAGTATTTAGAACAGCATGGCATTATTCATCAGACATCGTGTGCTTTCACCCCTCAACAAAATGGGGTGGCTGAACGGAAGAATCGTCATCTTCTTGAAATTGCTCGGTCTATGCTTCACCACATGCATGTTCCTAAACGGTTTTGGAGTGATTCTGTACTCACTGCATGTTTTTTCATTAATCGGATGCCCTCTTTTATTCTTCATGGTCGGTCCCCCTTCTCCATCTTGTTTCCCACTTTATCTCCGTTTCCATTAACTCCTCGTGTCTTTGGTTGTGTGTGCTTTGTTCATAATCTGAGTCCTGGAATAGACAAGCTAGATGCATGCTCAATTAAATGTGTCTTCCTTGGCTACTCTCGGACTCAAAAAGAGTACAAGTGTTATAATCCTATTGCCTGAAAGTGCTATGCCTGCCCTGATGTCACATTTTTTGAGTCCGTCCCCTTCTTCTCCAGTCATGAAGCACCCTTGTCCTCACCCTTACCTCCTCTTCCTCTTCCTGTTAGTGATTCAGTTCCAGAGGCTGTTGTTGGAGTAGACTCATCTCCTCATCCATTGCAGGTCACCACTGAATGACCACCGATCCGACAAGTGTATACACGTCGAACGACACCGGCCCCTCCTCCTGCTTCTACCTCATCTACGGATCCTCTCATGGCTCCTATTGCTGAACCTTCAGATCTTGACCTACCCATTGCCTTACGGAAAGGTAAACGTAGTTCCACACTCCATCCCATTTCCAATTTTGTTTCATTATCTCGTCTTTCTGCCTCACATCGCCAGTTTGTTTCTCTTTTATCTTCTATTTCCCTACCTAACAATGTTCAAGAAGCTCTTAGTTCACCTGGATGGCGGCGGGCAATGGAGGAGGAACTTTCTGCTCTTCAACATGCTCAAACGTGGGAACTTACTAATCTTCCACCTGGGAAGCATGCTGTGGGCTGTAAATGGGTGTATACTGTGAAATACTTGCCAGATGGTAGTGTGGAGCGTCTGAAGGCCAGACTTGTTGCTAAAGGTTACTCACAGGTGTATGGTGTGGACTATATGGAGACATTCTCTCCGGTGGCTAAAATTGGTTTCGTTCGTGTCCTAATTTCCTTAGCAGTTATGTATGATTGGCCTCTCCTTCAACTTGACATAAAGAATGCCTTCCTCCATGGTGATCTAGTGGATGAGGTATATATGGAGCAACCACCTGGGTTTGTTGCTCAGGGGGAGGGTGGTAAGGTGTGCAGGCTGAAGAAAGCAATTTATGGGTTGAAGCAATCTCCACGTGCTTGGTTTGGGAAATTCAGCGAAGTGGTGAAGAGTTTTGGAATGAAGCAATGCCAGGTTGATCACTCAGTGTTCAGCTATGACTCAGAAGCTGGAAAGATTTTATTAGTGGTCTATGTGGATGATATTGTCATCACTGGTAGTGATAAATTGGGGATTGGCAAACTAAAGGTATTTCTGCAAAATCATTTTCAAACAAAGGACCTTGGAACATTAAAGTATTTCTTGGGAATAGAGGTTGCCAGGTCAAAACAAGGTGTGAATCTGTGCCAAATATGTCCTTGATCTATTGGAAGAAACAGGACTGTTAGGTGCAAAACCGGCTGAGACCCCTATGGAACCAAATGTTAAGTTGAGCAGTGATACAGGAGAAGTATTTGAAGATCCTGGAAGGTATAGACAATTAGTGGGAAAGCAGAACTATCTGACTATCACGAGACTCGACATCTCCTTTGCAGTCAGTGTGGTGAGCCAATTCATGCAGAACCCTCGTATACCTCACTGGGATGCAGTCCTTAGAATTGTGAGGTATCTGAAAGGAGCTCCAGGCCGTGGGCTATTGTATAAACCAGGAGGAAAACTTGAAGTAGTTGGGTATACAGATGCAGACTGGGCAAGCTCAGTGAGTGACAGATCTACTACAGGCTATTGCACATTTCTGGGAGGAAATCTTGTGACATGGAAGAGTAAAAAGCAGACGATTGTAGCCAGAAGCAGTGCTGAAGCCGAATATAGGGCCATGACTCACACTACCTGTGAATTAGTGTGGCTGAGGAATCTCCTACAAGAAATTGGGTTTCACATGGATAAACCTATGAAATTGTACTGTGACAACCAAGCTGCACTACATATCTCATCCAATCCTATCTTTCATAAGAGAACAAAGCACATAGAGGTTGATTGCCACTTTGTGAGAGAGAAGGTTCTTGCCAGAGAGATAAATACAGAACATGTGGGCTCCAATGACTAGTGGGCAGATTTGTTTACAAAAGCTCTAAGCTCAGGGAAAGTGAATTATCTATGTAACAAGCTAGGATTATATGACATATATTCTCCAGCTTGAGGGGGAGTGTTAAGATGTGTCGAATAGGGGTAGTTTAGTCTTCTTCTGTTTGTTAAGTAACTTGCTTATGTGGCAGTGTTATTAGAGTTACTCTGCCCCACACTTGAGTAGGTCATTTCTATCTTTGTAACTATGATTAGAATCTAATATAGATTAAGGGGGTTGACAGAATGGGTTAACCATCAGATTTTCGACAGACCCTTCTTCTTCTTCTTCTTCTTCTTCTTCTTCTTCTTCTTGTTCAGACTACTGTAGCAACAGTCGAAACACAACTGTTGGGCATGCTTCCAAATTTCCTTAGCGGTGTCCAAAAACATAAGATTAAACTAATATTATTTTCCATACTGTTCCATAAGGCAGACATAAACTGAGCATTTTCTTGCACCCATTCACTGTACTCTCCAAGCCCACTCTTGGGTTGATCTTCCTTAACATATTTCAAATTCCCTCTTGCAATTAAAGAAATTTCCACAGATTTAGCCCATGATACATAATTAGTACCATTGAGCTTAACAATAGTTAACCGGGTGTTCATAAGGTCTGATTGCACTACTACAACAGACTTGGAGTTACTATTGGAAGCAGTCATAAGTAGAACGAGACACCTACCAGCAAGGAAAAACAACATCATTTACCAACCACAAGATGAAACACTCACTACAGCTATTTCAAGCCCAACAAGATTACAACAGTACCTTGCTACAGTGATTTTCAGCCCTAGAATCCAACAAAAAGCTCACACAAATACTTGTAAGGTCCCAAAAAAGCTTCACACACCATAGACAATAAATTCCCACATTACAAACTGTCAAAAAATAGCTGCACTTAGTACACATAATTATACTCATATCTAGGGCTGCAGCAAGGAATGACTTAGTACACCAGCACCAGCACCTTAAACTGGCCAGCTTAAGGAATTAAAGCCTCTTTTCCTAAGGGGCAACCAGTCCTTTTAGGTCCTTTTAACTCCTTGTCTCTAAGTGAGCGAGTTCTCAACTTATAGGGCACAAAAACAAAGGTGTGAACAGTGACAGTAGAGTTTAGAGCTCTGATACCATGTCACAACATGAGAAGGAAAGAAAACAGAAGGAAAAGGAGGTCATGTACAGAGAGAGGTCATGTACAGAAGGAAGCAAAAAGAAAGAGAAATCCTCCCCCCCCCCCCATCGACCTGAATTGTAATTCACTATTTAGAAATTGTAAAGTTACAAAAATGCCCCTGTCAAGTGATTCTTAACAGGGGAAATACAAAGATATATCAAAAGACAAAAATACCCCTCATGGGCATATATTTCAACAAATGGAATAAGTCAGATTTAATAGTTCTTACTGATTCTAGTATAAACAACTAATGATAAGATATTCTCTAGTTCGTTTAGCAATCAAAACTTAGAGCCATTTGTAGCTCAATATCAGCAGCATGAGCTGAAGGGATGGAAGACCCATCATATGGATGGCCGAACCCTGTAGGAAGGTTGGGCGAAATTTCAAAAATTTCTTTACTCCCATCCGGGAATCCTATTCCCAATTTAGAAAACTGCATTTTCAATGTTCATTCTTGTAACCAAATTGGACCAAATCTGAAACCAAAATGAGGGAGGGATATACCTGATATGGAATCCACGCAAGAATGCTCCTCCCAACGTAGGTGTTCACGCCCAAAGAGAGTACCAAATTCTCCCTCCACTGAAGATGACACATCTTAGGGTGAGGCAGGATCAGCAAGTAGTTCTTCACCAAGAACTAGTGATTCTTCAGCAAGAATCGAATAGGACAGTGAGCACAGCTTCTAGATTGTTTCTTCTGGCAAGAAACAATATCAAGATCCAATCTTGATCCAATCTTGATCCAATCCAAGAACTGGAGATCGAACAGGGTGGAGTTGTTAGACAGTTGTATGCCCTTAGCTCCAATCAGAATGATGTACATTATGAATTTATTGTAAATGAATAAAGTACATATTTGATTCATATTCCTATGGTGTGTTTATGTGTAATACCCTTAAACTAGACACTTATGAGACTTGTGTTAGTTTAGAATGTTCATAGCTGTTAGATAAGTCTGGGGAGATTTATCCTGCCAAGGCTGACACTAGTGTGCTACCAAATGTTGAGGTGGCCTGTCTCAGCCGCCAAGGTGAGACCCAAGACACATGTAGTGTAGGATTAATTGAATCTTTGAACCGGACCAGATTTCTAGTATTGCCCTGGACCTTGGAGATTGATGGGCAAAACTGGAAAATTATACCTGACCCCTAGACTCGATTATGATACTGCACTAGGTGTCGGATTGGGTTGTCTTTGATATGCCAATCAATGAGATCCTTAGTGGGGGTCAAAACCTGGGTATGTTGGGACAGTCTGAGAATTCATCTAAGTGGGTGATCATAGTGAAAGGATCAGCCCCTTTGTCGAACAACGGTAATGATCAGGGATGCACTCTCTCTGATGGAAACCAAGACTGCCAGTAGCCGATTTCAATCGTTGATATTTGTTTTGCAAAATATATTTTATGAGATATAAAAGTATATATATTATGGTTTCCAAACGTTTGTAAAAGGTTTTAATTCCCGGGATCCATATGAGAAGAGAGCGCAGCACTGTTCCTTGCAGCCGAGGGAGAGGTCCTCTCGTCGGGTAGTATTTGATCATTATAGGCTGAGAGGTTAAGTATAAGACCATTGAGAGTAATACCTGATGGGCTAATCTTGCATCTGCCCACAGTCCCTAGGTGTTACAAAGTGGCTTATCCTAGGGACCACTTAGGGTAAATGTTGGGCCCATTGAGCCCATATGATGGGTTTCAGGGGGTGCACTGTCCATAACAGTGTATTCGGCCAGGCCTTGTAACAAAGTCTGGGCTGAACCCATGTGGTTGATGTGTAGATCAATGTTTGAGTCCCATGCCATACAAGGAAGCCCAACTGGGCCTAAAGCCCATTTCGAACTGGGCTAATTTGATCAGTTAAATAAGAGGCAAATTCTAAGATTGGATTAGCAGATAGGATTGGGTCTTAAACCTATCCACACAGAGAGTCCAGATCTAAATATGATTTAAATCTGAAAACCTCCTAAAGAGATTAGGAGAAAGTTGATCTAATCTGCAGATAAGATAAGGGTTTACCCTTATCACTTAAAGGGAATTTTGATCCAAATATGATTTGGATCAGCAACTCCTAATGGGATTAGGAGTTGATCCCTTTAAGGTTATAAAAGGAGGAGGGGGCGGCAGCCTTTTGACACACTTCACACCCTGTCTTTAGAGCTGAAATCACAAAAGAGAGAATTCAGCATTACTGCGCCAAGTCTCTCTTGCCACCTCCTTCCTGCCGCCGCCATATCTGCCAGTTCGATCTCCTGTTCTCAGTGGGAGTGATCAAGATCAGATCTTGATATCAATTCTTTGTGGAAGAACTGATTGGAAGTAGTGCTCACGTGCCATCCAGCTGATTTTTGCGAAGGATCTGGTTCTTGTGAAGAACGCTGTTGATTCTGCTCCATCCTGCACTGCGTCATCTTCATGGAAGCAGCCTTTGGTTCCTTCCTTGGGTGTGAACACTTCCATTGGGAGATATTATTTCTCCATATCAGGTATATCCCTTTCCTACTGTTTTTGTTCAGATCTGGTTCGGTTCTTGGTTCAAGATTGATCATTGAAAAATATGATTTTTCTAAAATAGAGAATACGATTCCCAGTAGGATGAGGAGAAATTTTTGAAATTCGCCCATTCTATTCCGCAAGATTCGGGCGTCCATACGATGGATATCTCATCCCTTCAGGGGCGGCAAGTGCAGGAAAAAATAAAGCAAAAGGCAAGAGCAGTCTAACCGTGTTGTCTTCTCTCTGTATTCAGCGAATGTCTCTTTGGAGGTTCGCCCTGCTCTCTTATTTACCTTAAAGAAAAAATTTCCTAATCACATTAGGAGTTTCCTAATCCAAATCTTTTATTTGGATCTGGACTCTTTAAGTGATAATGATAAACTCTTATCTTATCTACAGATAAAGATTAGCCTTCCTAATCAAATTAGGAGTTCATTTGATCCAAATCTTTATTTGGATCTGGACTCTTTAAGTGGATAAGGATAATCTCTTATCTTATTTGTTGATCGAAATCCCAAATCCGCCCCTATTTAATTAATCTAATTAACCAAGTTCGAAATGGGCTTTTAGGCCCATTAAGCTTTCAGGCTCACTTCCACTTTAATGCTAGCTAGCTTGGCTCTCTTTGTATGGTGTTGGACCCTATCATTGATCTATACATCAGTCACATATGTTCAGCCTAGCCTCTGTTATAAGGTCTGACCGAATTCACTGCTGAATACAGTGAACCCCTGAGTCCATCACTATGGGCTCTTATGGCCCAACATTTACACTAAATGGTTCTTGGGTCCAACCATTTTATGAAGACCCAAGGACTGCGGGCAAATGCAAGATTAGCCCATCATGTATAACCCTCAATGGTCTTACACTTAACCTCTCAGCCCATCAGGTATAACCCTTAATGGTTTTACACTTAACCTCCCCCTCGGCTGCAAGGTGCAGTGCTGCACTACTCACATGAATTCAACTACCAGCAGTTTAGGTTTACATCAGGGAGAGTGCATCCCCGATCATTCACTTTGTCTGACAAAGGAGCTGATCCTGTCACTATGATCACCCACTCAGATGAATTCTCGGACTGTCCCAACATACCCAGGTTTTGACCCCCTCTAAGGATCTCACTGATTGGCATATCAAAGACAGTCAAATCCGACACCTAGTGCAGCATCATAATCGAGTGTAGGGGTCATGTGTAACATTCCAGTTTTGTCCATCTATCTCTAAGGTCCAGAGTAATACTGGAATTTTGGTCTGGTTCAAGGTTTTAAGAAAATCCACACTGCATGTACCTCAGGTCTCACCCTAGCAGTTGAGACAAGCCACCCCAACCAACTTGGCGGTACATCAATGTCAGCCTTGGTAGGATAAATCTCCCCAGATCTATCCAACAGCTGTGAAGATTCTAAACTAACACGAGTCTCATATGTGTCCACTTTAAAGGTATTACACAGAAACACACCATAATAACATGAATCAAATATGTACTTTATTCATTTACAATAAATGTCATAATGTACATCATATTGATTGGAGCTAAGGCATAAACTGTCTAACATGAGCCAATAAAATAAGGGTTATTGCTTTTTTTATCAGTTATAGTATATTGGATTTATAAATTGAAGAAAAAGAAGTTACTAGCTACTTTAAGGATCTTAAAATGGGGCCAAACAAGCAGAAATGTTATGAGAAGCATAATGTTGTCAGCCTGTCATACTGAGAAGGATAAATTACTCTGCATACAAGTTCCCCCCCAATTCAATCTCTCTCAAAATAAGATTAATTTTTAATTAACCATAAGACACTCTAATGAACAAACAAATCTATTTGAAGCTTATATGCTTAGGTTCTCTAGTGTGATGCCTAGTTGGAGTTATTTGCTTAAATTTGAAGCCTTATCCCCTATAAATGTTTTTTGTTATTTGAGCATGTCCTTTACCAAACTTTGTTTGTGATTCACTGAACCTACTTCGAATGTAAGCCGACAGCACCTTCTTGAATTCATTTACACTCTGGTGGACTTTCCTATTTTTTAACCATTAAAATCCCTAGATTATCACTCTATTTCAATTCCAGATGCTGAACTTTGGAATTCAGAAAATGGGGAACCTTAAATTGGAATATCCTATATTAGATATAGAATATGATGCCTATTTTCCATTTCACTGCCATGCATGTTTTACAGAAAGATAGCCTAATGTGAGAAGTAGTTGAAAGAAGCAATTGTCTACTTTCAAAAGCAACTAGAAAGCTTAGAACATGCCTGGTTTCCATGTGCTGAAATCATCTGAATCTTAACCATCTCTAACTTGTAAAATGAAACCCCAGTTCTTAAGCTTTCATCTATCTCCAATTGTTCTGCCCATATTGAATTACCTTCAGATGAGGCTAACTCATGCTGATGGCCATAAACCATGCCAATATCTTCTAGTTTGTCTTCCACATATTCCCCCACCTGATTTTTTGAGTTACCATTACTGTATTCATGGTCTGGTATATGCTCTTGGATGACAGCCTCTTCAACAAAAACAGGCGTCAGAAGGCCTTGGATGGCAAGACCAACTGAAGGTTGTTCCATCCAATCAATAGGAAGGTCTGATGCAGCCTGAACAAACAGAAACAAATTAAAGGAAAGAGTAAGAACAATGGTAATAAAATCATTTAATTCTTCAAATTGGTAAATGAAGCTTGACACTATACATGCAGTAATTGAAAGGAGAATATAATAAACTCACAATGGTGAGCAGGATTTTAATCTTAAGGGTAAAAGACTAAAGCATACCCACCCTGAGTTTTCAGAAATTGACTTCAATATACCCTGAGTTTTTCAAATAGACTTAAATATACCTTGAGGATTGGCCCCACAGGACTTAAACATACCCTTATTTGATAAAATGTTATATGCTTTTCTATAAACTTCTTATTCAAAAATTCCTATTTTACCCTCCATAAACAATAGACCTCTTTTGAAAGAATATACCTTGTTTCTTGCTCTGTTTCTACAACTGCAACAGAACTTGATACCCCTTTTTAGTTAAATTGATTCCTGTGATATAAGATAGCTGAGATGTGCAGGGTTCTGGGTTTGTATTTGCTGTGATTTTGAAGATTTGGTTCATTAATCAGATCATATTAGGGACACTTGATTGATTTTATGGCTTTGCTTGTGGATCAGTCTTGGTTTGCTATCAAATTTTAGTAATATTTCAATGTTGTTTGGAATAATTGTTTCTGGGCATTGGGAGTTTTTATATATAGATATAGATCTGTAAGAAGTAAAAACATGAGATTGAAAAGGATCTTGCCTTGATGTTATAGTGGTTTCAGTCATGATAGAACTTCTGTTTTTTCTGGTTTTTTTTCTTTTTGAGGTTCAGGCGATTGTTTACATTTCACATCAGCAGCAAGCAAATAGAGCTTGAGGATTGAACAACTTCAGAGTAAATTGCAACTAATGAAAACTACCAACCAATTCACGGATTTCATGCTGATGATCAAGGAATAGGAATGGTGACCAGAGTTAAAGCCATTCCATCCTTATGTAAGATAAAACAGGCCTATAGTAAAATCTGCACAAACACTTCAAATGAAAATGGATATGCGAGATTTTTTATTTCTTTCTGATTTTCATTGAAAATTTGAAGAATAATGAAGGATAAAAAAAGCCTTTTAGTTAATTCCATAAAATCTAACATCCATATGGTATATTTAAAGTCTATGTGAAAAACTCAGGGTATGTTTAAGTCAATTTAAGAAAACTGAAGGTATATTTAAGTCTTTTACCCTAATCTTAAAAATAAGGTGAGAGAATGAAACACCCTTATTGCAATCAGTTACCTCAGCCAGCTTTTTAGCAAAATACATTGGGTGAGAAGAACGCATTGTCTCTAATTTCGCCCAGTCACCAAGTGTCTCATCAGAATCCAACTCATCTTCCTCATCTTCAAGAATTGCAACCCAGTCCTATAAAATCAAAAAAGAAAAAGAAAGAGAGAAAAAAAGAGAAAGGAAGACTATGCTTACAAGGACTAGGTCAAATAGCAAAAACTATCCCATATACCCGAGAGGTGAAATGATGAAACAAAATACATAATATAACCACACCACACCTTTTCATAATCACCATCCTCATCGTCATTGTCATCAATATCATCACCATCTTCTTCAGTGATTTCTTCAATGCCAAAATCAATATCAGATGGTCCAGACAACTCCATCTCCCTGAGCATTTCTATGGTATCCAATCCTATGATTACTTGCTGCATTCCAAAGTTTATACCATACAGTGTAATAATCGTAGCAAGACATTTTGAGGGAAAAAAAAAAGCCCACAGAAAATAGTAAAATATATGCCAACTAGCAAATCGAAGTATTTATACCACATAGTTATTCTCCTGAAGAATGCCTTGTTCTTCATTCACCTTGAAATAAACATCTGGAACACGCCGAATCATTTAACACTTAAAAAATGCAACCAAGGATATCTGTTCTAAAAGGCCAAAACGCACGATAATGAAGTATTTTCATTGATAAATATGATTTCTCCAACTCACCTCCATGTTCATCAGTTACATAAGGCAATTGAGGCCAGAAAATGCTCTCGTGAACTTCATCGTTTATCAGCCCAGAAAAAATGAGCGCTGCTTTGCTGTTTACCTATACAACGAGGCACCACGTGATAGAGTAAGAACCATATTACCCAATCAAATGTATGTTCAAGAATGAATTGATGAGTACAATGTACAATGTAGTAGAACTTTCTACGCAATTCCAATTTTCTTCATTTCTTCCTAGATTGAATACAGAGAGATTTACCTCAATTATGGTTCTAGCAGTTTCAGCAGCTGTGAGAATCGCGTCTTCACCATTGTCCTGTGGTGTAGATTCAGCTATCTCCTCAAGTGGGTGGTAATACGGCTTCCGATTCCGGTACAGAGGATTGGACGTCGGGCCTGAGTGGTTTTCTGTAGCCCGAACTCTGGTTTTGAGGACATTGTTTCTTGTTGAAAAGGAACAACCATCAATGAGTCTTGGAACTCTGTTCCTGTAAATCAATTCCATAGCTTGTAAGTTCCAACTAAAGTATGGCTGCCGGAAACAGTTCTAGAAAACTACCAACGCAAATCGAGACTGCTGCCGTGGGACAGACGACCGGAAGAAATGTGGAGACCGATGGGGTCGTCCGTGCTCCACAAGGGGCGGTAATCTGTGAAAGTGATAAAGAGAGGTTAAAAAAAAAAGGATTAGATATATACAGAAAAACTATATGAGTTAAGCAATAAAAGCAATGAAGTCTCACTTGCTATACTGCCGGAGGAGCAAAATCTGTCGGCGGTTCGGAACCCAACCGCCAGAGCTGATTCGATCACCACCATTTCTCTTCGCGCTGTGTGACTGCTGGTCGCGCTATGAGGTACCAAGACTTTCCTTCCAAGGAAGTAGGCTGTTTTATCCAGTGTTTTTAAAAACCGAACTGGAGGTCGACCCGTTTTTTCCTCCGGGTCACGGGTCACCAGTTCGACCGTCCGGGTTGAACGGTTCAACCCGTTACATCATAATTAAAAATATGAAAAAAATGTATTATATATATACACATGAATAAAACCTATATAAATATTCAAAAAATTATATAAAACTATAAATAGACAAAAAATGTCTGAAATCTCTCAAAATTTATAAAATAAAATGTCTAATATTTACAAACAATATATAAAACTAGTGGGGACCCGTGCGATGCACAGGAAAATCTAAAAGATTTAATAATTTTATTTAATATTAATTAATATTAAATTAATAATCAAAATTTATTGTTAATTAACTAAAAGTATTCAAAGTTATTGTTAATATCTAAAATTTTAATAATTGTATTTTCATTTAATGTTGATTTATAGAAAATAATTATTGTTAATTTAACATGAATAAATATTTTTTAATAAATTTAGTTTTATTAATAATTTTTAGTAATTTTAATAAATGTTATTACTTTTATCATTTTTAAATGAAATTTTGATTAACTTTAAATAAATAAAAATAATTACAAAAGCTAATATTTTTATTAATTTCACTAACAATTAACAATTATATAGGAATGATAACGGGGTGGGTTCAGGGTGAGGCACCCCATCCCTGTCCTTGCCCCATAGTCAAGACACTCTACCCCATCCTCGCTCTATCCCTAATGTCAGGCAGGTTCAAGACAAGGCAACCACTCCCCAATGTCGGGTGAGTTTAGGGGTAAGGCCCTCCCTATCAAGGATGGGGAATCCTTGAATTTCCCCGCCCCATCCCCAACATTGGGCGGGTTCAAGTAGAAGTGTAAATCGGGTCATGCTGGCCTATGCGGCGTCTCGAGCCATGCCTCCCTCCCCTAAGATAATGTGGGGGTCAATTCGGCATGACCTAAGGTCTGAGCCCACACGGGCCCATGCCATGCCATGGGTCGAGCTGATCCATGCGCTGAGCCTTGGACCAGGCCAGGCCACAAACCAGGCCAAGCTATGAGAGGTCCATTTAAAAAAAATGAAAAAGATGTTTAAATTTTTATTTTATATGATTTTTGATGTATACAATTAGACCTATTCATGGGTCAAGTAGCCCGACAGCCCAGCCCAACCTAACCCATTATTTTTCAAGCCTGGACAAATTTTTAGGCCCATGGGCTTAGAGCTTCGGCTTTCTTAAATAAGCCTGGCTTGGGCCCAAGTACCCGATACTATTATATATATAAAAAAGTACTTATGTTATATATAATAAATAAATAAATAAATATATGCTTCTAAATTTGTTAATAAATATCAATTTACTATTAGGAAATATAAATTAGTTTAATAAATTATTAAATTATTACTAAATTAATATAATATTAATTTATAAAAGTATACTAAAAATAAGACATTTTGTGTACAAGTCAGGCTTTGGGCTTGGGCTCAAGGTCTAGGCCCGATGGTCGGGCCAGGCTCGAGCTTGGGCTTGCACATTTTCTGTTGATAAAGAGGCACGTGTTAATTATAAAACTATGCTTTTTTATAAATTAATTTTTTATTTAATTCTAATCTAGTATAAAAAATATATAACAGTTCTATATATATTAATATAAAATTTATTATTTAAATATTATAATAATTTTTACCATATATGCATATAGCTTCCCAGTTGAGTTTATTAGGGGTTGTTTAGCTTGGGCCCTATCCGCTAAAGCCATCATTGGACTCCAAAAGTTTGATACCCAATTAGACTTCAAATCTAATTAT
Organism: Nelumbo lutea; assembly: GCF_056320005.1. NCBI lineage: Eukaryota > Viridiplantae > Streptophyta > Magnoliopsida > Proteales > Nelumbonaceae > Nelumbo > Nelumbo lutea. The sequence continues at coordinate 52,510,051 of NC_142689.1, read as the reverse complement.
CCTTGACAATGTGTGGGCATGGTGTATATCTCAACTAGACCAAACTCAAAAGAAAATAGTTGCTTGAGCTTGCAAATTTATAGATCTAATTGGATTAGGTTAAGTTATAAATGACTTATTACTTTTTATTACTAATTATTAAAATATTGTATTTATTTAAAATACAATAATTTCTATAAATTATTATATTTTTAGAAATATTGCTAATTTCTTGGTTGAAATTAAATATAATTTTCTGGTAATTAAATATAACTTTTTGGTAATTAAATGTAATTTTCTACTATTTATAACTTAAATTATAATTATTATTAATTACAGTTTAAAAATAATTATTGTTAATTATATTACTATTAATAATGAAAATACATTATTTTTTAATTATTATTCAACATTTTTTGCAATAAAATACAATTAATTAATTTTTTTAATTGTTTTCAGTATTTTAATTAAGCTTTAGGTTTTTCAGAATTTTTGGATTTTTAATTAATTTTTGGTGTTTTTTTCATTATTATTCAATAATTTTTGCATATGAGTATTTTTAAATAATTTTCAGTGTTTTCAGCATTTATTTTTCATATTAGTCACTACAAATTTAATTTGCATTTGCTTTCAGTAAAAATAAATTAAATAACTAAATAAATACCATAGTCAATAAAAAATACTGTTAATTTTAAGTATTTTTCAAGAATTTCTGGCTTGGGTATTTTTTAATAACTTTTGGTATTTTTTAATTATAAACTATTGATTGTACTTTTTAATTATTTTTAGTAAATACCCTTATTAATATAAAATATTGTTAAATTTCATTATTTTTAATTATTTTTAGTATTTTAATAATGTTTATGATGGAGGTAGATTTGGCCCGACCCCTTGGCTGTGCGACACGTGGAAGCAACCAGGTATGACTTGGCAGGAGCGTCAGCTCGGCACAACGACATAGCCATATCCCAAGAAGAGGTTTGAACTCACCAAAAGGAACCCACACCCCGGCACCTCGGGTCAGTTTAGGCCACACTCCTATCTGAACTCAAGACTTCACCTCGTGCACCACTCCGACACATCGGCTCTAGGTTGCGTGACTGAATAAATGTACCTGACATAGAAGTCCGTACTCTGAGGCGACACGCCTGACTGACCAGGGATTTGACACATGACAACTACACTCCAACAGCCACTTGCTACAGCCATCTTAGTTGTTGTAGAGACGGCCCTGACAGAGAAGACAGTGGCGGTTATGCCTACCCCCCATAGAGGCGGTTACACCCGATCTAGCAGAGGCTTGGGAATGAGTGCACCAAGGTGGTTATAAAAGGTCATCTTCCCTCAGAGTAAAGGTAGGTGATATTTTTGCGCCTTCTTAAAAGTACTAACTTGAGCATTGGAGCATGACAAGCTGTCGAAGCCCACAAAATTAATGCTAGTCCCATAATCAAATAATTGCAGTAAAAAGTGGTAATAGGTCGAATCCCACAGGGAGCAATTCAGTAATCTCTTAGCCGAATGGGTAAAGTAATTGAGTGGGAAAATTTTATAACTAAAATTAAAAGAATAAGAAAGCAATAACAAATTAAACAAATAAGAGAAAATCAGTCTTACTGAATTCTGGTTCATGGATTCGGGTTGAATCCATTGGCCATCGATCCTAGGAAAATTTCAACATTCTTGCGATTCAAGCATTTAACCTTAGATTTATTAGGATAGCCATAATAAACCTTGTGTTTTCCTAAATCAGTTGACCAAACCTAGCATTCAATCAACACTTATCACCACTCAACTGGGTACGATAGCGTTCCATATTAACCGGTGATAGCATTAAGATTTGTTAAAATAGTTAAACCAAAACAACAATAATTGAGATAGCTGCAATTATAAAATCTTGTTCCATCGATTCCTTTTAGGTTAAACCATGTCAATACATTGGCCAAAGGCTGTCACGAATAATTGATCCAAAAGGATATTTAACCTAATTGCTATTTGTACCACTATTCGTGACAATTACGGATCACCGAAATCATGGACAGCAGTAGGAAAATCAATATTAATTCAATTTGTCAGGCTAATTAACATTAACATCCAATAAAAATATGCACAATAATCAATGAGTACTTGAATTAAAATGCAAGAAAATAAATTAACTACAGAACCTCACAGTGACACAATCGAACCTCCCCCCTTGAACTAGAAAAAGAAGCTTAGTTGCTCATGATTTGTGAAACCTCCATGCTCTGCTTCTTCATGGCCGAACTGCTCTCTTGAGTTTCTTGAGTTGCTTGGTGATCTCTTGGATCTTGGAGTGAGTGATGCTAGAGCTGGTTCACCCCCCCTCTTTATATAGCCAAAGGAGAGGGCTGTTTTCAACTCCTTCTAGGAGATGATCTTATCTTTAGGGAGTCTTGATTTTCTTTGAACTAATCCTATCCTATCTCTTATCTAATGATGTAATCTCAATCTTCTTATCTCTTTAGGATTACATTCAAGACTTTAAATCTGATAAGACTCTCTCTTTGGAGATTACATTTGAGATTTGGACTCTTGACTCCTGAATTCGAGTTGGGCTGCTTTAAAACTTGGGCTGCTTCAAGGTACTTCTACGAGTTGGGCTTAAGTTGTGAAATGGGCCTGGCTATGAACTTGCTCCGATTTCGGGCTTGTTTCCATACTCGATGCAGGCCGAATCTGTCAAAACCCAAAACATAAAAGTTATGGGCCTTCCTTTCATCTTTCTTATGCTTCTTGAATTGTCCAATTTTGAGTCCGGAATTGGGAGTTAGACCCAGATTACTGACTGTCACCGAAACTGTGCAAAATCACCCAATTTGTCCTATTTTTTTTTCCAATTGCCTTCTTTATTGCCCTGAATCGAAATACAAGAGTAATGAGTTCATTTAAGTGATAAAGTGATTAAAAAGATGAAAATTAGGGACAAAAATAGGGTTCTTTTCAGTCTCATCAGAGCATTCCCATCGGGTTTCTCCCCCGGGAATCTCTTGTTTCCTCCCTGTTTCAGGCATCTCCTGCTCCATCAGAGGCAAGGCTACCGGGAGCTAGGACTGACCGGATCGTGCATCATCATTTGGCGCCGTTTGTGGGAATGTTTCAAAAAGCCTCCCCCAACCTCTAGCTCTTTTCTAAAGAAAGAAAACTTAGCATTCATGGCTTCCTCCAGCAGCAATAGACGTAATGCCGACCTGAATGCCATCGGGGAACACCCTCAGCCCCCCACTGTCTGCATCAGGAAATTCACCATCCCCCTCTCAGTGGACAGAATCCCTAGCCTGAATGTGCCACAAACAGTGGCACCTGTGAATGTTCCCCTTCCCCCCTCTGTTGAGACAACCTTCGCTGAACCAACCATTGTCCCCCTGGCGACCAACCAGAACCAACTTAATGATTTGATGCAATTCATGCGAGCCATGCAAGTCCAAATGCAGCAGCTTCAGCAACACCAACTCTACCAGCAGCAGGTACTACATCACGTCTCTCAATACCACTACCAACAGCAGTTCCCCCAACTGTCTCAGAACCAGCCACAGCTTCCACCTCGGCACCCTGCTGTCAAGCAAGTCAAGCCATCTCCTCAGGGCGGACGCCTTCACCGGGGGGAAGCTTCTCAGGCTCAGAACCCCTATAGAAGCCAAGCCTCATCCCCTGGCAGGAGGGAGAGACTAACTACCCCTGCTTCGCAGCACGCCAGCAGATTGGGGACCTCCCGGCCTATCAAGTTAGCATCACCTCGACGCTCTCAGTTTGGGCTCCGGCTCGCGGAAAACCAATTCGACGCCTTAGCCGTAGACTACCACTAGCAGTCTGGGCCCATTGAGCTCAGCAACACCGAAGCGAGTAATGCCAACACCAGACCTTCCAAGCAGCAGCAGAGGCGCCGATGAGCTTGCCGAACTACCACCTATGTCCTACCTGAGTTCAGAGGTAAAGAGGAAGCAAGCTCGGATAAGGTAAAGGTTACTCCTATTCTTTCAGTCCCTTCCCCCCTGTCATCAGAACTCCTCGCTGTCCCCATGCCCAAGGATTTCAAACTCCCCCCACTAGATAAATATGATGGTTCCTTTGACCCGAGTGATCATGTTGATGCCTTTCAGTCCCAGATGCACCTGGCGAGGGCCAGCGAGTCTTGCATGTGTGTGGCCTTTACTACCACCTTCAGGGGAGTGGCCCGCACCTGGTATAGGAACCTGACCCCCGGGTCGATAAGGAGCTGGACCCAGTTCGTGCAAGTCTTCACTGCACACTTCGTCACCAGCAAGCGGTGCCTCTGAACTGAGAAGAGCCTCCTCGGTATAGCCCAGAAAGAAGGGGAGTCCATCTGGAGCTATATCATGTGATTCAACAACGCGTGGTTACATATACCATGCCTAGACCCCACAGTACAGTTTGCAGCGACCAAGAGGGGAGTGACGCACAAGGAATTCCAATGGCACATGGTGGTCAACCAGCTCGCAACCATAGCTAAGTTCCTCAAACTCGCGAATAGGTTCATAAGAACTGAGGAGGAGATCAATCAAAGAACTGAGGGTGGGTTTGAAAAAAGGAATAGGGAAAGCTAACCTTCCAACCAAGAGGATAGAAGGAAGAAAGACTCAGCTCGGGGGGCGAAGCCAAGGTGGCCAGCGACCTCGAGCTGGACCACCATCCCTGTCTCGGGAGAGGACCCAGCTCGAACACTTCAGGTTGGCGCTTCCCTGGAGGAGCCCTTGTGATCCGAACTGGTACGCTTCTTACTCAGTAACTTAGATGTTTTTGCTTGGTCCGCAGCAGAAATTTCCAGCATAGACCCTAACCTCATAATCACAAACTCAATACTGACCCTGTAGTTAGGACCATTAGACAAAAGAAATGCAATCTAGCCCCAGAACGATGGAGGGTGGTCGACGAGGAGGTCGGGAAGCTCCTCGTAGCAGACTTCATAAGGGATGTTCATTACCCGAACCGGGTGTCCAACCCCGTTCTGGTGAAAAAGGCCAATGGCAAGTGGCGCATGTGCGTTGACTACACCGACCTGAACCAAGCTTGCCCGAAAGATTGCTTCCTCCTCCCCAGGATCGACCGCCTAGTGGACGCGACCTCAGGGTAGGAGTTGCTAAGCTTCCTAGATGCCTATTCGAGCTACAATCAAATCAGGATGGGCCTAGCCGACGAGGAAAAAATCGCCTTCATAACCGAGTTCGGCTTGTACTGTTACAAGGTTATGCCCTTCGGACTGAAAAATGCTGGAGCAACCTTTCAAAGGCTTGTGAATAAGCTATTTAAACCCTTAATTGGCACTAAGATAGAATGTTATGTAGACGACATGGTCGTCAAAACCCAATTTTCACATGAATTAATACAAGATTTGCATTCTGTCTTTCAAATTCTACACCAATTTGGCATGAAACTAAACCCAAACAAGTGTGTCTTCGGTGTCACCTCGGGTAAATTTCTAGGGTACATCGTCAACCAACGCGGTATTGAGGCCAACCCAGAAAAAATAAAGGCCATCCAAGATATGAGACCACCCTGAAAAGTAAAAGAGATTCAGAGGTTGAACGACAGACTTGTTGCTCTGAGTCGTTTTATGTCAAAGTCGGTAGACTGTTGCCAAGCTTTCTTTAAGGCAATGAAAAGCAAAGGGTTCAAATGGACCCCAGGTTGCCAGCTCGCGTTTGATGAACTCAAAAGATACCTCGCTAGTATCCCAGTTTTGACCCGGCCCGAAGAGGACGATGTCCTAGAGCTGTACCTCTCAGCAAGTGATGAGGTGGTCAACTCGGTACTAATAAATGTAGCAGATCGGGTCCAACGACCCATCTACTATGTTAGTAAAGTATTGCAGGGAGTGGAGATGAGATATCCGGAGATAGAAAAACTAGCCTACACATTGGTCATTGCAGCCTCCAAGCTCCGCTCATACTTCCAAGCCCATACCATTATCATCCTCATTGACAAACCCCTAAGGCAAGTATTACTCAGGCCCAAGGTCTCTGGTCGATTGACAAAGTGGGCCATTGAGCTCAATGAGTAAGAGCTCCAGTACAAGCCGCGAACTGCTATCAAAGCCCAAGCCTTGGCGGATTTTGTTGTGGAATGCACATTCAGCTCCAAAGTCCCAAGCCCGGTTGAGCATGAAGCCCCCAGTCTGAGCGAGCTCGGTGCTCCCAGGCTGGTTGAGTCCGAGCACCGTGAGGTCACACCCAGCTCAATATCTCTCCTGGTTAGGCCAAGCGTAAACTGGGATGAAGAGCCCTGGATCCTTCATGTAGATGGCTCCTCAAATCAGTAGGGTAGCGGAGCTGGAATAGTTCTTCACGGTCCGAGTGGCACAAAACTGGAGTATGCACTGCGCTTTGAGTTCACGGCATCCAACAATGAGGCGGAGTACGAAGCATTGATAGCCAGGCTAGCCCTGGCCCAAGAGGTAAGAGCAAAACACATTGTCATCTACAGCAATTCCCAGCTCGTGGTCAATCAGGTTACAAGCAATACGAAGCCCGAAGATCCTACACACTCCCCTACCTGCGCTGCTTGCGACCTCCCAAAGCTGAGCTTGCACTCCACGACATTCATGAAGGCCTGTCGGCGGACACCTGGGGGGCAGGGCCCTCGCTCAAAAAGCACTACGACAAGGGTACTATTGGCCAACAATGAAAGCAGATGCCATTGAGTTAGTCAGAAAATGCGATAAGTGCCAGAAGCATGCCAATATCCACCATCAGCCCACCGCTGACCTCAATTATCTCACCAGTCCATGGCCCTTTACGCAATGGGGCATCAACCTACTTGGGCCATTCCCGCCTGCAACAGGTGGAAGGAAGTTCCTAGTAGTGGCGGTAGATTACTTCACAAAGTGGGTAGAAGCTGAACCTCTCGTGACAATCACAGCTCGAAACGTCCAGAACTTCTTCTGGAAGAACATAGTGTGCCGCTTCGGGTTACCTCAGGTACTGATTTCCGACAATGATAAGTAATTTGAGGATATCAAAGAATGGTGCCAAGACATGGGGATCCAGTAGAACTTCATGTTGGTCAAGCATCCACAAGAAAACGGCCAGGCAAAAGTCACGAACAGAGCTATCCTCTACGGACTAAAGGCTAGGCTAGACCGAGCTTAAGGACTATGGGCGGATGAGCTACCTAGCGTCCTATGGGCCTACCGAACTACAGAGAAGACCGCCACCAGAGAAACTCCCTTCAACCTTACCTACGGCATGGAGGCAGTCATCCCAGCCAAAATCAAAATCCCCTCATTACGACTGGAAGCGTACGGTGACAAGACCAATGACGAGCTACGTACTAACCTCGACCTACTTGAGGAGGTGTGGGACCTCGCCTACATCAGGACCGCAGCGTACAAGCAAAGGGTAGCTTGGTACTACAATGCTAGAGTCAAGAAGTGAAACTTCCACGTCGATGATCTGGTTCTCTGCAAGGTCATGGTACTTGAGCCCGGCATTGGCAAACTCGACCGAACTAGGAAGGACCCTATCGAGTAAAGAGAGCACTTAGAGGAGCGTACGAGCTCAAAATTCTGGAGGGTAGACAAATACCCCGAGCATGGAACATCGTCAACCTAAGGCGATATTATCTATAAATTACCGAACTAAGTGGACTATGAGCTGCTCCCAGAGCCTAAGTGCCAGAATGCCGAGCTAACAAGGACCTCGTTACTATAAGACCTAGTCGCCTCTTCGACATGGGCAAAGCCTAGGAAAGTATCCTAGCCAAAGGGCTAAAGCGCCAAGCTGATGATGACCTTGGCATCTCATCAACACAGACAAGTGTTAGTGCCGAAAGAGCAGGCAGCACGGGTATGAAACCCGAGGTGCATAGCCTGCTCTGAGTCAGGCCTATTGAAGACAACTGATAACTTTGACCCAGGTGGAGAACAGATCGGGTGTATAGCCTTACTATGTTAACTCGCATCAAGAAATCCCCTCACTTCTGGGACCTAATTCTAACAGTTCGGCAATAAAGTCACTTCGACAAAAGAAAAGAATGATTGCACAACACTTAAACAAAAAGGTATTTCATTACCAATGTTTCATTTACAATCCATTCAATGAAAAAAAATGAACGAGCTCACAGGCTCGTTGCATATCACTTCGAGCTCACAGCCTCGGTGCATATCACTTCGGAGTCACACCTCCCTTGCCCTCAGAAGGAACTTTGGTAGCACTCGGGGGGTCTACTTCATCTTCAGAGTCCAGGTCATCATCAGCTGCAAGATCCATCTCCGGAGTAATGCGCGAGGTGGTTATGGCACGGGTGTCGAGTCCGAGGTACGCATTCCTTATCATCCACCCGCTCGGTTTGAAACCCCTTTTGTATGAGCCCACCATTAGGTCATCAAAGCACTCCGACGTGATATACTAGTCGATGGCCTTCACTTTAGTGTCCTCGAGGGTCTGGAAGAAGATCTCGGACTTCTCCTTGATTTCGGCCTTAAGGTATTCCACCTCGTGCTCCAAGACCCCTTTTGAGGTTGCGAGGTGCTTTACAACGAGCCTCAATGCGCTATTCTCTCTCTGGAACCTCTCCAACTCGTTCTTCTGAGCCGAAGCGTCGCCCTCAAGATGATGGATTCGCTCCCGAGCTGCCCTCAGCTCGGCCTGCGCTGCATGGGAAGCCTCTTCGGCAGCCTGTGCCTGCTTCAGGTTTCTCTCCGATTGAATAGTCAGGGCGTGGATGGAGGAGTTTACCTGCCAAGCAAGAACAAGTCAGTCCGGCAAGAAGAGAATAATAGCCCATGAAAACACCAAGGGAAACCACTTTGACTTACCACCATGGCATGAGATGCAGCGCGTGCGCCAATGTGACCTGAAGGAAGGTCAGCCCTTTCCGCGACCTCCCCAGGATAGACAGCCTTTTTGCTCTTGCGGAGAGCACAACTCGAAGTTAGCACGCTACCAATCCCCTCCTGGCTCCCCGAACTGGAGAATACTGTCTGGGTATGGGAAGCTTTCGTAGTATCGACATCCCGAGCCTTTACGACCTCGGGCTCCACCGCAACCTCTGGGATAGGCCCGACCACCTCAGGCTCCCTGGGAGAATCCAGGTTGGTGACTGGAGGATGGCTTGGGACTTCGGGCTCCATAGCCCGAGGAGACTCGACGCGATCCCACTTAGTAACCTGCTTTCTTCTCTTCATCCCATTGAGCAAGTTAACACTGCGGGTCTTCTCTGCCTCCATGACACCTATGAAAAGATCTCGGCATCAGTAAAAAAAAAAAATACAAACCTGAGTAAAAAAACCTACCTGGAGTCAGACCGACCTGATATAAGCTTAGCCTTCGTAAGGTAATCTTCGCACTCGAGCCCGACCTGGGCCCAAGACTGGAAGGTCTTGCCATGTCTTTATCTAACATGACACCAGGGTCAGGAACAGCCACCCTCCAATGAGTGGGAAAGTGCCACCCCGAAGCATTTCGGACCACAAAGTAGTCTCGCTTCCATGCCGGGACCTTACTTGGAAGCTTGTATAGAAGTTTAAATCCCGGGCAGGGAGATAGGTAATAGGCCCGCCTGTGCTCGGGGAGGAAGCTCGCTTGCTTCTTAAGCATGAGGAGGGTGGAGAAAATTTCTAAGTTTAAAGGAAGGACGTATTCACAGTAGAGGGAGATGGTCCCAACAACATTGCGGATGGTGTTCGGGTGGAGCTGACCAACGATGACACCGAAGGGATTCAAGACCTCGATGATTAGGGGATGAAAAGGAAGGCGCAACTCAGTGATGAGCTACTCCCAGAAAATCACGATCTTATCCGAACCGTGCTCCCAAGGGAAGTCACCCATAGGTAAGCTATAAGTGTACTTCCCGGGCAGGTTGAACTGACGAACAAGAGACCGAAGTCTCTCAGATGTCATAGTGGAGGGTCCAAACTTGTCTGGCATCCGAACTCGTCGAGAAATGGATTCCAGGCTACCAGAGGTGACCCGGACTGAAGGCCCTACCTCTGACTCATCTAAAAGGCTATCGAAAGAGACAGCCCGACCCAAGGTCTCTGCCTCAGGCCCTCCTAAAATACTATCTAAGCTACCCGAGCTACCTGAACTAGACATTGAAAGAAAAGGAAATTAAAAGAAGCTAAGGGGACTCACCAAGAAAAAGCTACCGAACTAGGAAAAGTGACGCGAGCTGAAGACCTTGGACGCGATCTCAAGAAACAAGTGCTGAAGATTGGAGAAGGAAAAATGACCAGGGCACCCACTATTTAAAGCTGCTATACCTGCGCATCAACGGTCAAGATCAAAGCCATCCAATGGCTCTCAGGAAAACAGGTTGCATGACCCTCGAGGTGAAATCAGTTTAGCGTGAATTTTTTAGTCCGAAATCTGATAATTGTTTGACGTCCGAAATCTGATAATTGTTTGACGTCCGCACCTAAGCTATACGCGACCCGGGTTGACCTTTGGTCAAATCGAGCTGACCTTGGTCGAACCAAGAGCATAGGCGGGTTAGACTTGAGGATCTCTGAACTGGACAAAGCACGCCATGGGGCAAATCCACCTGTCAATCCGTGAACTCCCCACGCCGGGTCAAGACCCCGAGCACAGGGAGTGGGCAATTGATGGAGGTAGATTTGGCCCGACCCCTTGGCTGTGGGACATGTGGAAGCAACCGGGTATGACCTGGCAGGAGTGTCAGCTCGGCACAGTGACATAGCCATATCCCAAGAAGAGGCCTGAGCTCCCCAAGGAGAGGCCCCGAGCTCACCAAAAGGAACCTACCCAAGCGTTCCCTAGAAATCCCGAGCCTTACAAGGAACCCCACAACGGGCGAAGCCCAGACTGACCCACCTCAGGTCAGTCCGGGCCACACCCCGGCACCTCGGGTCAGTCCGGGCCACACTCCTATCCGAACTCAAGACTTCACCTCATGCACCACTCCAACACCTCGACTCCAGGTTGCGTGACTGAATAAACGTACCTGACAAAGAAGTCCGTACTCTGAGGCGGCACGCCTGACTGATCATGGATTTGACACATGACAACTGCATTCCAACGGCCACCTGCTACTGCCATCTCAGTTGTTGCAGAGACGGCCCTGACAGATAAGACAGTGGCGGTTATGCCTACCCCCCACAGAGGCGGTTACACCTGATTTGGGAGAGGCTTGGGAGTGAGTGCACCAGGGTGGTTATAAAAGGCCCTCTACCCCTAGAGTAAAGGTAGGTGATATTTTTGCGCCTTCTGGTATAAGAATCTCTCATTCTCCTTGCCTTCTCAGAAGTACTAACTTGAGCATCGGAGCATTCCCACCGGGTTCCTCCCCTGTGAATCTCTTGTTTCCTCCCTGTTTCAGGCATCTCCTGCTCTGTCAGAGGCAAGGCTACCGACAGCTAGGACCGATCGAATCGTGCATCATCAGTTTAGGTTTCTCAAAATTTTCTAGATTTTTAATTAATTGTTGGTATTTTGTAATTATTATTCACTAATTTTTGTATACGAGTCATTTTTGTAATAAATTATTGTTAATAAAATAGGTTCTACATTTTAAATTTTCATTAATGCTTATCATTTTTAATGAGTTCATTATGCACAATATAGGTCTCAACTCATAAAAATTATTAATTAATTTAAAATACATTAATACAAAGTTATATAATAATATTATTAAAACTATCAATTAATATTTTATATTTAAATTTCTTATTTTTAATTATTGTTGGTATTTTTTCATAATTATTCATTAAAATTTTCAATAAAATACTATTAATAAAATGGGTTCTGCATTTTAAACATTCATTAATTTTTATCATTTTTAATGAGTTCATTATGCACAATAAAGGTCTAAACTCATAAGTTATTTAATATTATTATTAAAACTATCTATTAATATCTTTCTATTTAAAATTCTTACTTTTATTAGCATTTATTAAGTTTGATTTTTAAGTGGAATTGAAACATATTTTTAATATTTACTAAGTTTTTTAATCTTTATTTTTAGTGAAAGTTTAGTGGAATTTTAAATTAATAATTCTTTGATTGTTTAACCTCAACCTATTTATATTATTTGACTTATATTATTACTATTCTCTCTCTCTCTCTTAAATGTAATAATAGATAAGTAATGATTATTGTTTTATATTTTTAAAACAAAAGAAAATAAGAAAGAATGCCAAAAAATGGAAAAATAGATAAATAGTTTCTCTCAAAGGAGAGACATGCTGACATGGACTATCAAATTTTATTATTTATATATATATATATATATATATATATATATATATATATATATATATATATATAGCTAAAAATAAATAAAATGCAAAATTGAGGTCACAGTCAGAAGTCCTTGCTAACAAGGCGGAGCCGAGGTGGAAGGATGAATCCGCACTCCAAGATTTGTGATCAAGAAAGATTTTAGAGGCCCGAGGAGTTGTCCCTGGGTAGGCACTCAGACGCTCAAGTAGGTAGAAAGTAGTGGGCGGTTGGGCCGAGCAGTTAGAGAATAGTGCTGATCTAAGAAAAGTGACAATATGGGTTCTAGAAGTTGGAATCCCTTACCTTGAGCCAGAGATTCCTTTTTATAGCTGAAGGTCTGTGTCTTGATTGGATTTGGCTTTTGGGGTTTCTGGGATGAGGTTAACCGCCAAGGTCTTCAGGATGAGTCCTAATCCCTAGTGGAATTGTCCCCATTTGTTCCAGTTCTTGGTCATGCTTATCCGCATGACATAGAATCGACATGGCTAGGAGGATAAGGTGGGCACCACGGAAGTAGCACAGCACAGTCGTGGCCACGGAGTCAGTGTATGCTGCGGAGATGGTAGAGTAGTGCCAACGTGGCCGAGGTGACTGGGTGGCCATGTGGCATCTAGAGCCAGCTTAACCATGACCCAAACACCACTCTCCTAGTTCCGAAGTCAAGGAGTAAAGTGCTTGGCTGAAGTGTAGCACGGGAGAAAGCTTTAGTCCTTGGCTAAGGAACTCGAAGTTGAAGCCTGGTTGAGCATCTGGTCCACTTGTCAAATTTTGGAATCTGCGCACTGTGGGATGTAACTGAAGAGTTCTCCGATCATCGGCTAAGAAACTTTGGCTTCAGAATTCGGAATCCGAACACCACTCCCCTAGTTCCAAAGTTAAGGAGAGGTGTGATCGGAAAAGGTGTAGCGCGGACTCCTCGGTCGCTGGCTGAGGCCTATGAAGCTGGTTCTTGTTGAGCATGCCGTGGTGGTCTATGGGATTGATTGGTCTAGTTTCCTTAGGGTGAACTGGCCGGGTCGATGTCTGCACCATCTCTGAAATGAGTCTTCAGAGGCATCGCTTCAATTCCCTAGGCCTTACGCGTGCGGTGGGCAGTTGCAGTGATTGGTCTTCCTGAGCTTGTCAAAGCGGCATTTGATCTCCACCGTCGATCTTGCTTCGATCCACCCCTTCACTAGTTTTTAAATAGGGGGAAGAGCATTTCTCCTTCACCATTTGCGAGGGAGATTTGCTTAGAGAGCTCAACGAGGGGTGGTGTGAAGTGCTCAAAGTCTGCTTTAGTTCCGTGGTTCTCAGTTCGGTAAGATGTCTTCCTCGTCTTTCTGTTCTTCTTCTTCTTCCTCTTCTTCTATCTTTAGTTCTTCTTACTATGACTCTGAGCCGGGGTTCTTTATTGGGACCGCGGACTTTGATGGGGTAGAGCCTGGGAGGGCCGCCGAGGCCAAGGAGGCTGAGGCTCTGCCGTCGAGTGTAGAGGTAGAGCTTTCTACGCAAGCTGGCCACCGATTTAGTACCACCCCCTACTGTTTGACTCCCAGGGATATTGCTCGGATCCAAACTTTATACTGCATTCCCATGGAGTATGAGTTGAGGTGTTCCCTGCCTAGTGAGAGGCCCACAGATGCCAAACTCTTTTAGGTTCCCTTTGCACGAGGGGATAGTCGAGGTATTCGACTGGTATTGGGTGCTGCCGGTGCAGTTGATGCCGAACTCTTTTAGGTTCTTGATCGGCCTCATGTCACATTGCTTCGTCCATGATCTCGAGCTTACCCTAGGGATGGTGAGCTATTTCCTTTAGTTGAAGCATCACCAGCAGGGTTACTTCTATTTCTCGGCCAGGCAGCACATTAAGGTGTTGGTTGAGGCCCCGTTCTTGGTGAAGAACTGGAAAGGGGAATTTTTCTTCGTGTGTTGTCCTAGGGGCTTGGCCCTCCCTACCATGCTCTAGGTGCCACAGACTAAGGTGCCACAGCCCAAGTTGCACAGAATGACAGAGGAGGAGAGAGTGGCCATTAGTGTGATTAAGGAGGTGGTGCAGTACACCTCTTTCTTGATGTTGATCCCCCTTTTTCTTTGTTTATTCTTTTTGTGGTTGACCTTTCATTCTTTGCACAGGTGTCGATATGGCGAGTCAAGAAGAGATTGTCCACAGAATGATTGCCGGGCAAATGAGGCACAACCGAGGTAGTGGTAGGGGAGCCCAGTCCCATTCCGAGGCAAACCCGCTGAGGTTCTCTGAGAGGGTGTCCTAGCAGCAGAAGAGGGCTAGGCAACGGGGTGATGACGAGGATGTTGTGGTTGTTGACCCAAAGGAGGACCGTCCGCCCTAAGGATGGGCCCAAGACAGAGGGCGTTACCAAGCAACTTCTTCATGGAATCATGACCATGGCCATTCAACAGGAGCCCGTGGGGACTACGAGTGGTACCTGGAGTGCTCACTCATTCGCCAAGCTGCTTCGGTGAGTGAATCTATTCTTAGGTTCCTATTTGGTTGAAGTTGGTCGTACTGATGTCGTCTCTTTTGTAGAATGCTTGTTCAGTGATTGCCATGGTTGATCATCTCTAGCAATTGCGACAACTCTATGACAAGGAGCACACTAAGCTCATAGGCTTGAGGGCTCGGCTGGCTGAATTTGAGGTAGCGGGTGAGCGGACTACCGCGATAGAGGCTGAGATTGCCGAGCTAAAGTGCAAAATTGATGACCAGTCTTACACCAATTGCAGCCTCAAGAGGTGTATCACTGATCGGAAAGTGGAGCGAGAGTGGTTGAAGGAGGCATATCATCATGCGATGGATGATTTTGCCATGAGCTCCTTCAAGGCTGGATTTGACCATTTCAGGAGCAGGGCGTTGCGCCATTATTCTAACTTTGCCAAGGTTGCACAGACCTGGGGCCCCTGTGACACTATTTCCCTCCCTGCCGAGGATGATCCTGCTGCAAACGTGCCTGTAGAGAATGTTGGGGTTGAAGATAATGAAGAGGCTGTGGATCCTACTATCGAGGGCTGAGTCGTCGCTTGCTGATGTTGGTCTATGCTTCTGCCTTGCTTTTGTTGTGCTGTTGTTGGCAATTTTAGTCATCTTCCCTCTTTTTTTGAACGGCTCGGTATGTCGAGCTTACAATGATGTATGAACCTTAAGATATTTAATGGAAATGTTTATCTTTTTTTTTTTTGTTTTGAGCTTGTGTACTACCCTTTTTTCTCTTTTTTGTTAGACAGTTTTTGTATGCCCTTAGCTTCAATCTGATTTGATGTACTTTTGTTATTTAGTGGAAATAAATAAAGTGCATGTTTGATTCATGTTGTTTGGTTTAATTCTGTGTAAAACCCTAAAACTGGACATTTATAGAGATTCATGTTAGTTTTAAATGTTCACAGCCGTTGGATAAGTCTGGGGAGATTTATCCTACCAAGGCTGATGCTGGTGTGCCACCAAGTGTTGGGATGGCCTGTCTTAGCCATCAGGGTAAGACCCGAGGCACATGCAGTATGGGATTACTTGAATCCTTGAACCGGACCAGATTTCCAGTCTTGCCCTGGACCTTGGAGATAGATGGGCAAAACTAGAAAGTTACACCTGACCCGTAGACTCGATTATGACACTTCACTAGGTGTTGGATCAGGCTGCCTTTGATATGCCAATCAGTGAGATCCTTAGCGGGGATCAAAACCTGGGTATGTTGGGGCAGTTTGAGAATTCATCTGAGTGGGTGATCATAGTGACAGAATCAGCCACTTTGTCGGACAAAGGGTAATGATCGGGAATGCACTCTCTCTGATGGAAACCAAACTGCCGGCAGTTGATTTCAATCGTTGGAATTTTGTTTTGCAAAATTAATATATTTATATATATATATATGTACGGTTTCAAATTGTTTGCAAATGGTTTTAATTCTTGGGATCCATGTGAGAGGAGAGTGCGGCACTGTTCCTTGCAGCCGAGGGAGAGGTCCTCTCTTGTCGGGCAGTGCTTGATCATTAAGGGCTGAGAGGTTAAGTGTAAGACCATTGATGATAATACCTAATGGGCTAATCTTGCACCTGCCCACAGTCCCTGGGTTTTTATAAGATGGCTTGGCCCAGGGACCACTTAATGTAAGTGTTGGGCCCATAGGGTCCATATGATGGACTCAAGGGGTTCATTGAGTTTTTCAGTGAATTCGGTTGGGCCTTGTATTAAAGGCTGGGCCGAACCCTTGTGGCTGGTGTGTAAATCAATGCTTGGGTCCCACGCCATACAAAGAAGCCCAACTGGGCAGCAGATTGGAAAGTAATTAGACACTGAACACTTAATGGGCCAGAAGCCCATTTCGAGGTGGGCTGATATGATCACCCATCCTTGGGGCGAATCTGAGATTAATGTTAGTAAAAGGATTGGGCCTTTAGCCTTATCCACTCTTGGAGACCAAATTCAAATTAGATTTGAATCTGGTAACCTCCTGATAAGATCAGGTGTAAGCTAACTTTATCTGTAGATAGGATTAAGATTATCCCCTATCCAAATACTGATTTGGATTGGGATAACTCCTAATTAGGAGGATTCTTAATCAAGAAGAAAGGAGGAGAAACCCAAAAAAGAGAAATATCAGATTTCGAACCACCTTGAAGAGATATAGGATATCTCCTGCGAATTGAGATAGGATCTCAATTTTCATACTCTAGAAAAAGAAAAAAAGGCAGTTCAGCCTTTTCGCCTTTAGATTTCTCCTCCTGCCGCCGCCATCTGTTTTTGCAAGATTAGATCTTTGCAGAAAAAGAAAGTCAAGAAATCTATTCTTGACATTAGTCTTGCAACAAAGACTAAAAGGATTCAGTGTTTAGTGTTTCCAGAGGATTCTTGTGAAGGATCCAGTGTGTAGGACGCACCCTGCTGGTTCTGTTCCATCCTCAGCTGTGTCATCTTCTACAGGAACGGATCTTGGAGCATTCTT
The DNA here is from genome assembly GCF_056320005.1 of Nelumbo lutea. Taxonomy (NCBI): domain Eukaryota; kingdom Viridiplantae; phylum Streptophyta; class Magnoliopsida; order Proteales; family Nelumbonaceae; genus Nelumbo; species Nelumbo lutea. Next base: position 52,492,923 of record NC_142689.1, on the reverse strand, counting down.
TGGGCGTGAACACCAACTTTGGGAGATACTGCTTCTCCGGATCAAGTATATTCCTCCCATTTATCTTTTGGTACAGATCTGATTTGATTATGGTTCAAGTAGGATCCTTGAATATTGTATTCTAAATTTAGGAAATATGATTCCCAATTGGGAGAAGGTAGGAAATTTTTGAAATTCGCCCACCCATTCCGCAACCTTTATGGCGTCCATTTGATGGATCCTACCTTTCTTTCACTGTTGTTGGCAATTTTAGTCATCTTCCCTCTTTTTTTGAACGGCTCGGTATGTCGAGCTTACAATGATGTATGAACCTTAAGATATTTAATGGAAATGTTTATCTTTTTTTTTTTTTTGTTCTGAACTTGTGTACTACCCTTTTTTCTCTTTTTTTTTTGCTAAGTTGTAGGCCTCAGTCTTACCATGGATGAGGTCAGAGGTGGCCGAGATCTTTGGTCTTCGGCTTACGAGGTTGGAGTGGGTTCCGAGCTCTCATATCTCGGGGAGGTCAGTTACCGGTCTCGGGAGCTTTTTGGCTCTTTAAGAGCTGGCCATTCTTCGGCTAGCTCTGGTTTGACTACTCGTCAGTGCGGTGTACGGAGTTTGACGACCACTCTCAGGGCTTGGAAGGTGGGAGCGTTCTTCTCTGCTTCAGGCTCTGGCCGTCGATAGCCGAGTCATTTTACATGGTCGGCTATGCACTGCCGATCTTTGCATCATGGGCTTTGGCCATTGTGCGGTCAACCGAGTTAGTGTGCATTGCGTGGTGCGTGTTGTGAAGTGTGTTGTGTGTGCGGTGTGCATTGTGTGGTATGTGGTGTGTGCGAGGTGTGGTGTGGAGTGCGCGTGTATGCTGAGCAATCAACTTGTAGATGAAAAATGTCCTTTATTAATATTGAATCATTGATAATAATTTCGAAGGTTCCCAGTATTCTAACTCCTCTATACGGGCCTGTTGTCGAAGTCTTCCCGCTTATAGGTACCGGGGCCAAGGACTTTAGTGACTCTGTATGGTAAGTTAGGCCCAAGCTTGTCTTCTCCTGGGGCGGGCACGATGACTTTGCGAAGGACAAGATCGCTGGTTTTGAACTCCCATCTTCGGACTTTGGAACCATAGTACTTGGCCATCCTCTATTGCTGTGTTGCCATCCTGACATGTGCTCGGTCCCGCGCTTCTTCCACCAGGTCTAACTCTGTGTAGAGGTCTTCATCGTTCTACTCCTCATCGTAGAACTTGGTCCGAAGAGTCGACGAGCCTATCTCCACGAGTACCATGGCTTCGGCCTCATAGGTTAGGCTGAAGAATGTTTCACCGGTAGTTGTCTGCAGAGTAGTCTTGAATTCCTAGAGAATGCTCGATAGCTCCTTGGCCCACCTTCCCTTGGCCTGGTCAAGTTTGGTTTTTAGGCCGTGCAATAGGATTCAGTTGGTCACTTCTGTTTTCCCATTGCTATAAGGTCAGTTTACAACGGTAGTTCAATGGTTGATCTTCAGGTCGGTGTAGAGGGCTTCGAACTTTCGGTCAGTGAACTATGTTCCATTGTTTGTGATAAGGACCCATGGAATACGAAACTGACAAACAATGCTTTGCTAGAAAAATTTCTGGGCGTTATGTACGGTAATGCGTGCCAGAGCTTCATCTTCCACCCACTTAGTGAAGTAGTCCACTGCCACCAAAAGAAATTTCTTCTGTGCAACCTTTGTGGGGAAAGGACCGAGGATGTCCATACCCCACTACGTGAATGGCCACGGGTTGGTGATCGGCTTTAGAGGAATTGCTGGTTGGTTGTGAAAATTGGAGTGCTACTGATAACTATCGCACTTCTGGACGAGCTAGGTTGCATCCTACTTCATGGTTGACCAAAAATATCCCTGTCGGAGTGCCTTGTGAGCCAGGGTTCGAGCACCTGGGTGGTCTCCATAGATGCCTTCATATATTTCCTTGAGGACATAGTCGGCTTTGGAAGGGGGGAGACACTTCAGATAGGGGAGATTATGTGAGCGGCGGTAGAGTTGTCCCTAGATAAGGTAGTATCGGGCTGATCTGTGCTGAAGCTTCTTAGCCTCTACACGCTCTTCTGCGAGCGTGCCATCCTGGAAATATTGCACGATGGGATCCATCCAGGACGGACCTTGTTGGACAGGGAGGACGGGAGGGCCATTGGTGCGATGCTTGGCTGGGCTAAGCTGTCAATCTGCATTGTTGAGTCGACTAACTTCGATAGTGCATAGACTCGAATGTTTTGGGCTTAAGAAATCTATTGGATGTTGAACTGCTCGAGCCGCTGAATGAGCTCTTGCACCTTTTGTAAGTAGCTCACCATGGTGGAGGTCCACGTCTTGAACTGGTTGTGGATCTGGTTGACCACTAGCTGGAAATTGTTGAAGGCTTTGATTCGTCGAGCTCCAAGGTTGAGGGCAAGACGAATGCTGGAGATTTGAGCTTTATATTCAGCTTCATTGTTGGAAGCTTTGAACTCGAACCTGAGAGTGTGATCTAGTATCGTGTTATCCGGGCCGAGGAGGATGAGGCTGACCCCACTACCCTTTTTGTTTGATGAACCGTCCACATGGACAGTCCATACCGGTAGTGTTGGGATCGGGTCCTGTGCGGTGAAGGTGCATTCTGCTAAAAAATTGGCCAAGGTCTGAGCTTTGATAGCGAGCCAAGGAGCGTAGTCGATATCGAATTCGCTCAGTTCCACACTCCATTTAACTAGGTGGCCAGATGCTTTCGACCTCTAGAGCACTTGCTCCAGGGATTGGTCGGTAAGCACTTGGATGTTGTGAGCTTGGAAGTATGGTCTAAGCTTTCTTGCCGAGGTGAATAACACTAGGGCTACCTCCTTTAGGAAGGTATACTAGGGTTCCGCACTGCCGGGAACCTTGGTGGTGTAGTAAATTAGTCTTTATACCCGGTCTTCCTCTTGACCAGTACGGAGCTGATGACCTTGTCCCCGGCCAAGAGGTAGAGCAGTAGCTTGTCCCCTAGGCTTGATTTGGTGAGAAGAAGCAGCGAGCTTAGGTACCTTTTAAGATCTTGAAAGGGCCGTTCACATTCCTAGGCCCACTAGAAGTTCTTTGGATGCTTGAGGAGCTTAAAGAAGGGCAGGCACCGGTCCGCGGATTTGGACTTGAAACTGCTAAGGGCAGTTATTCGTCCGATGAGACACTATACTTCTTTGTGAGTCCGGGGTGACTGCATGTCGAGGATGGCCTAGATTTTTTTTTGGGTTCACCTCGATTCCTTTCTGTGTCACCATGAATCCTAGGAATTTCCTGGAGCTGACCCCAAAGGCGCATTTGGTTGGGTTTAGCTTCATTTTATACTTCCTGAGAGTGCCAAAGACTTCCTTAAGGTCTGCTAGGTGGTGCTTGGCCTTCTTGCTTTTCACGAGCATATTGTCGATGTAGGCTTCAACATTTCGACTGAGCTGATCCTTAAGGACCTCATTTATCAGCCATTGATAAGTGGTGTTGGCATTCTTGAGGCCAAAAGGCATCACCTTGTAGCAATAGAGTCTGTGGTCAATAATGAAGGTTGCTTTCTCTTGGTTGTCTAGTGCATCTGGATATGGTTGTACCCAGAGAAGGCATCCATAAGGTTCAAGAGTTCGTGTCCCGCCGTTGCATCGACAAGCTGGTTGATCCTCGGCAAGGGGAAGCTATCCTTAGGATAGGATTTATTCAAGTCGGTGAAGTCAATGCAGATTCTCCACTTCTCGTTAGCCTTCTTCACCATTACCACGTTGGCCAGCCAGTTGGGGTATTTCACTTCCCGGATGAAGCCGACATTGAGCAGCTTTTGGACCTCGTCGGAGATCACCTACCAACATTTTGCAACGAAGCTTCTGTTCTTCTGCCTGATGGATCGGTAGCATGGGTCAGCGTTCAGGCGGTGGGTGATGACTTCGGGGTTGATCCCCGGCATATCCACCATCAACCAAGCGAACATCGGCATAATTCTTTAGCAACTACACTAGTTCTCCCCGAAGACGATCTCCCAGGAGAGAGTCAACCTGGACCTTCTTCTCGGGGTCTTCCTCACTGAGTGGCACCTAGATGAGGTCTTTGACAAGTTGGCTGGACTATGTCCTCACATCATTCCCTAGGTCATATGCTTCGGCCATCAGCGTTTCTGCGGTAGGTGGTGACCAAATCCACTCCCATGCCATATTGAGTTGGGAACTTTATCACGAGGTGGAAGGTGGAGACCAAAGTCCACTAAGGGGAAGGGTTATCCACCCAATCGGTGAAGTTTACCATGGCTATTGCGGTGGTGCTGCCATCTCCGACCAAAAGGGGAAGGGTGATCCTCCTAGTTGGCATGAGAGACTCCTCGGAGAAGCCCATCAGGGGAGTGTTGATAGGGGTGAGGCGATCTTTGTTAATGTCGAGCTTCTCGAATGCATCTTCGAAGAGGACGTCAGCTAAACTGCCTGTATTGACCAGGATGCGCTGCACTAAGAAATTGGTTATCTTGGTTGTGATTACTAGAGCATCATCATATGGGGTTTGGACCCCCCGAAGGTCGTCCTCAATCAAGGTAATCGGGTTTTCCCACCTCTTCTTGTGTCCGCGGTCATCGATCTCAAGCAACTGTGCATACTTTTTTTTGCCCCAACCTGCTCTCTCCTTTGGCGGTGATCCCTCCTAATATGACATGAATGATGCCGGCTGGAGGAGCTCGGGGTGGTGGCCGAGCATTATCTGGGCGCGGCTCTTCTTGTGTTGGCTTCTTGTTCTTGTCGATGAACCCGCCAAGGTACCTGCGCCTGATCAGGTCTTCGATGTGGTTGCAGCGATTGAAGTAGTTGTCCGTGTCATGGCCATGGTCGCTGTAAAACTCATAGTATTTGTCGCAGTTCCTCTTGTTGCCCTGTGTCTTCATCTTTTTGGGTCACCGGACATAGTTGTGGTCGCAGATCTACATCAGAACTTTAGACTGCGATGCGTTTAAAGACGTGAAGTTCCTGTAGTCGATGGGGGCATCCTTGGTCTACGGTCAGGCTGTCTATCTTGTCTTTTATGGTCTCGGTCTAACCTCTCTGCCTTGTGCTCTTTCGTGTCCCTTCTCTTCTTGTCGGGCCTTTCCTCCTCTTCTCTCTATTGTGTTTGGGCTTCTTCCACGTTGATGTACTTTTGGGCATGTTTCATCAACGCAGCTATAGTTTGAAGAGGGTTCTTGGAGATGGAGAAGTTGAAAGGCGAAGGGTGGAGTCCGTGCTGTATAGCTGTGATAGCCATGAATTGGTTCAGGTTTCGAACCTATAGTGCTTCGGTGTTGAATCTCACCAGGTAGTCTCTAAGAGATTCTCCCTTTCTTTGTCGCACTTGCATGAGGCTTGTCTAAGTTTTCTAATGCTTATGGCTGGCTGTGAACTTCTCCCTTTTCTTGACCGGGTCGTGCTCCCTTCTTGTTCAACTGGTATATTTTGGGGTTCTCAGGGCGAGGATCATCCTTCATACGCCTCAAGACAATAGGGGGGATGGTCTGAGTGGGTAGTGATGCAGACCCCAGTGACTGCATCATTGCTAGGATTTTGTCAACCATTTCTTGCATTGCTTGTAACTAAACAGGTCGACCGTGGCCTGTGGTTGCTAAGTTTCCTAGTGCAGGGGGCTGCAATGATGAGATTCCCGAGATGGGGATCGGCCTGTTGAACGTTTGGAAAGATTTCTTGGCATCTTGATTGCTTTCTTGAGGGTGCGGTGAGAGAGATTTAGGAAAAGGCTTTTTGTGCATTTTCCACAGACGACGCCAATCTGATGCTGCTCGATTCGAGGTGGTGCACGAACCGAGGTCACATTCGGATAGTCCTTGCCAACAGGGTGAAGCTGAGGTGGAAGGATGAAGCTGCGCTCCAAGATCTATGATCAAGAAAGATGTCAGAGGCCTAAGGAGTTGTCCCCGGGTAGGCACTCTGATGCTCAAGTAAGTAGAAAGTAGTGGGCGGTCGGGCCGAGCAGTTAGAGAACAGTGATGAGAGTAGAATTTATCATATTTTTATCCCCAATTATTCTGTCTTTTATACTAAATTAGCATCTAATTGGACTCATATCTCTTGTATTTTGGTCCAGGGTATGAAAGAAGGCATCAAGAGCAAAGAAAGACAAATCGGATGATTTTTCATAGTTTCGACATCGTTCAGTGAACTGGGCATAACTCGCGTCTCCGAACTCCAAATGGACTGATTCAAGATCCACTGGAAAGATAAGAGAAAAAGACACAATTTTCTTGTGTTGGGATTTCACAGATTCGGCCTGCATCGAAGTCAAATCTGGGCCTGAAGTCGGGGAAATTTTGCAAGAAGGCCCAATCCGCAGTTGAAGCCCAACTCGCAGAAAAGCCTAGCTAAAGCCCAATTTGCAGAGGAGGTCTATTACGAATCCAAGAACAAGAAACCAAGAAGAATCCTTCTAGATCTAAATTCTTGATGTAATCTTAGAGTGAAAAAGGGATTGAGTTCAAGAGATAAAGAGATAGGATTAGAATTAGAATAGGACTTTCTATTTCTTGTAAAGATCAATTTCAAGAGAAAGTAGGAGGCCACCCTCTCCCCTTTAATCTATAAGAAGGAGGGGGCGGACCAGCTTGAGGTATCACTTGATCACTAAATCATTCAATTTCTGATTTTAATCAAGAAGCAAGGAGCAATTAGTCAAGAAGGGTTCAAGAAAGTTTCAAGAATTCAAGAAACTTCAAGAAGAAGGTGGCAACAAGAAGAGGAGATCTCAGCACCATGGGTGAATTCAAGAGTTCTTTCTTCCCCTTTGTTTGCTTTAATTCTTCCATCATGAACTGATTTGTTTTCTTACTAGGGCTATGGAAAGCCTAACCATGTTAATGAATATATTTTTATCTTCTTGATTTATCCAAGATTGTGATTTCCATATAGTCTATGAATTATTGTGCTTATTGCAATTAAGAGCTTGGCCACCTCTTAATTGATTTGGGTTATGTGAATGAATTGATAGAGGAATTCACATAATTGACAGAACAATTCATAGTGTGAATTGAATGGTATATAGAGATATATATACATGATTCATCTGAATTTAATGGTTTTCTTGGACTTAATGCGCTTCCATTTTGAGAGCTCTACTCAAGAGATCGAAGGGTTACCTAATGGGTGTAGGTTTAGTATATCTCAAGAGAGAATATTAAATAAATTTGGGAAAATCTCAGCTTATGGGAATGACAATTAGTCTTGGATAATCGGACCCATCAATATTCATTACACTAGTTAGGTAGACCAAAAGTCCTAGCGATTTCATCATTTGCATATTCGATTAGTGATCACCCTTGTTTTTATTTTCTTTGTTCCAGTTTTTAATTTTAGTAGTTCTTGCTCAAATCCTAAATTTCGATTGTCCAAATAATTAGGGAAAACTGTGATTCTAATACTTATTTTGTTAAATCCCCGTGGGAACAATATTATTATACTACTTGATAACTAGTAACTTGCTAGAGTTATATATTTATAGCTATCAAACAGTGCTGGAAGTTGGAATCCCTTACTGATGGCACACAATCCGGCTGGTCCTAGTTGTCAATGATCTTGTCTCTAACTAGAGCAATGGGGAGCTTGAAACAGAGAAGATGAGGGAACTCCGGGGGGAACTCGGTGAGATAACTCCGAAGCTCAAGTTAGTATTCTCTCAAAGGCAAGATAAAGACCAGATGGCACAAAGTTCACATACCTTGTTGTTGGGGGTAGGGGGCCTTTTATAACCACTTCGTGCACTCACTCCAAGGCCTCTGTCAGGTCGGGTATGATTACTTCTGTGTTTCTGCCAGTTTGGGTGTCATCCTTTCTGCCCACCACTGCTCTTTGTCGGAGCCGTCTCTGTAACTGGAGATGGCAGTGTCAGGTGGCGGTGGCAGGTGGCCATTTGAAGTGCGGCTATCAAGCGTTAGATCCCAATTCAGTCAGGTGTGTTGCCCCTGGATACAAACTTCCTCCATGTCAGGCATGGTACGGTTTGTTCAGTTTGGCGTCCTGGAGGCGAAGTGCTAGAGTGGTGAGCGAGGTGAAGTCTTGAGTTCGAAGGTATGTCCTGAACTGCCATAGGGCAGGCCAGTTCGGTGAGGCGTGTCCCGAACTGCTATAAGGCAGGCTAGTTCGGTGAGGTGTGTCCCGAACTGCTATAAGGAAGGCCAGTTCGGTGAGGTGTGTCCCAAATTGCTATAAGGCAGGCCAGTTCGGTGAGGTGTGTCCCGAACTGCTATAAGGCAGGCTAGTTCGGTGAGGTGTGTCCCGAACTGCTATAAGACAGGCTAGTTCAGAGGTGTGTTCCGAGCTACCATAGGGCAAGCCAGTTCGGGTTTGGCTCGGGGCCTAAGGGAGAGTTTGGGTTCCCAGTAGTGAGTTCAGACTACTGGTAGGTAGTTTGGACCGTTGGTTCCTTCGTGCCTTAGGCGCACTGTTGTGCTGAACTGTTGCCTTTGCCACATGTTGCGTAATTACGAGGTCGGGCCAAATCTTCCTTCATCAATTGCCCCCCACACCTCATGCTAAGGGTCCTGCCCTGGCACTGAGAGTTTTGCGAGGTGGTAGGTGGATTTGTCCCGGACTTCGGATCTTGATAGCGCGAGGTGCAGTGTCAGGGTTCTTTGGTTTTCTCGAGTGTCCAAAAGGCGGGAGACGCGCCTACCTGCTTACAAATGCTGACAGACGTGCTGGCGTGCACTTATTTCGAATTTCAAAAAAAAAGCATGCCGTGACAACGGGTCTTTTTGATTTTGAAAAAACGCTCCGCTACCGTTTGGAAGGCGAGGAAATGTGCGCTGGCAGTTCTGTCAGTTACAGAAAGACGTGCGCGGTGCATCATCAGTTTCAGAAAGACATGCACCGGTGCATCGTTAGTTTCAAAAAGACGTGCGCCGACGTTTCTTCAGTTTCAGAAAGACGTGCACCAATCACGTCTCGATCTCAGGGGACGTGCGGTCAACGCGAATGCGGGCCATTGGATTTGGCCCTGATCTTCACTATTGGTTCTCGGTTATTGTGGTTATAAATAGTAGGGGACCCCAATCGCTTTGTCACTTCTGCATTTTTCTTCTTGAGCTTGTGTCCAAGTTTCAGCTTGCGTCCAAGCTTTTCAGCTCGCTTCTAGGCTTTTTAGTTCGCCTTCAAGGTTTTTTGCTTGTTCCAGTTTCTAGAGTCTTCAAACCTTTTTTTGGGTGAGTACTTTCCTAGAATCCACCTTTTCTCCTCGATGTCTAGCTTGGATAGCTCAGACGGTTCTTCAAGTGGGTCTGATGTAGGTTCTACGAACCGAGTCGCATCCCCCAATTGCCTCAGTGAACCTGAGGTGGAACTTGAGGACAAGTTTGAACCCGTAGGCTGAGCCGCTTTGGGCAATTTGGCGTCTACTTCTCATCGAGGTTGGATTCTAGATAGGTTTGGTCCTTCAACCATGATGCCCGAGGGGCTCCAATCTCTTATTATCTCTTACAATTTGCTTGGGGGTATGCCTATTTCATTCCTTCGGGTAGCTTCCTTGGGAACATGGTCCTGATGAGATCATGATATTTCGAGAGCAGCTCACTGCGGGGCTGCAATTTCCTTTCCATCCCCTTCTTGTCTAGGTCATAAACCACTTCGGCATTACCGTTGGCCAGCTTCATCCGAACTCTATTCGTAACTTGGTGGGGACAATCTCCCTTTTTTGCGAACAGGGCTTCCCATTAGACTTGGAGATATTCTCCTCCATTTTAATGATCAAGAAACAAGCGGGTCCTCTTCTTGGGAGTAGGCGGGCGTATTACCTGTCTCCTCGCCCGGGTTTTAAGCTTTTGCACAAACTTCCCAACAAGGTCCTGGCATGGAAGCGAGACTACTTCGAGGTGCGAAGTGCACAATGGTGGCCTTTTCAGACCGGGTGGGGGAGGCTGCCCCTGATTCTGGTGTCACTCTTGATAAAGAGACGGTGAAGGGCCTTCGGCAATGGGCACAGCTAGGGCTGAAATGTCATCAGTACCTAACGGAGGCCAAGCTTATTGCGGCCGACCTGAGTTCGGGTAGGTTCCTTGCTCAGAGGTTCTGCTTTTTTTTCTTTTTGATGTCGAACTCTTTTTTGCAGGTGTGATGGACTTAGAGAGGACTCGTGGTGGGCACCTGTTCCAAGGCATGAAGAGGAGGAAGCGGGTCACCAAGCGAACTCGTACCGAGCTGCCCCAGGATGCGGAGCCTCAAGTTCCAAACTACACATCAGAGGATCCGCCTAAGGAGCCCGAGGTGTCTCCGTCAATGCAGGAAGCGGCAGGATCCCCTTATGCTGAGACAACTCACATGGGTGCTCCCGCTTACTTTGGGTCCGCTCATACGTGAGCTGGGCCCTCGTGCTTGGGAGCTCAAGGGGAGTTCAGGAGCGTGCTGTGGCCGAACTATGTTCTCCAGAAGAGTAGGGAGGCCACTTTCCCCGAGGAGATCGCGACGTGGACCGATCTTCCCTTGAACCAGATCGCCTGTCGTGCCGCAACTAATGCTATGGTGGTGAGTCAAATTTCTTGTCAGTCCTCTTTGTTTTTATCCTTCTTGCTGTCGTTCTTTTAATCACTTGTTCCTTTTGTTAGGTGAACTCTTCTATTCACACCTTAGTGACCCAGGTGGAGAGGAGCTCGAGGTAGGCATGAGTTGCTGGAGAGGCTTTTCGTGCCGTCGAGGCGACCACCCAAGCTACTGAGGCGGCTGCTCATGCTGCCGAGGAGGCTGCTCGCGTTGCTATGGCTAGGCAGGCGAGGTCTCAGAGGGATGTCAAGGCCATGGGGGTGGTTGTGAAGCATATGGCGGACCTGAGGCTGGACCTACAACATCAGGTCGAATACCTTCAGAAGGACATAAGGGAGAAAACGTAGATCTTTTCCCAAGGCATCGAAGATGCTAAGAAGAAGGCCATTGATGATTACATCGCCTCATCGCGCTTTGATGACCTGATGGTGGATTCTTACAGAAGGGGATTCAAACTTAGCCGGTGGATGATCCGGAATACGTACCCTGAGCTCGATATTAGTGCCATAACCACTTCACATATAACTCAGGAGATGGCCAACGCTCTGATGGCGAGCTAGATTCCAAGGGCGAAGCAAGACCTTCGGGTATCGTTGAAGTGCCTTCTGATGAGGAAAAAGTAGCTTCGGGCATGTGAATATCTTTTTTTTTAATGTATTTTTCCTTATCTTGCAATGGAATGGACTTTTCTTTTGGTTAAGTGTTGGTTGTTCTTTTTCCCGAACTGGCATATTTTTCGAACTGACAATATGCCTGATCTGTTTCTTGCCCGGGTTATTGCACTCACTCGACCTGTTTCGGTATTTTATACTGTCTCCACTTCACTTGAGTCTTTTGGCTGACTTTTTTCTGCTTGCCTATGTCGAGGTTCCTCCGTTAGCTCGACATTCTGGCCCTTAGGCTCTTGTAGCGATCTCGTCCACTTCGCTTGGTGGTCTATAGGTAGTATCGCCTCAAGTTAACGATGTTCCACGCTCGGGGTACTTGTTTGCCCTCTAAGGTTTCAAGCTCGTATGCCCCCTCGAGCACTCTCTTTACTCTATAGGGCCCTTCCCAATTTGGTCCAAGTTTTCCCATGCTGGGTTCGGGCACCATAATCTTACGGAGAACCAGGTCGCCGACTCGGAAGCTTCACATCTTTACTCTGGCGTTGTAGTACCGAGCTACTTGTTGCTGATAGGCCGCTGTCCGGATGTGCGCAAGGTCTTTTACCTCATCCAGTAGGTCGAGGTTGGTACGTAACTCATCTCCGTTTGTCTGATCGTCATGTGCTTCTAGTCGTAGTGTAGGTACTTTGATTTCCGTTGGGATTACCGCTTCAGTGCCGTAGGTGAGGTTGAAGGGGGTCTCTCCCATGGCGGTTTTTTCTATAGTCCGGTGAGCCCATAAAACCCTTGGTAGCTCGTCTGCCCACAACCCTTTAGCTCGGTCTAGACGTGCTTTCAGTCCGTGCATGATGGCTTTGTTCATTACTTTTGTCTGACCGTTTACCTGCGGGTGTGCGACCGATGTGAAGTTTTGACGAATTCCCATATTCTGACACCATTCTTGGAACTTGATATCCTTGAACTGTTTGCCATTGTCAGAGATCAGTATCCGAGGTAGCCCGAAGCGACATACTATGCTCTTCTAAAAGAAGTTCTGTATGTTTCGGGCTGTAACTGTTGCCAGAGGTGCAACTTCTATCCATTTTGTGAAGTAATCTACTGCCACCACTAGGAACTTTCTCCCACCTGTTGCTGACGGGAATGGCCCCAGGAGGTCGATGCCCCATTGCGCGAAGGGCCATGGGTTGGTGAGGTATTTGAGGTCGGAAGCAAGCTGATGGTGGATGTTGGCATGCTTTTGACACTTGTCGCATTTTCTGATGAGCTCAACAACTTTTATCTTCATTGTTGTCCAGTAGTATCCTTGTCGAAGTGCCTTTTGGGTGAGGGCTCTGCCCCCCATGTGTCCACCGCACAGACCTTCATGAGTGTCACGGAGTACGAGCTTGGCTTCGGCAGGTCGCAGTCAACGCAAGTAGGGGAGCGTGTAGGACAGTTGGTACAACCGTTCGTCTATTATGACGTATTTGGCTGCCTGGCGCTGCACCCTCTTGGCTGCATTGCGGTCCGCAGGGAGGGTTCCATCTAGCAAGAAGTTCGCGAGTGGGTCGATCCAGCTCGACTCTGCTTCAAGGACGGGAGCGACCTCCTCTGCCCTACCGAGAATGCTAGACAGAGGTAAGTCCTCTATGTACACAGTTCTCATGGTGTTGTGACTCGTGTTGGCTAACCGGGACAGGGCGTCGGCCTCAGTGTTCTCTGACCTCGGGATTTGCCTGATGAAGTGTGACCGGAAGTTGAGCAGAGCCTCTTTTACTTTCGCCAAGTATGCAATCATAGAGAGCTCGCGTGCTTCATACTCGCCCGTAACCTGGTTGACCACGAGTTGGGAATCACTACAAATGGCTATGTGCTTTGCTCTTACCTTTTGCACTAGGTTCAGCCCGGCTATCAGTGCCTCGTACTCTGCCTCATTGTTGGATGCCACGAACTCAAAGTGTAGTGCGTATTCCAATTTTGTACCACCCGGGTCGCATAGGACTATTCCAACCCCGCTACCCTGCTGGTTCAAGGAGCCATCTACATGAAGGATCCATGGCTCCTCATCCCAGTTCGCGCTTGGCCTAACCTGGAGAGATGCCACACTGGCTGCTACTTCATGGAGTTCAGACTCTATTGGCTAGGGAGCTCCGGGTTCATCTAAACTGGGGATCTCGGGCTCAACCGTCCCAGGGACTTTGAGGCTGAATGTGCACTCGGCGATAAAATCTACCAAGGCTTGGGCCTTAATGGCAGTCCGTGGCTTGTACTGGAGGTCGTACTCACTGAGCTTGATGGCCCACTTCGTCAGTCGACTTGAAACCTCGGGCTTGAGTAAGACTTGCCTTAGAGGTTTGTCAGTCAAGACGATGATAGTGTGAGCCTGGAAATATGGGCGGAGTTTCCGAGCTGCAATTACCAGTGCGTACGCTAGATTTTCTATCTGCGGGTATCTCGCCTCTGCTCCCTGCAGAATTTTACTAACATAATAGACGGCCCGCTGGACCCGATCTACTTCCTTTATTAGTACCGAACTGACCACCTCGTCGCTCGCCGAGAGGTACAGTTCTAAGACCTCGCCCTCGGGTCTGGCTAAGGTTGGCACAGTGGCGAGGTAGGTCTTTAGCTCGTCGAACGTGAGCTGGAAATCTTGGGTCCATTCAAACCCTTTGCCTTTGATTGCCTTAAAGAAAGGCAAACAGCGGTCTGCTGATTTTGACATGAAGCGGCTGAGGGCGGCTATGCGGCCGTTTAGCCTCTGAACCTCTTTTACTTTTCGGTGTGGTCTCATATCTAGGATGGCCTTTATTTTGTTCGGATTGGCCTCAATACCTCGCCGGTTGACAATGTACCCTAGAAACTTACCCGAGGTGACATCGAAGACACACTTGTTCGGGTTCAGTCTCATGCTATATTGACGCAGAATTTTGAAGACAGAATCTAAGTCTTATTAATTCCTACGAGAACTGCGTTTTGACGACCATGTTGTCTACATAACATTCTATTTTTGTGTCAATTAAAGGCCGAAAAAGCTTATTTACAAGTCTTTGGAAGGTCGCCCCAACATTCTTTAGTTCGAACGGCATGACCTTGTAACAGTACCGGCCAAACTCGATTATGGAGCTGGTTTTTTCCTCATTAGACTGGTCCATCTTGATTTGGTTGTAGCCTGAGTAGGCGTCCAAGAAGCTTAGCAGCTCATGTCCCGAGGTCGCGTCCACTAGGCGGTCAATTCGGGGTAGAGGAAAGTAGTCTTTTAGGCAAGCTCGGTTCAGGTCGGTGTAGTCGACGCACATGCACCACTTTCCATTTGCTTTTTTCACTAGCACTAGGTTGGCTACCCAGCTTGGGTAATGAACTTCCCTTATGAAGTCCGCTGCGAGGAGCTTTTCGACCTCTTTGTCGACCGCCCTCCAGAGCTCCGGGGCTAAGTTGCGTTTCTTTTGTCTAATGGGTCTGACTATAGGGTCAGTGTTAATTTTGTAAGTTATAAGGCCAGGGTCAATACTGGGCATATCTGCCGCAGACCATGCAAAAATATCTAAATTTTGGAGTAAGAAAATCACCAGTTCCATTCGTAGAGGCTCTTTGACGGAAGCACCGATCTAAAGCATTCGAGCCGGATCTATAGCTGATGAACCTACAATTTATCTATAATTTTTGAGGACTTTAGCATGGATTTTTATGCCGGTTTTATTAATTTTTGCCTTAATTTAGCTTAATGCTAAGAATAAGTTTCAGGGGTAATTAATCCAAGAAAATGAAGGAAAAAGGCAAGAAAAGAAGGTTCAAAAAGACCAAATTCATCCCAGCCCGGTTGTGGAAGCAAGAGAGAGCACTTCGGCCCAAGAAGAGAAAGTGGATTCCTTGAGAAAACCCAAGAAAAGAAAGCCTAGCTAAGAGTAGTATTCGGCCCAGCAAGGAAGGCCCATTCTCAGCCCAAAAGAGCAACTCAATGTATAACTATCATGTGCTAAGAGAGAGCCTAAGTGCAGCCCAAATAGCAGCCCTTAGGAGGCTTTCAAGAGAGCTCTAGAAAGCTCAAGAAAGGGGTGTAATACACCCCATTCTAGAGGCTTCAAGAAGGGGCAAGAGCCCCCTTGAAAAACTATATAAGGAGACCTCTAGGAAGGGGGAGTGGTGTTCAATTGCTTGAGAGGAAAGCTCTCCCACTCTTAGAGGTTTGGCCACCTTGAGAGAAGAGAAGAGAAGAAGGTTAGGCGCAAGGAAGAAGAAGAAGAAGGGCTGAAGGAAGTTCAAGACAAGCAAGCTAGAAGAGAAGGTGAGTTCGAAATTGGGGGTTTGTGATTCAAAGATCATTTGTAATAACTCAATTGTAGTTTCATTCTCCTTTAATTTGAATTCTGTTTCTTTGTTATATTTTCTTTCTTCTTTCTCCTTCTTCCATTCTTCCTTGATGTAGTTTAGCTTGTAAAATTTCAGTTCAGCAATCTAATTCTTTTTGATTCATTCGAATGGTCATGAATTGTACTTGGAGTTTCTTGAATAAGGGTGTTTTTGTAGATTAATTCGGCCAACTAACCTTCAAAACCCAGATCTAAATTCTCAGATCTGAGATTGCAAGATCTGAATTGCTTGAAAGAGAATTCAGATCTGTAATTTTCAAATTGGCCAAATGGATCTAAAGCTTGGAATTCCTAGAGTGCTTGAGAGAGACTCTAGGAATTCAGATCTATTATTCAAGAACTGAATTGGATGCAAGATTAGAGATAACTTGCACAATTCAGTTGGTGATCAATTCAGTTTTGAATTGATGCCTTAGAAGTGTTTGAAGAAATGCATGCATGGGGGTTAGATTCTTGTTAGAGATAGAAGAATTGTCACTCATGCATAGGATGAACATGTGCTTGAGAGAGTCTGTTCATGACCTTGGGGTTTCACCAAACCAAAGCTCAATTATGATTTATTCGAATGATCCAAATTGATAGATTGCTGAATTCTGAGATTGAAATTTATTGCTTACTCTTCTAACCTGATTTGAAGGCAATTGGACCAATGATTTAGATAGATTTTAATTTAGGATTTTTAGCTTTCATTAAAGTTTTGATTTATTTGTTAATCAGATAAGAAGTACTCAATTTAGTATTGATACTTGTTTCCTAAATCCTCGTGGGAACGATACTTCACTCACTACTTTATTACTTGAACGGCTAGTGCACTTGCTAGTGTCACAATGAGCCACCACATCAGTAGCCGAGGTCGGGATCGCGATCATTTCCTCTGGGGGTGAAGCTCGTTCCTCGCCCTGCTCCGTAGGCCGCTCCAGTTCGAGGTTGTCGGCTAACTTGGTTTTCCCTTCAGGGCGACAACATAACATTTGCGGGACTCAATCTGGTCGCCCCGCGCTACCCCCACACCGAAGTCCGTGGGGAACTTCATTGCCAGATAGTAGGTGGAGACCACTGCCCGCAGAATATGCGTAATTGGCCGCCCTATTATGGCATTGTATGGGAGGGGGTCGCGACCACCAGAAAATCGTGGTTGAGTCTTACCGCGCAAGGTCATGTGCCGACTTCCACAGGTACTGTTATCCTCCCATGGGGCCTGACTTCCTCTCCACTGAAGCCCACCGGAGGAGTGTTTGCGGGCTTCAACTCGCTTCTCTGCAACTGTAGCTGGTCAAACGCCGATTTGAAGAAAATGTTCCATGAACTACCTGAGTCCACAAGTACACGCCGGACTTCGAAGTCGCTGATCCTTAGTTTTATGACGAGCGCGTCATCATGGAGATGGTGGACACCTCGCGTGTCGTCTTCCATGAAAAAGATCGGTTCTTTCGTCTTTGGCCTCTTTGGAGGGTTCGGCTCTTCTCGGGCTGCCTCGCGAACTGACGTCCGTGCTGCTGCCGAAGTGCAACCTGCTACCATCGAACCACCCACTATCACATGGATGGTTCCCCGAATTGGCCTCTCTTCCGGAGGAGGTCGCTGCAACACTTCGGCCGATCTGCTGCTGGACTCTGGGGCATCCTTTCCGTGCTCCCCTTGCTGACCTGCTTTATTATTATTGTCATTATGTTGTACAAAATTTCTCAAGTATCCGCGACGGATGAGTCCCTCTATCTCGTCTCGGAGATTATTACATTGTTCGGTACTATGACTGTGATCTCTATGAAAACTACAGTATAGATTTTTATTTCTCTCATTCGGATTACTCTTTAGGCGAGGTGGCCACTTTAGGTAGGGGGTGTCCTTGATCGTCATCAAGATCTCGGTCAGCCTTGTGTTCAACGGCGTGTAATCCATCCGAACTGCTAAGGGAGCTCGGGACAGCTGGCTTGGCTTCACCTCTCGGGCTTGGCTTCTTCTGTCACCTGGGTTGGAGGGCTCACCTTCCCTTTTCTTTTCTCGACCCTGCTTTCGGTTCTTTGGTTGATTTCTTCCTCTGTTCTCATGAACTTGTCGGTGAGCTTGAGGAAATCGGCCACAGTCGCTGGCTAGCTAGCCACCATGTGCCATTTGAACTCCTTGTGTGTTACCCCTCTCTTGGCCGCCGCGAGCTGTACCGCAGGGTCTAATCACGGTATCTACAAGCATGCTTCATTGAATCGCTTGATGTAGCTCTGGATGGATTCCCCTTCCCTCTGGACTACCCCGAAGATACTTTCCTTGGTTTTGGGGCACCGCTTGTTGGTAACGAAGTGTGCGGTGAAGATCTGCACGAACTGGGCCCAACTTCTTATTGACCCATGGGCTAGGTTCCGGTACCAGGTGCGGGCCACCCCCCTGAAGGTGGTGGTGAAGGCCATGCACGTGCATGACTCGCTGGCCCTAGCGACGTGCATTTGTGACTGGAAAGCGTCGACGTGGTCGTTGGGGTCAAAGGACCCATCATACTTGTCCAGAGATGGAAGGATGAAGTCTCTGGGTATGGGTACTGCCAGAAGTTTTAATGCGAGGGGGGAAGGAACTAAGAGAATTTGGATAGTTTTTACCTCGTCCGAGCTCGTCTCTTCCTTGCCTCTGAGCTCGGGTAGGACATGGGTAGCAGTTCGGCGACTTCGTCGGTGCCTTCGTTGAGTGGGCCTAGTGTTGGTGCTGTTGACCTCCGTGTTGCCGAGCTCGATGGGCCCGGAATGTTGGTTTGCTGCTAGGGCGCTGAACCGGTTCTCCATGAGTGGGAACTCAGGCTTGGAGCGCCAAGGTGCTGACTTTGTGGGCGAGGTTTCTGACCCACCTGCGAGCTACAGGGCGGGGGTAATTCTTCTTTGCTTTCGGCCTGGGGATGAGGCCTGGCTATTAGGGGGGTTTTGGAGTTGGGAAGCTTCTCCTCTGTGAGGGCGTCCACCTTGAGGGGAGGCCTTAACCAACTTCGAAACAGGGTGACGGGGGGGAAGCAGTTGCTGGTTTAGGGGTAGCTGAGAGAACTGCTACTGATAATGGTGTTGGGAGAGGTGTAGTACCTGGTGTCGCTAGAGTTGATGCTGCTGGAATTGTTGCATTTGGGCTTGCATTGCCCGCATGCATTGCATTAGGTTGTCCAGCTGGTTCTGGCGGGTCGCCAGTGGGACAACAGTTGGTTCAGTGAAGGTTGTTTTGACAGGGAGTGGAAGAGGGGTGTTCAAGGCAGGAAGGTTCAGGGGCACCACTGCTTGTGGCGCATTCAAGTTGGGGATCCCATGCACTGAAAGAGGGATGGTGAACTGCCCGATGCACACCACGGGAACTTGGAGTTGCTCCCCGGTGGTGGTCGTTTCTGTTCCACGTCCGACATTGTTGGAGGAAGCCATGGGTGTTGGAGTTTTTTGGAAGAAGAGTAGGTAAGAGAGATTTAGAGGGAGGCTTTTAGAAGCGTTCCCACAAACGACGCCAATTGATGGTGTGCAATCTGGCCGGTCCTAGCTATCAACGATCTTGTCTCTGACTGGTGCAACGGGGAGCCTGAAACGGAGAAGATGAGGGAACTCCAGGGGGAACTCGGTGAGATAACTCCGAAGCTCAAGTTAGTATTCTCTCAAAGGCAAGATAAAGACCAGATGGCGCAAAGTTCAAATACCTTGTTGTTGGGGGTAGGGGGCCTTTTATAACCACTTAGCGCACTCACTCCAAGGCCTTTGTCAGGTCGGGTATGATTACTTCTATGTTTCTGCCAGTTCGGGTGTCATCCTTTCTGTTGGGACAGAACTGCCACTGCTCTTTGTCAGAGCCATCTCTGTAACTAGAGATGGCGGTGTCAGGTGGCAGTGGTAGGTGGTCGTTTGAAGTGTGGTTGTAAAGCGTCAGATCCCAATTCAGTCAGGTGTGCCACCCCTGGATATGAACTTCCTCGGTGTCAGGCATGGTACGGTTTGTTTAGTTTGGCATCCTGGAGGCGAAGTGCTAGAGTGGTGAGCGAGGTGAAGTCTTGAGTTCGGAGGTATGTCCTGAACTGCCATAGGGCAGGCCAGTTCGGTGAGGCATGTCCCGAACTACTATAAGGCAGGCCAGTTCGGTGAGGTGTGTCCCGAACTACTATAAGTCAGGCCAGTTCGGTGAGGTGTGTTCCGAACTGCTATAAGGCAGGCCAGTTCGGTGAGGTGTGTCCCAAACTGCTATAAGGCAGGCCAGTTCGGTGATGTGTGTCCCGAACTGCTATAAGACAGGCCAGTTCGGAGGTGTGTTCCGAACTGCCAAAGGGCAGGCCATTCGGGTTTGGCTCGGGGCCTAAGGGGAGAGTTCGGGTTCCTAGTAGTGAGTTCGGATTGCTGGTAGGTAGTTCGGACCACTGGTTCCTTCGTGCCTTAGGCACGCTGTTGTGTCGAGTTGTTGCCTTTGCCCCGCGTTGCATAATTACGAGGTCGGGCCAAATCTTCCTTCATCACTTTCCTTGAGTGGGAGATACCTTTTCATAGCCAAAGTTCCGTGTCCTAATCGGATTAGGCTTCCAGAGTTGCTGGGATGAGGTTAATCGTTGAGGTCTTTGGGATGAGTCCTAATCCCCAGTGGAGTTGTCCCCACCCATTCTTGTTCTTGGTCATGCTTATCTGCATGACGTGGAATCAATGTGGCTAGGAGAATAAGGTGGGGACTACGGAAGTAGCACAGCACGGTCATGGCCGTGGAATCAATGTCTGCCGCGTGATGGTAGAGAGGTGCTAACATGGTCAAGGTGACTGGGTGGCCACGTGGCGTCTAGAGCCAGTTCAACCATAACCCGAACAATTATATATATATATATATATATATATAGCTAAAAATGCATAAAATGAAAAAAAAATTGCATATTATCTAACATTCGTTGGCGACTAGCAAGAAGGATGTTGAGCAATGGTGTGAATCACCTAATACAGTTGCCATCAACTAACGAGAAGGATGTTGAGTACTAAGTATTTCCAGTGAATCACCCAAAGCCTGGATTCTTACAACCTAGAACCAAAAATGAAAAAAAAAATACTATCGACGTTAAGCACTGGCATCATTGGTAAATGGAGATGGAAAATCCCAAATAACTTGCTGCCCTTCTGCATCTAATCGGCAAGAAGATGTTAAGTACCAGTATCGCTAGTGAATTGCCAAAACCTAGATTTTCAGAACCTAGTGACCAAAAATGAAAAAAATATTGCCAAAGTTAAGCAGTGGCATACCGACAAATGGAGATGGAAAATCCCAAATAACTTGTTGGCCTTCTACGTCTAGCCAAAATTAATCTTCTCTTCATAAACCCTAGAATAAAGAGAAGAAGAGCCAAAGAGATAAAATGAAAAAGGGGGTTGGGCCAACTCTAGGACATGCTAGTAATTTTAAAATTTTTTAAACTTAAAATAAGGGAAAAATCAAGCGAAGTTAAAAGTGAAAACCATTGCCCGCTAACCGGGTCAAATAGTTTAACGGTTCGACTGTCTGGGTTGACGGTTTGTTGACACTATCAATGGTTTTTGGTGGAAGATTGGGTTTTACTAGAACTGGAACCGGAATATCGAGTAGGTGATAATTTAAACGGTTTGATCGTCTGGGCCAATGGCAAGTTGAAAACCTTGGTTTTATCTTTGTTTTCGTTTGGGGAGAAATTGGATTGATTTGGTTTTGATTTTTACAAGTGCACTTACCTAGGTAAATGTTTCCCTAGGTAACATTTACTTGGGTAAGTTCACTTATCCATGTTCTTTTGATTCCAAGATTCCTAGGTAAGTAATAGAATAACACTTTTACCCATAAAAAGCTAATATAAAAAATGGATAAAGTTATATCATTATTCTTTATAAAATTTTCCCCTAGGTGGGAGATATTTACCCACCTAGAAGATGAGTAAGTTTTACCTGGGTTTGGGTTTGACTTTAGGGTATCTAATACTTGATACCTGGTTTTATTTGACACAAGTACCTGTTCTCCATACCCGATTATAAACCCAACTAACATATATATAAATATATATATATAAGAAATAAAATATGTGATATGGTATAATATATAGTATAAAATCATTTATAATATATAATATATTAAGAGAATTTCCTTTTTTGTAAGTTAAGTTCTAATCCTTCAACCTTCATGTTTTTTGTTTACCCATTTACCCTTAAGGTTTAACAATTAAGAACAAGAGTCCAAGACCTATTGACAGGTAGCTTTTGGCTCTGTTTTGGATTTTTGGTTATTTGAAATTACAAACTTATTTGATTACCCTTTCTTTTATGTTACTTAGTTCAATTTATTTTTTGACTTATTCTATCTTGTTTTGCTCTTTTATATGGAAGGGTTCTATGTAATGTTGGTTCTTGTTTAATATTGTTGGTTGATAATAAACTTTGAAGAACATTTTTTATATACTTAATATTGAACCAAGGACTTAAGTATTGGTATCAAATATTGTGTTGGACAACTTGGGTATGGATGCGGATATAGATACACATGGATAATGACAAAAAATATGGAAATGCTTGGATACATTAGGGAAATGCATACAAATTTCATAAATACATTAATAACACTAAATTAAAGGTCAAGTATCCATAAATAATGCATATATATATTGATGATGTACATGAAAAAATATATTATAATTAATATAGCTGGATGCATAAATATCAAACAAAGCATATGAACCTATTATATTTATCCTAATTATTATATCAATTATTTTCTATTTTATCATTTTTACTTTTTAACATTAACAAAAAGGTTAATCAAGTATTAAATTCTCAAATATAAATTAAATTATCATTTAACAATTTATAAAAAATATATAATTTTTACTCAAAATAGATCAAATCTGTTAAATTTTCTAAGATATATCATGCAACATAATTTTTAATTATTAAAATTTGAACTTCTATAAATTTTTTGAAACTAAAAATCATTTTTCCATATAAATGTAAATTAGTGTCTTTGATAGATCCAATTTAATATTATATTCTTGAATATTTTATTTGTATAAATTTATTGGGATTAAAATCATCTTTTAATGTAAATTTGGATTTTATAGATTATTTATTCTATTTATTTATAAAATGATAATTATAAATATTATTTCTTTTAATTTTTAGTTAGAATTGTTAATCATAAACATGTATTGTTTGTTTAGATGAACACAAATAAAAATTGTTTTATTTCATTTAATCACACAAAAGGCGAGATGGCTTAGTGGCTTATAGTAGTGTTAAGAGTTTCGACGCTATCATTAATTCATTTCCGTTCAAATCACACTTTAAGTGTTAATAAACATGTTTTAGTAGAAAATGCTAATTAACTTTTCAAATCGGGTGGGATGGGTTTAACAGGTTTGGGACGAGATGACTTTGGAAAATTGAGAGGAAAAATTAGACGAATTTGAGATCAAAGGTACATAGGAAACTTTGGAAATGGATAGGGCAATTTGCACGAATACCCTACCCATTGATCAACTTTCCTAAGCTTTTTTTTTAACCCCATTCTTTACACCTAGTGGAGAGGGGCCACTAATAATTTTATACCTTCATAGAAAGCAATGGGGGGACTTAAATACCTTACCTCAATAATTTGTACAATGCAAAAATAATAACTCATAAAGTAACATCTATCCTTTGCAGAACTACTGTAATCTAAAGTGTGGAATAAATAAACTATCATTGAATAAACAAAATCTACAGGAGACTAGGAGTCCTAATTTAAAAGAAAAGATATAGCTGTTTTGTTGATAACAAGTA
Source organism: Nelumbo lutea (assembly GCF_056320005.1). Taxonomy (NCBI): domain Eukaryota; kingdom Viridiplantae; phylum Streptophyta; class Magnoliopsida; order Proteales; family Nelumbonaceae; genus Nelumbo; species Nelumbo lutea. The sequence goes on along the minus strand of NC_142689.1, from coordinate 52,469,704 downwards.
TAATTGGCCAGTGAATCTGCTATTGAGTTACCTTCCCGGAGGGTGTGAACGAATTGTATCTGCATGTAATCCAAATTACTAAGAATTCCATTTAATGTAACCGCCAAGATACCTTGCACTTATGATTCAGTATGTCAATAGCAAGTTAGCAACCTTAGAATCACACTCTATGACCCACATTTTCAATATTCATCTCCCTAGCTAGCTGGAGTGCCTATCTATCTATCTATATATCTATCTATCTATCTACATATATATATATATATATATATATGTATATATATATATGTCAGCATAGCTCTCCTTGCAGGAAATCCCCTTCCTAATTTTCTGTTTTTTTGAATTTTTTATTTTTTTAATTCCACATAATTACCCATTAAACCAATAAGGAAATCAAATATACTTAACCATTTCTAACAACCATAAAGCTTTTCAAATGTTCAGCCAATTGGCACCACTTTCCCCCACTTCCTCCTAAATTGTCTCTAATTCCTATTTATCTCCTAAATTATCTCTAACTCCTATTTATCTCTTAAATTATCTCTAATTTAGTAGAGAGATTCTCTCTTAAACTATTTCTAATTCCTATTTATCCTCTCCCTACTTCTTATCTATATCTATTTAAATGTTATAACGAAATTATATACTAAATTTAAAATATTTATTCAAAACACAAAAAAATAATATATTTAATAAAATTCATATTATTAATAATTCAATATTTTTACAAAATTCATCATGAAATTATGTAGTAACAATATAAATTATAATTTTACAAATTCTTCAGTAATAAAAATTTAACATTAAAAAATAAAACATTATTTAAATATTTCAATAACTAAAAATATTAAATAAAAACATAAAAAATATCTAAATAATATAATGAAATATTCAATATCACGTAATAAAATTAAAATAAATAAAATTCAAATAATGAAAATTTTTAAATATTTTACATATCATTTAAATATACATATATATACATATATATTTACATATCATTTAAATAGCTCTCCTTGCAGGAAATCCCCTTCCTAATTTTCTGTTTTTTTGATTTTTTTATTTTTTTAATTCCACATAATTACCCATTAAACCAATAAGGAAATCAAATATACTTAACCATTTCTAACAACCATAAATCTTTTCAAATGTTCAGCCAATTGGCACCACTTTCCCCCACTTCCTCCTAAATTGTCTCTAATTCCTATTTATCTCCTAAATTATCTCTAACTCCTATTTATCTCTTAAATTATCTCTAATTTAGTAGAGAGATTCTCTCTTAAACTATTTCTAATTCCTATTTATCCTCTCCCCACTTCTTATCTATATCTATTTAAATGTTATAACGAAATTATATACTAAATTTAAAATATTTATTCAAAACACAAAAAAATAATATATTTAATAAAATTCATATTATTAATAATTCAATATTTTTACAAAATTCATCATGAAATTATGTAGTAACAATATAAATTATAATTTTACAAATTCTTCAGTAATAAAAATTTAACATTAAAAAATAAAACATTATTTAAATATTTCAATAACTAAAAATATTAAATAAAAACATAAAAAATATCTAAATAATATAATGAAATATTCAATATCACGTAATAAAATTAAAATAAATAAAATTAAAATAATGAAAATTTTTAAATATTTTACATATCATTTAAATATTTAAATAAAAAATATATTTAACATGACAAAATTTTAAATACTTAAAATAACGAAATTATGTAATAAATTTAAGAAAAATCCTAAAAGTAGAAAAATAATTATAGTATAATTCATAATATTCATATTAATAATAATTTAATATTTTACAAAATTAATAACGAAATATGTAATAATATTATAATTATAATTTTATGGATTATTAAATTAAATAAATTATTAACATTTTAAGAACTTAAATAACAATATTATTTCAATAACTAGATAATATTGTAAATAACTAATTTCACTTATATCAATTAATAATTATAGAAAATAACTATCAAGAACTTATATTTATTAGTAATAATTTTACAATAGTAGTGTATATTCATTATATATTTATATATACTATAATTAATATTTATTTTATTTTCAGTAATTATTTATTGTCTTTTATAAATATGCTTTCAATAGTTATTTATAAATCTATTTTTTATTTTTTATTTAATAGAAAATTATCAATAACTATTGGAGATTAAACAACTATTATTTAACTTTTGAAATTTAATTTATCATATTTATTGTATTTTTGTTATAAATTTATTTTTAGTAATTATATATTTTTGTAATTTATAGATTAATACTTATTGGAGATTAAACTATTATTTGGGATTACACTTTTTATTGACTAATTTAGTATATCTTTAGTATTTTTTATTGTTGAAGGGTGATTTGACCCGATCTATGAAATAGTAACACGTGGACACTGGCCCGATGTAAGCGACAGCTCAGCATCGTGGTCCGGTATAGCTAAGTAACAAGCCCCTAAAGCAGCTCGCCATGACGCAAGCTCCCGGCTCCCCGAGCTACCCCTAAAGGAATATTTCGAGGCAACTTCAGCTCGCAAACTAAGAAAACCAACTTGCCCGAACTCCCAAGCGAACAAGAAGTCCTGAAGAATAGTTTACTAATGGCACTCCTGAAGCATTCCTAACTCGATACAAAGCAGCTCGCGAATGGATCACACGAGCATTCCGCAGGAAGCTTCTATCTGACAGGCCGTACCAGTCAGACAGCGTCATATCACCTACTGACGGCGTAGTCCCTATCTTTTCAGTAGTCTGCACCCACGTCTCTCAGTAGGTGGAGGCGTGCCTGCCACCTTGGAGACGTGTCACTTGCCCAGGTAAGGAGTACGCCCCAACGACCACCTGCGCAGCCCTGACAGATAACGGCTGTGGCAGGAGATCTGGTGGCGGTTATGCCCAATCCCCCAAGGAGCGCCCCTATAAAAGCCCTTAGAGCAGAGGAGAAACTTCTTCTGAAAATATAGACTAAAACATCTCTTGAGTACAGGAACACTGTGCGACCTACACTCTTAGCCCTTGTTTTTCCTTTCATTTCCCCTACATAGTACTAACTTAAGCATCGGAGTATTCCCACCGGTAAAACCCCCGGGAATCCTTCCTTTCATTTTCTCAAGTCTCGCCCGTTGCTAGCAAGGAGCCAGTCAGCGGTAAGCTAGGAGTGCCTGGATCACGCTACATCATTTGGCGTCGTCTGTGGGAAACGCTTCAAAAGGACTTTCTCTCTAAGCTTCTTCAGTCCTTTCTTCTTCCTTGAAATAGTCCAACGCTCATGGCCTCCTCGAGCAACGTAGGATGAAGCACGAAGATGGATAACTCCAGGGAATACTCCCAGCTTCCTATTGTCTGTATCGGACAGTTCACCGTCCCCCTCTCAGCGGATGGAATCCCCAGCTTAAGCGTACCTCTCACAATAGCACCTGTCATCGCCTCACTTCCTGCTATAGTCGGGACAACCTTCACTGAACCTTCGGTCGTGCCCCCAGCGGCCAACCCGAACCAGCTGGAGGACCTGGTGCAGTGCATGAGGGCCATGTAGGCTCAAATGCAATAGTTCCAACAACTTCAACTCTACCAACAGCACGTACTGCATCAGGTCTCCTAGTACCAATACCAGCAGCATTTCCCCCAGCTGCCCCAACCTCAGCTTCAGTAGCCTTAGCTCTTGCCTCAGCACCAAGCTTTGCAGCAAGCCAGATCTCGCCACCAGAACGAGCACTCCGGCCGAGGAGAGGCCCCCCAAAACCTCCCAAAATGCCAGGCCTCCCCCACGGCAGACGGGAGAGACCGGCTACCCTGATCTCGTCGCGGGTGGACAGGTTAGGAGGACCTCGGTCGGGTAGGTCTATGTTGCCCCAGCAGTCGAAGCTTGGAACCCCAATCCTAGAGAACCGGTTCGAAATCCTAGCAACAGACTCTAGGCAGGCTCCTTCTATCCACAGCCAACACTAGCGGACCGAGCTACCCCCGGCACAAATAGTCTTGGATAGCATGGAAGTGAGCAGCACAAATGCCGAGCCCGTCAGGAAGCAGAAGCGCCGACGTCGAGCTCACCAGTCTGTCACCCACAATTTGCCCGAGCCCATGGGCAAAGAAGAGGTATGCTCGGCCGGAGCCAAAGCTCCCCTTCTTTCAGTTCCGTCCCTCACGTCTTCCAAACTTTTGGCAGTCCCGATGCCCAAGGATTTCAAACTCCCTCCTCTTGATAAGTACAACGGGTCATTCGACCCGAATGATCACGTAGATGCCTTTCAATCACAGATGCAGCTAGCGCGAGCCAGCGAGTCGTGCATGTGCGTGGCCTTCTCTACTACTTTTAAGGGAGCAGCCCGCGCGTGGTACCGATACTTGGCACCTAGGTCAATCAGAAGTTGGGCGCAATTCGCACAAGCCTTCACGTCGCACTTCGTCACCAGCAAGCGGTGCCTGCGAACTGAAGAAAGCATCTTCAACGTAACACAAAGGGAGGGAGAGTCCATCAGGAGTTATATCAAGCGGTTTAATGACGCTTGTATGTAGATACCATGTCGGGATCCCGCTGTACACCTGGCAACGGCCAAGAAGGGCGTGAAGCATAAGGAGTTCAAGTGCTACATGGTCGTCAACCAACCCGCGACCACAACCGAGTTTCTAAAGCTGGCGAATAAATTCATAGCCACTGAAGAAGATATCAACCAGAAGGGGGAGGGCACATCAGAAAAAAGGAAAAGGGAAGAGCCATCCCTTCAAGCAGACACCGGAAGAAAGAAGGGATTGCGAAGCCGGGTTAATTGTTTTGAGCTCTTGCACCAGATCGAGCTTATTACACCCCACTGAACGCAAAGAGGGCTAAAATCCTGATGGCAATGAAGGATGCCCTGTATGTGAAGTGGCCACCCCATTTGAAGGGGAACCCCAATGAAAGAAATAAGAGTTTGTATTGTAGTTTTCACAAAGACCATGGTCACAACACCAAAAGCTAGAAAAACCTCTATGACAATAATAATAATAATGACAATAATAGTAGAGCAGGTCGGCACGGGGAGCACAGTAGAGACACTCCGGAATCCAGCAGCAGGCCGGCCGAACAACCGTAGAGGCAGCCTTCGGAGGAGAGGCCAGTTCGAGGAACCGTCCACATGATAGTGGGAGGCTCGATTGTTGCCGGTGTTAGACAGTTTTGTATGCCCATAGCTTCAATCAAAATTGATGATCTTTATGAGTTTATTGTAAATGAATAAAATTGCATATTTGATTCATGTTCCCTTGGTATGTTTCTATGTAATACCCTTAAACTGGACACTTATTGAGACTTGTGTTAGTTTAGAATGTTCACAGCTAGTGGGTCGGTCTGGGGAGACCTATCCTGACAAGAAGAGAGAATTCTGCAGCCTGCGAATACTCTCGTGCCGCCTCCCTGCTCTTGTCGCCCTGTTTGCCAGTTCGATCTCCAGTTGTCGGAGAAGTCAAGATTGGATCTTGACATCAGTTCTTTGAGAAAGGATTGAAAAGGAAGCTGTGCTCACGTACCATTCTACTGATTCTTGCGAAGGACAGAGTTCTTGGGGAAGAACACTGCTGATTCTACTCCATCCTGCACTGTGCCATCTTAAGTGGGAGCAGTCTTTGGATCCTTCCTTGGGCGTGAACATCTTTGTTGGGAGATTTTACTTCTTCGTATCAGGTATTATTCTCTCCCATTCCTTTTGGTTCAGATCTGGTTCAGTTTAAGGTTCAAGATTTATCATTGAAAATATGATTTTCTAAATAGGGAATGTGATTCCCAGTTGAAGGGAGAGGAAAAATTTTTGAAATTCGCCCCTTATTCCGCAATCTGTGGGCGTCCATGTGATGGATCTCTCATCCTTTTAGTGGTATTAGAGCCCAGGTTCAAATCTTGAACCATTCTGTTTCAGATCTGAACCTGCGCAATTAGGGAGAAGGCGTTCTACCCAATTTGCGCATATTTCATTTTTGGGAAATTTGCTCCCAAAACAAATGGGCAAATAATCTAAAATTAATTTTAAATAAATCTGATTGTTATTTAGAACTGTTCTTTATATTTTTCTTGATTTATGGGTTGTTCGTACAAGAGGACATCGAATTCTTGGTTTGCGCAGGGAACCTGCGATTTTGCAGTTCTTGATTTATTTTGGGTCTGTAAATATTTTTTTATTTTCTAGACTCAATGTATAGGTATTCGATCTGATGTAATTATTAATAGAAATAGGATTTCTATTTATTTTTATTTTGGATCGAAGTTGGCGGCGCAGAAAAGGAGATTTCGCAGATGAGAGAAATGATATATGCGATTTGCAGTTTGTGAAACTGCATTCTGTGATCTAACCTCTGTTTTGCAGGAAGGATTGTGCGAACAGCCCTGTTTGACTGATTCTTGTTTTTCCTTTTATCAGTATTTAATTTCAGATTATTTTCTTGAATTAAGGATTTAATTAAAAATCAAACTCTAGACCCATTCGAACCAAGATTGGTTCAAAACTGTTTGGACCAATTCTAGGGTTTAATCAAGGCTGAAAGTCAGCCCTAATTTCCCACTAATGGGCCTAAGGATTGATATTTAATTAAATAGCTAATTCGGCTCAGCCTGTAAAGGCCCAGTTTTAAATAGTTAAAACTGCAAAAGCCCATTTTAAAGGATAAAGCTATATGGGCCGAACTGGGTAACCCTAATTCAGCCCATATACCTAGATAATATTAATGGTTAATATTATGGAATTTTAACGGGCTTCCAATGTGCCTTATAGATAATTAATTGATTGGATCAATTTATCCCTGCATGTGATGTATGGATGTGTGATGTGCTGCGTACATGGGCCATAAGTACTTGGCCCATGCTCATTCGACAGTGGCTCTTGCGCACACCATGGCTGAATGCACATCATTGCCATGGTATCCCTTTTGGTCATTGGATGACTTCCCTCAGTGGTGGGCCCCACACCTCATCAAGACGTTACGTGCGGAACCCTAGCCGATTCAAGGCCCACCGAAATTTGGCTTTATGAAAGTCAGTGGGAGCCACTTTGGTTTGACCTAAATCAAACTAAGGCGTAATTTTGTTCCCTCCAGCTAATATGAGTGCATGTGATAGGGAGATTCATATGATGATCTAAAGGCCTTCCATCATTAGCATGAGGATGGGTCTTTCAGTAATGAGGAAACGCACCAGAAAATGGGCTATCCATTTGCTGTTGGGCTTGTCTGAGTGTTTCATAAGATGATAGGGGCGTCATAGACCGATGTGGGAGGGGCTTCACCAGAAAATGGGAACTCTCTCACGGTACCTTGGCGTTCACGAATATGATGGGTAAGCCCTCACTGGACAGAAAGGTTTACCTGAAAACGGCTCTGAACTTTGTCTGACAGAGGCCAAAGGGAAAACTCATATGATGAGTGGATGTGATCCTTCACAGAAAGGTGGTGGGGTTATGCAGCTAAAATAGTTGGCTCCATGCACCCTATGTGATTTCCCACATTTCCAGGGACAACCCGTAGTCTCCGTCACTAAGAGAGGAGGGAAATCTCAGAGACGAATAAATGGAAATGGATCGTAGATTAAAATCCATATCTATGAAATGAACATAAATCAAATTAGGTTGTGGACTGATGTTTGCTCTTTTATCAGAAAATGGCAAACGGATCTTTTGCAAAACTGTTGATGACAACAAGTTGAAGGGCCCAAACTATGCTGACTGGTACAGGAACCTTATGTTGGTCCTAACTTCTGAAAAGCTGGACAAAGTGGCAAAGAATCCTGTCCCGGAGCGTCCAGGTGATAGGGCTTCTGAGGCCCGAAGGAGAGACTATCAAGAATGGGAGGAGAAAAAACTCCCTAGCCCGGTGTTACATCATTGCCTCCTTAGACAACCCGATACAGAGGCAGTTCGATCATATCGGCAGTTCGATCAGATCAAACTTGCCAAAGACATATTGGACAGTCTCAGGACAATGTATGAAGAGCAGAATCGTTCTACTCGACAAAAGGTCTTGAAACAGTTCATTACCGCACAAATGTCCAAGGGTCAACAAGTTCACGACCATTGTCTTTTGATGATGGGATACATCAACGAACTGGAGGCTCTTGGATCCGGGCTGAACCTTGCAACCCAAATAGATGCTATCCTTAACTCTTTGCCTCCTTCCTTTAATCCGTTCATCATGAACTATAACATGAACAAGCTGAATGTCAGCTTACAAGAGCTCAGCAATATGTTGCAAAGAGCTGAAGAACTGATTAGAAAGGATGAGCCTGTAGCCATGATTGTTGAAGCTGGCAAGACAGGCAAGAGAAAGAGGAAGGCAAAGAAGCCTCAGAAGAAAGCCGCTAAGAGCAAGAAGTAGAAGAAAGACAAAGCATCGGATGCCTCACTTCTGCAAGAAGACCGGCCATTGGAAAAGGAACTGTCATGCCTACCTGGAATCCAAGAAAAGTAACTTCGAAACTTGTGTTATAGAAACCAATTTGTTGGTAGCTTCTGCATCCTGGTCTATTGAATCCGGGGCTTCAACTCATGCTTGTAACTCACTGCAGGGGTTCAAGGTAAGCAAAAGGCTGAGTGAAGGAGAAGTCACACTCTTCTTGGGGACTACTGCAACTGTTGCAGCCGCGGCCATAGGAACCGTGGAATTAATTTTTAGAGAATGAACAATTGTACTGAAAGACTGTCTTTATGTGCAAAATTTAAGGAGAAATTTGATTTCTGTCTCAAAACTATGTGTAGATGGTTATTTTGTCTTCTTTAGTAGTACGATTACTATTAAAAGAAACAACAGATTCATCGCATACGGGGAACTGGAGAACGGTCTCTATGTTCTACATCCTTCTCTAGAAACTAACATAACCGAAACTACGTCGGCTGAAATCCCTAAGAAGAGAGCTCGTGATATAGTTAATCCCACGTGTCTGTGGCATTATCGACTTGGCCACATCGGTGTTGACCGAATCACAAGGTTGGTAAAGGATGGTCCTTTGGATTTTCTGACTGCTGAAGATCTTCCCACTTGTGAGCCTTGCCTACAAGGCAAGATGATGAAACGACCATTTAACGGTAAGCATGAAAGATGTACGGGCACACTTGACCTAATACATACTGATGTATGTGGTCCCCTGAGTGTTAGGACATGAAATCGACACGTGTATTTCATCACCTTCACAGATGATTTTTCACGATACGGTTACGTGTACCTAATGAGACACAAGTCTGAATCCTTTGAAAAGTTCAAAGAGTTTAGACAAGAGGTCGAGAAACAGTTAGGGAGAGAAATTAAGGCCCTTTGATCAGATTGAGGTGGCGAGCATCTCTCTGACGAATTCAGAGACTACTTAAAGTACAATGGGATAGTATCACAATTAGCTCCTCCAGCTACACCACAACTTAATGGTGTTTCGGAGAGGAGGAATAGGACCTTATTGGATATGGTCCAGTCGCTTCTCATACACTCAGAGTTACCCACATCCTTTTGGGGTTACGCATTAGAGACTGCGATTTATGTGCTGAATCGGGTTCCAACCAAATCGGTTCCGAATACTCCATATGAACTTTGGACCGGAAAGAAACCAAGTGTCAGACACTTGAAGATTTGGGGTTGTCTAGCACATGTTAAAAGAACGAGTGCAGACAAGTTGGAATCCAAGACCAGCCGTTGCCTATTTGTAGGCTACCCAAAAGGCTCTGTAGGTTACCTATTCTATGACCCAAGTGAGCAGAAAGTGTTCTGCAGTCGTAATGCGCAATTCTTGAAAACCCACTATATCTTGGACACCCATCGTCAGGAAGTTGTTCTTAATGAGGAGAGCTCAGGAGTAGTGGGAGATGTCCCACAAGTTCCAGGTAGTGACCAACCTAGAAGATCTACTCAGGTATCCAGGCCACCAGTCCGTTATGGTTATGACCAGGATAGTTACCTGGTGGAAACCTTGACTAGTGAGGAGGATCCCGTGACTTACACGGAAGCTATGTTTTGACTCTGGAGGCCATGAGAGCAGAGATGGACTCAATGGAGACCAATGGAGTCTGGACTCTAGTAGATCCGCCCTCTGGGGTAAAAGCAATCGGTTGCAAATGGATTTACAAGAGGAAGAAGGGCCCGATGGTAAGGTTGAGACATTCAAGGTTCGTCTGGTGGCGAAAGGGTACACTCAGAAAGAGGGCATCGATTATGAAGAAACCTTTTTGCCTGTGGCCATGCTTAAATCCATTAGGATCCTGTTAGCTGTAGCAACATACCATGATTATGAGATTTGGCAAATGGATGTCAAAACTGCATTCCTGAATGGAGATCTTACTGAAGATATCTATATGCAGCAGCCGCAAGGCTTCATTGCTGCAGGTCAGGAAAACATGGTATGTAAACTTAATAGATCCATTTATGGACTTAAGCAAGCTTCTAGAAGTTGGAACATCTGTTTTGACTCTGCCGTCAAATCGTTTGACTTCGAGCAGAATCCGGATGAACCCTGTGTCTACAGGAAGTACAGTGGAGATAAGGTTGCCTTCTTGGTTCTGTATGTAGATGACATTCTACTCATTGGGAATGATGTAGGTATGTTAACTACGATGAAAGTATGGTTATCACAACATATCTCCATGAAAGATCTTGGATAAGCCTCCTATATACTGGGTCTTCGACTCTATAGAGATAGATCGAAGCAAATGTTCCTTTCAGGCACGGAGTCACTCTCTCCAAGAAAATGTCTCCCAAGACTTCTGAGGAGATTGATGGCATGAAAGACGTTCCCTGTGCACTCGTCCTGACATAGCTCAGGCAGTGAGTGTAGTAAGCAGATTTCAGGCCAACCCAGGGCAGGAGCATTGGATTGCTGTGAAAAACATACTTAAGTACCTCCGAAGGACAAAAGAGTTTTGTCTAGTATTCGACGGTAGCTCACTACAGATCCAAGGGTATACAGATGTCGATTTCCAGTCAGACCCAGATGATAGAAAATCTACATCTAGATATGTTTTTACGATAGGATCGTGTGCTGTTTGCTAGAAAAGCAGCAAACAGGGGTCCACTACAGACTCCACAACCCAAGCCGAGCGCATCGCCGTAAGTGAGGTTGCCTTATGAATGAAGGTGTTCATTCATGAATTTGGAATTCAGCACATCACCCATTCCATTGTTGTATGACAACAATGGACCTACGGGAGGATGATAATAAGAGGTAGCATCAGCGGAGAATGTGGTAGACCCATTGACTAAGCCACTGACACAGAAAGTGTTTATGAAACACGTGGAAAGTATGGGACTCCGGCTAGTACCTGATTGGACCTAAGTGCAAGTGGGTGCTGTTAAACAGTTTTGTATGCCCTTAGCTTCAATCAAAATTGATGTACTTTATGAGTTTATTGTAAATGAATAAAAGTGCATATTTGATTCATGTTCCCTTGGTATGTTTTTGTGTAATACCCTTAAACTGGACACTTATTGAGACTCGTGTTAGTTTAGAATGTTCACAGCCAATGGGTCGGTCTGGGGAGACCTATCCTGACAAGGCTGACACTGTGGTGCCATCAAGTTGGTTGAGGTGGCTTGTCTCAGCTACTGGGGTGAGACCCTAGGCACATACAGTGTGAGATTAATTGAATCTTTGAACTGGACCAAATTTCCAGTATTGCCCTGGACCTTGGAGATTGATGGGCAAAACTGGAAAGTTACACCCGACCCCTAGACTTGATTATGAAACTATACTAGGTGTCGGATCGGGGTGTCTTTGATGTACCAATCAGTGAGATCCTTAGCGGGGCTCAAAACCTGGGTATGTTGGGACAATCCAAGAATTCATCTGAGTGGGTGATCATAGTGACAGGATCAGCCCCTTTGTCGGACAAAGGTAATGATCGGGGATGCGCTCTCATTGTTGGAAACCAAGACTGCCAGTAGCCGATTTCAACCGTTGATATTTGTTTTGCAAAGTATATTTTATATGAGATATAAAAGTATATATATATTATGGTTTCTAAAATGTTTGCAAAAGGTTTTAATTCCTGGGATCCATATAAGTGGAGAGTGCAACACTGTTCCTTGCAGCCGAGGGAGAGGTCCTCTCTTGTCGGGCAGTGTATGATCATTAAGGGCTGAGAGGTTAAGTGTAAGACCATTGAGGATAATATCTGATGGGCTAATCTTGCATCTGCCCACAGTCCCTGGGTGTTGCAAGGTGGCTTGGCCCACGGACCACTTAGGGTAAGTGTTGGGCCCATAGAGCCAATTTGATGGGTTTCACGGGGTGCACTGTCTTTAACAGTGTATTCGACCAAGCCTTGTAACAAAGGCTGGGCCGAACCCATGTGGCTGATGTGTAGATCAATGCTTGGGTCCCACGCCATACAAGGAAGCCCAACTGGGCATCAGTTAGGAAGGTTGAATGAGCACATAAGCTTAATGGGCCTAAAGCCCATTTCGAACTGGGCTATTTATTTAGTTATTTAAAGGGGCGAATTCTGAGATGGATTAGCAGATAGGATAGGGTCTTAATCCTATCCACTCAGGGAGTCCAGATCTGAATGTGATTCAGATCTAGAAACCTCCTAATGGAATTAGGATATAGTTAATTTAATATGCAGATAAGATAAGGGTTTATCCTTATCACTAGAAGAGAAGGCTGATCCAAATATGATTTGGATAAGCACCTCCTAATGGTATGAGGAGCTGATCTTTTAAGTTAACAAAAAGAAGGAGGAGGCGGCAGCCTTGAGAGAGACCAACAAGAAACACATCAGATGCTCTTTAGTGCTGAAATCAAGAAGAGAGAATTCTGCAGCCTGCGAATACTCTCTTGCCGCCTCCCTGCTCTTGTCGCTCTGTTTGCCAGTTCGATCTCCAGCTGTGGGAGAAGTCAAGATTGGATCTTGACATCAGTCCTTTGAGAAAGGATTGAAAAGGAAGTTGTGCTCACGTACCATTCTACTATTTCTTGCGAAGGACAGAGTTCTTGGGGAAGAACACTACTGATTCTGCTCCATCCTGCACTGCGCCATCTTTAGTGGGAGCAGTCTTTGGATCCTTCCTTGGGCGTGAACACCTTTGTTGGGAGATATTATTCTCCGTATCATGTATTATTCTCTCCCATTCCTTTTGGTTCAGATCTGGTTCAGTTTAAGGTTCAAGATTTATCCTTGAAAATATGATTTTCTAAATAGGGAATGTGATTCCCAGTTGAAGGGAGAGGAAAAATTTTTGAAATTCGCCCCTTATTCCGCAATCTTTGGGCATCCATGTGATGGATCTCTCATCCTTTCAGCGGGTTGCACCTCAGTAGCAGCTCGGACGTTAGTTCGTGAGGCCGCTCGGGAAGAGCAGAACCCCCCAAAGCGGCCGAAGACGGGAAACCCCATTTTCTTCACAGAAGATGATGCGCGAGGGGTCCATTATCCCCATGATGACACACTCGTGATAAAGCTAAGGATTAACGACTTCGAGGTCAGGCGTGTACTCATGGACTCAGGCAGCTCGGTCGACATCCTCTTTAAAGCTGCGTTCGACCAGCTTCAGTTGTAGAGAAGTGATTTGAGGCCTACGAACATCCCTTTAGTGGGCTTCAGCGGAGAGGAAGTCCGCCCCCTTGGGAAGATAACAGTACCTGTAGAGATCGTCACGTGGCCTTGTGTGGTCATACTCGAACACAACTTCCTGGTGGTAGCGACCCCCTCTCCCTACAATGCCATTATAGGTCGACCGATCACCCATGTTCTACGGGTGGTGGTCTCCACTTACCACTTGGCTATGAAATTCCCAACAGATTTCGGCGTGGGAGTAGCACGGAGTGACCAGCTCGAGTCCCGCAAGTGCTACATTGCTGCCCTAAAGGGAAAAACCAAGGTGGCCGATGACATCGAACTGGAACGACCCATGGAGCAAGGCGAAGAGTGAGCTGCGCCCACGGAGGAAACAGTCGCAGTCCCGACCTCAACAACAGACCCAGCTCGGATGCTCCAGATTGGTGCTTCCATCCAGGAGCCCCTACGATCCGAACTGGTAAGTCTTTTACTTTAAAATTTAGATATTTTTGCATGGTCCGCGGCAGAAATGCTCGGTATAGACCCTGGACTCATAACTCACAAGCTGAACACTGATCCTATAGTTAGGCCCATTAGACAGAAGAAACGCAACCTAGCCCCGGAACAATGGAAATTGGTCGACGAGGAAGTCGAGAAGCTCCTCGTGGTGGATTTTAGAACCGTACCTCTCGGCGAGCGACGAAGTGGTCAGTTCGGTACTAATAAAGGAAGTAGATCGGATCCAATGATCAATCTATTATGTTAGTAAGGTATTGCAGGGAGTAGAAACGAGATACCCGAAGATGGAGAAGCTAGCATTCGCATTGATAATTGCAGCTCGGAAGCTTCACCCATACTTCCAAGCTCATACTGTTATCATCCTTACCGACAAACCTCTGAGACAAGTCTTTCTTAAGCCCGAGGTCTCTAGCCGATTAATGAAGTGGGCCATTGAGCTCAGTGAGTACGACCTCCAGTACAAGCCACGAACTGCCATTAAGGCCCAAGCCTTGGCAGATTCAGCTCAAACCTGTATAGCTGATGCATATCAAACACTTGCTAAGACCTGAAAATTGGGTCTGCAATGTTTGGTATTGCAAGCTATTCGGCCCATACAACTTTTGTAGAAATCTGAAATCAGGTCTGCTAACTGTTGCACTATAGCAGCCCTGCTACAGATCTGAATGCTAAAAGAAATACTTAGAAAGTGCTAATTTTTCTTAAATATCTGAGGCATAACAATTATTCAATCCAAACATACACCTCCTTAGCTAATGTAGCTCGGTTACAAGTGGGTAAAGCCAAGAATTCAGTCCACCCAGAATTCATAGTATGCTCTGTATCAGTTCAGTCCACACATCATATCAACTACATTTCAGATTTGAATTTCTCTCATTCCTTGCTATCCATTCACCCTTGAGGCAGGTTGGATGTATCATAGGGTGGATTGGGGTAGTGATGGCACCCAATTCACCTTAAACTTGCATCGGTTCAGATCTGAGTTCAGAGGAATTCAGATATGAACTGAGCAGATCTGTAATAGCAGAATTCAGATCTGAACTCAAGTCTGAGTTTGGATCTGAATTCTCAATTGCCTTACCTTCAGTTATTGCTACCAAATTGTTTTTGGGGAATAGCAGAAGTGCCCTAGGGTGAATTGGGGTGGTGATGACACCCAATTCCCCTCAAAATTTCATCAGTTCAGATCTGAGTTCCTCTGAACTCAGATCTGAACTGTTGCAGATCTGCAATAGCAGAATTCAGATCTGAACTCAGATCTGAGTTTTGATCCGAATTCTCAATTGCTCCTTTGGTTGTTCAAAAGATCTCCCCCTTTTTTCTTTCATTTGTTTTTTTTTTTTGTTTTTGTAACGAAAGAAAAGAATAATAAAATCTGAAACACAAGCAACTCTTTTCGGCTGAGGGCTGCAGATCTGAAATCTACTGATCTGAGTGCCGAATGCAACTCAGATCTGCAACACTCATGTTTATGTGAATTTTTTTTCTTTTTCTTTATTCTTTTTGAAAGGAACAACACCAAGATTGAATAGAAATCAAATATGCCTTTATTAAAATGAAACCGAAACCAGAAAAAGAAAGTAATCTACTTAAGAAAGAAGAAACATAACTACAGTAGTACAGCAGTTGCAGTCCAAGCTGAAATGAAAAAGTTAGCAAATTAACCAAACTATGAATGCAATGCTGAATGAGATCAGATTAAGAATGCTCAATGTTTCCTAATATTGTTTCTCTAAATCCCCGGCAACGGCGCCAAAAACTTGATGTGTGGCTCATTGTGACACTAGCAAGTGCACTAGCCGTTCAAGTAATAAAGTAGTGAGTGAAGTATCGTTCCCACGAGGATTTAGGAAACAATTACCAATACTAAATTGAACATTTCTTATCTGATCAACAAATAAATCAAAACTCTAATGAAAGCTAAGAAATCCTAAATTAAAATCTATCTAAATCATTGGCCCAATTGCCTTCAATTCAGGTTAGAAGAGTAAGCAGTAAATGTCAATCTCAGAATTCAGCAATCTATCAATTTGGATCATTCGAATGAATCATGATTGAGCCTTGGTTTGGTGAAACCCCAAGGTCATGAACAGCCTCTCTCAAGCGCATGTTCATCCTATGCATGAGTGACGGTTCTTCTATCTCTAGCAAGAATCTAATCCCCATGCATGCATTTCTTCAAACACTTCTAAGGCATCAATTCAAATCTGAATTGATCACCAACTGAATTGTGCAAGTTATCTCTAACCTTGCACTCAATTCAGTTCTTGAATAGTAGATCTGAATTCTTAGAGTCTCTCTCAAGCACTCTAGGAATTCCAAGCTGTATATTAATTCGCCCAATCTGAAATTTGCAGATCTGAATTCTCTTTCAAGCAATTCAGATCTTGCAATCTCAGATCTGAGAATTCAGATCTGAGTTTTGAAGGTTAGTTGGCCGAATTGATCTGCAATCACACCCTTATTCAAGAAACTTCAAGTACAATGCATGACCATTTGAATGAATCAAAAAGAATTAGATTGCTGAACTGAAATTTTACAAGCTGAAATACATCAAGGAAGAATGGAAACAAGGAGAAAGAAGAAAGAACATATAACTAAGTAACTGAATTCAAATCAAAAGAGAATGAAACTACAAATGATTTATTACAAAAAATCTTTGAATCACAATCCCTCAATTCGAACTCACCTTCTTCTTCTAGCTTGCTTGTCTTGAACTTCCTTCAGCCCTTCTTCTTCTTCTTCCTTGCGCCTAGCCTTCTTCTCTTCTCTTCTCTCAAGGTGGCCGAACCTCTAAGAGTGGGAGAGCCTTTCTCTCAAGCAATTGAACAACTTTCTCCCCTCCTAGAGGCCTCCTTATATAGTTTTTCAAGGGGGCTCTTGCCCCTTCTTGAAGCCTCTAGAATGGGGTGTATTACACCCCTCATGAACCTTCTAGAGTGCTCCCTCCTTCTCTTCAAGAAACTCCTAGAAGTTGCCGCCCCTAGCTCCCTTTGGGCTGCTATTTGGGCTACAACTTAGCTTGCTTTTGAGCTCATGTGGGCTACACTCTAGGCTGTTATTTGGGCTAAAAATGGGCCTTCCTTGCTGGGCCGAATTCTCCTCATAGCTAGGCTTTATTTTCTTGGGTTTTCTCAAGGAATTCACTTGCTCTTTTTGGGCCGAAGTGCTCTCTCTTGCTTCCATGACCGGGCTGGACTGAAATTGGTCTTTTTGAACCTTCTTTTCTTGCCTTTTTCCTTCCTTTTCTTGGATTGATTATCCCTGAACTTATTCTTAGCATTAAGCTAAATTAAGGCAAAAATTAATAAAACCGGCATAAAAATCCATGCTAAAGTCCTCAAAAATTATAGATAAATTGTAAGTTCATCAATTCCGACAGAGATCGAAGTACCCACGTTGTGCCTGGAAGCATACAACAATCAAACAAACGAAGATGAGCTACGCACCAACATCGACCTACTCGACGAGGTGAGGGACCTTGCGTACATTAGGACCACAACCTACCAGCAGAGAGTAGCTTGGTACTATAACACCAGGGTCAAGAGGCGAAACCTCCGTGTTGGCAACTTGGCCCTTCGTAAAGTTATGGTGCCTAAGCTCGGTGCTGGTAAGCTTGGTCCAACTGGGAAGGTCCTTACAGAGTGAAACGAGTGCTCGGGGAAGGAACATATGAACTCGAGACCCTCGAAGGGAAACAAGTACCTCAGGCATGGAATATTGTCAACTTGAGGCAATATTACTTGTAAAAATCCAGGAGCGGACTACGGTCCCTCTCAAAGCCTAAGGGCCAGAATACGAAGCTAACATGACCTCGGCACAAGAAGACCCCAATTGCCACTTCAGCCTTGGTGAAATTCAGGAGCAGACAACGGTCCCTCCCAAAGCCTAAGGGCCAGAACACTGAGCTGACAAAGACCTCGGCGTGAAACGACAGTGGCAAAGGCATGAAAACATTAAAAGCGTAAGTAGTTCGGGTATAAACCCCGTGAAACATAGTTTATCCCGATACATTGGTCAAACTGAGAAAAATCCAACCAATACTTAGTTCGAGTATACGTTGCAACCACTCCGTGATATAGCACACGGGCCTTAAACGTGACAAATCGAGATAACGCCTACCAAAGAGCCCTACTTCAGGTATGTAACTTCAACAGTTCAAGTGATGAGATTGCTTTAGTAAAAGTAAAGTCCATCATACTCAAAAGGAAGAAACTTTCACATTCATTCAAAAAAAATGAAAAATGAATGACAAGTGCAATAACCGAGCTAAACAAGCTCGGACAAGGTTCCATCACCATAGGTCACAACCGCCCAACTGAAAGACTTGTGAAAGACCGGGTTTATGGCACCCGGAAGCCACAGAAGACCAGAGAAACACCACCTCAAGAATCCGCCTCCTCTTCCTCCGGAGAATTGAGCTCCTCTTCATCTGCCTGGTCCACTATCTCAGGAGACATACCCTTCATAGTAATGCCGTCGAGGTTGAGCCCAGAAAACTTCTTCCGAACTAGCCACCGGCAGAGCTTAAACCCTGAGCGGTATGAACCCGAACCGTACTCCGCCTGGAGGTCATGAAATTCCTGGGAGTCTTTAAAATCCCAAACTGCTTTCTCTTGCTCAACCTCCACCATCTGATCAAAGTTTTGGGTCCGGTTCAGAAGAGTGGACTCCAAGTCCCGCACCTGTTGCCTGAGAAGCTCCCTCTCTCCCGCCATCCTCGATGACTCCTCCCTGTAGCGTGCGCTCTCTTCGATAAGCCGAGCGACTTGATTTTCCTGGTCATGGACAAGTAGCTCCTGAGATTCGCTCCCCTTGCGGGTGTGCTGGAGCTCACCCCGGACCCAGTCGAGCTCGCCTTGGAGACTCTGGTTGGTGGCACATTGGTCGAGAGCATCGATGCGATGGATGTGCGTCTAGAGAGCCATGGCATGAATGGCAGAATTCACCTGTCAGCACGAAAGAAAGATAAGAAGACAGCAGGAAAGGGTAAAACAAGAGAAGAGGAAAGGTCACTGACCACCATACAGTGAGAAGAGGCGAACGCGGATAAATCCCCGGGCTCCATGTTCCCCCACTGAGTGATTTCCTCATTGGTAATCGCTTTTCGGCTCCTCCGACGGGCCACTAGATAGTCATTTACCCCTTCCTAGTTCCCCACTGGGAATCGGGGGTGAGGACGGGGCTGAAGGAGGTTGCAGGATGACTCCCCCGACTGAGGGAGTTCGCTCCCCCCAGGGTTAGCCCCACTAGTCCCCTCAAGGGGGCATCGGAACCTTGGGCGAAGGAGAGGGAAGGACTGATACGGTGGACCTGAACTCAATGCTCTCCGAGGGTAGGGTCGGTCAAGGCCCGTCCTCTTTGCTTGGCGTCTCTGGCTACTCGAGAGAAGGCGGTGCGAATCAGCACTAGACATAATGGCTGCCACAAGACCACAAGGTATTAGTCCGATAATAGGCAATGCATGTGTACACAAGTCGTAAGGCACTACGTGACCTAAAAGACCGACCTACCCGGGCTCAAGCCTGCCTGCACGAGCTTCTCCTCCGCTAAGTAGTCTGAGCAATGGAAGCCTACCAACGCCCAGGACAGCATCATTTTTCGAATCTCAGGGTCCAGCTCAGCCCCGGGGTCTTGGACAGCGCCCCTCCAAGCAGTAGGAAAGGGCCACCCCTCGGGTTTACGGACAACAAAATAGTCCCGCTTCCAGGCAGGAATCTTATTCGGCAGCTCGTATAAGAGCTTATAGCCACGATGGGGGGAGAGGTAATAAAAATGCCTCTCTGGAGGAACCCTAGGAGCAGCATTCTTTATACAGAGGATAGATGCAAAAATATCAAGATCTAAAGGGAGACAGTACTCATAACACAAAGATATAGTCCCAACCATGTTTCGAATGGTGTTGGGATGAAGTTGGTCAATAGTGACGTTAAAGTGATTTAGCACCTCCACTATCAAGGGGTGTAGGGGGAGACACAAATCGGCCTCGAGCTGTTCCTGAAAAATTACTATGTCATTGGGACCATGCTCCCAAGGGAAGTTGCCAATAGGGAGGCTATAAACCAGGTCCCTAGGGAGACGAAAATAGCGGATCAGAGACCTGAGTCTCTCCACTGTCATTAAAGAAGGGCCAAAGGTATCAGGCTTCCTTCCCCTAAAAGTAGATGCAGTATCGCCAGAGGCTTCCTGAGCCTCCAGATTACGCTCCCAGGCTCCCCCCGAGCTCGAGGGAGCATCGTCATCCTGGCTATCACCCCTGCGATAAGCATGATGTGGGTACCCGGACATGGCCGACGGCGATTGGGACTCACTAGAGTAAGATGGAACGGAGCTGACTGAAGAACTAGAGAAAGCTAGGTGAAGTATGGGACCTCAGAATCCAAAGGATGGCGTGGAAGAAGGTAGGGCCTGAGGTGGGCCCCTATTTATATCCCCCGCCCTTTCAAACTAATGGCCCAGATCGAAGCAGATCCAACGGTCCGCATATTTCCTGACTGCATGCCTCCTGAAAACCGAAGGTGATTGGCAGCACGTCTTCCACGATCGAGGTAGTCGCAGCTGCACGAAGTTCGGAATTAAAGGCCACCTCAGCACGTTTTCGAAATTTGAAAAGTCAGGGAAGATAGAAGATCTCTTGATTCCCGTGAACGGATTTAATTGGGTAGTCAATCAAGTTTGAATTTCGGTCAAATTAGCCCATCGTGCTTCATAAACTCCCCGCGCTAAGGCGATACTCTTAGCCTGAGGAGTGCGGGGCAATTGATGAAGGGTGACTTGACCTGATCTATGAAACAGCGACACATGGACACTGGCCCGACATAAGAGACAGCTCAGCATCGTGGTCCGGTATAGCTAAGTAACAGGCCCCTAAAGCAGCTCGCCACGATGCGAGCTCCCAGCTCCCCGAGCTATCCCAAAGGAATAATCCGAGGAAACTTTGATATGTGGCTCATTGTGACACTAGCAAGTGCACTAGCCGTTCAAGTAATAAAGTAGTGAGTGAAGTATCGTTCCCACGAGGATTTAGGAAACAATTACCAATACTAAATTGAGCACTTCTTATCTGATCAACAAATAAATCAAAACTCTAATGAAAGCTAAGAAATCCTAAATTAAAATCTATCTAAATCATTGGCCCAATTGCCTTCAAATCAGGTTAGAAGAGTAAGCAGTAAATATCAATCTCAGAATTCAGCAATCTATCAATTTGGATCATTCGAATAAATCATGATTGAGCCTTGGTTTGGTGAAACCCCAAGGTCATGAACAGCCTCTCTCAAGCGCATGTTCATCCTATGCATGAGTGACGGTTCTTCTATCTCTAACAAGAATCTAATCCCCATGCATGCATTTCTTCAAACACTTCTAAGGCATCAATTCAAATCTGAATTGATCACCAACTGAATTGTGCAAGTTATCTCTAACCTTGCACTCAATTCAGTTCTTGAATAGTAGATCTGAATTCCTAGAGTCTCTCTCAAGCACTCTAGGAATTCCAAGCTGTAGATTAATTCGGCCAATCTGAAAATTTCAGATCTGAATTCTTTTTCAAGCAATTCAGATCTTGCAATCTCAGATCTGAGAATTCAGATATGAGTTTTGAAGGTTAGTTGGCCGGATTACTCTACAATAACACCCTTATTCAAGAAACTTCAAGTATAATTCATGACCATTTGAATGAATAAAAAAGAATTAGATTGCTGAACTGAAATTTTACAAGCTGAAATGCATCAAGGAAGAATGGAAACAAGGAGAAAGAAGAAAGAACATATAACTAAGAAACTGAATTCAAATCAAAAGAGAATGAAACTACAAATGATTTATTACAAAAGATCTTTGAATCACAAACCCTCAATTCGAACTCACCTTCTCCTTCTAGCTTTCTTGTCTTGAACTTCCTTCAGCCCTTCTTCTTTTTCTTCCTTGCGCCTAGCCTTCTTCTCTTCTCTTCTCTCAAGGTGGCCGAACCTCTAAGAGTGGGAGAGCCTTCCTCTCAAGCAATTGAACAACTCTCCCCTCCTAGAGGCCTCCTTATATAGTTTTTCAAGGGGGCTCTTGCCCCTTCTTGAAGTCTCTAGAATTGGGTGTATTACACCCCTCATGAACCTTCTAGAGTGCTCCCTCCTTCTTTTCAAGAAACATCTAGGAGTTGCCGCCCCTAGCTCCCTTTGGGCTGCTATTTGGGCTACAACTTAGCTTGCTTTTGAGCTCATGTGGGCTACACTCTAGGCTGTTATTTGGGCTGAAAATGGGCTGGGCCGAAATTTCCTTCTTGCTAGGCTTCTTCCCTTGGGTTTTCCAAAGAGTTAGTTTCCACTACTTGGGCCGAATGAAACTCCCTTGCTCTCATGGCTAGGCCGGACTGAACTTGATAAATTTTGGGCTTTCTTTTCTTGCTTTTGCCTTCTTTTTGTTGAATTGGCTCCCCCTGAAATCTTTCTTGCAATCAAGCTAAAATAGGGCAAAATCTAATTAAACCAGCATAAAATTTCATGCAAAAACCTCATAAAATATAGATAAATTGTAGGTTCATCAAATACCCCCACACTTAAGCTTTTGCTTGTCCTCAAGCAAAGACATCAGCCATAAACTTAACATTCCCCCTTTCTGTTCTCACCATTTACTTGGTGAACTTTTTAAGATAGAAATGCATTGAGTAGTCGGGGAACTTTTGTAAGTGCTCAACTCTTATTCTTGTAAATTACCATTTAAGATATGTATCACATCCAAGGAAAGGAGAATATGAATTTCATCACAGTCTAGCCTTCACTCCTAATTCATATATAAATCAGCTCCTTAATTGTCAAGGTTAATAATCAAATTTCACTAAGTTTCACATATGTAACTAAATCTCAAGGAGAGTTCAACTTTAGAGTGCCCCTTTGAACCTCGGTTGTCACCACAATTACTTATTTCTAAGGGTGAGTGCATCTTATGCTCCATCTCACCCTTTTCTTTTTCTTTTTTTTTCCGGTGTGAGTGCATTTTATGCTCCATCTCACACACTTTTCTCTCTCTCTTTTTTTTTTTTTTGGTGTGAGTGCATCTTATGCTCCATCTCACACTGGTCACTTACTTGAGGTAGGACTCATGTTCTGAACTGCTAGTTTTACTATTCATCTCAAAATAGCGGAGTCAATTTGGGCTTTTGAACCTCAAGAATCAGCACTTCAGATGTGCACTAGCTCTCTTGACCATTAACCATAAAATCAAGGGCTTCCATACACATGAAGATAGTTAGGGCTAGTCATGCTGAAAAGCATATTCAGCTCCCCTTTTCTCATGCATATATCAAATTGGGTCATTCACAAGAATAAAAACTTAACAAGTACATCAGTCTCCCTCAACTCATTGAATTCCTTCTTAAAAAAAAAAATCATCAAATAAATAGTAATGAACTTGAGGGGTTCCAGTCTTTTTTGGTTATGTCATTGCTTGCATATGTGTGTTGGGGTGAATGAGGTGCATGGTTTCAGCCCCCATACCCTAGCCTCGGGCTCACTCCCCCACACTTAAGATGAACATTGTCCTCAATGTTCGTAGTGTTAGGGGATCACACTTGCTAGAGCAAACTGAAGAAAAGAAAATGATGAACTGAGTCCTTAAAGAATTGGAATTTTGAGAAAAAAGATCTTTATTTTACTAACTAATATTCTAAAAAGATAAATGACAAAAAGATTCCTTAACTTATTCATGAGCAAGCATAAGAGATTATTGGTTATCAAGATAAACAGTGGATGGAGGGGGTACAGTACCGCCCATTAAATATGGTTTCAGGCGCTGACCATTTACTTTAAACGTGCCCTAAACCGGGTGGGTGAGTTCTATAGCCCCATGGGGAAAAACCTTTGAAATGGTAAAGGGTCCAGACCACCTGGATCTCAGCTTACCTGGAAACAAGCGGAGACGGGAATTATATAACAATACCTGTTGGCCTACATAAAAATCCCATCTCAGCAAGTTCTTATCATGCCAGTTTTTTATTCTTTCTTTATAAACTTTGGCATTCTCATAGGTGGTAAGTCTGAATTCATCCAATTCATTCAATTGCAATCACCTTTTAGCCCCTGTGGCCTGAATGTCAAAATTTAAGAATTTAAGAGCCCAATAGGCCTTGTGTTCCAATTCAACTGGTAAATGGCATGCTTTACCAAAGACCAATCTGTAGGGGGACATGCCAATGGGTGTCTTAAATGCAGTTCTGTATGCCCATAATGCATCATCTAATTTGATGGACCAATCTTTTCTGGCGGATGCTACGGTCTTTTCCAGAATTCTTTTGAGTTTCCTGTTAGCCAACTCCACTTGGCCACTGGTTTGAGGGTGATAAGGGGTAGCTAATTTATGTGTAATTCCATATTTCTGCATTAACCTCTCAAATTGGCTATTGCAGAAGTGAGTTCCCCTATCACTAATTATAGCTCGCGGAGTGCCAAATCGGGAGAATAGCTTCTTTAGGAAGTGTACCACCCTTCTTGAGTCATTTGTGGGTAAAGCCATGGCTTTTACCCATTTGGATACATAGTCAACTGCAACGAGGATGTACTTATTCCCAAAAGAATTCGGGAAAGGTCCCATGAAATCTATACCCCAAACATCAAAGATTTCACAGATTAAAATATTGGAAAGGGGCATTTCATTCCGTCGGGAAATGTTTCCCGATCTTTGGCATTTGTCACATGTGGACACATACCGATGGGCATCTTTGAAAAGTGTGGGCCAATAAAAACCTGATTGCAAAACCTTGGCTGCAGTGCGACTAGCTCCAAAATGACCTCCTGCTTCTTTATCATGGCAAAATTGGAGTACCGACTCCATCTCCTCCTCGGGGACACATCTCCTTATGATCTGATCTGCACACAATTTATACAAAAAGGGTTCCTCCCACAGATAGTATTTTACATCAGAAAGGAATTTCTTTTTCTGTTGATATGAAAGGTTAGGAGGAAGGACTTGTGCAGCTAGATAATTAGCAAAATCAGCATACCAAGGATATGAGTATTTCTGTATTGAGTACAACTACTCATCCGGAAATTCTTCTCGAATGTTGCTGGTTATCTCCTCTTTTGAGCTTACCGTGTCCAACCGGGAGAGATGGTCAGCAGACAGGTTTGTAGCACCCTTCAAGTCTCTAATCTCAATGTCAAACTCTTGCAATAAAATGATCCACCTGATCAGTCTTGGTTTTGAGTTTTGCTTGGTAAGCAAGTGTCTTAATGTCGAGTGATCTGTGTGGACAACAACCTTGGATAATATCAGATATGAATGAAACTTATCAAGTGCAAATATTACTGCTATCAGCTCATTTTCTGTGGTGGTGTAATTGAGTTGGGGTCCAGTCAAGGTTCTGCTAGCATAGTAAATTGGCTGAAAATGTTTGTTCATTCTTTGTCCTAAAACAACTCCTATAGCAAAATCACTCGCATCACACATTAATTCAAATGGGAGGGTCCAATCTGGTGCTACCATGATAGGTGCATGGATCAATTTGTCTTTCAAGATGTTGAAAGCATGAAGGCATTCAGTTGAAAATTCAAAAGGCACTTCTTTCTGAAGCAAGGTAGATAATGGCTTGGAAATTTTTGAGAAATCTTTAATAAACCTTCTATAGAATCCGACATGTCCTAAGAAACTTCTCAAAGAATGAACAGATGTTGGGGTTGGCAATTTTTCAATTGCCTCCACCTTGGCCTTGTCGACTTATATACCTCTTTGAGAGATCTTGTGTCCAAGCACTATGCCTTCTTGCACCATAAAATGACATTTCTCCCAATTCAACACAAGATGTGTTTCTTTACATCTAGTAAGCACCTGTTCCAGATTATTCAAACATGCATCAAACGAAGAGCCAAAAACTGAAAAATCATCCATGAAGATCTCAATAAATTTTTCAACCATATCAGAAAATATAGACATCACACATCGCTGAAAGGTTGCTGGGGCATTGCATAACCCAAAGGGCATCCTTCGGTATGCAAAGGTTCCATATGGGCAAGTAAAAGTGGTCTTTTCTTGATCTTCTGGTGCAATTGGGTATCTGGTTATACCCTGAATATCCATCCAAGAAACAATAATACTCATGCCCGGCTAGCCTCTCCAACATTTGATCCATAAATGGGAGAGGGAAATGGTCCTTCCGGGTGGCTTCATTTAATTTTCTATAGTCAATACACACACGCCATCCGGTAACGGTTCTAGTAGGGATGAGTTCATTTTTCTCATTTGGAACAACAGTCGTACCCCCTTTTTTGGGCACAACTTGCACAGGGCTTACCCAAGAACTATCAGAAATAGGATAAATGATCCCAGCATCTAACAACTTAATTATTTTAGCCTTTACTACTTCTTTCATGTTGGGGTTCAGGCACCTTTGGGGTTGAACGGAAGGCTTGCTGTCCTCTTCCATCAAAATTCTGTGAGTGCAGATTGATGGATTAATGCTTTTGATATCTTCTACCTTCCAAGCTATAGCATTTTTGTGTTCCCGCAGCACTCTTAATAATTTTTCTCTTTGTAAGGGATTCAGCGCTGCGGAAATTATCACGGGGAGATCTGATGGTTCCTCAAGGAAAGCATACTCTAAATGGGATGGTAATTGCTTCAGTTCAAGGGTGGGGGGTTCTTGGGGTGATGGCTTACCTGATGGTCCAGGCAATTTGCCTAAGTTCTCTAATTTAAGAAACCCCTTTCCCTTGAATTGAGGCTTATCGTTCAGGTATGCTATCATGAGGTTTATTTTTTCATTTTCTCCCTCTTCAAGTTCTTCCTGCTGGAGGCAGAGTTCAAGAGGATCAGTTATTCTACTTACCTGGAAGCATTCATCAATTGTCAATTCAATGGCATCAATCATAAAACAAGAATCATCACTAGAGGGTGCATGTTTCATAGCATCAGACATTTTAAAAATTATCTCCTCATCTTGTATCCTAAGGCTGAGTTGTCCTTGTTGGACATCAATCATTGCTTTCCCGGTAGCCAGGAAAGGTCTCCCTAGGATAAGCGGGACCTCCACATCTTCTTGCATGTCTAACACAATGAAATCAACTGGAAAAATGAATTTGTCAACTTTAACTAACACATATTCTATGATCCCCCTAGGATGTCTAATGGATCTATCAGCCAATTGTAATGCCACTCTAGTGGGTTGGGGTTCATTCATCCCCAATTTCTTGAAGATAGAATATGGCATTAAATTGATGCTAGCTCCCAGGTCACATAAAGCCTTTTCAATTTTTAAACTACCAATGGTACAAGGAATAGTGAAACTCCCTGGATCTTTGAGTTTCTGAGGCAGCTTGTTCAGAAGGATAGCAGAACATTCCTCATTTAATGCAACTATAGCCACATCTCCCAGTTTCCTTTTGTTTGCCAATAATTCCTTCAAAAACCTTGCATAGTGTGGCATCTGGGCTAAAGCATCAGCAAAAGGAATATTAATATGTAAACTTTTAAATATTTCAAGAAACTTACCAAATTCCTTCTCCAATTTTTGTTGCTTCAGCCTGTTAGGGAATGGAACTTGTGGTTATTGGTGCATCCCTTGTTGTGCTTCTGGTTGTTCCGTCTTCTGTTGTCAGGTCCCAGAGCTTGTTTCTGCCTTGGGTTCAGCCCAATCCTTCTTTTCTACCTCAGGCAACTATTTTCCACTTCTTAAGGTAATAGCTTGCACCTGCTCTCGTGGATTCACTTCCGTGTTGCTTGGAAGTGTTCCCGACAGTCTGGAAGAGATTAATTGTGCCAATTGCCCCACTTGGTTTTCTAGGTTTTTGATTGAGGCTTCCCGGTTCTGGAACCTAGTTTCTGCACCTGCTATAAATTTTGTCATCAGTTCCTCCAAATTGGATTTTGGTTCAGGCTGATGATAAGTCTGGTGGAACGGCTTGGAAATATGCTGATTTAGCCAGGACTGGTTTGAATGTCCCCTCCATCCTGGATGAAAAGTATGGTGACTCTGGTAACCCTGCTGTCTTGACGAATTGCTGACATAGTCAACTTGTTCAGTAGATGGTCTGACCTGATTGCCAACTTGGCAGTCTGTACTGATGTGGCCTCCCCCACACAATTCACAATTAAGAGGCTGCACATGCATGGCAGCTATCTGCATTTCATCTATTTTCTTACTGAGTGCTCCTATTTGTGCAGATAGTGCTGTATAAGTGTCAACATTATGCAAGCCTTGCTGCTTCCTATTTTGAGTTCTTTCCGAATGCCATTGATAGTTGTTGGCTGCCATTTCCTCAATAAGTGCATGGGCAACCTCAGGAGTTTTATTATTTATGGATCCTCCGGCTGCAGCACCTAATATGGTCTTATTTGAGTCAGTAAGACCATTATAGAAAGTCTGCACTTGCAGCCAAATGGGGAGGCCATGGTGAGGAACTCTCCTTAACAGCTCCTTGTATCGTTCCCATGACTCATATAAAGATTCCCCCTCTTGCTGGAAAAAAGTAGTGATGTCATTCCTCATTTTAGCAGTTTTAGAAGGGGGAAAATATTTAGAGAGAAAACGGCTAGCCATTTCGTCCCATGTGGCTATAGATCCTGCCGGTAATGAGTTCAACCAAGCTTTGGCTTTATCCTTCAAAGAAAATGGGAATAACCTCAGCCGGATGGCATCATCACTTACCCCATTGTGTTTGAAGGTGTCACAGATTTCCAAGAAGTTAGCAATATGGGCATTCGGATCCTCATGGGCCATACCACAAAACTGAACCATATTTTGTATCATTTGGATTATGGCCGGTTTAATTTCAAAGTTATTGGCAGCAATAGTTGGCCTGATAATGCTAGAGACAGTCCCGGTGAGGGTGGGCTTGGCATAATCCTTCATAGTTCTTTGTTCAGCCATTTCTTGTGCTTCTTGTCTGACTTGCCTAGCAGCTCTCAAACGGACACGGAGAGTCCGTTCAATCTCCGGGTCGTAAAGGATCTCTTCCAGTTCAGGTCTGCTTGTCATAAACTGTTAAAGTCAAAGCAATAAAAATGCCAATATTCACAAAAGAAAATAAATAACTAATCCTATCACATTGAAAATGTAAAGTGAATTATTGGAATACAAAAACCTACATCCTATCATGAATAAATGAAGCCGATTATACTAAAAGCAGATTTAAACCAATCATCTTATTCAAGGTTCCTTTATCTACATCCATCGATTGCAACATCTGAATTCAGACCCAATTTAGTTGAGTTCAGATCTACAAGTCTTTGGTATTGTTAGTCCAGAGAAATTAACAAATAATAATTCAGATTTGAGCTGGATATCTCATACACACTCATTTGTATACACTACAATATACATCCATTGAGGTTGGAATCAAGTCTGTGATGCTTTAGGGCTGAAATCAGATCTGATCTGAAAAATAATTTAAAAGGATCTGAAATAAACTAAAACCAGTCCTGAGTTAGGCTTGGGTTAAGGATTTTAAACTCTACAATTGAAGCTCAAACCTGTATAGCTGATGCATATCAAACACTTGCTAAGACCTGAAAATTGGGTCTGCAACGTTTGGTATTGCAAGCTATTCGGTCCATACAACTTTTGTAGAAATCTGAAATCAGGTCTACTAACTGTTGCACTATAGCAGCCCTGCTGCTATAGATCTGAATGCTAATAGAAAAATGGTGTGGAAGTGCCACTTTTGCATGAAATCTCTTGAGGCATAAAAAAAAATTCTCAGATTAAATATACTTTTCTTCAACCAAATCAGCTCAGATAGATCGGAGTACAAGTTATTTAATACAGCAAAGTATGCCCTGTATCCTGCTCTGTTCACAACCCCAGTTCAGATCTAGGTGATTGCAGATCCAAATTTCTTCAACCATGACTATCCAATTGTTTTTGGGAGATAGCAGATTTTTTTTTTGTAGGGTGTATTGGGGTGACGATAACCCCCAATTATCCTTTAAATTTACATCAGTTCAGGTCTGAGTTCAAGAGAACTCAGATCTGAACTGTTGCAGATCTGCTACAGCAGAACTCAGATCTGAACTCAGATCTGAGTTCTGATCTGAATCCTTGGTTTCCATTCTTTCGGTTATATGGTTCTTTCTCTCTCTTTTTTTTTCACTATCTAAATATATATATATTTTTTCTTTTTGTAATGAAAGAAAAGAATAATAAAGGGCTGAGAACAGATTTTTTTTTCTGAGTATTGCAGTTCTGCTATAGCAGAGTTCAGGTCTGAACTCAAGTCTGAGTTCGGATCTGAAATCTCAATTGCCTTACCTTCAGTTATTTCTACCAAATTGCCTTTGAGGAGTAGCAGAAGTGTCCTAGGGTAAATTGGGGTGGTTATGACACCCAATTCCCCTCAAAATTGCATCAGTTCAGGTCTGAGTTCAGAGGAACTCAGATCTGAACTGTTGCAAATCTGCTGTAGCAGAATTCAGATCTGAACTCAAATCTGAATTCTGATCCGAATTCTCAATTGCTCCTCTGGTTGTTCAAAAGATCTCCCTTTTTTTTTCATTTTATATATATATATATATATATATATATATATATATATTTTATGGAAAAAGAAATAAAATTCTGAAACACAAGCAATTCTTTTCGACTGAGTGTTGCAGATCTGAAATCTGCTGATCTCAGTGTCGAATGCAACTCAGATCTGCAACACTCATGTTTATGTGAATTTTTTTCTTTTTTTTTTCTTTTTCTTTTTTTTTGAAGGGAACAACACCAAGATTGAATATAAATCAAATATGTCTTTATTAAAATGAAACTGAGACCAGAAAAAGAAAGTAATCTACTTAAGAAAGAAGAAACATAACTACAGTAGTACAGCAGTTGCAGTCCAAGCTGAAATGAAAAAGTTAGCAAATTAACCCAACTATGAATGCAATGCTGAATGAGATCAGATTAAGAATGCTCAATGTTTCCTAATATTGCTTCTATAAATCCCCGGCAGCGGCGCCAAAATCTTGATATGTAGCTCATTGTAACACTAGCAAGTGCACTAGCCGTTCAAGTAATAAAGTAGTGAGTGAAGTATCGTTCCCACGAGGATTTAGGAAACAATTACCAATACTAAATTGAGCACTTCTTATCTGATCAACAAATAAATCAAAACTCTAATGAAAGCTAAGAAATCCTAAATTAAAATCTATCTAAATCATTGGCCCAATTGCCTTCAAATCAGGTTAGAAGAGTAAGCAGTAAATATCAATCTCAGAATTCAGCAATCTATCAATTTGGATCATTCGAATAAATCATGATTGAGCCTTGTTTTGGTGAAACCCCAAGGTCATGAACAGCCTCTCTCAAGCGCATGTTCATCCTATGCATGAGTGACGGTTCTTCTATCTCTAGCAAGAATCTAATCCCCATGCATGCATTTCTTCAAACACTTCTAAGGCATCAATTCAAATCTGAATTGATCACCAACTGAATTGTGCAAGTTATCTCTAACCTTGCACTCAATTCAGTTCTTGAATAGTAGATCTGAATTCCTAGAGTCTCTCTCAAGCACTCTAGGAATTCCAAGCTGTAGATTAATTCGGCCAATCTGAAAATTGCAGATCTGAATTCTCTTTCAAGCAATTCAGATCTTGCAATCTCAGATCTGAGAATTCAGATCTGAGTTTTGAAGGTTAGTTGGCCGGATTACTCTACAATAACACCCTTATTCAAGAAACTTCAAGTACAATTCATGACCATTTGAATGAATAAAAAAGAATTAGATTGTTGAACTGAAATTTTACAAGCTGAAATACATCAAGGAAGAATGGAAACAAGGAGAAAGAAGAAAGAAAATATAACAAAGAAACTGAATTCAAATCAAAAGAGAATGAAACTACAAATGATTTATTACAAAAGATCTTTGAATCACAAACCCTCAATTCGAACTCACCTTCTTCTTCTAGCTTGCTTGTCTTGAACTTCCTTCAGTCCTTCTTCTTCTTCTTCCTTGCGCCTAGCCTTCTTCTCTTCTCTTCTCTCAAGGTGGCCGAACCTATAAGAGTGGGAGAGCCTTCCTCTCAAGCAATTGAACAACTCTCCCCTCCTAGAGGCCTCCTTATATAGTTTTTCAAGGGGGCTCTTGCCCCTTCTTGAAGTCTCTAGAATTGGGTGTATTACACCCCTCATGAACCTTCTAGAGTGCTCCCTCCTTCTCTTTAAGAAACATCTAGGAGTTGCCGCCCCTAGCTCCCTTTGGGCTGCTATTTGGGCTACAACTTAGCTTGCTTTTGAGCTCATGTGGGCTACACTCTAGGCTGTTATTTGGGCTGAAAATGGGCTGGGCCGAAATTTCCTTCTTGCTAGGCTTCTTCCCTTGGGTTTTCCAAAGAGTTAGTTTCCACTACTTGGGCCGAATGAAACTCCCTTGCTCTCATGGCTGGGCCGGACTGAACTTGATAAATTTTGGGCTTTCTTTTCTTGCTTTTGCCTTCTTTTTGTTGAATTGGCTCCCCCTGAAATCTTTCTTGCAATCAAGCTAAAATAGGGCAAAATCTAATTAAACCAGCATAAAATTTCATGCAAAAACCTCATAAAATATAGATAAATTGTAGGTTCATCAAACTTCAGTTTGCAAACTAAGAAAACCAACTCGCCCAAACTCCCAAGCAGACAAGAAGTCCCAAAGAATAGTTTACTAATGACACTCCTGAAGCATTCGTAACTCGCTACAAAGTAGCTCGTGAATGGATCGCACGATCATTCCCCAGGAAGCTTCTATCTGACAGGTCGTACCAGTCTGATTGTGCCATATCACCTGACGGCGTAGTCTCTGTCCTTTCAGCAGTCTGCACCCATGTCTCTCAGTAGGTGGAGGCATGCCTGCCACCTTGGAGACGTGTCACTCGCCCAGGTAAGGAGTACGCCCCAACGGCCACCTGCGTAGCCCTGGCAGATAACGACTGTGGCAGGAGATTCGGTGGCGGTTACGTCCAATCCCCTAAGGAGCCCCTCAATAAAAGCCCTCAGAGCAGAGGAGAAACTTCTTCTGAAAATATAGACTAAAACATCTCTTGAGTACAGGAACACTACGCGACCTACACTCGTAGCCCTCGTTTTTCCTTTCATTTCCCCTACAAAGTACTAACTTAAGCATTGGAGTATTCCCACCGGGAAAACCCCCGGGAATCCTTCCTTTCATCTTCTCAGGTCTTGCCCGTTGCCAGCAAGGAGCCAGTCAGTGGTCAGCTATGAGTGCCCAGATCGCGCTACATCAATTATTTTTTTTAATTTTTGTATTTTATTATATATCTATTATATTTTCATTATAAACTTATTTTCAATGATTGTATACATTTTCTATAAATTTTCGATAATTATTGGAGATTAAACTATTGTTGTTTATTAGAGATTACACTATAAATTTAGTTGAAATTAGGAGTGTTCAATGATTGGTTCCGTTCAGTTGTAGGTTGTTTCGCCAACCAAATCGATCTGGTCAAGTTCGTAGTTTGTCACTTGAAATTGATTGACCATTATTGAAAACCCACCAACTCGGGTTGTATCAGTTTGGGTCTATTTTTGGTTTAGTTTGTTTGTTCAAAATATATAAACTTAAAAATTAACTTTAAATTTCATAAATTACAATGATATTATTAAAAAAATTACAAAAATTAATTCTATGATATAAAATATTTTAGACTAAGAAATATGGGAATTTTCCTAATTTCCAGTATTAAGAAATTAAATTTAAAATATAAAATATTAATATATATTTATTAAACCATAGCCGATTTGAAATACTATAACGCATTCTGCCCATTTGCACAATTTTAGATCTGGCCAATTTCGATTCAAGATTTGAACTTGGCTCTGATACCACTGAAGGTATGAGAGATCCATCATATGGTTGGTCGAACCCTGCAGAAAAGTTGGGCAAATTTTCAAAAATTTCTCTCTCTCCCACGTGGGAATCACATTCCCTATTTTAGAAAACTGCATTTTCAAGGATCAATCTTGAACCTAAACCGGACTAGATCTGAAACCATAAGATAGGAGAGGGAAATACCTGATACGGAGTAACAGTAACTCCCAATGAAGGTGTTCATGCCGAAGGAGATTACCAAAGACTGCTCCCACTAAAAATGACACAACGTAGGGTGGAGCAAAATCAGCAGGATGGCTCTTCAGCAAGAACCTGATTATTCCCCAAGAATCTGATGGAGGGCGAATGAGCACGACTTTAGACTACCTTTTTTGCCAAAAGGTGATATCAAGAACCCTTCTTGATTGCTCCTACATGTGGAGATCAAATTGGTAATGGCGACAATAGCAGGAGAAGGCAAGATCAGAAGATGGCGTCAGTTTAACTATATGTCGTCTTCTCTTTTGTATCAGTAAGACTGAAGGATAATTTGGGGTTCGCCCTCCTCCTCTATTTATAGCCTTAAAGAGGTTTTCCTAATCCCATTAGGAGTTTCCTAATCCCAATCTTGTATTTGGATCTGGACTCTCTTTAAGAGATAAGGATAATCCCTTATCTTATCTACAAATAAATAGCAGCCCTCCTAATCTAATTAAGAGTTTCCTGATCCAAATCTTTATTTGTATTTGGACTCTCTGAGTGGATAGGGACAATCCCTTATCCTATCTGCTGACCTAAATCCCAGAACCACCTCTCTTTAATTAATCTAATTATGCCAGTTCGAAATGGGCTTTAGGCCCATTAAGTCCATGTGCTCACCTATTCTCCAAACTGCTGCCTAGTTGGATATCTTTGTCTGGCATGGGACCCAAACATTGATCTACACATCAGCCACATGGGTTCAGCCCAACCTCTGTTACATGGCCTGGCTGAATTCACTATAAGAGACAGTGAACCCTGAAGGGATAGGAAATCCATCACATGGACGCCCAAAGATTGCAGAATAAGGGGGTGAATTCCATGAATTTTTCCCTCCCTTCATCTGGGAATCGAATTCCCCATTTAGAAAATCATATTTTCAATGATCATTCTTGAACCATAAACTGAACCATAAAGTACATCATTTTGATTAAAGCGAAGGGCATACAAAACTGTCTAACAAACCCCTGAGTCCATCACCATGGGCTCTTAATGGGCCCAACATTTACACTAAATGATCCTTGGGTCAAACCACCTTATAAAAACACAAGGACTATGGGCAGATGCAAGATTAGCCTATTAGACATTACCCTCAATGGTTTTACACTTAACCTCTCAGCCCATAATGATCAAACACTACCCGACAAGAGAGGACCCCTCCCTCGGCTGCAAGGTACAGTGTTGCACTCTCTACTCACATGGATCCCGGGAATTAAAACCTTTTGCAAACATTTTGAAACCATAATATATATATATATATATATATATATGTATGTATATATTTCTATATAAATATATTTTGCAAAACAAATTTCAATGGTTGAAATTGGTTGCCGGTAGCTTTGGTTTCCATCAGAAAGAGTGCATCCCTGATCATTCACTTTGTTTGACAAAGGGGCTGATCCTATCACTATGATCTTCCAATCAGATGAATTCTCAAACTGTCCCAACATACCCAGGTTTTGACCCCCTCTAAGGATCTCACTGATTGGCACATCAAAGACAGTCCAATCCGACACCTAGTGCAATATCATAATGGAGTCTAGGGGTCAGGTGTAACATTCCAGTTTTTCCCATCTATCTCCAAGGTCCAGGGCAATACTGGAATACTGGTCCATTTCAAGGTTTCAAGAAAACCCACAGTGCATGTACCTCAAGTCTCACCTTGGCATCTGAGACAAGCCACCCCAACCAACTTGGCGGCACATCAGTGTCAGCCTTGGTAGGATAAATCTCCCCAGATCTATCCAATGGTTGTGAAGATTCTTAATTAACATGAGTCTCATATGTGTCAAGTTTAAGGGTATTACACAGAAATACACCATAATAACATGAATCAAATATGTACTTTATTCATTTACATTAAATGTCATAAGGTACATCATTCTGATTGGAGCTAAGGGCATGCACTGTCTAATAGAATGTGGATCATTAGTATTTTAAGTTTCCTTTTATGTCGTTAGTTTAATAGTTACATGGCTCTTCCTTATCTTCGCAAGTAAGGTTTGTTTTTTTCTTCACCGTTAAAGAAAAGAAACCTTGTAATAGTCTTGCATCATGTAGTCAAGCACCCAAATAGAACCCACTTCCATTTAACAACCACCATTATGCTTCTTTTTCTTTCCTATTCATTTAGGTTTTAGTCCATTTTATTTATTTACTTTTTAATCTTTGCATTTGCATCAAATTAGAATTAAATCAGTCCTGCCATATTTGTTTTAGTTAGAATGTTAAACTATTTAGGACATCTTAATTATCTATTAGTATTTTTTTTTTGTCTTAATCCTCATTAACAACCCATTTAAGAATCGGTCCCACTATATTCATCTATGATCTTGTCTCTTTATTAGTTTTATTCTAAACCATTTGCTTTCATTAGGGATTTAAATAAAAAAAGTTTTATCTTCATTTTTCTTGCATTAGAAACTAGGGTGTTACTCTAATCCTCCTTTAACAGTTCTATCCTTAATACTTTAGATATACCAATCCAACCTATATTTTCAATTAATTTAGTCTTCTTTTATAAATAGCTGCATCAATTTTTGTTTTAATGTTTTTTTAGTTCTTAGTGAATTAATAGAGTGGTTCATTTCACTCATATAGTTCTTTTAAAAAAAATGTCACTTGTTCACTAGTTTGCATAGATCGATTTTTGTCCCTTCTTGTCCTA
This sequence comes from Nelumbo lutea, assembly GCF_056320005.1. Lineage (NCBI taxonomy): Eukaryota > Viridiplantae > Streptophyta > Magnoliopsida > Proteales > Nelumbonaceae > Nelumbo > Nelumbo lutea. Next base: position 52,432,965 of record NC_142689.1, on the reverse strand, counting down.
GTTCAGCTCATCATCACTTAGCTAGTCCATCATTTCTATAGTTTTTTTAGTTGTTTTTCTGGATGCAGGAAAAGGGGAGAACTCGGGGTGTACTCGAGGGGTATTGAGTGACAAATTGATTAGGATCCGATGACTTCTGATACGAGGAGGATTTCTATTTATGGTGGGGATCCTGAGATCCTAAAAGGTAGGAGATGAGGATATTCGCTCTGCATCCGGGAAGGGAATATTTGATTTGCTGTCAATTATTGGGTGCGCTACTAGGGTATCGCCACGTGTCTCATGAGGATCTTCTTAGGGATTGGCTTTCCTTTTCCTTGAGATCTCTCATTACTCACGTGTAGTACTACCTTTTTGCACGTTATAGCTAATCCTATGTGGCGACGATGACATCACTGTTTGGCGGTTAGTGCTTTTGATGATTCCATGTGGTGGCTTGTAAGGTCCTTTGCTGTCGTGGGTCTGTGTGCGTCTGGGAAAATGCAGGCCTCATTGTGGGCTCGGCCTACTGTCCCTTCTAATATGTCGTCAAGAGCGGGCTCATGGGCCATGAATTCATCGCATGTCATAGCTGGTGTAGCTTCATCACACACTTAGGTGGGCTTGGGTCCCTTGAACGGGTCCCTCTAGGGTTTCTTTAGCTTCAGGCACTGACTATACTCGGTAGACCATGGGTTTATCACGGTTTTGCTTCATGTATTGCGAGTTCAGCGTAGAGGTGACAGTGTTCCACAAGTTCATCGTAGCATAGGGGTTGATTGCGAGTATATATATATATATATGATTCCAAAGCCCTAGCAACCCCGAGCACTCTATACCGCATGCTCCATGTGAAGGCCCTAGCAACCCCAGGCGCAGCTCAAAGCCCTGGCAACCCTGAGCACTTTATGCCACATGTTCCATGCGAAGGCCCCAGAAACCCCAAGCACAACTCAAAGCTCTGGCAACGTCGGACACTCTATACCGCATGCTCTATGGGAAGGCCTTGGCAACCCCAAGCGCAACTCAAAGCCCTAGCAACCCTGGACACTCTATACCGCATGCTCCATGCGAAGGCCCTGACAACCCAAAGCCCAACTCAAAGCCCCAACAACCCCAGGCACTCTATACCACATGCTCCATGTGAAGGCCCTAGCAACCCCAAGGGCAGCTCAAAGCCCCGGAAACCCCCGACACTCTATAACGCATGCTCCATTAGAAGGCCCTGGCAACCCCAGGCACAACTCAAAGCTCTGAAAACCTCGGGCACTCTATGTCACATGCTCCATGTGAAAGTCATGGCAACCGTAGGCACAAACAAAGCCCTGGAGACCCTAGGCACAAGCAAAGCCCTAGCAACCCCAGGCATAGATAAAGCGCTAGCAACCCCAGGCATAGACAAAGCCCTAATAACCCCAGGCACAAACAAAGCCTTATCAACCCTAGACACAATCAAAGCCCAGGCAACCCCAGGCACAGATAAAGCCCTGGAAACTCCAGGCACCACCAAAGCCCTGGTAATTCTAGGTACAACCATACCTCCATGTAACCATTGGGAGGCTACGTTGATAACATGTATGCCTCCTATCCAATTTATAAATACAGATACTCTGTCTAATTGTGATGAACTAAGGGAAGACAAACTTCACATGCCCCTACATTGACGATAAAACTCCACTAAAGAACATCACTCCACTTCCCCAAACATGGTTGCGATGAAACTCTAACCTATGCTACTTATTTGAACTATGACTAAACCCAAACTGTATTGCCCATAAAGGGCATCACCTTCTTAAGGCACAACAACCATTGATCCTTGTGTGTGTAGAAAAACTGCATTCCCCTACAAAGAAAATCAAACTTCCCTTTCTATGAAAACATTAATTTATTATTTACATAATGTTATTTGGGATAACTCCTTCGCATCCGATAGTATCTCAGAGTGACAAAATAACACTGTTTGATTTATCTAACGGTTTGTGATAAAGTTTACTGTTCCTGTGTTAATACTTGATTGCGATAAAGTCCAACGGGCACTCGACTCTAGAAATACTCAAATTTTATTATTGATGTTACCTAAACACCTGCAAAGTCACTTCCAATGTCAGTGTACACTTGCAACTTTCTTTTCAATGACATTTAACACTTGCGCTGAGCCTCCAAACCAAGGGGCACACACGATTTCCTTTTCTATAGTTGTTCGTAGTTAAAAGCTAATTACACTCGCAATGGTGCTCGATTGCGATTAACTCTAGAATTCTTATGAAAAATACTTATTTGTGACGGGGTGCACAAAATGACCATCTTTAAATGATTTGATTACGATTCAACATTTACGCTGATACAAGTTGCGATAAAAATTCACATGTGACATCCAAGCCGCATTACCTACAACTTTGATTCAAGAACTTTCTTACAAGTTAATATGTGATAAAGTTTTATTGCAAGATCAAAAATTTTGGGTGAGTGACAAAGTTCTCTAGGAAGTCATTATGAAGGTTCTCTCTTCTAGAAGCTCTAATACAATGAGAAAGATTTCCTCTACGTTTAAACTTGCTATGTATTAGAAACCGAACATAATACGCTAAGGCCAATAGTCCACTGACACTGTGATAAAAGCATTAGCGCAAAAGCACTTAGAAACTGGCACGTTTATTAAAATTGTTTACATCTATAGGATGTACAGGTCACCCAGACCCTCAAAGAACACTCAAACAATAAAAGTAACACCACAAAAGCACTTACGAGTAGCTTGCAATCAACCCCCACGCTACGATGAACTTATGGTACACCTCCACCTTTGTGATGAACCCGCAACACATTAAGAAAAACCGCGATAAACCCACAGTCCACCAAGTCCAATCAATGCTCGGACCTAAATAAACCTTAGAAATACCCGTCCAAGAGAACCAAGCACACATGAGCGTGGGATGAAGCCACATCTGCTATGACGTGCGATGAACTCACAACTTGCGAGCCCAATCTGTATGACAAGTTAGAAAGGACAGTAGGCCGAGCCCACTATGAGGCCCGTGTGTGCTCGGACATACGCGAACCCACGACAAGAAGGGACTTTGCGAACCACCACGTGGAATTGACAAGGTACCAACCCCCAAACAGTGACATCACTGTTGCTGCATAGGATTATTTATGATGCACACAAATATAGTAGCACACATGAGTAATGTGGGATCTCAAGGATAAGGATGAGCAATCCTTGAGAAGATCCTCATGAGACACGTAGCGATACCCTAGTAGTGCATCCAATAATTGACAACGAATTCCCTTTCCCAATACAGAGTGAATATCCTCATCTCCTACCTTTTAGGATCTTGTGACCTCTTCCATAAATAGAGATCCTCCTCACATTACAACTCATCTAATCCTAAGATTTTACCATCTAGTACTCTTGAGTATGCTCTAACTCTTCTATCGTGTAACCCATACCTAAAAGCCCCGTTCTTCCTTTCTTATGGGCCTTCATTTGTCTTTTAAAGAGACCGCTCCCCAACTAAGCCTTGCCCCACCTATAGTAGAATCTTTGGTTCATCTTTGATCACAGAGAATGGCCTCAAGGAGAATCAACCTCACCACCATCCCTAAGGAGCAGAACACCAACCTCGGAGCTGAAAACCAGCCCAAAATGCAAATGCCCATCTAAGCGGATATTGAGATCTTGTCAAACAAGGTCTATGGATTTTAGGCGTTCTTTGAAGAATGGTTCAGAAAACTCGAAGAGAGCCAGGAGGAGACAAGGATCGCTCTCCAGATCCTACTCAACTATTCGGACCTAGCTGAATAGACCCCTGCCGCTACTATTCCCAGTGTCCTGAATTCCATCCCCAACCCCAGTCGCCATGCCTCTAACCCTACACCCACCATTCCAAAACAGCCCAACAGAGCCAACCTGACTCCAACTCAAATAGGTCACCAGACTGCCCACCAATTTCACACCTTCCCCCATACCGACCTGATAATAGAAGCCCCTCTAAGCCAGGATGAGCTGAGGGAATATGTCTAGGGGCTGATAGTCAAAAGCCACAACCGGGTCTAGGATCGACCATCTTAGAAGCCCTACTCCGATTGCATCCTATACAATTCCTACCCTATCAGTACACCCCTCCCCAACAATGACCTCAGTACAATGGACAGATAGGTAGAACATAGGAGCACATCAGCAAGTTTGAGGACATCCTCATATCCTTCATTCTTGATGGAGACCTCAAAGTGCAAGAGTTTTCGAAGTCGCTAACCGGCCCAGCGTTCACAAGGTTCGTAAGTCTCACTCTTGGAGCATCGATTCATGGGGTGAATTATCCAAGAATTTCAAGTCAAAATGGTTCACCTTAGAAAGGAAACTGACAATGGCTGATTTACGGAATATAGAGCAAGGACCAGGAGAAGATCTCCTGGCCTACATCATAAGATTCTATAAACTTAGCCATTCTATCTTTAATGAGCATGCCACTAAAAGAAGTTTTGTGGAATAGTGCGTTCAGAGTATGCGCCCTACCTATAGAATCGACATTGAAAACATCGAAGTCAAAACCTTTAGCCAACTCTGGAAGTGTGCGGAGAGAACAACGTGAACTGTCAAAGACACCTCCCCCGTACAACAGAAACGAGGCGTATGTAGTCAACAGGAGACCCAAGAACAACGAAGGAGCCAGACAGGGGTCGTATCAGCGAGACAGTGCCCAAGGGAAGAGAAACCCACTGCCACCCCCTCTCTTCTCCTGCACAAGGGAGGAGGTGGTCATGATCATGAACAAGCTAGTAGAAGATAGGGTCATCAGCCTATCACTGCCACTACCAAGAGTAGACCCAGAGAAAGACAAGCGTGGAGGAAGGTGGTGTAACTACCGTCAGACACCACACCATGACTTAATGGATTGTTTCACCCTAAGGAGGATATTCACGCAGAATGTAAAGTTAGACCAATTCGTAAAGAAAGACCCAGCCTGCGTGAAAACAAATCCCCTCCCAGCCCATACCCAGGGAGGTAGCATCAACATGGTCGGGGCATTCTGGCACCCTCTATAACCCTACAGTCACGACCACAGCAGCGTAGAGTTCACAATGGAGGACATGTTGGCCGTTGGCCCTCATCACAACAGACCCCTATACATCATGGTGAAGATAGGGGGTTTCTACATGAGAAGATCAATGGTCAACCCAGGAAGTTCTGTTAACCTCATTTTTATCCATACACTAGAATTAATGAATGTTCAAAAGGAGGACATCAAAGGATTGCCTTTAGAAGTAATAGACTTCAACGGGAATTCATCTATCACCGAAGGCCCATTGAGCTGCAAGTTGTGATCATGCCATTTACCATAATGCAAGTGTTCCAGGTAATCCCGGGAAGGACTTGCTATCACGCCCTCTTGGGGTGAGGGAGATCAATGCATCAAAGCCAGATACTGAGGGAGATCAATAAGGATCCTAACCACTAGGGCCATGTTCAATAAGTCCGAGACACACCTCCAAGATGCCATCTACTTTACGGATTTAGTAGAAGACGACAAAACAAGGATAGCCAAAGTCAAGGGAATAAAGTTGCCACACCCACCTGAGGGAAAACCTGTAGGAACATTGGAACGATGAAAGAGAAATAGATGCATCCGGATGACAGGAGACGACAGGAAGGAATACTACACCATCGTCAAGGACCACAAGGATGACGAACCACCCATAGCCAAGGAAGCAATTTCCAATATGATCTTATAACTTATTCAACATAGCCTTATCGTAGCATGTACTAAAAAATGTTGAAGGGGGGTTCAGCCCCAATCTATTATCGATGTTTTTCAAATCAAATACATATTTTAATTGCCACAAAAATTCATTGCATTTCTCTAACGGAAGACTCTAAGTAATGTCTCAACCAGTACCATTTCACCACATCGCAAATCGATGTTGCCATAGTCATACCATCAAGCAATAATCCAACCATTGAACATGGCATAAAGGTATAACATTTGAAACACATGCCCATATAGACATGAAATTCCCAAAATTTGAGACAAATAATAACTTGAACAACCTTAGGAGTCGAAAGAAGATATATTGGAATACTGCGATGAGGTCAAAGTACCTCCAAGGTGCATGATGGATTCCATCAATATGGTCGAGGAACTGTTGGAGGAGATCAACCTAGCAACTGACAGAACAAATAAAATACCTTTATACATATCCGCTAAGCTAGCAGCCGAGGGCAGAGGAAAACTCATTGCACTTTTAAAAGGTAAAGATGTACCTTATCGCAGAAACTTTAAAGTCCAAAACCAGCCTAACCCACGTCTCTCTCTCGCAGAATTTCAGGATGTATTCTCCTAGTCATACAACTAGATGTCGGGACTAGATTTAGAACTTGTTCACCAGTCCTTATGCATAGATCCCAAATTCTGGCCAGTGAAGCAGCCACAAAGGATCTTTAAGCTAGAAATGACTCTAAAGATCAAAGAGGGAGTCGAACAGCTTTTGAAAGTAGGCTTCATCAAACCTATAGCACATCCTCAGTGGCTCGCCAAGAGCTCTTCTCCTTCTTAGATGCCTACAGTGGATACAACCAAATCTTCATGGATCCCGTAGAAGTACCCCACACATCCTTCATGACACCCATAGGAAACTTATATTACAAGATGATGCCCTTCGGCTTGAAGAATACCAAAGCCATATAGAAGAGAGCAATGACTAGTGTCTTCCATGACATGATCCACAAGGAAATGGAGTATTATGTGGATGACATAGTTGTCAAAGCAAGGAGAAGAGAAGAGCACTCAGAGGTTTTGAGAAAGGTGTTCACAAGATGCAAAGAATTCAAGTTAATATTGAACCCACTAAAGTTAGCATTTGGGGTACAGTCCAAAAAGTTCCTAGGCTACCAGGTAGATCAGACCGGGATACACCCAGACGAAAGCAAGCTCAAAGCCATCTTAGATCTTCCGCCACCAACGAACGAGTCCTAGTTAAAAACATTCCTAGGAAAGGTCTCATATTTAAGAAGGTTCATCCCCCTTGCGCACGTAGCTCTGCCATTGATGAAATTAGCCAAGAAATTTAGTGAATTCAGATGGACTCAGGAGCATCAAAATACTTTTGAGCAACTAAAGGCAACACTGGATAGGGTACCAACAATGTTACTTCCCAAAGACGGGCATAATTCAAAATATGCATTGCAACAGGGATAGAGGCCATTGGATGCCTACTAGCATAGGAGGATGAGGGCAAAGTGGAAGTCACCATATATTACACTAGTAGGACCCTCAAACTAACAGAAAAGAACTATTCCCACATTAAGCAATAGTGCCTGGCCCTGGTTTTTGCTACACAGAAATTTAGGCACTACATCCTAGGGCAAAAGGTGAGTATGCGACAGACCCAATCAAGTTCTTCATGGATAGACCTCCTCTTTTTGGCAAACTCGTCAAATGGATGATGCAACTCAATGAGCATGCGATAGAGTACACACATCCTAGAGCCGTTAAGTGTCAGGCTACAACGGATCTACTAGCCACCTTCCCATTGAGCCTTGGCTTTCCCATATTAGAAGAGGTCCCTGTAGTCACACCCATGATTTCCCTAGTTGAAAGTAGAGAGTGGATCTTAACCTTTGACGGGAGTAGCATGAGCACATTGGCCAACGTTGGAGTAACCTTAACGTCCCCTGACGGACAAATCTCTGCTTACTCATTTAAACTTCAATTCCCCTATTCCTACAATATAACAAAACATGAAGAATTGGTCATCGTCCTGATAAAAGCAATTGAGGCCGGCACAAAGAAGGTAAAGGTAATTGGTGATGCCAAGTTGGTGATTGGACAGCTCGACGGAAGCACAACGGTGAAGGAGCTAACCATCCTACCATATAGGACCCTAATCCATATGCTAGTCCACAACCTAGACGTAGACTTCAAACATCAAAATAGAGACAAAAACATGTTTGCTGATGCATTAGCTACCTTAGGGTCCAAGATGCAAGCTAGTCTAGAACCAATATGGATTACCATCCAATTAGTTGACAAGAAATCAACTTACACCCTGAGGGACCGAGTGGAAGATGAGGAACAAATAGTAGTTGGCGATTGGAGGTACGAAGTAATACAGAAGCTAAAAAGTCAGGCCATAGGGACACAAGACATCAGGTTAATCCCAAAGTTTCGACTGGGGAATGGGGTGTTGTATCCCAGAGAATTAGACAATGTAAGGACAAGGTGCCTAGGCAAGTCAGAGGCGGAATCAATGCTGAATGAAGTTCATAAGGCTAGTTGTGGGGATGTCACAAGTACCCTATTCTGTAAACTGCAAAGTTTAGGGTATTATTGGCCCACAATGAAGTGGGGCTCTGCTAAGGTACAAAGTGAATGCGACAAATGCATCCCACAGATAGATGACAAAGAATGTTTAGTAGTCCACGATGAGGATTGGAGGAGGATGTACATGGAATACCTGCACGAACACACACTCCCATCGATATCCAGTTGTGGAGGAAGCTACTATTTAAAGTCAAGAGGTTCTACCTCCAAGACGGAGTGTTGTCAGGAAATCGCATGCAAGAAAACCTTTGTGATGCTTAGCCGGTGAAGAGATCAATGATGTACTAGAAGCAGTTCATAGTTTTGAACCTACAACCCAACAGGGCCAGGTTGCTCTACATAACCACATCCTACACCTCGGTTTCTATTGGCCGAATATAATGGAAGACATGCAATGGCATGTGCGCCGATGTCCTAAGTGCCAAATCCACAACGAAAAATCCACAAGTCTTCCAATAGCCTACATCTAGTCATTACACCCTAGCCCTTTTACACTTGGGAGGTAGACCTCATAGGAAAGATACACCCACCCTCTAGGGGGAACTGTTTCATCATCATAGCCATAGTCTACTTCACTAAGTGGGCAAAAGCCATTCCCCTACGACAAATCTGTGCTGATATTGACCGATAACAACCTGCCCCTAAAAAATCAAGTAGTAACCTCCTAGGGCAGTACGGAGCAAGATTGGGAACATCTATGACATATTACCCCCAGGGAAACGGTCAGTCAGAGGCCACAAATAAGACACTACTAAGAATGTTGAGCAAAACAGTGGTCGATAATCAATGGGATTGGGCAGACAAGCTATCAGAAACACTTTGGGCTTATCACACATTTATCAAAAGTACATAGGCAACACCCTACTCCTTAGTTTATGGTCAAGAAATAGTACTCCCAACAGTGATAAAAGTTATATCTACCATGGTAGCCTTCGCAATGGGTAAGAAGATTAGGCCAGAAGACTTAGATGCACTACTTATAGATAGACTCAAGGTAGTAGATGAAATTAGAGATACAGCCTCGTAGAAGCAAAGCAAATACAAATAGGCCCTAGCTAACAACTTTAATAGACGCTTAAGGCCCAAAAGCTTCAAAGAGGGAGATAAAGTATTGAAGATAACTCTCAATGTCAGACAAGGCAAGTCTGCGAGAAAGTTTGCACCAACATGGGAAGGGCCCTGCTTGATAAAAAAAGCCCACCGTTTGGGCTATTATGTACTAAAAACTGTAAGTACAAGCGAAGATGATTAAACCATAAATGGTTACTGGTTGAAACCTCACTTTGATTAGCTATGTACTTCTATAACCACACAAGCCAATGTACATGTTTTATGAATAAATCTACAATGTTTTACATGACCTTTCTTCAATCACTCTTTGCTTAAGGCGAAGTCTAGCATTATCATTATGATAAAGTTGCCCTACCCTTCAATTAAGAATACATGCATTTGTGACAAAGTGAATTACTCTTTTACTTGCTTATGTACATGTCTTGTTCATAACCCTAATCTGTCAAAATGAATGATCACTCTTTTATTTGCTTACATACATATCTTATAACCATACAAGATGTTTTGTTTTACTCTTAAAGCCCTGGCAATCCCAGTTACTACATGCTACATGCTTCATGCAAAAGCCTTGGACACCTCAAGCACCTCAGTAAGCCCTGGCACCCCAGGCACACTACAAAGCCCTGGACACCCCGGGCACCTCAGTAAGCCTTGACACCCCAGGCACACTCCGAAGCCTTGGAACACCCCAAGCACATTAGTAAGACCCAGCACCCCAGGCACAGACAAGCCCTGGCAACCCCAGGCACAGACAAAGCCCTAGCAACCCCAAGCATGAGACAAAGCTCTGGCAACCCTTGGCACACCTAAAGTCTTGGCAAACCCAAGCACAGCCCCACCCCCATGTAACCACTAGGGGGCTTTCTCGATGGCAGAAGTGATTCTTGCTCAATTCATACAAACACTCTATCTAATTGCAATGAACTAATGGAAGATAAACTTCATCTATCTCTTCTTTACATTGACAATAAAACTTCGCAAACAAATAGCACTTCGTTCCTCCATACATTGTTGTGATGAAAACCCAACCTATGCTACCTACTTATACCATGATTCAACCCAGCTAACAATAAAATTGGAATGATACAGGGAGATTGGCATGACCCCTGCACAAGGATGGCACACGTCCATTAAATCATTAGGGGGATCCATTGACAGAACGCATGACCCCCCACTGAAATTCATAAACACAGATACCCACTCCCATAGCAAAATCTGGGAGACCAAATTTCACCCATGCAACATTGACAATAATATGTCACTTGCACTAACGATCGCAATAGACTTAGCGTCCATTGCACAACTCATCAATAGTTTGCGATAAGGTGACAGCCCACACCACTTGGCTTTTCTAAATAACCCGCGATAAAGCGACATTATGTTTGCCTTCAATTACGATAAAGCCGACTTGGGAATTCGTTAACTTACGCCCACCGCTACATCTCTAATGATTGATGATAACTCTGTAGTTTGATGTCTTAAGGGCATCATTTTAAGGGTATTTTGGGCCTTAGAATAGTCAAAATGTCCCATTTTCCTAGTTAAATTCAATATTGTGACCTTAGAAGGTTTCTGTGCAAATCTTGTGAAAAAATGGGAAGTTTCATGGCTGAAATGCAGTTTTTGGGAAGCTGGTGTGAAGTCCAGCTAAGAGAGGGGGTGTTTTTGTGAAAAACTCAGCATAGGAGGGCGCCTCCTATCTGCTAAATCTAGAATGGTGCCCCTCCTACTGTATTAGAATGCTCCCCTCTCCTTAGAAAATCGTAGGACGCCTTTCCACTCCTTTTCATCCTTATCAAACCCTAGCTGCCCCTATCTTCTTAATCTTCACCTTCCATCCCTTCTAATCTCCACCATTCATTCTAGGGCACTTTCATTTTAGATTTTTTGTGTATTTACTATAGTAGCAAGTGCACTAGCCGCTCAAGTAATAGAGTGATGAATAGAGTATCGTTTCCCACGATGACTTATGCATCAACTACTAGTAATATATCAGCATTCTATTATCTGATAAACCGAATTGTATATCTAACCTAAAACTGAATTCCTAACTAGCAAACTATCTCTAACACATTGGATAAAACACCTTGCATGGAAGTTGAGAAAATAAGCTAAGTATGCACAGAATTGGTTCAGCAATTAGCTCTCTAGGTCATTCGATTGGATTGGGATTCAGCCTTGGTTTGGTGAAACCCCAAGGCAATGAACAGCCTCTCTCAAGCACATGTTCATTCTATGCAAGAGTGATGATTCTTATATCTCTATCAAGAATCTAATCCCCATGCATGCATTAAGATCTAGATATTCTAGGGCATCATTTCAGATTGAATGAACACCAACCGAATTGTGTAAGTTATCTCTAACCTTGCACTCAATTCGGTTCTTGATCAGCAGATTTGGATTTTTAGAGTTTTTCTCAAGCACTCTAGAACTTCCAAGAATCAAGAACAGTTCAGCCAAACAGAATTAAGGTTGCCTAAATTCTTTCTCAAGCAATTCAGACATTACCAAAAATCAAGATCAATTCGGCTAGCAGTTCTAACAATTAAATTTCTAATGAAGAAATATCAAGCTTGCATCTAATCCATTTGAATGAACCTAAAAAGCTAACTACAAATCTAAATTTACAGAAACCATGCTTCAATTACAGCAAGAAAAAAATTAATGGAGAATTGAACATGAAACCCTAGTTGATTTCAATTACCAATGGCGCAGAATTCAAGGAAGAAGACAACCTAAATTGATATCCTCCAATGAATTCTTCTCCCAAATTCGAATTCAGTTTCTTCTCCTCTTGAAGTTGGTTGAATCTCCTTTCTCCTTTCTTGCACCTATCTCTCTCTTCTCCCTCCAAGAATTTGAACAAAGGAGTTTTGTCCCCCAAGTGTTTGAACCAGCCAAGGAGAGCTAGAATTAAGGTCTTTGAACCCCAAGGTTTATGAATCACAAGGTGTTGAACCCCCTCTCCAAGATTTCTCCTTATATAGTTTTCCCCTCAGCCCTCTCTTGAATCTTCTAGAAGTTGCCACCCTTAGCCTCTCTTGAATCCCCTAGAAGCTGTCGCCCCTAGCCTCCTTGGGCTGCACTTTGGGCAGCTCTTGAGCTGCAAATGAGCCTCCTCCTTGCTGGGCCGAATAAGCTCCCTTGGAAGGATGTGGCTGGGCTCTCTCTTTGGGTTCTCCCATAGAGTGCAGCATGGGCTTCATGGGCCGAATGGCCCTCCTTTGATCTCTCAGTCGGGCGACTGTTCCAGCTAGGCTGAATTACCTCCAATTTGGCTCCTTTTTCTTGGTTTTGTGCTTTATTTTCACTAAGCTGGTCTCCTTGGATAAATTCTTGAAATTAAGTTGAATTAGGGTAAAACTTTACACAAATCAGCACAAAAACCATGCATAAACACCAGAATTTTATGAGTAATTTGCACACACATCAATTTTTAACCCTAGGACGCCACCTAACCTATAATCCTCACCATTCAGCCCCTAGCCACTAGATCTTAGCCCTCTACTCCATTCTCTATTTCAGCCATCCACTCTAGGGTGCCACCCACTCTTTTTAATCTCCACCTTTCAACCCTAGGCACCTAAATCTCCACCATTCAATTCTGGGCACCCAAATCTCAGCCCTACATAATATTGGGCACCCTCTCCTTCTCTTCTCAGCGTTAGGATCACCTTAGAACCATCCTAACCCTTTATTCTAAATCTTAGGGCACCCATATTTTTGCTAAATCCCAGGTGTCGCACCCCTCTTTCTCTCTAATCCCAGTTTTATCCACCATTCTCTATAAAAAGGACCCAAGGGATCCTAAGAAATGGTTGGATTCTGCCCTAGGTAAGATGGAAGGCTGATCTTGAAAAGTTCAAGGGTAGAGGAAGAGGAGAATGCCCAGGCAAAAGGAGGGTTTCCTACTTGCATTTCACCAAAGCAACTACTGCCACCTTTGGAATCAGATCCCAACCATTTTAATTCAGTTTTAGATTTAACTTTTGTTCTTTAATTTCTAGTCTGATTTTTCCTTCCTGCAAATTTACTTTTATTTAGTTTAATTTTTGCTTTGTTTCTTTATTGCAAATCTGGAATTCGACCAAGTAAGATGAAAGGCCTAGCTCGAGAAGTTCGAGGGTCAAAGGAGATATCCAGAGACTACTACCTCTGATCGGATTACAAACATTTTTATTTAATTTCTTTTATTTATTTATTTCTATTAGTTATTTATTTTTATGCACTTTTCACTTTCAGTAGTGTTCAAATTTTATTTTTAATGAATTCCAATTTAATTAATTAAAGTTTTGTGATTCTACAACTCCCCTTTGTGTTATTTTATTTGGATTAAAGTTTGTAATGATTTTTCCCTCGCTTCCCTATGGATACGACTTGTTCTCACCATTTACTGCGTTTGTAATTGTTATGAGAAATTGTGAAACTTACAAATATTAAAACCGGTGTTCCAAAGTGGTTAACAACATGCGTCTGGACACACCACATGACAAGTACAAACACGAGAGTAGAATACCACGATTGTTATGTGATTTATGCACAGTTAATTCAGGCAAGTGTACCTTAGTAAAATGTGTGTATAATGATGAGAAAAGTGTCAATCCCATAGAGACTAGATCATAGTACCAAATCAATTTTAAACTAACCTAAGTTGAACTTGTGAATCAATTGAATGAATAAAAACTAAAAGAATTAATGCAAATCCAAGAACTTAATAAAAATTGAATTGATGGATGAATGCAGGTAGGGTTTAGATTTCATTCAATCAAGGTTATATAATTACCTATTTAATCCAACTCAAGACCGAAATTACCCTAAGGTATATTAAAGTTACTTGCATGTGATGGTGGATTTTCCTAAATTAATTAATAAGTTTTCTCAAGTCATATTAATCCTTTATTAATCCAATTCTACTATCAAATTTTTAAGTGGTTTTCAAAAGGAAAAATAAGCATTAATTTCTTTGGAAACCTCTAAGCATTGAAGGGGATTTGACTCACTAAGCTTCCCTGATTCCCACACATGAGCTAATCATCTTTCGATATCATAGTCTATCATGCGATTTTTATTGCCTAGGAATTTAATTCATAACAATCCCTTGGTCAATCGTGCATGAATCATCAAATCATTAAAAGATTGGCCAATTCTTTTAAAGCATTAAGCATCGCAATAAAAACTTCTCATGCAAATAATAAAGGTTTTGAATTGAATTAAACAAATAACTATATAATCTTAAGATCAAAATCCATCTAAACCTTAGCTAAGAGAATTTAGCTAGACATCATTAAATTCAACATACTCAAGAAAATTAAAGGGGAAACACAGCAAGAACACATCAAAGAATGAATAGAATAACAAGAAAATTTTAGCCTTTAGAGGTCAAAGACAAGTGCAGCAACTAAGCCTTCCTCTCTCTTGAATTCGGATTCTTCCTGTCCTTCTCTGGCGTGCTGAAATTGCTTCATCTTCTCTTCTAATGTGTTGAGACAGCTTCCTCTTCCTTTCTCTACTGAATTCTCTCTAAGGATGTGCCCCTTTGCCTTGAGTCTATGGTCCTTTTTATAGTGCAGTTTCCCTCAATTGCTTCTCAATGCAGACTCATAATTCAACACAAATTAGGTCTTTTAGTCTTTCATTTGAATTCCTATCTCTTCTGCACTGCCAACTGCCAGATTCGAAACTTATAACTCGAATTGCATTTGCTTGTTAGCAGAATTAGGTTGAGGGATAAATACAAGAGTTGTAGCCCTATCTCTTAGCTTTAATTAGCCGTTTGAATCACCTAATCCAAGTTGTAGGCAGAAAGTTATGCCCAAAATACGAGAACTATATCAACAGAGGAAATTTCCTGATTTTTGTGCATACATATCAGATCCGATTTCAATGGATTCTCTCCTTCATGGCTACATCATGGAGCATCATTGTTGCTTGGTCCTTCCTCTATGATTATCTTGATCAATTAAATCAAATTCATCCTTAAAATTGTACAATTAAGCTCCACATCATCTTGCAAGACAATTTCATCATAATTAGTACAAAATCATGTTAATTCTAAAAACATTATTACCAAAATCATCAAGTTAGAGGTATGAAAATATGTAGAAATATAGGCTTATCAGCGATCAAGTTTTGTACATATCCAAACTACGGATTATCGCTCACGAAGTCCAGCTAGAAGACTCAGTCATAACAAATGACACACTTAATAATCCTATAAGCCCACTAGTAACCTCGTTCAATTACCTTAAAACACTGTGATAAGTGTTACCACGTAAGACAAGAAACACACAATGTGATTGACAAGGTTAAACACAATCCAGTTCTTTACTGAACACAATCGAATTCTGCACTATTCAACAAAATTATCATCATACAATAACGGGACAACCCCAAAACAGTCCATTATAGCACAACACGACCAGTGGTCATTTGGCCCACTCCTTCCGAATGGCAGATATAGCATCCAATACCCCACTAGTGTCTTCAAATTTCTTTAAGTTCTCTAACTCTGCCTGGTAGTCTTCAAGGATCTACTTTTGCTGTGCACATTCTTCCCTTAAATCCTCAAGCTTCTTCGTGACTCTGACGACTACAGCCTCAACTACCCTCCGGCGCCCATGAACATCCTTCATGGAATGAAACAAATCCATTTGCGGTATGTCCCGACCAGCCTTCCAAAAAGCATGCACTTTCACCATGACACGATCCTTTATCTAGTCCATGAAGAAGCCCATCGACGAAAAAAGCTCGACACGCTTGCAGCCAGCAAGCGAAATCAGCCCATGACAAATCCTCTGATGAATGGCCATTACACGATTCATTAGCGTGGCAACAGTGTTTAGAGCAGGACCTACGACCTCGAGGTGTAGTCTTCCTTCTAGTAACCACCCCGTACGAATCGTAGTTGACGCGAACTCGGCAACTGCACTAGAAATGTTGTACTGCACGCTTTTGCCTTGAACCAGAACCGGATCCACCACCGGAAAATGCAGAAATGGGAGGTTATGGTTATCACAGTACTCTAGTAATTCCCGCCGTATCTAGGCCAGCCTCTCCTCATATGACAATTCCTCGAGGGGGAAAAGTAAACTCAGGCTCTATGTTTCCATCTCCCGAGTGGTGTTCCAGAAGCCTCAGGTGCTACAACGTTGTCGACCTTAGGCTGTGGAGGGGCATTCCCGGAAGCACCGCTAATCGCAACGGGGGACCTAGAGGCATCAGCATCATCAACAGCAATAGCAAATTCTACACGATTTGTTGCTGCCTCTAACCCCACAGCTGACTGACTGGCCTGGTGTACCTCCTGGACAAAAGAGCCACAGACATTATGGCCACCTTCAACATCTTCAACAACCACGGGTTCAATCCTGGGGGGCTGCGTTGCCCTCAATTCCTTGGCTAGACGCCTAAAGAAAGCATGTCTGGTGCCCCAGAAGGATATTCAGAGAAGAGAGCTGTGATAAAGTCAGATACAAGCAGTCAGCCTAACGAGACTGGTCACAGGCCAAGTAACGAACAGACAACGAAATACAACCATGACTTACCTCTTGACCTGCCTCATCAACTCCTGAAACACCTTCATTTGGTTGAGCTTTATTTCGGTCAACCCGCCTTAGAACAAAAGACTGTTTCACAGTTAGTCCTTGCAACATATAATAAAAAAGAACAAACTAAAAGTATGTCACGGGCATAAGTACTCACCAAACCTGCCCTAACAGAGGAGGCTACTGAGGCCTCCGCTGTATGCTCCGGAGGGACCACTGGAGCATCTGTGACAGCCTGATCGCCATCACTCCGAATATGCTGCAAAAAACACAAAAATAAACAAGCTTAGCACAGCTTCGTTTCAACACAAACCAAAAAGAAAAATACAGCACAAGTTATAAGAAGCTTACCGAATCATCATTTTGGGTGAAGGGGAGCCTTCCTCTTCATTCGCCCACTCGATAATCGAATGATAGCTCCCCCGGGAGAGGATACCACAACTGCTAGCTCCGCCGGCTTCAAAACTGGAGAAGCCCGTTCTGTAGGAGTTGTTGTTGGAGCCCCCTGGCCATCTACAGGTGCATGCAATGAGGCGATAGTTGGAGGTTTTGTCACAACATTGGACTGTGGAGGGCGGGGCACCCACGTAGACCTTACCCTCTTTGCAACAGGGGGACGATTGCTCCCCCCCCCCTCTAAGACCAAAGGCCCCTTCTTGCGCTTGGCCCCAACCCTCTTCGATGACTGTAGCACGACAGGGGTAAGGATTGCACCACGGTTGGCGACGTGACCCTCCGGAGGGACTAAGGAATGACGAAGCCTAGAGGTCTTTCTGACTACCTCCTGGAAACCTACGAATAGTGCACAAAGATATGATAACTGTAGAGCCCTATACCTCGGCACCCTGAATAAACCCACAATCGGAAAATGTGAGCATCCCGAAAAAGCACGATTGTGCCGCCGAGTCCAAAAAACGTCCTCTGTCGAGGACTACAGAAACTGGCCACCTAGATCATCATACCCAAACTGATGCATCACCCGATCTGGATGGTAGATTGCCAGTTGCACCTCACCATTGCGGTCAAGGTAGGCCACCACCTTGAGTCGTGCGACTAACTTCACTATACCCGTGGCAAGACTGTCGACATCTATAGCACATTGTTGATTTGTGACTCTAGAACAGGCATGCCAACACAAAACGGGATGGCATTGTGAATTGGGTGAACATAAGGCCTCCATTCAAACCCGTCCAATGAAGCCTACTTCACACCGATTTCATCCATCTTGAAGTTCTTATAACGAGCGGCCTGCAACTACCTCTTCCCTCTGCAAACTTCAAAAATTTTATTTTTGAATTCTTCCCTGTGCAAGGTTGCTATAGGGACCCAGAAATGGTGGAGCGAGCGCGGGATGACGGCAAGACCGAACCGCTCGCACAAATACATCCATAGAAATGGCACAGATATGTAACTAACACGACTCTTGCAGCTTAGATCCACTAATTGCTGCACAGTGTCATCCAACTGCTCATAGAGATACCCCATGAACATCGAAGCCAGGGGAAGTTGATGCTCAGATGCAGCGATAGCAAGTAACACCAGTGAAGTACGCAAACCATAGTCCGGAGGACCGGGGAAGAGGAACTGAGAGACGATGTACAAAATGAAAGCCGCGAGATGGCACAGACTATCCACGCTTCTCACCATTAAGTCTCGTCCGCCACGGGATTCAAACCAGAACTCCAACCAATGGTTTAACAACATCTTTCCACGAGAGGTAGTCTGATCTTCTTGTGCCTTAAACACCGCGATCTCACGGTGAAGCTCGTTGCACAACTCCCTGTAATCTACCGGAACAGATTCAACATGCTGGAGATGGTGGGTAGATAGAGCACCGCCAGCAAGGCAGCCGCGTCTTCAACTGTCACCGTGAACTCCCCAAAGGCCTCGACGAACATGTGGGTGCGGCAGCACCGGTGCTCCCACAAAGGCTCCACATACTTCACACCTTCCCTACCAAATAGACCCGTGTAACAGTCTACAAGCCTAAGTAGGCTGGAATCCTGCAACATCTGACAATACATCGGGTTTTCGAAAATAAACTCCGCCCACACAATGTAGCTATTGGGAGATTTCGAACTATCAATCCTAGGTTCCTAACACTTGTAAAACATAGATTGGTTGGACTGACCACACAAGCACAACAGTTCATCTCCCCAAATGGGATTGAATATGCCCTTTACGCCTCTAGTTACTGGAACCGGAGGCCAAAAACCCTGCTCCCCCATGATGGCTAGAACGGCCTCCTTCTCCGACAGCAACTCCACCATATCAACCTCCCTAATGAAGTCAATAAAGGGTCATTCAACCTTTTTCTCAACCTTCTTCCCCACCTGCTCCTCGAACACCCTAACAACTTGGCGACGACGTGGAGCCATAGACGGAGAGCGGAACAAGAGAGGAAAACAAATAGTCTAAAATAACGAAAAGGCATTGGGAGATGAAAACACAAACTGAATGTGAAAGGAAAACTATCGAGGACCCTTTCTCTAGTTTTATAGAGATTGTCCGATACTCGCACGCGTAGCAAACTAAATGGCGCCGCGCCGGCGAAGATGAACGGATGCCTGTCCAATACCCAAAATGATCCTTAGTGGAAAAGTAACTACATGAAATTACTCAAACACCCCTAGAGAGGCGGGATCAGAGACTCGCATTAATTCAAACGAAATGCCACATCCGTAACTGCCACCGAATCATATTGGATATCGAATTCACCCCACACGTGGGACTGAACTGCAATGATTTCGAAGCGACAATTGAAAGGCCACTACCAACGAGCATCACGTGGCTGCCCCAAATACACCCCTCAGCCCTAATCAATTACAGAACGCCGATAGGAAACTAAATCGAATGTCTTCGACAAGAGGTAGACACGAAATCGATTCAGCTGTCACACAGAGAACGTCCCTCGTACAAGTCATTCCTTCCTTGAATGGTTAACAGTCCGAGAAGGACCGACAACATAATCGCTATATCCAGATCAACCAGCGAGGCCCAAGCACATAGAAGGGGGGAGCAAGATTACCAACACCCAAGGGGAGGGTAACAATGTAGCTGAACTGTGGAACCGAAATGAGCATTGCTTAAATTAGGATAAACATCACCACACGATGGGTGTAATCCGGTTGCAAACGATTAAACCAGACTAAAGCTACTCACAATTCGTTCTCAGAAATACAATATAATGTGAAAGATAGTAAATTAAGTGCACTACAATGCGGAGAAACACATTGAATTCATTCAAAATTAATTCACATAATTACAAACATATGAAATAATACAGATTTCATAGAGTGGCCCACTCATCCCTCATTGCTTCTATGCTCTTGAGCAGAGGCCTTTGAGCTTCAAACGCCTCAAGGTCTGCGAGCTTCTTAGAAGCTTCAACCAGCCTTGCCTCAGCTGCCTCAACGCGATGACGCACGTCCCTCAGCGACTACCCATAAACCAACGACGACTCTCCAAGACCGGCTTTCCAGAATACATGCACCAGTCGAATGACGCATTCTTCAAAATACTCGACGTAAAAGCCGATGGAAGAAAAACTCCCACAAGTCCTCAACCACTACGTGGGGACAGACCAAGATATCTGGTCAAAAGGGAGATTCATATTTCGGACATTATCGTCGCAAGGGTGTTTAACGTCGGACCGACGACAACGAAAGTAAGTTTGAAGGGTGGTAACCAACCACCTCAAATGATCTCTTCTGCGAATTTCACCACTGCCCCTGTCACCCAAACGAACACCTTGGACAGGAACTCCTTCCACGGCTTCGTACCCCAAAGGGGCTATGAAATTTTCCTCATAATATTGCACAAGCAGCTGACGGACCAATGCCAGTTCCGAATTGTCACCTACCCTACTAGGTGTCGACCCCGCCAGAAACGATGAATTAGAACCCACAAACTTGCTGATAGCCATCTACGCACTGTTGTGATCACTAAACACAAATCGCAAGGGAGTATAGGAGACACTGCACCCTTTTAATAAAAAACCCATGGCCCGGCGACGGGGAACCGAACAGACACACCTAGATGAATCATCATGAAAGGCAATATAAAACAACTCACAAATCTACCCCTAACAAAATGGGACACACCAGAAACCGAACAGACACACCAGAAACCAATCGACGCACGTGACACCTCTTATACTGGAATAAGCGAAATGATGACTACGGCCGTAACTTAGTCATCAACCACCTCTTACACCGATTGTGAAAAGGCTGCACTCATTATTAGAGTTCACATTGTCATTATTAGAGTCAACCGTCGAGGGGTTATAGCACACAATTAACGTGCAACACTGACTGTTTCGAGAAAATAAATCACCAAAAGACTGGGGATTAAGCCAAAGAGTGCATGCGATCGATACAAAACTACAAATCAAGCAAAAACACCAAACCCACCACACACAGGCGAAACTACTGCGAAACCCGAAGATGAAAAGGCAATATATTTATCGATAATCTTCCATTTACCAATAAGCAGGGGGTTAATGTAGGTATGTACAGCTCACCCAGACACTCAAAGAACACTCAAACACCTAGAGTAACACCATAAAAGCACTTACGAGCAGCTTGCAATCAACCCCCATGCTGCAATGAAATTGTGGTACATCGCCACCTTTTCGATGAACCACAACACATTAAGCAAAACCACGATAAACATGTGGTCCACCAAGTCCAGTCAACGCCTAAACCTAAATAAACTTTAAAAAGACCCGTCCAAGAGAACCAAGCACACCTGAGCGTGCGATGAACTCATAACTCACAACTTGCGTGATGAACTCGCCATGGGCTCGGCTTACATGTGCCTGGACACATGCGAATCCACGACAGCAAGGGACTCTGTGAACCACCACGTGGAATTAATGAAGTACCAACCACCGAACGGTGACGTCACTGTTGTCGAATAGGATTAGTTATGATGTGCAAAAAGGTAGTAGCACACGTGAGTAATGAGGGATCTCAAGGATAAGGATAACCAATTCTTGAAAATATCCTCATGAGACATGTGGTGATACTCCAGTAGCGCATCCAATAATTGATAGCAAATCAAATATTCCCTTCCCCGATATGGAGCGAATGTCCTCATCTCCTACATTTTAAGATCTCAGGACCTCCATAAATAGAGATCCTCCTCACATTAGAACTCATTTGATCCTATGCATTTACCATCTAGTACTCCCGAGTACGCCCTAACTCTCCTGTCGTGCAACCCTGACCCAAAAGCCTCGTTCTTCCTTTCTTACAAGCCTTCCTCTGTCTTTCAAATAGGCCGCTCCCCAACCAAGCCTTTCCCTGCGTACAACAACCTTATGGCACCTAGCAAAATTTTGAGAAATGTAACAATAGCCGATTTCTCTCTCCTCTTTAACAAATTGTGATTAGAGGCTAGTTATGACGGTCGATCACCATGAAACATACAGACGTGTTCACTCATGATAAATATGAGGCAGTTTGCAATAAAACTTGAGACTCCGAATACCCATACCATGTTGCTCAACAAATCGCGTCGGCCCTTTAAACTTGAAAGCGCGCCTAGTACGTTTTGATAAGTACCTATGGTGTGATGATGTTAATCCTTGATTTTAGAATGGTATGGCTCAACGGTATATCTTGGGAATCAGTATGACACTCGATTTCTCCCTCTAGCAGTCTACGATTAAAGTTTGAGTTGTACATATGCCAACACCCTCACAGTCCAATCGTAGCAACACTCGAGTTATAAAAGTTCGCAAAACACCCAATTTTAAATCTTATTTCAATAGTTGCACTAAATTTCCAAACTAAGGAATATGCACGATCTGCTTTACCAAAACAAGAGTTGCGATAATGTTTTCCTTCAGAGCTTCACATCACTTCTAAATATCGAGTGAACATAGGATCACTATTAACATGAATGCATGAACCTGGACATTGCCAAAAAAAGGCAACACAAATTGCAACGGCCATGGGGGTTTGAAATACAGAAACTCAGCACTAGCTTGCCCATTGCTAGGAAGGAGTATCACACACAATAATTTCCAATGTCTTTTGCTAATGTCCTTCTCGTCAATAGTCAAGGTGGCTAAAACACACAAACAAGGCGTAGCATTGACCATTGACAAGAAGGAAATCACCAAAAGAGAAGGGGATAAACCGTGGAACATAGGGAGTCCCCATCGTAGACACAAGATGCATCCCACCTACACAAAATCACAAAAATAAGGTAAATTCCCAGACGTAACGCATGCAAACCAAATCACCCCAAAATCTAAAAACAAATACGAAGGCAAGTTCTTATCGATAAGCTCCCACTTATCGATAAGCATTGGAGCTAATGTACGTACATGGTGGTCACTAAGACCATCAGAGTACAGAGGGTGCCAAACCAATGCTACGTGGATTCCTGTGATGAATCCGTAACCCATCGCGCATTTGCGATAAGCTCATCGTAGATCTGCGATTGTGATGAATTCATACCCAGTACAAGTTGCGATGAACTTCAACTATTGAAAATCTACGATAAAGCTAAAACATGTGCGTGTTTACAATGAACCCAAACACACACAGATTTGCGATGAATCCCAAACACACACGGAGTTGCGATGAACTCAACACCATTATGAGAACTGTGGAATCACGGTAGATCGGGAATAAAAGCCGGATACACGTGTGTCTTTTAATATCATACGCAAAGATGGAACTTCAACCTCTGTTGGTAGGATGGCCTCCATGCCATACACCAAAGAATATGGCGTAGCCCCAGTCGATGTCCTGACTGATGTGCAATAAGCCAAGAGAGCACATGGTAACATATCTTGCCAAGACTTGTAGGTAAGAGACATCTTCTTCAGAATTTTTGTTTGCAGCCTCTACTGCTCCATTCATTTGAGGTCAATAAGGGGATGAACGCAACTGTATAAAAAAATGAATATAAATGAAACATCTATTTTATTAATAGAATAGAAATAAATAATAGAATAGAGATAGATTTAGATAATTTTTAGATAATTTAGATAATATAATATTAATATATATTAATTTATATAAATTTAATTAATATAAATATAAATATATATATATAATTTAATTAATATAAATAGAAAGTATAAACAAATTAAATCCTATTTCGGTTGGATCCAAAATGAATTAGAATTAAGAAATAGAAATGATTGCAAAGGGTAGTGATTTCCTTTCCAATGAAATTCTTTCCATTATTTGAGATGATCTCACAAGGTGCTCCATATCTGGCAATGATGTTGCTCTTGATGAATTGAACTATCTTGGTCATTGTCGGATGGGTTATGGGCATTGCTTCTACCCACTTAGTGAAATAATCAATAGTGACTAATATAAACTTATGTCCATTAGTTGCAAGTTGCAGTAGACCGACCATGTCAATTCCCACACTGAGAAAGGCCAAGGTGTAGTGAAACAATATAGCTCTGAAGAAGGTGTATTTATCTTTCAATCAAAGACTTGACAACCATGACATCTCTACACATGTCGACAACAATCCTCATCCATTGTCATCCAATAAAATCCCATTCAGAGCAACTTTTTGGCCAACATATGCCCATTCATGTGAGGGACACATATGCCACCATGTACCTCTTCCATCTTTCTTTGCACTTCTTCTTCATCTAAACATCTCAACCAAGGAAATCACGAGGACTTTTGATACAATATCCCTCTTGCTATGATGAAATGCCTTGCCAGCCTGGTTATAGTTCTTCTCACCTTGGGATTTGCCCCCTCTGAAAATGCTTGATGCTCCAAGAAATTCTTGACGTCATAAAATCACAGTTTACCATCTATCTCATCATCTTCTATTGTGATTGCTAATATGCTACTCATGTAGGCAGGCTCACTATCCCAACTTAAATCAATTGGTTCTACTACCATGTTGGGAGGTAAGCGTATGGCTGATCCGAGGGAGGCTAAAGCATCCGCAAAGTGGTTGTCTTCTCTAAGCAGGTAATTGAAGGAAATGCACTCAAACTTTTTTATCAACTCCTTGAGACAATTATAATACAATGTTGGTCGCTCATCCTGCAATTCCTAGTCACCCTTGGCATGGCTAATGACCAAGAAAAAGTCCCCAAAAATCTCCAATTCACTGATGCCCCAGTCCAGTGCCATTTGGACCACTCTTAGGCATGCTTCCCATTCACATGTGTTATTGGTGTTGGGAAAGTCTAACAGATAGATAAAGGAAAGTGAGTGCCTCGGGGGTCCACAGGGACCATTCCCGCTCCCCATCCATTTTGATTTGATGCTCTATCAAAGTATGCCTTCCACCTTGTCCCCACTTGTATTTCCAAAATGGTTTCGTCTAGGAAACTTGTTGGGATTGGCTCATACTCTGAGGTGGGGTTATCAAATAAATGGTCTGCAATGGCTTGCCCTTTGCTTGCCTTTTGTGTCACATACTTGATGTCATATTTAGAAAAGAGCATGATCCAACAGGAAACTTGACTGGTGACTACTTGTCTCTCAAACAAATACTTGATGGGGTCCATTCTAGAAATGAGCAACACCGGATGAGCTAATAGGTAATGGTGAAGCTTCTAACAGTCCCAAATGAGAGCTAGACATGTTTTTTCTAGCATAGTGCACCTTGTTTCATAGTCATAGAACTTCCGACTTAGGTAGTAAATGGCTATTTCCTTTTTACCTATCTCATCATGCTGTCCCAGTATGCATCCAACAACATCTTCCTGTACTAACAAATACATATTTAAGGGTTCCCCAATCCTAAGGGGAGCTAATATTGGTGGATTGGTTATGCACTCCTTAATTTTGTTAAACGCTTTTTGGCAGTCTTCATTCCATTTCACTGGGGTATTCTTCCTTAACAACTTGAAAATTGGTTTGCATATTGGCATAAGTTGCACTATGAATCTATAGATATATTGCAACCTTCCCAAAAAACTTATGACTTCCTTTTCTATTTGGAGATGAGGCATACCAACAATGGCCTTGACCTTAGTAGGGTTGATCTCAATCCCCTTTTGGCTAATGATAAAGCCCAATAGCTTTCTTGATGATGCCCCATATATGCATTTCTGGGGATTTAACCTGAGGCGGAATTTCCTAAGTCTTCAAAGAACTTTCTAAGGTCCTTTAAATGATTCTCTGCCTTTTTGGACTTGGCAATCATGTCATCCACGTATACCTTCAATTCTCTGTGTATCATGTCATGAAAAAGCACTATCATTACTCCCTAATAAGTTGCCCTAGCATTCTAAAGCCCAAACGGCATGACCTTGTAGCAAAAGGTTCCCCATGGTGTTATGAAGGCCATCTTTTCTTTTTCCTCCTCTACCATTTTGATCTAGTTAAATCCTGAAAATCCATCCATGAAAGAACATTTCATGTCCGACTCTATCGTCAACAAGAATATCAATGTTTGGTAGGGAAAAATCATCATTCGGACTAGCTTTATTTAAATCCCAAAAATCCACACACATCCTAACCTTCCCATCCTTTTTAGGCATTAGTACAATGTTGGCTAACCATTCAGGGTAGGATGCCACTTCTAGAAATCCTGCTTTGAAATGTTTCATAACCTCATCACTTGAATTTTTAGAGACCACTTTGCATTGGGATATATGGGAATCTTATGTACCACCAAGTCTATATCCAATCCTGGCATGTCTTTGTAGGAACATGCCAACACATCCTTAAATTCTTTCAACAACTTTATTATGTCAAGCTTCTGCTTTGGGATTAAAGGGCTCCTAGTTTTTACCAACTTTGGGTCATCATTAGTTTCAATATTAACTTCTAAGTCATTTTTTAATCTTCTTTCCTCTTGTCGCTCAATCTAATCAAGGAAACGTTGAAGGATCTCCTCCTCAGGAGGTTCCTCCTCTATCCCCATGAGAGCAAAGTATAACTCAAGGTCGAAGTCATAGGCTTGTAAGATGGGTTTGGGTTCCTATACGATCAAGAGGAGGAATAAACATGGGAACTAGAATTGGACAAAAAGGAGATTTTTCCAAAAAAGCGATTGGGCCCAGGCTGTAAACCAAGGCTGCCTATTTACCCTTTTGAGGGGGATTAGGCATTCGTAGTTCAACAAAAGAATTTTCATTTCATTTAGATCAATGGAGTACAAAAACTACTTTCGGGGTTGAGACACAGGGTAGAAAGCATTGATCCCCTGGTCTGAGATTTACAGCTTAATGAACCTCAAGAGAATGAGTCTTTAGGCCCAAGGTAGTTAGAAAAGACATCCAGATACGAATCGGCTCCCGCAAAGGAACAATTGATTGGGCAGGGTCTTCCATGAATTTGCCTCCTATCACACATGCATCTGCATCCAAGGATTCCCAAATGGCATGATCCTAGAGATTGCCAATTACCTCTAGTCCGATTGGGATTTCCACCTTTCCCCAATTGATGGGACAATAGGGCATGCAGATTACCTCAGTATCCTTTTCCTCCAAGACCTTTGATGATGAGCCGATGTCCTTTCGATCATCTTGGCCTTCAAGAAAAAGCAATGAAATATTTGGAATGTCAAGAGGGTTTCAGGGATGACTTGAGGGGTTGGTGTTGGCTTAGGCATGGTTGCTGGGTTATTGGGGTTGACAAAATGGAGTGGTGTTGAAAGAGGTATACCTTTCTTCTCCCCACCTCGTGGGCCAAATAGATCATGTTCATCAGGTTTATAGCCCACTCCAAAATGAGGGAGAGATCCCTTAGCCTTAACAGGGTTCAATCTCCCTTGTTGCTTAATACCTAATCCTTTGCTAGGGTCGAACTTCATATGAGCCATCAATCGGAGGGGTGGTGCTATTCTCCTTTGAACTTTCCTTGCCTCTCGAACCTTCTCAATGGAATTCACTTCTTCAAACTGATAAAAGAAGAAACCTAGACCTTCCTCTAGGTGTTGAACTGAGGATTCAGTAGCTGGTGCAATCTGACTGTCCCCAAAGATTGTGATGATTTCATTATCATGGACCAAGTTTAATCTTTGGTGGAGGGAAGATGGTATGGCTCCAGCTGAATGAAGCCAATGTCTCCCTAGTAGCAGGGTAAAAGATGCTTGCATGTCTAGAACTTGGAACTAAATCTCATAAGTAACCTTTCCAAAAGTCACATTAAGTGTTACATCTCCCAAATTTGGCCTAACTAAATTATCAAAGGCCCTTATCGCAATGGGTCTCTTCTTCATATCGTGTATACCCATTCCAAGCGCTTGTAATGTTCTGAGAGTGCAAACATTGAGACCAGACCCATTATCCACCAAGAAAATAGGGACCCTCATTCCCCTTCAAGTCACTGTGATATACAACGGAAGATTGTGAGTAACACCATCTATTGGGATCTCATCATCTGAAAAAGGTTATTGACTTGGGGAGCCAAAATCATGCTAACCATCTGTGCTAGCATTTTTGGTTCTATACTTGGGAGGACAAGAGCCCTCTTGAAAACTTCCATAACTTGATTATGTGATGTTCTGAAGATAATAACAACCCAAGTATTAAAATCTGCTAGCTGATCCACTACGTTGTATCGAGACTTTTCGGCGGGCTTTAGGAAATCATCCTTCTCCTTCTTCTTGCTCTCTTCATCTGGCACCTCCCCTATCTTTGCCTTCCCTTTATCCACTGCCCTAGTCACCTATCTTGGGGGCAAAAATCTTCCAAATCTTAATAAGGCTCCACGTTCTGGATCAATTTGATCTACTTTTGCCACCACTAGCTCAATGTAATACTTCCAAGGAATCTTAGATGAATTTTCTCCGTAGAGTTCTGGGTAGAGAATGACAAAGGGTTTTCGAGGGAGGTCATTATTTGATATAGTGGAAGGGGTGAAAGGGGTATTGGCAGACTGTGTAGAAGGGACTAGGATGCAGAAAGGAGGTCTAATAGTGCAAATGGTGTCAAAAGGTGAGTGAATGTATGGCACTAGTACTGTAGGTAGGGTCCCTATCAGAACAATCAACATTGTGGGGTCCATGAACTACCTCTCTTCATTGATGCAATGAATGCTATTGCTTGGTCCTGCTCCGTGTGGTGGCATGGGATTTCTAGTGATCCCCATTGGTTGCTTCTTTGGTCGCTCCACTTGAAAGGTGATGTGTCCATCATCTATCAACCTCTGAATTGCATACTTAAGTTGCCAACACCTATCGGTCACATGCCCTGAGCCGTGGTGGTAGGCGCAGTGGGCATTCTCATCGTACCCTCTTGGCTTGGGTTCCAATGGCAGCTTCCATGTCAACAAACTCAAGTACCCTTCTTTGATCAATGCAGGCAATAACTGAGAGTGAGGGTATGGTAGGGAGTAAACTCTATCCTCTTCTCTTTCTAGATACAGGGGATTTGGTCAGCTACCAATGGTGGCTGCTAGAGAGTGGGTGGCTGGTATGGTCATGGAGCTAGCACTGGATGAAATGGTTGGGGTGTGACAAGTGCTAGTGTTGATGGTGTAGGTAAGTAAAACGGTGGTCAGGGACTACTAGAATAAGTGGCTGCAAAAAAAAATTAGGCTGAACTTATTGGTGAGGGGATGGGGAAATAGCATGCACTTCATTTTTCGACTTCTTCTTGATGGGGGGTTTTCTGACAAAGGTTTGGGATAAGCCAACTCCCCCAATTGAGGGATTAATTCTTCCTTGCCTTACGGCTTCCTCGATCCTACTGCCCCCACTGACAACCTCATTAAAATCCTTAAGAGGCTAGGCAATCAATATTGAATAGTATGGCTCGTCTAATGTTTTTATGAACATCCTTACCATTTACTCCTTGGGCATCGGATATCTCAGTTTTAATGTCATTTCCCTCCACCGGTATGCATACTCAAGAAAATTTTCTCCTTTCTTTTATGACAAGGCTTCTAAGTCAGCTCGATCGGGAATTAGTTCCATGTTAAAGAAGTAATGGTCCAAAAAAGGCTTCCGAAACTTGCTTCCAGGACTTCTTTGTAGGGTCCAACATGGTGAACCAGGTTCGTGCATCTACTATCAAACTATTTTGGAATACTTGGATAAGGAGCCTCTCATCCAATCCGTATTGGAACATATCTCCACAGAAGATCTTAAGGTGGGTTTGTAGGCAACCTTTTCCATCATACTTTTCCAATTCAGGCAACTTAAATTTTTCTGGGAGTACTGCATCTAGGTATAAGCACAATTCTTTAAAGTCTGTGGTTCCCAGGTTATGAACCCTTTTCAATTTCCGGATTTCTTCTTTCATTTTCTCCATTTATTCCTTCATAGGATCATTTGCAAGCGAGGCTGGCTTGAGTGGAAGGATAGACTGGGGGACACGAGGGTCTTCTTCTTTAAAGTAATCAACTTGGTTGACTATTGGAGTTGCAGGTTGCTTGGTGAAGATGGTTGATTGTGGCCTTGGAGTCAATAATGTGATACTTGCAGTGAATACGAATGGGGTAGGAATCCCAGTAATGGTGGGGATGGCAAAGCTTTGAGCTTGGGCAGTGGTTTGGGGGTTGGTGTAATTTCTTTATGAGAGTGAATCCACCCGAGCAGACATTTCTGAAAGCTTTTATTGAAGATGGAGAAATTCGTTGTATGAAACTGTAGCGGGTGTAGTAGTCTCCACATTAGTTGTGTCCTGCTGCCTTGAGCCTTTCAAGGTCATGCCTTTGGTTGCCATGGTGTGGGCGAAGGATAGGGTTACAATTCTATTGGTCCTCATGTTGGCCTGGAGTAGGTCAAAAGTTATTCACTGATTTCATTAGAGAAGACAAAGAAGTCAATTTTCAACAATTGATGAGATGATTTGATTTTTTTTGTTTGTTTTTTTTGTCTTTTTCTTTTTATTTTTGAATTTGATTTTGATTTTGATGAATTTGTTAATTTTGATTTTATGTGATTAGTTGATTTGATGAATTTTATAAACTTAATTTTGGTTTTTATGCTTTGATTTTGATTTTTGATGTTCGATGAATTGGCTTAAAGAATTTGATAAACTTGATTTCGATTATTGATGCTTTGATTGGATGAGTTGATTTGACAACTTATCTTTGATTTTGATGCTTTGATTTTAATTTTTTGCTATTTTATGAGTTGATTTGATGCTTTGATTTTGATCTTTGTTATTTGATGAGTTAATTTTCCAAATTTGATATTTGATGATGAATTTGACAATTTTGTTAGTATTTGAGTGAGACAATAATGGCCCAAAACAAGAGATAGTTCATTCATTAATGTTCATTACATCCACTTTTTTTTTAAATAAAAGGAAATACAACAATCTTGATTAGCTGGGAGGAATGCCAATGCCATAGTAAGTCAAAGTGCCTTCTAGTATCGCCATTCGATTTGCCACTTGCATTGTGTATGCTTCCATGCGGTTGACTAATTATTCATATCTGATCTTGGAACTAGTAGCCTCATTCCTAGCTTGATGGAGCTGGCAGCAAGTTTCATTGGTTTTGACTTCCAACCTTTGCTTCTCTTGAAGTGCCTCTGATAATTTCTCCATTGTTTAAAAATGACTTGCTTGGGATTCACTCAACTTTTTCCTTTGACTTTCCAATCCCTCTTTTAATTCCCTAATTTCCTTCCTTAAATCCGACTCTTCTATTTCCATTTTTTGCTTTTGCTTGATGTGCTCTCTTATCTGCTTCCTTATAGAATCATTGTGCCTCCCGATCCTTACTTCCTGCTCCTCATTTATCCTATTTTGCTCATGAAGTTCTAGTGCTACTTTCAAGCATGGATCATCCAAAGGGTGCTTGAGAGATTCCTTTGATATGGTACCTTTGGATGGAGGCCTTACTGGGGTGGGGAGCTCGGGTGGTGGCACTAGAGGTGACGGGAAACCTTGTCCACCTAATCCCTGTATGTATGATCACACATCAGCTTGGAGGTTGGTAACAGAGTAGAGAATTCCCTTTTATTGGAAGTCTAGTGCTTTTTGAACCTTCTTTCCATGTTCCCACAATACTTGATAAAATCAACCATGTCCCCTTTGATGTCATCGACGGTTGGAATGAACTATAAGAAGCCTAGTTGCCTTAGGACTTGTACTCCATGTTAGCTTGCTAGAACCATGCTCTGTCTTCCTTCTGCAACTAAGTGAGGTTGATTGCACCCTTCTTGGATAGACAACCCAATGTTCCAATTAACCTTTCCATCCATGGCCCTTTGCAATAACACCAAGTTTTGTTTCTCTATTAAGGCTACTGCTTGTGGTTTAGTGCTCAATATTTCTTTTACCTTGTATGTGGGTTGAGATAAAAACTTTTTGGTGTGGATAACCAAATGTGGCAAGATCTAGAGGGATCCATAGAATGGTCATGCGCTATGTGTCTGCAACATGGCTAGACCCCTTAGAACTTCTACTAAGATCATGGGAACCAAGGTAACTGATGATGCTTCTTTGACTTGACGCAACACTGTGACTAGTCTTGCATGAATCCTTTTGTAGTCAAATGGAAAGAGGAGATGTCCAAAGATGGCCATGAACAAGGCATTTTTTTGTCCCTCCCTATTTTTCTTTGGCTTATCTGATTTGAATGCTTAGGTGTTGCGGTTTAGAAGAAGTTGGACTATAATGGATTCTTCATCTACCATATGTAGTTAGGGCTTTTTGCATGCTAAGAATTGGCATTAGTCGGCTTTGTATCCCTACTTGGTAACTGTCAAACACATCTCAATTTCTCCAAAAGAGAAAACCATTCTTTCTGGATCCCAACATTCAAAAGCCACCTTAAGCATTGACCATTCCAATTGCACTAGTGATAAGTTCATAACATTTTCCCAACTAGGTGCCCCTCCAATGGCTCTAATGTCATCTGCTTTTACGAGAATCCAGTCTTTAAGGGGTGCACAACATCCTAGATATTAAAAGAAAAGGCTATATCCATTTTCTTTCAAAAACAAGAAGAGGGTTAGTAGGCCATTATTGTAACACCCTTAGTTTTTAACTAAAAGAACATGAACACCAATGAAGTATCATTAAATATTGATTAAAGGATGATTAGTCCTTTAGTCATATTTGTACTTACTAGATGCCTCTAGACAAAGGTTATGCAGAATATCTTTTGGTATTGGTCAAAGGGATGTTAGGCCCTTTACCATACACAACTACTAGGCATTCTTGAATTCAAAAGCCACAAGACAAAGCCAAAGTGCACCAATTAAGAGATGAAGTATCTTTTGATATTGGTCAAGAGAGGGCTAGACTCTTGCCATATGCATACCCACTAAATATTCTAGGAAATAAGGAAAGTTGAAATGGTCTTCTCATGCTACTTTTCAAGAGTTGAACTCTTAGAGTTATGCATTTACTTATCCTTGAAATGGGCATAGGATAAACAATATTAGAAGTCAAAAGGGCCATTTGATGCTACTCCTCGAGAGTTGAATTCATAGATTCATGCATCTACTTAGCCTTGAATATTCTAGGATGCATTATTGAATTCAAAAGCCACAAGGCAAAGCCAAAGTGCACCAATTGAGAGATGAAGTATCTTTTGATATTGGTCAAGAGAGGGCTAGACTCTTGTCATATGCATACCCACTAAATATTCTAGGAAATAAGGAAAGTTGAAATGGTATTCTCATGCTACTTTTCAAGAGTTGAACTCTTAGAGTTATGCATTTACTTATCCTTGAAATGGGCATAGGATAAACAATATTAGAAGTCAAAAGGGCCATTTGATGCTACTCCTCGAGAGTTGAACTCATAGATTCATGCATCTACTTAGCCTTGAATATTCTAGGATGCATTATTGAATTCAAAAGCCATAGGGAAAAGCCAAAGTGCACCAATTGAGAGATGAAGTATCTTTTGATATTGGTCAAGAGAGGGTTAGACTCTTGCCATATGCATACCCACGAAATATTTTAGGAAATAAGGAAGGTCAAAATGGTCTTCTAATGCTACTTCTCAAGAGTTGAACTCTTAGAGTTATGCATTTATTTAACCTTGAAATAGGCATAGGATGAACAATAGTAGAAGTCAAAAGGGACTTTTGATGCTACTTCTCGAGAGTTGAACTCATAGAGTCATGCATCTAATTAGCCTTGAGATGGGCACATGATGACACACATAAGAGGTCAAAATTAGCCTTTTGATGCTTCTTCCCAAGATCTAATCTCATAAGGGCATGCATCTACTTAGCCTTGAGAACAACAACCTTGAGTGGCAAGATAGGCTTTTTTTAAGTATTTTAGATTTGGAGAACTTAATGGATTTTGATATTGATTTCAAATTTGATTGATTTTTTTTTTTAATTTTAATCTTGGGTGTAACATTGATAGATTAAATGGTACTTTTATGTTTTCTAAATTAAGCTTTTCTTTGATGGGATTTAGGGTTTATTTTGATCTTACTTCCAAGGATGGCAACTACATAGTGCAACACTCTTAGTGTCCTAGTCCTAATTAAGCTAAGATCCTTTTATCCTAGTTCCATCTAAGGCTCCTATGTATGGGCACTCTAGGTGCAATGCATGAAGTTGTTGGGGAGTTCTAGACTCTAAGGTTCCAACAAGGTTGCTAGCCTTCAAACCTCCACCCATGGACAAATGGGCTTCTTTGGTTGGTGGCTAGTTTGAAGATTTTGGTGGAACCTTTAAGGACCAAAATCCAGGGGCACACACCTACTACCCTTCCTCTAATAGGTGAAATGGGATTCTAAGTTTATTTACAAGAGAATGTCTAGTTGTGAGTGTTCAAGCATGCAAGAAAATTGAATAGGAAAGCAACAAAACAAAAACAAAAAAAAAACAAAAAAACAAGGAGAGAATGCAGCCATATGTTTAAGTTTTCAAGCAACCCTATAAGTTTCTAGGTGTCCACATTTGGGGATCTAGTAGAAGTTAAGTTCTCTTGATGCTTTTTAACTAAAACAAAGAGGAGAAAATAGTAGAACAATGAACAAATGCAATTTATTGCTACCCACAACTAAGATAAACACATTTAGTCATAGAGAAAGCAAAAATTGCAAATTTTGAGAGATCACAAAAGGAAAAGAATATGAAGGAAAAAAAAGCCCAAAAAAAACAAAAAGAAAATGAAAATGAAAAAACACTAAAAAAAATGAATTCGAGGCCTAGCAGATGGGAACTATACGATTTTTTTGCTATACTAAAAGCTAGTCATGGTAGACACTTAGCGCGCTACGACAAAGGGTGAGAAGCGATAAACAGGCGTAGGAAGGGTAGATGGGTGCGATTTAGGTGCAATGAGTGGGAAGGAGGTGCAATGAGCAGGTTAATTTGCAATGAGGTTGAACTGATTTGCAATGAGCTTCTAGGTAGTGATGAAGTTGGGTTACAATGAGGTTCTGGGTTGCGATGAAGTTCTGGGTTGCGATGAGGTTCTGGATTGTGATGAAGTTGGGTTGAATTGAAGGTGCAATGAGCTTCTGGGTTGCGATGAGATTCTGAGTTGTGATGAGGTTCTGGGTTACAATGAGGTTCTGGGTTGCGATAAAGTTCTGGGTTGCGATGAAGTTGGGTTATGATGAGGTTTTGGTTTGCGATGAAGTTTTGGGTTGCAATCAAGTTGGGTTATGATGAAGTTTTATGTTGCAATGAAGTTGGGTTGCGATGAAGTTATGGGTTGCGATGAAGTTATGGGTTGCAATGAAGTTGGGTTGTGATGAGGTTCTGGGTTGCGATGAAGTTAGGTTGCAATGAGGTTTTGGGTTGCGATGAGGTTCTGGGTTGCAATGAATTTTTGGATTGCAATGAGGTTCTAGATTGCGATTAGGTTGGTTGAACTGAAAGTGCGATGAACTTCTGGGTTGCAACGAGGTTCTAGGTTGCGATGAAGTTGGGTTGCGATGAGACTGAACTAGATTGCAATAAAGGTATGGTTCTGGGTGAAGTTTTAGGCGTGATTTGGCCCAAAAATTGTTTTGAGTGTACAAGGAGGAGATTACCCGTGCCAGAGAGTGTTAAAACATGGTTTTGAACTGCGTTAGGAAGGTCTATCATGCCTAACATTCTTGAGGTGTGATTTTCAATTGCCAACCAAAGAAAAAACAATCTAAGCTTTAAAGCGCATGACAACTGAGCACAAATTTGAGCCAAAACGTCTCCCTACAAAGGTCCATAAAAGTCCTGAGAGGAGTCGTCGGGCGTGAGCACCAGGAAGCTCATGGCAGGCTCAAAGAGTTGGAGTCACCACCCATTTTTTTAGAGGAAATGGACCTTCATTTTTAGGTTTGAAAATCTCGAGTTAAGTCTTCAATAGTGTTCTTTCGGTCTCAAAACATGGTATTAGGGTCTGATTGGTCAAATAAGGTTTTGATGATGGAGATTTATGACAGGTGAGCTTTTAATCAATAAGATTCACCAAAACAACATCAAGGCTTGATGTTAGGTCAAATGAGGGAATTTTGAAATAAAATTTGGTGGGAAGGTATGGATTGGGATCATGAGGCTGTTGGAAGGATTTGGTCATGTTAGGTATGAACAGGTTACGGATTTTAGATTCGAGGAGCGTCGTAGTGTTTAAGCACGTCGAAATGGAATCTCTTATGGATGTTAGCTAAATCTAGGAATTTAGGGTTGAAATATTGTGTGATTGTTTGTTTGAGGGTTTTGTTTTATGTGAAAGAGTTTGATCATGGATCAAGTATGGTGATGTGGCATAATCCAGACTATCAAAAGGGTATCATGGAGATTTAGTGGTGGATTTAAGGGCAGTTGGGCCAAAATTTAGTTTCTTAGGGTTTAGGCATTGATGTAGGGTGATTTGGCCCGACCTAATAATAGAGGGACACGTGGACACAACCTAGCTAGCAAAATGACAGCTCGTCACAACGTACCCAAGTCTGCGATAGATCGAGCTTGGATAACCAAACCACCTCGGTGCAGGTTCACCTCGGAATGAATCCACTTCGGGGCACGATTGCATCAAGGTCACCCCGGTTACCAGTCACTTCGGCGTTCGTAACAGGTCGGACCCAAGGGCCATCAGTTCAGGTAATATTGACCGACCTTCACTAGCTGACCCAAAGATCTCATCACCAGATTCCATGTTTTATGGGATCACACTTCGTAATAGCTAGCCTTATCTCCTCTGACCGATTCGAATGGCAATGATATGCCTTATCGGCTAGCGACGTCACCTCCCATTAATCCAGTAACAGGCCACATCACGGCAAGAATCCCGGAACCACTCCAAAAAACCCGTGAGGACTCCAATATATAAAGACCCCAACCCTTTGGGGGTAGAGGTACACGCAATTACTACTTACTAGCTCTCTTGCTTTCTGATCACTTTCAGCTCACACATACTGACTTAAGCATCGGAGTGACCTCGCCGGGTAAGTACCCCCGAGTTCTCTAATTCTCTCTATGCAAATCCGTCTAGCCCGTCGTCTACTGGAAGCTGAGTCATCTCCAGCTAGGAGAAGCCAGATTGCGCAGCATCAATTGGCGTCGTCTGTGGGAACCGCTTCAAAAATCCCTTTTCCACCAAGCATCCTAAACTCATCTTCAATGGCATCTTCCAACAACAATGGACAAAATGCCAACATGAACACTTCCGGCGGGCAACTCCAGGTCCCAACTGTTTGTATTGAACAATTCACCATACCTCTCTCTGCGGACGGGATCCCCACTCTTAATGTGTCTCAAGTTCTTGCACCGGTGAATGCCCCACTTCCTCTAGCAATGGGTGAAACCTTCGCCGAACCTTCTATCATCCCCCTGGTGGTCAGACAAAATCAATTCGATGACCTGGTGCACGGCATGCGGGCCACGCAAGCCCAAATGCAACAGGTCTAGCAGTTTTAACTGTAACAGCAACAAATCTTGCACCACATCTATCAGCAGTAGTACCAACAGCAGTTTCCCCCATTGCTGCAGAATCAGCAGACTCAGCAGTTGGTTTCACCTCGGCATCCATCCATGTAGCAAGTCAAGCCTCACCAAGGAGAGACCTCCCAAGTCCAAAACCCTCATGGGATCCAGGTCTCGTCCTACGGTAGGAGGGAGAGACAGGTTACTCCTCCTGCCTCCCAACAGGTGAATAGGTCGAGAGATATCCAACCTTCCAAGGTCGTATCACCTCGGCCCTCTTAGTTCGAAGTTCCGTTGGCAGAAAACCGATTCAGGGTCATGGCCACAGATTCTAAACTAGGCCCCTCAATTCACAGTAGCCGCCGCCAACAGTCTGAGCAGCTTCCTGCAAGAACCATGCCTGATAACACTGAAGCCAGTAGCACTAATGCGGAGCCAGTGAAGAAGCAATAGAAGTAATGTCACAAGGCTCGCCGAGCTACAACCCAAAGCTAGCTCGACCAGCCCAAAGGAAAGGAAGAGGCAAGCCCAGGAACAATGAAGACTGCCCCACTTCTCTCTGTTTCGTCTCCCCTATCTCTCGAGCTCCTGGCAGTTCCAATGCCCAAGGATTTTAAAGTACCTCCCCTGGATAAGTATGATGGGTCGTTCTATCCGAATGACCACGTTGACTCATTTCAATCACAGATGCACCTAGCTGGGGCAGATGAACCCTACATGTGTGTGGCTTTCTCCACCACCTTTAAAGGAGTAGCTCGCATGTGGTATAGAAACCTTGAGCCCGAGATAATTAAGAATTGGGCGCAGTTCATGCAGATTTTTACCTCGCACTTCATCACAAGCAAGAGGTGCGAAGGTCCCAGGAAAGCCTGCTTGGCATAGTCCAGAGGGAGGGGAATATATCCAAAGTTACATCAAGAGATTCAATGATGCATGCCTGTAGATCCCTGATCTAGAAAACGGCGTGAGGCTTACAGCAGCCAAAAGAGGTATCACCCATAAATAGTTCAAGTGGCATGTGGTTGCCAATAAACCAAAAGATGCTATTGAGTTCCTCAAGCTTGCCGACCAATTCATCGAAACAGAGGAAGAGAAGAACTAGAAGAGCGAGAATCTGCCAGAGAAGAGGAAAAGAGAAGGTGAGACTTCAACTAACGGGGACAACAAGAGGAAGAAGGATGAGCCAGCCCGAGGACGAGGAAAATCAGATCAGCCTTTCCGAGCTCCTCCAGTTAAAAGAACAAACTACACGCCCTTGAACGTGATGCTAGACAGTTGTATGCACTTAGCTCCAATCAGAATGATGTACATTAAGAATTTATCATGAATGAATAAAGTACATATTTGATTCATGTTCTTGTGGTGTGTTTCTATGTAATACCCTTAAACTAGACAGTTATGAGATCGTGTTAGTTTAGAATGTTCAATGCTGTTGGATAAGTCTGGGGAGATTTATCTTGCCAAGGCTGACACTAGTGTGCTGCCAAATGTTGGGCTCGCCTGCCTCAGCCACCAGGGTGAAACCCGAAGGCACATGCAGTGTAGGATTAATTGAATCTTTGAACCGAACCAGATTTCTAGTATTTCCATGGACCCTGGAGATTGATGAGAAAAAGTGGAAAGTTACACCTAACCCCTAGACTCGATTAGGATACTACAGTAGGTGTCGGATTGGGCTGTCTTTGATATGCCAATCAGTGAGAATTCATCTGAGTGGGTGATCATAGTGACAGGATCAACCCCTTTGTCAGACAAAGGTAATGTTTGGGGATGCACTCTGTCTGATGGAAACCAAGACTGCCGGCAACCGATTTCTATCGTTTAAATTTTTGTTTTGCAAAATATATTTATATACTGATATACATATATATATTATGATTTCTAAATGTTTGCAAAAGTTTTTAATTCCCAGGATCCATGTGAGCAGAGAGAAAAACACTGTTTCTTGCAGCCGAGGGAGAGGTCCTCTCTTGTCGGGCAATGTTTGATCATTATGGGCTAAGAGGTTAAGTGTAAGAACACTGAGGGTAATACCTGATGGGCTAATCTCGCATTTGCTCACAGTCCATGGGTGTTACAAAGTGGCTTGGCCCAGGGACCACTTAGGGTAAGTGTTGGGCCCATAGAGCCCATGTGATGGGTTTTAGGGGGTGCACTGTCCATAACAGTGTATTCGGCCAAACCTGGTAACAAAGGTTGGGCTGAACCCATGTGGCTGATGTGTAGATCAATGTTTGAGTACCACGCCCTACAAGGAAGCCCAACTGGGCAGCAGTTTGGAAGGCTAAGTAAGCACATATCCTTATTGGGCCTAAAGCCCATTTCGAACTGGGTTGATTTGCTCAGTTAAATGAGGGGCGAATTCTGAGATTAGATTTGCAGATTTAGAAACATCCTAATGGGATTAGGAAAGGATTGATCTATTCTACAGATAAGATAAGGGTTTACCCTTATCACTTAAAGGGAATTCTGATCCAAATATGATTTGGATTAGCAACTCCTAATGGGATTAGGAGCTGATCCCTTTAAGCTTATAAAAGGAGAAAGGGGTGGCAGCCTTTAGAGATATTCATATTCACATTCTCTTCAGAGCCAAAATCATAGAAGAAAGAATTCAGCACCTCTGCGAAAATTCTTTCTTGCTGCCTCCTTCCTGCTGCTGCCATATCTGCCAATTCGATTTACTATTCTTAGTAGGAGTGATCAAGATTGGATCTTGATATCAGTTCTTTCTAAAAGGACTGATTGGAAGTAGTGCTCACGTGTCATCCAACTGATTCTTGCGAAGGATCTGGTTTTTTTGAAGAACACTGTTGATTCTGCTCCATCCTACTCTGCACCATCTTCAATGGGAGCAGTCTTTAGTTCCTTCCTTGGGCATCAACACCTCCATTGGGAGATATTGTTTCTCCGTATCGAGTATATCCCTCTCCTAGTGTTTTTGTTCAGATCTGGTTTGGTTCTTGGTTCAAGATTGATCCTAGAAAAATATGATGTTTCTAAAATAGGGAATACAATTCCCAGTAGGATGCAGAGAATTTTTTTCAAATTCGCCCATTCTATTCTGCAAGATTCAAGCGTCCATATGATGGATCTCTCATCCCTTCACGCAAAGCGAGCAGAAGTCCTCTTGGCAATCAAGGACACTTCTTACGTGAAGTGGCCACCTCAGATGAGAGGAGATCCGAACACCAGGAATAGAAATGTATATTCCCACTTCCACAGAGATCACGGTCATAGCACCGAAAATTGAAGGAACTTCGGTGATGAGATAGAAGAACTCATCCGTCACAAATATTTGAAAAACCTTGCATTAAATGATAATAAAAATCAAACATGTCGGCAGGGGGAGCAAGGTAGAGATGCTCCCGAGTCTAGCAATAGGGAGAGCGAGCAGCTGCCCAAAGAAAGGCCAGTTCGAGGGGTAATACATATGATCACTGGCGGATTGAATGTTGCGGGTTGCACTTCAGCCACGGTGAAGACATCGGCTCGTCAGATTGAAAGAGAAGAACAGAATCCTCTAAAGTGGCCGAAGGTAGAAGAGCTCATTTTCTTCCCCGAAGATGACGTGCGCGAGTCCAGTACCCCCATGATGACCTGCTCGTCATAAGGATAAGAATTAATGATTTCGAGGTGAAGAGCATCCTGGTCGACTCAAGCAGCTCGGTGGACATACTCTTTAAAGATGCATTCGACAAGATGTAGCTCCAGGAGAGCGACATCAAGCCCGCGAACACCCCCTTGGTAGGATTCAGTGTAGAGGAAGTCAGGCCCCTGGGAAGAGTTACAGTACCTGTGGAGGTCGATACTTGGCCTAGCATAGCGAGATTTGATCACACTTTCCTAGTGGCCGTGACTCCCTCCCCGTACAATGCCATAATAGGTCGGCCTATCACCCATTATCTGGCCATGTGGTATCCACCTATTATCTGGCCATGAAGTTCCCCACGGACTTTGGAGTAGGGGTAGCACAAGAAGACCAGCTTGATTCTCGCAAATGCTACATCGCTGCCCTCAAAGGGAAAGCCAAGGTAGCAGATGACCTTGAGTTAGAGTGACCTATGGAGTACAAAAGGAGCGAGCTTCACCAATAGAGGAGACAGTCTCTATACCCATTTCAGTAGAAGATCCAGCTAGGACTCTTCAAATCGGCGCGTCGATTGAGGAGCCTCTATGTTCTCAGCTGGTAAGCTTCTTACCTCAGAACTTAGATGTTTTTGCATGGTCCGCGGCAGTGATGCCCGGCATAGACCCTAGAATAATCACTCACAAACTGAACACTGATCCTGTAGTTAGGCCTATTAGATAGAAGAAACGCAACCTAGCCCCAGAGCGCTGGAGAGCAGTCGGCGAGGAAGTTGGGAAGCTTCTCGCATCTGATTTCATCAGGGAGGTCCATTACTCGAGTTAGGTGGCTAACTTGTTCTGGTAAAAAAGGTCAACGGTAAGTGGCGCATGTGCGTCGACTATACCGACCTGAATCGAGCTTGCCCGAAGGACTGTTTTCCACTTCCTAAAATTGACGGTTTGGTGGACGCGACCTCAGGGCACGAGTTGCTGAGATTCCTGAATGCTTATTCAGGCTACAACCAGATTAGGATGGACCCTGCCGATGAGGAAAAAATGGCATTCATAACTGAGCTAGGCCTATACAGCTACAAGGTCATGCCCTTTGGGTTGAAAAATGTCAGGGCAACATTTCAGAGACTTGTAAACCGACTGTTTGAGTCGTTAATCGGCGAAAAAGTAGAGTGTTATGTAGACGACATGGTTGTCAAAACTCAATTTTCTAATGATTTAATAAAAGACTTACATTCTGTTTTCAAAATTTTTCACAAATTTAATATGAAGTTAAACCCAAACAAGTGCGTCTTTGGTGTCACCTTGGGTAAATTCATGGGTTACATCATTAACCGATGAGGTATCAAAGTCAATCCCAACAAAATCCAGGCCAT
Source organism: Nelumbo lutea (assembly GCF_056320005.1). Lineage (NCBI taxonomy): Eukaryota > Viridiplantae > Streptophyta > Magnoliopsida > Proteales > Nelumbonaceae > Nelumbo > Nelumbo lutea. Next base: position 52,390,357 of record NC_142689.1, on the reverse strand, counting down.
ATAGCTGCTCTGAGCCACTTCATGTCTAAATCAGCAGATCACTGCCTACCTTTCTTCAAGGCAATTAAAAGGAGCAAAGACTTTGAGTGGACCGAAGAGTGCCAGCTCACCATCGACGAGTTCAAAAGGTATCTGACCAGTATCCCAGTTCTAACCCGACCCAAGGAGGGAGATATTTTGAATTTGTACCTCTCCGCGAGTGACGAGGTGGTCAACTCAGTACTGATAAAAGAAGTAGATCGGGTTAAACAACTCATCTACTACATTAGTAGAGTTTTGTAGGACACAGAGACGAGATATCATGAAATCAAAAAGCTGGCATACGCGCTAGTCACCGCAGCTCAGAAGCTTCGACCATACTTCCAGGCTCATACCATCGTCATCCTCACCAATAGGCCCCTGAGGCAAGTTTTACTCAAGCCCGAGGTCTCTAGAAGGTTGACGAAGTGGGCTATTGAACTCAGCGAGTATGACATCCAGTACGAGCCCCGGACAGCAATCAAGGCCCAAGCCTTAGCTGACTTCATCGCAGAATGTACCTTCAGCACTGCGATTCCTGAACCGATTGAGCCTGAGCACAGAGGAGAAGCTGAAAGAATGATAGGATCCATCGTATGGACAACAAAAAGGTTGTGGAATGGGTGAGCGAATTTCAAAAATTTCCTACCTTTCTTCCAACTGAGAATCACATTCCCTTATTTTACAATCAAATATTCAAGGATCTACTCAAACCAGACCAGATCTGAACCAAAGAATAGAGAAAGGTTTATACCTGATACAGAGAATGAAAATCTCCCAACGTTGGTGTTCACGCCCAAAGAAATATCCAGGATCTACTCTCGCTAAAGATGACACAGCGATGGTGGGGTAGAACCAACAGTGTATGTCTCACGTACTTAACTCTTCACAAGAACTCGTTGGAGGCTTAGAGCACTGAACCAAATCAGCCTTTCAACAAAGAATAATATCAAGAACAGATTTCTTGATTCTCCCTTCAATGGAGTTTGAACTATGCAGCAAGGTGGCAACAGCTGGAGGAGATTCCTAAGCTGAAAGTGGCGTGAATGCAGTTTTCAGCTTAAGGAGGATGAGATCCTATCTCAAATTGTAGAGAGTGTTAACTGCCAAACCCTAGGTCGAATTCTTGTAATTCTTTTTTTGGGTTTTCTCCTTTCTTAGTGATTAAGAAACCTCCTAATCCAATTAGGAGTTATCCCAATTCAAATTTGTATTTGGATAGGGGATAATCTTAATCCCATCTGCAGATTAGATCAGCTCATTCCGGATCTCATTAGGAGGTTAATCTTAACCCTATCTGCAGATTCGCCCCCTTAAGTGGGTGATCATATCAGCCCAGTTCGAAATGGGTTTTTAGGCCCAATAAATAATTAGTGCTCAATATGTTTCCAAACTGTTGTCCAGTTGGGCTTCTTTGTATGGCATGGGACCCAAGCATTGATCTGCACATCAGCCACATGGGTTCAGCCCAGCCTTTGTTACAAGGCTTAGGCGAATTCACTAGAAAGCCCAGTGAACCCCTTAAGCCTATCACATGAACCCTATGGGCCCAACACTTACACTAAGTGGTCCCTGGGCCAAGCCATCTTATAAAAACACAGGGACTTTGGGCAGATGCAACATTAGCCCATCAGGTATTATCCTAAATGGCCTTACACTTAACCTCTCAACCCATAATGATCAAGCACTACCTGACAAGAGAGTACCTCTCCCTCGGCTGCAAGGAACAGTGCTGCACTCTCTACTCACAAGGATCCTGGGAATTAAAACCATTTGCAAACATTTTGAGACCGTACATAAGTATATATCATATATATAAATTTCACAAAACAAAATTCCAACGATTGAAATCAACTGCCGGCAGTTTGGTTTCCATTAGAGAGAGTGCATCCCCGATCAATACCTTTGTCCGACAAAAGGGCTGATCTCGTCACTATGATCACCCAGTCAGATGAATTCTCAAACTGTCCCAACATGCCCAGGTTTTGACCCCCGCTAAGGTTCTCACTAATTGGCATATCAAAGACAGCCCAATCTGACACCTAGTGTAGTACCATAATCGGGTCTAGGGATCAGGTGTAACTTTCCAATTTTGCCCATCAATATCCAAGGTCTAAGGCAATACTGGAAATCTGGTCCGGTTCAAGGATTCAAGTAATCCTACAATGCGTGTGCCTTGGGTCTCACCCTGGTGGCTGAGACAAGCCACCCCAACAGTTGGCAGCACACCAGTGTTAGCCTTGACAGGATAAATCTCCCCAGACTTATCCAACGACTATGAACATTTAAAACTAACACAAGTCTCATTAAGTGTCCAGTTTTAGGGTCTTACATAGAAGCATACCACACAACATGAATCAAACATGTATTTTATTTATTTACATTAAATATCAAAAGTACATCAAAACTGATTGAAGCTAAGGGCATACAAAAACTGTCTAACAGAAGCTTCTACCAGTGTGGCACCTCTCCCGGTCAGAGCAACGCCAACCTGGGAGGAGGAGCCCTAAATCCTTCATGTGAACGGCTCATCAAATCAGCAAGGGAGCAGAGCTAGTTTCATTCTGTACGGGCCAAGCGGGGTGAAGCTAGAGTATGCACTTCGCTTCGAGTTCATCGTATTCAACAATGAGGTGGAGTACGAGGCATTGATATCCGGGTTGCCCTAGCAAATGAAGTAAGAGCCAGGCATATCATCATCTGCAGTGACTCACAGCTCGTGGTCAACCAGGTCACCAGCGAGTACGAAGCTCACGAGCCAACCATGGTCGCCTATCTAGCCAAATTCAGAGAGGCTCTGCGTGATTTCCAGTCATACTTCATCAGATAGATCTCGAGATCCGAGAACACTCAGGCCGATGCCTTGTCCCATTAGCAAGAATAAGCGACAACACCATGAGGACAATGTACATAGAGAACCTATCATGGCCTAGCATTCTCGGGGGGCAGAAGAGGTCGCTCTTGTTGCACAAGCAGAGCCGAGCTTGATCGATCCGCTCGTGAGCTACCTGCTTCATGGGACCCTCCCTATATATCGTAACGCAGCTAGAAGGGTAGAGCGACAGGCGGCCAAATACATCATAATAGATGGATGGCTGTACCAAAGATCCTACACGCTCCCCTATCTGCGCTGCCTACAACCCTCAGAAGCTGACCTCGTTCTCCATGACACTCATGAAGGTCTATGCAGTGGACAATTGGGGGGCAGGGCTCTCGCCCAGAAAGTGCTACGACAGGGTTACTACTGGCCAACGATGAAGGTGGATGCGCTCGATCTCGTTAAAAGATGCGGCAAGTGTCAAAGGCATGCCAACGTCCACCACCAGCCTGTTGCTGACTTGAAGTATCTCACTATCCCATGGCCCTTCGTGCAGTGGGGAATCGACATCCTTGGACCATTCCCACCAGCGTCAGGACAGAGGAGATTCTTAGTGGTAGTAGTAGACTACTTTACAAAGTGGGTGGAGGCCAAACCTCTTGCGACAATCACAGCACGAAGCATCCAAAACTTCTTTTGGAGAAGCATAGTGTGCCGCTTCGGACTCCCCTGAGTACTTATCTCTGACAACGGCAAACAATTTAAAGACATTAAGTTTCAAAATTGGTCCAGCCAGATGGGGATACAGCAGAATTTCACCTCGGTGGCATACCCCCAAGCAAATGGGCAAGCTGAAGTCACGAACAGGGCCATCCTCCATGGACTAAAAGCACGCTTAGCCCGAGCTAAAGGTCTATGGGTAGACGAGCTGCCCAGCGTACTGTGGGCTTATCGAACCACTGTGAAGACTGCCATGGGTGAAATGCCCTTCAACCTCACCTATGGCACAGAGGTAGTGATCCCAACCGAGATCGAGTTGCCTACGTTACGCTTGGAAGCATACGATGAAGAAGCAAATGATAACGAGTTATGCACCAACCTCGACCTAGTTGAAGAGGTATGGGACCTTGCATACATCTGGACTGCGGCCTACCAGCAGAAAGTGGCTCAGTACTATAATGCCAGAGTCAAGAAGAGGAACTTCCATGTTGGAGACCTAGTACTTCGTAGAGTCATGGTGCCTAAGCCCGGTGTTGGTAAGCTCAGACCAAATTGGGAAGGTCCCTACCGAGCAAAGAGGGTGTTCGGGGAAGGTACGTATGAGCTCAAAACCCTAGAAGGGAAACAGGTGCCCTGGGTGTGGAACATCAACAACTAAGGCGATACTATCTGTAATCGCCTAACTGGAGAGTAGACCGTAAGTCACTCCCAGAAGTCTAAGGACTAAAAGTGTCAAGCTACTAAAAGACCTTGGCATTGTATAAGCCCCAGTTGCCTCTTCGGCATGAGTAGAATCAAGAAGGGTGGACAATAACTCGCCCCCAAGGCCTAAGGGCAAAGGTACCGAATAGACGGATTCATCATTATATAAGTCTCAATCGCCTCTTCGGCACGGGCACCTAAAACCCAGTCGCCTCCTCGGCATGGGCATATAAGTCCTAGTCGCCTCTTCGGCATAAGAAAAATACCTCTAAACGCCTAAGGCATAGACAGCTCAGGTGTAAACCCTACGATGTCTAGCCTATTTCGGCGTAAAACAACAAGTTGGACCTGTTAGGGACAACCAACATTTAAATGAGTAGCACGTGTGCGAGTTACTCCTACTGGCTTAGGCAGGCAGTTCAAGGTAATCCACACTTAGAAAATTCTTATGGTTGGTTATCCTTACTTATCGTCTAGCTCGGTAGCTCGGCAATTTGGGTAACCTATGCATTTTCTGCCCAAATCGGAAGTCACTCACACTTAGAATATTTTTACATAGAGATTAGTCAAAAAGATATATTTCATTGACAAAGTGATTGTAAGTACAGAAGACTTCATTTGTGACCCAAGCTCAATGGCTTTGAGGTGTACATTCATGACTCAAAAAAGAAACAAAAAGAAGAAAAAAACACTCAAGCAGGAGGACTTCCAGCTACGTCCGAGGGGTCCACTACTTTGACCTTGTCATCACGAGTCAGGCTCCTCGTTTGCAGCCATAGCCACTTCTCAAGCTAAGCCTGCCATTGTGATAGCACTGAGGTCGAGACCAGGGAACTTTTGTCAGACCAGTATCTGCACAGTTTGAACCCGGAGTGGTAGGAGCTCGAACCGTACTCAACTTGAAGAGCATGGAATTCTGAGGATTCCTTGAAGCTTTCAACGGCTTTAGCTTTCTCCTCTGAACGTGACTCCTCAATGGCGGTCTTGAGGATCTGAGTTCGCTCTTTGGACCAGGGCTTCAAGGTTCTTGATTTCTCGTTGAAACCGCACTTTCTCCTCAATTGTCTTCGTTATCAGCTCCACTTCCTTCGCGACCAATGCAAAAATCTGCTCCTTGAGCTTGGCATTCTCCTCGGTCAGCAAGGAAATCCACTCCTCCTGATCCAGAATCAACTGCTTCTGGCACTCAGCTCCCTTCTTTGCCCGAAGTACCTCACCCTGGGCTAGATCCAGGTCGCGATGGAGCTTTCGCACCTCCACCTTGGTGTCCCGAGCCTGCTTTGATTGGATCACGGATTGGCAAGCCAATGTGTGAAGGGTGGAGTTAACCTATCAAAGGCAAATCGAGGTCAGTACAAAAAAAAGGGAGGCGAAGCCGAAGGTAGAACACTTACCACCATGTAGTGACTCAAGGCCAGTCCCAGAAGCCACCTCGGGAGCATCTCAGCCCAGCGTGTAACCTTGTTCGGAAAGATAGCATCCCGACTCTTCTGCATCGCGTACACATGGTTCATAATGCTCTCCCCCTCAATAGCAGGAGCGAGCTCTGGCTCATCAGCGGGCCCTTCTGGCACAGGTGTATCCTCTGGCTCCTGAGGGTGGGCCTCCTCCTTGCAGTCCTCCATCGTCACCACCTCGAGGTCCGTGGGTTGGGCCTCCTCCCTTGGGAGATTGGTTCAGCAACCCGGGCCTCGGTCGCTTCAGATGTCGAAGTCTCCTCCCGACAGAGCCTCTTTGCAGCCTTTCATTTCTTCCCCTTCCGGGAGCTCATCAGAAGGCTTCCTGCATCAACCTCTGGCATCGTAAATGCAAAAAATAGATAGTTAGTCTGGAAACTTAAAGGGTGCTTTGAAGCAAGTATTTAAAAAGAAACCTACTAGGAGGGCTCAACCCAGCTCGCACCAGCGCCTCCTTGGCCAAGAAGTTCTTCATCTCAAGGCTGAGGTCCCTCCAAGAGTTAATCACCGCCCTGGTCTCTGCATCCAAGATCACCCCAGGGTCCTAGGTAGCCACCATCCAGTGGGTTGGAAAAGACCACCCTTCCGGGTTGCGGACGATGAGGTACTATCTTTTCAAGGTTGGAACCTTGTTCGGGCAATTGGACAAGATTTTGAATCCAAGCCTGGGGGAGATGTAATAGCTATGTCGTACATCCCCGTGTAGACAGGATGAGTTTCGCTTGATCACGTAGGTTGAGCTAAAGATATCAAGGGATAAGGGTCGGTTATAGGCATGGAACAAGAAAATGGTACCAACTATGTTTCGAATAGAGTTTGGATGAAGCTGGTCGATGGTGATGTTATAGAACCTAACAACTTCTATCAGAAAGGGATGAAGAGGACAGTGCAGCCCTACCACGAGCTGCTCCTCAAAAATAGCGAGCTCGTTGTGGCCGTGATCCCAAGGGTACTGACCCAGTGGGAGACTGAAGACCAAGTTATCAGGAAAACGGTAACGAGATGCTAATTACAACAACCTATCCGAAGATAGTTTAGAAGGCCCAAAGTCATCAGGCTTCTGACCTCAAGAAGTCGGGGCCCCTGACCTCGAAGATGGACCCTCTTCATGGGCTTCGGTTTCCCCGGGCCGAGATGGCCCAACTTCGGGGTCAGAGGTTCCCTTTGTAGACAGTAAGGGGAGGCACCCTACCGTGGGCTGATTTCCCCAGCCAGAACAACGGCGCCCTCCTCGCTAAAGTTATCTACAAGTTTGTCTACACTAGAACTCGACATAATTGAAAAACAAGGAAAAAGCTAAAGAAGGGAGACTCACAAAAAACAAGGAACAAAGTGGGAACGGAAAAGAAAATCGAGCTGGAAGACTCTGATGTGACCTCGGGAGAACTCAAATTTATAGCCGCTATGTCTGAAAAACTAATGATCGAGATTAAAGCAGTCCTAAGGCTCCTAGGAAAATCGGTTGTGCGACCCGCGACGGTAAATTTGGTTTAGCGCGTTTTTTGACGTCCGCAGAGTTTTTAATTCGTGTGACATTCGTGCGTAAACCAGACGCGACCTACATTTTCCTGGTTGAGTCGGATGGCCGAACAAGTCCAACTGGTGAGTTATCTGACTAGTTTCCTGATCCTCAGACCAAATCCTCTTGGCTCGTCATGAACTCCCCGCACTAGGTCAGAACCCCTGGCCTAAGGAGTGGGAGGCAATTGATGTAGGGTGATTTGGCCTGACCTAATAATAGAGGGACACATGAACACAACCTAGCTGGAAGAACGACAGCTCATCTCAACGTACCTAAGTCTGCGACAGACCGAACTCGGATAACCGAACCACCTCGGGGCAGGTTCACCTTGGAATGAATCCACTTCGGGGCACGATTGCATCAAGGTCACCCTGGTTACCAATCACCTCAGCGTTCGTAATAGATCGGACTCGGGGGGCATCGGTTTAGGTAATATTGACCGACCTTCACTAGCTGACCCTGAAGATCTCGTCACTGGATTCCATGTTTTACGGGATCATGCTTCATAATAGCCGGCCTTATCTCTTTCGACCGATTTGGACAGCAATGATATGCCTTATCGGCTAGCGACATCACCTCCCGTTAATCTGATAACAGGCCACATCATGACAAGAATCCCAGAACCACTACAAAAAATCCGCAAGGACTCTAGTATATAAAGACCCCAACCCTTTGGGGGCAGAGGTATGTGCAATTACTACTTACTAGCTCTCTTGCTTTCTAATCACTTTCAGATCGCACATACTAACTTAAGCATTGGAGCAACCTCGCCGGGTAAGCACCCCTGAGTTCTCTGATTCTCTATGTGCAGATCCACCTAGCCCGTCATCTGCTGGAAGCCGAGTCATCTCCAGCTAGGAGCAGCCAGATTGCAAAGCATTAGGCATGTTTAAAAGTGATTGGTGTGGTCCGATCAGACATCCTAAATGTAGTAGATGGATCAAAGAAGGGATCAAGAAAATTTGGGTGCTAATACTCCTCCTCCTCCTGAAGGTATTGTTTGTTTCTTAGTTTTTGTTTATACTAATTCATCTTCTCGCCTTGGTGTTGCCTTGGTTACCGGTGAAACCAGCCCTTCTTAGTTTTCTACCAACTCAAGTAACTCCTTGACAAAAACAGAGGTAGTGGGAGGTGTGGAGAGTAAGGAGGAGGAAGGGGAAAGAATCTGAGAGCTGATAATGGAGTTGTTTAGAGCTCTTGAATCGGAAGAGCTAGGTAATCTTCAAGAAAAGGATAAGGAGGGTGACACTCCAAGTCCTTCACCTTTAGAGGAGAATGAGAAGGATGAAGAAAAAGTTGTTTGTAAGAGGAAGTCAAGAAAGGGAAAGAGGAAAGGTTGCAGAAAAAAAGGAGTAGACTAGGAAAATCCTAGAGATCCAGCATAAAAGTTAGATGATTTAGGTAGGAAAAGAAAGAAGAAATTGAGTGAAGTGGAAAGACTGAAGTGTGAAGTGGATTATGGTAAGGGGGCTCTAGGGAGGAAGGGGAGATAGTAAAGAGAAGGATTTTTCCTAAGGGTACTTCTGCCTGTCAATAATGAAGATAATAAGCTGGAATGTAAGAGGTTTGGGGAGCTCTAGGAAAAGAAGAGCGATCAAGGAGTGTTTGAGGGAAGAAAATCCAGACATAGTGATGATTCAAGAGTCAAAGGTGGCCGATGTGGATAGAAGATGGGTAAGAAGTTACTTGTCTACTAGAGGATTAAGTTGGACCTTTCTACAATCTCTAGGGTCTTTAGGGGGGAATTATAACGTTGTGGAAGAATGAAGGCTTGGAGTGCATGGAGGAACTAATTGGAAATTTTATGGTCTTTGTCAAGTTGAAAAAAAAGGAGGTTGACCTAGTGTGGGTGTTGACTAATGTTTATGGCCCTATGTCTTATAAAGAGATGGGAGACTTGTGGGATGAGCTCATAGCAATCAGAAGAATCTAGGATGGACCTTGGTGCCTAAGGGGAGACTTCAATGTGATCAGATTCTTGCATTAAACTAATAACCCCAACCATAGGATTACCTCAAGTATGAAAAACTTCAATCTTTTTGAAGGGATGAGAGATCCATCATATGGATGGCCGAACCCTGCAAGAAGGTTGGGAAAATTTTCAAAAATTTCTCTCTCTCCCATCTAGGAATCGCATTCCCTATTTTAAAAAACTGTATTTTCAAGTATCAATCTAGAACCAAAACTGGACCAAATCTGAAACCAAAAGGGATGAGAGGGATATACCTAATACGAAATAGCAATAACTCCCAATGAAGGTGTTCATGCCCAAGGAGAAGACCAAAACCCGCTTCCACTGAAGAATACACATTGTGTGAAATAGGATCAGCAAGATGGCTCTTCAGCAAGAACCAGGATTCTTCAGCAAGAATCAAACAGGGCTGGTGAGCACGTCTTGAAATTGTTTCATTATCCAAAAACAATATCAAAAACCTTTCTTGATCAATTCGTCAAGAGGAGATCGAACTGGGTAGGGATGGCAAGAATATAGAGAATTTTGTAGGTTGTTGTGTATCAAAACTAAGGAATTCGCCCTCAATTTATAGTCTTCTTTGGATCAACCTCCTAGACTAATTAGGAGAGAGAGTTTCTTGATCCAAATATCATATTTGGATTTGGACTCTTAAATGGATAAGACTTATCTTATCCTTTCAACTAATCCTAATCAGATTATAAATCAAATCTTGTCTCCTTTTAATTAACTAATTTAAGCCTAGTTTGAATTGGGCTTTACGCCCATTAAGCTTAATTGCTCACTTACCCCTTAATCTGCTGCCCAATTAGCTCTCTTTGTATGGCATGGGACCCAAACATTGATCTACACATCAGCCACATGGATTCAGCCCAGCCTTTGTTACAAGGCCTGGCCAAATTCACTATAAGAGACAGTGAACACTTGAGTCCATCACCATGGGCTCTTAATGGGCCCAACATTTACACTAAATGGTCCTTGAGTCCAGCCACCTTATGAAAACCCAAGGACTGTGGGCAGATGTAATATTAGCCCATTGGGTATTATCCTCAATGATCTTACGCATAACCGTCAGGTTTACTTTAGAGGGAGTGCATTACCCGATCGTTCACTTTGTTCGACAAAGGGGCTGGTCCTGTCACTATGATCACCCACTAAAATGAATTCTCGGGCTATCCCAACTTACTTAGGTTTTGACCTCCTCTAAGGATATCACTGATTGGCACATCAAAAATAGTCCAATCCGACACCTAGTGTAGTACCATAATTGACTCTAGGGGCCAAATGTAACATTCCAGTTTTTCCCATCTATCTCCAAGGTCCAGGGAAATACTGGAATTTGGTTTGGTTCAGGGTTTCAAGAAAACCAACACTACATGTACCTCAGGTCTCACCCTGGAAGCTAAGACAAACCACCTCAACCAACTTGGTGGCACATCAAAGTCAGCCTTGGCAGGATAAATCTCCTTAAATCTATCCAATGATTGTAAAAATTCTAAACTAACACGAGTCTCATAAGTGTCCTATTTAAGGGTATTACACAGAAACACACCACAATGACATGAATCAATTATGTACTTTATTCATTTATAGTAAATGTCAAAAGATACATCAATCTGATTGGAGCTAAGGGAATAACTGTCTAACAACTCCCACTTGCACTTAGGTCAAATCGGGTACAAGCAGGAGTCTCATACTTTCCACATGTTTCTCAAACGCTTTCTATGTAAGTAGCTTACCCAATGGGTCAGTTACATTCTCCGCTGATGCTACTTTCTAAATCAGGACGTCCCCTCTACCAACTATCTCCCGTAGTACATCATACTTCCTCTTTATGTGCTTTGACTTCAAGTGGGTTCATAGCTCCTTAGCCTGAGCTATAGCTCCATTGTTGTCACACAACAGTGGAATGGGTGATGTGCTTGATGGAACTACTCCTAATTCCTGAATGAACTTTCTCATCCAGACAGCTTCTTTAGAACCTTGTTTGCTACTTTTCCAGCTAACTACATAGGCCGCCATCGTAAAGATGTACCCATGTAGACTTTCTATCATCTAGATTTGATTGGAAATTGACATCAGTATACCCTTAGATCAGTAGTGAACTACCACCAAATACCAGAAAAAACTCTTTTGTCCTTTGAAAATATTTCAGTATATTTTTCATAGCTATCTAGTGTTCCTGCCCTGGGTTAGACTGGTATCTACTTACTGCCTGAGCAATGTCAGGACGAGTGCACAACCTGGCATACATGATGCTCCATACGACTGAGGCATAGGGAATCTTCTTCATGCCTTCAATCTCCTCGGGAGTCTTGGGAGACATACCCTTGGAGATAGTGATTCTGTGCCTGAAAGGAACATTTCCTTTCTTGGAGTTCTCCATACTGTGTATCTTGACAATTTTGTCAATGTAAGTAGACTGGGATAATCGTATTGTCCTTTTCGATCTATCTCTATAGAGTCGAAGTCCCAAGATATAGGTGGCTTCTCCAAGATCTTTCATGGAGAATTATTGTGAAATCCACACTTTCACCGTATTTAACATTCCTACATCATTCTCAATGAGTAGAATGTCATCTACATACAGAACCAAGAATGTAACCTTATCCCCACTGATTTTCCTGTAAACACAAGACTCATCCGAATTTTGCTCAAAGTCAAACTGTTTTATAGTAGAGTCAAATTGGATATTCAACCTCCTAGAAGCTTGCTCCAGTCCATATATGGATCGATTAAGTTTGCATACCATGTGTTCTTGACCTGCAGCAATGAATCCTTGCGGTTGTTGCATATAGATATCTGCAGTAAGATCTCCATTTAGGAAAGCGATTTTGACATTGATTTACCAAATCTCGTAGTTATGGTATGTTGTTATAGCTAGCAAGATCCTAATAGACTTTAGCATAGCCACTGGCGAAAAAGTCTCCTCATAGTCGACTCCCGCTTTCTGAGTGTACCCTCTCACCACAAGATGAGCTTTATAGGTCTTCATGTTACCATCGGGGCACTTCTTTCTCTCGTAAATCCAATTGCAACTAATTGCTTTCACCCCAGAGGGTGGGTCCACAAGAGTCCAGACCTTGTTGTTCTCCATCGAGTCCATCTCGGCTTTCATGGAATCTACCAACTTCGGGGAATCTATGTCCAACATAGCTTCCACATAAGTTGTGGGTTCTTCCTCACTTGTCGTGACTTCCACCAAATAACTTTCTTGGTCATAGCCATAATGAGCTAGAGGCCTGGATACCTGGGTAGACCTTCTAGGTTGAGTATTTGGAGCTTGTGGTACATTTCCCACTACTCCTGGACTCTCCTCATCAAGAACAACTTCTTGCTAAATATTTTCCAGGATGTAATCTTAGTCTAAGAAACAAGCATTTTGACTGCAATACACCTTTTGTTCTTTTGGATCATAGAATAGGTAACCTACAGAGCCTTTGGGGTAACCAACAAATAGGCAACGGCTAGTCTTAGATTCTAATTTGTCAGCACTAGCTTTTTTAACATGTGTCGAACAACCCCAAATCTTCAAGTGTCTCACACTTGGTTTCTTACCAGTCCAAAGCTCATAAGGAGTCTTCAGAATGGGTTTGGTTGTAACCCGGTTCAGCATGTAAACCGCAGTCTCCAATGCGTATCCCTAAAAGGACGTAGGTAATTCTGAGTGGACGAGAAGTGGTCGGATCATATCCAATTATGGTGTTAGAGAGATACTCACCTCCTCGATCTAATTGAAGGGCTTTATTTTCTCACCCTAACTATTTCTCGACTTCGAGTCTGAACTCCTTGAACTTATGCTACTTACGTGTCCTAACTTTCAGGGGGCCACATACATCAATATGTATAAGGTCAAATGTGCTTGTAGATCTTTTAGGTTTACCGTTAAATAGCTACTTCGTCATCTTACCCTGAAGGCAAGGTTCACAGGTTTGAAGATCTTCTACGGTTAAAAAATCCAAAGGATTATCCTTTACCAACCGTGTGATACGATCTATGTTAATGTGGCCAAGTCGGTAATGCCACGGGCATGTGGGACTAACTATATCACGGTTTCTTTTCTTGGGGATTATTTCCGGCGTAGTTTCGGTAATGTTTGTTTCCAGAAAGAGATAGAGGACATAGAGACCATTCTCAAGTTCCCCATATGCTAAGAATTTGTTATTCTGTTTAATAGTAATCACATTACTAAACAAAATAGAATAACCATCCATGCACAATTTTGAGACAGAAGTCAAATTTCTTCTTAAATTAAGTACAAAAAGACAATCTTTCAATACAATAATCCCTTCTCTGAAAACTAATTTTGCAGTGCCTATGGTCATAGCTACAACAGTTGTAGAAGTCCCCAAGTAAAGTGTCACTTCTTCATCACTCAGTCTTATGCTTATCTTGAACCCCTGCAATGAGTTACATGCATGAGTCGAAACCATGGAGTCAATACACTAGGAAGCAGAAGTGACAAACAAATTGGTCTCTATGATGAAAGAATCGAACATACCTTGTTTCTTAGTCTCTAGGTATTGAGAACAATTCCTCTTCCAGTGGTCGGTTTGCTTGTAGAAATTACAGCCGATGCCTTATCTTTCTTCTGCTTTTTAGTTTTGCTACCCTTTTTCTAAGCCTTCATTTTAGCCTTCCATTTTTTCTTGCCCAATTTGCCACCTTCAACAAACATGGTTATCACTTTATCCTTCTTAATCAATTCTTCCACCCTATGCAACATAGTGTTGAGTTCCTAAAGGCTAATGTTTAGCTTATTCGTATTGTAATTCATGATAAACTGATTGAAGGACGGAGGTAAGGAATTGAGGACATCATCAATTTTGGTGATATGATCTAGCCTTGACCCGAGAGCCTCCAGTTCATTAATATAACCCATCATCTTTAGACAATGGTCATGAACCTATTGGATTTCGGTCATCTATGCGGTCATAAACAATTTTAAGACCTTTTGTCGAGTAAAATAGTTTTGCTCTTCGTACATAGTCTAAAGACTGTCCAATATATCCTTGGACACTTCGATCTTATCGAATTGTTGTTGTATCGGATTGTCTAAGAGGCTATAATATAACACCAGGCAAGAGAATTTTTCTCTTCCCATTCTTGATACTCTCTTCTTCAGGCCTCAGAAGCCCTGTCACTCGGACAATCCGGAGCAGGGTTCTTAGCAATTTTGTCCAATTTCTTGGATGTTAGAACCAACATAAGGTTTCAGAACTAATCAGCATAATTAGGGCCCTTGAATTTGTTATCATCCAACAATTTCGTAAAGTTTCCTTTTGCCATTTCTGGTAAAGGCAAAGCAGATTTATAAGTCCATAACCTAATTGATTCATGTCATCACATAGAAAGGGCTTTTAATATATGTTCTATTTCCATTTTGGGCATCTCTAAGATTCCCTCCAATCTCAATGATGGAGACAGTTGTATCTCTAGAAATGTGAGAAACCACATGGGGTGCATGGAGCCAACTATTTCAGCTGCAAAACCCCACTTTTTCAGCCCATTTAAAGCCCATAATATTATCTAGGTATATGGGCTGAACTGCAAAGAGCAGTTTGACACATATAGCATTTATGTTGAATTGGGCTAAAGCATTTTTAACAAATTAAAACTGGATTTTACATATGTGGGCCGAATTGCATCTTGCAATTAACCATCAACCCCTCGACCAATGAAGGAAATTTTAGGGCTGCGAACAACCCCATCGAACCACATATTCGGTTCAACCAATTTGGTCTAATATGGTTCGAATGGGTCTAGGGTTTGATGTTTAATTCAAGATCCAATTCAAGAAACATGATCTAAAAATAAAGAAATTGATACATGAATATCAAGAATTAGTAAATAATAGCAAGAGGGCTGTTCGTAAGGCTGCAACCCTGCAAAAACAAAAATTAGTTCGCAGTTTGCAGTTTCTAAAACTACAAATCGCAGATCATCGAACCCAAATCTGCAAAATTTTCTCCTTCGCGCTTCCAGCTTCATGTTCAACTGAAATAAAATAGAAAACCTAATTTTTCTATTAATATTACATCAGATTCAGATTCCTATACATTTCGTCTAAAATTAAAAATAATAAAAATTAATTACTGACCAAGAATGAATAGAAAAAACGCAGATGCGCAGATTTCTTGCACTACAAAAAGATTTCAATCTCCTCCATACGAACAGCCCAAAATTCAAGAAATATAAATAGAACAATTCTAAATATATAATAGAATAATAAAGATTTATTTTCATATCATTTCCCCAAAACTGAGAACCGATTTCCAGAAAAAACACTAATTGCACAAATCGAGTAGAATAGTTTCTACCGATTTGCGCAAAACAAATATGGCTCAATTTCGGTTCAAGAATCAAACCTTAACTCTAATACCACTGAAGGGATGAGAGATCCATCATGTGGATAGACAAACCCTACAGGAAGGTTGGGCGAAATTTCAAAAATTTCTCTCTCTCTCTCTCTCTCTCTCTCATTTATGAATCACATTCCCTATTTTAGAAAATTGCATTTTCAACAATCAATATTGAACCAAAACCGGACCAGATCTGAAACCAAAAGGGAGGAGAGGGATATACCTGATACGAAGTAGCAGTAACTCCCAATGAAGGTATTCACGCCCAAGGAGAAGACCAAAACCTACTTCCACTAAAGATGACATAGTGTGTGAAGAAGTAGGATCAGCAGGATGGCTCTTCAGCAAAAACCAGGATTCTTCAGCAAGAATCAAACAGGGGCTGGTGAGCACATCTTCAAATTGTTTTTTCAGTCAAGAAACAATATCAAGAACCTTTTTGATCAATTCCTCAAGAGGAGATCGAACTAGGTAGGGATGGCAAGAATAGGAGAAAATTCTGCAGGTTGTTGTGTGTTAAAACTGAGGAATTCGCCACCCCCCCCCCCCCATTTATAGTCTTCTTTGGATCAGCCGCCTAATCTAATTAGGAGAAGGTTTCTTGATCCAAATCTGATATTTGGATCTGCACTCTTAAATTGATAAGACTTATCTTATCCTTTCAGATAATCCTAATCAGATTATAAATCAAATATTGCCTCCTTTTAATTAACTAATTTAAGCCTAGTTAGAATTGGGTTTTAGGCCCATTAAGCTTATGTGCTCACTTACCCCTTAACATGATGCCCAATTGGCTCTCTTTGTATGGCGTGGGTCCCAAACATTGATCTACACATTAGCCACATGGATTCAACCCAGCCTTTGTTACAAGGCATGGCCGAATTCACTATAGGAGATAGCGAACCCCCGAGTCCATCACCATTGGCTCTTAATGGGCCCAACGTTTACACTAAATGGTCCTTGGGTCCAGTCACCTTATGAAAACCCAAGGACTATGGGCAGATGCAACATTAGCCCATCAAGTATTACCCTCAATGGTCTTGCACTTAACCTCTCAGCCCATAATGATCAAACATTGCCCGACAAGAGAGGACCTCTCCCTCGGCTGCAAGGTATAATGTTGCATTCTCTACTCACATGGATTCCAAGAATTAAAACTTTTTGCAAACATTTTGAAACCATAATATATATATATATATATATATATATATGTATGTGTGTATATGTATATCTCTATATAAATATATTTTGCAAAACAAATCTCAATGTTTGAAATCAACTACCGCCAATTTAGGTTTCCATCAGAAAGAGTGCATTACCCGATCATTCACATTGTCCGACAAAGGGGTTGATCCTGTCACTATGATTACACACTCAGATGAATTCTCGGACTGTCCCAACATACCCTGGTATTGACCCCCTCTAAGGATCTCATTGATTGGCATATCAAAGACAACCCAATCTGACTCATAGTGCAGTACCATAATCAAGTCTATGGGTTAGGTGTAACATTCCAGTTTTGCCCATCTATCTCCAAGGTCCAGGGCAATACTGGAATTTGGTCGGGTTTAGGTTTTCAATAAAACCCACACTATATGTACCCCAGGTCTCACCCTGGTAGCTAAGACAAGCCACCCCAACCAACTTGGCGGCACATCAGAGTCAGCCTTGGTAGGATAAATCTCCCCAGATCTATCTAAATGGTTGTGAAGATTCTAAACTAACACGAGTCTCATAAGTGTCTAGTTTAAGGATATTACACAGAAAGACACCACAATGACGTGAATCAATTATGTACTTTATTCATTTATAGTAAATGTCAAAAGATACATCAATCTGATTAGAGCTAATGGCATACCTATCTAAAACTTTTTGTGGATTTCTTTGGATTGAGAGATATGCCCCTGTTTCAACCCAACTTTACATGTCAAACTTCCAAGAGGTACCAGTTTGTTTTAAGTTGGATAGATTTCTTGTCTCTTTGGATTAGGAGAAAGACTTGGGGGATGGTAGCAAGAGCCTTACCAAGAACTACCTCAGGTCACTACCCAAATAGATTGTCTCAAGAAAGGACGGAATGAGGACCGTGTCCTTTTAGATTTGAGAATATGTGGTTACTTCACCCTGAATTTATTTCAAGGGTGAAACTTTTGTGAGAGGAGGATCAAGTGGAGATTAGCTGAAAGGATTATAGATTTTATAAGAAGATGCAAAGGCTGAAAGCCAAGATTACGGATTGGAATAGGGAGGTGTTTGGAAGATTAGAAGAAAGGAAAATTTGGATTGCTTACATATTAGAACAGCTAGATGGTCTTGAAGGGGAGAGAAGAATAGGGGCGGAAGAGAGGGCAGAGAGATGGAGGCTTAAGCAAGAATTGGAGGAGATTTTGAGAAAAGAGGAGATTAGTTGGAGGTAGAGGTGGATTCAAGCCGAGCCAAGCCGAATATCTAGCTATTCGAGCTCGACTCTATTTGAGCTCAGCTCGGTCATAAATTATCAGGCCCGCGCTCGGTTTGAACTAGTGACTTGAGCTCGAGCTCGGCTCAAGTCAAAAGCTCATAATTTGAGCCTGGCTCGGCTCGAGCTTGGCTGCCTCTAATTGTAGGTCTCCTTAGCAGCCGAGGTGTTGAGTCAAGCTGCTAGGCCGAGGTCTTCCTCAGCTGAGGTGTTGAGCCGAGTTGTCGGGACGAGGCCTCCCTCAACTGAGGTGTTGAGCCAAGCTACCAGGTTGAGGTCTCCCTTAGTCGAGGTGTTGAGTCGAGCTGCCAGGCTGAGGTCTCCCTCAGTCGAGGTGTTGAGCCAAGATACCAAGCCGAGGTCTCCCATAGCTGATGAGGTGCCGATCCAAGGTCTCCCTAGTTGCCAAGGTGTCGAATTGAGGTCTCCCTTAGTAGTTGAGGTCTCCTTTAGTAGCCAAGCTGAGGTGACACCATATGTATATGTACTCGACTAGGCTTGCGAGCCTTACGAGCTGAGCTATATTAAGCTCGAGCTCCACTCGACTAACAAACGAACCCATATGTTAGGCTTGAATTTGGCTTGAAGCTCAGTTTAGACCGAGCCAAGCTGAGCTTTTCATGAGCCAAGCTTGAACAACTCGTGGCCACCCCTAGTTAGAGGTAAAAATCAAGATGTAGGTGGTTAAATGAAGAAAATGAGAATACTAGTTTTTTTTCATTTGTTGGCCAATAGAAGAAAGAGAAAGAATTTTATCTCCCAATTGGAGTGGGACGGACAAATTTTAACCAGGGAAGATGGAATAGCACAAGCCTTGGTGAGCCACTTCAAATCTATCTTTGTTGTCAGTAGAGGTGTTAGAGAGAGTTTGGATGACTTTGAGTGGAGGGCCGGCCTCAAGGATCTTTTGGCAGATCTAGAAAAACCTTTTGAGACCCAAGAAATAAAAAGAGCAATTTTCTCGATGGAAAGGTATAAAGCACCCAGTCCAGACGGTTTCACAATGCCCTTTTATCAAGATTATTGGGAGATTATTAGTGTTGATTTTTTGGAAGTGTTTATTGAATTTTTTGAGAGAGGCAAGTTCAACTCTGGAGCCAATGCAACCTTTGTTGCTTTAATCCCCAAGAAGCCAGAAGCATCCCACCCGAAAGACTATCGACCTATAAGCCTGGTGGGAAGCTTGTATAAAATCATCTCCAAGGTTATGGCCAAAAGGATTAAGAAAGTCCTCCCTTGCTTGATCTCTCCAAACCAAGGTGCCTTCATTTTTGGAAGACAAATAATAGATCAAATCCTCATCACTAATGAACATGCGGAGTATATGGATCAGAAAAAGTAGAAAGGCCTGGTCTGTAAACTTGATCTTGAGAAAAGCCTATGATTTGGTGGACTGTGAGTTTCTTCTAGAAGTTTTGAGGCGTAGAGGTTTTGAGGTGAGGTGGTGTAAATGGATAAAGGGATGTATCTCCTCTTGTCTTTATTCCATCTTGGTTAATGGGATAGCTAGGGAATTTTTCCCATCTAAGAGGGATCTTAGACAAGGGGATCTCCTTTCCCCCTTCCTTTTCACCTTAGTAGCCGATGTCTTAAGTGTTCTAATTGCTAGGGCTGATTCTAATAATTTGATCAGAGGTTGGAGAATTGGGAGGGAAGCAGTGGTGGTTACTCATCTTCAGTTTGTAGATGATATTATTGTTTTTTTTTTGGAGGGGAGCAAGAGGAGTTAATCAATTTGAAGAGGTTGGTAAATCAGTTTGAAAAGGCCTCTAATCTCAAAATTAATTGGGGAAAGAGCTAGGGGTTAATAAATCGGAAGAAGTGGTAGGAATCCTTACTAGAGTGTTGGGATGTGAAACTAGTGATTGGTCGTTAGAGTATCTAGGATTACTTTTAGGAGGGAATCCAAAGTCAGAAAGCTTCTGGTACCCAGTCTTGGAAAGATTCTCAAAGAGGTTAGCAGGATGGAAGAGAAATTACATCTCTCTGGAAGGAAGAATTACCCTAATAAAATCAACTTTGGCAAAACCTACCAATTTACTTCCGTTTTACCTTCAATATCCCCACTAGTATGGCTTTTAAACTAGAGAAACTAATGAGGGATTTCTTATGGGAACCAGGGGATACAAAGAAAGATCACTTAATGAAGTGGGAGGTGATTGGGTATAGGAAACATAAAGCTAAGGAATACAGCTTTGTTGTGAAATTGGTTATGGAGACAACCTCTAGAACAAGACAACTTATGGCACAAAGTGATAGTGAGTATATACAGGGTGGTAGAAAATAAGTGGGATACTGGTCTTGACCCTAGGGCATCCTGATCATCTCTTTGGAAAGCTATCCACGACGTTTTGCCCTCATTTCTTCCATTTATCAAACTTGATGCTTGTGCAAGGAATAAAGTTTAATTTTGGGAAGATGTCTGGTTTGGGGATGTCTCCCTCAAAGATAGATTCTCATTCATCTACTCTCTTTTGTTGAATAAAGAAAAAACCATTTCCCCTGTACATTTGAATGGTAACTCTTGGGATTTGGGCCTGAGGAGAGGGTTGAGGGAGTCCGAAATGGGTATGGTTGATAATCTAATTGCCCTTCTTAATACTCTGTTCCTTTATCACTCTTGCTTGGATAGTAGAATTTGGTCAGCCTCTCCATCTAGGTTTTTCACTAGTGCTTCTTTTTGCAATGCTCTTCTCCATTCATCTAACTTGGTAAGAACCTTCCCAACTGTTGGATAGTGTATGCCCTTAGCTCCAATCAGATTGATGTACTTTTTGACATTAATTGTAAATGAATAAAGTGCATAATTGATTCATGTTATCTATGGTATGTTTCTATGTAATACCCTTAAATTGGACACTTAAGAGACTCGTGTTTGTTTAGAATCTTCACAGTCATTGGATAGACCTGGGGAGGTTTATCCTGCCAAGGCTGACACTTATGTGCTGCCAAGTCGGTTGGGGTGGCTTGTCTCAGCTGCCAGGGTGAAACCTAAAACACATGTAGTGTGGATCTGTCAGAAACTTTGAACTAGACCATTTTCCAGTTATGCCCTAGACCTTGGAGATAGATGGGCAAAAGTGGAAAGTTACACCTAACCCCTAGACTCAATTATGGTACTACACTAGGTCTTGGATTGGGTTGTCTTTGATATGCCAATTAGTGAGATCCTTAGCGGGGTCAAAACCTGAGTATGTTGAGGTAGTCTGAAAATTCACATGAGTGTAAATGTTGGGCCTACTAAAAGCCCATACTAATGGGTGAGGGGTTCACTGTCTTCAGTAGTGAATTTGGCCAAGCCTTGTAACAGAGGCTAGACTGAACTCATATGGCTTTTGTGGAGATCAATGATTGGGTCTCATGCCATACAAAGAGAGACAAACTAGCAAGCAATTAAAAGGAAGTGAGCCTGAAAGCTTAATGGGCCTAAAGCCCAATTCAAACTAGGCTTAATTTGATTATTAAAAGAGGGCGAATTTGAGATTAGATCTACTTCTAGATCAGCAATAGGATAAGATATGTCTTATCCACTTAGGAGTTCTGATCCAAATAAAGATTTGGATCAAAGAACCGTCTCCTAATATGATTAGGAAGTTGATCCAATAAGGATTATAAATAGAGGGAGAAATCCTTCTATTTAACACTTTTTGCAAATTCAGATCTTCTCTATGTTCTTGCCACCCTACCTTGATCGATAGAGTGATCAAGACTGGATCTTGATATTGTTTCTTGCTAGAAGAAACAATCTTGAAGTTGTGCTTACATCCCTGCGTAATTCTTGTTGAAGAATTGGGGTTCTTGTTGAAGAATCTCTTTGTTGGTCCTACCTTACCCTAAGTTGTGTCATCTTCAGTGGAGGAAGGATTTGGTGAATTCTTTGGGTGTGAACACCTGCGTTGGGAACTACTGTTCATTCCGTATTAGGTATATCCCTGCCTTAATCTTGGTTTCAGATTTGGTCCGGTTTGTTTCAAGAATAAACCTTGAAAATGTAGTTTTTCTAAATCAAGGAATATGATTCCCAGAAGGGAGAAAGAAATTTTTGAATTTTTGTCTAGCCACCCTGCATGGTTCGGCCATCCATATGATGAATCTCCCTTCCCTTTAGTGGTTTAAGAGCCAATTCAAGTCTTGAACCAAATTTAGACCATATCTGAACCTGTGCAAATGGGCAAAAATTGTTGTACCCAATTTGCGTAAGTTTGTAGTTTTTCTGGGAATTGTTTCCGTATTTTTCGGTGTGTAGATATGAAATTAATTTGTTATTGTTTTTTAATGATTATGGAATGGTTCTATAATTATTTCTTGGATTCTTGGGCTGCCATGTGATGGAGAATGAATTCTTTAAAGGCGCTAAGATTTGTGCACCCTGTAATTTTTCATTTTATTCAATTTGGTTTGTATATATTTTTTTTACTTTTAGACAAAATGTATAGGATTTGATGTGATGTAATTAATAGAAAATTAGGTTTTTCAATCTAAAGACTTGTTTGAGTGCGTGGAGGAAGAGAAGACCTTTTGTAGTTAAAGAAACTACAATCTGTGATTTGCAGATATCGAATTCACTATCTACGATTAACCATTTGCGTAAGTTTGTAGTTTTTCTGGGAATTGTTTCCGTATTTTTCGGTGTGTAGATATGAAATTAATTTGTTATTGTTTTTTAATGATTATGGAATGGTTCTATAATTATTTCTTGGATTCTTGGGCTGCCATGTGATGGAGAATGAATTCTTTAAAGGCGCTAAGATTTGCGCACCCTGTAATTTTTCATTTTATTCAATTTGGTTTGTATATATTTTTTTTACTTTTAGACAAAATGTATAGGATTTGATGTGATGTAATTAATAGAAAATTAGGTTTTTCAATCTAAAGACTTGTTTGAGTGCGTGGAGGAAGAGAAGACCTTTTGTAGTTAAAGAAACTACAATCTGTGATTTGCAGATATCGAATTCACTATCTACGATTAACCCTTTGTTTTGCAGGTTTGCAACCACATGTACAACCATCTGATATGATTTCTTGCTGATTCTTGATTGTCTTTAATCAGTTGTAATTAATTTCATATCACAATTTTGAATTGCACACCAAACCCTAGGCTGATTTTCACTTAATTTGGTCCAAACTGATTGGACCGAACCCATGGTTCGATATGGTTAGTTTTCTGACCCAAATTCGGTTATGGGCCAAGGGTTTAATAGCCCATTACAAGATCTGATTTGGCCCACCCTGTAAAACCCAGTTTTGTTAATTAAAACTGCATTAGCCCTATTTCAGCATAAATGCTATATGGGTCGAACTGCCTTTTGCAATTCAACCCATATACCGAGATAATGTTTATATGATAATATTATGGGCTTTAATGGGCTGATATTGATTTAACTTAATTAATTAAGGGTTTTATAATTGATTTAATTGATAAGATCAATTATGTAATTGTTTATGCATGTGATGTGTGTTGTGTTACGTACATGGGCCATAAGCACTTGGCCCATGTTCATTCGTTAGTGGCTCTCTACGCACACTATGGTTGAATGCACATCATTGCCATGGTTCCCTAAAGATCATTGAATGATCTCCCTTTTCAATGGGCCTCAGATTAGCTTCTTCCTCAAGAGGAACCTGTGGAACCCTAGCTGTTTTAGGCCCATTTGAATCTGACTTTAAGAAAGTCAGTGGAAGCCACTTTGGTTTGACCTAAATAAGATCTAGGGGCGTTACAACTTATTCCCTCCAGATTTATATAAGTGCATGTGATAAGGAGACTCATATGATGAACTCTCTAAAGGCCCACCATAAAATTGGGCTATCCATTTGCTGGTGAGTCTGTTTGATTGCTTCATAAGATGATAGGGCATCATATACCGATGTGGGAGGGGTCTATTCTAAAATGGAAGACTCTCTACAGTACCTTAGTGTTCATGAATATGATGGGTCCACACTTACTAAACAGAGAGATTTAACCTAAAATGGCAATGAATCTTGTCTGACAGAGGCCAAAGGAAAAGCTCATAAAATGAGTGGATATGATCCTTTACAGAAAATGGTGGGGCTTTGCAGCTAAAATAGTTGGGTCCATGCATCTATGTGTTTCCCACATTTCTAGAGACATAACTGCGTATTTATGGTATGTTTCTGTGTAATACCCTTAAATTGGACACTTAAGAGATACGTGTTAGTTTAGAATGTTCACATCCGTTGGATAGACCTGGGGAGGTTTATCCTACCAAGGCTGGCACTAATGTGTTGCCAAGTCGGTTGGGGTGATTTGTCTTAGCTGCCAGGGGGAGACCTGAAGCACATGTAGTGTGGGTTTGTTACAAACTCTAAACCGGACCATTTTCTAGTTATGCCCTGGACCTTGGAGATAGATGGGCAAAATAGAAAGTTACACCTAACCCCTAGACTCGATTGTGGTACTGTACTAGGTATTGGATTGGGCTATCTTTGATATGTTAATCAGTGAGATCCTTAGCGGGGGTCAAAACTTGGGTATGTTGGGGTAGTTTAAGAATTCACCTGAGTGGGTGATCATAGTGACAGAACCAGCCCCTTTGTCGGACAAAGTAAATGATCGGGGAATGCATTCTCTCTGATGGAAAACTAAACTACCAGCAATTGATTTCAAACTTGGTAAGATTTGTTTTTACAAAATATATTTATATGGAGATATACATATATATTATGATTTCACAAAATGTTTTCAAAAAGGTTTTAATTCTCGGGATCCATGTGAGCGGAGATTGCAACACTATACCTTGCAATCAAGGGAGAGGTCCTCTCCTCTCGGACAATGTTTGATCATTATGGGCTGAGAGGTTAAGTGTAAGACCATTTAGGATTTATACCTTATGGGTTAACCTCACATAAGTTCATAGTCCTTGGGCCTTCATAAGGTGGCTGGACCCAATGACCATTTAGCGTAAATGTTGAGCTTGCTAAGAGCCCATACTGTTGGGCTGAGGGGTTCACTATCTTTAGCAATGAATTCGACCATACCTTGTAACAAAGGCTAGGCTGAACCCATATGGCCTTTGTGGAGATCAATTATAGGGTCCCATGCCATACAAAGAGAGCCAAGCTAGCCAACAATTAAAACAAACTGAGCCTAAAAGTTTAATGGGCTTAAATCCCAATTCAAATTGGACTTAATTTGATTAATTAAAAGAGGGTGAATTTGAGATAAGATCTACTTCTAGATCAGCTATCCACTTAGGAGTTCTGATCCAAATAAAGATTTGGATCAAAGAACCCTCTCCTGATATGATTAGGAAGCTGATCCAAGAAGGATTATAAATAGAGGGAAAAATCCTTATGTTTAACTCTTTTTTGTAAATCTCAAGTCTTCTCTCTGTTCTTGTTGCCCTACCCTGCTCGATCTCCAGTTCTTGGAGTGGTCAAGATTAGATCTTGATATTGTTTCTTGCTGGAAGAAACAATCTTGAAGTTGTACTCACATCCCTGCATGATTCTTGCTGAAGAATTGAGGTTCTTGCTGAAGAATCTCTTTATTGATCCTACCTCACCCTAAGCTGTGTCATCTTCAGTGGAGGAAGGATTTGGTGAACTCTTTGTGCATGAACACTTGCGTTGGGAACTACTGTTGATTCTGTATCAGGTATATCCCTCCCTTAATCTTGGTTATTTGATTTGGTCCGGTTTGTTTCAAGAATGAACATTGAAAATGCAGTTTTTCTAAATTATGGAATAGGATTCTCGAAAGGGAGAAAGAAATTTTTGAAATTTTGTCCAACCACCCTACATGGTTCAACCATCCATATGATGGATCTCCCTTTCCTTCACCAACAAAGGAGGTTTGGTGTAACCTTGTACCCCCAAAAATAAGGGCCTTTTGCTGGGAGGTGGTACTCCAGAAAATCAACACCTTAGATATGTTGCAAAAAAGAAGGCCAAACTACTGCCTTTCACCCCACGTGTGTAGCCTTATGTTTAGAATTGGTTTTCCTCTCTCTTTGGATGCAGGTGGACCCCTCCTTCAGATGTAGTAAAAATCTTTGATCCGGACTTCTTTAGACCTCCAAAGAAGGGGAGAGCAATGCGTAGAGCAATAAGAGCAGCTATTCTATGGTCAATCTAGGAAGAAAGAAACAATAGGATCTTCAAGGGTTCTGAAAGATCTAAGGAGCAAATCATTGACTGCATATCTACCAAGGTCATTCATTGGCTTAAAGCATCCCTTTTAGTTAAAGATCATTCAGCTGATGATTTGTTTAGAGGATGGTACAGTGTGGCAAACTCTTCTTCATTGAGGTCTGTGCTAAAGGAGCAATGGATCCCTCCTGCACATCAATGGGTGAAGCTTAACTTTGATGGGAGTTCCTTAGGAAACCTGGGTCCCTCAAGGGTGGGAGGAGCTTTCAGAGACAAGGAGGGTAGACTGGTTGCACTGTATTTAGGTCCGATAGGTGATGGAGACTCTTTGAGAGCAGAGATTATGGGCTTGCTACAAGGTCTAAGATTGGCTAAAAAACAGGGCTTACACCAAATTGAGGTAGAAGGGGACTCTAAACTATTAATTGGGTGGTTGTAGTGGCATAACTTGGGGGCCTAGGTACATCGACAATTCATTAGGGAAATAAATTGCTTATCCATGGAGGTTGGGGCACTGTTTAAGTGGACAAGGAGGTCAGCAAATGGTCTAGACGACACCCTTGCAAAGCAAGGAACTTTCAGGGAAAACTTGTTCTGGGCTGTTCTGTAATCAAAAAGTACTTTTCTTGGGGTAAACACCCTTGGTTGGGTGGTGACAGTGTATTCTCTTAATTTGTCTAATGAAAGTTACCATTTTTTATCAAAAAAAAAAAAAAAAACTTTTGGAAGCCATAAATTTGCACTCTCATGTCCAATTGGGGTTATCTTTTTTTTATTAGTTTGAGTAACTTTTCAAGATCTACACGTCCCAAGGGCATTATGTGCCTTTCCTTAATACTTTTGCAAAGCAACCCCTTTTGGCCCCAAATTATAATTTTTAATATTTTTTATAAATAAAAAATTTAAAACGGAATTAGAAAAACATAAATAAATGCAACATAATACATATATTATATGTAATTTATGTAAAACATAATTATACTATTTATTGATTAAATATGTATTTTTACACACACAGTGTTGACGTAGAGTGCTTTGACTTGTTTGACCTTGACAGTTGAAATGGTGACCTGTGACCCGAAGGCAAAAGCGGGTCGGCTTTTGGGTCAGTTTTTAAAACATTGTTTATCATACTTAATATTGTTTAATATGCCAAATATATGATGTTAAAAACACTCCCATTTTTATTAATTTCTATATTTTTTGCATTTTATATATTTTTGAATTTTATTATTTAATTGTGGTAACATGGATTGGCCCATTTGACCCAAATGGTTTAATTTCATACCACCACCTAGATGAAAACACTATTTTTTCCAGAAATTATTAATTTGATATGTATGTATTTAATTATAGAATTTAATGATGAGAATAAACAAAGAAGCCTTAAATATATAATTCAATGAAGGTGAATGCAAATTAATACTTTAAATGTTGGATTTAAGGAGAGATAATTGAATGCATTGAATATCTTAAAATTAAGTATTTTCAACTCATTTAATGTCAATAATTAATTACCCTATTTGCCCTCATTTTTTTTTCAATAAATTTAAATATAGAGGGGTAAATTTTGTCATCACAAATTTTCATAAATATTCTTGAGGCTATTCGTACTTTTTAAAGTAGTATAGATTATAGATATAAATATATATAAATAAAGAATGTTAAAGGAAAAAACACAAAGTATGATGACTTTGTACTTTTTGTATTTTTTGTACTTTTTAAAAATAAAAAACATCCCAAACAAATATGTTCCAGTACTTTTCATACTTCCATACTTTTGAAAGTATAAAAAGTACTTTAAAAAATATGCCAAAACTTAAAACATTGCTATAAACCTAAACCTTTTATGCATTCTCCCCTTTCTTTATCAAACCAGGATTTTCTCCTCATAGATTGCATCTCATATCGACTTCACAACCCCATTTAAGGGTATAAACAGATGGAATTCAAACGGAATAAGACAATATCTGAATTGATTCGATCCAATGGATATTAAAAATTAATATTCGAATTCAAATTGGAATTCGACTAATTCATTAGTTTGGATAATTAATAAATATAAAATAAATATTTTATTTATATTAAATATATAAATTATTTATATAATTTAATTATTATATATATAAATTAGATAAAATATTAAAATATTATATATATTATATATAAAAATTAAATAATCGATCAACTATCAAATATTCGAATTCGATCTATTAAGATATTCGAATTATCCGAAATCGAATTTTCGAATACTGTTGCCCATCCCACCGTGTATTGAGATATGATCACAAATTACGGGAGATGTTCCCGATGTGCGGCCGAGACGCGTTGTGAGGTTGAGATGAGGAGAGCAGACGAGCAGATCCGGGCTCTCCCCGATCACTTATCCAGTCGGTTTTTCTCCCATTCTCTCCCTCTTCGTCTCTTTCTCATTGGTTCTCTCTCCCCCAACAAGATAGTACCGAAAAATCTACTGTTCACCATCGTCTTCCTCTCGACAGCGGCAACACAAACTCGGCAATGGCAGCAAACTGGATCTACTTCGGTGAACTCTTCGTCGGTCCATCAACTGTCCAGCAAAGCTAGAAGCCGCTACCGAAATACAGGTCATCTCCCCCATCTTAGCAGAAGGGAAAGATTCTGAAGCACCATTCCTCCATCCGAAGCAGCTGATCTCTCCATTCTCAGGCTATACTACAGACAAGGTAACGTCAATCCTCATCGGTGGTCCTGACTGTTTGTCTCATATTCTGTCTCTTTGGGGTATCCGAACACACTGCCTTACCAATCTCGCCTTGTTTTTCTTTCTAGCATGATCTTAGTACATGTTATGTTGAATATCGGTCATGGATGGATAAGTCCTGTGTCTCAAATCCTTCACTGTATGCTGTTATGATGAATGACTCGCTAGATTGGAAGACCATTCCCCTGAATCTCCCATGCCCTTACGTGAGGATACATATGAGCATACAAGTCCATATTTAATGACAAATTGTGATTATAGTCTCTGATTATTTGTGAAAACGGGTTTGACTTTTGCAATAAAAATATAGTGGGAATTAGGTAATATTAATGTTTATCTTCTTGAATTAGTAATTAATAAGTAATTTCTTTTGTTCTTTTTTCATGTCGTTGAATAGTTCTCACCATGTTTGCTAATGGGCTTAATTTTTTTAGAGTGTTTAAAAAAATTCCCGGCTAGTTTTTATTTTTTTAGATTCCTGAATGATTTCCATCTAGTGTTTAGAAATATCTTCCCTCTCATGCCATCAATAATGCCCTGTTTGGGGTTAGTGAATAGTTGTCCCTTCCCATGTATTTTAATTTTTCACATTCAGGGCTGTTAATCTTCCTTTATGATCATTCCTATCTTAGTTGTCTTTTATTATTCTTCAGCTTATCATAGAGTTATCTCTATTCGACTTGGCATGCATGTTTCTTATGTTAGTTAATTTGAACAATTAACATTAGTTATTCTATTTGGATTAGCTGAATTAATCTTGTCTTTTTAAATGTTTTGCACTTACGTCATCGAATAATATTGTTTTATGTGATTGGTTCTCGGGTATCAAGTAATTCCTTTTTTTTTTTTCTTTTTCTTGCTTAATTTTTCTTGTCAATGTTGGTTTGTTTCCTATTGGGTTAATTCTAGGTTGTTTGCTTTGACACCCCCCATGTGGGCCTCACCTATTGGACCCGGGAGAGGGGTGCATAACACCTTCCCTCTCTCATCCGAGTCTTACTCGGACTGGTTTAGCCAGTGTCTTGGGTTTGGAGTCACTATCAAACAAAAGTATTTCTGAAAGCCATTCTTGGAGTTCCCATCACCCCATTTCCTTCAAATGATGGGTGGTGACTCCAAATTCAGCCCAAGTGAGCCGTTTTCTGGCACCCACAAGTATCATAATTTGTTGAGAGTTACAACTAAATTAATTTTTATTACATGAATATACATAGTTGAATTATTTGTTTTTTTTAAGTAGTTATTATAATTTTTTATCACTAAAAAGACTTAATATTACATAAAACCATCAGAAGTACAAAAGTCCAATAAGAAAGATGGAGGCGCACCTCCCAATAAAAGTCCTGATCAAAAGACTTAGCCTCCCTTGCCATCACATGGGTAGGCATTGAAAGAGTTCTATTCACATACAAAAGACTAATATGTTTAAACGATTTTTTTAGAGATAAAATTTTGCCCACCATATCAAAACAACCCCAAAGAAGATCCACTTGGCGAGCATTCAGAGCATCCACTACCACAGAGCAAGCCAACTTGATAATTGTAGACAAAAAGACTCATTCTCGTGCAAACACCATAGCTCTCCAGACAGCAAAAAGCTCAGCATCCACAGAACCATCCTGAATCCAGCAGGGTTCACCTGAAGCAGCAATAAAACAACCATTAGGTTTTAAGTAAACAAAACCAAACAAGCCTTGATTTTGAGAAATGACTCCCCCATCACAGTGGAACTCACATTTGGGATATACCTGAAGAGAGTCAGAACTTACCCACCCCTGCTTTAGGGAATCCATACCTATACTTGACTTTGATTGAAGATTTAAACATTCCATAAAGGCAGATCTAATTTTGAAAAGTAACTCCCTAGATCAAATTGTTCATCATGAAAAATTAAATTATTCCATTACATCCAAATATAGCCAACCATGGCAGAAACTTCATCCTATCACTTTCAAGACTTAAATTATTCATCATATTTAAAACTAGACAATAGCAATCCTCATAGAACTGTACCCCAAGGAGAAGAAAACCAGACAGCTCTGGCTACTGGACACAAAAAGAACAAATGCGACAGAGTCTCAATAGAATTCTAACAAAAAACACAATAAAAGCACCTAGAAAAACCTCTAGAGCTCAGGATAGATCCAACAGAAACAAAATTTCTAAACACTTGCCAAAGGAACAAGTATACCAAGGCAAAAAGGTAATTTCCAAACCTTCCTAAGCAGCCTGTTAAGTTGAGAATCCAGTCTATAGGCTCAGCTTTCCCAAATAAAAAGGTAAACAGATTTAAGAGTCAACACACCAAATTTTGCCCCAGCCCATGAAAAAGTGATGATCCTGAAGAATAACAAAGATATGAGTATCCAATACATAACTAAGCCAGCAAGATCCTAGAACTTGAAGGATCTTATCTCTATCAAAAGACCCCTGACTGTCCATTAAATCTGTGAGATCTCTAAATTTTTGGTCTGTCTACAAGCTGGACTTGTTGGAGCCCTAAATTCATTATTAATTTTAAGCCAGGGAACACTCCAAAGATTGACACTATCATGAACAAAAACCTTACACCTAAGATAAGGAGCCAAGCAAGTTAAACAATTAGACAATGACCTCCAAACCTTAGAACTGCCAGATTTCAATCCGTCAGGAAAGAAATGATGAGCAGCCAAATATTTGGCTCTGAACAGTTTTACCCATAATCTATGATCACGATTCAAACAAACCCAGGCCAGACTGGACAGTTTAAATTAAAAAACCAGATTAACTTAAGATGCCTTGTGGAGACCAAGACCTCCCTAAGACCTAGGAGAACAAAGGAGGTCCCAGTTAGACCAAACAGAACCTCTATTAGCTTTACAAAATTTCCACCAAAAACTTCTCTGAATTTGATCAATTTGATCATTTATCTTCCTTGGCAGCTGAACCATAGACATGATATGATTAGGAATGGATTGTAGAGTGGATTTCAAAAAGAACCAATATACCTGCCTGGAAAGATTAGCCACTTTCCAATCATTTAGTTTAGACTAAAACTTATCCAACAAAAAGGAAAGGGATTCTTCTTCCATATTAAGAGAACACCTAAATACTTAACACAATGATCTATATTTCCCATTTTAAGCTGCTTACATAATGACTTCCTACTCTTATCATGAACATTCCGATTGAAATAAACACCCAACTTACTACAATTAATAGCTTGACAAGACATAGACTGTAATGGATTAATTGTGTCCAAAAAAATAGCTGTCTCCTCCCTAGAGGCCTTGAAAAAAAAAAATAAACATCATTTGCAAACAATAAATGGGAAATAGAAGGGGCTATCCTAGCAATCTTGATCCCATGAATCCAACCCAAAGCCTCCTCCTTTTCCAATAATCTAGAAAGAACTTCCATGCCTAGATAAACAAATAAGAGATAAAGGATCCCCCTACCTAAGCCTACAACGAGTTAATGCCCCTCAGCTGAACCATTAATCAAAACCGAATAAGAAACATTAGATATACAAAAATAAATCATTTACACCAAGTCTCAGAAAAGCCTAGAGCTTTCATAACAACAATAAGAAACTCCCACTCAAAACGATTCATCATATCCAACTTAACAGCCAAGTCCAGACCCCAATTTACACTTCCACATATAATGGAAGATGTCCTGGGCTATAATTACATTATCCATCAATTACCTCTTAGGAACAAAAGCATTCTGATAAGGAGAGACGCATTTTTCTAATGAAGGTTTAAGTCTGGCTGCCAGAATTTTTGCAATAACTTTATAAATGACATTACAAGGACTAGTTGGCCTAAAATCCTTTATTGAAGCAGCACTATCTTTTTTAGGAATGAGAGTAATAAACGTATGATTAAAATGTTTAACAAATTTTTTATTAACAAAAAATACCCTAACATGTTCAATGATATCTCCCTTCATCTGATCCCAAAATTGTTTGTACACCAAAACAGGAATCCCATCAGGCCCAGGTGCTGTAAGATTACCAATACTAAACAAAGCCTGCTTGATTTCCTCCTTCAGGATACTAATAAGATCAGCATTCTCCTGCTCTGAAATGACAGGTAAAAAGTTCAGACAGATACGATCAATTCTGCACAGCATTTGAATGATAGATATCCTTAAAATACCCAGTGACATGATCCACAATCTTGTCCTGATCATTTATCCAGCTGCCATCATCTAGCTTAAGCCAGTTAATTCGATTTTTATTCTGCCTAATAGAAGCAGCTCTATGAAAATACTGAGTATTCCTATCCCCTGCCTCTAGCCAAAGTTGCCGAGAATTTTGCCTCCAGTAAGATTCTTGTGGGAACGACCATGGTTCTTGGGGGGAGATTCCAATGTTATTAGATTCACAAGTTAGACAAGTAACCCAAGGCAAACCATAACTAAATGTGTGAGAAAGTTCAACTCCCTAGTGGACTCTCTAGAGTTGAAGGAACCTCCCCTATTAAATGCTTCCTTCACTTGGTCAAATCTCCAAGAATCTCAAATTTGTTCCAAGCTGGACAGATTCCTCTTTTCAATTGATTGGGAAGAATTATGGGGTAACTTAGCTCGTAAGGTATCACCTAGGGTAACCTTTGACTACTATCCCTTATGCCTAGACCAAGAGTCCAGGCTAGGAGGCCCTACCCCATTCAGATTTGAAAACATGTGGCTAGAAATCACATAATTTGTTGAACAAATAAAAGTGTGGTGGGAGGAAGGGGGAATCAATTATCAATGTGAGGAATAAAAGGGGCCTATTTCATGAAAAATCTGAAAAGGCTGAAAGAAAGGATTAAAGAGTGGAATAAAGAAGAGTTCAGGAGGTTGGAGGAGTTGAAAGAAAGAATCTCTAAAAGGATAGAGGAGCTAGATCAAAAGGAGGCCAGAAAAGAATGTACTCAAGAGGATAGAACAGAGAGGTGGAACCTAAAAGTAGAACTAGAAGGGATCCTAAGGAAGAAATCTTTTGGATACAAAAATTAAGATGCAAATGGCTCTTGGAAGAAGGTGGTAATACAATTTTTTTTCACTCTTTGGCAAATGGAAGAAGAAAAAATCTAATTGCTAGCATTGAGACTGAAGGTCGGGTGATAGATAAGGAGGAGGAAATTTATAAGTGTCTTGTGGATCATTTTAAATCAATTTTTGCCACTGTAGGAGACAACCACCTAAATTTGGAAGATTTGGATTGGACCAGAGTGCCTAACGCGCATGCTGCCCTTCTTGAAAGGAACTTCATGGTAGAGGAGGTCCGTGAAGCAGTATTCTCAATGGACAGAGCTAAAGCTCCAGGTCCCGATGGCTTCTTAGTAGCTTTTTATCAAGATTGTTGGCCGATCCTAGAAGATGATTTGATGGAGGTGTTTTTTGAGTTCCACCATCAAGGGAAAATATCACTAGGTACATTTATCAAAAAAAAGAAAATATCACTAGGCATGAATGCTAACTTCCTTAGTGCCCAAAAAGAGTGAGGCTAAAATCCTAAAGGACTTTAGACCCATAAGTCTTATTGGCAATCTCTATAAAATCATTGCTAAAGTATGCTCATTAAAATCGCGAAAGGACTTTAGAAACTAAACCATCCTCATTGACCAAAGTATGTCTTGACAGTCTGGCCGGCCAGAAATAAGAGGAAGAGAAGAGAAGAGGAGAAGAAGAGAAGAGAAGAGAGGAGGGAAGAAAGAAGGGTTTTGCAATGTAACAGTGCTGGCGGCGCCCGCCTTTATTTTAATATATATAGGGCGGCAGAAATAACAAGGGAAAAGACCCTTGTGCCTTTGAGTACAATAACAGACCTAACAGAAAGAAAAAAACGAAATAAAAAACACTTTAATTATCCAAACAGGCCCTAACATCCACAACTAAATTAATTTAACATTATTTTAACACTCTCCCTCAAGTTGGAGCATAGATGTCAATCATGCCCAACTTGTCACACAAATCTTTGTGCCGCACATGATGGAGACCTTTGGTGAAGATATTTGCAAGTTGTTCTTTTGAGCTGACATATGGTGTACACACTTCTCCACTTTCAAGTTTCTCTCTAATAAAATGCTTGTCCACTTCAATGTGTTTTGTCCTATCATGCGGAACTGGATTAGCAGCAATATTGATGGCAACCTTATTATTGCAGTAGAGTGACATAGGATTGCTTTTTGCGAAACCCAGTTCACCTAACAAATTTCTTATCCACATGATTTCCGCAACCTCATGAGTCATCGCTCTATACTCTGCTTCAGCACTGGATCTAGCCACCACACTTTGTTTTTTGCTTCTCCATGTGACAAGGTTTCCTCCTACAAAGGCACAATACCCACTGGTAGACTTTCGGTCATTGACTGCTCTTGCCCAATCTGCATCAGTATATACTTCCACTTTTAAGTGACTGTGTTTCTGGAACAACAAACCAGCTCCAGGAAACTTCTTGAGATATTTCAAGATCCTCTCTACAGCCTCAAAGTGAGTTGTCCTAGGGCTGTGCATGAATTGACTAAGGACACCCACTGCATAGGCAATATCTGGCCTGGTCATAGACATACAAAAGTCTCCTCACGAGTCTCTGGAACATCTTTACATCTTTCAAAAACTCTCCCTGACTGTCTCCCAGATGGTGATTAGGTTCAATAGGTGAATCAAATGGTTTTACCCCCAACTTGCCTGTATCTTCTAGTAGATCTAGTACATACTTCCGTTGGGAAATAAAGATGCCTTTGTGAGAGCTGGAAACTTCAATTTCAAGGAAGTATTGTAAGGGGCCTAGATCCCTCACCTCAAATTTAGTGGCTAAGAATTTTTTCAGTCTCCGGATCTAAGCTTCCCAATCTCCTGTGATCACTATGTCATCCATATACACAATAAGGGTTCACAAATAGAGTATGATCTGACTGGCATTGTTTGAACCCCATCTGTTGAACTGCTAAATGAAACTTACTGAACCAAGCCCGAGGTGATTGTTTCAACCCATATAGAGATTTTTTTAACCTGCACACCTTTTGTTCACTGCCTTTGGCACAAAACCCTGGGAGTTGGGTCATGTACACTTCCTCTTCAAAGTCACCATTCAACAAAGCATTTTTGATGTCCAATTGGTGAAGATCCCAGTCAAGATTTGCTGCCAAGGAAAGAAGAATCATGATAGAGTTCATCTTGGCTACTGGAGCAAAAGTCTCTGCATAGTCTACTCCATATACCTATGTGAAGCCTCTCGCTACCAGTCTAGCCTTGTACCTTTCAACAGTTCCATCAGTCTTGTGTTTCATTGTGAACACCCACTTGCACCCTGTTGGCAGTTGTTTTGTGTACTCAGGTTTAGTACCTCAAGGGTACTATTGTAATTTCTCCCTTGTTTATATTGTACGACTGGGCTAGTATAAATAATAACTCTTCCACTTGCCCTAGTATTTTGGAGGGTTTTCAGTCCACTCTCCTCTCCTCTCTTCTCTCTTCTCCTCTCCTCTCCTCTCCTCTCCTCTCTTTTCTTGCTCTTGCTCAACATGGTATCAGAGCAAGTCGTCCAGGCCTGAAGGGTGGTGTCAAGCAAACCTGTTGTTCAATGTCGTGCAGATGGTCTCTCCATCTACCAGAGTTGCATCCCTCGAAATGCTAAGCTGTTGCATCCAGTTCGACCCAGAAGTTATAGTGACCTTTCATCTCCCAGAGCTGTCTCCATCGAATTCCTAATCTGGTGTACTCAGTTCGAAGTTACAGAGTCTTTTCATCTTCCTGTTAGACAGTTTTTTTATGCCCTTAGCTTCAATCAGAATGATGCACATTATGAGTTTATTGTAAATGAATAAAGTACATATTTGATTCATGTTTCTTTGGTGTGTTTCTATGCAATACCCTTAAACTGGACACATAATGAGACTCGTGTTAGTTTAGAATGTTCACAGCCAGTGGGTCGGTCTAGGGAGACCTATCCTGATAAGGCTGACATTGATGTGCCACCAAGTTGGTTGGGGTGGCCTCTTTCAGCCGCCAGGGTGAGACCCAAGGCACATATAGTGTAGGATTAATTGAATCTTTGAACCAGACCAGATTTCCAGTATTGCCCTGGACCTTGGAGATTAATGGGCAAAACTGGAAAGTTACACCCGACCCGCCAGGGTGAGACTCAAGGCACATACAGTTTAGGATTAATTGAATCTTTGAACCAGACCAGATTTCCAGTATTGCCCTGGACCTTGGAGATTAATGGGCAAAACTGGAAAGTTACACCCGACCCCTAGACCGGATTATGATACTGCACTAGGTGTCGGATTGGGCTGTTTTTGATGTATCAATCAGTGAGATCCTTAGCGGGGGTCAAAACCTGGGTATGTTGGGACAGTCTGAGAATTCATCCGAGTGGGTGATCATAGTGACAAGATCAACCCCTTTGTCGGACAAAGGTAATGATCGGGGATGCACTCTCATTGATGGAAACCAAGACTATCGGCAATCGATTTCAATCGTTGAGATTTGTTTTAAAAAATATATTTTATATGATATATAAAAGTATATATATTATGGTTTCTAAAATGTTTGCAAATGTTTTAATTCTCGGGATCCATATAAGCAGATAGTGCAACACTGTTCCTTGCAGCCGAGGGAGAGGTCCTCTCTTGTTGGACAGTGTTTGATCATTATGGGCTGAGAGGTTAAGTGTAAGACCATTGAGGATAATACCTGATGGGCTAATCTTGCATTTGCCCACAGTTCCTGGGTGTTACAAGGTGGCTTGGCCCAGGGACCACTTAGGGTAAGTGTTGGGCCCATAGAGCCCATGTGATGGGTTTCAGGGGTGCATTGTTCATAACAGTGTATTCGGCCAGGCCTTGTAACAAAAGCTGGGCTAAACCCATGTGGCTGATGTGTAGATCAATGTTTGGGTTCCATGCCATACAAGGAAGCCCAACTGGGCAACAGTTAGGAAGGCTAAGTGAGCACATAACCTTAATGGGCCTAAAGCCCATTTCGAACTGGGCTAATTTAATGAGTTAAATATGGGGCGAATTCTGAGATGGATTAGCAGATAGGATAGGGTCTTAACCCTATCCACTCAGAGAGTCCAGATCTGAATTCAGATCTGGAAACCTCCTAATGAGATTAAGAGAAGGTTGATCTAATCTACAGATAAGATAAGGGTTTATCCTTATCACCTAAAGGGATGTCTGATCAAAATATGATTTGGATCAGCAACTCCTAATGGGATTATGAGTTGATCTTTTAAGGTTACAAAACAAGGAGGGGGCGACAGCCTTTAGAACACACATAATCACATCCTCTTGAGAGCTGAAATCACAGAAGAAAGAATTAAACAACCTTGCGAAATTCTTTTTTGCCGCCTCCTTGCTATTGCCGCCTACTCTGCCAGTTCGATCTCCAGTTCAGTGGGAGAAATCAAGATTCGATCTTGACATCAGTTCCTTGTGAAGGGACTAATAGGAAGCTATGATCATGTGACATCCTGCTATTTCTTGCGAAGGACTAGGTTCTTGGAGAAGAACACTACTGATTTTGTTCCATCCTGCACTGCGCCATCTTCAGTGGGAGCAATCTTTGGATCCTTCCTTGGGCGTGAACACTTTCGTTGGGAGATATTATTTCTCCGTATCAGGTATAATCCTCTCCTACTGCTTTTGTTCAGATATGGTTCAATTTATGGTTCAAGATTGATCATTGAAAATATGATTTTCTAAATAGGGAATGCGATTCCCAATTGACTGTTGATGCCCTAAAGCTGATATTGTATTAATCTTATTGAGTGATTGTTTGGCTACCCTGTTGTTCTCATTGACTGGTTAGCTATCAGGCCTACTGATTAGGTCATTCAGACCTAGTGATGTACTGCAACTACAGTGTTTCTTTTTGATTCCTACAAAATCGTAGGTCATACAGACCTGTTCTTGTACTGCAACAGCAGTGTTCAGACTTTGTTCTCAGTGAAACCGTAGGTCATACAGACCTGTTCTTGTATTGCAATAGCAGTGTTCAGACTTTGTTCTTAGTGAAACCATAGGTCATAAAGACCTGTTCCAGTACTGCAACAACAGTGTTCTGATTTTGCTCCCAGTGAAACCTGAGGTCAGAAGGACCTATTTCTGCAATAGCCTTGTACGACAGTACTCATTTGGTTGTTGTTTTGTTTTATTTTGATATCATGGGCAGTGAAGATTCAGCCACATCTGGAGTTTCCTCAATGCTGAATGGAATGGGTGGGGGTGACCTATCATTTCCTATGGCTGTTGTCCCTCTTGATGGTTTAAATTACCTAGAGTTGTCAAGAGGGATCAAATTATACATCACTGCAAGGGGGAAGATAGGCTATATTAATGGGAGGATAAAAGAACCATCCTCTGGGAGTGCTGAATATGATAGATGAAATCAGGAGAACAGTATTGTTATGATTTGGCTCTTGGTTTCCATGCAACCTCAATAAGGAAGAATTTCATGTGGGCTGAAACTGCAAATGAAATCTAGGAACAAGCAAAGTCTACATATTCAAAATTGCGACACTATGCCAAAATTTATTAACTGTAGGCAACATCGTCTACTTGTAGATAGGGGGAGAGGTGGTTATTAGTTTATTACTCTGACTTGACCTCTGTCTGGAAGGAGTTGGATCACTACCAGAGTGTGGATTGGAAGTGTGATGAGGATGCCAAAAAGTACAAGCAACTTGTCTCCCAGGAAAGGGTGTTTGCATTCTTACATGGTTTGAATCCTATGTATGAATCTATCAGGGTTCAGATTCTCAACTCTAAAGATCTCCCATCTGTTCAGGAAGTCTATGCTCTTGTATAGTCTGAAGAAAGTAGAAGAAATTTGATGAATAACCCTGGTGGGGATGTTGTTGTGTTGGTAACAAAAGGGGGTGTCTCTACTGGTGTGGGATCTTCCTCCAGGAAATGAGATCTCCAGAAAAAAACAGAAGATAAGGAAAAATTGTGGTGCACTCATTGCCAGAAACCCCGACACATCAAAGATACCTGTTGGGATCTTTATGGGAAACCAAAATGGGCTCAAGATCTGACTAAGAAGCAAGGTTTAGAGGTGAATAAGAGGTCCGGACAGCAAAGTACAAAGAAACATCACATGGCCAACATGGCTACTTGGGAGAATCAGCCCCCCATTTCTACTGTGACTCAGACACATCTCACTTGACCTAACCCGAGGGAGGATATTATGAATTCCTTTCGTTGCCATTTATAGCTCTATGGTAGAGTAATTCGTTAGATGGATGCTCCTCCCTCAACCTCATTTGCATCTACGTCAGGTAACCCTACCACTGCTTTCCATGTTGCTTCTCACACCCCTGACTCTCCATGGATCATTGATTCTGGAGCGTCAAAACATATGACTGGTACATTCCCTTACTTTCAAACCTATCACCCTCTTTCTGGAAGAGACAAGGTGAGATTAGCCGATGGATCATACACTTCCATAGTTAGTCAAGGAACCCTCTCTCTTCCTCTTGGTCTTACCCTTTCCGATGTCTTTCATGTTCCAAAATTTTCCATTAATTTGTTCTCTGTTAGTAGTGTTACTAATTCCTTGAATTGCTCGGTGGCTTTTTTCCCTTCTCATTGTGTGATTCAGGATCTAGCCTCGGGGAGGACGATTGG
Organism: Nelumbo lutea; assembly: GCF_056320005.1. Classification (NCBI taxonomy): domain Eukaryota; kingdom Viridiplantae; phylum Streptophyta; class Magnoliopsida; order Proteales; family Nelumbonaceae; genus Nelumbo; species Nelumbo lutea. The sequence goes on along the minus strand of NC_142689.1, from coordinate 52,349,861 downwards.
TAGGGGACGTATGGCTGATGGACTTTACATGCTGGAGAATAAGGCTGGTCTTCATGTTACAGAGTCTATGAGTCAGTCTTGTAAGAAAAAAGTTTATTTATGGCATTGTCGTCTTGGTCATTTGTCTTTTGAGTCTTTGAAAGTTGTATTCCCAGAACTGTTTAAGTCAATGTCTGTTTCTGATTTTTCTTGTCAAACGTGTCAGTTAAGTAAACATTATAGAACTCATTTTCTTCAAAGAAATAGTAAATCTGAATCTCCTTTTCACATTGTTCATTCTGATGTATGGGGCCTGTTACTTTACCATCTGAGAGTGGCTACAAGTTTTTCATTATCCTCATTGATGATTATTCTAGATATACTTGGGTATACCTGATGCGAACCAGGGAAGAAGTACCAAAAATCATTCAAGATTTCCAGGGGATGGTCTTCACTCAATTTCAAACTGAAATCCAAAATTTTCAATCAGACAATGCAAAAGAATTTTTTCATAGTGACCTCACGGAGTATTTTGCTTTGCGTGGTTCCCTTCACCGTAGCTTTTGTGCTCGCACATCACAACAAAATGGTGTGACCGAACGGAAGATCCGACATATCCTTGAAGTGGCTCGGGGTTTACTACTTCATATGAATGTTCCCAAACGGTTTTGGCTTGAAACTGTTCTTTGTTCCGCTTACCTTATAAACCGTATGCCCTCTCATCGGTTAGAGTACAAAGCCCCACATCAACTTGTCTTTCCTAAGGCTCCTCTTCTTTCTATTCCTCCTCGTGTCTTTGGTTGCCGATGTTTTGTCCAAAATCTGTCTCCCATCCGTGGGAAATTGGATTCTCGTACTATCTCTTGCATATTTCTTGGTTACTCCTTCACTCAAAAGGGATACCGTTGTTTTGATCATGTTTCTCGGAAATTCTATATCTCCATGGACGTTTCTTTCTTTGAAGATGAGCCTTTCTTTCCTGTTTCTCCTCAGGGGGAGTGTAGGCATGAGGAGAAACTGGTTCAGCTTCCCTCTCTCCCTAACCCTTCGCCTTTTTCGTGTTTTTTCTCGTCGTCGCAAAGGCCAACTAAATTCAAGAGTTGTAGAGAATCCGGAAGCTATACCTCCAGTGCCACCAGACTCCTCGGGGGAGGACCATACTCACTCAGGTATTTTGGCTCCCAATGATGTCCTTGAATCTATTGAAAATGATTCCTCTACTACTAATGATCTTGACCGTCCTATTACTCACAGGCAGGATGTTAGATTGTGCACCACTAAACATCCTATTTCCAACTTTGTCTCCTATGAGAACATTTCATCCTCATTCCGTGCTTTTTTTACATCTATTGACAGTGTCCCTATCCCTAAGAATGTGGCAGAAGCTCTTTTAGTTCCTAAATGGACAAATGCCATGAAGGAAGAAATTAATGCCTTTTACAAAAATGGCACATGGGAACTTGTTGATCTCCTAAGGGAAATGTTCCAGTTGGATGTAAATGGGTGTTCATAGTCAAGCATAAGGCTAATGGAACAGTGGAAAGGTATAAAGCTCGCTTAGTGGCAAAGGGATTTACTCAAGTATATGGAGTTGATTATGTAGAAACTTTTGCCCCTGTTGCCAAGATGAACTCCATTAGAGTCATTTTCTCTCTTGCGGCTAATCTGGATTGGGATTTACACCAGCTTGACATCAAGAATGCATTCTTGAATGGTGACCTTGAAGAGGAAGTTTACATGATTCAACCTCCTGGTTTTCTGGCTCAAGGCAATGAACAGAAAGTGTGCAAGTTGAAGAAGTCATTATACGGATTGAAACAATCACCAAGAGCTTGGTTCAGCAGATTCCATGTGGCAGTTCAGCACAAAGGATATAGGCAATGTCAATCAAATCACACACTGTTTGTGAAAAGAGGAGAAGGTAAAATTGTTGCTCTAATTGTATATGTGGATGACATAATTGTTACTGGTGACTGGGAGGATGAAATTCAGAGGTTGAAGTTTTTTCTTGCCACTCAGTTTGAAGTAAAGGATCTAGGACCTGCCAGGTGCTTCCTTGGAATTGAAGTCACCCGATCAAAGAAGGGTATCTTCATTTCTCAAAGAAAATATGTCCTAGATTTACTTCAGGATACTAGGAAGATGGGGGTGAAACTAGTTGACTCTCCCATTGACCCCAAGCATAAATTAGGTGACAGCCGTGGTGAACCTCTCAAGGATGTGAAATAGGCTTGTAGGGAGATTGTTGTACCTTTCTATGACTCGCCCAGACATTGCATATGCTGTTGGTGTCCTCAGTCAGTTCATGCATGCTCCTAGGTCCTCTCATCTTGAAGCAGTTGAGAGAATGCTCTGATATCTAAAAAAGTATCCGGCTTGTTATTTCAAAAGCATGGACATTTGAAAGTTGAAGTTTATACAGATGCAGTTTGGGCTGGATCCCAAAGTGACAGAAAGTCTATCAGTGGCTACTGCACCTTTATAGGAGGGAACCTTGTTACATGGAGGAGTAAAAAGCAAAATGTGGTGGCTAGATCCAGTGCTGAAGCTGAATATTGTGCTATGGCCCACGGGGTTGCTGAAGGCATGTAGATAAAGAATTTGTTGGGTGAGTTGGGTTTCCTAGTGGCCAAACCTATAACTCTATTCTGTGATAACAAAGCAGCTATAAGCATTGTTGCCAATCCGGTGCTACATGATAGAACAAAACACATCGAAGTTGACAAGCATTTTATCATAGAGAAAGTTATCACAGGCGAAGTGTGTACTCCCTATGTCACTCTTGAAAACCAGCTTGCAGACATCTTTACAAAGGGTTTGAACATTTCCAGACATCATGATTGATATCTATGCTCCAACTTGAGGGGGAGTGTTGGCAGTTGTTTTGTGTACTTAGGTTTAGTACCTCAAGGGTACTGTTGTAATTTCTCCCTTGTTTATATTGTACGACTGGGCCAGTATAAATAATAACTCTTACACTCGCCTCCAGTATTCTAGAGGGTTTTCAGTCCACTTGACTCTCATCTCTTCTCTCTTCTCCTCTCCTCTCTTCTCTTGCTCTTGCTCAACACACCCCACTGGTTCTTTCCCTTCAGGAAGGTCTACTAACTCCCAAGTGCCATTTTTGTGTAAAGCATCAATTTCTTCCTGCATTGCATCTGTCCATTCAGGTTTTGACAAAGCTTCTGCCATAGTCTTAGGAATGGGGACACTATCCACAGAAGAGAGAAAGGCACGGTATGAAGGTGAAACATGCTCATAGGACACAAAATTAGAGATATGATGATTAGTGGTACAAGACCTAACACCCTTCCTCTTAGCAATAGGAATATTAAGATCATTGGTGACAGGTGAATCAACATTTAAAGGAGCAGATATATCAATAGGAGCAAGTGTACCTGGCTAATGAGACGGATCTGCCTCGGGTGAATGAAAAACCCGAAATGAAGGAGGATCGGGTAAAGGAGGTAGTTGAATTTGAGTCATCGCCTGTTTCTCCTCAACCCTACTCTCCCCCTGAGGAGAAACCGAGAAAAAAGGTTGATTATCAAAGATGAGACATCAATGGAAACATAGTACTTGCGAGCAATGGGATCATAGCAACGATACCCTTTTTGAGATAAAGGGTAACCAAGAAAAACACAAGGAATAGCCCGAGGATCAAGCTTACCACGAGTAGGGGACAGGTTATGGACAAAACAACGACACCCAAAAACACGCTTCGGAATAGTGGACAGTGGGGCTATAGGGAACAAGAGCTGATGTGGGGCCTTATACTCTAGTAGTAGTCGAGAAGGCATGCGATTGATGATATATGTCGCACACAAGACTGCATCCATCTAGAACTGTTTCGGTACATTCATATGAATCAACAAGCCACAAGCGACTTCAAGAAGGTGACGGTTCTTCCGTTCAACCACACCATTTTGTTGGGGTGTCCTGGCACAAGAGCTTTGCTGAAGTGACCCACTCGAAGCAAAAAACTTCGTGAGATCACTATGGAAATATTCCTTTGCATTGTCCGACTGGAAGATATGGATTTCTGTTTGGAACTGAGTGAACACAATGCGTTGAAAATCTTTCACAATTTGTGGCAATTCATCTCGAGATCGCATAGGATAAACCCAAGTGTATCTAGAATAATCATCAATCAAGGTAATGAAGTACTTATAGCCAGCCGCAGTAGGTAGAGTAACCGGGCCCCAAACATCAAAATAAATAATATGAAATGGAAATTCATATCTTTTATTTCGTAAAGGTAAAGAACTTCTACAATGCTTACTCAACTGACAAGTTTGACACTGTAATTGACTCACTGACAAGGACTCAAACAACTTTGGAAACATAACTTTTAACGACTCAAAAGAAAGATGACCTAAACGACTATGCCATAAATAGGCTTGACTCTCACTTGGCGAACTCGTAGACTCTGTTGCCACTAGACCAACATTATTCTCCAACACGTAGAGACCATCCACCATGCTTTCTCTACCAATCGTCTTCCCTGAGGTCAAATCTTGAAACACACATGAAGACGGAAAAAAAGTGACTGAGCAGTTCAAGGGGTGAGTTAGACTACTAATAGACAGCAAATTAATAGGTAATTTCGGAACGTGCAATACATTAGAAAGAGTAAGGCCAAGTGGGAGAGGTATGGTGCCTTGGACAGTTATGGTAGAAAAAGAACCATTAGCCAGTCTTACCTTATCTCTCCCAGAGAGAGGGTTATATGTTTGAAACAATTAGACTTACCGGTCATGTGATTTGAGGCTCCGGAGTCAATAATCCAAGGATAATCAGTAGTATGAGATGACACATGGAAGGTTGTGGCAATACCTGATGTAGACGCAAACGAGGTAGAGGGAGTAGGCCCAGAATCCATCTGGTGGAGAGTCCTACCATACAATTCCAAATGTTCACGGAAGAAGTTGATAATATCTTCCTTAGGGTCAGAACTGGGATGTTTCTCCTGAGTTACCGAAGGACTAGTCTCTATCGATGCCATATTAGCTGAGTTATACCTTTTTTGATTCTGCTGGCCTGGTTTTTTGCCCTGACCAGGTGCCGACTTCTTACCCAAATTCTGTGCCCATTTAGGTTTTCCGTGGAGATCTCAACATGTATCTTTCGTGTGTCGTGTCTTTTGGCAGTGAGTACACCAAAGCTTGCTCTTATCGTCTGATTTTTTCTGAGTGTCACCCTTTTTAAAACCACCTTCGACATTTGTATCTGAATTTCCCCGGACAGCTAGGGCAACTGACTCCCCTTCTACACCATTCATCACACTTTTTCTGCTTTCTTCTGACTGCACCAAGGCATACACCTCCTGAACTGATGGCAAGTCTTTACTACCCAAGATTTGCATCCTGATGGACTCATACGACGGATTCAGCCCTAGGAGGAAGGCAAACACTCGTTGCTGAGATACAAGTGACTTATAGGCCTTTGCATCTTCATCACACTTCCAATTCACATTCTGATAGTGATCAAGTTCTTAACATATTGATGTCAAATCAGAATAGTACATCGAGAGACTCCTCTCCCCCTGCTTGCAAGTAGAGGATTCAGCTTGCAGTTGATATATCTTGGCATAGTGTCTCTGCTCTGAATAAGTGGACTTCGCTTGTTCCCATATCTCACAAGCAATTTCAGCCCACATAAAAGTCTTCCTTACTTGTAGCAGCATTGAAACCAAGAGCCAAGACATCACCATACTGTTCTCTTGGTTCCACCTATCATGCTCAGCACTTCCATACTTCGGTTCACTCTCCCATTGATGTATCCTATTTTCCCCCTAGCAGTGATGTAGAGTTTTATTCCCCTAGACCACTCAAGGTAATTCAGACCATCAAAGGGAATAACAGCCATGGGAAAGCTCATATCCAATCCCCCACTCACTCCATTGTAGCTCCCTGAAATCTCTGAAGTAGCAGAATTCTCAGTCGACATGGTCAAGCAGTTAATCAGTCCCAAACACCGGACTTAGGACCCCTCCTTACTCCACAAAACAATGCTCCACTCAGTTTACACCCACACACATGGGTTTAACAACCAGGTTGAGCACAAACAGTACCAAATTCCAGACAAAACAAAGGTAATATTCGGCAGATTTCAGACCTGTATAGTTTTAACAGTCCCAACCTACCAAAATTCCAGAATGTCTAACAGCCACTAATCAACAGAAGAGATCCTTCTTGCTTATAGTCAAATCAAACCATTGAGAAGACAGGTCATCCTTGACCTACAGTTGTCTTAACACATGAACAAGATCACACGATCCAAAAAAACAGGGGGTACATAGGTTCAATAGCATTCAGCCACCCAGACTCATAGGGTTTTCACTCGGCACATGACCAAGGAGGGTAAAGAAGAGAAAAGTAGGGAGAACTGTACCAGTTGTAGCTGTTTTTTCAGTCCAGAATCAGATTTCTGTTCCGCCCAGGTTTTGCTAGTCTATTCGATCTGTTCTCTCAGTAGGGTTGTTCGATCTGCTCTTTTTAATCAGTATTCCCGCTCTGATACCATCTTGACAGTATGGCCGGCCAGAAATAAGAGGAAGAGAAGAGAAGAGAAGAGGAGAAGAAGAGAAGAGAAGAGAGGAGTGAAGAAAAAAGGGTTTTGCAATGTAACAGTGCTGGCGGCGCCAGCCTTTATTTTAATATATATAGGGTGGCAGAAATAACAAGAGAAAAGACCCTTGTGCCCCTGAGTACAATAATAGACATAACTGAAAGAAAAAACGAAATTAAAAAAACACTTTAATTAGCCAAATAGGCCCTAACATCAGCAACTAAATTAATTTAACATTATTTTAACTGTATGCTCATTAAAATCGCCTAAAATAATAGTAGGATTTGAAAACTTATTCAACCAGGCATGAACACTACTCCAAAAAACATTTCTACTACTATGAGTGGGTTCATCATAGGCAAAGACAATAAGAACACATAGCACAATAATATTCTTATTAGAATAAAAAAACATTAACTTGAAAACCACTTCCATTAAACAACTAAACCACTAGCAAGACCAACAAGGGGAACAACAAAATAATGGGGGAAATGTAACATTCTTGCCAGGTGAGTAGCCTTAGATTCTGGAATTTTCATTTCACAAAGAAAAACAAAACCTGGTTGCTGCTGTGAAATGAAATTCCTCAGACCCCTTACTGCCAAGGGTTGGCCACACCCTTGGCAGTTCCAACTGACTCGTGGCTGTTTAGGGCCAGCTACCACTTCCCACTTTAACAAAAACCAAAGAAAACTCACCTGGTGCTCTGCCAAATAAACCTTATCCCCCTCAAACATCTGCACATTGTCAGTTCCCCTGAGAGTAGTTAAAACAAAGTTAAACAAAGCAAACAAAAAATAACAAGCAAAAGAAAAAGAACAGTATGGAAAACTACGTAAATAACAATACTGAAAAAACAGACAAAAGAGACGAAGACCACCATAATCCAAACCACTATTGCATAACAAAACAAAAAAATACCAAACCCATGACAGCCTCCCTCGAACCTGAACCTAGCTCCATAATGTGTATTCCAGAGTCCACCCTTGGACGCTTACCTGGTCCCGAAAAATCCAACTGACCCACATAATGATTAGTAGGAGCTAGTTTCAGTAAGGCGGAGTTGACTCTAGACTCCAGACTTATAAGCCATACAACCATCCTAATAGATTCTCTCTCTTCAGATGATCCAACTCGTCATCCAGATTTTACACTGCCCTCATGACATCATGAGCAGTCCCCTCCCCTTGCCATCTCAAGAAACCTCCATTCTTCCTTTCTCAGGAAGGAACTAGATTGAGCCCACTCCCACTTTAACCTCTCAGTGACATAGACTCAGATGCTGAACAGGAAGATTCTGGCTCCTCCCTCCTCATGGAGTCTCCCAGAAACTGACCAAATGCAGGATGATCCCTCTTCGGTCGCAAGGGAGTCTCAGCCTTCAGCCATGGACCAAAATGGTTCATAGTACACTGAGCATAGAATAACTCCAAATCTTCAACCTTGGGCAAAACTGCAAAACCACACTTCTTATATACATGCTCAACATGCCCACAGGCAAACTCCTGGAAGTCGTTCAGATCGAAAGATAACCCATGCAATAGGAGAAACAAAACACACTTGATAGGTTGACTAATATCAATCCAGACTTTAACATGGATATAATGACCTTTTATTTTGAATACCGCACACAGTACCAAGCTTTTCACCTGCTAAAAGCCCAATTTCATTATCAAGCATATTAAAAGGCAAATCATGGACTTGAACCCAACCTCAGCTTCATTCAAAAAATAGAAGGGACCTTCCCTCATGCTATACTTTCAAAAGAACCCACTGATTGAAGACCACCCAAGGACCATCCATGGTAACCTTGTCAAAATAATAGTTATCACGAAAAAGGGCTTTAAAATGACCACGTTGTAAAGCTTCCAGTCTTACCTCAGCGGCTGGAATTTTCAATATAGCATGGAGAGCCCTCAACAGTTCCTCAAATGGAATGACCAATCTAGGGAAAACTCTACCAATAACACAAAAATGCCATCCTTCAAGCTGGGCAAGTCCAGGCCTATCTCTAACGTCAATAACCTACACTCCAAGATTCTGTCCTTCGTTAACTGCTCTGAGAAAGGCTTCATGCAAATTCTGAAAATTCTCCATGTTGGCACCACAACAAAACAAAGAAGCACAGGAGAACAAAGAAAAGGATTACAGAAGACAAACAAGAAGTGAATTATCAAAAAAAAAAAAAAAAGGACAAACAGAACAAATACCCATAACAATAAATACTAGACATACCAAATCTAACAAAGAACCAACAGACTAACAGCAGTCCCCAAAAGAAGCACAAAGAAACAACCAACAGATAAAAGACTAGCTCACACACACAAGGAAAGCACCCAAATGGGGAAAAGGACCCCTACACTACAGGGAATTAAGCCCCTACCTAGAGGAGAGACAGGCAGCCGCCTGACAAAAACAAAATGTAAAACACTCTAACTAATACACAAAACCATAAATAAAAGAAATCAACCAGAAATCAAACACAGTAAAGAAGATCAGTTCATTAAGTATATGTTCATTAATGAAAGAAACAGTAAATCAGCATTTTTACATTGTTCATTTCATTAAACATGATTAGCCCTCTCTACTTAGTTTATCATTTACATAAATTTGACATGACTTACAACCAGTATATCCTTTTGGTACTTTTTGTCATCAAATTGGATTGTGTTTTCCCATGCGAGGGTCCCTGTTAGTTAAGTAGAAGCAGGAGGAACCCTATGACATTTGTAATCATGTGAAAATCTATGATGTCGATATGATACCGGTTTATTGGTTACAAGATTTTCTGGTATTATAGTTGAACTCTTTAGATATTTATTTTTCAACCAGCAAAAAAACAAAAAGAAAAATCTCAAACTAGTAGACACTATTCATCCTGCCCTGTAGCTTCACTCACTTCCTGTGGTTTCCTGCGTTTTTCTCTCACATGTCCCTCGATCCATCGTGCTTTCTTCACATCTGGTGGCCAGAGAACAATTTTTGATAAGATTCTTATCTAATATCATTGTTTCTTCACTCAGTCCGCATTTGTGGATATGTGCAATGAAAAAAAAATAAGAACCCAAGTCATTCTGTTGCAAACGTTATTTATTTTTGAAATTAATCTTCTACCAGGATGCTTTGTTTGAGATATTCTCCGGCAATTATCTCGGGAAAACTAGTAACGGTAAACACTTCCAGAAAACTGAGTAGTGTTGTGGTAAGCTCCCTCTGTGAATTTCTATCTAAATTATCTCTTCGAGTATTGTTATTTTGCCTCATGGACTTTAGCCACTCAGAAGATTTTCAGTTTTCATTTAAATTCTGATTGTTGTTTGTTTATGATGATAATGATGTTCTTCAGGTATGCGCAGCAAAAGGCCCGAGACCGAGGTATCCCAGAATATGGAAATCCAGAAAGAGAATAGGCACCATATCCAAGTCTCAGAACCTCATTGAGTGTGTAAGCTCCTTTTTTCTGGTTTTTTCTCCTTAATTTGAAACTATATTATATTGTGATCTTTCCAGGTTCTGTAAGGGGATGAATTTGAATTTCAGAGTTCTGGTATTTCTTTTTTGTTGCTACGAACGTTTCACCTATTTAGTGCAAAGAATAGGAAGTTATACATTAGAAATTTTGCAGTTGTCATTTGTGAATCTGTGATATGGATGTGTTCATGCAGATAAAGGGGTTGTCAAATGTCAAAGAGGAAGTTTATGGTGCTCTTGATTCTTTTGTTGCTTGGGAGTTAGAGTTCCCTTTAATTACAGTGAAGAAAGCATTGAAGACCCTTGAGAATGAAAACGAGTGGAAAAGGATAATTCAGGTGCTGTCCATTATCCATCATTTGGTATCTTTTTCTCTTGGCAAAATAGGATTAGGCAGTCCATAAACTGGCTATATTGTAAAGAGTTAGATTTTTACAGTATCTAAAGCTTTTTGCATCTTCCTCAGCAGCATGAGGTAGATGACTAGGTTGAGTTTCCTATCTTGAAAAGATTGAGATTTTTTATCAGTAACAGAATCAATTTCATTAAAAAAGGAAATTGAGTACAATAAGAAAGAGGTGGGAGAAACACTCTTAGCCCTCCTCAACAGAAAAATTACAATACAACTCAAAATAAATTATTGAAAAGAAAAGATTGAGATTAGCGGCACTGATTCCTTCACGTCACCCAGGTTGAGTCTCTTATCTTGAAAACTCTTTGAGATGATGAGATCAGTGGTTTTTTCTATTGCCAATCTTTCTTCCTCCCTACAAGCCAGTGCTAAGATTTAGCACAGTTGAGATGGACGCTTAGAAATTAGTATCCATGAGAAGATATTCATCTTGATGAACAAAGCAACTATTATCTGAAAACCATAAAACATCTATTCTAAAACCAATATATTGATCTTCCTCTTTGCATTGAATGCAATCGAAACCTTTGCATCGACACTGAAACCAGTATGACCACCCATTGTTGAACCATCTGGGTTAAAAATCCACCATTGGCACCAGCCGCACCACTGTCCAGTAACAGGAGGAACCTAGATGGGATGTCCTAATTGTCAAAGCAAACTCTATTGTGATTATTATTAACATACTCCCCTTTAATGGAAGACCCCTTTCTGAAAGTATTAAAAAGCGAGATTCAAAATTTTCTCAATTTACCTTGATTTCTGCTGAAGTTTCTTTTGAATTGTCTCGTCTCATGGCGTATATGTCGTTGCACTGAATGCAATCTTTTATTTGTTGATTTGGTAATGTCTTATTGCTGGCTTTGGGGGCTGCCAACAGTACCTCTGCATCCCATATATGATTATCCATATTGAACAAAACTAAGGGCCCATTTGGTTCACGGGAATAGGGGTCTGGAACCGGAATTGGAATGGCCCATTCCGATTCCAACTGTTTGGATGGGCAGAATCAGAATCCCAACCCATTCCTGGTGGAGTAGCATTCCCCTATTTGAGGGAATGGCCATTCCCTCCCTCTCCCTTGGAATGAAATCCCCATTCCATCTTATTCCAATTCCGATTCCGATTCCGATTCCGCTTCCTGTCTGAACCAAACAGACTATGGGAATAGATCATTCTGATTCCGGTTCCAAGGGATTTTGATCCTGATTCCAACTGTGAACCAAATGGACCCTAAGACTCTCCACCAAACATTTTGAAAAAGAGTTCTCAAGAAAAGATGGTCAGCATTGACATTGCACTGCCACCGCAATATATGCTTGAATTTTTACCTTATTACCTAAGGGATGAATGAATGCCATAGAATTCTGCCTGAAAAATATAACTATTTTATGCTATGAAACTTTGGGACCTTTACTTGTTACTTTGTCACAAGCAGATTTTGCACTAAATTGGCCACTAACAGTTGATGTCCAAACAACCCTATTATGAGAATTAGATATCTTGATCTAATTGCTTTTCCAAATATAAATAGTGTGAAGCAAAGTAGCTGATAGTAAACACCATGGACTTTCATTAATAAAATCAGCTACTATAGCATATTTAGCCATAATACTATCTAATTATATCACTATAATTACTTAATGTGGAGAATGCCAAAGGGCCATGTATAGAATAGCGATTTACCATCATCAATAAAGTGCTTTATTAAATTCAGTTCATCATTTCACACCTTTATCTCATAATCACATTATTCCAAACTAAAATAGATAACTCTTAGTTGATTAGTGAAAACGTTACCTTGTTTCAGGTACTTGCTATTCATCCTTTTAACCCAAAGCATATTTTTCTAAGCAGTCATGTTCCAAACGAATAATGTCATCCTTGCCACATTCCAATCCCTGAGAGATTGAATTCCCAAAACCTCACTTCACCAAAGGGGCAAGAAACCTCATTGCGACAGACTCCATGAGTTTTTCTGTTCAGATAAGGATCTGCCAAAAAATTATGTTTTTTTTTTTTTAAATCCTATTAGATAATGGATCTTACAATCTAGTAAGTACCTGGACAGGTACATGGAGAGCTTGATTTGTATCTTCTTAGTATTACTTCTCTTTTGTATGTATTCAATTACATTGTACATTTGATTATAGGTGACCAAGTGGATGTTAAACAAAGGTCAAGGAAGGACAATGGGAAGCTATTATACACTGTTAAATGCTTTAGCACAGGATGGAAGACTTGAGGAAGCTGAGGAACTTTGGACGAAAGTATTCTCCGAAAATCTGGAAAGTTTGCCTCGTATTTTCTTTAACAAAATGATCTCAATTTACTATAGCAGGGGCATGCATGAGAAGATGTTTGAGGTATTACTCTATCATCTTAGTGTCAATTTTGTCAAGTGGTATAACTTGTTCTCTAATTTTTTTCCTTTCTATACATGATGCACTGACAAATATAGCTTGCCTTTGCATTGTTGCCATGCCTGACTGCTTGTGTATCAATTTTTAAGGCTCAAACTCATAATCCCCCAACGGCTGATGCACAACAATGGTTCTGATGGACTACAGAGAATATGTGACATTCATAATTGATGAAAAATTAGGATAAATTACTATTCATAACCTAAACCTATCATTAAGTTGAATTGTGATTTATCAAAAGGAAGTTACGCTCAGTCTGGTGGCTAGTATGTTAATACATCATGGCCTAAAAATGGTCAATTCCCTTTTGTGGTGGCAAAACTTTCTTGTAGTCTTGCCAAACCTAGACTAGTTTTTACTCGCGAGTAGAAAAGCTTCACTTATAAAACCCAGTTTGGTAAAAGCCTTTAGGGGAATTTTCAGATTTCCCAAATTTTTATCTGTTTGTACAGTTTGGGAAGAGTGACAGGTGGGAGAATTTGACATAATATGAGGGAGATGGTACTATATCTTTTTTTTGAAGAATCAGAAAAAAATTATTAAAGAAAAAAGATTCATACAATCCAGGGGTGTCAATATAACACCCAGCCACATCCTCAACTCAACTGACCAACACTACAAGAGACAAATTAAGAACAGTGAACTGAACAAGAATGCAAGTCTGAAACTCAGGAAAATTCCAAAAGCTCTTCTCCCAACTCCGCTCCACTAATCTGATGAAATTCTGGATGCACCCTTGACAAACCACTGCACTCAACTCCAGCCACTCCCTACTGCTCTATCCCCAAATCTCCTCCTTCAATCCCAAATTAAATGATTCCAGCTTCTACTCCTGAAGCATTCCAACTGGGAGATTACGACTCCTAATTAAGATATCACCATCACCCTTCTCTCCATCTCTCTCAAGCTCCTTACATTCCAGATAATCACTCATCCTTTTCCTACCTATTATAACGAAAAAAGAAACTTCCCTCAGTCCTCCCCCACTTCCTCCTCTCCCCCTTCTTCGTCCCACTCCTTATCCTTCCCAAATTTTTCTTTTTTTCTTTTCGATTTTTCTCCTCCCTCTTGAATTTGTCAAAGTGCTCAAAAGCCTTTCTTGCAAATTCTTCCCCTCCCCAGAAAAACAAACCCAAGGATTTTCCAACAGAAATCTCCTTCTCTACCAAGCTGTCGATTTCCACCTCTCCATTTCGAGTCAGAGCCAAAGCCTGAGCTGCCACTCCTCTTTCCTCCCCCTCCTCCTGTCCTTCCCCTCTCCCCTCCAAACACCCTTTTTGTCTCTCCTCAACTTCCCCTCCTTCCACACCCTGAACAGATTCTATAACTCTCTTATTCCTATTTTAAACGTTTACCTTCCTCTTGCCCCCTTCTAACTCACCAAAATACCTTTTCTTCCTCTTTTTCGTCCCCCGGATAACTCTACTTTGACCCCACCCCTCTCCCACCTTCGATTGGGGTTCATTCCCCTTCTCCAAGCTTTGATCAGCATTCGAGATAGGGGTACTTACCTTTTGTTCAAACTGCTTATTGCTGAGATCTGGGGCACCATCTATATCCTCCTCATTGACCTCTGCTATGCAAATATTGGTTGCAGTGTCCCGATTTTCTTCCCCCAGCGGATAGACTATCGGAGCCGAGGAATCTTTGATCACCTTCTAGGAACAATTGAGCTTCGCTGACTCCAGCCGATTTTTGCACCCCTAGCCTCTCTTTCTCCCCAACCTTCAACATCTACATGCTAGACTCTTGCTGATCTCCCTCCTTTCTGGGTGACAAAGCTCCTCGAGGAGCACTTGAGGTTCTTACAATGTCATTGCTACCTCTTATTCACTGAAGCTTCAAAGTCTTTTTGCCTTTTGCGTATTTAGCAATCACCCATACCCATTCTTCTCTTAGATCCCTACTTGAGAGTTTTTTCAAACGACCCCTCCCAAGTTTTCTTCTACCAATAACACCCCTTCCTTTCTTCACCCTTAACTTCGCCAGCTCAACACTCCTTCCATTGCCTCTCGTCCTGTAGGCCCTACCTGCTGAAAAATCAAAATTAAATCCTCTTGCCACTTGTGCCCCTCCATCCTCCCCTACTTCCATGTGTGATTCAAGCTCCTCCTTTCTTTTGCCCTCCTTCCTCGCCCCATGTCCCTTACTGAGAAAATCAGATCCTAACTCTTCTTTTGAAATTCCAGAATTGCCCCCTCAACATCTGCCTCACTCTTGTCTTCCTCCTTCGATTGACTCTTCGTCTCCCTCTCGTGAACACTGCATTCCTGAAATCTGTCGTGGACTCCCTCTTCCTCCACTTCATTCCCCTCCTTTTTGTCCCTCCGAATTGAGCCAAAGAAGGTTCCATCCTCTCCCTCTACTATCAACCTCAAATTATATTTTTCCCCAGCAAAAATTAGCTCTAACTCGTTTGGAATCTCTAAGAAACCCCAAGCCTCAACCAACAACCTAGCTGAATCTAATTTATTCTAGGTCCTATTCCTATTGTCAAATTTCAGGAATCCACCGTTCACCTGATTCCTCTCAGCACCTTCTTTGCCCACTCTTTTCTATAGAACATAAAGAGATAGGGGCCATCGTTTAACCTTCTAATTCCCATTACCTTTTTCCCTCCTCACTCCAACTTCACCCAGGCTTTAACCTTCTCATCATCCTACTCTACCCCAACAAACCTACCCACTAGACTCGCATTCAACACTGATAACCTCTCTTTCATCTTCCACTTGAACCAAATGAAACTCCATCTTCTCTAATCTTACCTCAACGTGAAGCAGTGGCCGTCAGTCATCGGTCTCCAGCGGCAGTCTCCACCTTCACCGCTGCTGGCAGTTTCCAGTTCAATTTTGATGGGTGTTGCTTACAAGTGGAAGGGGATAGAAGAGATAGGGGTAGACCTAAAAGGACATGGGTAGAAGCAGTAAGAAATGATGGATTCACCCCTAATATTCCTTAAACCTTTGTTTTTAATTTCCAGTTAAAAGAAAGAAAGCCATTGTCTCTTCTAAAGAAATCTCTTGAGAATGCTCCGCCTGTTAGAGATTTTGTTGGTGCATTGAGGGCATCTCATATGCGAACTGGTTTAGCAGCTCTAATAGCTGAAGACTGAAGTAAAGAAAATAAAATTAGAAATATGTGAAGTGGAGTATAGTGAAGATTTCTCTAAAAGGTATGACCTTATGTTCCATCAGTTGGTGTGCTGATGCATTCCATCTACATGCATATCATTCATATGCATGAAAGTATCCCTAAGGAAAAAGATGTAAGACCGTTGAAATTAGGGTTGTTCATAAGAAGACCCAAACCGACCAGACCAACCAACCCGGTCCGACCCAACTCGAGTCGGCCGGGTTTTCTTTAGCGTCGTTTGGTTTCGGGTTACTAAAAAGCATAAACCGATGGGTCGGTTCGGTTTTGGTTTCCACACATGAAAACCGAAACTGACCCGACCCGAACCAACTTAGTTCCTAGTTAGTACTTAGTAGTTAGTACCTAACTTAGTTTCTACTTTCTAGTTACTTATAGTTACTTATAGTTACTTATAGTTTCTACTTTCTAGTCTTCTCTTTAGGAATGCCATTAATGGCAAGCATTGCAAGAAAAGGAATGTCATTAATGCCATTGATAGCTTCTTGCATTTTTTTGGAAGGTTTAAAGAAAGGATCCTATTCTCTAAGGTCCTTTACACCAAATAGGTAATTGTGTCTTTTTTACTTAGATTAGAAGCCTTCTTAAAAATTCCAAATTTTAGTCTTCTTTTTCTAACACAATTTGACTCTCTTTTCTTGGTAACTTCTAACTTGGTCTGCCTTTACTCCCTTAGTCCCTCAACTCAACCACTCAAACCGACCCAAACCAACTCAAACTGACCAGGTCGGTTTTGCCTAACATAGGGTCGGTTTCGGTTTCATTTTCAAGCAACCCGACCAGGTCGGGTCGGTTGGAAAAACAACAATAAACGACCCAACCCGACCCATGAACAGCCCTAGTTGAAATATTTTACTGATTTGATGTCGATGTCTCCAGTGAGACCTCAAAAGCATATGAAAATTTTATCCTCTGGAAGTTAATAACTCGATCAACACAACTTCATATTATCCTTTCAATGATTCTTATGTGAAATCCAATAGTCCTGAGGGAGCAGTTTTGCTACTTCACTTATTCCTTTTTCCTTTCCTATTTTTATATCTAGATCTTATCTGTCAAATGTTGTCATGAGACAACACCATGAAATAAATTTATTACTTGGCTATGTTCTTTTATACTATACTTGCCCTACCTCTTATTCTTCTCTCTTTGGTGGAAATACCAGTCATTCAAATATAGGAAACATGTCGGAAATGTCAGAAATATCGTTAAGGAAATATTGTAAAAATTATAAACATGATGGAAATATTGTAAAATATGCAACAATATAGAATGATATATTATGAAATGATAAAAAAAGCATAGACAAACCTTTTTAAATTATTATCTTGTTCCAAATCATTAAAAAAAGCTAAGAAACTAAGGTTATAAACAAAAGAATGTGTTCTAAAGGTGTCTTGTAAACCTTAAGATTTAAGACTTCATGATAGAATGAGTTAATGAAAATTTAAACTCGTAGAAAATGTAAATGGTTGTAAAAAATCAACCAAATAATCTATTAGACAGAAAAAATTAATATTCAACTTCATGTTTGAAATGATTATTGAGGTAGCTCAAAGTGGTAATCATGCAAGTCAGGTGGGCAATGACACTGTTATTCCACATATCTATAATATTGTCACCAAATTATGTTATAATACCATCTCTTGTACTTTGTATAATGCTGGTAGTGTTTACTAGGGAATATGTCAATTCTTGTAAAATTTCATATTGCTATCTATGGAAGTGGAAATGGAAATATGTTGTGGGAACCATAGTTGTCAAGGTGACCAGGCACTTTTCAAGGAGCATGTTGCAATCGTGCTGTGCAGGTGGTGACGTCGGTATTGCAGTGTTCGGTTGGGACTAGGTGGACTAATGCAAAGCTAGCCTGTGTGGGAGCTAGGACTACAAAGCGTGGTGGAATGTTATAATCCCTTTGTCCCACATTGGTAGTATGGGATGTTAATGTGAGATATCCCACATCGATGGTTTGGGATGCTATTGTGTGCCCCTTGATCTCTTTTATTAACTTAATTCTAATATTAATTTCATTACTTGGATGCCCTTAATGGGGCAGCCAACACTAAAGAAATAATTAAAGAAAAAAAAACCCATAACTAAGGCCCATAACTAGACCTGTTCATGGGTCGGGCCGGACTGGGCTTTTACTCTTCATTAATGGAAATTTGTTAGGCCCATGCCCAAGCCCGGCCCTAATAAAAAGCCCGAAGCCTGAGGATTCACCGCCGGTGATTGTGTTCGTCGGAGCTGAGTTTGCGGTGACTGTGAGTTGCGACCTGCGATTTTAACAGTGATTAGTTCGCGTCTGAGCAAGAGAGAGAGAGAACTCACCACCGCCGTTGGTGCCTATATTCGCCGCCTCGCCGTCGCTGGTGTCTGAGATTTGGAAGAGAAGTGAGATTTGAGAAGAGGAACGAGAGAGAAAAAGAAAGAGAGAGAAGGAGAGAGAGAGAGAGAGGACTCACTGCTGGAGTTGTTGCGCCGGTGAACGTTCGCCGCTTTGCCGGTTGTGTGGCTGCCTAAGAGTGTGAGGACTAAGAACTGTGGAGGATGTGGAGAAGAAAGGTTCGGCTAGAAAAAGAGGTGAAAGAAAGAGGGGTATTCGACTAGGGTTTTTAGCTTTAATTATAAGTCGGGTCGGGCCGGGCTATTTCGGCAAATCTTGAGCCCAACTCGAATTTATTGTGGGCCGGGATTTTTGGCCTGAGGTTAAGCCCGCGGGCCCATTTGCGTGTTCAAGCCCGTCCGAGGGTTGGGCCAGCCCGTCGGGCCACCCGGCCCCATGAACAGGTCTACCCATAACCAACAAACATAACCTTAAACACTACTTAAAAGAAATAAAAAAACACTAAGGCCCATTTGGTCCATTCTCACTACACTCCCCCTTAACTTGAGCATAGATGTCAATCATGCCCAACTTGCTTACATAATATTGAAGCTTTGCCTTGGAACTCCCTTAGTTAGAAAATCTGCTAGCTGCTCTTTTAGTGCAATGAAAGGAAGGCACACCTCTCCTAAAGCCACTCTCTCCCATATAAAGTGTCTGTCTACCTCAATGTGCTCAGTTCTATCATGTTGAACCGGGTTGTAAGAAATGTTAATAGCAATCTGGTTATCACAATACAACATTGGTGGTTCGTCACATGAAACACCATCTCATCAAGGAGAGATCTAAGTCATAACAATTCAGAAACCCCATGGGCCATAGCCCAATACTCTGCCTCAGTTGAAGATCTAGCAACCGTTGACTGCTTTTTACTTCTCCAGGAAACAGTATTTCCGGCTACCATAGCACAATAACCTGATGTGGATCTCCTATCATCCACATTTCTTGCCCAATCAGCATCTTTATATACTTCTACCTTCATGTGGCCTTGTTTAGCAAACAATATATCCTTCCCTAGGGTTCTCTTAAGATAACATAGCACCCTTTCTGCAGCAGCCATATATGTGTCTTTGAGAACATGCATGAACTGGTTGATGACACTCACAACATATGAAATGTCTGGACGACTCATACATAGATAAAGAAATTTCCCCAGCTGAGAGTTTATGATTCACATCAAAAGGGGTAGGGGGCAGGTTTAGCACCAAGTTTTCCAGTCTCGGTAAGAAGATTTAACACATACTTTCGTTGAGAAATAAAGATACCTTCCTTGGACCTAGCAACCTCAATGCTAAGAAAACACCACAACTCCCCTAAGTCTTTGATCTCAAATTCAGAATTGAGAAACTTCTTGAGAGCACTAACTTCTTCTGTATCACTGCCAATAAACACCTTATCATCTACATAAATAATAAGGAATGTCACTAGGTGCTTTTTCTCTTAACAAAGAGGGTATGATCTAATTGAGTAAGTCTAGCCGAACTAAACAAGAGCAGCCCTAAACCTGTCAAACCAAGCAAGTGGAGATTGTTTCAGGCCATAAAGTGATTTCTTTTACTTTGCATCTCTTTGCCATATATACCAGGAGAAAGGGACATATATACCTATTTAGTGAGATCACCATTCAGGAATGCATTCTTAACATTAAACTAATACAGAGGCCAATCATAACTCACTGCTAAGAATAAAAGAACTCTCATTGAAGTCATTTTAGCAACTGGAGAAAAAGTCTCAGTGTAATCTTATCCCATATATTTGGGTATATCCCTTAGCAATAAGACAAGCCTTGTACCTCTCAATTGACCCATCTGCACAATACTCGATAGTAAAAACCCACTTGCACCCAATAGGTTCCTTCTCAGTGCGTGAAGGGTAGGCTTCCCTATGATGGTTTTGTAAGGTGAGCCTATCTTCACGACCAAGAACTCAGTCATCCGATTGATGTGTCGAGGTTCGGTCCCTACAATGACTAGTAGGGTTGTCTTTCCCTTAGATCACACAACTGCTCCGGAAAACCTAACCAGTGGCATGTCAATGGGCTGCAATTGGTCTGGTGTCAATTGTATCTTCTCAAATGTCTCATAGAACAGGATATCGGTCGAGGAGCTGTTGTCTATTGAGGATCCTTTTCACCATGTAGTTGGCGATGATCATTGACACCACCAACGCGTCGTCGTGGGGCATAGAAACCCCTGTAGGTCATCATCTAAGAAGATGAGGTCCTTCGACCTCAGCCTCTTTGGTGCTTGGCCTTGAATGTTATACTATCAGGCGTATGCCTTTCGAGACGAAGCGGATGCTCCCCCTAGGTCGAGCCCCTGGCTATGACCAGTGACTCTAGCTAGGGGGTAGACCTGTTCATGGGCCGGGTGGCCCGACGGGCTGGCCCGGCTCGGCCCGACCCCCGGACGGGCTTGAACAGGCTTTTTGGCCCACGGGCTTAACCTTGGGCCAAAAATTCCGGCTCGCATAAAATTCGAGCCGGGCTCGGGCTTTGCCAAAATAGCTCGGCCCAAGCCTGGCTTGGCCTGGCCCGAGCCTGGCCTGGCCCGACCTATAGTTAAGCCTAAGTAAAAACCCCATGTGATGTCTATTTGAATAAATTTTTTGATTTGAGAAGGTCATTGATTCACTTGTAGGCTCATTGTTCATTTAAATAGGGGATAAAAACATCTAAATTAAAATAAAAAATGTCCATTTGAATAGGAAAAATTTTGAATTTCTTTTATTAGGTCGGGCTCGGGCTTCAGGCTTTTTATCAGGGCCGGGCTCGGGCCTAACAGTTTTCTGTTAATAAAGAGTCAAAGCCCGGCCCGAGCCCGGCCCAACCTGACCCATGAACAGGTCTACTAGGGGGTGATGGGTGTGGGGCCTGGCTTGTGGCTATTACGAGGATGACGCTGGGGCGTCACCTTCAACATAATCTTTCAAGTGCTCGCGGCGGATGAGGGACTTGATCTCATTCTTGAGCCTGCAACAGTCCTCGGTGTCGTGGCCAATGCCGTAGTGGTACTTGTAGACTTCTTGGGGTTCCCCCTTCTCAGGTTCCTCTTCAACTTGGCCGGTCACTTCATGAATTCCTCCTTCCCTACTTGCATCAGTATGTGCGTTCAGGAGGATTTTAGACTTTAGTGGCATGTACTTGTTGAAGGAAGGGGCCGACAACTTCTCACTGCCCTTGTTGATGGGGTCATCGCCGCAGCCATCCTTTTCTTCCTCTTCTTGTCACTGGGCTTTGCTTTTGGATCCTGGAGGCTTTTGTTAGCTTTGGCCTCCTCAGTCGCAATGTACTTCTGGACCTTCTTCAAGAACTCGACTTTAGTCTTGGGTGGAGTCTTGGAAATGGGCCAGCTGAGGAGTCTAGGCTAGAGGCCACTGATGGCCGCATGCATGGAGATTGAGGGGTCAAGGTCCTTGACCTCGAGTTCTTCTTGGTTGAACCTCTTCATATAAGCCCAAAGGCTCTCCTCGCGCTTCTACTTGACGGACATCAAGGAGATGACAGTCTTCTAACACCATTGACTACTCACAATGTGACCTAGGAAGAGGTCCACGAAATGTTCCCAAGAGCCGATGGAGTGTGGAGGAAGTGTTGAGAACCATCGGCGTGTTGCTCTCTTGAATGTGGCCTGGAAGGTTCGGCACATGAGGGCAACAGAGTATCCGTGCAGGAGCATGAGGGCCCGGAAACTTTCCAAGTAGTCCTCGGGGTTTGTACTCCCATCATAGGTCTCCAATGTTGGGACCTTGAAGTTTGGCAGAAGGGGCTTGGAGATGATGGAATCCACGAAGGCCTCCATCCGGGTGAATGAGGCATGGCAATGGGCAGAGGCGTCACCTCGGCCCTCCTTTACTTGTCAAAGCTGATCTTGAATGGCTCCAATTTGCGCCCGAATATGCTGATAAAAAAAATTGTGCCTGAATATCTTCAAGGCACTGGTCGATGTAAGGCATCATCGCTTTGGTCTGGTCCTGATTCTCTCTCACACGGGACGGACCGACACTATTCCTGGAGTGCTCAGATGCTAATACGTCCTAGGCCTTGTGAGCACAACGATCGTTGAGGAGGTCGGAAACTGGGGCAGGAGAGATGCAGCATCGACCTTTTGCCCTCGTGGGACCCCACGGGGTCGCCCCCTCGGCTGGGGAGCCCAGGGGTCTTGGTAGCCTGTCGGTTGCTGTTGTTGGACTCCGAGGGGTCAGCCTCCTCCAAGATGCCCAAGTGTTGGCTTAACGGGGTATGGGTGGATCGCCCACCGTGTTGTCATGACTAAGTTCTGAACGTTGGGAATGGTGTCTTGCTTGTTAGCCATTTCGGAGACACTAGTTGATTAGTTTAGATTTGTTTTTGTTAGGGGAGAGTTTTGAAGACGCTTCCCACAGATGGCGCCAATTGTTGCTGCCAAATACGGAGCCGAGGGCAACAACATAATTTCTGGTGTCCGAGGCCAACGGATCCAACCTGCTGAGAGAAAGAAGAAGTCAGAGGCCCCGAGAGTTACCCTAGGGGCATAGACTCCGACGGTCAAGTTAGCTAAGAGTTGTGAGGGGTTGGACCAAGCAAGAGAGGAGACTTAGAGCTTAAGTCTGTGTGTCTTTACCTCAATGTGGGAGCTCCTTTTATAGCCGGAATTGCCTTAGAAGAGGGGCAGTTGGGAGCAGGTGGCTGCGGTTAGTAGTGGTTTATGATGGATGGCCGGGATGCATCTGGCCGACACCACGTGTCAAGATCCGCAAGTCGGCCAGATATCCCTACATCAGTTGGCTTTAGTTTTTACCTCAATGTGGGGGCCCATTTTATAGCCGGAATTGCCTTAGAAGAGGGGCAGTTGGGAGCAGGTGGCGGCGGTTGGCAGTGGTTTATGATGGATGGCCAGGATGCATCCGGCCGACACCACATGTTAAGATCCGCAAGTCGGCCAGATATCCCTACATCAGTTGGTTTTAGTTTTTATAATAGAACTTGTTGCATGTTATCATGTTTCATTGTGAGGAAAGTAAAAAACAAACTTAATCTTCAAGGGTTTCATTTTGATAAAAGAATCAAACCGAGGAAGAGGAGAGAACAAGAGCCCTCCATTATTCCCACACAGTCCTCTAAGTCAAGGTGAGTTAATTGTCTTCTTCTTCATTTTGTGCTCTGGTTCCTTTCATTTTGTTGGTTTAAAACAGTGGTTACACCCCATTTTTTCCTCTTCCTTTTTGTATCTTTTCCCCACGTTTTTTGAATTATTTTATATTTTTATTGGACTAAAACAGGAGCTCCACCACTTCTTTTGTTCTTAAAATTCTTGGGTTTTTTCAGCTTTTTTATCTCATCTTTGGTGTCTGAAACAGGGCAGAACAGGGGCTCCACCCCTTCTTTTCTTATTCATTTTCTTCTTTTATTTTAGTATTTGTTCCCTAGGTTTTCTTGATCTAAAACAGGGGCTCTACCCTTTTGTTCTTAAATTTCTTGTGTTTTTTAAGCTCTTTTTTCTCATCATTGGTGTCTGAAACAGGGGCTCCACCCCTTCTTTTCTTCTTCATATTTCCTTTTTTATTTTTAGTAAATTTTCACCAGCTTTTCTGGGTCTAGAACAGGGGTTCCGCCCCCTACTTTTCTTCTTCATTTTCTTCTTTTCTTTTAGTATTTGTTCCCTAGGTTTTCTTGATCTAAAATAGGGGCTCCGTCCCCTTCTTCTCAGGTTCATTTTGTTCTTGGTCTAAAACTCTAAAACAGAGGCTACACCTCTTGCCTACTCGAAGCAAGACTGCAAGAAACACAAGCACAAAAGTAAGTGCAGAGGTTTGTAGGTTAATACATAAAACCAAAAAAACTAGTTCAGAAGGGGCAGAAATCCATCGGCCTTTTATTTTTAAATTCCATCGCCTAGGCAAGGGCTAGGTGCCCACCTAGGTGTCTGGGCGCCCTATGGTTGCCTAGCCCCGCTTTGGTGCCTTGAAAACTATGGTGGAGACTGTCTCTTGTACTCCACAGAGTGCTAGTAGTGTTCATTGGGGAATATGTTGATTCTGGTAAAATTTCGTTTCACTACCCATGGAAACAAAAGTATGTTATGGAAATACTAGGGAATTTAGGGGCATTTTAAACCATGTACCAAACTAGTTCATCAACCATGAAGATTACACTCTGATATCATTCGCTGCTATGTTTCACTTTTGTCCTGTTCAAAAATAGTAAGATTCACAAATAAATTTCAGGGGTTGACCATTTACCATATTGTTCCTTTCATTAATGGCACACATGCAACTTTATCAAGATAAAATTACCGAATAAGCTAACATTCAAGTGATTCAGGGGCAAGAAACTAAACTCTTACAAGCAAATGGGTCAGAAAAAACATTGTCACATACTATACAGTGTTGCAGCTACTTAGAGAATTCCATGTTGAACCTAGTCTCTCAAGTGTCTTTCAAAGAAAACTTGAGGGAGAAATACACGTACATAGCAGCATTTCCTAGCTGGCTGCTGTCGTTGGATTTGCAGTTCAATAGATGAGATGGCTGCCTCTGGTTTTAACATTTTTCCCAGGTAAAACCGTAAGCAGTCAGGATGTGGTTGATCATAAAGAGAATCTTGATGTCTTTATTTTCATATTCTAGAATTTAGAACACTTAAAAGCATTTTCTAACATTTGAGACAAATAAGGGTGGGATTTTCACGAGTATATGCACTTATGTTACATGTAACTGTAGAAGACACTAAGACTATGGTTTTTTGTTGTCATTCTCAATTGAAAGTACAGAGGAGTTAAAAATTGCATTAAACTTCAGATGTATAGGGAATAGATTTGGTAGGTGGTCATTTCTTGAGCTTCTTATCAGTTATCACCAAAAAAAATTGTTGAGCTTCCCCAAATAACCTAGGAATCTTCCACGAAAAACTTAATTTGGAGCTCAAAAAGAGTCTCCAATGTCTACATTCCTCTCCCCGCCCTTTTGTTAGTGGAAAAAATATTTGGCCTAAAAGACCTTGCTATCTGTTCAAAATATTCCCTCTTCTATGGGCAACTTCATATTAATAAAATAGGGCTAATGTGGACTTTAGGACTGAACACATAATCCGGTGGCTAGTTTCCCTATCTGATGGACAGTGTGGATCAGACTGGTTACCGAAAAAAGTGTAGATCAGCCACAACATCTCTCCACGTGGCAGACATTGGTGGTCATATAGGGAAGCTCCCTACTTGACCCAATTTAGATACATATTCCAGATGCATACTCGTCATATTGATTCCTCAAGTTTCTGGGATTGCTAAACCACGGTTATTTTTCTTATATGTTAATAATTTCAGCATATCAACAACTACTTAGCTTCTAAAGATCATTCCAGGATCATTGATTTTATGTTAAGGCCATCTAGTATTGCAATTTATAGCCCATTTTAGGGATTTCATACTTTGGTTTTCCATATAGGTATTTGCTGACATGGAGGAGCTTGGTATTCGTCCAAACAATTCAATTGTTTCTATGATGGGAAATGTATTCCAGAAGCTGGAAATGATGGACAAATATGAGAAGTTAATGAAGAAGTATCCGCCACAAACCTGGGAATACCGATATGTTAGAGGCAAGCGTGTTAAGATTCGGTTGAAAGATATTCATGAATTCAATGATCAGACTAACAAGGATCAAGATGAATCAGACGAGGAAAAGAAAATGGATCAAGACGACTTAGATGAGGAAAGGAACAAGGATCATGATGAACTAGATGAATAAACAAGATTTTGTATGCATTCGATAAGGAAGCTAACAAGGGTTTAAATAAACCCGATGAAGCAGCTCGATTCATTTTTTTCTTGATGAGCCTAAGCTGGTTACAATGTTACATCCTTTATCCTTGTATTATTTAGGAAAATTTTAGAGGAATTTGTACAACAAAAATACTTGTCTCCAACTATTCTATCTCTGATCAAAATTCCGTCACATATCGGCCTGTATCAGCCGATATGTATCGTACAGAGCCTTCCCGATACACCCTACAGGCGTATCACCCAGTATCGTATTGTGAACCTTTCTCTCTCACACACACACACACAGAATCCACTTATTCAGCTTACGGAGATTAGTGATTGCAAAGCTTGCCTCTTCTTTATATCCAAGTTCTAGACTTTAGTTAGGAATTGGTTTGAGAGACAACTACAGAGCAAATCAACAATAGAACTCAATCAAGTAGAAGAGATCAGACCACTTGCTTGGGTCTTCAGCATTAAGCAGTCCTGGAGGATCATGGGACAAGCTGTAATATGACATTGTCAGCAGTGTTTAGAGAGAAATTATTGTACCTAAAATATAAATTAGTTGCATATTTCAGTGAATGGAAAATGGGAATCAGATAATGTTTATGCATTTTTGTATGAAAAGTTGGTAGGTCTGATATTTTCGTTGTTTGGACCAGTGGAGGCTGAATCCAATATCCTTTTTTTTTACAGAGATTTCATTAAATGATTAAAAAAGTGGTACATGGAAGGGGAGCTAAAATATATCTTAAAAAAATTCTTGTACTAACCTTCTCACCTTGACTTACAGTCTGATATCCTTCTATTATCTTTGTTTCAAATTTCAGTGGGCGGTGAAACACTTTCAGCGTCTGTTTGATTTATAGTCGAAATCGAAATCAAAATCCTTTGAAAATAGAAGCGGAATGATTTATGTTCAGACAGAAATTGAAATGAAAATTAGAATTAGTTAGAGTGGGATTTCATTCCATGGGAACAAAATGGCCACTCCTTTAAATGGGGAATGACATTCCACTAAGAATATGAATAGGATTTTATTTCCATCCAACCAAACAGTTGAAACCGGAATGATCTATCCAATTCCGATTCCAGATCCTTATTCCTGCAAACCAAATGGGACGTGCTCCACCACCAGGTGGCAAAAAACCAGTACGCTGGAACTTCGATGAATAAACAATTCCAAAATCTAATCTCGATTAAATACCTTTCCGGGCAAGATGATTCATGGGCCTTTAATTTCCATGTTAATTGTGTGGGCTGGAATCTGGATCGAACTGAAGGGCTTGGGCCTGAGGTCGGCCTTCAATTTCGTGGTGTATGAAAGTATGTTAATATGCCAGTTGGCAGTTGCCATGCTATTTGGGAGGACATGTACAACACATTGCATAATTTCACAACTCACTATTGGTAGAGTTAGGTAAGAAGAATCCCCATTCCACTGGTAAGTGAACAGAGAAACACTGCATCCGAGCAAAAGACAAAAGCAAATCCAGAGACAACTAAGTGCATGTTTCGCATTTGTGTTTCGTTTCACCTGTTTGTCACATAAAAAGGGTAAATTGTTGAAATCTCCCCTAAAGGTTTTTACCATTGTCAAAATCACCTTTGAATTGTACTAATTGCAATCACCTCTCTTGAATTTTTTGATATAGTTGCAAGTAGATCCCTTGATTAGAATCTTTTAATTGCAATCACTTCCCCTAAAGTTTGATAATTATAATCACTTCTCCTAAACTTTTTCCTAAAGGGAAAGTGATTACAAGGACCCCCTATACTATTGGGCCAGTGACAAAGACCCCCTAAACATTTTTTGCAACAAAGGTCCCTGAACTTTGATCCTTAGACAAAGATTCTTTAATCCATTAAGTTATATGATGAATGATGTTAAATTACCAAAATATCCCACTATATTTTTTTTCTATTTTTTTATTCTTTCTGTCATCTCTCTTCTCTTCTCTTTGGCTCTCTTCCCCTCATAACGCATTCCCTTGAAACTAGCAAAAGAATGGGTCCTCAAGTACATCATCGATTACGCCGTCGGCCTATGTGCCCATCTCCTCGGCATTCTCTCGTAGTTAACAACCAGATATTGAGAGAAAAAACAGCAACAAATACTGTCTTCTTTCTTTCTCTACTTTTTAGCATGCTCTGATTTAATTATTTACTCTTGCAGCTTTTGACACTTTCCCAGAAGACAACAAAGCAAGAGATCAAAATCTTCTATTGTTTTGTCGGTCTCCTCTCTTTGCCCGTATTTCCTTGTCTGCTTTTTATAATACCAACATCTTCAGATTTCATCAAGAGAGAAAGAACCCATCTTTATCTAAGAGACGACAGATTTCGTCAAGAGAGAAAGAACCCATCTTTCTCTTCCACCCTCCTCGATGCAATTTACCGTTCCATAGATGAAAGCGACGGAGAAGAAGAACAAGAAGAAGAACTAGTTCTCTATAGAGAAAGCACCAATTTGATGTTGTCTAGTCTGAAGTGTTTCGAACCAAGGACATAATCAGATAGTCTTGCCAACCGGACGAGGCTGATGTGGAAGGATGAAGTCATGCATTGAGATCTGCAACTAGAAGAAAAGTTAGAGGCTTGAGGAGTTGTTCCCCAAGTAGGTACTCCGACGCCTAAGTCAGTAGGATCAAAAATGATGTGGCCAGGCCGAGCATGTTGAAATAGCACTGGTCCAGGCCAAAGTGATAGTGCAAAAAAGTATTCAAAGAGTGCAGTTTCAAAAGGTCTCTTACCTTGAGTGGGGGATACCTATTTATAGTTGGGTGTCTGTGTCCCCAGATGGATAGGGCTCCTGGAGTTGTCGTGATGAGGGCATCCACCGAGGTTTTCGGGAGGTTTCCTCTTCCCCAACGGAGTTCGCTTCCTTGTCCGTGTAGAATACTCCTTAGTTGTGTTCTTCCATTACGCGTGGCATCGACATGGCCTGAGAGGGGCGATGGCATCTTTGGCCAACTTAACCATCACCCAAATACCACTCCCCCAACTCCGAAGTCAAGGAGTGTAATTCTCGACTATGATTGGATGTGGAAGAGATCTATGGTCTTCATATGAGGAGCTTTAGTTTCTTTGAGTTGGCTAGCCCAGAATAAGATCGGTTAGCTGGGTGGATCAGTTGGTTCAACATGTGCCATTTTCATTATGGGTCAATAGATACATCATTTCACCCTCTTGAGGTCACACGCATGTGAAGTGTGGCGTCGAATTGACACCATTGATCTGATTTGAGTTAGACTATTGGATACTTTTATAAAAAGGGGGTAGGTGAGCCATTTCACTTTGTCATTTGGAAAGAGTTTGCACCTTGGAATTTGGTTGACGTCTCTTGCTTAATATCTTAGGTGTCCCAAACTTCTTTTTTCTTCGATAAGATGTCTTCCACTACGCCTTCCCTGTCTTCCCTTTTCATTGGGTATACTTCAGGCGATGAGAGTGAGGGTAGTCCTTGGCGCGAGGTGGTCGAGGTTAAGGTATTGGAGGCCAATGCCAATGTGGTCGAAGTCGGTGAAGGGGGCGATGCTGAGGTCCGAGAGATTGGTGCCTAGGAGAATGGTGCTGATGAGGCGGTTGAAGCCGATGTGGAGTCAAAAGAGCAAGCCCTCGAGAGGATATTTGGGGAGTAGTTTTTCCCAGCTCCGTGTAGCCTTTCTCCGGCTGACCTGGCTCGAATCCAGGAAGTGTATCGCATTCCCGAGGAATAAGACCTGAGGTGTCTTAGGATCAGGGAGAGGGCCACTTCGGCTCATCTTGGGGAGATTTGTTTGTACGTCCATAGTTTGATTGCCAGCCTTAAGTTCCCTTTAGATCCTGGGGTAGTGGTCGTCCTAAGGTGGTATTAGGTCCTACCTGTTCAGTTGATGCCGAACTCGTTTTAGTACCTAGTTGGGCTGCTCTGCTACTGCACTCTCAAGGATATTGAGATTACCTTACCGATGTTTAGATAATTTCTCTACTTGAAGAAGCACAAGCAAGGGTACTACTACCTTTCGGCTAGGCCAAACACCAAAGTGCTCGTTAGGGCTCCCTCTTCCATTAAGCAATAGAAAGAGGGTTTCTTCTTTGTGAAGTGCCGAGGAGGTCAGTCGTTCTCCCTCACCCTATCCATTTCGAGGACCAAGGATAAGGGTCCTTCCCAGACCGAGTTGTTGAAGGAAGAGATAGCTGTTGTGAGGAGGATAATGCGGGTGCACATCGTCCCAATTGTTGACCTTGGCTGGGCTGATGTGCCCTTCAGCCGAACAATCCTAGCCTAGTCTGTGGGCTGCGCAGTCTCCCTTTTTTGTGAGTCTGTCTTCACTTGGTTCTAACTTTGTGGTGAATTGTGCAGATTTGTACATTGTTGGTGCTGAGGAGAAAGCTTGATGTATGCAAGCCACAGCCGCGAGGAAGGCATAGGCGGCTAGGACCTCAGGCACGCAGCTTGAGGCCGTAGAGCTTCAATGTTGTTTAGCAGAGTGCATGCCTCGATAGGGGAAGGGGCTGAGGTCGATGGAGGAAGTTGTGGTAGTTGACTTTGAGGAGGCCATGACACAACTCGGGCAGTATTCGTTGCAAAGGGGGAAGCTCTGAATATGCTTCGGCTAAGGGCTCGGCTGGTGTGTATGTGCCACAATGGTCAGCTCGTTCGGAGGACACCCTTGAGACGAAGAGGGTGGCCGAGCAGCTTGCCTGGGGTGTGATGCTTCACAATATTAGGAAGCAAGCCAGTATCCACACCAACAGCTTCCTAGAGAGCGGGGCTCTTTATCATATCATGGTGGTAAGCTTGGCTTTACTTGTTCTTCCTTGTTTCTCTTCTTTTCTTTTATATGAACAATTCGATGCCCTGCAGTCGGTTTGTTCAGTCGTCTACCTTGTCAACCGCCATCGCAGGCTGCAGCGATTTTATGAGTCGTGAGAAATCGGGAATGCCCAGCTGAAGGCAGAGTTGGCCGAGCTGAAGCATGGCATCAAGGAGAGGGACGGCATTGTCCACAAGATGAAGGGCCACATCCATGATCTCAAAGAGGTGCGGGAGGAGCTAAGTAAGGGGCTCAAGGAGGCCGAGGCGAAGATAGGTCAGGTGAAGGAGGAGGGCTTCTCCGACTCTTGGTAGGAGGGATTCACTCACTGTCAGCGGCGGGTGATGTGTAAGTTTCCAGAGGAGGCCAATGTCATTCAGGGGTTTGTTTTGTTCGATACCGAATAGCCCGATCACGAAGATGTTGTTGCCGTCAAAGCCCAAGAGCATGTCGAGGACCCCCTAGTGAAAAATTGATGTGCTGTCTCTTCCCCTCTTTTTTTTTTTTAGGGCCTTTGTATTCAGCCTGGTATGCTAGGCTTATAATCATTGTATCAACTTCTTGACTAATGGAAATTATCTTTTTCACTGAGCACATTCTATGCTGCTTCTCTCTTCTCTCTAAGTTGTAATGCTTCGGAATTAGGTTGGTTGGTGGGGTTCATAGGCCGCACTCTTATACTTTGTCTTAGGCTAGTCGGGGTCTCGGACTTAACATTGGGGCTGAGGTCTTCAACATTATGGCCTCGGTCTCATGTTAGCTAAGGTCTTAGGCTTGACGCCAGATGGTTGGGGTCTTCGGCTGCATGGCCTCAATCTTGCATTGGCCAAGGTCTTTGGCTCAGTGGCCTCGGTCTTAGGCTAGCCAAGGTGCTTAGCCTAGCAGACTTGATCTTAGGTTGGTCGAGTTTCTTAGCTTGATGCTCGCCAGTCGAGGTCTTTGGCCTAGCGGCCTCGGTCTTAGGCTAGTCGAGGTACTTGGCTTCATGCTCGTCGACCGAGGTCTTCGGCATCATGGCCTTAGTCTTGCACTAGCCGAGGTCTTTGGTCTAGTGGCCTCAGTCTTATGTGGGCCAAGGTGCTTCCAAGCTCTCAACATTGTCAGGGAGTTCAGTGGCGCTTGGGCTTAGAGAGCTTCATGCTCTTTCACTGGGCTAGCCAGGGTCTTCAGTTAGTTCTGCTCCGACTACAAGTTGGCAGGGTGCATGGAGATCGATGGTCGTCTTCTTACTATTCTGTGGCAGGGACGTCATTCTTGCGGTACACATCGATGGTTTGTCTTGGCCTTAGACCGTCTATGGTCGGTCAGGTCTTGTGATGGTTGTCAGGCCTCATCCATTATAGGTTGGTTGGGTCCTTCACAAGGATGTCATCGTGTTGCGACAATTGGTCAACATGGAGCTCATCCATCGGAGTTTGGCCAAACTGTGTGCATGCATTTGGTAAATTGTGCTTGAAGGAAAATGCTTTATTCTTTGAGTTTGTAAAGCCCGATCGCCGTTAGTGCTCAGCACCAATTATCGTTACTACATTTGAATTCTTGGCACTCTAGCTCTTCGATGTGGGTCCTCTGTGCTTAGTTTCCCCTTTTAAGGGTCATCCTGCCCGAGATGACAAGGATGACCCCGACCAAGGGAGCTCAGGCTGGGGGCTTGTCGATATGGTGCAATTATTCTCTAGGTTTATACTCTTTGATATCGATGAACCCACGGTGGTATTCATGTTGGACGAGGTCTTCCAGGTGGTGGCGAAGGTTGTGGCAACTTTCAATGTTGTGGTCGTGGTCTCGATGGAAATCGCAATACTTGTCTGGTTCCTCTTGTTGCCTTGGGTTTTCATCTTTTTGAGCCACTTGACGAAGTTGCAGTCGCAGATCTACATCAATATTTTGGCCTGCGACGCATTCAGGAAGTAAAGTTCATCTAAATTGGTGGCAGGGTCCTTGGTTTGTGGTCAGGTTGGCGGTCCTGTTTCTTGTTGTCTTTGTCTGATCAGCGCTTATCATGGTTCTTCTGCTTCCGATCACATTGGTCCTCTTCACTCCTTCATAGTGCCTAGGCTTCCTCAGCATTCATGTACTTCTATGCATGATTAATGGGCATGGTTAGGTTGGGTGAAGGGTTATTTTGCAGTAAGAAGCTAAACATTGAGGAGCGTAGCCCATTCATGTTGGTTGTCACAGCTACCGATTGATCTAGAGCACGGACTTGAAGGGCCTCAGTGTTGAACCTCGTCAAGTATTCCCTCAAGGTTTCTGCTTTCCTTTGTCGTACTTGCATGAGGATGATCAATGACTTCCAGTGCCTTTGGTTGGCGGGAACTGCGTTAGGAACTATGTCTCCAACTATTCCCAAGAGGATATGGACCATGGCAGAAGGGAGGCATACCAGGTTCAGGTGACTCCATGGAGGGTGGCAACGAATATGAGACCCTCGAATGATCTATACAACATCATTATCGCCTTGAACCCTTCAATATGGTCATTTGATTTGAGGCCCCATCGCACTTCTTGAACTGAGGAGGTTGCCATCTGACTGGGGGAAGCTCGTCGATGATCTCTTGGATGAAGATGGGCTCTTTTGTGAGTTGCTAACCATGACATTGCTCTGTTAGTCGGGTCATCGAAGGGGTTACGCTGTGATCTACTTGGCTATTTTCTAGCTAAGCCAATTGTTGTCGTAAGTCCCTAATTTTGGCATCCCTTTCCTCTAGCATCGTGTTGATGGACTTCTTTGCTTTCGAAGTTGTTTGCCAATCTCAGATTGAGCCGGATTCAGCTATCGAGATTGGGGGCTGTTGTACGCACTGGCCAAGTTGTTTGTGCATTGGAATCCTAGTGCCGAAGCAATGTGATTTACTATAGGTATCGCATGCACGAGGCCAAGCTGGCGGATCAGACCATCAAGATGGATACGGACACTCACGATTGGACTAGGCCCCATGTCGAATTGCGTGGCACCTTTTGGAGTGGCTTTGGGGGTGTGAGTCGGTTGTCCCAACATCTCCATGATGGTGAGGATACAGTCAACTTTTTGCTACATGGCGAGGAATGGTGAGGGGTTGACTACTGCCTGATGTTGGGGCTGCAAAGTGAGTGGGATCCCTGAGATGGGGAACAGGCTCCAAAGTGTTCGGATGTGTTCTTAAGCATGGTTGCTTTTAGTGCATAGAAAGGGGTTTGGAAATGACTTTTTGTATGTTTCCCATAGACGGCGCCAATCTAATGTTATCCAATCTGAGGTGTTCCGAATTGAGGACACAATTAGATAGTCCTGCCAACCGGACGAGGCCGAGGTGGAAGAACGAAGCCACGCATCGAGATCTACAACCAGGAGAAAAGTCAAAGGTCGGAGGAGTTGTTCCCCGGGTAGGTACTCCGATGCTCAAGTTAGTAGGATCGATAAGGATATGAAAAGGCCGAACAGGTTGAAATAGCGTTGGTCTGAGCTGAAGAGATAGTACAAAGAAGTACTCAAAGAGTGTAGTTCCAAAAGGTCTCTTACCTCGAGCGGGGAATACCTATTTATAGTTAGGTGTTTGTGTCCCAAAAGGATAGGGCTCCTAGGGTTATCGAGATGAGGGCATCTACCATGGTTTTCGGGAGGTTTCCTCTTCCTTGTCAGAGTTCGCTTCCATGTCCATACAAGATACTCCTTCTTAGTTGTGCTCTTTCGTTACATATGGCATCGATGTAGCCTGAGAGGGGGCGACCGCGGAGAAAGCCATGTGGCACCCTTGGCCAACTCAACCACCACTTGAACAAGGAAGAAACAAAGTTATACTAGCAACAGCTGTTAGACAGTTATGTCCTTAGCTCCAATCAGATTGATGTATCTTTTGACATTTATTGTAAATGAATAAAGTACATAATTGATTCATGTCATTGTGGTGTGTTTCTGTGTAATACCTTAAACTGGACACTTATGAGACTCGTTGGTTAGGGTAACACTAATGTTGGATAGATCTGGGGAGATTTATCCTACCAAAGCTGACATTGATATACCGCCAAGTTGGTTGGGGTGGCTTGTCTCAACTGCCAGGGTGAGACTTGAGGGACATGCAATGTGGGTTTTCTTGAAACCCTGAACCAGACCAAAAGTCTAGTATTGCCTTGGACCTTAGAGAAAGATGGGTAAAACCGGAATATTACACTTGACCCCTAGACTCGATTATGGTACTGCACTAGGTGTCAGATTATGTTGTCTTTGATATGCCAATCAGTGAGATCCTTAGAGGGGGTCAAAACCTGAGTATGTTGGGATAGTCCAAAATTCATCTAAGTGGTTGATCATAGTGACAAGATCAGTCCCTTTGTCGGACAAAGTTAATGATCGGAGATGCACTCTCTCTGATGGAAACCTGAACTGCCAATAGTTGATTTCAACAATTGAAATTTGATTTTGAAAAATATATTTATATGGAGATATACATATATACATTATGGGCATACAAAACTGTCTAACAACTGCCACTTGCACTTAGGTCCAATCAGGTACTAGCCGGAGTCCCATGCTTTCCACGTGTTTCTCAAACACTTTCTGTGATAGTGGCTTTGTCAATGGGTCTGCTACATTTTCCGCTGACGCTACCTTCTGAATCAGGATGTCCCCTCTACCAACAATCTCCCTCAGTACATGGTACTTCCTCTCGACGTATTTCGACTTCGAGTGGGCTCGTGGCTCCTTAGCCTGAGCAATAGCTCCATTGTTGTCACACAACAATGGGATGGGTGATGTGCTGGATGGAACTACTCTCAACTCGTGAACGAACTTCTTCATCCACACGGCTTCCTTGGCAGCCTCACTTGCGGCAATGTACTCGGCCTCGATCGTGGAGTCTATAGTGGACCCCTGTTTGCCGCTTTTCCAGCAAACAACACATGATCCTATCGTGAAAACATACCCAGATGTAGACTTTCTATCATCTGGATCCGACTGGAAATCGGCATCTGTATACCCTTGGATCTGTAGTGAATACCATCGAATACTATACAAAACTCTTTTGTCCATCAAAGGTACTTAAGTATGTTTTTCACAGCAGTCCAATGCTCCTACCCTGGGTTGGCCTGAAATATGCTTACTACACTCACTGCCTGAGCAATGTCAGAACGGATGTTCCAACTTCTAGAAGCTTGCTTAAGTCTATAAATGGATCTATTAAGTTTACATACCATGCTTTCCTGACCCGCAGATATCAAGCCTTGTGGCTGCTGCATATAGATATCTTCAGTAAGATCTCAATTCAGGAATGCAGTTTTGACATCCATTTGCCAAATCTCATAATCATGGTATGCCGCTATAGCTAGCAGGATCCTAATGGATTTAAGCATGGCCACATGCGAAAAGGTTTCCTCAAAATCGATGCCCTCTTTCTGAGTGTACCCTTTCGCCACCAGATGAGCTTTGAAGGTCTCAA
The DNA here is from genome assembly GCF_056320005.1 of Nelumbo lutea. Classification (NCBI taxonomy): domain Eukaryota; kingdom Viridiplantae; phylum Streptophyta; class Magnoliopsida; order Proteales; family Nelumbonaceae; genus Nelumbo; species Nelumbo lutea. The sequence continues at coordinate 52,313,515 of NC_142689.1, read as the reverse complement.
CCCTACCATCGGGGCCCTTCTTCCTCTTGTAAATCCATTTGCATCCTATTGCTTTTACCCCAGAGGGCAAATCTACTAGAGTCCAGACTCCATTGGTCTCCATTGAGTCCATCTTTGCTCTCATGGCCTCCACCCACTTCTGGGAATCTATGTCCAACATAGCTTCCGCGTAAGTCACGGGATTCTCCTCACTAGTCAAGGTTTCCACCAGGTAACTATCCTCGTCATAACCATAACGGGCTGGTGGCCTGGATATCCGAGTGGATCTTCTAAGTTGGTCACTTCCTGGAACTTGTGGGACATCTCCCACTGCTCCTGGGCTCTCCTCATCAAGAACAATTTCCTGACGATGGGTGTCCAGATTACAATCGGTCTCCAAGAACTAGGCATTTCGACTGCAAAACACTTTCTGTTCACTTGGGTCATAGAAAAGGTAACCTACAGAGCCTTTTGGGTAGCCTACAAATAGGCAACGGCTGGTCTTGGATTCCAGCTTGTCCGCACTCCTTCTTTTAACGTGTGTTGGACAACCCCAAATCTTCAAGTGTCTGACACTTGGTTTCTTTCCGGTCCAAAGTTCATATGGAGTGTTCGGAACTGATTTGGTTGGAACCCGATTCAGCACGTAGATCGTAGTCTCTAATGCGTAACCCCAAAAGGATATGGGTAACTCTGAGTGTATGAGAAATGACCAGACCATATCCAATAAGGTCCTATTCCTCCTCTCTGAAACACCATTAAGTTGTGGTGTAGCAGGAGGAGCTAATTGTGATACTATCCCATTGTCGTTTAAGTAGTCCCTGAACTTGTCAGAGAGATACTCGCCACCTCGATCAGATCGAAGGGCTTTAATTTCTCTCCTCAACTGTTTCTCGACCTCTTGTCTAAACTCTTTAAACTTTTCAAAGGATTCAGACTTGTGTCTCATTAGGTACACGTAACCATATCGTGAGAAATCATTTGTGAAGGTAATGAAATACTCGTGTTGATTCCGTGTCCTAACACTTAGGGGACCACATACATCAGTATGTATTAGGTCAAGTGTGCCTGTACATCTTTCAGGCTTACCGTTAAATGGTCGTGTTGTCATCTTGCCTTTTAGGCAAGGCTAATAGGTGGGAAGATCTTCTATAGTTAGAAAATCCAAAAGACCATCCTTTACCAACCTTGTGATTCGGTCAACACCGATGTGGCCAAATCGGTAGTGCCATAGACACGTAGGATTAACTGTATCACGGGCTCTCTTCTTGGGGATTTCAGCCGACGTAGTTTCGATTATGTTAGTTTTTAGAGAAGGATGTAGAACATAGAGACCGTTCTCCAGTTCCCCGTATGCGATGAATCTGTTATTTCTTTTAATAGTAATCGTATTACTAAAGAAGACAGAATAACCATCTGCACACAGTTTTGAAACAGAAATCAAATTTCTTCTTAAGTTTTGTACATAAAGACAATCTTTGAGTACAATTTTTCCTTCTCTAAAATTTAACTCCACGGTTCCTATTGCCGCAACTGCAACAGTTGTAATCGTCCCCAAGTAGAGAGTGACTTCTCCTTCACTCAGCCTTCTGCTTACCTTGAACCCCTGCAGTGAGTTACACGCATGAGTTGAAGCCCCAGAGTCAATACACTAGGATACATAAGCTACCAATAAATTGGTTTTTATAACACAAGTTTCGAAATTACCTTTCTTGGATTCCAGGTAGGCAGGACAATTTCGTTTCCAGTGGCCGGTCTTTTTGCAGAAGTGACATGCATCTAATGCTTTGTCCTTCTTCTGCCTTTTTCCCTTGGTGGCTTTCTTCTGAGGCTTCTTTGCCTTCCTCTTTCTCTTGCCCGTTTTGCTAGCTTCAACAAGCATAATTACAGGCTCATCCTTTTTAATCAGTTCTTCATATCTTTGCAACATATTGTTGAGCTCTTGCAAACTGACATTCTGCTTGTTCATGTTATAGTTCATGAGGAACGGATTAAAGGAATGAGGCAAAGAATTAAGGATAGCGTCTATCTGGGTTGCGAGGTCTAGCCTGGATCCAAGAGCCTCCAGTTCGTTGATGTAACCCATTATCCGAAGACAATGGTCGTTAACTTGTTGGCCCTTGGACATTTGAGTGGTCATGAACTACTTCAAGACCTTTTGCCGAGTAGAACGATTCTGCTCTTCATACATCGTCCTCAGGCTGTACAATATGTCCTTGGCAAGTTCGATCTGATCGAACAGCCTCTGTATTGGGTTGTCCAAGGAGGCGATGATGTAGCACCGGGCTAGTGTGTTTTTCTCCTCCCATTCCTGATAGTCTCTCCTTCGGGCCTCGGAAGCCCTGTCACCCGAATGCTCCGGGGCAGGATTCTTTGCCACTTTGTCTAGATTTTCTGAAACTAGGACCAGCATAAGGTTCTTGTACCAGTCGAAGTAGTTTGGGCCCTTAAACTTGTTGTCATCAAAAAGCTTTGCAAAAGATCCATTTGCCAATTACTGATAAAAGAGCAAACATCAGTCCACAACCTAATTTGATTCATGTTCATTTCATAGATATGGATTTTAATCTAAGATCCATTTCCATTTATTCATCTCTGAGATTTCCCTCCTTTCTCAGTGACGGAGACTACGGGTTGTCTCTCAAAATGTGGGAAATCACATAGGGTGCATGGAGCCAAGTGTTTCAACTACAAAACCCCACCACCTTTCTGTGAAGGATCATATCCACTCATCATGTGAGTTTTCCCTTTGACATCTGTCAGACAAGGTTCAGAGCCGTTTTCAGGTAAACCTTTCTGTCTAGTGAGTGCTTACCCATCATATTCGTGAACGCCAAGGTACCGTGAGAGAGTTCCCATTTTTTGGTGAAGCCCCTCCCACATCGGTCTATGACGTCCCTATCATCTTATGAAACATTCAGACAAGCCCAACAGCAAATGGATAGCCCATTTTCTGGTGCGTTTCCTCATTACTGAAGGACCCATCTTCATGCTAATGATGGAAGGCCTTTAGAGAGTTCATCATATGAATCTCCCTATCACATGCACTCATATTAGTTGGAGGGAACAAAATTACGCCCTAGTTTGATTTAGGTCAAGCCAAAGTGGCTCTCACTGACTTTCATAAAGCCAGATTTCTGTGGGCCTTAAATCGGCTAGGGTTCCACACATGACCTCTTGATGAGGTGTGGGGCCCACCACTCAGGGAGGTCATCCAATGACCAAAAGGGTCACCATGGCAATGATGTGCATTCAGCCATGGCGTGCGCAAGAGCCACTGTCGAATGAGCATGGGCCAAGTACTTATGGCCCATGTACGCAGCACATCACACATCCATACATCTCATGCAGGGATAAATTGATCCAATCAATTAATTATCTGTAAGGCCCATTGGAAGCCCGTTAAAATTCCATAATATTAACCATTAATATTATCTAGGTATATGGGCTGAACTAGGGTTACCTAGTTCGGCCCATATAGCTTTATCCTTTAAAATGGGCTTTTGCAGTTTTAACTATTTAAAACTGGGCCTTTACAGGCTAGGCCGAATTAACCATTTAATAAAAATATCAATCCTTAGGCCCATTAGGGCTGACTTTCAGCCTTGATTAAACCCTAGAATTGGTCCAAACAGTTTGAACCAATCTTGGTTCGAATGGGTCTAGGGTTTGATTTTTAATTAAATCCTTAATTCAAGAAAATAATCTGAAATTAAATAATTGATAAAAGAAAAAATAGAAATCAGTTAATCAGGGCTGTTCGCGCACTCCATCCTGCAAAACAGAGGTTAGATCACAGATTGCAGTTTCTCAAACTGCAAATCGCAGATAGCGAATCTCCCATCTGCGAAATCTACTTCTCTGCACCGCGATTTTCGATCCAAATTTAAAAAAAAAATAGAAATCCCATTTATTTTAATTATTACATCAGATCGAATGTCTATACATTGAGTCTAAAAATTAAAAAAAAAAATATTTACAGAAAAAATGTAATAATTAAATTCAATAAACTACAAATCAGGCAGTTCTCCCTGAGCAAACCAAGATTTCGATCTCCTCTTGTATGAACAACCCATAAATCAAGAAAATTATAAAGAACTATGCCAAATAATAAACAGATTTATTTAAAATTAATTTCAGATTATTTGCCCATCTGTTTTGGGAACAAATTTCCGAAATCCATATCTACACAAATTGGGTAGAACGCCTTCTCCCTATTTGCGCAGGTTGAGATCTGAAACAGAATGGTTAAAGATTTGAACCTGGCTCTGATACCACTGAAGGGATAGGAAATCCATCATATGGACGCCCAAGATTGCGGAATAAAGGAGGGTGAATTTCAAAATTTTTTCTTTCCCTTCAACTGGGAATCGAATTTCCTGTTTAGAAAATCATATTTTCAAAGATCAATCTTGAACCATAAACTAAACCAGATCTGAACCAAAAGAAGGAGACAGAGATAATACCTGATACAAAGAAATAATATCTCTCAACGGAGGTGTTGACGCCCAAGGTAGAAACCAAAATCTGCTCCCACTGAAAATGGCGTAGTGTAGGGTGGAGCAGAATTAGTAGTGTCCTTCCTAAGAACTTGATTCTTCCCAAGAATCACCTGAACGGCTTGTGAATACAACTCCTACCAATCTTTTCTCCAAAAGATTGGAATCAAGGTCCGATCTTGATTTCTCCCAAGCAATGGAGATCGAACTACAAAAGGCGGCGGCTGTAGGAAGGAGGTGGCTATAGAGTATTTGCAGGGTGCAGAATTCTCTCTTCTGTGATCTCAACTCTAAAGACAAGACTGTTGCTGGTGAGTCTCTTGGATGTCTAAAGGCTGCCGCCCCCTCTTCCTTTTATAGACTTAAAGGGATCAGTTCCTAATCCCATTAGGAGTTGCTAGACTAAATCATATCTGGATTAGAAGTCCCTTTAAGATAAGGGATAATCCTTATCTTATCTGCAGATTAGATCAGCCAGCTCCTAATCTAATTAGGAAGTTTCCAAATCTAAATCTCATTTAGATCTTGGACTCTCTGAGTGGATAGGGTGTAGGCCCAATCCTATCAGTTGATCTTATCTTAGAATTCGCCCCTTAAAAACTAATCAAATTAGCCAAGTTCGAAATGGGCTTAAGGCCCATTAAGGGTTATGTATTCATTAAGCCTTCCAAACTGCTGCCCAGTTGGGCTTCCTTGTATGGCATGGGACCCAAACATTGATCTACACATCAGCCACATGGGTTCAGCCCAGTCTTTGTTACAAGGCCTGGCCGAATACTGTTATGGACAGTGCACCCCGTGAAAACCCATCAGATGGACTCTATGGGCCCAGCACTTACCCTAAGTGGTCCCTGGGCCAAGCCTCCTTGTAACACCTAGGGACTATGGGCAGATGCAAGATTAGTCCATCAGGTATTATCCTCTATGGCCTTACACTCAACCTCTCAGCCCATAATGATCATACACTACCCAACAAGAGAGGACCTCTCCCTCGGCTGCAAGGAACAGTTTTGCACTCTCTCAAGTATGGATCTCGGGAATTAAAACCTTTTGCAAACATTTCAAAACCATAATGTATATATACTTTTATATCTCATATAAAATATTTTTGCAAAACAAATCTCAACGATTGAAATCGGCTGTCGGTAGTCTTGGTTTCCATCAGTGAGAGTGCATCCCCGATCATTACCTTTGTCCGATAAAGGGGCTGATCCTGTCACTATGATCACCCACTCAGATGAATTCTCAGACTGTCCCAACATACCCAGGTTTTGACCGCCTTTAAGGATCTCACTGATTGGTATATCAAAAACAGCCAAATCCGACACCTAGTGCAGTATCATAATTGAGTCTATGGGTCGGGTATAACTTTCCAGTTTTGCCCATCAATCTCCAAGGTCCAGGGCAATACTGGAAATATGGTCCAGTTCCAAGATTCAATTAATCCCACACTGTATGTGCCTAAGGTCTCACCCTAGTAGCTGAGACAAGCCACCCCAACCGACTTGGTGGCACCACAGTGTTAGCCTTGTCAGGATAGGTCTCCCCAGATCGACCCACTGGTTGTGATCATTCTAAACTAACATGAGTCTCATTAAGTGTCCAGTTTAAGGGTATTACACAGAAACATACCAAGGGAACATGAATCAAATATGCACTTTTATTCATTTGCAATAAACTCATAAAGTACATCAATTTGATTGAAGCTAAGGGCATACAAAACTGTCTAACAACGTACAACCCTCTTACTGATTCTTGATTGTCATGTTTCAGTTTCTTTACTTTCAGATCATGATTCTTGAATTGGATTTTGAATTAAACATCAAACCCTAGGCCCATTTGAACCATATTGGACCAAACAAGTTGGACCGAATCTGTGGTTCAGTGAGGGTTGTTCTCAACCCTAGAATTTACTTCATGGGTCGAGGGATTGATGGTTATTTGCAAGATGCAATATGGCTTACATCTGTAAATCCCAGTTTTAATCTGTTAAAACTGCTTTAGCCCAATTTAGCATAAATGCTATATGGGCTAAACTGCATTTATACCTATATAATATTAACTGGTAATATTTTGGAATTAAATGGGCTTTATTTATGGGCTTTACAATTATTTAATTGATTGGATCAATTATGGATTTCATGCATGTGATGTATGGATGTGTGATGTGTTGCATACATGAGACATATGCACTTGGCCCATGCTGATTCGATAGTGGCTTTCTCAAAAACCATGGCTAAATGCACATCATTGCCATGGTGTCCTTAAGATCATTGGATGATCTCCCTTTCTCAATGGGGCCCACTTCAATTTCTCCCCAAGAGGAACACCCCAAAATCCTAGCCGTTTTGGGCCCATTTTGAATATGGCTTTATGAAAGCTAGTGGGAGCCACTTTGGTTTGACCTAAATTAAATCTAAGAGATTCGTTCCCTCCATTAAATATAAGTGCATGTGATAGGGAATTTTATACGGTGAATTCTCTAAATGCCTTCCATCATTAGTATGAAGGTTAGATGTATTGGTGGGGGGAGATGAACAAAAAAATTGGGCTATCCACATGCTAATGTAGTTGGTTGAATTGCTTCATGAGATGATAGGGGCATCATAGGCCGATGTGGGAGGGCCTATCCTAAAATGGAAGACTTTCTCACGGTACCTTGGCGTTCACGAACATGATGGATGAGCACTTATTGGACATAAAGGTTTAACCTAAAATGGCTATGAACCTTGTCTAACAGAGGCCAAAGGAAAAGCTCATAAGATGTGTGGATGGGATCCTTCACAGAAGGTGGTGGGGTTTTGCAGCTAAAGCAGTTGGCTCCATGCACCCCATGTGGTTTTCCACTTTTCTAGAGACAACTATCTCCGTCATGAGATTGGAAGGAATCTCAAAGATTCCCAACATGGAAATGGAACATAGATTAAAAGCCCTTTCTATGTGATGACATGAATCAATTAGGTTGTAGACTTATAAATCTGCCTTGCCTTTACCAGAAATGGCAAACAGAAACTTGACCAAATTGTTGGATGATAACAAACTCAAGGGCCCTAATTATGTTGATTGGTTCTGCAACCTTATGCTAGTTTAACGTCTGAGAAATTTGACAAAATTGCTAAGAACCCAGCTTTGGATTGTTTGGGTGATAGGGATTCTGAGGCTCGAAGAAGAGAGTACCAAGAATGGGAAGAGAAAAACTCTCTTGCCTGGTGTTATATTATCGTCTCTTTAGACAATCTGATATAGCGACAATTCGATTAGATCGAAGTGTCAAATGATATATTGGATAGTCTAAAGACTATGTATGAAGACCAGAGTCGTTCTACTCGACAGAAGGTCTTAAAATTGTTTATGACCGCACAAATGACCGAGAGCCAATAGGTTCATGACCATTGTCTAAAGATTATGGGTTATGTCAATGAACTGGAGGCTCTCGAGTCAAGGCTAGATCATGACACCAAAATTGATGTTGTCCTGAATTTCTTACCGTCGTTCTTCAATCAGTTTATCATGAATTATAACATGAATAAGCTAAACATTAGCCTTCAGGAATACTACAATATGTTGCATAGGGCTGAAGAACTGATTAAGAAGGAAAAGCCAATAGCCATGCTTGTTGAACGCTTAGAAGAAGGGTAGCAAAACTAAAAAGCAGAAGAAAGATAAGGCATCGGACGCCTATCACTTCTGCAAGCAGATCGGCCACTGGAAAAGGAATTGTCCTCAATATCTAGAGACTAAGAAGCAAGGTAATTTTGAATCTTTTATCATAGAGACCACTTTGTTGGGTCTTTGACTCTATAGAGCTAAATCGAAGAGAATAATAGGATTATCCCAGTCTGCTTACATTGACAAGATTGTCAAAAGATGCAGTATGGAGAACTCCAAGAAAGGAAATGTTCATTTTAGATGCAGGGTCACTCTCTCCAAGGGTATGTCTCCCAAGACTCCCGAAGAGATTGAGGGCATGAAAGAGATTCCTTATGCCTCAGCCATAGAGAACATCATGTATGCTATTCTGTGAACTCGTCCTGACATTTCTCAAGTAGTGAGTGTGGTAAGAAGATACCAATCTAACCTAGGGCAAGAGCATTGGACCTTTGTGGAAAACATACTAAAATACCTTCAAAGGACAAAAGAGTTTTGTCTGGTATTCGGTGGTAGTTCACTACAGATCCAGGGGTACACTGATGTCAATTTCTAGTTTGATCCAGATGATAGAAAGTTTACATATGGTTATATCTTCACGATAGGATGTGTGTTGTTAGCTGGAAAAGCAGCAAACAATGGTCCACCGCAGATTCCACAACCGAGGTCGAGTACATTGCCGCAAGTGAAGCTGCCAAGGAAGCTGCTTGAATGAAGAAGTTCATTCAGGAATTAGAAGTAGTTCCATCCAGCACATCACCCATTCCATTGTTGTGTGACAACACTGGAGCCATTGCTCAGGCTAAGGAGCCACGAGCCCACTCGAAGTCAAAACACATCGAGAGGAAGTACCATGTATTGCTGGAGATAATTGGAAGAGGGGACGTCCTAATTAAGATGGTACCATCAGCGGAAAATGTAGCAGACCCATTGACTAAGCCACTAACACAGAAAGTGTTTGAGAAAAACGTGGAAAGTATGGGACTCCGGCTTGTACGGGGTGACCGTGGAGATAGCCATGTGGCATCCTTGGCCAACTCAACCATCACTTGAACAAGGAAGAAACAAAGTTATAGTAGTAGCAGTTGTTAGACAATTATGCCCTTAGCTCCAATCAGATTGATGTATTTTTTGACATTTATTGTAAATGAATAAAGTACATAATTGATTCATGTCATTGTGGTGTGTTTTTATTTAATACCCTTAAACTGGACACTTATGAAACTCGTGTTAGTTTGGAATCTTCATAGTCGTTGGATAAATTTGGGGAGATTTATCCCACGAAGGCTAACATTGATGTATCGCCAAGTTGGTTGGGATGGTTTGTCTCAGTTGCCAGGGTGAGACCTGAGGTACATGTTGTGTGGGTTTTCTTGAAACCCTGAAACATACCAAAATTCCAGTATTGACCTAGACCTTGGAGATAGATGGGCAAAACCAGAATGTTACACCTGACCCCTAGACTCGATTATGGTACTGCATTAGGTGCCGGATTGGGATGTGTTTGATATGTCAATCAGTGAAATCCTTAGAGGGGGTCAAAACCTGGGTATGTTGGGATAGTCCGAGAATTCATCTGAGTAGGTGATCATAGTGACAGGATCAGCCCCTTTGTCGGACAAAGGTAATGAACGGGGATGCACTCTCTTTGAAGGAAACCTAAACTACCGGCAATTGATTTCAACCGTTGAAATTTGTTTTTGCAAAATATATTTATATAAAGATACACACACACACACACACACATATATATATATATATATATATATATTATGGTTTCAAAATGTTTGCAAAAGTTTTTAATTCCCGAGATCCATGTGAGTAGAGAGTGCAGCATTGTTCCTTGCAGCTGAGGGAGAGGTCCTCTCTTGTCAGGCAGTGTTTTATGATTATGGGCTGAGAGGTTAAGTGTAAGACCATTGAGGGTAATACCTGATGGGTTAATTTTGCATCTATACCCATAGTCCTTGGGTTTTCATAAGGTGGCTGGACCCAAGGACCATTTAGTATAAATGTTGGGCCCATTAAGAGCCCATAGTGATGGACTCCGTGGTTCATTGTCACCTATAGTGAATTCTGCTAAATCTTGTAACAAAGGTTGGGCTGAACCCATGTGGCTAATGTGTAGATCAATGTTTGGGTCCCACGCCATACAAAGAGAGACAACTGGGTAGCAGGTTAAGAGGTTAAGTGAGCATATAAACTTAATGGGCCTAAAGCCCAATTCGAATTGGGCTTAAGTTTGTTAATTAAAAGGAGGCAAGATAGGATTTATAATCTGATTATGATTAGATGAAGGATAAGATAAGTCTTATCCATTCAAGAGTCTAGATCCAAATATCAGATTTGGATTAAGGAACTCTCTCCTAATTGGATTAGGAGGCTGATCCTGGGAAGGCTATAAATAAAGGGGGGGAATTCCTCAGTCATATACAATACAGCAATCTGCAAAATTCTTCCCTGATCTTGCCACCCCTACCTAGTTCTATCTCCACTTGTGGGAGTGATTAAGAATTGTTCTTGATATTGCTTCTTGGTAGAAGATGCAATCTGAAGTCATGCTCACCATCCCTCCACTCCATTGTTGCTGAAGAGCCATCCTAATGATCCTGTTTCACTACACACTGTGTCATTTTCAGTGGAAGCGGTTTTGGTTTTCTCCTTGGGTGTGAATACCTTCATTGGGAGTTGTTGCTACTTCGTATCAGGTATATCCCTCTCCTCCCTTTTGGTTTCAGATCTGGTCTGGCTTTGGTTCAAGATTGATCCTTGAAAATGCACTTTTCTAAAATAGGGAATGCTATTCCTAGATGGGAGAGAGAAATTTTTGAAATTTCGCCCAACTCGGCCATCCATATGGTGGATCTCTCATCCCTTCAATAGCCTCAAAGGAAGCAGATTCTTATAGGAAGAGGAGATGGATAGTCTTCAACAAGGTTGTATGATCGAGAAATTAATGGAGAAAAAGGCAAGCGAGAAGGTCGTTTTCTGTCGTAAGCTAATGTCGAAGTTTAACCTCAAGTTACAGAACTATTGAAATTCTATACTCCTCAATTCCACTTCATGCTCTTCAGATTCTAAATTTGGAGGTGGGTTTTCTTCTTTGGAAGGATAGCTCATTTACGAAATTAGATCAAGGTCATCGGGTTTCATGGCATAGAGGATTAAACCATTTCAAACTTGTATGTTGGTTCGGTCGGAGAAACCTCTACACTACTACTAATCATGAACTAGAGATAAATTTGCATGATTTTAATAAAACTCATCATCGTCATCATCAGGGAAGAGATTTGGATTCCACAATAAAAGCCTTTGAAAAATAAAAGTGGTCATTTCATCAAGACTAAATCCAGAGCACTAAAGCACTATGGCGATCTAAAGAAGGTGAAACAAACTATCTCACCAGGGGAATGACTTGCAATGTTTCTAAATCAATTCTTTGTTTACTTTAGGTAATTCCAAGAAGGCAAATATATCATCTTCGATCAGTTGGGAGAGGTGGGGAGGATACATGTTTGGAGAGGAACTCAAAATCGACGCAAGCGTTGACATGTTCAACGGCATTGTCATTCTCAAGATCGTGTTAACACAAAAGCCCATCTTCCAAGGGAAAATTGAGTAATGGCTTGAAGAGGTCCATCTGGTTCTATCTAATTAGCGTGGTCGTGGATGAGGACTATCGACCGTGTGAACACAATTACACAAATGTTTGTATGAAAATGATTCGAGCCTTATAGTAAGACCAATCAAGGTTTTTAAAACCGAACCGAACAATGAACTATTCAGGGGTTTGGTTCCTAGGTTGAACGGTCTGACTGTTCAAAATGAATGGATGGCATGTTCTGACAAAAACAAATAACAATTAAAAATGACCAAAAACTGTTGGACGGTTTGAATGGTTTGACCGCTTGAGTTAGTGGTTTGCTAACCAAATCAACGGTTTTTGGAAAAAAATGACAGTTCTGGGGTAAAACAAAACCGATCAAGACCGGTTCCCAATTTTTCTGGTTCGATCGTCCAATCCAGTCTAGTTTTGAAAATCCTGAGACCAATTGTAGAGCCTCGATTGATGAATGAGGAACTAAAATTCCACTTAATGCTGACATGATGCAAATTACGAAACATCTTGTGCTTAGGAACACCCAAAAAGGGTGGTCCTGCTACTAAGATGCTTTTCGCATCAACACAAAATGAGAAATCCAGTGTTGTGTGTCACATTGATATCATAATATTGCTGACAATGAGGGTTTCTTTATGTTCATGGCTAGCTTGCAAAATGTAGAGAATACACACAGAGATAGAGTGATGTGTCTTATCTCTTTCACAATCTTTATAATGGAATGCAACCTGTCAGTGCCATCTTTTCATACTTCCCCATCCCAACTCACTGTCACTGTGACCAAGCTTGCAAGAAGCTGGCGGAATGTGCCTACAAAACTGAGAATGACATGCTGAAGTGCTTCATCCACTCAAAAGTACAAAGACAATTGGCCAACTATCGACAAAGAGATCACTGGCCTCCTCATTGTTGCCCTCTTGGCTAAATAACACACTAGCTCCATTACCTCCACGTAGATTGGCACCTATTTGCTTACTCACCAAAAGTATCTTTCAACCGTGTTGGATAAGTTTGATAAAATAAATTAGAAAGTGATAGTTTGGGCATTTAGAAAACTTTAAACAGTCATATGAGAATCTTTCTTAAAGTTAAGACGGAACACTATTGAGAGGGTCTTTGTTGCAAAAAATGTGCAAGAGGGTTTTGTCACTAACCCTATAGTATGGGGTCCTTGTAATTTATGCAAAACGGAATAACTACTTTTTTTTAGAAAATTCCAATTAGTACCTTGTACTTTGGGCCTAGTGCCACTTTGGTCCCTGAACTTTAAAATGCGACAATTTTGTACCCGAATTTCCAAAACGTGCCAATCCAGTACTTGTCGTTAAGTGGCATTTGAAAAGACACAAATGCCCTTCAAGTGTCATCTAATTTTTTTATCAACCATCCAAACATTGATAAAAAATGAATAGTATGAAATCTTTGCCTCTTCTATTCAAGAAAGTTGGGATCACCAGAATGCCCACTGAGACGTGACCCCAACTTTCTTGAATAGAAAGAGGCAAGGATTTGGGATTGTTCATGTTTTGTCAACATTTGAATGGTTGATAGAAAATTAGATGGCACTCGAAGGGCAATTGTGTCTTTTTAAATGCCACTTAATGATTGGTTAACGGGTTGGTTAATTGTAAGTATTAGATTGGCACATTTTGAAAACTTGGGTACTAAATTGTTACACTTTAAAGTTTGGGGACCAAAGTGGCATTAAGCCCAAAGTACAGATATTGGTCGGAAATTTTCCTTTTTTTTTCAAAATGAAATAACAATTCACATGATATAAATGCATGAGTGCCAAACACCATCTAAAAAACTAGAATAACTATGCCTGAGATAATCAGTGGAATGGAGTCCTTTTGTTTTTTCGATGTCTCTTAGCTTAACTCTACATCTGAAAATCCAACCATGACAAGATTCCTCCCTTCTTAACAATGGAAGAGGGAGAGAAAAATTATTGGGGTGAATCATCAAAGAAGTTGTTGATTAAACATAGTCAAACAGTCTAGGGGTTGTATGTGAAGGTGTTACTTGATAAGCCTCTTAATGTCTCGGGGGTGAAAGCTCTGATCCAAGGAATGTGATGGTGGATTAAGGGTGAGATGTAGATTTTGAGGGCTAATGAAGATATCCTATGGATCTCCTTCTCAAGAGAAAAAGACAATCAAAATCCTTAGAGGGGAGGCATGGGCGATAAAAGAATATCGCTTGCTATTAACAAGGTGCCCAGACTCAGTGATGGTTGAGGACTGGGAACTGAACACCATCGACATGTGGATTCATATACTGAATGTTCCCATGGCTTATCGAACAATGGAGATGGGAGAGATGCTAGCCAGGGAAGTAGGGGAAGTTATTGATAGGAAACCAAATGAAGAAAAAAACTGAGGAAAAAATTAGGAATGGGATAAATGAATTAGAGTCAGAGCCAGAGTGGATGTGAGAAAACCCATAGCTATAGGCTCGAGTGGAGTTCTTGTGGATGGAAGGGAAGGCTAATTCCCTTTTTAGTATGAAAATCTACCAAGATTTTGTAATAACTATGGTTTCTTGGGTCACACTAAATAGTCATGCAAGGAAGGGATTCATAAGAACGATGAAGATGTTGAAAAGCTAGTAACCAAATTCCAAAACCATACGATGGTAAATCACGAAGGAGTAGTAGATTATGGACCCTGGATGTGAGCTGAAATTGGTGATATAGAGGATAGATTTATTAATGTGAAAAAAACGTGAAAGAGACCATGATAGGAGGTCAAGTGAAGCAACCAGAAGCGGAACCCAAGAAAGAACCCAGTGAAGCAATTGTGCTGGTGGATGGTGCTATAGTGTTGAAAACTCGGAATGAGGTGTTCCAAGATGATGCAACAAGGTATCCAGTAAGATGAAAATCATTCCTGGAGGATGCAAATAGAGAAGATCCCAACAGAGGTCATGGAAGCTCTCCTAGAAACATCAAAGTAATCTTGTCACCGGTAACTTTTTTCAATAGCGGGCGGCATCGGTGGTAGATGAATAGAGGTTGCAAGGGAGCATTTATGGAGAGCAGCAAAATTTCACATTTCCAATATGCAATGTTAGAGGAGGATGATTCGATCTTCCTTTTTTCACCATAAAAGGAGTAGCTCAATACTTGTTATTGAAGCCTTGCTTGAAGAGAAAGTGAAGTTGAAAGGCCTATGAACTTTGAAGAAAGAGCTAAGCATACCTCGGACCAACTTTCTGACGAAGGGATAGAATCCTTAGTTGGAAAAGACAAAAGAAAGTGACTCAAAAGTGAAGCTAGCTCTTATATCCCATGACCCGAGTCCAGAAGAAATAAACAACCAACCCAAAGATCCGAATCCCACCCAACTCAATTTTACCCAAGATCCTAATCTAGGTAAATGGGTGGGTATCGGTGGAAAAAAAGAGGACGAGATCTGGATACCAAGACTCAACCGAAACGATTCAAGAAAAGGGAGGTGGCTTGAGTCAGTGAAGAAGGCCTGAAGATTGAACAAGAAGTCATGAAGCTCTTTAATTCTGATCTGGGGTTAGGCAAAATCAAGGTAATCCTCACCAAAATTTTCCCCATCGTGGCAAAGGTACCTAGAAGTAATCAATTTTCTTGTGAAATTTTTGAATCTTTACTTCTTAATGGCATAAAAGATTTTTCAGCTTCCTCTGATCAAAATATTGGTGATATTTTCTTCCAATTTCTTGCTTTGAATTGAATTTCCTTTTAGACAAAAAGAACAAGTGAAAGATTAAAAAGCGTTGATTGGAGCAAACCCTTAGCAGTTTTGGGAAGACAAAGGACAAAAAGAAGAAAGCGTGGGTTTTTTCATTGGTGTCCTGTCAGCCCTAGTGTTGCTCTTGATTCTAGTCAAATAAACTCCCAAAAGACAATGCATGATGTTCTGAATCGCTACAGACCCTTAAAAAAAAGAAAAAAATAAGCTCTAGTGCTAGGAATCAAGTTTTTCACAGGTATTTAATTATGTGAACCCAATGTCGAAAGACAAGGATGTTAAAGCATCTAAGGAAGTCAAACTTTTACTGGCAAAAGCAATTGGCGACAACCCTTTTCCTTTGGTTGGTGTCCTATAGGTTCTTTTTCTCAATTTGTGTGAGGTTGAAAATCTGCAAAGCTTCTCAAAACAAGGCTTGTGGGAGTTGTCCCAGAACAACTCCCACTATATCAATGAAAATTATGTATTGGAAATGCCATGGGTTGGGATCCCCCCTAACGATTCGTGCAGCGAAAGAGACCCAAAGAAAAAATGGATCGGAAATTATCTTCTTTAGTTAAACATAAACCAACTTGATAAATTGTAGGAAACAATTTTAAAATCTGAGAAGATGGAACTGCTGGGGAGTTCATTCAGTTGGTCTAGCTGGGGGTTGGCTTTGTTTTGAGATGATTTGTAAATTTATAAGTAATATGTGCAAACAAAAATGTAATTCATACAAAAATATAGGATCAGGAGTTCGATAGAAGTTGGTGGTGCACCTTCATATATGGGGAACTTGAAAAAAGCAAAAGGAATTTTGTGAGAAGCTATCTAGTATAGCAACGAGAACAATTGGTCCTTGGTGTTGCATTGGGGATTTTAATATGATTTTTAACTTGGATGATAAAATAGGAGGGAAAACTCCAACAATGTCCCTCGTTAGGAAAAATAGAGGAATCATGAGGAATAAGGGGCTTGAAGAAATTCTAAGTAATGGACCAAAGTTTACTTGGTCAAATAAAAGGGAGAATTTAGATCTCATCTTGGTTAAATTGGATAGAAGCCTATGCAACCTAGACTAGAAGGAATGGTTCTTGGATGCTAAGGTTTTTTGTTTCAGCTTCTTATGGAACAGACCAATCTCCCTATTTATTTAAATACAAACCCTATAGAACTAAAATGTAGAAGAACCTTTTGCTTCGAGGAAATGTGAGTCACACACAAGAAATGTGAGGAGATTATAGGAGATGGGTGGAGAAATCAACAAGGCAGAGAGGGGAACATGTTTGTGTCAAAAAAATGCAAAGGCCTTAGAAAAGTGTTGAAGAAATGGAATAAAGAGGAGTTTGGGAAAGTGCAAGAAAGAATTTATACAATAAAATAAGAATTGGAAGCTGAATTATCTAAGAATGGATCTGACTACAATCATCACAAAGTCTCTGGCTTAGAAAAATAGTTGGATCTTTGGCTCAAGAGAGAAGAAATATTATGGGCCCATAAATCTAGAGTGAACTGGATTAATTATGGTGATAAAAACACAACATTTTTTCATAATTCAACTATAAGAAGAAGAGCAAAGAATAGAATTATGAAAATCAAAAGTGATGATGGAGAATGGATAGAGAGTGAGAACCATATTAAGAATGTTTTAGTTTCCTATTTCTAGGGGATTTACACCTCATCTAATCCAAATAATATTGATGAAGTTCTAGAAGGTATTAGTTGTATGGTCAACAATGAAGATAATTGATGCGTATTTGCTACACTAGCAAGTGCACTAGCCACTCAAGTAATAGAGTGATGAACAGAGTATCGTTTCCCACGAGGACTTATGCAGCAACTACTAGTAATATATTAGCCTTCGATTATCTGATAATCCAAATTGTATATCTAACCTAAAACTGAATTCCAAACTAGCAAACTATCTCTAACACATTGGATCAAACACCTTGCATGCAAGTTGAGAAGACAAGCTAGGTATGCACATAATTGGTTCAATAATTAGTTCTCTAGGTCACTCAAGTAGATTAAGATTTAGCCTTGGTTTGGTGAAACCCCAAGGCAATGAACAACCTCTCTCAAGCACATGTTCACTCTATGCATGAGTGATGATTCTTATATCTCTATCAAGAATCTAATCCCCATGCATGCATTAAGATCTAGACATTCTAGGGCATCATTTCAGATGGAATGAACACCAATCGAATTGTTCAAGTTATCCCTAACCTTGCACTTAATTCGGTTCTTGATTAGCAGATCCAAATTTCTAGAGTCTTTCTCAAGCACTCTAGAACTTCCAAGAATCAAGAACAGTTCAACCAAACAGAATTAAGGTTGCCTAAATTCTTTATCAAGCAATTCAGACATTACAAAAATCAAGATCAATTTGGCTAATAGTTCTAACAATCAAATTTCTAATTAAGAAACATCAAGATTGCATCTAATCCATTCGAATGAACCTAGAAAGCTAATTATATATCTAAAATTACAGAAATCATGCTTCAATTACAACAAGAAAGAAAAATTAATGGAGAAATTACACATTATCCCTATCTGAATTTGATTACCAAATGTTTAGAAATCAAGGAAGAAGGACACCTAGATTGATCTCCTCCAATGGCTTCTTCTCCCAAATTCGAATTCAGCTTCTCTTCCTCTCTTGAAGCTTCTTGAATCTTCTCGTTTCTTCTCTCTTGTTCGCCTCTCTATCTCTTCTCCCTCCAAGAATTCAAACCCAAGGAGTTTTTAAATCTCAAGGAGTTGAACCCCTTTTCCCTCCAAGATTTCTCCTTATATAGTTTTCCCCTCAGCCCTCTCTTGAATCTTCTAGAAGTTGCCGCCCTTAGCCTCTCTTGAATTTTCTTTGGGCTGCTCTTGAGATGCAAATGGGTCTCCTCCTTGTTGGTCCAAATAGGCTCCCATGGAGGCTGCGGCTAGGCTCTCTGTTTGGGCTCTTCCAAAGAGTGCAGCATGGGCTTCATGGGCCGAATGGCCCTCCTTTGATCTCTCAGCTAGGTTTTTGTTTCAACTTGGTTGAATTACCTCCAATTCGGCTCATTTTTCTTGGTTTTGTGCTTTCTTTTCTCTAAGCTGGTCTCCTTGGATAAATTCCTGAAATTAAATTGAATTAGGGTAAAACTTTACACAAATCAGCACAAAAACCATGCATAAACACCAGAATTTTATGTGTAATTTGCACACACATCAATAATGAAGTCCTTTAAAGGGATGTCTCTGAGGAAGAAATTAAGGATGCTTTATTTCAAATGGCTCCTAGGAAAGCTCTCAGACCTGATAGATTCCCAAATCTCATTTTTTCAAAGGATTTGGGAGATTGTAAAAGAAGATGTGGCGAGGGAAGTAAGTACTTTCTTCAGAGAGGGCTCCCTCAACAGGGACAAAAATTCCACTTATATAGCTCTAACCCCAAAGGTTAAGAATCCAGAAACCCCTGCTCATTTCAGACTGATTAGTCTGTGTAATATTGTTTATAAATTAATAGCAAAAATTCTGGCCAACAGATTGAAGCCTCTTCTTGATCGGTTAATCTCCAAGAATCAAAGTGTTTTTATTCTAGGAAGATCTATCTTAGATAATATTCTTATTGCACATGAAATAATGCACTTCATGTTAGATAGCTTTGTATGCCCTTAGCTTCAATCAGAATGATGTACTTTATGAGTTTATTGTAAATGAATAAAAGTGCATATTTGATTCATGTTCCCTTGGTATGTTTCTGTGTAATACCCTTAAACTAGACACTTAATGAGACTCACGTTAGTTTAGAATGTTCACAGCCAGTGGGTCGGTCTGGGGAGACCTATCCTGACAAGGCTGACACTGTGGTGCCACCAAGTCGGTTGGGGTGGCCTGTCTCAGCTGCCGGGGTGAGACCCTAGGCACATACAGTATAGGATTAATTGAATCTATGAACTGGACCAGATTTCTAGTATTGCCCTGGACCTTGGAGATTGATGGGAAAAACTGGAAAGTTAATGATCGGGGATGCACTCACTGATGGAAACCAAGACTGCTGGCAGCTGATTTCAATCGTTGAGATTTATTTTTGCAAAATATATTTTATATAAGATATAAAAGTATATATATTATGGTTTCAAAATGATTTGCAAATTGTTTTAATTCCCGGGATCCATATAAGCAAAGAGTGCAGCACTGTTCCTTATAGCCGAGGGAGAGGTCCTCTCTTGTCAGACAGTGTATGATCATTATGGGCTGAGAGGTTAAGTGTAAGACTATTGAGGATAATGCCTGATGGGCTAATCTTGCATCTGCCCACAGTCCCTGGGTGTTACAAGGTGGCTTGGCCTAGGGACCACTTAGGGTAAGTGTTGGGCCCATAGAGCCCATGAGATGGATTTCAGGGGGTGCACTATCCATAACAGTGTATTCGGCCAGGCCTTGTAACAAAGGCTGGGCCAAACCCATGTGGCTGATTGTAGATCAATGTTAGGGTCCCACGTCATACAAGGAAATCCAACTGGGCAGCAGTTTGGAAGGCCAAGTGAATACATAACCTTAAATGGGCCTTAAGCCCATTTCGAACTGGGCTGATTTGATTAGTCAGTTAAAGGGGCAAATTCTGAGATGAATCAGCTGATAGGATTGGACCCAGACCCTATCCACTTAGAGAGTCCAAGATCTAAATAAGATTTAGATCGGGAAGCCTTCTAATTAGATTAGGAGATGGTTAATCTAATCTGTAGATAAGATAAGGGTTATCCCTTATCACTTAAAGGGACTTCTTATCAAAATATGATTTAGATTAACAACTCCTAATGGGATTAGGAGCTAATCCTTTTGAGATTATAAAAGGAGGAGGGGGCGGCAGCCTTGAGACATGCAACACACAACTTCTGTCTTCAGAGTTGAAATCACAAGAAGAGAGAATTCTGCACCCTGCAAATACTCTCTTGCCCCATCCTTCCTACAGCCACCGCCTCCAGTAGTTCGATGTCATCTTCCCTGCAGGAGTGATCAAGATTCAATCTTGATACCAATCTTTTGGAGCTGTATTCACAAGCCATCCAGTTGATTCTTGTGAAGGGTCAAGTTCTTTTGGAAGAACACTGCTGATTCTGCTCCTCCCTGCACTGCGCCATCTTCAGTGGGAGCAGATTTTGGATCATTCCTTGGGCGCGAACACCTCCATTGGGAGATATTGTTTCTCTGTATCAGGTACATCCTCTACTACTCCTTTTGGTTCAGATCCAGTTCAGTTTATAGTTCAAGAATGATCCTTGAAAATATGATTTTCTAAATGCGGAATTTGATTCCCAGTTGAAGGGAGAGAAAAAAATTTTGAAATTCGCCCCCTTATTCCGCAATCTTTGGGCGTCCATATGATGGATATCCTATCTCTTCCCTTCATGTGCCACACAAAAGCCAAGCCAAGCTTTATGGAAGTCAAGCTAAATATCAGTAAAGCCTATGACAGGTTGGAATGGGTTTTCCTAAAAAACTATGGAGAATATGGGTTTTGGTTGAAAATGGATTGATTAGGTCATGTCTTGTGTGTTTTCTGTCACATATCAAATTCTAGTCAATGGCTCCCCAACTAGGAGGATCTATCCCAAGAGGGGATTATGGTAGGGAGGTCCTCTCTCCTCCTACCTTTTCCTCCTTTGTTTTGATGTTTTCCCTACTATTCTAAATCATAAAGTTGAACATAATGAGTTTTTTGGTATTAAAATTTGCAAACAAGCACCGATAATATCTCACCTAATTTTTGCAGATGACAACTTTATTTTCACTAAAGCTGACTTTAGAGAGGCCGGTGCACTTTGGGAAGCCATCTCTCTCTATGAAAGAACATCAGGTCAACAGGAGAATTATGGCAAATCTGAAGTCTTTTTTAGCCATAACCTACACCCTAAACTAAAAAAATTGGTATCTTCTTGTCTGCACATTAAAAGAGTAGAGAGACCTTCTTTCTATCTAGGTACTCATCCCTTAATTGGAAGAAAGAAAAGTTAGACTTTCAAATACCTAGCTGAAAGGGTGGAGAGCAAAGCGAATGGATGTAGAAGAGCTCTACTATCTCAGACTGGAAAAGAATATTGATCAAATTAGTCCTCACTACTTTGTCGGCTTACTGCATGTCATGCTTCCTTCTCCCTAAGAAAACTTGTGAGTCAATTACAAAATCTCAGAAAAGTTTCTGGTGGGGAGGCAGTGAGGAAAAGAAAAAATTAAGATGGATCTAATGGAATCAGATTTGCAAAAATAAATTAAATGGGGGGTTGGGCTTTAGAGATCAACATTCTTCCAATTAAGCTTTGTTAGCTAAGCTAGCTGATCAAATACATCTAGCCTTTGGGCTAGGACTCTTAAATCTAAGTATTACCCAAACACCCATTTTTTACATGTTGAATTAAAAGGTAACCCATCTTGGGGTTGGAGAAGTGTGCTAGAAGGGAGAAAGGTTCTGAAAGAAGGTATTCTTTGGAGGGTTAGTAATGGTGCTAAGTGTGGGATGATCCACGGGTTCAGACCATTGAGGGTTTCATACCAATGGGAGCTGATCTAATTGATCATGAGCATAGCTGTTAGAACAATAGAAAGATTAACTCCATTTTCCCCCTTTTATAGCTCGAAAATCCTTGAGATTGACCTCCCTCTAAATCAATGGGATGACAAAATCATTTGGACAGGAAGAAAAAATGGAAAATTTATTGTTTGGTCAACTTACTTCTTTGCCAAACAACTCACGAAGATACAAAAAAATAACTATTAAAGTGCTAAAGAGGAGAAAGGAAACTGGAAACTAATTTGGAATCTCCGATTAGAACCCAAGATTAAGCATTTCATTTGGAGATGCTATAAAGGAGGGGTAGCCATAAAGAAGTCCTTATTTAGAAGTGGTATTATAAGCTCAGTGAATTGCGATAGATGTAATGGTGCCCCTGAATCTCTACTTCATGCACTCCTCTTATGTAGTAAACCTAGATGCATTTGGTTGGGCTCGGGTTTGGGCATTAACCCTGAAAATCCAAACACCTTTCGATCCTTTGAGGACTGGTTTTCAAACATCACTCTGGTGCTAGGCAGGAAAATTTTGGACCTGATAGCAAATATTTGTATAGTTCTTTGGGAAATTTGGAAGGATAGGAATCCTTTATGTTCTGAAAATTCTGATCAAAGTCCTTTTATTGTTTTGTATCATATATGTAGGTCAATAGTGGAGAGATCTCTTCTCTTGCAATAGAGATTGGTAGACTCTTCAAAGGATGAGAATGTCAGCTCTCAAATTGTTCGGAGGCCTCCTGAGGGTGGTTTTTGGAAGATTAATGTTGATGCAGGTTTTGGGTTGTAGAACAAAGCGACTTTTGGCTTCATTTTGAGAAATTTTAAAGGTTTTGTGTGGGGAGCTAGCTTTGGTCAATCCTCATCTCACTCTCCACTAATTGTAGAAGCAAAAACCTTATTAGAAGCAATGCTTTTTGTAGTAGATTACAATATGAACAATGTTTTTTTTTTTTTTTTTTTGAATCTGACCTTGTTGTGCTAATTAAACGCTTGATTGAAGAACTAGTTTGATGATCACCTCGAAATTATGTTTTTTTTTTTTTTTTGCAAAGAGATCAAGGCTATGGCAACAGGGAGATCCTTTAAGTTCAATTTCTGTTCAAGAGAAGCAAATAGGGTGAAATCCCAATGGACACTATTGAAGCCTTTGTTAAAGACATTATCAGATGTAGTTAGTTGCTTAGTTTTTTTTTTTCTTGTTTCTATGTTTCTGTTGCGTTTTTGTTGTTATGCCTTTGGTCTTCTTAATGGAATTACTTTGGGAAAATTCCACTTTAGTATTTTGAACTTTGGGGGTAGTGTCAAGTTAGTATCCGAACTTTTTAACATGTCACTATAGTACCTAAACTTTCAAAAAGTATCAAGTTGGTCCCTGTCATTAATCGACCGTTAATTATCTATTGAAAATGTCAAAACTACCCTTCAAAAGAAGACATTGTTCATTGTATTCTACCTTGAGACTGAACCGGTTGAGGTGTTTGAGATTCTAGACTAATGAAGTCATTGTCTTCTACCTTAGATCTGAAACACATTTTTGTCTAGTTATTATTTTTGCTTTTAGTTATTGTTTCCCTCTATCATATTTCATGTTTTTTTCTCTCTTTTTCTTTGAAGATAACCCATTTAGTGTCAAGGTAGAAAACAATGAAAAGTGTCTTCTTTGAAGGGTAGTTTTGACATTTTTAGTAGATAACTAACAATTGGTTAATGCAGGGATCAACTTGACACTTTTTAAAAGTTTAGATACTGCAGTAACACATTTGAAAATTCCAATACTAAAGTTGAGGTTTTCCAATTACTTCTCTAGCAAAAAAAAAAGGGGGGGGGTGAATTTTCTCAAAAAAAAAAATGGAGAATATTTATAGAAAGAGCGTGCATTGGCTCAAACCGTAATCCATCCATTGTTCCTTCTCCGTTGGTGGTAGACAAAATCAACGTCAATCTCCATGGCCTCGATTCACCATGAAAATAGCAGCTGCAGGAAAGAAAACCTAACACACAGCAATACCAACAAGTTTACTTTTTTTGTGCAATCCGCCGCCTCCAATTTATTTTCTCTATTTACCCTTAACAATAAAAACAAGAGCTACAGTGCTACGACGATGACGACGACAACAGCTTCAGCTTCACGCTGTGACGACTCATCACGTCCATTCTCGATTTCCTCTGCCATATGCGTGCCATTCCTGTTTGCAAATTCTCTACCGCCACCATTACCTTCTCCTTCTATCGCAGCTGTCTGCTCCTCCTCACCGCATTCGAACGAGAGCAATTCCTTCTCTTCGGCTTCGGCAATGAAGGGCATGTCTTCTGGTGCTTCGGGGTTCCCTTCCACTGTCAGGATTGCCGGTCTCAGTTCAACTCCAAAGCGCGGTGGTCCTGCCTTTGTAGGCCAGGTCTTCAGCATGTGTGACCTTTCTGGCACCGGTCTCATGGCAGTCTCTACTCGAATTGAAATTCCTTTCCTTTCCCAAAGGTCGGCCTGCTTTTATCAATCCACCGATATCCTGTATCGTAATTTGCTTTGCCTTGCACCTCAATTTTTACCGTATAACAAGTAATTGATTAATGCTTTTCTATTGCTGATTTATTAGTTCGTAGTTTCTTCATTCCATGTTGTATCTTCAGAAGGAGGAGATGAATGAAAGAAGATGAGAGGAAACCCAAAAAAGAAGGGGGAAATATAGATTAAAAATATTAACAAATAATATAGATTATTTTAATCTTATCATCTACTGTCTTTGCTACATATCCTACAATAGTCCTTGTCCTTGTTGCAGAGCAATGCTCTTTCCTCCCTTATCATTGACAACTTCTGCCCCCTTTCATCTTCGGTTTTAAATTTTAATTGACTCTCACTTTTGTTTCTTGTCTAAATTTCTGTTTGTCTGCTAATTGTTTGTTCTGTCAATATTCATCCTCATTTTATCCAAGCATGAGAACATGGGTTCGAGTCTGAGAATGGGTACTGCGTGAAAAAAAAAGATGCCAGAGGTTAGGTCCATATCCAGTCCACCCCTCCCATTATTCTAAGGCCCCAGATTGCTAGGAAACATTTTGTAATGGGCTTTTAATTTATCCAACATAGTGACTTTTTCCATTAAATTAAAGTCTTTGAGTAAGCCAGCAGCTATAGAGCTTAAGTGCTTCCCCTCAGCCTCCCTACATTAAATCAGAAAACCTATGAATAACATTTTGAGTAGAACAACTTGGGAGGAAAATTAACACACTGTTCTAGTGTAGCTCGTTGCATTCAGCCTTTCTGTTTTGGATTTTGAATTCCTTAGATACTGCTCGAAGTAGAAACTTATAAAATGATAT
This sequence comes from Nelumbo lutea, assembly GCF_056320005.1. Classification (NCBI taxonomy): domain Eukaryota; kingdom Viridiplantae; phylum Streptophyta; class Magnoliopsida; order Proteales; family Nelumbonaceae; genus Nelumbo; species Nelumbo lutea. The sequence continues at coordinate 52,288,193 of NC_142689.1, read as the reverse complement.
TGAGTAAAACAACTTACAGTCAACTATTGCAGTTTACCTATATCGGAAAAGAATTTAAGAAAAGGAGAGTACTGGATTTAACCTATTTTGGAAAAGAATAAATATTATACCTTTTTTCAAGGAAGTATTAGATGGCATCAGACAACCCAAAATCAACAAATAACCATGGCATAAAAGCTTTAAAAAGACTTCCTTCCTCTAAGATAACTTCTGTAGTTCTGTCATTACCAGATTAGATTTATTAACTAATGGCCCAGATTTGAAGTCTTCAAATGCCAAGGAAGGTTGAAGGTAATTAAATTCCTAATTACTTAATTCAAACTTGCTAGCCACTTCTAAAAATAGTAGAATTTCTTATTCCTTTGACTAAACTTTAAACTAAAAGACTCTAAACAATACATGTGTGACATAGAAATAGTCCTCTCATTTGAACCGTTTGTTCACATGAAAATCATTTGTATAGCTTGTTCTAATGGAAGAAAAAAGATATTTATCATGCAGCTGTGCAGAAAGGTCATCATTTGTATAGCATGTTCTAATGGAAGAAAAAGATATTTCTCATGCAGCTGTCAGAAAGGCCATGAGACTGTCAAGTGTCAAGTACCTTTTATTTCTTGTAAGTGTGCCTTAGATGTCTTGAATTACTTCATGCCTCTTTTTGACATGCATCAGATTCTGACTAGAGATGACATTAGAGGAATCTCAGTTGATAAGGTTGTCAAATTGATGGTAGGCACTTGCTTTTAAGATCTGGAGAGAGACCATTTTATACAGTTCCATTCTTCCTAATGGCTGTTAAGCCTAATTTCAATGGTTACTCACTGTGGAACCCATGAACCTCTCTAGTTGGTGGAAATTTTGGGTACAGGGAGATAACCTTATCAAGGCGTATTATGGCTCAATCATCATTGAGACTCAATTCATTTAGAAATCCCTTTCCTTCTCTATGGCACCGTACTTTTTTTCTTTATTGATCAATATGGGTCATACTTATTTTCTTCTTAGGCATTGAGAAAGTGGAGGTTCAGGGTTATTCTTAGGTTGTAATTGGGTGGATTATTGATGATTCTGCTGTTCTTAGTCTTATATTGTCCCATTAGAGAGGCCACAGCCTTGATGCCCAGATAGAACAGCTCATTCAATTTGATCTCAGGGTTGGTCAATTTACTAGCTAATAGTTTGAGTAGGAGTGAAGTTGGACTGTGGGAGAGTTAAGTTGTACTGGGATTATTCTGTATTAGCTTTTTGTTCCTTACAGTGGGTTGTGTTATTTTGTTTCTTTTTTTCCCTTTCTTCTTTGGGTAGGGGTCCTCATATATAGGGTCTCCTTTTCTGTTGCCTGCTTGTTTTGGCTGTTACTAAGCTTTCCTAATAAAATTTTTGTTGGTCCACAATCTTGAAAGACTTTGAAGGTTGAAATACAATCATCTCAGTTGCCAATAGGAGGATATTCTTTAACTCTTCTATTGATGTGTAGAAAATTACACATGTAAATGGTTACTCATGGTCTCTCCTCGTTAATCATGTCAAGAGTTATAATTTCTTTGGATATTCCCTCTTTCTGTGATGTATTTTATATAAAAAGGGAACTTTTCCAGTACAGATATAATACAAGGCCGTTACCCAATGTTGGTCCCAGTTATCTGGTATTGGGATGGGTGAACTAGATATGGGCCTATACAAAGATATTTCAATATTATAATTGGAAGGACCCAATAGAAAGTAAGCTAAAGATGGTAGAACCTTAATATGACACTTGTTGGACCTATATTGCCATTTGCAGTTGCATGGTAACCCAGGACCGTTTGTTCACATGAAAATCAGTTGCGTATTAGCATGGCAGGAATTCAGGGGTGTGTCTATGGCTGATCTCATAAGAGGATGGAACATCATTGCTGGTTTCTCAAATTTCTTGTCACCAAGGATTGTTATCTGGACTCCCCCAATTGCAGGTGGATAATATTGATGGTTGTAGCTTGGGTAACCCAGGAGAGTGTGGAATTGGTAAGAGATGGTATCATGGTTGTGAAAAATTAATTTGCAGTTTGTAGATGATGTCTTGTTTTTTTTTTTTTTTTTTTTTTTGTGATAGTGACTATAGAGGTGGGGTGGAAAATCTGAAGTTGGTGGTGGAGCTATTGAGAGATTGTCCAAGTTGGTCTAAGAGTTTAACAGATGGAATCAACATAGAAGAATATGACTTTAGGGCTATGGCAAAGTCTTTAGGTTGTGAGAGGAGAGAAAAACCACATATCCTAGGGTAGTTCCTAGGTTCCATAACCATCTTTCGTTAATAACTACCCATAACTCTTATTAAGTCCACCCTCACCAACCTCCTAGTGTACTACATGTCAGTATTTAGGATGCAGGATGCCCCAAGAGGTGGTGAGGAAATTGAAAAAAAAAATAATGAGAGATTTTCTTTGGGAGCTGAGGGAAAGAAAGAAAGATCATCTAGTAAGATGGGAGAAGGTGGTGAAATTAAAGGTAAGATCGGAGGTGGTGGTAAGATGGTTCAAGGATGACAAGACTGGAATGTGGAACTATAGCAATGAAAGGAAAAAATTCAAATGGCTAAGGACATTGAGATAGTAGAGCCTGTGAAAGACTTAGAAGGAGTACAAGAAAAAGAAATTGTCAGAGATGGCGAAGGAGGGATGGGTACTTCTGGACTTAGGGGGGGAAAATTGCAAGATACTAAAGGAGTTACTGTTCACAGAAAAGAGGCAGATATGGTTGGGGAAAAAGAGGATTTAGAAGGAAATCAAATCCAGAATAGACCTGAAAGTGTGGAGGTGGAGAGGGAACTAGCTAAGGGGAAGGAAGTAATAGAAGGGGTTGGGAAGATTATAAAAAGTGGAGAAACACAGACTACAAGGGATCCGGTGATGGAACTGGCTGACAAGATGGGATTGAAGGTGGAAAAGCTAAGGAAGTGAGACCTCAAAATAAAGAAAATAAAGCAAAGGGAGGTAAGAGGAGAAGAAAGCTAAATGAAGTTGAAAGACTCATTAATGATGTGGAAGGAGATAAGGAGTTCAGCGCTAGAGGAATAAGGAAAGGAGGCCTTTAGGATAGGTGAGGGTTGGTTGCAGTCTTGTAGTGATCATGGAGATTATTAGTTGGAATATAAGGGGGTTAGGGAGTGCCACTAAAAGAAGAGCAATTAAAGAGGTGTTAAGGAAAGAGAGTTCGGATTTTGTCTTGATCCAAGAATCCAAAATTCAGGAAGTAGATAGGAAATGGATTAGAAGTCTTTGGGCAGAGAGGAATATCAGTTGGAGTTCTGGTCCATCTTGGGGTGCTTCAGGGTGCATAATTACAATTTGGAAAGAAGAGCTAGTTCAATGCTTGGAAGAGCTGGTGGGCAACTTTTCAGTGTCTATTAAATTAAGGAACCTACGGGATGGTTTTGAATGGGTCCTCATGAGTGTCTATGGGCCAAACTCCTATAGAGAAAGGAACAAGATGTGGGAGGAGTTAGGGGACTTTGGGAAGGGCCTTGGTGTTTAGGAGGAGACTTCAGTGTTGTCAGATATGTGGATGAATCAAATGGAGGTAGACAACGGATTACTTCAAGCATGAGAAAAATCAATACCTTTATTGAAGCCTTTGAGTTGAAAGATATTCCATTGGGGCAATCTTGCTATACCTGGTCAAACCTTCAAGCCAATCCCATTTGTTCTAAGCTTGATAGATTTCTAGTGTCTCTTGATTGGGAAGAGCATTGGTTAGGTTTGCTATGCAATGCAATTCTGCTGTTGACCATCTAAGAAAGGGGTGCAAATTGGGTACCTGACTTGAAGAATTTACACATGAAATTTTAACAATTTCCCAACTTGAGACCTCCAAGTTGCACCCCTAATGATTAAAAGAGCTCAATATGAATTCATGTCAAACTGGTCTAACAGCTGCAATACTGTAAGGAAGACCTTATGACATCTAAATGTGCCTGTTTAGGCTAGATATGGGTTTGGACCTTGTGGCAGGAATTTGTGGGTACTGTTGCTTTGTTCATTAAAATGCACAGTTGATTTGAAGCTGAAACTATCCTTTACAATGCAATTTCTGGAGACTAAGAATGACCCTGTGACAATCAATGGCCCCTCCTTGAGGGGCTAGAATGAAGATTGGACACTGGCAGCAAACTTTAGGCACTGCTGCTTGGTTTTGCATTAGAAATCCTACTTGATCTGAAACTGGAATTGTCCTTTCTTGATTTTTGGGGACGTGCTACCCCCCGTTCTGTGTAGCCCCTTCTGGTTCTATCAAAAAAAAAAAAAGGAACTGTCCTTTCTCTGTCAGAAAGTTATTTATAAGAGTCACAAGTACAACAACCCTTTGATTCATTGTCAGGCTTTCCATGTACATCTTTTGATCTAGAATCAAGTCTAGGCTTTGGAACAAATGAATTAGACATTTCCATGGAACCTCGTCTTAAGCAATTAAGATTCATAGTATGCTGATTTTAAACTCAAACTAATTGGGTAAAGGTCATACTGGTTTGCTAGGATTCTTGTTCAATTACAGCAATCTAGAAACAGATGGATTAGATTTTTGTTCAATTTCTCTCTCTGTTTCTCTTCACCTCCTTCTCTTCTATCTGTAGAACACCAGAATGGATGAAGAAAATCTTTGCCATGTTTACCAAGAGTGGGAAGAATGGTCCTGTATTTCGCTTTTTCCTCGATTTAGGTGATGCAGGTTGGTTTCTCTTCCTCTAATACCTAGACATTTATGACCTTTTCCATAAAATCGATATAATCGACTTTTTTTACTGATATAACATAAGTACACAACTACTTTGGTCTCACAACTTTCACCGTCTCCATTATACTAAGACATTGATCCTTGTCCTATTTTTGGTGCATTACATTTATGTGATTGTTTTCATTGACCCATTCTGTATTCTAATATGTTATTTTACCTTAGTTGCATATGTTAAACGGCTGAACATTCCAACTGGTGTGGTTGGTGCTTGTCGTCTTGATTTAGCATATGAACATTTCAAGGTATGGCTCTGCTGGAGTTATTCTTACCTGTTTGCTGGAATTTATCTATTCATCTGGTTTTGATGAATTAACCTTGAACTTGATGTTTGAATAGATAATTCATTTATGGGTAAATTACAGATTACTATCCACTACTTTGGGAGTAGTGGAAATTACCCCCCTGAACTTTCAGATTCTGACAATGACCTCCCTCTCCGTTAAGTTGGGTGACAGAAGTTAATTTACCAAAATATCCACTTGAGAAAATTCTATAAAATGGAAATTGCAATTAATAAACCAAAGAAACTTCTATAAAAACCTGGAATTGCAACAAACACAACATGCAATTAATATCAACTAAACTGGTAACAAATGGAAATTGAAAAAAAAATCAAAACTGAACCCTGACGCTCTATTTTAGAAACTCATTGGAAAAGGGTAATTTTGGGATTTAGAAATGTTTAAACAGTCACAGGAGAATCTTTTTCAAAGTATACAGACAGAATGCTAATGGAGAGGGGTCTTTTTTAAATCTGAGAGTTCCGGGGAGAATTGTCATTATCCCCAAAGTATAGTGTAGTAATCTGTAATTTACCCTTTATTTATTGTAGGTTGTAGCTATGACTTTTAGTTTAAACAGTTTAGCCTATTTAGGACTTGAACATGCAAGGCAACTGAAAGATTCTAGTGATTTCTTTAGTTATTTTGCAGCGGAAAAATAAAAATATTTAGAATCTTGATAAACCAAGATCACGTTCATGGTTGTGTACAAAACCCTAGTTTATAAAATTATTTAAACTGTCAAGAAATTTGCTTTGGTTCTCTCTTGTAGCCTCACAAATATTTGGTCTCCAAGATAGTCCACGCAAAGTAGTAGCAGATCAAAGCTCTAGTTCCCCTAGTAGAAAGGAAGAGGGGGAAAGAATTGGGCAACTTGAGGAATTGTGCTAACGATCCTATCAATTAGGTAGAAAGAAAGTCTCTCATAAAACCCTAGGGCCGCCCCATGCACTCCTTATAGAGGTAGGCTCCTATTGCAATTAGGAGAGATTATCTCATAAGTTTCCCATAATTGCAATTAGGTGCCTCCACTAAGACCCCTCTTAGTGATTACACCCTTTTCTCATACTTTTTCTACATTTTGCCCCTTAATGTGTGTGACCTCTTAGGTTCAATACTATTAGGTAGTGGCAAATGATGCCAAACCCCTTTAGCATCCCAAATGGAACTCCTTCCATTTGAATTGAACTATATCTCTTTTAGTTCTCCCTTGGATGTGAATAATTGATCTGAAGGGATGGGAGATCCATCATATGGATGGCCGAACCCTATAGGAAAGTTGGGCAAAATTTCAAAAATTTCTTTGCCCCCATCCGGGAATCCTATTCCCAATTTAGAAAATTGCATTTTCAAGGTTCGTTCTTGTAACCAAACCGGACCAAATCTGAAACCAAGATTAGGGAGGGATATACCTGATACGGAATTCACGCAAAAAGCTCCTCCCAACATAGGTGTTCACGCTCAAAGAGTGTATCAAATCCTCCATTCACTGAAGATGACACAACATAGGATGAGGCAGGATCAGCAGGTAGTTCTTCACCAAGAACCTCTGATTCTTTATCAAGAATCGAATGGGGTAAGTGAGCACAACTTTAGAATTGTTTCTTCTAGAACAATATCAAGATCCAATCTTGATCATTTCCAAGAAATGGAGATCGAACAGGGTAGGGCGGCAAGAGCAGGGAGAAAAAGAACTGAAGGCAGAAACAGTCAAATTGAGTTGTCTTCTCTGTGTTGTGTGTCTTTTAGGTCTGTCCTGCTCTCTATTTATAGCCTTAAAGAGACAACCTCCTAATCTGATTAGGAGTTTTCTGATCCAAATCTTTATTTGAATCTAGACTCTTTAAGTGATAAGGATTTGGATCTGGACTCTTTAAGTGATAAGGATAATCCCTTATCTTATTTGCAGATAAAGATCAACTATTCCTAATCAAATTAGGAGTTCCTTGATCCAAATCTTTATTTGGATCTAGACTCTTTAAGTGGATAAGAGTTAACCTCTTATCCTTATCTGTTGATCCATACTTAGATTTGCCCCTATTTAATTAATCTAATTAACCCAATTCGAAATGGACTTTAGGTCCATTAAGCTTTCAAGCTCACTTCCTTTTAATGCTGGCTAGCTTGGCTCTCTTTGTATGGTGTGGGACCCTGTCATTGATTTACACATCAGCCACATGGGTTCAACCTATCCTCTGTTACAAGGCCTGGCCGAATTCACTACTGAATACAGTGAACCCCTGAGTCCATCACTATGGGCTCTTAATGGGCCCAACATTTATACTAAATAGTCCTTGGGTCCAACCATCTTATGAAGGCCCAAGGACTGTGGGCAGATGCAAGATTAGCCCATCAGGTATAACCCTTAATGGGCTTACACTTAACCTCTCAACCCTTAATGATCAAACACTGCTTGACAAGAGAGGACCTCTCCCTCGGCTGCAAAGTACAATGCTACACTCTCTACTCACATGGATCCTAGGAATTAAAACCTTTTGCAAACAATTTGAAACCATAATATATATAAGTATATCTCTATATAAATATATTTTGCAAAACCAAATTTCAAACACATTTGAAATCCACTGCCGGTAGTTTAAGTTTCCATCAAAGATAGTGCATTTTCACGATCATTCACTTTGTCCGACAAAGGGGTTGATCCTGTCACTATGAGCACCCACTCAGATGAATTCTCGGACTGTCCCAAGATACCTAGGTTTTGACCCCCTGTAAGGATCTCACTGATTGGCATATCAAAGACAGCCCAATCCAACACCCAGTGCAGTACCATAATCGAGTCTAGGGGCCAGGTGTAACATTTCAGTTTTGCCCATCTGTCTCCAAGGTCCAGGGCAATATTGGAATTTAGTCCGATTCAGGGTTTCAAGAAAACCCACACTGCATGTACCTCAGGTCTCACCCTAGTAGCTGAGACAAGCCACCCCAACCAACTTGGCGGCACATCAGTGTCAGCCTTAGCAGAATAAATCTCCCCAGATCTAACACGAGTTTCATATGTGTCCAGTTTAAGGGTATTACACAGAAACACACCACAATAACATGAATCAAATATGCACTTTATTAATTTACAATAAATGTCATAATGTACATCATGCTGATGGGAGCTAAGGGCATACACTGTCTAACATGATCACTATTCATAGGGGTTCCACAGATCATGAGTGACACCTAGTAGTATGTCATAACCACCCTAATAGTTTGAATTTGACAGATTGAATCTTTCCATCTATAGTCACCATGTAGTCGGGTCCATACAATGCCCTGAAAGAGCAAAGGGCCATGGTACTGGTTCAGCCATATGTCTCATTGACTTGATGATGACTTATATGGTGACACTTGGAATCCTTTCCATAAATCATATTGCCTTGACCAAGGGTTTCTTGAGTCACACCAATCTTATCTGCATAGGACATACTCCCTCATGGAGAGTGATACGTTCCATTTTGTGCATTCACATACTTCCATGCATAAGACACTATAGCTGACATGTGCACAAGGTTCAAAATTTCGATACGATATGCCCTGTATAGTGTATCGGGAACTGTCTGAAACCCCAAATAAGGGGTGTTTTGGACTTTGACTATTTTTAGGGGGTAGGCATGCTAATAAAGTAGTGAAACATCCAATATGCCTGTTCGTGCATATCAATACTTTAAACCATGCAGGTGCTTGCTTAAATTCCTTGGTTGGGGCATAAGTGTTTGCACCATCAAATTGTAGCACCTCATACACAAGATATCCATGATGCCTCAGGTCTAAGAGTCATCTATATGACTATGATGATAGAATCAGTTGTTGACAATAAACTCATGTAACTATTCTACTAATGGGTCAAGTTTAGTGAACTTGTTCTCTAACAAGCACCCACATATTTGTTTTAGTGTCTCCACACAAGTGACTTGAGATTCATCACCCCTTAAGGCAAGCATAAAATGTGTCTGTGTGTTCAGATTATCAAAACCCTCTTGATAATCTTATGACTGAAAACTATTTTAGGATCTTGTACCAAGGACAAGCATATCTCAAATTCATAATACAGTTAAGAATATACCAACTTGATAAACTTGACAAAGATAATATGGACTATTCATGTAATTATAAACAAAAAGACATGGATGAAAGCTGCCCAATTTGTATTGAAGTATGAATAGTACAAGATTTCCCTTTTACACTATCACTAGATTAGTTTTAGGGCATATGACTAACAACAACATCCTTCATATTGATAACATAATGCTCTAACCAATTTAAATAACATGGTTTTATTTCTTTCAGAACTTAAAATTTGTATATTGGTACCTATCTTTCTGCTACTGCCTATTGTTGCATATTAAGTCTTTCTTTTCTTCATAAGTGGCTCCTCATTTCTTTCAGGCATATGCCTCCTTGCACCTTGCTTGTTACTTGATTTTAGAACACTGCATATTTAATTTTGTATTTTCATTGTTCCATCAACATTGTAAACGAAGCAAACTATTTGATATATTTCATGTACTTGCATCATTTTCTTTCTGCACCTTGTTTTATTAGTCTATTATATGGTCCTTTTTCTTGGGTCCAAGTTAAACATTTTTCACACTGTATACACAGGAAAAGCCCCATATGTTCCAATTTGTTCCAAATGAAAGACAGGTAAATACAGAAGTCACCTTTTGGTTTATCTTTTTTTTTTCCTTTATAGGAAACGGTAACTTTCATTAAGAAATTAACAAGATATTACAACTCCAGCATTCCTAAGCTGAAATGCTGAACCCACATTCATAACCATTGTTACAAAGCAACCCAGAAAAGTTCACTCCTGTTTGATCCTTGTTTGTCTAGAGCATCACCCAGGCCATTTGCCTGTGGTTCCAGATTTCATCCAGTTACTAATCATGAATCCCCTTCCACTTCAATCTGGTGTAGTCCCATCTGTTTAGCCAGTCTCAGACCTTGCAGCAGTGCTAACACCTCAACTCTTAACGAATCACCCACTCCTATAGGCCCCGAAAAAGAGTCAGAATTTTGCCTTCACCATCTCTAAAGACTCCTACACCTGAGGGACCTGGTTACCAAGGGAACTTCAATCAAAATCACCCACTCCCGAGGGCCCGGGGTTTATCTTTTTTTTCCTAATCAATAATAGAAGATTTCATTAATGATTAAAAAGGAGGAAAAGATATAAACAAGAGAAGAGGTAAACTTTCTTAACTCTCCTCAATTAAAACTTAAAACATTACAATTGAGCCCAAAACATTTGACTTCTTCCCACCCTTTGTTTTGCTAGAACATCAGCGAAGGCATTAATAGTTCTTTTAACCCAACTAAGTCTCACATCCATATTTTGTGTCAGCCACTTTAATTTCTTCCTCTCTATTGAAAATCTAAAATCCAGTTTCTTCCTTTTGTAGCCAGTCCAATACTAGCTTTGAATCACCTTCTATAATCAGCTTATTTAAGTTCATATCCTTTTCCTTTTGCACTCCCTCTATAACAACCATAATCTCAGCCCTTAAAGAGTCATCTACACCAATTGGACTTGTCAATAATTCTGCCTTCACCGTTTCTAAAAATACCTCCAATACCAGAAGGACCTGGGTTACCTACATTACTCCCATCAATGTTTAGCTTGATGTAATCATTAGCTGGTGGAAATGAAAGAGGGCTTGTAGTGATTTTGTGATGATCTGAACAAGCCACTCCCTTTCAGATTTTCATAAAGTCATCTGTTGAGAAATTATCAAATAGCTCCAAAGACTTCACCCAATGAACCACTCTAATCATGATGGTCTTTATTATTGCCTCTCTGCTTCTTTCCTTATTTGAAAAAATTCTTGAATTCCTTTCTTCTTATATGGTCCAGCTCAATGCAGCCCTTAAGCACTTCCACAAAACTCTTCCCCTTTTCTTTGGCCACCTAAAGAAAGTAGAGGCAAATGAACTTTGCACATTAGGCAGGGGAGTCCACCTACGTCTGAATTTCAAGAAAAGTCCACCTATGCAAGCTTCTCCATCCTTGCATACAACACACCAATGTGGGGATAAGCACCAGTTAGGTCTTTTTTTTTGAAGTAGATCAAAAGTATTTATTCTTTCTAAGAAAACTTTCCAATAGAAACTTTTAATTCTTGGAGAAATAGGTTTACTCCAAACCTCCTTTACAAGAAAAGGATGCCCCAAACTATTAAAGGGTTGAAATTAGGGCTTTGAAGAACGAAGCATAAGAAAAGGCACCAAAGGAGGAGAGGGTCCAAATACGGCTATCAGATTTAGTCCAAAAATGTCCCATCAAAGATGCGAAACAAATCCAAAACACAATTTAATTCCGGATCACTTCTCAAACCCAAATCCCAATCAAAACTATTTCTTGAATTTGAAGGAACAAGGAAAGTATAGACAACCTCATCTTTGTATCTTGAAAGGGCAAACAACGAAGGAAATATGTCTTTCAAAGGAATTTATAAGGTTTCCAGAGCACAGATCATACCTGACAAAAGGCAGGAAAGAAGGCAAAATAGCATGGATGGCCTTCCAAGGGGAAGCTCTAGCAGCCTTAGTCAGTATACCAGCATCCCATCCATTAATAATAAGCCCATGAATGTTTATCCACAAGTAGTTTCCATAGCCACTTCACCAATAATGCCATATTCCTTTTTTTATAAATTACCTATGCCTAGACCACCAAACTCCTTACTTTCTACTAACCACTTCCCATCTACCTCTATGGTCCTTTCTCTCCTCCTTGGCTCCCATAGAAAGTCCCTCATCAGCTTTTCCAATTTTCTTCCCCCACTCTCCAGCATCTTAAAAATAGACATGTAATAAACAGTCATGTTAGATAAAATGGATCTTATTAAAGTAATCCTACCTCTTAGTGACAAATAGCTTTTCTTCCATGAGGCAAGTCTTTTAGCAAATCCTTTTATTATATGATCCCAAAAACTGCTCTTCTTTGGGTTGTCCCCCAGAGGGTAGGCCTAAGTATTTCAATGGCCATTGAGACACCTCATAACCCAAAATGTTTGCATACTCTGAACCTAGTTGTCAAGGTGATGCCTAGGCGAGCACCAAGGTGACTCCTAGGTGATAAGGCATTCTTGGAGGGTTGTCTCGCCTAAACGCCTACATATTTATATGTAAGATACCACACAATATTTCATATTTTTATTTTATGTTATTAATAGTAGTACAATAGATATTATTAGAGTAAATTGTTCATATTGTGGGTTTATAATATTAATATTGTTATTCTTATAGTAGTTTCTTTTTGTTATTTTCTTATTTGTTTGGGTTCAATCGAGACACAAGTTAGTGACACCGTCTTAAACCCATTAACACTTTAAAACCTGAATTGATAAGTAAAAAGTAGCTTGAAGATTTTATCCAATTGACAACAAGAACAATCAATAGGACTTCTTCCTAGGACCAAAACAAGAGCTTAACCCTTACGTTTTGTTGTTTCTTTCCTTTCTTATTTTTCTACTCATAAATATGTTCACTTTCTGTCTATTGCTATGGGGTTTATACTTATTTCATGAGAATTATGGTGATTATTAGTTCAAAATCACTACTTATTACCATAAAACCTAGGGATCTGCCCTAGGATTTATATTTATTTATTTTAAAATACTCATCACCTAGGCGACTAGGCGACAAGGCGCTCCCTTATCGCCTAGCTTTGCCTTGGCACCTTGAAACTATGCTCTGACAATGCCCTCTCTTCCACATTAACACCCAAAATACAACTTTTATCAAAATTCACTTTTAGATTTGAGATCTATTCAAAAAGTTGCACTGTTAACATGAGGTTTCTGACCTACCTTCTAGTCCCTCCCTCACAAAAGTTCATTTGCAAATCGCAAATGTGTAATTGGAATCCCATCACGACTAACTTTCCATCCCCTCACTAAATCTTGTGAATCCGCCCTAGAAATTATTTTCCCAAGGACCTCAGCAATTAAAGTAAAAAGGAGGGGAGAGAGAGGATCCCCTTGCCTAATTCCTTAAAGCTGGAAAGAAATCCACCATTGTTCCATTCACCAGTAGAGAATAACGACAAGTCTTGATGCACCCCAATATCCACTTACAACATCTCTCTCCAAATCGAAAGCTCCTCCTTAGTTCTAACAAGGACCAGCCCACAATATCATAATTTTTTTTCCAAGTCCAATTTGCAAACTAAACCTTTCTTTCCTTCTCTTTTCATCTCCTCCACACTTTCATTGGCAATTAGAATTTGATCAGTAATTATCCTATTCTTTACATAAGCACTTTGATTAGGTGAAATAATGGAAGGCAGAGCTACCTTAATCCTCAAAGAAAGAACCTTAGTTATTATTTTATATAAAATATTCACTAAGCTAATGGGCCTCAACTCTCAAGGATGGTCTGCATCAGATTTCCTAGGCACCAAAGCTATGAAAATTGAGTTCAGGCCTAGAAATTTATTTTGATCAATAACAGAAAAAGTTTCATTAAACATGAAGATAGTTATAGTGAAACACAATGGAAAGAGAAACTCTCTTAGCTCTCTCCAAGGAGAAAAGAAAATACAAGTTACATCACAACCCAAAAAAGAAGATCTCTTCCCACCCCTTGCTTGGCCAAGGCATCAGCAAAGGAATTAGCAGTTAGCACATCTTTTCATTAACGTACTTTCACCAACCCAACTCCTCCTTTAGTTGCCAACTAATTACCAACTTTGAATCCTCTTCAATGACCAATTTTCTGATGTTCAACTCTTTTGCTATTCAAACTTCCTCCATCACTCCTCTCCCAAAGAATTCATTAAACACTTGCTGCAAATAATCTTTCAAAATGTCCCAACAATCTTGGTAAAACGCCATTGTCAATCCATTTAGCCTAGGTGCTTTAAATATGTCCATAGAAAATACGACCTCCCTAATTTCCTCATGCTCAAAAGTCCTCTCCAACCAATCCTTGAGTTCACTTGATAACCTTGGCCAATCAAGACCATCTAGCCACATCTGGGGTCATCTATAGATGGACCTAAAATGTTCTTTAAAAGCCTCAGTTATCTCACTTTGTTGTGTGATTGTTACACCATCCACCACTAATCCTGAGATATGATTTTTCCTTTTTCTACCATTAGACAATGCATGGAAGAATTTAGTGTTTCTATCACCTCCTTAATCCATTTATGCCATGATTTTTTTAGATGAATATCTATGCCTTGATTTTTGTCTCTAGCTAATTTCTTGTTTGTAGAGTATCTCTTCCAACCATTTCCTTAGATCCCATCTTGCTTTCTTGTCTCTTTCCTTAAATATGCCTCTCCCCTCCTTATCCAATTCCTCAATTTAACTAATCAAGTTTGCTTCCTCTCTTCAGTCCTCCCGAATTGTTGAATATTCCATTCCTTAATCTTGGTCGTCGAGAACTGCAACTTCTTATGGAATCTATTTTCTTTCCATTTGACTCTTGGGTTGCTCTCCCCCGACCATTCCTTAATCTTTTTTACAAAGCACTGGTAATATAACCACATGTTCTCAATCCTAAAGGGAGTTGGGCCTCTCCTATCTATCTCCTCTCTATAGATGGAGATTGGCCAATGATCTGAGCTTACCCTAGGTAGAGCTCTAGACATTTTTCCTAGTACTCCTCCCAATCCACCGAGAATAGGAATTTATCCAATTTAGAACAAACCGCGTTGGCTTGGAGGTTAGACCAAGTAAAATTATGTAAGAGGGGCAATTCTTTTAGTGAATTGGTTAAACCTTCTTGTACTTGTCATGATACTTCGTTTCCTATTGTTTGTCTCTTCAGTGAATCTGATCACATTAAAATCTCCACCTATGCACCAAGGTCCCTCCTAAAGTCCTCTAATATCTCCCAACTCCTATATTTCATTTCACTCCCTATATCCATTAGGTCCATATAGGTTTGTTAAAACCCATTCAAATCCACCATCTAGTTGCTGAAATTTTAGGGGAGCTGTAAATTTACCCACAAGCTCTTCAATTCCAGTCAACTTTCATCTCTCCACATCATCACTATACCCCCCAAGGGCCCCTAACATGGGGCCATTGCCCAACTGACTCCCATAGCCCTCCATAAACTTCTATCCCATCTACTATTAAACTCTGCTAGCTTGGTTCCTGAAGAATGATTATGTCAGGATTTTCTTTTCTTAACACCTATTTAATGATTGATCTTTTCCTAGCACTACCCAAACCTTGGATATTCCAACTTATAATCTTCATTTTCAACTTACTTTTTGCTCCTCTTATTACTTCCTGTTCTTGCACTAAATTCCTTGTCTCCTTCAACATCCAACTTGTCTTTCAACTTCACTCAACTTCCTCTTTGTCACCTTTCCTTCATCCTTATTTTTCCTTTAGAAAGTCTTCAAATCAATTGGGTTTTTTATACTATGGCCAAGTTTCCCAACAAAATCTGCCACAACCTCATCTTTGTTATTATTCTCCAATGTTTCCTCTCTCTCTTTATCTCTAGCTTCCCCAATTTCTACTTCCCTCTCTATCAAATTACCTTCCTCATTTTCCTTTAGTTGTTAAAGACACATTTGTGTGCTTTAGGCTCAAACTTATGTGTTTGATGACTGTAAACATGAACATAGAAAGTGCACCCAAACACTCTAAGAGGAAGATAGAAGAGATCCTCGTTTGGGAAAAGTAAGCTAAAGGGAGTTTTAAACCCCATAACTCGGGAAGGCATTAGGTTTATCAAGCATGTAGCTGTAAGGACAACATCTCTCCAAAACTTAACAAGAACATGGGAAGCAAAAAGGAGGCTCCTCACAACATCAACCACATGTCTATTCTTCCTTTCTGCCACTCCATTTTGTTGAGTGTAGGAACAAGAACTCTGATGAATAACTCCAAAGGTATCAAAGTAATGGAAAGGCTCTTCTCAAAATATTCCTTTGCATTATCAGATCGGAATATTTTGATCAGAGTATTAAACTGGGTAAGTATAAGTTCATGAAATTTTTGTACAATATTTGGTACATCATCCTGGGATTTCACAAGGTAAATCCAGGTGTAACAAGAGAAATAATGAATGAAAAGAATGAAATATTTGTTACCCCCCATAGCAGGTAAATGATATGGCCCTCACACATCAGAGTGCACAATATGGAAAGGAGAAACGGATCTTTTATTACTCACTGAAAAAGATTGTCTACAATGTTTTGCTAGTTCACATGACTCACAATGAAGATTGAAGACTCGATAGGAATATTTCCTTAAACATTTTTGGAAACAAATAACTCAAAGCTAAAAAAGACAAATGGCCAAATCTTAAATGACATGTCATGACTCTATCAACTGACTCTGATGAAACAGACTCCAAAGCTATTCCACTAGGTAATCCAGGACTTTGATTAGAGACATCCAACAAATATATCCCATTCGCCTCATGGCCACTACCAATCGCCCTTTGAGATTTCAAGTCCTGAAAAACATAATAAGTAGGAAAGAAGGTTATGCTGCAGTTCATTGATTTTGTTAAAGTACTAACCGATAAAATGTTAGTGTTAAGTTTGGGAACATGAAGGATAGAGGATAATACAAGTGAGTCAGAGGCTCTAATATCCCCCTTGTTAGAGATGGGAGCAAGAGACCCATCGGCAAGAGAAATCTTCTCTTTACCAGAGAGGAGCTGGTATGAACAAAAAAGGTTAGGTATGCTAGTCATATGGTCTGATGCATCATTATCTATGATCCAAGGAATTCAACGATTATTTGAAGCTGTAGCATGATTTGCAGAAGCATGAATACCTGAATGGGCAAAAGCGGATGTAGAGGTGGTGCTTGAGGAGGAAGCTGCAACAGTAGACTCCAAATGATTTATCTACTTCTCATATCTCTCAAACTCTGCCTTCACTATTGGCAGCTGTTCTACAGTAGATTTTTCTTCACTTTTAGATGCTATAGCAACATTTGCATTCTTGGGATTTCCAAACTAACCACCTTTCTTAAAGTTGTTGTTCCGAAACCTCTCTGGAAGAAGACTTGGATGAAGTTTCCAACTAGAATCCTTCGTACGTTTTGGCTTCTTGCAATATTCACATATCGCCTCATTTTTTTCATTTACCCCCTTTGGTTTTATTCCAACATGTGCAAAATGTCAACACTCTTGACCGAATAGAGAAAAGAACAAGAATAATCTTAGAGGTGTCAAGAATGAATGGCCTCCACCTCAAAGAGTCTCTTATATATTAAAAGATATGTACAATTACAAGAATGCCCATATAGGACTGAAATAGAAAAGAAGAATAAAATGTAAAATTAATATACAACAGGGACTATACTAATAAGATACATCAAGTTATAGAGTCTCCACACTCCCCCTCAAACTGATGCCTAGACATAAGCATTAGTTTGTCTATAAGAAAGAGATGTCGAATTCTAGTCATATCTTTGGTGAAGATATCGGCAATCTGCATGTTCGAATACATGAGGAAGCTTTATGGACTTAGTAGTTAAAAGATCTCGGATAAAGTGGCAGTCCACCTCGATGTGCTTGGTCCTTTCATGGAATACAGGGTTAGATGCAAACTAGATAGCACTCGTATTGTCTGCATAGAGAGGAATAGGAGTAGGAAGCTGAATTCCAAGATCCATAAAGAGAGGTCGTAACCAAACAATCTCACTACAAACCGAAGACATGGCCCTATACTTTGCTTCAGTGGAAGACTTGGAAACTGTTTGTTGTTTCTTACACTTAAATGAGATGAGTGAATCACCCATAAAAACACACCACCCAGAAGTGGACCTACGAGTGTCTGGACAACCAGCCCAATCCACATTAGCGTATGCTCTCAACTGAATAGGAGAGGAGAAGAACAGTCCCTGAAAAGTTGTGCTTCTAACATATCGAATGGTGCGATGAACAACAATCATATGAGGCTGATGAGGAGCAGAAACGAATTGACTAACAACTTGAACAACATGAGAAATATTAGACCGAGTCATAGTGAGATAATGAAGGACCCCACAAGCTGGCGATACAAGGCAGCATCAGGAAGTAGAGGACCTTCAGATTTAGATAGCTTTAGATTTACCTCCATAGGTGTATCAACATGCTTTTCATCATTAAGACCAACAAGTTTAACAAGGTCAGAGGCATACTTCTGCTGACAAACAAAATACCCTTGATCACTACGATGTACTTCCAATCCCAGGAAATAGGTGAGAGGGCTTAAGTCCTTCTTGTGAAAGGAATTATGAAGTAATAGTTTCAATTCACGAATGCCCTCAACATCATTCCTAGTCAACAACATGTCATCAACATATAGTAGGAGAATGGTAATACATTGAGGCCGTCGCCTAACAAAGAGAGAGTGATCGGAAGAACTTTGGCTATATCCAACAACAACTACAACATCGCAAAAGCGTTCAAACGATGCCTGGGGAGCTTGTCTTAGACCATATAAAGATTTTGAGGCAACATATTAAGAAGGATCATTGCAATATCCAAGAGGAGGCTTCATGTAGACCGTCTCCTTCAACTGACCATGAAGAAAGGCATTCTTTACATCAAGCTGGCATATAGTTCAAGAATGAATGGCAGACACTGCTAAAAGAACACAGACTGTGGTGATCTTTGCAACAGTAGTAAATGTTTCTTCATAGTTGACACCATACTCCTAACTATATCCCTGGGCAACTAAACGTGCCTTGTATTGATCAAGAGATCCATCGGATTTCAGCTTGATGTTGTAAACCCAACGACTCCCAACAATGGATGCATTTGGAGGAGTAGGCACAAGGTCCCAAGTGTGATTCTCATGTAAAGCATGAATTTCTGCATCCATGGCTTCCTTCCAATGAGGGCTACTATTAGCTTCCCGGTAAGAGCGAGGAACATCTGTGTAGGATAGGACAACAGACAAAGAGCTATGGTTTAATGGAAAACCATAGCGGTCAAGAGGTCTAGATATATGAGTAGAACGACAAAGAGGAACATAAGTATAAAGAGTGTCTGAAGTAGAGGTATCACTTACAGGAGCAGTGGTAAGATGATGATCTGAACCGGAAGGAAGGAGAGTTGCAGGCGCAGGGGCTGGATCACGTAACCGCTTGCGAGAGAAGATGAGAAGGTCCTTCTTAGCAAAAAGAGGTGGAGCATCCTGTGAATCAAAGTTTGGCAAAATAGAAACAGACGGTGCAGATGGTCTAGCAATTCTAGCAAAAAAGGAAATGTGCTCAAGGAAAACAACATTACGTGATATACGAATGCGACGAATAGAGGGACCATAACTGTAAAATTCCTATTTGATTCTAGGTTAAAGAAGGGTTCGGCCAGATGAGGAAAATCAGTCCTCTCTAGATGACCCACTTGTATTTATCTCAAAATAAGTTTTGGTTACAATAAGGACTATATTGCCCCTCATAAGTGATGGTACACACAACTTAGACTTGAATAGAACAGACCTTTCACTCTCACACAGATACACCCAAATGACCAAAATACCCTTGTTTTGTGAATTCTAACACTCCCTCTCAAGCTGGAGAGTATATGTCATATAGTCCCAGCTTGTCACAAATATAATCTACTCTGCCTCGAGACAATCCCTTTGTAAAGAGATCTGCCCACTGATTTCCCGAGCTCACATGAGATGTGGTTATCACTCCCCTGATCACTTTCTCTCTTACAAAGTGACAATCAACCTCAATATGCTTGGTTCTCTCATGGAAGACTGGATTGGAAGAGATGTCAACAACTGCTTGGTTATCACAGTATAGTCTCATGGGTTTGTCAACTAAGAATCCCATCTTTTGTAGCAAGTTCTTCAACCATACCAGTTCACATGTGGTATGAGTCATAGCTTTGTACTCAGCTTCTACACTACTTCTTGCCACCACTGTTTGTTTCTTGCTCTTCCAAGTTACAAGATTGCCACCAAGGTACAATACCCTGTAGTTGATCTCTTGTCTGAAACAGAACCAACCCAATTAACATTTGTATACCCTACTATCTCAAGGGGCCCTCCACTTTTATATAGCAAACCATGGCCCGGAGCACCCTTCACAACAATCCTTAGAACTGCTTCCCAATGAGGAAATCGAGGATGTTGCATAAACCGACTCACCATACTCATAGCTAATAATATATATGGTCGGGTAACGGTCAGATAATTCAACTTTCCCACCAACCTCCTGTATCTTTCAGGATCATCAAACTCCTCACCTGCATCAACACTCAACTTGACATTCAGTTCCATAGGAGTCTCTGTTAATTTAGCACCTAACAATCCTGTTTCTTCAAGTAGGTCAAGAACATATTTTCTTTGACATAACTTAATTTGATGTCTTGACCTTGCAACTTCTATTCCCAGGAAGTACTTCAACTTACCCAAATCTTTCATATTGAAGTGGTCTTGTAGAAATTTCTTCAACCTGTCAATCCCATTACTATCACTCCCAGTTATGACAATATCATCCACATACACCACTAGTAAGATTTTCCCATCTTTTGAGTCATGGCTAAACACAGAGTGGTCTACCTGACATTGTTTCATCCCAAAGTTTTTCACTACTTCATTGAACCTGCCAAACCATGCTCGTGGAGATTGTTTCAGTCCATAAATTGCCTTTTTGAGTCTACAAACCTTACCATCCTCCCCTTGGGCAACAAACCCTGGTGGTTGCTCCATATACACCTCTTCAATGGGATCACCATGCAGGAAAGTATTTTTAATGTCTACTTGCAAAAGAGGTCAATCATACATAGCAGCTAAGGAAATTAGCACCCGAACTGAACCAATTTTAGCCACAGGAGAAAATATCTCCATATAGTCCATACCATACAATTGAGAATAGCCCTTGGTCACTAACCTAGCCTTCAGTCGTTCCACACTACCATTTGGGAGGTACTTCACTGTGTAGACCCACTTACACCCAACCATGGTTTCAAATGTCGCCTGACATATGTTGATGTCAAGGCTCACCGACATGAAAATGGATAGTAATATAAAAATTACAATATTTCGGTCGACATTTCCTATATTTCGGAAATGTCGACCAAATCGGTCCAAATAACAAAAAAAAAAGGCAGTTTTTCCTATTATGTCGACAAGATGTCGATAATGTCGACAGAATGTCAAGTAATGTACATTAATATATTATATAATTATAATAAGTATATTAATATAAATTATTCTATTAATAATTTCTATTTAATATTTCAAATAAAATATTTATAAAAAAGAATTAACAAAATATAAAAACAAAAGAATAAATTAATTACTTTATAATATAAAACATAAAATATTTTTCAAGTAATCAAATATTAACTAGTTAGTGTTTTTTAAAATATTTATTAAAATCAGAAAATGTTTATTAAATTTTTTTAATAAATCATATTCTACATTTAATGTAAAAAATCAGAATAAATTTATTAAGTTTTATACTAAATCATAATTTATTATAAGTTTAGTATTAAAAATCATAATAAATTCATTAAGTTTTATAAGAAATCAGAATTTATCAAAATCTTAATACTACAAAAAGGAGAATCAGTTTATTAAATTTATAATAAAACATAATGTTTTATAACTTTAATATTTAAAAAATCAGAATAAATGTATTTCTATTTACTAGTGTGAAATAAATATATTAGAATTTATAATAAATCATAATTAAAAATAAGAAAAGAAAATATCAGATAACCTTGTAAAAACATCAAAATGCATAATAAATCAGTAAATCGTCATTTACTAATTTGTTATTGATTTTTGTTTCTTAGCTTTATATAATGGATGGGAATAAGATAATAGTCTAGAAATATGTATTAATGCTTCTTTTATCATTTTACAAAATATCGTTGCATATCTCCACAATGTCTCTAATTTTTACAATATTTCCCCTTGACATTTCTGACATTTCCGACATATGTCCTATATTTTGGTAAGCGACATTTCCATCGACACCGACATTTTAAACCTTGCACCCAACAACATGCTTACCAGGAGGAAGAGCAGTGAGTTCCCACGTGTGGTGGTGTTGTAGAGTAGATAGTTCCTCTTCCATTGCTTGTCGCCACTCTAGGGAGGTAAGGGCTTCTTGGACAGTCTTGGGAATGGAAACATATGATAGCAATGATATAAAGTTGCGATGAGGAGCAGAAAGGTGAGCAACGGAAACATAGTGGGAAATGGGATGAGAAGTAGAAGTGCGTTTACCTTTCCACAGGGCAATAGGAAGTTCAAGGTCCAAGGGAGAAGAAGCAACCACATGATCTATCGACGAGGGTTGGATTGGAGGAGGGGCTTGTGCGCTTCTGTGAGTATACACTTGTTTGATTGATGGCCTCTCAGTAGTAACTAGCACTAGAGGAGGAATTACAGGGGGAATTGCAACTGGAATGGGAACCACGGGAAGATGATCCTCAACAAGGACAGGAAGAGGAACTACAGGGGAAGGAGAAGGAACCATAGTGTCCGAGAAAAAATGAACAGATTCAAAGAAGGTGACATCGGAGCACACAAATGACTTATGGGAGTTAGGGTTATAGCACTTATACCCTTTCTGAGTCCTGGAGTATCCAAGGAAGATACACTTAGTAGCTCGTGCATCTAACTTCTCTAAACCAGAACCCAAATTTTGAACAAAGCAAACACACCCAAAGACTCTCTAGGTAAGAGGAAGCAGGGACAAGGTGGGAAACAATACGGAGAAGGGGGATTGACTTCCAAGGATGGACATGGGCATCCGATTGATGAGAGGACATGATGTGAGGACAACATCACTCCAACAATGCTTTGGGACATTCATATTAAGCATCATAGACCGAGCAGTTGCAAGGAGACGTTGATTTTTGCGTTCAGTTACACCGTTCAGTTGTGGGGTGTAGGAAACATGAGGTTTGATGAATTATCCCATGGTGCTCTAATTATTGCTGAAATGGTGTTGAGATGTACTCTTTTGCATTATCAGAGAAGAATTTTAATATGAACACCAAACTTGTTAGACAGTTTTGTATGCCCTTAGTTTCAATCAAATTGATATACTTTATGAGTTTATTGTAAATGAATAAAAGTGCATATTTGATTCATGTTCCCTTGGTATGTTTCTGTGTAATACTCTTAAACTGGATACTTAATGAGACTCGTGTTAGTTTAGAATGTTCACAGCCAGTGGGTCAGTCTAGGTAGACCCATCCTGACAAGGCTGACACTTTGGTGCCACCAAGTCGGTTGGGATGGCTTGTCTCAACTACCGGGGTGAGACCCTAGGCACATACAGTGTGGGATTAATTGAATCTTTGAACTGGACCAGATTTCCAGTATTGCCCTGGACCTTGGAGATTGATGGGCAAAACTGGAAAATTACACCCGACCCCTAGACTCGATTATGATACTACACTAGGTGTCGGATTGGGCTGTCTTTGATATACCAATCAGTGAGATCCTTAGCGGGGGTCAAAACCTGGGTATGTTGGGACAGTCTGAGAATTCATCTGAGTGGGTGATCATAGTGACAGGATCAGCTCCTTTGTCAGACAAAGGTAATGATCGGGGATGCACTTTCACTGATGGAAACCAAGACTACCGGTAGCCGATTTCAATCGTTGAGATTTGTTTTGCAAAATATATTTTATATGAGATATAAAAAGTATATATATATATTATGGTTTTGAAATGTTTGCAAAATGTTTTAATTTCCGGGATCCATACTTGAGAGAGTGTAACACTGTTCCTTGCTGCTGAGGGAGAGGTCCTCTCTTGTCGGGCAGTGTATGATCATTATGGGCTGAGAGGTTAAGTGTAAGGCCATTGATGATAATACCTGATGGGCTAATTTTGCATCTGCCCACAGTCCCTGGGTGTTACAAGGTGGCTTGGTCCAGGGACCACTTAGGGTAAGTGTTGGGCCCATAGAGCCCATCTGATGGGTTTCAGGGGGTGCACTGTCCATAACAGTGTATTCGGCCAGGCCTTGTAACAAAGGTTGGGCTGAACCCATGTGGCTGATGTGTAGATCAATGTTTGGGTCCCATGCCATACAAGGAAGCCCAACTGGGCAGCAGTTTGGAAGGTTTAATGAATACATAACCTTAAATGGGCCTTAAGCCCATTTCGAACTGGGCTAATTTGATTAGTTTTTAAGGGGCGAATTCTGAGATAAGATCAGTTGATAGGATTGGGCCCACACCCTATTCACTCAGAGAGTCCAAGATCTAAATGAGATTTAGATTTGGAAACTTCCTAATTAGATTAGGAACTGGCTGATCTAATCTGCAGATACGATAAGGTTTATCACTTATCTTAAAGGGACTTCTAATCCAGATATGATTTGGGTTAGCAACTCCTAATGGGATTAGGAGCTGATCCCTTTAAGTCTATAAAAGGAAGAGGGGGCGGCAGCCTTTAGACACACAATCACCAGCAACAGTCTTGTCTTTAGAGCTGAGATCACAGAGGAGAGAATTCTGCACCCTGCAAATTCTCTCTAGCCGCCTCCTTCCTGCAGCCGCCGCCTATAGCAGTTCGATCTCCATTGCTTGGGAGAAATCAAGATCAGATCTTGATTCCAATCTTTTGGAGAAAAGATTGGTAGGAGTTGTATTCACTAGCCGCCCAGGTGATTCTTGGGAAGAATCAAGTTCTTAGGAAGGACACTGCTGATTCTGTTCCACCCTGCACTGCGCCATCTTCAGTGGGAGCAGATTTTGGTTTTTACTTTGGGTGTGAACACCTCCGTCGAGAGATATTATTTCTCTGTATCAGGTATTATCTCTCTCTCCTCCTTTTGGTTCAGATCTGGCTCAGTTTATGGTTCAAGAATGATCCTTAAAAATATGATTTTCTAAATAGGGAATTCGATTCCCAGTTGAAGGGAAAGAAAAATTTTTGAAATTCGCCCTCCCTTTATTCCGCAATCTTGGGCGTCCATATGATGGTTTCTTATCCCTTCAGTGGTATCAGAGCCATGGTTCAAATCTTGAATCATTCTGTTTCAGATTTGAACCTGCGCAATTAGGGAGAAGGCGTTCTACCCAATTTGCGCAGATATGGGTTTTGGGAAATTTGTTCCCAAAACAGATGGGCAAATAATCTGATTATTATTTAGAATAGTTCTTTATAATTTTCTGGATTTATGGGCTGTTCGTACAAGAGGAGATCGAAATCTTGATTTGCGTAGGGAGAACTGCAAGATTTGCAGTTTTTGAATTGAATTTATTACATTTGGTCTGTAAATAATTTTTTTTTTTATTTTTAGACTCAATGTATAGGCATTCGATCTGATGTAATAATTAATAGAAATAGGATTTCTATTTATTTTTAATTTTGGATCGAAAATGGCAGCGCAGAGAAGGAGATTTCACAGATGGGAGATTCGCTATCTGTGATTTGCAGTTTGAGAAACTGCAATCTGTGATCTAACCTCTGTTTTGCAAGATGGAGTGTGCGAACAACCCTGATTAATTGTTTTTGCTTTTATTTTATCAGTTATTTAAATTCAGATTATTTTCTTGAATTAAGGATTTAATTAAAAATCAAACCCTAGACCCATTCGAACCAAGATTGGTTCAAACTGTTTGGACCAATTCTAGGGTTTAATCAATGCTGAAAGTCAACCCTAATTTTCCCACTAATGGGCCTAAGGATTGATATTTAATTAAATGGTTAATTCGGCCCAGCCTGTAAAGGCCCAATTTTAAATAGTTAAAACTGCAAAAGCCCATTTTAAAGGATAAAGCTATATGGGCTGAACTGGGTAACCCTAGTTCAGCCCATATACCTAGATAATATTAATGGTTAATATTATGGAATTTTAACGGGCTTCCAACGGGCCTTACAGATAATTAATTGATTGGATCAATTTATCCCTGCATGAGATTTATGGATGTGTGATGTGCTGCGTACATGGGCCATAAGTACTTGGCCCATGCTCATTCGACAGTGGCTCTTGCGCACACCATGGCTGAATGCACATCATTGCCATGGTGTCTCTTTTGGTCATTGGATGACCTCCCTGAGTGGTGGGCCCCACACATCATCGAGAGGTTACGTGCGGAACCTTAGCCGATTTAAGGCCCACCAAAATCTGGCTTTATGAAAGTCAGTGGGAGCCACTTTGGTTTGACCTAAATCAAACTAGGGAGTAATTATTTGTTCCCTCTAGCTAATATGAGTGCATGTGATAGGGAAATTCATATGATGAACTCTCTAAAGGCCTTCCATCATTAGCATGAGGATGGGTCCTTCAATAATGACGAGACGCACCAGAAAATGGGCTATCCATTTGCCTTTGGGCTTGTCTGAGTGTTTCATAAGATGATAGGGGCATCATAGACCGATGTGGGAGGGGCTTCACCAGAAAATGGGAACTCTCTCACGGTACCTTGGCGTTCACGAATATGATGGGTAAGCACTCACTGGACAGAAAGGTTTACCTGAAAACGGCTCTGAACCTTGTCTGACAGAGGCCAAAGGGAAAACTCATATGATGAGTGGATATGATCCTTCACAGAAGGGTGGTGGGGTTATGCAGCTGAAACAGTTGGCTCCATGCACCCTATGTGATTTCCCACATTTCCAGAGACAACCCGTAGTCTCCGTCACTGAGAAATGAGGGAAATCTCAGAGATGAATAAATGGAAATGGATCGTAGATTAAAAGCCATATCTATGAAATGAACATGAATCAAATTAGGTTGTGGACTGATGTTTGCTCTTTTATCAGAAAATGGCAAACGGATCTTTTGCAAAGCTTCTTGATGACAACAAGCTTAAGGGCCCAAACTACGTCGACTGGTACAGGAACCTTATGTTGGTCCTAGCTTCAGAAAAGCTGGACAAAGTGGCAAAGAATCCTGCCCTAGAGCGTCCGGGAGACAGGGCTTCTGAGGCCCGAAGGAGAGACTTTCTGGAATGGGAGGAGAAAAACTCCCTAGCCCGGTGTTACATCATCGCCTCCTTGGACAACTAAATACAGAGGCATTTCGATCAGATCGAACTTGCCAAGGACATATTGGACAGCCTGAGGGTGATGTATGAAGAGCAGAATCGTTCTACTCGGCAAAAGGTCTTGAAGCAGTTCATGACCACTCAAATGTCCAAGGGCCAACAAGTTCATGACCATTGTCTTCGGATGATGGGTTACATCAACGAACTGGAGGCTCTTGGATCCAGGCTAGACCTCGCAACCCAGATAGATGCTATCCTTAATTCTTTGCCTCCTTCCTTTAATCCGTTCATCATGAACTATAACATGAACAAGTTGAATGTCAGTTTGCAAGAGCTCAACAATATGTTGCAAAGAGCTGAAGAACTGATTAAAAAGGATGAGCCTGTAGCTATGCTTGTTGAAGCTAGCAAAACGTGCAAGAGAAAGAGGAAGGCAAAGAAGCCTCAGAAGAAAGCCACCAAGGGCAAAAGGCAGAAGAAAGACAAAGCATCAGATGCATGTCACTTCTGCAAGAAGACCGGCCACTGGAAACGGAATTGTCCTGCCTACCTGGAATCCAAGAAAGGTAATTTCGAAACTTGTGTTATAGAAACCAATTTATTGGTAGCTTCTGCGTCCTGGTGTATTGACTCCGGGGCTTCAACTCATGCGTGTAACTCACTGTAGGGGTTCAAGGTAAGCAGAAGGCTGAGTGAAGGAGAAGTCACTCTCTACTTGGGGATTACTGCAATTGTTGCAGCTGCGGCAATAGGAACCGTGGAGTTAATTTTTAGAGAAGAAAAAATTGTACTCAAAGATTGTCTTTATGTACAAAACTTAAGAAGAAATTTGATTTCTGTTTCAAAACTGTGTGCAGATGGTTATTCTGTCTTCTTTAGTAATACGATTACTATTAAAAGAAATAACAAATTCATCACATACGGGGAACTGGAGAACAGTCTCTATGTTCTACATCCTTCTCTAGAAACTAACATAACCGAAACTACGTCGGCTGAAATCCCCAAGAAGAGAGCCCGTGATACAGTTAATCCCACGTGTCTGTGGCACTACCAACTTGGCCACATCGGTGTTGACCGAATCACAAGGTTGGTAAATGATGGTCATTTGGATTTTCTAACTGTAGAAGATCTTCCCACCTGTGAGCTTTGCCTACAAGGCAAGATGACAAAACGGCCATTTGACGGTAAGCCTGAAAGATGTACAGGCACATTTGACCTAATACATACTGATGTATGTGGTCCCCTAAGTGTTAGGACACGGAATCAACACGTGTATTTCATCACCTTCACAGATGATTTCTCACGATATGGTTACGTGTACCTAATGAGACACAAGTCTGAATCATTTGAAAATTTCAAAGAGTTTAGACAAGAGGTCGAGAAACAGTTGGGGAGAGAAATTAAAGCCCTTCGATCTGATCGAGGTGGCGAGTATCTCTCTAACGAGTTCAGGGACTACTTAAAAGACAATGGGATAGTATCACAATTAGCTCCTCCTGCTACACCACAACTTAATGGTGTTTCAGAGAGGAGGAATAGGACCTTATTGGATATGGTCTGGTCACTTCTCATACACTCAGAGTTACCCACATCCTTTTGGGGTTACGCATTAGAGACTGCGATCTACGTGCTGAATCGGGTTCCAACCAAATCGGTTCCGAACACTCCATATGAACTTTGTACCGGAAAGAAACCAAGTGTCAGACACTTGAAGATTTGGGGTTGTCCAGCACATGTTAAAAGAACGAGTGCGGACAAGCTGGAATCCAAGACCAGCCGTAGCCTATTTGTAGGCTACCCAAAAGGCTCTGTAGGTTACCTTTTCTATGACCCAAGTGAGCAGAAAGTGTTCTGCAGTCGAAATGCCCAGTTCTTGGAGACCGATTATATCCTGGACACCCATCGTCAGGAAATTGTTCTTGATGAGGAGAGCCCAGGAGCAGTGGGAGATGTCCCACAAGTTCCAGGTAGTTACCAACCTAGAAGATCCACTCGGGTATCCAGGCCACCAATCCGTTATGGTTATGACGAGGATAGTTACCTGGTGGAAACCTTGACTAGTGAGGAGGATCCCGTGATTTACGCGGAAGCTATGTTGGACATAGATTCCAGAAGTGGGTGGAGGACATGAGAGCAGAGATGAACTCAATGGAGACCAATGGAGTCTGGACTCTAGTAGATCCGCCCTCCGGGGTAAAAGCAATAGGTTGCAAATGGATTTACAAGAGGAAGAAGGGCCCCGATGGTAGGGTTGAGACCTTCAAAGCTCGTTTGGTGGCGAAAGGGTACACTCAGAAAGAGGGCATCGATTTTGAGGAAACCTTTTCGCATGTGGCCATGCTTAAATCCATTAGAATCCTGCTAGCTATAGCGGCATACCATGATTATGAGATTTGGCAAATGGATGTCAAAACTACATTCCTGAATGGAGATCTTACTGAAGATATCTATATGCAGCAGCCGCAAGGCTTCATAGCTGCGGGTCAGGAAAACATGGTATGTAAACTTAATAGATCCATTTATGGACTTAAGCAAGCTTCTAGAAGTTGGAACATCTGTTTTGACTCTGCCGTCAAATCGTTTGACTTCGAGCAGAATCCGGATGAACCCTGTGTTTACAGGAAGTACAGTGGAGATAAGGTTACTTTCTTGATTCTGTATGTAAATGACATTCTACTCATTGGGAATGATGTAGGAATGTTGACTACGGTAAAAGTATGGCTTTCACAGCAATTCTCCATGAAGGATCTTGGAGAGGCCTCCTATATACTGGTTCTTCGACTCTATAGAGATAAATCGAAGCGGATAATAGGATTATCCCAATCTGCCTACATTGACAAAATAGTCAAAAGATACAGCATGGAAAACTCAAAGAAAGGAAATGTTTCTTTCAGGCACGGAGTCACTCTCTCCAAGAAGATGTCTCCCAAGACTTCCGAGGAGATTGATGGCATGAAGGATGTTCCCTATGCCTCTGCCGTAGGGAGCATCATGTATGCCATGCTGTGCACTCGCCCTGACATTGCTCAGGCAGTGAGTGTAGTAAGCAAATTTCAGGCCAACCCAGGGCAGGGGCATTGGACTGCTGTGAAAAACATACTTAAGTACCTTCGAAGGACAAATGAGTTTTGTCTAGTATTTGATGGTAGTTCACTACAGATCTAAGGGTATACAGATGCCGATTTCCAATCGGATCCAGATGATAGAAAGTCTACATCTGGGTATGTTTTCACGACATGATCGTGTGTTGTTTGCTGGAAAAGCAGCAAACAGGGGTCCACTGCAGACTCCACGACCGAGGCCGAGTACATTGCCGCAAGTGAGGCTGCCAAGGAAGCCGTGTGGATGAAGAAGTTCGTTCACGAGTTGGGAGTAGTTCCATCCAGCACATCACCCATCCCATTGTTGTGTGACAATAATGGAGCTATTGCTTAGGCTAAGGAGCCACGAGCCCACTCGAAGTCGAAACACATCGAGAGGAAGTACCATGTACTGAGGGAGATTGTTGGTAGAGGGGACGTCCTGATTCAGAAGGTAGCGTCATCGGAAAATGTAGCGGACCCATTAACGAAGCCATTTTCACAGAAAGTGTTTGAGAAACACGTGGAAAGCATGGGACTCTGGTTAGTACCTGATTGGACCTAAGTGCAAGTGGCAGCTGTTAGACAGTTTTGTATGCCCTTAGCTTCAATCAAATTGATGTACTTTATGAGTTTATTGTAAATGAATAAAAGTGCATATTTGATTCATGTTCCCTTGGTATGTTTCTGTGTAATACCCTTAAACTGGACACTTAATGAGACTCGTGTTAGTTTAGAATGTTCATAGCCAGTGGGTCGGTCTGGGGAGACCTATCCTGACAAGGCTGACACTGTGGTGCCACCAAGTCGGTTGGGGTGGCTTGTCTCAGCTACCGGGGTGAGACCCTAGGCACATACAGTGTGGGATTAATTGAATCTTTGAACTGGACCAGATTTCCAGTATTGCCTTGGACCTTGGAGATTGATGGGCAAAACTGGAAAATTACACCCGACCCCTAGACTCGATTATGATACTGCACTAGGTGTCAGATTGGGCTGTCTTTGATATACCAATCAGTGAGATCTTTAGCGGGGGTCAAAACCTGGGTATGTTGGGACAGTCTGAGAATTCATCTGAGTGGGTGATCATAGTGACAGGATCAGCCCCTTTGTCGGACAAAGGTAATTATCGGGGATGCACTCTCACTGATGGAAACCAAGACTGTCGGTAGCCGATTTCAATCGTTGAGATTTGTTTTGCAAAATATATTTTATATAAGATATAAAAAGTATATATATTATGGTTTTGAAATGTTTGCAAAATGTTTTAATTTCCGGGATCCATACTTGAGAGAGTGCAACACTGTTCCTTGCAGCTGAGGGAGAGGTCGTCTTTTGTCGGGCAGTGTATGATCATTATTGGCTGAGAGGTTAAGTGTAAGGCCATTGGGTGTATTTGTGTTTTGTTGAGAAGATGTCTAAAGGAACTGCTTATAAACTGCACGAGGTACACTCACCATCTCCATCCCAGAAGCACTAGTCGATGTGGAAGGAGTTTGATTCGTTTGCTGATTTTCACTAACTGTAACACTGCCCCTAGTCACAGCACGGTTAGCCCAAGTGTTGGGTGGACCATGTAAATCTTTAGCAGAAATTAACAGTGTGCCCCTCTAATCCACAGTATGTACATTTCTCAGGAGCATTACTTCTTCCTTTACTACGACCTCCTCTTGAGTCTCGACCTCCACTCCAGCCAGATGAGGGAAATCAGTCCTCTCTAGTCGACCCACTTGTATTTATCTCAAAATAAGTTTTGGTTACAAAAAAGACTATATTGCCCTTCATAAGTGATGGGACACACAACTTAGACCTGGATAAAACAGACCTTTCACTCTCACACAGATACACCCAAATGACCAAAATACCCCTGTTCTGTGAACTCTAACAATAGCAAAGAAATCCTTTGTGGTCAGGATTGTAACCCACAAAGGCACACATGACAGACTGTGCAGACAATTTAGAGCGTTCACGAGAGGGAAGATGAACAAAGCATACACATCCAAAAACATGAAGCATAGATAAATCTGGAAAACGACCAAACAACTTCTGAAAGGGAGACATATTACCAAGAATAGAGGAAGGAATATGGTTGATAAAAAACACAACTGTAATGGCTGCCTCTACCCAAAAGGAAGATGGAGTTGGGACTCCTGCAATAATGTCCTCACAACACTAGGGATATGTCCATTCTTGCGCTCGGCCACACCATTCCGCTGAGGAGTATCTGGGCATTTTCGTTGCACTTGTATTTCATGATTCTTCAAATAGGATAAAAAATCACCATTAGTGTATTTTCCTCCTGAATTCGAATGGAGAATACACACTTGTGATTGAAACCGAACCTGTACCATAGCATGAAACAACTTAAATGTTGGGAATGCCTCAAACTTGTGGCGAAGAAAGTATATCCATGTGTACTTGGTACAATCATCAATGAACGGCACAAAATATTTGTGTCCAAGACGAGAAGTAACAGATGCAGTCCAGACATCACTATGTATAAGCTCAAAGGAAGATGTAGCATGCTCAGATATGTGAGGAAACGGTAAGGTACGATTCTTACTTAAGCAACAAGAAATACAAGGTGTATCAAAGGTGTGCAAGGAAGGAACTCTATTCTTAATATGGCCTGAACCAAACAAAAATTTTAAATTTTCAGCATGTAAATGACCTAAACGCTTATGCCATAAGTCCCAAACATTATTTCTATGACTCGGAAAGGAACTAGAAGTGGAGGAATTGAAGTAAGCTGATGATGCTGCTGTTTGAGACTTCTCAAACTCCAATGCAAACTGACGGCCCAACCTGCGCCCCCTCCCTTTCACCTTCCCAGTGTTCTGATCCTGAATCAAACATCCATCTTGAGAGAAGATGAGAATGTTGCCTTCATCAACTAATTGACCAATATAAATCAAATTTGTAGTGAGATTAGGAACAAGAAGGGTCTTGGTAAGAGGGAAAGATGCAATGGGTGAAAGCTTATGGGACAGATTACTACTACCAATGATGTTTAACTTTTCACCATTGGCAGTAACAATATGTTTGTGATGGGTTTCAGTAAGATTACTTGGTTGGTTAGGGTAGGCTCCTATCATGTGGTTGGTAGCTCTAGAGTGCTACAGCAGCAGTGTCAATTCCATAGGTAGATCCTTCCAGTTTTATAGGAATAGTATTGACTCTATCGGAGGCCATTTCAACAAGAAAACAACAATCCAGACACAAGGATATCAGAGGCAACCAAATTCAGCAATCAAGAACTCAAGATGACAGTCCAAAAAAGGCAAGTTTTTAAGATTGTCGATTGAGAGAAATCTGTGATTTACCAACACATCAGGCGTCTTCTTCAAAAACAAGGAGGTATCTTGTGCTGATCAAAACAATCCTTAAAACTCCAAACCAGAAAATGAGTGTAGGGTTAAGAAGAGCTTGAGAGAACCCTTCAATTTGGAGAGAAAAACTCAAATTGCAGGCTGATGTAGAAGGCCTGAAGTCTAGAAAAAAGTTGCAGTCCAAAAAAGGAAACTATACAGTGTTGCTGCCCAAGAAGATCAGTACTCCTTCGAAAACTTCACCAAATCAGATGCTGTTTGTAGGTGGAATAGATCAGGTCTAGGCGACACCAGATCTGAAGTCCAAAGCTGTTACAGTCCAATAAAGGAAACTGTACAGTGTTGCCGCCCCAAGAAGAAGATCAGAACTCCTTTGAAAACTTCATCAAATCAGATACTGTTTGTAGGGAGAATAGATCAGGTCTAGGAGACACCAGATCCGAAGTTTGGCATCGAACCAATGCCTCCCAAGAGAGATCTAATGAAATCTCTCCTGCTGGTTGCACAAAGAAGAAAGAACAGAAAAGGGTTGATCAAAACAGTCCTAATACACAGGATTATTGCTTCTAGTGAGGTTCAAGAGAGTGAGAAAATAGATCAGAGAGCAACCGGCTCTGATATCATGTCAACACTCTGAAACGAATAGAGAAAAGAACAAGAATAATCTTAGAGGTGTCAAGAATGAATGACCCCCACCTCAAAGAGTCTCTTATATATTAAAAGAATAAAATGTAAAATTAATATACAACAGGGACTATACTAATAAGATACATCAAGTTACAGAGTCTCCACACAAAATGTTCTGGGGGTGGTGGAGTCTGTAGCTGTACCTGTTGCCTGCTTTTCACTGCTAACCATAGAGTATGCCTGAGCAAGTGACTCTTCTCCTTCTGTTTTAAAATTTTCACTTCATTCTTCAGTTTGTAAGCCCTTGCAACATTTAATTTTTGAGAGTATGTTTCTATAACACTATCCCAAATCTCCTTGGATGAAGTCATCCAAAGATAGTGTTGACTTATGTGGGGCTACATAGAATTTACCAACCACCCAATAACTATGTAGTTATCCTGCATTCATTTCTCATATGCAGGATTAGTCTCTTCTGGCATCACCTTATTACCCATGAGAAACCCTAGTTTACCTCTACTATAGACATAGATCTTAATAGATTGTGCCCAAGCAAGATATTTTGTTTCGTTAGGTTTAATTGTAGTCACTCTTGTCAGAATGAAATCTATGGGACCAACCCCCGACATCGGGATCTGCTTCATCTCACTTCCAGATTGCTCCATCAATCAAACGAAAATAAAAAAACAATGTTTTCAACCTTTACAGACCTAACGAAGGTCAGTCAAGCACTCAAAAGTCCCAAAACTAGGGTTTCACTATACTTGGCCTCCGGGGAGAAAGAGAGAAGAGGTAGCCGCTCAAACCAAATCTATCCAAACCACTTCCAACTATAACTGCCTACTTTTGGAGATAAAATGGAACCCTCCAAGCCTTGAGCGCCACACCTAAACAGTCTCTTCAACCCATAACTGGAAACTCTCTAGTCTGCTAGGGTTTTGGGAAAAAAATTTGTAGTCCCACTTTCTTGGCAACCTTTGGCCAGATTCTGACTCTCCAAACCCTCTACCAACTAGGCAAACAAGCTCTCTGAATGATCAACAATTTATCTCTCCATACACCTTTTGATTAGAAAAAAGTGTATGGGAAAAAAAAGGAAAAAAGAGAAAAGCAAAGGGAAACCTGCTCTGATACCAAGATGTGATTCAGACCAATAAAGTTAGCAGAATAATTTAGATTAAAAAAAAAAAGAGAAGAAGAGGAAGACAATAAGGAGGAAGAATGGAGAAGAAAGGAGAAAGAAAGGAGAAAGAAAGGAGGAGTTCAATAATCTTCTCTTTTTCCCACACTAGTTGTAGAGATGGGCCGAATGGCCCATAGGTTATTTATTCTTCTTGTTATTTTGGGCCCATCCTGTCAATATTAAGTTCTTTGTAAATTCTTGCCCAACTAAGGGCCTCCTTGTAATTATTCAAATATATCTAATAAAACAGTGTTAGGGGGTTGAGATAGGGTGAGTTCGAAATCCTCTTCTCAAACCCTCATTGCAGAACACTAAACTCTCCTCTCTTCAGTTTCAACATGGTATCAGAGCGTATCTGAACTTGAATATCCTAGGGCTGGAGGCTTAGTCACGTACTGCCTGATTCTTGGAGGTCATTGGACGAGCACAAGACTAGAATCTCTTGGAGAAGGGGTTCGGTGACCAGGAAGAATCAGAGAAGAAGAAAAAAGGGGGGGGGGAAGGGGAACAACTCGGTTCTGTTTTTGAAGCTCGACTGTGTTTGGATTGTTGAAGCTCGAACAGTAAGTTGTGCTCAGTTTTCTGGTTTTGTTTTGAAGCTCGAATGTGCTTGAACTGTTGAAGCTCGAACTGTAAGTTGTGCTCAGTTTTCTGGTTCTGTTTTGTATTACCTTTGACTGTGTTTGGACTGTTGAAGTGTCCGAAAATCCTAGCTGTTCTTTACTACCTTCAACTGCATTAAATCTGTTTTAACCCAGAAATTTCTGGGCTGTTTTTTCTCTTCTTCTTGGACTGTTAAAACCTGTCGAAACATCATTGTAACAAGGCTGTGTATTGTTACTCTTGTTCGGCTGTTTTAGGGGGCTGTATGAACTGTTTTTTGGGGTCTTTTCTCTTCCTTGACAGTGGGGTTGTCTCTATTGCCCACACTGTGTTTGTGAAAAGGCCTATTCAGCAATATCGATTGGTACTTACTCTTCTTGGCTGAGTGTACAACTTTGAAAAGGTACTTCGGTTGAGTGCATAATGCCTAGGAGTTTCTGATTACTTCTTGAAGCCTGAACTCAGTGTATTGTTTTCTTGTGGTCGGCTGAACTCAGTGTGTTGCCTCCTTGTGGTCGGCTGAACTCAGTTATTGCTTGTCCTTATTCAGTATACTTGTAGAAGTCATCTAAAATCATATTTGGAGTGTTTACATGATGTACTCCTCAGAGTTTGAAAACAAAAGTGGTGTTGAATATGGACTGGTTCAAGGGACTCCAAGTGATTCCTTATTGACTATGACCACAGTTAAACTAGATGGAACTAATTATCTGGCATGGTCATAATCAGTAAAGATTCATGTATGTAGTAGAGGAAAGTGGGGGTTCATTTCCGGGAGTAAGAAGTCTTCCCCAGAAGATGATCCATCCTACGAGAAGTGGATGCAAGAAAATTACACTGTCATTGGGTGGCTTGTGAACTCAATGCAGCCACAAATCAGTCAACACTACCTATGGATGAATTCAGCAAAGGAAATTTGGGACAGTGTTGAGAAGTGATGTAAAGAATTTAAGGCAAGGAGAGAAACCTCTTGCTGTATATTTCTCAACCCTGAAATCCCTATGGCAAGAGATTGACCTAATAGAAGCTGTAACTTGGGACACCACTAATGATGCAGAGACCTATAGGAAATTAGTTGAAAGGAATAGGGTTTTTGAGTTCTTAACTGGACTAAACCCAGAATATGATATCACAAAACAGAATATTCTTTCCAAGGAGTGTGTCTCTTTGTCACAAGCTTATGCATTGGTGAGTAGTGAAGAGAGCAGAAGGGCTGTCCAGGTTCAAGGGGCTGATATTAATGATCACTTTGCCAATATGGGGATTAAACCTAAAGGGAATATTGGAACTTCTAGTGGCACAGGAAAGAAAGAAGTTATATATGAATACTGCAAGAAGCCGAAGCACACCAAAGACAAGTGCTGGAAGTTACATCCTAATCTTGTTCCCATTCGGTTTCAGAAAAAACATGATAGTAAAAGATCAGGAAGTGCAAATGTAGCTGCCGGGCCAGATAGTGAAGAGATGTCTGCTTCTGCACAGTTGGTAGCCATGAGAGCAGAATATGAAAAGTTTGGGAAGATGATCAGTCAGCTGAGTGATGTGACCTCTCCTTCCGACCCTTCAGGAGATTCTACTACAGCATTTGCTCATTCAGGTATAAAGGCTTTCGCTAATCATGCTACCTCTTCAGGTAATCTCAAGATCCCTTGGATTATTGACTCAAGTGCTTCTGACCATATGACCAATCTGTCTACCTTGTTTGTTTCATATGACTTACTTCCTGGACGTGATAAAATCACTTTAGCTGATGGTTCACTTGCCCCTATCTCTGGTAAGGGAACCATCAAGGCTACGGATTCCTTGTACCTACCTTCTGCCCTTCATGTACCTAAACTAAATACAAATTTGTTGTCTGTGAGCAGTTTAACCAAGTCACTAAACTGTTGTGTAACCTTTTTTCCTTCCTACTGTGTTTTTCATGATCTGGAGTCTCAGAAGGTGATTGGGAGTGGCCATGAGGCGAACGGAATATACCTGCTTGATACTCGGGGACAATGCACTGATCATCTTGGGAATGCTGCTCTTGGATCTGTTTCTTTAGAGACTATTAGTTGGATTATGTTGTGTCATTGTCGTTTTGGTCATCTGTCTTTTTCCGCCTTGAGTCATCTATTCCCTGAACTATTTAAGAGAATTAGTCTATCCAGTTTTCATTGTGAGTCTTATGAATTGTCAAAGCATTGTAGAAACAAGTATCCTTTGAGCAATAAAAGATCTTCTGTTCCTTTTAATATTGCGCATTCTGATGTGTGGGGACCTTACCACTTACCCTCCATGGGTGGCTACAAATATTTTATCCTGTTTATTGATGACTTTTCACGGTTCACTTGGATATTGCTGATGAAATCCTGTGATGAAGTTCCAAGACTTGTAAAACAATTCCATGAATTTGTTCTAACCCAATTTGATACCAGGATTAAAATCTTCAGATCGGACAATGCAAAAGAATACCTTGAGAAAAACTTATCCTGCTATCTTTCTAACATGGGGGTTATTCATCAAAGCTCATGTGCTAGGACCCCAGAACAGAATGGGGTTGCTGAGAGGAAAAACAGGCATATTGTTGAAATCCTCTTCTCAAACCCTCATTGCAGAACACTTACTTAAGTTGCATAATTTACAAGACTGCCCTTAAGTAGTTGTCCACACCAGCACTGCACTTAGAAAACAAAAACAAGAGCTAAAGGCACATAAAGAAAAAAGGCCCAATAAGAAAACATAACAAGAAGGAACTAATAAGAAAGACACTAATGGGCTAGGGCCCATTCGGCCCAGTCTCTCTACACAAAGGATGTGGAGCAGCCAAAGACTGTACATCTTGC
Organism: Nelumbo lutea; assembly: GCF_056320005.1. Classification (NCBI taxonomy): domain Eukaryota; kingdom Viridiplantae; phylum Streptophyta; class Magnoliopsida; order Proteales; family Nelumbonaceae; genus Nelumbo; species Nelumbo lutea. The sequence continues at coordinate 52,249,595 of NC_142689.1, read as the reverse complement.
ATCATCTGACTCCTTGGAGGCAAATCTAGGTACCCTTATTCCCCTTAACATTATTGAACCTTTTTTTTTATCAATAACACAATTCATTAATTATCACAATAATTACAGAGAGGAAGACATTACTGAACCTATTGCTATTAATGATTCTACCAATGATCTTGATGTTCCAATTGCTCATAGTAAGGGTGTTAGATCATGTACTACTAAGCACCCTATTACTCATTTCTTGTCCTATGAAAACATCTCACCCTCATTTCGTGCTTTTCTGACTGCCATTAATTGTGTTTCCATTCCCAAAAGTGTTGCAAAAGCCTTATCTATACCTAAATGGATAAATGCAATGAAGGAAGAAATTTGTGCTCTACACTAAAACAAAACCTAGGAGTTGGTGGATCTTCTTGAAGGCAAGGAGCCAATAGGGTGCAATTGGGTATTCATTGTGAAGCACAAAGCAAATGGTCAGTTGAGAGGTGCAAGGACAGGTTGGTTGCAAAAGGGTATAGACAGGTGTATGGGGTTGATTATGTTGAAACATTTGCCCTAGTTGCTAAAATGAACACTATTTGGATTATGCTATCCTTGGTTGTTAACTTTGATTGGGAAGTTGGGATCTACAAGAAGTATACATGATTTAACCTCTTGGTTTTGTTGCACAAATGTGTGAAGTGAAAGTCTGCAAACTAAAAAAATCTTTATATAGTTTGAAGCTGTTAATGTCGACTGTGTAGGGGTTTTTTAGTGTTTACGCTTATGTTTAAGTTGTTGATGTGTAAAGTTATGTTAGTACTTGTGTCCCTCACTTAAGTAGGGGCAAAGGTGTCATTTTTTTATTTATAGAAATATACAAATAGATCTGGCCAATCAAAGACAAATTGATTTTTTCTCTTGTTCGAACCAGACTTTTCTCCCTCTTTATTCTCTTTTCTTCTTCTTCTTCTTCTTCTTCTTCTTCTTCTTCCTCTTCTTCCTCTTCTCTCTCTTAATTCTACTGTCACTACTCTAACAGAATTCAAAGGCAGATTGGATCCTAATATGGTATCAGAGCTAGGTTGAGCAAATCGAATCTACTTAGAATTCTGATCTTCACGCACCCAATCTAGGGTTTTCTCTTTTTTTCTCTTCGCCATTAGTTGGGAAGGGGCTGAAAAGGAGTGATCGCCCTCTTCCCATGGAGGTTTCTATGCCTCCAGTCATGCAGTTCGTGGGTGGCTGCTGTGGTTTGTAGGAAGCCCTCCCCTAATCGATGAAGAGAAGAGGGTTGATTCGGGTGATGCAGTGGGTGTCGAGTATAGTCTGATTTTTTGGTGATTAGGTAAGTGGTTTTTATGCAGTTTTTTATTGTGAATCAAATGATGAGTATGTTCCAGATCGTATGGTGGAAATTCAGGTTGTACTGTGTTAGGGTTTATGCAAATTTCAATGTGATTTGAAGGGGGAGTGATCTTCGAATATTGTGGTGAGTTTTCAGGTAGTCGTGTGGTAGGGTTGTGGTGTAGAGAGTGCAGTATTCAGCAATAACAGGTGCTGAGAACAGTGTGGTTCAGTGTGTAGTGTGGTTTAGTGTGCAGTGTGCAAAATTCAACAATGGTAGACAACAGTGACGATAAAACTAGCATGATGGCTCCTACTAACTACAAATTCAACAAAATTTGTAGAAGTCATTCTTAAAGCAAGGAAGAAAGTGAAACACACAAGGGAGGAAAAACCCTCTACTGACTCTCATGAGTATTATGACTGAGAACAAGAAGATGCACAGATTATTACATGGTTACGGAATAGTATGGATTTCATGTTTCTTGATACTGCCAAGGAAGTGTGGGACTATGCTAAGAAGTTGTCTTCGGGTCAAGGCAACACAACTAGAGTATATCAACTATATTAGGAATACTTTAATTTGCAATAGGGTAATCAGAGTCTTGAGGGATACTATGCTAGTATGAGAAACATTCGTAATGAGTTGAATGTGTATCACCCCCTCACCTCTGATGTTAAAATTCAACAACAATAGAGAGAACAACTAGATGTGACCTGATTTTTGGTGGGGCTGAAGTTTGAATATGAACCAGTGCGGGCACAAATACTAGGAGGATCAACTCTCCCCTCCTTAGAAGAGGTGTTTGCTTGACTTAGGAGGATTTCTATTGGATCTACCAAGAACTCTAGAGGTTTCGATAGATCTGCCTTTGTAGTATCAAGGGGCCATGGTGTTGGTGGACCTATGTATAACCGTGGTGGTGGTCGTACTGGAGGTCGAAATTTAGGGGGAGTCCGTGGCAGAGGACATAGTTCAGGTTCGAGAAAATGTACACACTATGGTATGGATGGACATACAATTAGTTATTGTAAAACCGTGCTATGATTTGCATGGTCCTCCTTCAACTTGGGCCAATCATGCCATGACCAGTGATAGCAACTTTAGACAGGAGAGCCATTTAGCTGATCAGATGCCCCCTACATCCATAGAGGTTCTCGGGAAGGAGATGATGAGTGTTCCTCGTGATGAGTATGAAAGGTTTGTCCAGGCCACGTCTCAACGAAACACAACCACTCTTGTACACTCAAGTATGGCTTGTCTGGCATCCACTCCCAATCCCTGGATTATTGACTCTAGAGCCTCCGATCACATGACTGGAACTCTAGGTGTGTTTTTTTCCCTCTCTCATTGCCCAACATCACAATCTGTTACCCTTACTAATGGTTCCACATCTTCCATTTGTGGTGTTGGTAATGTTAACATGAACCCCTTACCTTTATCCACAGTTTTGTATGTTCCCAAATTTCCTTTTAACCTTATGTTTGTTAGTAAGTTGACTAAGTCTTTTAATTGCTCTATCACTTTTTACCCCTCTTCATGTGTTTTTCAGGATCTCAAGACGGGGATGAAGATTGGTGGAGGGCATGAAGCTGGTGAATTGTATTACCTTGATGGTGGTGGAAGTATGTCAACAGCTTTCTAGACATCCCTTTCTCCTCTCCAATGGCACTGTCGATTTGGTCATCCGTCGCTGAAAGTTTTGAAGTCTCTTGTTCCTTCGTTGAGTCATCTTTCTGTTTTGGATTGTGAGTTATGTTAGTTGGGGAAACATCATCGTGTTCCCTTTAGTCCTAGGGTTGATAAACATATGTCAAGTCATTTTTCTTTAGTTCATTTAGATGTTTGGGCTTCTTATAAAGTAATGTCATACAATGGGTATAAATACTTTGTTATTTTTGTTGATGATTATTCAAGGATGACGTGGCTTTATTTAATGAAAGAAATGAGTGAATTGTTTACCATTTTCCAAAAATTTTATGCTGAAATTCGCAACCAATTTGGTGTCCACATTAAAATTTTTCGTTCCGATAATGGCCGTGAATATTTTTCTACATCATTTCAAAAATGTTTGGAATATGGCATTATCCATCAGACTTCATGTACCTACACCCCACAACAAAATGGGGTGGCTGAGAGAAAGAATCATCACCTTTTGGAAACTACTCGATCCCTCATGCACCATATGAATGTACCCAAACCTTTTTGGAGTGATGTTGTGCTTACTTCTTGCTTCCTGATTAACCAGATGCCCACATCTATCTTTGATGGTCATTCTCCCTTCACCACTTTGTTTCCTACCTTGTTTCCGTTTCCCCTTTCTCCTCGGGTTTTTGAGTGTGTCTGCTTTGTTCATAATTTAGGACTGGGAAGGGATTAGTTAGATGCACGATCCATTAAGTGCATATTCCTTGGCTATTCCCGGACCCAAAAAGGGTATGTGTCATAATCCTTGTTCTCGACGTTCTTTTGTGTGTGTTGATGCTACTTTCTTTGAGTCTACTCCGTTTTTTCTAGGGGTTAGGTGATGTTTCTTCCTCCTCACCACCTCTTCCACTTCCAGCTGTTGATCCCGTTCCACTTGTTCTAGCTGTGACCAAGTCTTTGCCTCCGGTGCCACCACCTATTGAATGGCAACCTATTCATCAAGTGTATACACATCGCTAACATTTCCCATCTCCTCCAGCTCCATCATCGTCGACAGATCTGGCTATTGTTCCCACACTAGCCCCAACCCTACTGTTTTAACTTGATCTTCCCATTGCCTTGCGGAAAGGTAAATGTAGTTGTACCCTTCATCCTATTTCTAATTATGTTTCTCTCACTCACCTTTCTGCTTCCCATCGCCAGTTTATCTCCTTGTTATCTTCTGTTGTTGTCCCTACGGATGTCCAGGAAGCTCTTGCCTCTCTAGGGTGGCGCCGTGCAATGGAAGAATTCTCAGCTTTAACTCATAATCATACATGGGACCTCACCACACTTACTTCTGGTAAGCAGGTTGTCAGTTGTAAGTGGGTATACATTGTTAAGTACTTACCTGATGGTAGTGTAGAGCGGTTGCAAGCTAGATTGGTTGCGAAAGGGTACTCCCAAACATATGGTATTAACTATACGGAGACCTTCTCCCCAGTTGTTAAGATTGGTTCAGTTCGTGTTATGATATCCGTAGCTGCTATATATGATTGGCCTCTCTTTCAGCTTGATATCAAGAATGCTTTCTTATATGGTGATCTACTTGAGGAGATCTATATGGAGCAACCATCGGGGTTTGTTGCTCAGGGGGAGGATGGTAAGGTGTGCCGACTAAAGAAGGCCATTTATGGACTTAAAACAGTCTCCTTGTGCATGGTTTGGCAAGTTCAGTAAGGTTGTAAAGAAGTTTGGTATGAAACAGTGCCAGGTTGACCACTCAGTCTTCAGTCATGACTCTTAGGCTGGAAAGATCCTATTGGTGGTATATGTAGATGATATTGTTATTATTGGGAATGACAAAGTGGGAATTGATAGGTCTAAGATCTTTCTGCAAGAACACTTTCAGACAAAGGACCTTGGTAAACTAAAGTATTTCTTGGGGATAGAAGTAGCAAGGTCTAAGCATGGTATTAACTTGTGTCAAAGGAAATATGCTCTTGATTTGTTGGAAGAAACAAGATAGTTAGGTGCTAAACCAGCTGAAACACTTATGGAAGCAAATACTAAGTTGAGTAGTGATATGGGTGAAGAGTTTGAAGACCCTGGAAAGTACCTGCGACTAGTAGGTAAACTAAACTACCTAACCATTACTTGGCCAGATATTTCATTTGCGGTTAGTGTGGTAAGTCAGTTCATGCAGAAACCCCGTGTTCCACATTGGGATGCGGTTCTAAGGATTGTGAGGTATTTAAAGGGGGCTCCTGGTCGTGGCTTGATATATAGAAGTGGAGGAAAATTTGAAATAGAGGGATATACTGATGTTGATTGGGCTGGTTCTATATATGATAGGAGATCCACTGCAGGCTATTGTACTTTTCTTGCAGGTAATCTAATGACATGGAAAAGTAAGAAATAGATAGTTGTGGCAAGAAGCAGTGCATAGGCAGAATACAGAGCTATGGCACATACTACTTGTGAATTAGTGTGGCTGAGGAACTTTCTACAGGAGATGAGATACACTATTGACACTCTAATGAAGCTCTATTGTGACAATCAGGCTACAATCCATATCTCTTCTAATCCGGTGTTTCATGAGAGAACCAAGCATATAGAGGTTGATTGTCACTTTGTGAGAGAGAAGGTATTGAGTAGAGTGATAGATACTGTATATGTTAACATAGGAAACCAATGGGCAGATTTCTTAACCAAAGGGTTGAGTCGGGGAAGAGTGGACTACATATGCAACAAGCTGAGACTATATGATATATATTCACCAGCTTGAGGGGGAGTGCTAATGTCGACTATGTAGGGATATTTTAGTCTTTATGCTTGTGTTTAAGTTGCTGATGTGTAAAGTTAGATTTTGTTCTATCACATGGTATCAGAGCTGGAGATTTTCTTCCTTTTTAGTATTTGCAAGGCTGTATGATTTTCTTCCTTTTTTAGTATCTACAAGGTTGTATATATATGTACTATTTTCTCAATTGAAAGATATCAATTTCTTCCAATTCTTGTTCTATCACATGGTATCAGAGCTAGAGACACCAATTCCGGTCTGAAATTAATTTATAGTTTTCTACCCTTTGCTGCCCAAGTGAGTAGCTTTGAATTTTGTACGTTGCCCAAGTGAGCAGCAGTTGTGATCTCTAGGTCACCCATTCCGAGTGACATCTGCATCTCACCGCCCCTACCAGTGAAAGAGGAATCCCCAGATCGGCCTACCCACCTTCATCGGTCTCTTGTTTGACGATCGCCTCAGCCTCAGTGTTACTCCTGTGGTGTTTGTTTGCCCATCAGGAAAGTCTTTCTTCTCTGTTCTTATATAGTTGATATTTTGGTGATGCCAGTTGTGATTTCTTGCTGTTTGGGTGTTGCATCTGCTGCCGGTTCTGTTTAAGTGTGTTTTATTGTCTTTGCTGGTTGTTAAAAGTTTATTTTCTTGTGTTTATGATGGCGGTTGAACAAAAGAACTTGGCTATGCCTAGTGTTATCTCCATTCTGTCTAAAATCATTGAACAAAAACTAAACGGAACTAATTATTTAGACTGGTGTAAGACTGTCCATTTGTATTTACGGAGTATCTCTAAGGACAACCATCTGACTAAGGACCCTCCTACTGATGAGACTCGCACTGAATGGCTAAGGGTTGATGCTCAATTGTATTTGCAAATCCATAATTCTATTGAGAATGAGTACGTCGGTCATGTCTCTCACTATGAGTTTGTAAGAGAACCAATGGAATATTTGGATTTTCTGTTCTCTGGTAAAGAAAATATTTCCCGTATTTTTTATGTTTGCAAGACATTCTATCGGGTTGAACAATAGGATCAGTCTCTTCAAACCTGTTTCATGAATTTCAAATGCACTTATGAGGAATTGAACGCCTTGTTACCTTTCAGTACTGATATCAAAGTTCAGCAGACTCAACGTGAACAAATGGCTATTATGAGTTTTCTGGCTGGCCTTAATCCTCAATTTGATGGTGCTAAGTCATTCTGTCTAATCCTGAGATTACCTCTTTAAAAGAGGTTTTTACTAGGGTCCTTCGTACATATACTAGCTCCCGTACCTCACCTGTACAACAACCTAGTGCACTTGTCAGTCAGAATAGTGGATCAATTGGCCGGTCTCGTTCTCAGAATAGTAGTAGAGGTGGCAGTAATAGTGGTTTGAATGCTGGAACTCAGGCCATAGGGGGAGTAGTTTGCTACTATTGTCATGAACTAGGTCACACTAAAAGGACTTGCCAGAAATTGCTAAAGAAAAACCAGAAGTCTTTTGGGTCTCAGTAAGCTCATGTTGTAACTACGAATGATGCTCCTCATCCATCGTCAGATCAGACCATTACAATTTCTGCAGATGAGTATGCGAAATTTACCCAGTATCAAGAGGCATTAAAGAACTCCTCTAGTCCATCACTACCCTTGCTGAGTCAGATAAAACCATTACATGTCTTCTTTCTTCTTCCTCTCAGTAGGTCATTGATTCTGGTGCAACAGATCATATGACAGGTATTCCTAGTCTCTTTTCCACTTTCCAATCACACACTTTTCTTTCTTCAGTCACCTTAGCAAATGGTTCTATTTCTTCAGTCCTTGGTTCTGGAACCATCTCCCACACCAACACTTTCTTTGTCATCCGTATTGAGTTTACCAAAATTTTCTTTTAATTTGGTATCTGTTAGCAAACTCACTCGTACTCTTATGACGAAGAGGATTATTGGTAAATGATGAGAATCAGGAGGTCTGTACATTTTGGATACCCAGGAACCCCGGACCATTGCCTGTTTCAATACTTTATCTTTTTTTGAAGCTCATTGTCAGTTGGGGCATCCATCTTTACCTTTGTTAAAGAAGTTGTGTCCTCAGTTTCATGATGTATCTTCTTTAGATTGTGAGTCTTGTCAGTTTGCAAAACATCGTCTATCATTTATTTCTCGAGTTAATAAAAGGGCTAGTCATGCTTTTGAATTAGTACATTCAGATGTTTGGGGACCTTGTCCCATTATGTCAAAGACTGGATTTCGATATTTTGTTACATTTGTGGATGATTTTTCTCGTATGACTTGGCTTTATTTAATGAAATCTCGTTCTGAGTTGCTTTCACATTTTGAAACCTTTTGTGCTGAAATAAAAGCCCAGTTTGATGTGTCTATACAAACATTGCGAAGTGATAATGCCAAAGAATATTTCTCTGATTCCTTTTAGACTTACATGGCTCAGAATGGAATTCTCCATCAATCATCTTGTGTTGATACTCCATCTCAAAATGGAGTGGCTGAGAGAAAAATAGACATCTTCTTGAAACTGCCAGGGCTCTTTTATTTCAAACGCATGTTCCTAAACAGTTTTGGGCTGATGCTGTTTCTACAACGTGTTTTTTGATTAATCGCATGCCCTCCACTGTTCTAAATGATCAAATTCCTTATAAGATTCTGTTTCCTAATAAATCTGTGTTTCCTGTTGAACCTCGTATCTTTGAATGTTCTTGTTTTGTTTGTGATGTTCGTCTGCAGGGTATGTGTTTTTCTCCTCTCTTGAACAGGTATCTTGTGTCAGCTGATGTTACATTCCATGAACATCTTCCTTTCTTTACCTCTCCATCTACACCTGTGTGTCCACAAGAGGATGATGATCTACTAGTGTATCATGTCACCGGTGCAGACACTAGTGTTGTTCCAATACCCCCACCACCACCTTCTCAACCAAAACCACCTATCACTAAAGTCTATTCTCGACGACCTAATCCTCTTGTGACAAGTTCGGCTTCAGTCTCTTCTTCATCATCGGATCCAATGCCCAGTGATATTTATCTACCTATTGCTCTTCGGAAAGGTAAACGCTAGTGTACTTATCCAATTTCTTCTTATGTTACCTATGATCGTTTGTCCTCTACTTCTTGTTCGTTTGTTGCCTCTCTTGATTCTGTAGGGATTCCCAAATCTGTTCACCAGGCCTTAACCCATCCTAAGTGGCGTGATGCCATGCTTGAGGAAATGAATGCCTTGACTGAGAATGGTACTTGGGATCTAGTCGATTTACCTGTTGGTAAGAAAGCGGTTGGATGCAAGTGGGTCTTTGCAGTCAAATTTAATTTTGATGGATCAGTGGCTCGCCTGGTGGCCAAAGGCTATGCACAGACATATGGAGTGGACTATTCTGATACTTTCTCCCTTGTGGCAAAATTGACTTCAGTTTGATTATTTATTTCTCTGGTAGCTACATATGATTGGCCACTTTACTAGCTTGGTATTAAAAATGCTTTCCTACATGGAGTTCTTCAGGAGGAAGTTTATATGGAGCAACCACCTGGGTTTGTTGCTCAGGGGGAGTCTGGGAAAGTTTGTCGTCTTTGAAAATCGCTGTATAGACTAAAACAGAGTCCTCGAGCTTGGTTTGGAAAATTTAGTCAGGCAGTAGAGAGGTTTGGGATGAGGAAGAGCAAATCTGACCATACTGCTTTCTATAAGCAGTCCACATTTGGCATTATTCTACTTGTTGTATATGTAGATGATATTGTTATCACTGGGAGTGACACGAAGGGAATCTCATCCTTGAAATCCTTCTTGTAGAGCCAGTTCAATATTAAAGATTTGGGGCACCTAAAATACTTCTTGGGGATTGAGGTGGCAAGGAGTAAAAGAGGCATTTTTATATCTCAGAGGAAGTATGTTTTGGACCTGTTAATAGAAACTAGGAAACTGAGAGTCAAACCATGCAATACTCTAATGCTTCCTAGCAATTCACAAAGGATGGAGATGCTTTTGATGATCCTGAACGATATAGAAGATTAGTTGGAAAGTTGAACTATCTCACAGTGACTCGTCCTAACATTGCTTACTCAGTTAGTATTGTAAGTCAATTTATGTCCTCTCCTACAGTGCATCATTGGGAAGCCTTAGAACAAATCTTGTGTTACTTGAAAGGAGCTCCTGGACGGGAGATACTGTATCGGAATCATGGTCACAGTAATATTGAATGTTTTTTTTGTTGGTGGTAATCTGGTTTCGTGGAAGAGTAAGAAGCAAAATGTGGTGTCGCGATCTAGTGCAGAATCTGAGTATAGAGCAATGGCACAAGCTTCGTGTGAGGTTATGTGGGTTTCTCAACTCTTAACTGAGGTCGGTCTTAAAGTCTCAGTTTCAGCAAAGCTATGGTGCGATAATCAAGCTGCGATTCATATTGCTTCGAATCCAGTTTTTCATGGACGAACTAAACATATTGAGATAGACTGTCATTTCGTTCGTGAGAAAATTCAACAAAACTTGATCTCTACAGCATATGTGAAGACTGGAGAACAATTAGGAGATATCTTTACAAAAGCTCTTAATGGAGCTCGGGTTTCTTATATTTGTAACAAGCTGGGCATGATTGACATCTATGCTCCATCTTGAGGGGGAGTGTTACGAGATTATAGGTTGTAATTATAGGCTGTAAATATGTAGTATTAGCTCAATTAGGAATAGCTTGATTATAGGAATTATTCTTTCTTTGATTTTCTTCCTATTTTAGTATCTACAAGGCTGTATGATTTTCTTCCTTTTTAGAATCTGCAAGGCTGTATGATTTTCTTCCATTTTTAGTATCTACAAGGCTATATATATATGTACTATTCTTTCAATTGAAAGATATCAATTTCTTCCAATTCTTGTTCTATCACAAGGTGGATCCCTCTTCAAGAGGTTGTGGACATTTTCAGGCCTAGCTTCCCTGAGGCAATCAAAGAAAAGAGGAAGGTTGATGTCTCTCTACTAAGGTTGCAACTATTTGGGTAGTTTGGGAGGAAAGGAATGACAGAATTTTTAATGGCAATAGTAGAACTGTGAAGGAAGTTATTGAGACAATAAAAGTGAAAGTAGCATTTTGGACTAAAAACATGGAGTGTTTTCGAAGTTTCAGTGACTGATATTCTAAGGGCTTGGAAGGAGATAGCACAATCATCTAGAGACAAAGATAGGATAAAAATGGAATGGAAACCCCCGCAAGGTAGTTAAGTTAAGCTGAATTTTGATGGAAGCTCTCTGGGTAATCCAGGTATGGCAGGTATTGGTGGGGCAATTAGAAATTTGGAGGGTAAATTGTGCCTTTTACTCCAGGCCAATCGGTCTGTGATGACTCAATAAAAGCTGATTTATTGGATTTAGTACAAGGTATTAGCTAAGCAATTGGGCCTCAGACAAGTGGAGGTGGAAGGGGATTCAAAAGTAATCATCTCTTGGGCAAGAAGGAACAGACATAGTCCATGGACTCTCAAGAATGCTTTCAGGTAGAAAGGACTGCAAGAGAGCTGGATGCTGAATTCAAATGGATTAAAAGGAATGCAAATGGGCTAGCTGACCTCCTTGCTAAACAAGGGGTAGAAAGGCAGCAATTGTTTTGGGCATCTTTGTAACGTAGTGTTGGTTTTAGGGCCGATGTTATGGTCATTAAATCAAACTTCTAATGCTTTTCACATATTTTTAATATAATCAAAGTTCCATTGATAAAAAAGATTCACCCGTCTGTTAATACTCTTTAATCACTCCTAATGTTCTGTTGCTTATTCCCATCTGGAGTCTCTCTGACAGAACTCTGAAAATCATCAACAATTACCTTACAGACACCCTGCTGGTCGTTTTGGTTTGCTTCTGATTTTTCTCTGTTTAAGCTTCGGATTTCATTCCCATCAACCTTCTTGCACAAAACAATGTTATTACCTTCCACCTCTTTCGTTGGAACCAAAGTAAAAGTTGCAATATCATTATTTCCTTCCTCGCTGAAGAGCAATGCTGTACTAAACACCTCCTCCCTGTCACCTTTCTCCTTGCCATTTTCCCCCACGCTGCCAACGAGTGACTCAGTATCTGAAGCAGAATCTCCGTCATCAGAAATAGTGCAATCTACCCAAGCTCCACCGATCTCATCATTGTCCTCCACTCAAGCCCTAGAATACTTGAGGTTAGGTTAACCTGTTACTGACTGACTGGTGTGGTAATCTTGAGAATCTGCCCTTAGATGCCACTGTAGAAGGACTTCAAACCTTTTGTTTTATCTTTCAAGTTATCATTTCTTTGTAATGACTTGCTATGCATGCAGGTTAAGGCAGCCAATAAGCTCCTTAAAACAATTCCACAGAGCAATGGAAGGAGGAAAGTACATGGTGTTCCTGTTTTCACTGCTCAAAACTTAGACATTGCAATAGCCACAAATGATGGAATTAAGTGGTATGCCATCTGCAGTCTATGTATTTTTTTCTCAATTTTCATACTTGTAAGTTTTAGAGATCTACTATTTAGAATCTTCTTAGTTTATTTGTCATTTCTTTATTATTGTTCTGCTTCTATGCTTTCTGTACATAACCTATTTATGATATATTACTGACTTGCAGTTTTGTTATGTAAATGAATTAAAGATAAAGCTGTGTTGTGTCATGAAGCAATGCAGTCCCTAGTTTCACACTCAGTTGTTCAAAAGTCCGTTTTCTGCCATGTTTTGATTGATGATTTTCGATAATCTTCCGACTAGAACCCATCCTCTTGGTGGAATGTTGATTTTTCAAGTCTGTATTATCTACCAAAACACAGAAAAATGGTGGCCTGTGTTTATATGCTTTTTGATATCTTGCCCTAATTTTTCTATCTTTAATTTTTTGCTTCTTCTCTCTTTCATTCATACATTTGTATAATTTATTCAAGTTAAGTGCTTAGTCAAAAGGTGTCCACTTTAAATTGGGCAAATGATTTGAGAACATTTAATCTTAGTGTCTTAACTGTTTCTTCTGTAGGTATACACCATATTTCTTTGATAAAAACATCCTAGACAACATTCTTCAAGAATCTGTTGACCAGCATTTCCATACATTGATTCAGAATCGGCATGTTCAGCGACGACAGGATGTGATTGATGACAATCTGGCTTCAGAAATAGCTGAAGAGAATGCAGAGAGCCCATGGGAGCCTCCAGAGGTACAGATACACATAGCTGAATTTTCAAACTTCATCCATTGGAAAATATTGAATATGAGTGCTTTACCATGCTATGGCTTCATTTGAACTCCATGTCATGGGATGTGGAAACCTAGGTTGATATGTTGGTCACAGGTGCATAATCATTTTCTGATAGGTTCAAGAAGTACTGGATGAGATGGGCCATCCTGGAATTCCTCTGAATGTTATATCAAAAGCTGCTGAAATGCAGCTCCTTCATACCGTTGACAAGGTACTCCTGGGGAATAGATGGTTACGGAAAGCTACTGGGATTCAGCCACAGTTTCCTTATATGGTTGATTCTTTTGAGGAAAGGTATTGTCAGTGCTTGTTTCAGCTTTATAATAATTGGGGTTTTACATATTATTTGCAGAACTGGCTAGGGGGTTACTCATAGATTCATTTATCTATGGCCCCATTTCCAGAGGAAGATTTCCTTCTAAGGCCCTTTTCATTTACCTGTAAATTAGGAGGAGGGGGGGGGGGGAAGTTGGTCAATGGGTATCTTTTTCCCATTGACCAACTTTACAATGCTCTTTTTGCATTTAGTAAATGGGCCCCATGGTAAAATCAGCTCTACTTCCCTGGATAAAACTTACCCATCTCCCAGGTGGGTAAGTAACTTTCCCACCTGTTTGGGGGGGGGGGATTTTACAAAACGTAATGGGACAACTTTACCCATTTTAATATTAGCTTTTTATGGGTAAAAATGTCATTCTGTTACTTATCTGGGAATCCTGCGAATCAATAGAATATGGGTAAGTGAATTTACCCAGTAAACATTTACCTGGCTAAGTACACTTACCTAGGTAAGTCACAAAGTTGTAAACGAGCGAGGCCTAAAGAGGAAATTTAAGAACTCACGTGGCAAAATCTTGCTGGTACACATGCTGAGGGTATGGGACCCCCATTCAGTCCCTGCCTGATAGATCAGGTGATCCTGATCATACATGGCTTCTTGCAATTTTGTGATGGTTGGAAATACTGTAAAATTGCCTCCAGCATTGTTGTATGTTAATTATTCCTTCTGTTCCAAAGACAGTGGATCCCACCCGTTTGCACATGTAAATATTTTAGCACAGGCAGACAGATGAAACTTGTGCATCCAATGACATAAGCCAGGTAGCCTGTAGCCATGGTAAATTCTTAGAGATCTGATGGTGCAAGTTATGCAAAAGAAAAAATGAAAAATATGTTTCTGCATGGTGCTGATAATTAGATTTCTTTTGGATGTGTTTGAACAGGCAGTTGTAAAATGTCAAGGTCATCTGGTTGACAAGATCAATTTTTATTAGAGTTCAAACAAGTTAATGAGTTTTAGCAGGGAGTGATTATGTAAACTTTAGTTTATCCACCACATATTTGCATCACTAGCAGAATCACCTTAAGTCTTCAAATTCTCTTTTGGTGTATGGTGTCATAACAACTGTACTTCCTTTTCCATGCCATCCACTTTATCTCCCGTTTTCTCAGTTGTAACTTCTATAGCAATGATTTGGTCTCTTAGAATAATCTTTAAGTGGATAGCAGTGGTTATTAGTTATTATATCTTTTACCTTTGTCTCCACTCTTTATAGCATGCATTGTTAATGGACCATGAACTATACCTTTGACATTGGAGATCTACTCGACTAAATCACAACAATTTTGTTGCTAGAAAAAAACCCATTTGGTCATGGTTTTCGAACTGCCGTTGACCCGGATGGTCGGACTGTTCGGCCCTGGAACTGTCCAGGCAACCAGTTCCGTTTTACCCCAAACCCGGTCCTTGGCCAAAAACCGTTGAATCGGTCAACGACCTGTTGACCGAGGTGGTCGAACTGTCAACCCATCAACCCATTCAACAATTTTGGCCGTTTTTTTATTTTTAATATTTTTATATATTTTTAATTTTTGGTGTCAGAATGGGCCGTCTGTTCGAACTGGACAGTCGAACCGTCGACCCGGAAACCGGTGGCCAGAACGGTTCTGTTTCCAGGTCGTTTTTTAAAACCATGCATTTGGTGCTTTGTATTATAGGATATTCTGGAAATTTGTCTTTTAGGAACTATTACCAGTATTGAACCATGGTAACTGATACAGCAAGGACACAGCTGGATGAGGTGTTGGATACAGAATTTACACTAAAAGTGGGAATGTCTAGCACGACTGGGCACCATTGTATTGGTATCTGGGTATCATAGGTACTGAAGAGATGTTTCCTGTAACACATTTCTTTTTTTCTTGAATAGATATGCTCAGTAAATACTACAGAAATGAGGTGAAGGCCATTATTGCATTGAAAGCTTACTTCTTTAGCACTGGAAATTACATCTATTTACAAAACACTAGGATTTATATCAGAGCCATGGGCTGGTGTGGTGGATCATGGATGAATGCCTACTGAAGGAATTCTCTTCATTTCTATTCCTTAATCCCCTTCCTGTGTTTATTCTTTTCACTGCATGATAGTTATTATTATTTTTAATTGTGGATTGTATCTGTTTCATTTTTTATTCTTGCTATGTGATGTTCATCTGGAAGAGGGATGGTTGCAGGAGTGCAGCTTCTGTTCAGAGGGCTGCAGAGTCTGCTTGCTCTATTTCCAATTCAAAAGGAGAATGTGTTAATGATAGACATGAATGGCAACCTAGGAATGGCCTCGAATTGAAGGAGAGAGACCAAGCGGTTCAAGGACAGAGAACACACACAGATTTTTGGTTTCCATTTAGTGATTGGTTTGCAAATCCATGGTCAAGAAATGAGCAAAACCCAAATAAGGAAAACAAGCCCAAGACGAGGTACCATCTAATCATTGGTCTCCCTCAGTTTTGTGAAAGGATAATTTTGTTTCCAATCAAATTGTTTTTCTTTCATCACAGAAAGGAGGGCTCAAGTAAAGGATGCATGAAGCAAGAGCCAAAGCCTCTGAATCCACTTCTTCCAAAGATTACAATGGTTGGAATCTCAACTGGAGAGGGAGGCCAGATGAACAGAGCCAGTTTAAAGAAGATGATGGAAGATCTGACACGGGAGTTGGAACAGACAGGTCAGAGAAGTGGTAGCACCGAACCTTGTAATGAAGATAGGGATCCCCTTTTCGTAGCAATTGTTGGTGATTACTACTCCAGCATGGCTAAAACAGGCTCTGCCAGATGGGTTCGCTCTGGGAATAGTTGATGTGCCATTCATTACATGCTAGCTCTGGGAATAGTCTATACCTTCAATGAGGGGCGGAAGAAGTCTTCGCTGGATTCAACTCTCCCAAGTCTCTCTCAGAAGAGCAGCAAAGAGGTGTGGATATCGATCTGTTATGTGACTTTACAAGTTAGGCCACCCAATCAATGTCAGAAGAAGAAAAGTATGTCTCTCTCTAGCTCTGTGTTTCTATATAATAATAATATTATTATTATCATTATCTTAGAATAAATAAATACAAGGAAGCTGTAGTAATAGATTAGACACGCCTTGTGGCTCTGCTGTGGGCACGTCGGCGGAGCACTTCCCCAGTTGTTGTAAAGCCAAAGTCAGAACATCATGGAGGAGAATGATTGCCGATAAAAGCAAGAAAGAGGGAGAGTTATGGGCCAACCACCAAGCAAAACCAGAATGTAGGATTTCAGAGTTATGGGTCAAGGTTTCCTGTTTCCTAACTATCTCATCTATTGCTTTGTCATTTGACGGTTGATAAAAAGTAAAAACTGTTGAGCGCTCAATAGTCTGCCGTCTGATCAGGTCGACATTTCTCCCTTCTGTAGATCCGTAGCCATGATTGGTTCATTAAAATGGTGGGGTATCTGATCCCTTCATTTATTGCTTTGCTACGTGGAAAGTTTTATGTAACAACGTTGTCAACTTACTATAGATGGATGGATTATAGTTTGCTTTCCATTCTTCATTTTATCTTATAAAAGCTTCGGGTAAGCACCGTAATGATGGAGGGCACAAATGAAGATAGAAATGTTAGATGGGTTGGGTTCCTGAATCGTAAACCATAAATGACTAAGCAAAAAGGTAGCAAGTGATTGAGACACCTGATTGTGGTAGTAGTGATGGACCTGATGGTGATAGTGCTTAGTGTGGCACTGGCACTGGCACCTCAGCCCCCACTTTGAAATGAAGTGGTGAACCAACTCTCTCTCTCTCCCTCTCTCTCTCTCTCTTTCTTTCTCTTTCTCTCTCTCTCAAATAAAGATATCTATACATTTTTCGGATAAAATGGGAGAGGGGGAAGTTGGGGTGGGGTAACGTTTCTTATAGATGGCAATGTTTTCTATGATAGCAACGGTATCATCTATCAAGTACAAGTCCTTCGGGACGAGACGAGCTCACAATCCTCTTAAGATGTTGCATACCATCACTTGTTTGTCATTTTGGAGGAAAAACCTTTCAGGCTTTACTCTTAAGAGATGCTGCCAAAACATATATATATATATATATATATATACCAGTGTGTGTGTGTGAATATGTGAAAAGAAAGAATTGAGAGAGAGAGAACAAACATTTGATTGATGAGGACTGCTATTACACATTATGCATATCTCTGCATCCTATCAACCTATAGGCTTATTTCTGAGCTTATCCATGTGTTGAAGAGTCTAAAAAGTAGGTTTCTTTATCTATATATCTGCTAAAGGGCCTGTGCAATGCATGGAAAAAAAGATGTTGGGGCTTATTGGGCTTAAAATTTATTTCTCTATGGGGCTACATAATCCAGGGATAAGGATGGCAATTTCGCCCATCCTCACTGAGTACCTAGCCTCCTTGACCAAGCAAGGATGGCGAGTGAAGTCCACACCTTGCCCCAACCTTATTATATATATTAACCAAGGTTCAAAGTATCGTTACGTATTGGCCCATATCAGTCGATACGTATCGTTTTGGGACCCTTCCGATATGCCCCTATAGTGGGTGTATCGGGGGTCTGGTCGATTCAAGGGATGGGGAGGGGTCCTAGATTGGCTCCCCTAAACCAGTTTTGGAAAAAAAAATAAAAAAATGTAAAAAAGCAAGTATCAAAACGCCCGATACGCCCCTACTGGCGTATTGGGTGTATCGATATTTTGAACCTTAATATTAACTATATGTGTATATATATTATATTAAGTATATAATATTATTTATATTATATATATACATATCAAATTGTATTTAAAATATTATTTGCATTTTAGTTTTTCCTTTATTTTAAATAAATGCATTTTTGAAAACAAACTTTTAATTAAAAAAATTTAGGGACTTAGGTCCCCGATGTAAAACTTGTCTTCGTCGAGGACTGGGGATGCATGCTAATTTTTTCCCGATGGGAGTCAGAGTTAGAAACGGGGATTAATTTAAAACTTGGGGTCCGGACAGGGAGTATGATTCCTACCCAGAACCCACCCATTGCATTCCTACCTAGGGGATTATCTCCCAAACCAATAAATATAATCTCAATAATTATAGTAATTATAAATGTAGTTAATTTTCACTAAATTAAAATACTAAAATCAGTAATTTTTAGTAATTAAATTACCAAAATCACTAACTATTTCTTAAAAATTATAGTAAATATCAAAATTACTGAAAAAATAAAAAATAAATTTATATTTTTTGAAATCAATTTTCCATTGAAAAGATTTAATTATTATATGAGAATATCAGTATATATTAATAATTGACTAGAATTATTGAAAATATTAATAACTACTTATTGCTAAAACATTATTGATAATATCAAAATTACCAAAAATATAAAGAAATAAATTTTTTCAATGAAAAGTTACTGATAATTTTTAATTATTAAATTTGTATTTATTACATTTTAATTTTCAAAAATATCTGAAATTAAATTACCAAAATCAGTCATTTTTAGCAAGAAAGTTTTATTAATTAAATTTTCCAATTTACCAAAGTTATGAAAAATTATAATGATTAAAATTTATCTACTTTTAGCTATATTTAATATTTTTTATTTAAAATATTTAGTTATTGAGATATGAAATAGTTTTTTTATTTGGATCTTTAAAATATTGTTTAGTTACTAAAATTATTAATCCATCAAATTATAATCTCTCTAGTCTCAGAAAAAAATTAAATAAATTTTATTAAACCACAAACCATTGCCCGGGTCAAAACAATTTAGTGGTTCGACTGTTTGGGTCAGCGGTTTTTCGACCAATTCAATGGTTTTTTTTCCAAACTGTGGTCCAATCTAGAAAAAAGGGCTTGGATAAATGATTGGTTCCAGGTCAAATGGTTTGACCATCTAGTTTGGTTTTTTAAAACAATGCTTCTAGGAGGAATTTTAGGTGGGAGAGATAGTTTAAGGGAAATATTAGGAGGGATTGGTTAAGAGATTGGGAACTTGAGCGGGAGAGAGAGAGCGAGAGAGAGAGAGAGAGAGAGCAGTGGAACTCTAGTGAAGATGAGAGGGTTGCCACGTGGCTACATGGAAGGGCTGGGAAAGGGCAAGGGAGAAAGGAGAGAGCACTAAGGAGAAATGAGGGAAGGAGGAATAGGAGAAGGAGAGGGATGTCAATGTGGCCTATGTCGCTATATAATATAGTATAGATACTAGCAACAACTCGTGTGATGCACGAATTTTGTTAAGTGAAAGCTAAATAATAGAAACATATAAGTGTAGATAATTGTTTTATATTTTTATGTTTTAAAATTCAACCATGTTGGGTTAGTTTTGGTTTGGCCATTTGAAAAGTTCCCATATTTACATACATACATACATACATAAAATTATTTTAATATGAGAAAGTTGAAAAGTTCCCATATTTCTTAATATAAAATATTTTATATTGTAAATTTAAATATTTAATTTATTTTTGAATAATATCATTGTAATTTTTTAATTTTAAATTTAGTTTTTAACACTTAAATCTTTTGAACCAACCGATCCAAACTAATACCAGTGTCTTTAATCCAACATTGACTCAACCAGTTGGACTGTTCGAACCATCATTAGCCTTGATTTTGGGTTTGGTTATGTTGAAACCTGCTCTTCGGTCAAAGCCGTTGACTTTGAGGAAAACTAATTAACAAAGGAGAAAATAGGCTAGAAGTAATTCATAAGAGAAAAAGCATCCAGTGCAAAATTTTGGCTAACCAGTGACCAACTAGCTAATGAGAATATAAATTATTACATCTCGGATTTCAGTCTGTCTAACTAACAAGGAACAAATGATTTTTTTTTTCATGTTTGGTAATGTACCCCATGCTTTTTAAAACCAACCCGAGACCAAATTGGTCAGGGGTTCGGTTACTAGGTTGAACGGGTCGAATGGTCGGCCCATTTTGACAAAAAAAATAAAAAAATAAAAAAAAATAAAAAAAATACAAAACAGTCAAAACCGTTCGAACAGTTAACCGCCCTGATCAGCAGTTTGTTGACCAAAATCAACGGTTTTTTGAGAAAATCCAGTTTTGGGAAAAAACGGAACCAATCACCTGATCAGTTCCCGGTTTTTTCCGGTCCAGTCCGATTTTGAAAACCATGATGTACCCATATCCTCCCTAAGGGTTGTTGAATAGCGCAGCAGCGCACCTGTAATCCCCCTCCAAAGTTGGTGGCAGTGGGATTCAAATACCTGTTTCTGTAGAACGAGACAGCAAACCAACTGAGTCACCACCCATTAGTTGGTGAAGGATGAATGATCAACCCAAGGATCTCCGACCGGAGCCTCCCACAGTATGTCAATGCCCACCCTTCAATAAAACTCTCGATTCAAGGATGGCTTCGTCCCTCAACATGTCTACAATGTGTATAGTCTCTAATACGAGTATCTGAAACCTTCCTTCATTTATACAATAAATACTAAGACCTCCCCTCTATTTTTAAAATGGATTAAGACCTCCCCTATCGCCGTTATATTTAACGGAAGAGTGAAAAAGACAATATTGTCCTATTAGACTAAATGTTGACTTGTTGGGTTTTTAATCCAATTATAAACAAAAAAAAATTCCTGCAATTACCTCTAAGCCATTAAAAGAAAACAAAGAAAAAAATATCAGGTTCAATTTATAATTGATTTATAATTTCTTCCTTATTTTTAATATTTTCTTGGGTTTCAAAAAAAAAAAAAAATCTGTTGTTTGAAATTTAAAGAGGGTGGAGAGAAAAAAGAGACCGATCAAAGCTTTCGCCAAATGGATTCCAAATTGCAAAACCCATATATTTGGTTGTGAACAACTTCATGTCGCCAAAGTTTCTCCAAAGATCCAGAAGCTTAAAAATACAAGCGAAAAGGGTGATTGCCTCCAAGTCGATCTCCAAGTATATAATTGTCCATGTTAGTGAAGAAGAAAAGAAGTTCCGAATACGGCTGTTCACGGGTCAGGTTGAGTCGGTTTACTGGGATTTTCTCAATCGACTCGACCTGATCGGGTTACCTGAGGTCGGGTTACCTGAGGTGGAAACCGAAACCGACCCACTGATAGACAAAACCGATTTGGTCGGTTTGAGTTGAATTGAGTCGGTTTAGGTTTTGTTTCTGTACAAAAAAGAACTAATTAGAAGACTAATTGGTTCGATTCGATTCGGTGCTGATGACCGGTGCTGATAAAAAGCCAACCGACTCGGATTGGATCAGTCCGAGTTAGTCGGTTTAGTCAGATTGGACCTTCTTATGAACAGCCCTAGTTCTGAAGAATTCCTTCACCACCGATGCTGCCACCCTTTGCCGCTAATGCTTGATCTACTACTACACATTAATCTCGCCATTTTTATCTATTATAAATGATTCATTGCATTCTCTGTAACAGAGGATGTATTTGGGATGGAATTTCAATGGAGATCCAAAGTTTGTTTAATTATTTGGATGGAGACCCAAGAGTTGGTAGGAAACTCAAATATTGAGAATGCTTAGGGGGTAGTGTCAGGAGATAGGAGTCAAATTGTATTTTATATAATCTCTGTCAAAATGTTGGATGATCATCATCAGCCCAAGCAATTACAATTATTCTAATCTATAGAAACTGAAGGGAGATTTAAGTTTTTCACCTTTGATTTTTTTGTTACCTAACGGTCATGCTGGTGGATCCCATGGCCCATTGGTCTCCTTTCTCTTAGAACAACCAGAGATGAATGAACTGAACGCACAGTAGAAGCATTAAGAGTTTCTTGGCTTCATGGGTTTGAAGCTGAAGGAATAGGAAGTAACTAGGAAAGTGGTAACTGAAAGCTTGCGACATTGTGGCCCTCATAACCCATCATTGTTGCACTCAGCCTTACAGAGGATATGAACTCCCCCTTAGAAGGGTCTTCCTCTTCTCATAATCACTTATCTGAGTTTATATCAAAAGTCGTCAGATCAGATGACTTGGGCCACCACCCACCAGCCCAATACTAACACCTAATTGAGCTTATATAGAGAACCGGTTTCGAATTAGAGATGTACTCTTATCAATAGTGTTGCTGTCTTTCCACATGGGGACATTTTAGTATTGGCAGTGGTGGGAGTAGATCTCTCCTCTTTGCCAGCCCATACATCAATTTCAGAATTCCAGGCCAACACATTTTACTACATATATTTATATTTAGGCAACATCTATGTTGTTTGAACTACACAATAAAGCAAACAATTTTGAACCAGTGATAAAGATGATACATCACACATCACAATTGAATCTTTAGCATTGTTAAGGTGTTGTGTTGTTAAAGATTTGGAACCAATGCCATTTCATGAGAGGTATTTTTGAAAAATACCTTTTTTTTTTCTATTTGGTACCTTTGTTGTTGCTGCCACATATAAGCGTTTTTCAATACCATGTCAGCATATTATTGCTAGCAACAATAAAATTATAAAACATCAAAAATGGTGTTTTCTCAAACCACACATTTTTTTTTCAATTTCTGAAATGTGGTTTGAGAAAATATTTTTCGAAAAAAAATGCATAACCAAACATCGGGAGTTGTCTGAATAAGAAAACAGATTTCAGACATAGTAGTGATGTGATGCCGTTTTTCTAAGATACGACATTGATTCCAAAACATTGGCTTTGTGTCAGGAAGATTTTTTGCCCAATATAATCTTCATGTAGGGGTGGATTTGAGCCGAGCCGAATAGCTAGCTATTCGAGTTTGGCTCGCCAAGGTAGTACAAGGCTCGAGCTCGAGCTCGACTTGAGAAATTTTTTTATAAAAATAAAAATAAAAGTTATATATAAAAATATTTTTTATTTGACATTTAAAAAATTAAGAATTACAATAATTAGTTAATATTATATATAAAAATAAAAATATTATATATATAATATTTTTATTATTTTCTATAATTTTATATGATTATTATTATTATTATTATTATTATTATTATTATTATTATATGTATGTAGCTATTTGAATCGGCTTGTGAGCCTCACATGTCAAGCTTAAGCTTTATTAGGTTCGAGCTCGGATCCAAGTTCGATTGAAACCGAGCCGAGCCGAGTTTGAGTACCTTGTGAAGAGCTTGGCTCGTGGCCACCCCTATCTTCATGGTAAGATCAACCAACCCAAAATCCTCTAAAATTAGATATACATCACAATTAGGAATGGCAATGGGGCGGGGCACCCCCTACCCATCCCTGCCCCGAAGTCACGATACCTTGCCCCGTACCTGCCCCATCCCCGGTGGCGGGAAGGCAATTACTTAAAAATGATCTATTTTGTGTACAATTTATACATAAGATATAGGAATTTTGGGGTATTTTAGAATTGAATTATAATACTTTAGGGGTAATTCAAAAAAAAAATCAAAATCAAAACTTAGAAATATTTTAAATATCAATATTAAACCTAGAGATATTTTACTAATTTACCTTTGGATTTGAGGCGTATTCAGAGAATTATATACAAAACCCGTCCCCATCCCAAACCCAATTTGGGGAAAATTTATTTTTCCCATCCCTGCCCTATCCTTATTTAAAGTCAAGGAAAACCCACTCCATTCGAGACAGAGCGGAGCCCGGGTTTTATGAAGAAAATTGCTATCCCTAATCACAATTGAGAGGGCCATAGGGCCAAAGATCGGATCTGCTACCCATGAACTGTTACTATATCTCTATCCACCAGATATTACAACTATGCATTGGTAATATCTTTTTTATCATTCATGGGAGATGTTTCCATCAAATACTCGATGATGGTAGTACTCGAGTAAAGATGTGGGAGATGTTTCTATCAAATACACGATCGATGATGGTATTACTCGAATAAGGATGTGGGAACAACTTGTGGTAACACAACATATCGCGAGTGATAGGGTCCACCATTTGCGGACTTATTCCAAATACCAACTTTAAATAGTATCAGATGGGTGTGGTTGGTGATTAAACGTGCTTTGGAAATCGCTGCCTCGTTGGAGCGTAGAAGGGAAAAGGAAAAGCAAAAGCAAAACATTAACATTCTTCGCAATGCGAATACGCTGCGGTGGAATTTGCAGCAGGGATTCATCTGCATGCCGTAATTCACAAGATGATTCGGATCCAACGTTGTAAAGGGGCCCCATTAACACCATTATTATTTTTGCTAAAGAATCCGGGTTGGTCGGAACTTAGGGTTGGAAGGCAAAGGCACGAGACCCATCCCGACCCCACACGGTTGGGATTTAATGCCGCGTGCCATCCACGCCTGTAGCCCGCTGAAATTCAAAGAGCGGACCAACAGATGACAGATGCTTTGCCGTCCATAAATCAGGAGAACCGTCGATATCAGGTAAAAAATAAAAAAATTTCCCGATAAAGCCATGACGTTTGACCAGCTCTTTGTCTTCAACGGTTCAGGATCCTCCGACACCGTACCGGAGAATCACAGCGCCAAAAGCGTTGCTTGCATTAAATCGCGAATTCGCGATCATGCAAAAAAGTAAGCCAGCCGATCTAGAGTAGAGATACACAACCACCAACCAACCAGAGGAGGAAGTGTGGGCCCCCCCACGAACTTGCTCGCCTCGCAAGCTCTTTATTTTTCTTTCCCTCTTTTTGATCTGTTCTTATGGTAATTTCATTTTACCTGTCCCGATTCCACCTCCAGATTCAGGACACGTGTTGTGATTTCCCCTCGTCGACCGCACACGTGTCTCTACGCATCTTAAATCACACGCTTTAGCCGTAGGAAATATCCTATTTATCAACCGTCCATCTCTCGTCGTACCGTGAGCCCCAGAGAGCCTCCCACCACCAATAACTTGTCTTCTACTCCTTTTAAAATGAAGGGAGAGGGGAGTCGTGCCTCGTCATGGTACGATGCCGATGGTCCCCATCCCCATTCCCCACCCTATGCTAGGGCCTTTCACACGCGCACGTATTGTGATAACGACGCTCTTCACGTCTATGGAGACGAACCAAGCCTCTGGCTCTGGTGCATGTATGCAACAGCTTTTAATTTTAAATTATTTTTTTATTCTCTCTCTCTTTCTTTTGGACTTTTTGCCCAATAATTCACGAGTTATCTTAACTCGACTCGGTTTGAGATCGGCTCGACCGACGAGGGCATCCGGTGGCGACGAAATTACAAATTAGAGCGTGTGGACTTTTTATCAAGGTCCTTTGAGAGTGATTGTCCTTTTGTTCCAAAATCAGGCCCACCCCCCTTTGACATTTTTACAAGTCAATGAAAAAGCAACAGCGGTTTCAGCCTCTGAAAAACCGCTTTTTCTTAATATCTTCTACTCTCTCTTTCTTTATATGTATATATATATATATATATATATATAATATCGAAGCTCCGACTCAGTTAACCTCTCAAGTTTCTCTCTCTCTTTCTTTATATCCCACCCTCTTCCCTCTTACCTTGTAAAGTCAGCGCCGTCCTTTGTCCCTTTGCATCTTGTTATGCTTAAACGGGAGCAGCAGCAAGAACGACGGCAGAATCAGGGACAGAAACATAGCTACTAGTGGCGGCAATAATCAATCGCTTCTCGCTGGAATCGCGCGTTTCAAGGCTGACCGGCCCGGATATTTCGCAGGCATGGAAGTCGACTGGGATCTGCAAGCGGTGGTGAGAGGCTGCGCCATCGGCACCACTCCCACCACCACCGCTACCTTCATGGAGGATCCTCTCTTCTGCTTTTCTCCTTCTTCGGGTCTGCAGCAGGATGATCATCTCCACTATTTCTCTGACCCTTTTCAATCCCCAACTATGGCTTTTGAGGAACTAGAGGATTTGTATAAGCCCTTTTTCCCCAAGTTTGAACCCCTCTCCCCACAAACCATCTCCCACACTTCGTTTTCGGCTCCTCTTGGAGGATTGAAAGATCAACAACAGCAGCAGCAGATACAACCACAACTGCAGCAGCGGCAGCAACAACAACAAAAGCAGCCTCAGGTGTCTCTTGCTGGGCCTCCTACTGCTGCTGTTTCTAGTACTACCACTGCTCATTCCCAGACCCCTCGATCAAAGAGAAGGTTAGTCCATCTCTTTGCCAGATAGAATTGAAGATTTCGCAGATACTCATGTCTTAAGATGTACCAGTTGTCTAATGTCTTGCCTTTAATTTGTTTCCATTTTTTTGTTTACACAGAAAGAACCAGCAGAAGAGGGTTGTTTGCCAGGTGCCCGCCGAGGGCCTATCTTCTGATATGTGGGCTTGGCGCAAGTACGGCCAGAAACCTATCAAGGGCTCGCCCTATCCCAGGTGGGTCTTTCTTTACTCTAGGGTTTTACGCATTTTTCTCCTTTCCTAAATTTTTTTGTCTGTGAATTCCCATTCTTATACTGAATCGTTAATTCTTTTATATTTACTTGTTTGAACAACAGAGGATATTACAGATGCAGCAGCTCCAAAGGGTGTTTGGCTAGGAAACAAGTTGAACGCAGCCGTACCGACCCGGGGATGTTTATCATAACCTACACGGCGGAGCATAACCATCCCCTCCCAACTCATCGGAACTCCCTCGCCGGTAGCACTCGACAAAAGTTCCCTACATCTCAACGGCCGACCACCGGCGAACCCGACACACCCACCACTAAACCGTCTTGTGCTTCTTCTCCAACCTCAGGAAGTGGTCTCTCACCAACGACCCCGTTAACCACCTCCATGGAAGACGAGCTCCTACAACCGATTAAGCAGGAGAGCCAAGAAGACGACGGGGAGGAAATGGTGGAGGACGACGAAGACGACGAGCCCCTCATCCCAGATATGGTGATAAACGACGATTTCTTCATGGGCTTGGAAGAAATCGCGGGACCCGCCAATATCAGTTCCTCCTCCACCGGCGCAGCCTTCGAAGACTGCTTTTCCGATTATCTACCGGCGTCTTTCCCCCTTCCTTGGCACGCCCACAACGCCGCCACCACCGCCGGCGGCATCTGACATGCCGGGAAAGACGCGTACTCTGACATTGGATACCAAGATTTCTCCAACTTACCAATTTTTTTTTCTCTTTTTATCCGCGACACAGAGAAGAGAGAGAAAGAGAGTTAGAAAATAGAGAGAGAATCTCTCTCTCTCTCTATCACCATCACCACACTTGTTTTATAAACATCACCGTTGCCAGGTCCTTTGAGAAGAAGAGTTATTCCATGTTTCCGGTTGCACACTAATCAGATGAATTAGTTGCACATCCATCTCCATTTGACTGTGTATCATGATCATCATGTGTCCATGTAGATCTAAAAGTCAACGCAGATGTGTCCATCCTCTTCGTTAATTTTTTAATTAATTCAGTATTTATTTATTTATTTATTTATTGGAACTGTCAAATTGGTACGATGTATATATATGTGTGACAGTTGTCCGTTCCCGTCCCGGGAGCCGAAGAGCGCCACCGACTCCGGTTCAGTCGCTTTATCACGTTTTTTATTCTTAGCACAGAAGATCCCTGCTCGCTCTGCATCGTAGCTGTACTGTGGACGGATGAAATATTCAAACATTATTTAATTTTAATTCGATTTTTTAGTTGGTAAAATAGAATACGGAAACCCTAAATATTGTTCAATGAAAAGATGAATCACCATGACGTCACACAACAACACTCTTAGAATAATCCAAAAAGCTTTCTCTTCGATTCCAAAGAAGTCGTGTGCCCATTGCAAATTGTTGGCTTGTCTCACTAAATTCATCTAGAGTTTTCTCTTCAATATAACCAAGTTCATAAAAAAAAAAAAAAAAAGAAAATCATCCCTTCCGATATGTTCTTACAAATTTGCGTCTCTCACATATGATGTGTAGGATTCATTATTAGATTGGGATCCACTATACATGTAATGTGCCAACATAGATCATGTTGGAAGTTGTCGGAAGAGATTTTTGTTGGAGGAGATTTTGAGTTATCTTTCCATAGTTGATGCATAAATAGAAGGCAATGTTTTTAAAACCAATATAAAATTGGGACCGCTTTGGTCACCAGTTTTTTAGTTAGTAGTTCGATTGTTTGGTCCGAACGAATGATCCATTGCAATTTTAAAAAATAAAACAAAATATAGCGAAAATTGTTGTCTTGATCGAACTAGTCGATAATTTGATTATTGGGACCAGTAGATTATTGACCAAATCAATAATTTTTAACCAGACTCGAGTTCAAGGGTCATTAGTAAAGTCGGGAATTTTTTTTTGGGGTGGGGGTGAGGAGTTAAATAAGAAAATGAAATAGGAAATATAATAGATAGGGTTTCGAAAGAAATGAAGGGAGAAAGTTTGGGTCTATAAATATTTGTAAAGAATAAATAAACAAATTTTGTAAATTTTAAAAGTTAGAGGAGCGTTAAAGAATAATCCTTAACATTTTAGTTCAAATTTTGAAAATTTAAATGGTTTTTGATGCGGAACGATATGATCCAACTATCCGAATAAACGACGGTTCCAAAACCATGTATGACATTTTTTGTTTTCATAAGATAAGGGCTCAAGCCAAGATGAAGCCAATCAACTTTAAGAAGGGTGAGTTAAAAGTTGTGTTGTAAGTTGTAACCAACTTATTGCTACAGATCACTAGATATGTGTAATTGGTTGTATGGCTTGAGAATGCTCACTAATTCATGGTCCATATAAAGACAGAACTGTATGGCTAGATCAATGGTTGGAATTTAAATTACCACCTGGATGGAGAGCAGCTGATTGGAGCTTGATATGCTGAATGGACGGCCTTGACTTAGTGATTGCATGGTTTCAAGTTTCAATCTTCAACGTTCAACCCACTTGGACAGTATAGATCCCCTGGAATGCAGCACTCAGCACCCAGACTTTGATAATTGATAATATCACTTGGATGGTGAAATTAATGCATTGACTTTGATACCATACGTAGGCTTCATTTCGAGTTTTGACGCTAAATTCTTGATTTTCTTTTTTTTTTTGACGATCAACATCCACGCTTTATCTTGCATCACCGTATGTCTGGGGGTACCATTTGAACGGTTCAGATCAATAGCAATAATTGGGGGTTACGTGGACAAACTAGATCTGGAGATAAATCGCCGTCTACCGGATCGGGTTCGTAACAAATGGATGTTCCGCGTGCAAATCACGTCAAGTCGTCGAGGACTTGGCGTGTTGTAACTTGTAACCTTAGACGTCATCTACGTTTTGGATGTATAGAGACAAATGTGGTCCAGGAAATTGACGTTTAAATTCTGGACATCACGATTCACATGGACGGTCTATATTGATGTTCAGATGTTTGATCAACGTTCGGATCCTGGCAGACACATTAACTGTTGATAGATGATTCCAGATGAACCCATGCCTGAAAACCATTGATTTGGCATAAGTCAAACTAAACTGCAGTTACCCAAATGGTCCAAATGTTGATCAGGATCAAGATTGCCCATTTGGGTTTGCCGAGAGTCCAAATGTTACTTTGATTAGTTCACGTGGTGTGACGTATGCATGGATAAACTAAATAACACATCTGGAGGACAAATTGGTCTTTTACTCAGCATGATACTAAGGGCATTTTGGACATTTCAATTCATAATTTGATTTTGGTTTTTGAAATGTGGAAGTAATAAATAATTGCACGCTTATCAAAAGAGGGAGTTCAACTGTACTTTTGCAAACTAAGGGGAGTTTTTGGGTAATTTAGTAAGAGCCTTCTCCTTAAAGTGAATGGTAAATAAATAAAACTATGTGACATATTTAACATTAAGTAAAATATGTGAAATATGAACCGATAAAAAGGTAAATGAACTTGGTTGATATTGAGATTTGACGTATTGATATTGCATATATTCATGTTTTGCACTATAACGGGCACTCTATCACTAATATTGCCTTTCATTTAGTGGGCGTTCTTTTTTGAGATTTTGAGAAGGGGAAAATTCGTTAATGGGATTTTGGTTTTTCAATCAGTATTTTGTATTTTGGTTCGAGTGGTAATTTGGTTCCCAAACTTTAAAATGCATAATTCAAAATCCAAACTTTTAAAATGTGATAATCCAGTCATTAATTAGTCTGTTAATTAGTTGTTAAGTGACATTTGAAAAGTAAAAAATGTTTTAAGATGTCATCTAATTCTCTTTATCAACCATCCAAACATTGACAATAAAATGAACAGTCCCAAATTCTAGATTCTTCTAAACAATCTCCAACTTTTTTAAATAGAAGAGGCTAGGATTTGAGACTGTTCAGTGTTTTGTCAGCATTTTGATGGTTGATAAAGAGAATTAGATGACATCTTAAAACATTTTTTACTTTTCAAATGTCACTTAACAACTAATTAACAGACTAGTTAATGACAGGTACTGGATTATCACATTTTAAAAGTTTGGATTTTGAATTATGCATTTTAAAGTTTGGATTTTGAATTATCACATTTTAAAGTTTGAATTTTGCACTATAACGGGCACTATAACGAGCACTCTATCACTAATATTGCCTTTCATTTAGTGGGCGTTCTTTTTTGAGATTTTGAGAAGGGGAAAATTCGTTAATGGGATTTTGGTTTTTCAATCAGTATTTTGTATTTTGGTTCGAGTGGTAATTTGGTTCTCAAACTTTAAAATGCATAATTCAAAATCCAAACTTTTAAAATGTGATAATCCAGTACCTGTCATTAACTAGTCTGTTAATTAGTTGTTAAGTGACATTTGAAAAGTAAAAAATGTTTTAAGATGTCATCTAATTCTCTTTATCAACCATCCAAACATTGACAATAAAATGAACAGTCCCAAATTCTAGATTCTTCTAAACAATCTCCAACTTTTTTAAATAGAAGAGGCTAGGATTTGAGATTGTTCAGTGTTTTGTCAACATTTTGATGGTTGATAAAGAGAATTAGATGGCATTCAAAGGGCATTTTTGACTTTTCAAATGCCACTTAACAGTTGATTAACGGATTGGTTAATGGCAGGTACTGGATTGTCACATTTTGAAAGTTTGGGTACTGGATTGGTAAATTTTAAAGTTTGGATACCAAATTATCACTCGAGCCAAAGTACGAGGTACTGATCGGGAATTTTCCCTCCTGGGTATAAGTGATACCCATCTCTTAAGTGGATAAATAACTTTCCCACTTTGGAGAGAGTTTTCAATACTTGAATGAGACAAAAATGTCTCTTTTAATAATGAATTTTTATGGTTAAAATGGTCATTGCCTTATTTAATTGGGAAATAAAACAACATGGATATATACACTTACCTGGATTTCTCTGGAAATACTTACCCATATAATTGTATTTATCCGGATAAATAACTTACTGAAAAACGAACGGAACCTTAATGATAATTTGTATAATAAATCCATCAACTTTTGTACATTATTAATATTCAAAAAAAGAATACTATTAGGTAGTCCTTGCACATAGTAGATTGGCCATTGATTTGAAATCAATCAATACTTTTACTTGTGGGTATTTCTCTTAAGAAAGCAATCTTTTGAAAGTTACTTCCCCAAATTTTAGGACCAAACCAAACATAAATCAGAAAGTGATCCAGTATTTGATGGTTATCAACCAATCAAGATTTCTTTGGGTATTATCAAGTAAGTGGCCTGGCCC
Organism: Nelumbo lutea; assembly: GCF_056320005.1. Lineage (NCBI taxonomy): Eukaryota > Viridiplantae > Streptophyta > Magnoliopsida > Proteales > Nelumbonaceae > Nelumbo > Nelumbo lutea. Next base: position 52,217,801 of record NC_142689.1, on the reverse strand, counting down.
AATTAGTAGGGTTAGGGTCCAAAATGGTTCAACCTGATCATTATTATTCAGGCCCAATCAATAGACACTAATAAAATTGTACGGATGTAAAATGAGTGGCATTTTATTGAATCCATTCAGGCCCATGCACATGGACCAATCGATCATTAATGGGTGTGGCATGTGGGTGATTAGAGGATGGATTGGTCTTCAATCCAAATCCAAAATCCAACCCAATCGAACCCACCCAATTGTCATGAAAAAATGATGGTTACTTTTTTTTTTAAATAATTTTCCTTTCTATCATTCTATGTGAATCTAGAATCGTATGGTGTACCTGATTTTAGGGTTAAGTTAGGATTACATAAAAATAAGTGTTTATTTGAATAAGCACTTATTTTGGGCCAGGACCATACTGATAAAGACTTATTTGAGTATAGGAAATAAGTCCAAAATAAATAATTATTCCGAGAATAAACATTTATTTGAGAAGCCCAACTTTTTTGGCTTATTTTTAAATACTTATTTGATAAGTGTTTATTGCCTTTTTGGTCTATTTTGGCCCATCATGTTATTTTAAAAGTACCTATACTACACCAGTTTAAAATAAGTGTTTTTTCACAAGGTTTTTAAAACCAAATCAGACAATGAACCATTCAGGGGTTCGGTTCCTGGGTCGAATGGTTCGACCGTTCGAATTGAACAGATGGCCCATTCTGACAAAAAGAATAAAAATAAAATAAAAAAGGCCAAAAACTGCTGGATGATTCGAACAGTTCAACCGCCCGGGTCAACAATTTGCTGACCAAATCAATGGATTTTGGCTAAAATGACGTTTCTGAGGTAACACAGAACCAACCAGATGACCAGTTCCTAGTTTTTCCGGTCCGACCATTTGGTCCTATCTGGTTTTGAAAACCATGCACTCCCAAAAAGTTTTTCACTAAACGTTCATAAGTGTTTATTAGAATAAATCCTTATTAATTTTTAAGCACTTATATTTCAAAGAAGCACTCCCAAACTTGGCCAAGCTTCAAAAAAGCCAAGGACCAGTGCATACAAATAGGGTTCAGGTCTCCAAATGCATTATCGTTGGCAATTGGCATTACTAAAAATGGGATATCTAAATTTCTTTAGATGCATAATATGCATGGAAATGAATTTCTTGATTTCTATTGTGGAATTGAAAGCTAGCATCAATTTGATGGGAATAAAGTGGAGTTAGAGTAGAATTGATGAAAGGTACAAGAAAAAGACCCGGAATCCATTAATTTGTACAAAAAAAAGGTAGGGAAGGGTAGCTATTTCCATGTCTCCTTTGTTAACAATTTTATTACTGGGATAAGCTGTCATAAGATTCTGTCCTCTCCTTTACACAGGATTGCTTCTTTAACCCTAAGGTTGTATTTGGTTTAAAGGAAAAAGTAGGGAAAGATTCTGTCCTTTCTTTTCCTGCCTTTTTCTCCAAACCAAACATAACCTAAAAGAAAGCTACTTTTTTTTTTTCTGTTTATTGCAGTCGCAATGCCCCAAAGGTCAGTGATTTCCTCACATATAAACATTAGCTGCATTGAATTTCTTTGAAAAATTATTAAAGTTTGGAAAATTGTTTTCTGAGATTTGATGTTTCAGAGACTTTCTCACAGCTTTCCCAATTTTAATAATTTTCTTATAAATCTTTCTTCTTCCGTTCTGGCATTGGACAAGGGAATCAAGGTATAGTAGGGTGAATGTGAGACTTATTGACCATACCACTAAGAGCCTATGCTTTGCGGGTTTGATCTCTGCACCTCCTGTCTGGTGGGGGTACAAAATGACCATCTTTGAGTCCCATCTCCTCTTTAGGGTGCAAGTCGGGCAAGTTAGGCCAGGCTTACGATCAAGGTAGGTCCAACCCTAAGATTTGGGCCTAAAGCTTAGACCGAGCCAAGGTCAAGCCTGAGCATCCCAACCCGAGCCCATCTCGCATTGTGATTTCATGTACTCAGATAAGGCTTGGGCCCGGGCTAGGCTTGAATGAATCTGCTCTAAAATTATATCATATATAAATATGAATTCAAATATGTATATATATAATATATATCTCAGGATCAGCCCAAAATATAAAAAAAACCGAAATTAAGGTGTGAGGTGAGGTGAGGTCCCTAAATAGGTTCTATTATGATGACAGAAAGGATTAAAAGAACTCTAATCATTAACAAAAATAAAATAGAAATTATTTGTCAATTAATTCAATTTAATGTTATATTTGTTTACAAAAAATAATAGCAAAAGATAATAGAAAAGTAAAAAAAGAAAAATTATAATAGAAAAGCAATTGATAATTAACGAAAGAAAAATAATAGAAAGTAATAACATAAAAACAACGGAGTAAGTTGACCACAAAAATAAATAATAACAGAATAGTAAGTGAGTTATACCCAAATCCTAGTTATAAATGTTTCAGGTCGATTGTTTTGACCTAGCGGTTGAATCATGACCCAGTTACCGTAGGGAAAAAAGGTCCAATTTCTGGGCCTGTTTTTAAAACATTGATATAATTAATACTTTTTTATTTTAGAAGTTTTGGCATTTGCATCATTTTTATTAATTAATTTTAAAATTTTAAAATTAATTATTTTTATTCATTAACTTTTATAAATTATATATAATAATTGGTGATAAATTAATACCAATTAATTATTTCTGTTAATTGTTTTTAATATTAGTTATTATTATAACTAGTTTTAATTTGAAACTACTATATAATTGTACAACATAATTGCATTGTGACATTATTAATTATGGACTGTGTCGAACACAAGACCTTGTTTAACCTGTTTTGATTGTCTTCTTCACCTGTGTATAACTTGAAACCCATTTCTTTCAAGCATCTTTTTCAATTGTTGTTGTTCTTGATGCTACCCCAAAGTTCTTTGCACAGTTTTGAGAGGTGTTGAAGTTTTTGGGTTTTGGAATTGGAAATAGACTGGTATTTTGGGAGTCTATCTTAAACTTTTATGGGGTGTTTATTTTTTGGATTTTGAGAGAGGAAAAAGTTGGTCAATGGGATTGTGATCAAGAAACCAATGTTCTCTTTTCTGATTTATGTGGGAACCAGGTAAAGTTTATGTTCATTGGTATCACTTAAGTGATACCCATCTCCCAAATAGGTAAATAATTTTTCTACTTAGAGGAATGTTGTCAACACATTGATTAGATAAAGATGCCCTTTTTAATAGTAGAATTTTATGGCTAAAATGATCATTAGATTATTTAACTATGAAATAAAAATACATGGGTAAATACACTTACCACGATTCATCCAACCTGCTTCCCTTGTTATTCTTATTATCAAAAACTAATAAGAAACTGATTTCAAGGAAGCTTTTGCTTTTTCTTGTGATGCTTTAGATAGCATTTACTCCTCTAAATTTGATAGCTGAAAAATATCATAATTAGCTTCTGCCCCTTTTATTCGTCACCAAATTGACTCATATTTAATTAATCCACATATCGGTGCAGTTCACATCACCATGCATCTTGTTTTCAGCTTATAAAAAAGCTTGCAAAAGTCTAATGACAACAACTGTTCAATCTTCAAAACTCCAGAAAAAATGTGGCAAACCTTACAATGTTTAATACGAGAACCTACGATAAATAAGTCCAGTGAACAAGCCTTGTGACTACGCCATAAAGAAAGGCTTCTCTTGAAAATCCTTTTGCTGCAAAGAAGAAAACTAATTAAATAACGAAATCAATCAATGCAGCTTCAAAAGACCACTAAGATAGGAAACAAGCTCCTACTTTGTCATGTTCTTCCTCTCTTCAAGTTCCTTTTCATTCTCGTAGTCATTTCTTAAGTTGGAAAATCCTGACAGACCATATGGCTCAGTTTGGAAAGAGTATAAATACAAATATGTAGAGTGAAAAATCTTGTATTTTGGAGATCAAATCAGCCACTCACAAAATTGCCCTCCACAACGTCTCACAGTAATCAGAAGCAAATACCTAAAACAAGAGGATTTTCTCGATCACAGCCCTAAGAAAAATTACTCTTGGGCTTGAAGGAAAACCAGCCAACAAAAGGATGAATGGATTCAGGGAAAAACTATGTGGAGAATTGGTAATGGAGAAAAATGTAAATTTTGGGAGGCAAGTGGTTGTAAGGGCCTTAATGAGAAAAGTATGAATTCCAACATCAAAGTCAAAGATTTCATTGATGGGATTCATGAAGGAATGATAGATCTATCGTATGGATGGCCGAACCCTATAGGAAGGCTGGGCAAAATTTCAAAAATTTCATTCTCTCCCATCTGGGAATCGCATTCCCTATTTTAGAGAACTGCATTTTCAAGGATCAATCTCGAACCAAACCGGATCAGATCTGAAACCAAAAGGGGAGGAGAGGGATATACCTAATACGGAGTAGTAGTAACTCCCAATGAAGGTGTTCACGCCCAAGGAGAAAACAAATAACTGCTTCCACTAAAGATGACACAGTGTGAGGAAGCAGGATCAGTAGGACGACTCTTCATCAAGAACTGAATTCTTCAACAAGAATGGGGTAGAGGGTTGGTGAGCATGACTTTAGATTGCTTCTTCTACCAAGAAGCAATATCAAGAACAATTCTTGATCACTCCCAAGAAGAACTCTGTAGATTGCTGTCTTGTCTGGTGTGATTTGCATGTCCGCCCTGCTCTCTCGTTTATAGCCTTAAAGAGACAACCTCCTAATCTGATTAGGAGTTTTCTGATCCAAATCATTATTTGGATCTGGACTCTTTAAGTGATAAGGATAATCCCTTATCTTATCTGCAGTTTAAGATCAGCTTAATCCTAATTAAATTAGGAATTTCCTTATCCAAATCTTTATTTGGATCTGGACTCTTTAAGTGGATAAGACTTATCCTCATATCCTTATCTACTGATCCAAACCTAGATTTGCCCCTATTTAATTAATCTAATTAACCAGTTCGAAATTGGTCTTTACGCCCATTAAGTTTATGTGCTCACTTAACCTCTTAACCTACTGCCCCGTTGGCTCTCCTTGTATGGTGTGGGACTCAAACATTGATCTACACATCAGCCACATGGGTTCAGCCCAGCCTTTGTTATAAGGCCTGGTCAAATTCACTGTAGGAGACAGTGAACCCATGAGTCCATCACCATGGGCTTTTAATGGGCCCAACATTTACACTAAATGGTCATTGAGTCCAGCCACCTTATGAAAACCTAGTTGGCTCTCCTTGTATGGTGTGGGACTCAAACATTGATCTACACATCAGCCACATGGGTGCAGCCCAGCCTTTGTTACAAGGCTAGTCGAATTCACTAGAGGAGATAGTGAATCTATGAGTCCATCGCCATGGGCTCTTAATGGGCCCAACATTTACACTAAATGGTCATTGAGTCTAGCCACCTTATGAAAATCCAAGGACTGTGAGCAGATGCAAGATTGGCCCATTAGGTATTACCCTCAATGGCCTTACACTTAACCTCTCAGCCCAAATGATCACACACTGCCCGGCAAAAGAGGACCTCTCCCTCGGCTAGAAGGAATAGTGCTGCACTCTCTACTCACATGAATCCCGGGAATTAAAACCTTTTGCAAACATTTTGAAACCATAATATATATGTATGTAAATCTTTATATAAATATATTATGCAAAAACAAATTTCAACGGTTGAAATCGACTACCGACAGTTTTAGGTTTCCATTAGAGAGAGTGCATCCCTGATCATTCACTTTGTCCGACAAAGGGATTGATCTTGTCACTATGATCATCCACTCAAATGAATTCTCAGATTGTCCCAACATACCCAGGTTTTGACCCCCTCTAAGGATCTCACTGATTGGCATATTAAAGACAGCCCAATCCGATAAGGGGTCTGGTGTAACATTCTAGTTTTGCCCATCTATCTCCAAGGTCCAGGGCAATACTGGAATTTCGGTCCAGATAAGGGCTTTAAGAAAACACACCCTACATGTACCTCAGGTCTCACCCTGCCAACTGAGACAAGCCACCCCAACCAACTTGGCGGTACATCAGTGTCAACCTTGGCAGGATAAATCTCCCCAGATCTATCCAACGACTGTGAAAATTCTAAACTAACACGAGTCTCATAAGTGTCTAGTTTAAGGGTATTGCACAGAAACACACCACAATGACATGAATCAATTATGTACTTTATTCATTTACAATAAATGTCAAAAGGTACATCAATCTGATTGGATCTAAGGGCATAATTGTCTAACAACTCCCACTTGCACTTAGGTCCAAACGGGTACAAGCTGGAGTCCCATACTTTCCACGTGTTTCTCAAACACTTTCTCTGTCAATGGCTTAGTTAATGGGTCTGCTACATTTTCCGCTGATGCTACCTTCTGAATCAGGACGTCCTCTCTTTCAACTATCTCCCGTAGTACATGGTACTTTCTCTTGATGTGCTTCGACTTCGAGTGGGCTCATGGCTCCTTAGCCTGAGTAATGGCTCTAGTGTTGTCACACAATAATAGAATGTGTAATGTGCTGGATCGAGCTACTCCTAATTCCTAAATGAACTTTTTCATCCAAATGGCTTCCTTGGCAGCTTCACTTGCGACAATGTATTCGGCCTCGGCTGTGGAATCTGCGGTAGACCCCTGTTTGTTGCTTTTCTAGCTAACAAGACACGATCCTATTGTGAAGATATAACAAGATGCATAATTTCTATCATCTCGATCTGACTGAAAATCGGCATTAGTATACCCTTGGATCTGTAGTTAACTACCATCGAATACCAAACAAAACTCTTTTGTCATTCGAATGTATTTTAGTATATTTTTCACAGTGGTCCAATGCTCCTACCCTGGGTTAGATTGGTATCTGCTTACCACACTCACTGCCTGAGAAATGTCAGGACGAGTGCACAACATGGCATACATGATGCTCCCTATGACTGAGGCATAGGGAACATCCTTCATGCCCTCAATCTCTTTGTGAGTCTTGGGAGACATACCCTTGGAGAGAGTGACTCCATGCCTGAAAGGAGCATTTTCTTTCTTGGAGTTCTACATGCTGTATCTCTTGACTATCTTGTCAATGTAAGCAAATTGGGATAATCCTATTATCCTCTTCGATCTATCTCTATAGAGCCGAAGACCCAGTATGTAGGAGGCTTCTCCAAGATCTTTCATGGAGAATTGCTGTGAAAGCCACATTTTCACCGTAGTTAACATTCCTACATCATTCCCAATGAGTATAATGTCATCTACATACAGAACCAAGAATGCAACCTTATCCCTACTGGCCTTTCTGTAAACACAAGGCTCATCCGGATTTTGCTCAAAGTCAAACTGTTTGACGGTAGTCAAACCTGATGTTTCAACTCCTAGAAGATTTCTTAAGTCCATATATGGATCGATATCTTCAGTAAGATCTCCATTCAGAAATGCGGTTTTGACATCCATTTTCCAAATCTCGTAGTCATGGTAAGTTGCTACATCTAATAGGATCCTAATGGATTTAAGCATGGCTACAGGTGAAAAGTTTCCTCATAATCGATTCCCTCTTTCTGAGTGTGCCCTTTTGCCACAAGACAAGCCTTGTAGATCTCAACTTTACCATCAGGGCCCTTCTTCCTCTTATAGATCCATTTGCAACCAATTGCCTTTACCCTAGGGGCGGATTTACTACAGTCCAAACTCCATTGGTCTCTATTGAGTCCATCTCAGCTCTCATAGCATCTATCAACTTCAAGGAATCTATATCCAACATAGCTTCCGTATAAGTCATAGGATTCTCCTCACTGGTCGTGGCTTCTACCAGGTTACTTTCTTGGTCATAGACGTAACGAACTGGAGGTCTGGAAACTCAGGTAGATGTTCTCGGTTGGTTATTTTCTAGAGCTGGTGGGACATCTCCCACTACTCTTGCACTCTCCTCATTAAGAATAATTTCCTAAAGATGATTATGTAGGATGTAATCTTCTTCTAAGAAGTGGGCATTTCGACTGCAAAACACCTTTTGCTCTTTTGGGTCATAGAATAAGTAACCCACAGAGCCTTTGGGGTAGCCTATAAATAGGTAATGACTAGTATTGGATTCCAATTTATCAGCACTAGTTCTTTTAACATGTGCTGAACAACCCCAAATTTTCAAGTGTCTTACACTTGGTTTTTTACCGGTCCAAAGCTCATAGGGAGTCTTCGGAATGTATTTGGTTGGAGCCCGGTTCAACACATATATTGCAGTCTCTAATGTGTAACCCCAAAAAGATGTGGGTAGTTTCGAGTGTACAAGAAGTGATCGAACCATATTCAATAAAGTCTGGTTCCTCCTTTTTGACACATCGTTTAACTGTGGTGTAGTAGGAGGAGCTAGTTGTGATACTATCCCATTTTCTTTTAAGTAGTCCCTGAATTCATCAGAGAGATGTAGTAGGAGGAAATAGTTGTGATATTATACCATTTTCTTTTAAGTAGTCCATGAATTCGTCGGAGAGATATTCGCCTCATTGATCTGATTGAAGGGCCTTAATGTGTCTCCCCAACTATTTCTCAACCTCTTGCATGAACTCTTTGAACTTTTCAAAGGATTCTGACTTGTGTCTCATTAGGTACACGCAACCATACCGTGAGTAATCATCGGTAAAGGTTATAAAATAAACGTGCTGGTTTCATTTTCTAACATTCAGGGGACCACATACATCAATATGTATAAGGTCAAGTGTGCCTATAGATCTTTCAGGATTACTAGTAAATGGTCGTTTTGTCATCTTACCCTAAAGACAAGATTCATAGGTTGGAAGATCTTCTACAGTTAGAAAATCCAAAGGACCATCATTTACCAACCTTGTGATATGATCTAGATTAATGTGGTTAAGTCAGTAATTCCATAGGCATGTGGGATTAACTGTATCACGAGTCCTTTTCTTGGGGATTATCTTCGACGTAGTTTTGCTAATGTTTGTATCTAGAGAATGATGGAGAACATAGAGACCGTTCTCAAGTTCTTCGTATGTGAGGAATTTGTTATTCCGTTTAATAGTAATCACATTACTGAATAAGATAGAATAACCATCCATGTACAATTTTTAGACAAAAATCAAATTTCTTCTTAAATTAGGTATGAAAAGACAATCTTTAAGTACAATTGTTCCTTCTCTGAAAACTAGTTCTACAGTTCCTATGGCTGTAGCTGCAACAGTTGCAGAAGTCCCCAAGTAGAGCGTCACTTCTCCGTCACTCAGTCTTCTGCTTATCTTGAACCCTTGCAGTGAGTTATCTTTAAGTACAATTGTTCATTCTCTGAAAACTAGTTTTACAGTTCCTATGGCTGTAGCTGCAACTGTTGCAAAAGTCCCCAAGTAGAGCATCACTTCTCCGTCACTCAGTCTTCTGCTTATCTTGAACCCTTGTAGTGAGTTACACGCATGAATTGAAGCCCCGGAGTCAATACACCAGAAAGTAGAAGTGACCAAAAAATTGGTCTCTATGATAAAAGATTAGAAATTACCTTGCTTCTTAGTCTCTAGAAATTGAGGACAGTTCATCTTCCAGTGGCCGATCTGTTTGCAGAAGTGATAGGCATCTGATGCCTTATCTTTCTTCTACTTTTTAGTTTTTGTACCATTTTTCTGAGCCTTCCTTTTAGCCTTCCGCTTTTTCTTGCTCGATTTTTCACCTTCAACAAGCATGGCTATTGGCTTATCCTTCTTAATCAGTTCTTCAGACCTCTACAACATATTGTTGAGTTCCTGAAGGCTAACGTTTAGCTTATTCATGTTGTAATTCATGATAAATTGATTAAAGGACGGAGGTAAGGAATTGAGGATAGAATCAATTTTAGTGTCATGATCTAGCCCTGACCCAAGAGCCTCTAGTTCATTGATGTAACCCATCATCTTTAGACAATGGTCATAAACTTGTTGGTTCTCGGTCATAAACTATTTTAAGACCTTTTGTCGAGTAGAACGGTTTTGCTCTTCATACATAGTCTTCAGACTATCCAATATATCATTGGATACTTTGATCTTATCGAATTATCGTTGTATTGGATTGTCTAAAGAGGTTATAGTATAACATCGGGCAAGAGAGTATTTCGCTTCCCATTCTTGATACTCTCTTCTTCGGGCCTCATAAGCCCTGTCACTTGGATGATCCGGAGTAGGGTTCTTAGCAACTTTATCCAATTTCGAATGTTAGAACCAACATAACATTTCAGAACCAGTCAACATAATTAGGGCCCTTGAGTTTGTTATCATCCAACAATTTGGTGAAGTTTCTGTTTGCCATTTCTAGTAAGGCCAGGCAGATTTGTAAGTCTGCAACCTAATTGATTCATGTCATCACATAGAAAGGGATTTTAATCTATGTTCCATTTCCATTTTGGGCATCTCTGAGATTCCCTCCAATCTCAGTGACAGAGACAGTTGTGTCTTTGGAAATGTGGGAAACCACATAGGGTGCATGAAGCTAACTGTTTCAGCTATAAAACCCCACCACCTTCTATGAAGGTTCTCATCCACTCCTCTTATGAGTTTTCCCTTTGGTCATTGTCAGACAAGGTTCATAGCCATTTTAGGTTAAACCTTTCTATCTAGTAAGTGCTCACCCATCATGTTCATGAACGCCAAGGTACTGTGAGAGAGTCTTCCATTTTAGGATAGGCCCCTCCCACATCGGTCTATGATGCCCCTATCATCTCATGAAGCAATACAGTCAACTGCATTAGTAGATGGATAGCCCAATTATATGGTGCATCCCTACCCACCAATACAATCAACCTTCATACTAAAGATGGAAGGCCTTTAGAGAATTCATCATATGAAATTCCCCATCATATGAAATTCCCTTTCGAAAAACTCCATAGATTTGATTTAGGTCAAACCAAAGTGGCTCCCACTGGCTTTCATAAAGCCAGATTTAGATGGGCCCTAAACGGCTAGGGTTCCGCACGGTTCCTCTTAGGGAGGAAGCTGGTGTGAGGCCCACCATGTAGGGAGATCATCCAATGATCTTAAGGACACTATGGTAATTATGTGCATTCAACTATGGTGTGCATAAGAGCCACTATCGAATCAACATGGGCCAAATGCTTATAGCCCATGAACATAGCATATCACACATCCATACATCACATGCATGAAATCCATAATTGATCCAATCAATTAATTAACTACAAAACCCATATATAAAGCCCAAAATATTACCAATTAATATTACATAGGTATATGGGTGGAACTGCAAAGAGCAGTTCGGTCCATATAGCATTTATTCTGATTTGGGCTAAAACAGTTTTAACAAATTAAAATGGGGTTTTACAGATGTGGGCTGAATTGCATCTTGCAATTAACCATCAACCCCTCAGCCCATATAAAAAATTTCAGGGCTGAGAACAGCCCCCTATCGAACCATAGATTCAGTCCAACCAGTTTGGTCCAGTCTGGTTTGAATGGGTCTAGGGTTTGATGTTTAATTCAAGATTCAATTCAAGAAGATGATTTGGAATTAAACAATTGATGCATGACAATCAAGAATCAGTAAGAGGGCTGTTCATATGACTGCCACCCTGCAAAACAAAGATCAATTCATAGTATGCAGTTTCCAAAACTGCAAATCACAGATCGTTGAACCCAAATCTATGAAATTCTCTCCTTTGCGCTTTCTGCTTCGACCTCGAATGAAATAAAATAGAAAACCTAATTTTCTATTTCGAATTCCTATACATTCTGTCTAAAATTAATTATAGACCAAGAATGAATAGAATAAATCAGCAGGTGTGCAGATTTCTTGCGCCATTTAAAGAATTCGATCTCCACCATATGAACAACCCAAAATCCAAGAAAAATATATAGAACAGTTCTAAATATAAAACAAATTAATAAATATTTAACTTTAGATAATTCACCAAAAAACTAGGAACCGATTTTCCTAAAAAATGTTAACTGCGCAAATCAGGTAGAACGCTTTTTGCCCATTTGCGCAAATCCAGATCTGGTTTAATTCGGTTCAAGATTTGAACCTGGCTTTGATGCCACTGAAGGGATGAGAGATCCCTCATATGGATGGCCAAACCTTGCAGGAAGGTTGGGCGAAATTTCAAAAATTTCTCTCTCCCATCTGGGAATCGCATTCCCTATTTTAGAAAATTGCATTTTCAAGGATCAATCTCGAACCAAACCGGACCAGATATGAAACCAAAAGGGGAGGAGAGGGATATTCCTGATACGGAGTAGCAGTAATAACCAATGAAGGTGTTCACACCCAAGCAGAAAACCAAAAACTGCTTACACTGAAGATGACATAGTGTGAGGTGAAGCAAGATCAACAGGACGACTCTTCAGCAAGAACTGGATCCTTCAGCAAGAATGGGGTAGAGGGCTGGTGAGAACGACTTCATATTGCTTCTTCTACTAAGAAGCAATATCAAGAACAATTCTTGATCACTCCCACAAGTGGATATCAAATTGGGTAGGGGCTGTAAGAATAGGGAAGAACTCTACAAATTGTTGTGTCTTGTCTGATGTGATTTGCATGTCCGTCCTGCTCTCTTATTTATAGCCTTAAAGAGACAATCTCCTAATCTAATTAAGAGTTTCATGATCCAAACCTTTATTTGGATCTGGACTCTTTAAGTGATAAGGATAATCCCTTATCTTATCTGCAGTTTAAGATCATCTTAATCCTAATTAAATTAGGAATTTCCTTATCCAAATCTTTATTTGGATATGGACTCTTTAAGTAGATAAGACTTATCCTCTTATCCTTATCTACTGATCCAAATCCAGATTTGCCCTTATTTAATTAATCTAATTAACACAATTTGAAATTGGGCTTTAGGCCCATTAAGTTTATGTTCTCACTTAACCTTTTAACTTGTTGCCTAGTTGGCTCTCCTTGTATGGTGTGGGATCCATACATTGATCTACACATCTGCCACATGGGTTCAGCCCAGCTTTGTTACAAGGCCTGGCCAAATTCACTATAGGAGACAGTGAACCTCTGAGTGCATCACCATGGGCTCTTAATGGGCCCAACATTTACACTAAATGGTCATTGGGTCCGGCTACCTTATGAAAACCCAAGGACTGTGGGTAGACGCAAGATTAGCTCATCAGGTATTACCCTCAATGGTCTTACACTTAACCTCTCAGCCCATAATGATCGCACACTGCCTGACAAGAGAGGACATCTCCCTCGACTGCAAGGAACAATGCTGCACTCTCTACTCACATGGATCCCAGGAATTAAAACCTTTTGCAAACATTTTGAAACCATAATATATTTGTATGTATATCTTTATATACATATATTTTGCAAAAACAAATTTCAACGGTTGAAATCGACTGCCGACAGTTTTAGGTTTCCATTAGAGAGAGTGCATCCTCGATCATTCACTTTGTCCGACAAAGGCGCTGATCCTGTCACTATGATCACCCACTCAGATTAATTCTCAGACTGTCCCAACATACTCAGGTTTTGACCCCCTCTAAGGATCTCACTGATTGGCATATTAAAGACAGCCCAATCCGACAACTGGTGCAGTATCATAATCGAGTCTAGGGGTCAGGTGTAACATTCCTGTTTTGCCCATCTATCTCTAAGGTCTAGGGCAATACTAGAATTTCGGTCCAGTTCAGGGCTTCAAGAAAACCCACACAGCATGTACCTCAGGTCTCACCCTAGTAGCTGAGACAAGCCACCTCAACCAAGTTGGTAGTACCTCAGTGTCAGCCTTAGCATGATAAATCTCTCCAGATCTATCCAACTGTTACGAAGATTCTAAACTAACACAAGTCTCATAAGTGCCTAGTTTAAGGGTATTACATAAAAGCACACCACAATGACATGAATCAATTATGTACTTTATTCATTTACAATAAATGTCAAAAGGTACATCAATCTGATTGGAGCTAAGAGCATAACTGTCTAGCAATTCAAACTCGTGGAATTATCAGAAGCTTGTTGAAACTCTACCTCAGAAAAATAATTAGCAAAACCAAGCCAATTCATATATCCCCTTGTGGCAAAAACCTAATACAAGGGTTTGGAGTTTGAGTACTGATGGAAAATTCACTCTTAAATCGGCTTATATGTCTTAAGAAATGGCTATAGTCTAGATCAGACCCTTTGTAGCTTAATAAGGCAAGGAGAATCAATTGGCTAGAAAAAAAAAGTTAAAATCTTTCTATGGCCTTTTTTTGGTAAAGAAAGTATTTCATAACAGAAAGAAACTACGATTACTAGTTAACAGATCAGTCTTTGACAATAGCAATAGATAATCATAAAGGAACAGAAAAACACGATTTAAAGCTAGACTTCAGACCACATTCACATTTTGCTCAACATGCTCAGCTTCATTTGCCTTCCTCGAACACCACTGGAAAGTGAAGTTTCTTCTCAAAGCAACCTCCTTTTATGTCACAACAGCAGAACCAAACATCTGGGGAGATTTCAACATTAGGATCACAGAAAAGTTTACCAGATTTGAACAATCAGATTCATAAATAATCTTAGAGAGACCCATCCGATCAGCAAAACTAACTGCTTCCCATAGAGCAGGTGTGGATGCTTTCACAGGTCCAAAAGCAACACCCCAACACACTCTTCTTTGATCTTGCAAAATGAAATTGAAGGAAACTTTATTTGAAGATACGAAACCAACATCATAGTTCGCTTTTTAAAAAACCAAGCTTTGGAGGCTTCCAAAGGATTGCTTCAGAAGCTCTTTCAAGATTGGAAGAGCCTTCCGATTTCTACTGTTAGAGATGAAACCTCTCCACTATTGACCTGCGTATTTTAGATATCACAACAAAAGGACTTGATCTTCATTTTGAAAATAGAATAACTTTCTTTCTTTCCAAATTTCCCAAAGAAATTTGGGCTATGTTTCCTAGGGTCTCCAACTTTTCATCCTTCAAGGAAGTCACAAAACTTTTAAACCAGTCCCCAAAGGAAGAAAAGGATCTTCCAAATTCTGGGTTAATGCCCAAACCCAATAGCCAGATACATCTGGCTTTATCACAGAGAAACAATGCATGCAAAGTTGTTCCAGCCTCTTTTCCACACCTTGTACAAGTGTTTGACTTAGGCATACCCCTTACAACTAAATTTTCCTTCACAGTAGCCACCCACACAACACGTCAAAGAAAGTGCTTAATTTTTGGTTCAGTTAGTGCTATCCAAATTAGGTTCCATAATTTTTTTTTCCAAAACTAGGGTTAGGAGGGGACATCTCATTATTATCCTTTTTTTTTCTATGAAGTATGTGGATCTAACTAAGAATTTGTCATTTTTGTTTTGTAACCACACTGATTTATCTGGCCAAGGATTAGAGGAAGGTCTATATTCAAATTTTTTTGAGCTATGAAGTTAGTGAAGAGGCCATTTACTTTATTTTCATCCCATTTCTTCTATTCTAATCAATCAAGTAAGCTAGCTTAGTTTCAGAATAGTTCATTGGCCTTGGACCATTGGCTTGCAACCCTCCAGATCTTGGATGCAAGGATCATTCCATAGGCTGACTTCATGGCCATTGCCTATCTTCCAACAAACTCCTCCTCCTCTTAGAACTTCTTTGCTTGCCAAGACACTTCTCCACCCCCAAGAAGGCTACTTTTCATCGGAGCTTGAAGTAAATAAGAATTTTGAAAATATTAAGCTTTGAGAAGCCTAGTCCAGAGACTAGAAGAATCAGTGCAAAGCCTCCAGGCTAACTTTGCTAGAAGAGCCAGGTTGAAAGAGAGAGGATCCCGAAATCCTAGCCCCCCCATTTGATTTGTTTTTGCAGATTTGTCCCACTTAACCCACCTTGTTTTCCTTTTCTCCTCATTGTCCCCCACTAGAACCCTCTTTGACTCCTAACTATAGAATTACATACTTGCTTTGATAATAGAAAGCAAGATATACAATAGATAGGGATTGCTGTGAGAACAGATTTATGAAAGAGTTCTTTCCCTGCTTGGCATAATAAAGATTCCCTCCATCCCTGGGATGGGCTCCTAGATAGATGGAGGGGGTTTCTACTTTCTTAATGTGCTGGCAGTTTGAGATCATTTTCTTAAACTTTGGGTGCAAATTTCTGCTAAAAGAAAACCTCAGATTTTTTGTAATTCACCTACTGGCTAGAAGCTTTTTCATAGAGAGAGATGCCATCCAACAAAGAGCTTGCTTCTCTAAGATTAGCTTTTGAGAAAATATAGTTGTCATTTGCAAAAAATAAATGAGAAATGGTTGGGGTCTATCTACAGATTTTTATACTTGAAAAATCACTACTATTCACTTTTTAGTTCAAAAATGGCTGAAAGCACATCTGAGTAGAGAAGAAAGAGATAAGGTGAGAGGGAGTCACCCTGTCTCAGACCTCTATAAGGATACAATTTCTTGGAGGGGGAGCCGTTCACTAGGATTTGATAGGAAACAATTGACATACAGATATGACCCAAGTGATCCATTTATTTTTGAATCCCAATTTTTCCATCGTGGCTTTCAAGAAAGCCCATTCCACCCTGTCATAGGCTTTACTCATATCCAGTTTAACAACCATGAACCCATTTTTAACTTTGGTATGAGACATAAACTGCATTACTTCATGGGCTATCAGAAATTAGCCCATTCAGAAGTGGTTCCAGTCTGTTAGCCTAGATCTTTGCAATTGTCTTGTACACTATGTTGCACAGGATAATTAGCCTAAACTGAGAAGCTTCTTCAGGGTTCATGACTTTGGGTATCAAAGCAATATTGGTAGAGTTTAGGGTTTTATTTAGGATGCCTTCATTAAAAGAATCTAACACCTACTTAACCACATCAGCTTTGGTAACCTCCCAGAAATGTTGAAAGAAGTGATTTGGAAAGCCATCAGGCTCAAGAGCTTTCCTAGGGGTCATTTGGAAGAGAACTCCCTTAATCTCCTCTTTTGTGACTTCCTTTTGAACCTCTTCATTATTTTCCTTCATTATTAGGTAGTTAATTTCTTCAAGGTCAATAGAAATATCTATAGGATCAGAGGAAGTGATTCCATTAAAATGATTTACGAGAACACTTTTTATTTGATTTTGCCCTTCCATCCACTCACCACTTTCATTCTTAATTTTTAGGATCCTTTTCTTCCCTATTCTTGTGATTTTGGAATTACTGAAAAACCTGGTATTTCTATCTCCATACTTTAACCAATTTATTCTTGACTTTTGTGCTCACATGAATTCCTCTCTTTTAAGCCAGAAATCTAATTGGGCTTCAATCTCCTCCACTCTTTGTTTATAGTAATTTGACCCCTCCTCTCTTTGCTCCTCTTCTAGCTCTTGTTTTAACTTTCTTATCCACTCATGAACTTTTCCAGAATCCTTTCTATTCCATTTTTTAAGAGTATTTCTCAACCTTTCACACTTCTTGGAAATAAAGCTAGTTGGCAGATCAAAATGTTGACTTTCCCATGTGTCTTTGATTAAGTCAAGGAGTTTATCATGGGTAAGCCACATTTCTTCAACTCTGAAAGGATTTTTTGATTTTAAAATTTATAGGATTAGTATCTAAGCAAATAGGAAGGTGATTAGACCTATAGGTTGGACTAACTAGAACACTTGCATCAGGATAAATTTCCTTCCAAATTTGATTACAGGGGCCCTTATCTAATTTGACCTTTATATGATCATTTTAGTCCCTCTTATTGGTCCAAGTGTACTTTGGTCCTTGGCTTTGAATTTCCTCCAAACGCCAACCCCTCATGAAGCCCCTATTTTTCCTTATTTGTCCAACTTTCAGATCTTTGCCCCTACTTTATCATCCAAATTGAAGGTTATATTGAAATCCTCTAGACAACACCAATCTCCCTTAGACTTGGCTGCTATCTGATTAAGCTTTTTAACAAAGTGCAATCTTTTGCTTTTCTTTGGCTCTCCATAAAAAGCGTACACTACCAAGACTCTCACTAGCAGTATCCTCAATTTTTTAATGGATCAAATTCTTGTCATCTATTATGACTTGAAGTTTGACATTTTGTCCCCAGAAAAGAGCTAGGCCACCAGACATGCTTACTAAATCGACTGCCTAGCAACTCTAGTACCAAAAACATTTGAATGTTTCTACATTTGAGTACACTACATTTTGTCTTACTAAAGAAAACAATATCTACCCCTAAATATTTGGAGACCTCTTTCACTGCTCAAAACGTCAAGGGGGACGCCAACCCGTGATAGTTCTAGCAGAGAGCTTTCAATTTCCATTGTGAGAGTTGTTCAGGGGCAACTCTTGCAAACCCTCTTTCTCTAGACAAGCTCACCAAAAAAAAGTTTTTTTTTTTTTTTTTTTAACTCACAACTCTTACTACATGTCTCCTGATTACTGGTCTCAGAATTATTCTCATTTTTCTTTTGCTTTGAGTTTTGCTAAGCCCTAGCCGTATTTTTTTTTAACTAATTCTCTTTGTGTTTTTGGGTCGAGACCTCCATTTTTGGTAACATGAAAAAGTATTTGTTCTAATCTTGGAAAGAGCACCCAACAAACTGTAACTAGTCTCTAAAAAAGGTTAGGGGGTTTGATACAACCTCTTGTTTAAATTAAAGATTGATCTTGTACGAAAAAATTCTTTTAACTTTTTTCTCTTTTTTTATCTTCTTCACACCGCAACTATTCATCAATCCTAGATTTTTTTTTATTAGTTGTCGACCTTTATCTTGTAGAATTTTCTTATTTTTGGTTTTTCCATATTTTACAGGAAGAGCAATTGATTTCACAAGAAAACAACAATTTAAATTTGAAAACAAATTAGGGCAACAAAACATTTCCTGAGAGAGTTCTTTAAACCATACCTTTTCCGATTCCAATAGGCTTGTTTGCCTCCACTTCGGCAACGACTGATCTATATTGTAGTTGAAGAGTTTTAGTATTTCTCCTTCAATACTCAGTAGATATGCATTGTACTCCTTTTTCTTTTTGAATGATAGTTCCCTAAGTCTTCTCCGTTTGGTGTCAACTTTACTCTTTACCTTCTTGATCTCACAATAGTCCTTACACTGGAGTTCTTTATAAGCAACTTTATGGGATTCGAATTCGGACTTGGATTTGCAGTAGTCCCCATGTTAGATAGTCTATGGCTTTTATTGCTTAACAAATTACCCACAAGAAAAATTTTAGCTAATAGAGGTGTTAGATAGTTATGCCCTTAGCTCCAATCAGATTGATGTACCTTTTGACATTTATTGTAAATGACTAAAGTTCATAATTGATTCATGTCATTGTGGTGTGTTTCTGTGTAATACCCTTAAACTGGACACGTATGAGACTCGTGTTAATTTAGAATCTTCACAACCATTGGATAGGTTTAGGGAGATTTATCTTGCCAAGGCTGACACTGATGTACCACCAAGTTGGTTGGGGTGGCTTGTCTCAACTGCCAGGGTGAGACCTGAGGTACATGCAGTGTGGGTTTTCTTGAAACCTTGAACTAGACCAAAATTTCAATATTACCCTAGACCTTGGAGATAGATAGGCAAAACTGGAATGTTACACCTAACCCATAGACTTGACTATGGTACTACACTAGGTGTCGGATTGGGCTGTCTTTGATATGCCAATCAGTGAGATCCTTAGAGGGGGTCAAAACCTAGGTATGTTGGGACAACCCGAGAATTCATCTGAGTGGGTGATCATAGTGACAGGATTAGCCCCTTTGTGGGACAAAATGAATGATCGGGGATGCACTCTTTGATGGAAACCTAAACTGCTGACAGTTGATTTCAACCGTTGAAATTTGTTTTTGCAATATATATATGTATATATATATATATTATGGTTTCAAATTTTTTTGCAAATGGTTTTAATTCTCGGGATCCATGTGAGTAGAGAGTGTAGCACTATTCCTTGCAACCGAGGGAGAGGTCCTCTCTTGTCGGGCAGTGTTTGATCATTATGGGTTGAGAGGTTAAGTGTAAGACCATTGGGGGTAATGCCTGATGGGATAATCTTGCATCTGCCCACAGTCCTTGGGTTTTCATAAGGTGGTTGGACCTAAGGACCATTTAGTGTAAATGTTGGGCCCATTAAGAGTCCAAAGTGATGGACTCAGGGGTTCACTATCTCCTACAGTGAATTCGGCCAGGCCTTCTAACAAAGGCTGGGCTGAACCCATGTGGCTGATGTGTAGATCAATGTTTGGGTCCTACACTATACAAAGAGAGCCAACTAGGCAGTAGGTTAAGAGGTTAAGTGAGCACATAAATTTAATGGGCCTAAAGCCCAATTCAAACTAGAGTTAAGTCAGTTAATTAAAAGGAGGTAAGATAGGATTTATAATCTGATTAGGATTAGCTGAAGAATATGATAAGTCATATCCATTCAAGAGTCCAAATCCAATATCAGGTTTGGATTAAGGAACTCTCTCCTAATTGGATTAGGAGGCTGTTCCTGAGAAGGCTATAAAAAGGGGGTGAAATCCTCAGTTATAGACATACAACAAAGTGCAGAGTTCTTTCATGTTCTTACCGTCCCTACCTAGTTCGATCTCCACTTGTGGGAGTGATCAAGAATTATTCTTGATATTGCTTCTTGGTAGAAGAAACAATCTGAAGTCGTGCTCACCAGCCCTCTACTCCATTATCGCTAAAGAATTCAGTTCTTACCTAAGAGCCATCCTGCTGATTTTGCTTCACCTCACACTATGTCATCTTTAGTGGAAGCGAGTTTTGGTTTTCTCCTTGGGTGTGAACACCTTCATTGGGAGTTACTACTACTTCGTATCAGGTATATCCCTCTCATCTTTTTTGGTTTCAGATCTGGTCCAATTTGGTTCAAGATTGATCATTGAAAATGTAATTTTCTAAAATAGGGAATGCGATTCCCAGATGGGAGAGAGAAATTTTTAAAAATTTGCCCAACCTTCCTGTAGGGTTCAGCCATCCATATGATGGATCTCTCATCCCTTCAAGAGGGGTAGCAAATGTTATCAACTGACTTATTTACGAGGAATTTGAGGATTGTAACCATATATTTGTCAAATGACGTTTAGCTAAAGTTACTTGAAAAAGCCTATGGTAGTAGGATAGAGTCATCCATGCAAAACCCAAATCGGAACATAACTAGGTGGCTAAAAGGCTTAATGGAAGAAAAAATCCATCATAAGATTAAGTGGATATGGGAGAAAATAGCCTTCATGCTTTGGTACTTGTGGAAAAACAGAAATGATACTATTTTTAACAACATCGAGCTAGCCCTCCATGATATAGTAACAAAATCCACGAAAAAAATGGAGGAATATGTGAATGCCAACTCCACTTCCATTGAGGAGGAAAAGCTCACCCACAAGCCAAAGATCTAGATAAAATAGATCCCCCCAAACTTACGTAAAATGAAGATAAACTTTGATGCAACCAAGTCGAATGGTAGTTGTGCCTATGGTTGCATTATTAGATATCATAACGGGAAAATTGTAAAAACGAAAAAATGGGGAACCAGGATCTATTTCAATTGTTATAGCTAGGATGCTATTGAATCCCATAAAATTGCCATGCAAGTCAATTGTGGATCGAAAATCATTGAAGGAGACTCATTGTTAGTGATTAAAATGCTTCAAGACAAAGTCAAGCCTCCATGAAAGTGCCAATCCCTTGTGGACCATTGCAAACAGCTAGATAGTGTATACCCTTAGCTCCAATATGACTAGTGTACATAAACATTTAACTATAAATGATTAAAGTACATTGTTGTTTCATATTTAAATTGATATGTTTTCTGTGTATTATTCCTTAAACTAGACACTTGAGACTCTTGTTAGTTTAGAATGCTCTTAGCCATTGGATAGCCTTGGGGAGTTTATCCTAACAAGGTTGACACGTGTATTACCAAATAGTTGGAGTAGCTTGTCTCAGTTGTTAAGGTTAGACTCAAAGCACAGACAATAGTTGTTTGGAAGAAATACTAAACCTGAACTAATTTTTATTTATGCCTTAGACCTTGGAGATAAATGGGCAAAATTGGAAAGTTACACTTTACCTTAGACTTGATTATGGTACTGCATTAGGTATTGGTTGAGCTATCTTTGATGTGCTAACCAGTAAGATCCATTAAGGGTCAAATACTTGGGCATGTTGGGGAAATTTGGAAAATCACCTGAGTGGGTGATCATAGTGATAGGATCAGCCCCTTTGTTAGATAAAGTGAA
This sequence comes from Nelumbo lutea, assembly GCF_056320005.1. Taxonomy (NCBI): domain Eukaryota; kingdom Viridiplantae; phylum Streptophyta; class Magnoliopsida; order Proteales; family Nelumbonaceae; genus Nelumbo; species Nelumbo lutea. The sequence goes on along the minus strand of NC_142689.1, from coordinate 52,195,704 downwards.
TATTAGGGTTTACATTCTCTCTGATGGAAACCTAAACCGTCGACAATAGATTTTAATTGTATTCGAAATTTGATATTTTAAAATGTATTTATATGTTATATTATTATTTTATGAAAAAAGTTTACAAAAGGTTTTAATCCTGGGATCCGTCCAAGTAGAGAGTGTGAAACTACACCTTGTAGCCAAGGGAGAAGTCCTTTCGTATCGGGTAGTGTTGTGATCATTATGAGCCAAGAGGTTAAATATAAGAGACCATTAGATGGCTGATTACCTGATGGGCTTTATCTCACATAAATCCATTATCCTTGGGTCTTCATAGGGTGGCTGAATCCAATGATCATTTAGGTATAAATATTGGGCCTAAATTGAACAAATATTGATCAGGTTAGGGGTTTACTACCTTGAGTAGTGAATTCGACCTGGCATCTTGCAGGGGTAGGGCCAAACCCTTATGGACTTGTGTGAGACCTTTATGGGGTCCCATGCCATACAATATTTGGCCCAAAGCGGCCATGCAACACTTAGGGATGTGAGCTTTTGAAGAAAATGGGCCAAAGGCCCATTAATAATAAGATTAGTTAAGTTGTCACATGAGAACTTCGAAGCTGGGCATGGGTTTGGGAGAGTGCGGATAATGCTTATCTCTTAAAAGTGTCTAGATTCAAATCACATTTGGATAATCTCCTAATTAGATTAGGAGAGTGCTCCATATAAGCGGGTTAAGAGGAAGAGGGAAAATAGAACGTGTTCTATTCACTCTCTTGCTCTCTCATCTTCTCTCTTCTTTCCCAGAAACCATATATAACCTAGCCATTGCAAAAACTTATATGACTTTTTGCAAGAAAGACATTGGGGAAATCAGGTCCACACATCCCATTCGATCCAAGCAAGTTGGAGAGTAGTTTTGTTGAAAATAGTGTTGCTGAACCGACTTCTCCAGTACACTATGCCATATTCAGTTTGAGGTTGGTTTTGGGACTAATACTGGATGTGAACATTTACTTTGGGAGTTATAATTTGTGGTCTCTATATAAAGTACAATCACCTTTAATTTTGGTTTCAAATCTGGTCTATTTCAATTGAAGATTGATCTAGAAATATCAGATTTCAAAATTTCTAGGAAATTGATTCTTGGATGGGGTTAAAAAAATTTTTGAAATTCGGCCAGCCATTAAACCTAATTCAGCCATCCATGATTTGGATTCTAACCCTTTGAACAGAAAACTCCTAAAGCTTTTAATCTACCTCTTCTATCAGCTTTCGCCATACTCATCAAGTAGGAAACTTAGGTGCAGACTGCTTGGCTTGCTAACAAGGGCCATGATGGAACAAAAGACTTCTCTGGCCCCTTCCCGCATTTATCTCTTTCTAGGATGCTATTGGCAGGGCCCTCCCTCGCGGTTCTTAGTTCTTCCTTATGTATCAAAGAAAAAATTAAAGCAAAAAATAACATATTAAATATTTAATAGAACCTCATAAATTCTGTCTCAACAAAATTTGACACCAACCTCATAAGAGCTGCTTTCTCTTTCAAGTTCCTAAAATATATTTAAAAAACAAATAAACACATAATTGATTTTCTTTTGGAAAAGGAGAAAGGAAAAGTATGGAATTAAAGTAGTTGATAAAAACCTAAAGATAATACATCCTTTTGTCTATAGATGATGATCTGAAACCTTAAAAATGATAATTGTTTCATGAAAAAGCTGATGGGAAAATTCACCATTGATGATTTTCATTCATGGTAGCTAAATAAAATTATCTTGATTGTTGGACTTGTTGCTCCTTTTCTGTGAAGCGAGGAGTTGATTGAAATTTATGCATTTTGAAAAATCAATAAATAATTGTAAGCTTACTAATTAATATATGAGAAAGTGGGGGAAATGATAAATAGGAATTAGAGATAATTTAGGAGGGTTTTTTATGGGAAAGTGGAGGAGAGAATAGAGTGAAATTGGAGTGGGACTCTAATGAAGGGGATAGTGGTGCCACGTGGCTATATATCAGAAAATCAACTATCTCTATCTCTCTCTCTCTCTATATATCTATCTATCTATCTATCTATCTATATATCCACCTATCTATCTGTTTTTTTCTTTTTTCAATTGAAGGGCTACACAACGGGGGAGGGGGGGTATCCCATCCCCTAACCCAAGTGCAGGTAGGTTTCAATTCCTAGTCTCTGCTACCACCAATAGTTGATTCTTTGTAAAAATGACATGGAATAAAGAATACCTAAAATTCAAAAAAAGGAAAAAATGATAAATTCCTTGATGCACCTAAACAAACATTCCAACATGATTGTGTTTGTACATATCATGCATGGTGGGTCCCAATCTAATGATGAGATGTAGAGATGTAAATCGTGCCATGTTGGGTCAACATGACATGGCCTATATGCGGCCCACGGGTCGAGTTGGGCCATGCTTCCCTCCCTTGGGATAATTTGGGAGGTCAGCCCGGCACAAACCGCGGCTTGAGCCTACACGAGCCCATGCCATGCCGCGGGTTGGGGCCGGACGGGCTGTAGGCCATGCCATGGGCTTGAGCCATGCTAGGTGGGGTTATGGGTCAGGCCTTGGGCCTGGGCCGAATCGGGATAGAAAGGCCCAAGCTATTTTTTTAATATTTTGATTTTTTTAATTTTTTTGCTAAATAAAAATAAAATGTTTAACTTTCCTTTGGGAACAAATTAAAATAAATAAAAAATCTAACAGAAAAATGAAAAAAAAAAACTTACCAAAATACAAAATGGACAACAAATTAGAAAAAATAGGAATTTTATTTCACTAAAATATAAAAATTACAAATTAAAAATAAAAAAATACATTGCTGGAGAAATAACAAATAATTTAAATAAAACTAAAAAAATTACTCCATCTCCTTGACTTTAGTCATCTACTTCATTAGGTGTAGTAGTGTCATGCCCTCCTTTATCTTGTAATTTATCCTCAACACCCAACAAATCTTTAAAGTAGATGTCTTGTTCTTGTTTTTCATGGAAGGCAAATGTTTGCCGAAGTGGCCAGTACCACTCTTGCTACTAAAGCTAAAGTCAATCCTACATTTTTGGCAAATGACTTTTTTCCCTTCCCTTTAACCTCCTCTATTTTAAATATTTTCCAAATCGGGCTAGTGAACTTAATGTTGGGGAATTGGTTTTGGGAGGAGGAGCCGACCATTTTTTTCATTCTAAAAAAATAAAAATTAATTTAATTGCACTTACCCGGATAATCAGATTATTGATTCAGAATTTCAACTTGATTCTAACGGTTGAAACCTCAAAGCCTCCTAAATTGCTAAGTGTATGATAGTATGTAATTGTATGAGATGAAGGACTGAGAGAGTATGAGAATTGAGAAGAGAATTGTGAATTGGTGTGATGAGAATGGTGGAGGATAGGGTTATTTATAGGAATTGAAAATGATTCAATTACCCAAAATACCTTAAAAGTTAACTGTTTTTAGTTATTGGGAGGGGCATTTTGGTTTTTGTAAAGTCATTTATCACTTTACCCAAATGCCCCCAAAGTCCTAAACTATTTGTTATATAGGATATAACTGTTAGAGGGGCATTGAGGGGGTATTTCTGTAAAAAAAACCCTAAAAAAGCTGAAGCTAGCCATTTGGGGGTCCCTTAAGGGTCCCAACGGCTAGTTTGTCGAACAGGCTGCACTCAGCCCATTACCAGCCAGAGGCCGTATTGTGCTCCATGCTGGGCTATGCCGGTATAAGGGTCGTAGGCGGCATGACACACATTCGTGTCATGCCATATCGGCCCATGGACCTAAAACCCTCTGTCCAGCACCATCCACATAATCATGTCATACCTAACACGGCCCACGTACCATCGTAACAGGCCAGTCCAAAATCGTGTTAGAATATGCTAAGCTATGACCCAATTTACACCTCTAATGAAATGTATGAACACACATGATGTTGGAAATTTATTGGGAGGAGATCGTATCTCCATCTCGACAACTATCGTGTGATCTATATGAATGCATTATTAAAAAACATTTGACGATCTCACAAAAATACAAGTCTTTGTAAATATTCATGGGTTGCGCTGCAAATCACCACCCTCATGATGAGGACGATGCCAGCAATGATTACAATGGCAAGAATGATCATAATTAAGATGACAGCAGTGGTGATTGCATTGAGTGTTGATGAAAATAACAATGGTGAGAGGAAATTTTTTTATTGCAAGTATGTGCTCTCTTCAAGTCTCTCCTTATGCGACATGTCAGTCCATATCAAATTCATGCAACAGTAATGATTAGGGGTGAGCAAATGGGTAAGTTGTATTTGGAATCAATCTTGAACCGGTCTTCAATCGATCCTACCTAATCTGTTAAAGGGTAGGGTCTGGTTTCAAATTCTTGTAATCAACTCCCACAAGGCCAGTTCTAGTGTTTAGAGGTTTATCCTATCCGAACCAATCTAATGAGCTGCCCTTGGTAGAACCGACCTTAATGGAATCTGCTTTGTAACTGAATTTGTCTTGAAATAAACCCTGAAATAGTTTCATGGGTAGACCCTGGAACCATCAAGGCCAGAACCGACCTTGGAACCAATCCTTATAGGGTAGGTTCCAGGTTCTGTCATAGAACCAAACCGAACCGACCCATGCTCACCCCTAGTAATAATGTTGAATGAGCCCGAATTTTTGAAAGTAAAAACTATGAGAATACAAAGTTTTCTCGTGATGATGATAATAAGGAATATATTTTTCTTTTTATTTTCTTTTGTTTCTTTTTTATCATTTTTACTAACACAATGGGATAAGCCTATATCGAGTACAATTATAATCGAAAATGGTAATATATACATATTGGGGAAGATGGGGTCACTGTAACTTTGGAGGAGAAGCTCTGAGGCGCGTCTGAAGACACTGTTTTTAGAACGTTATTTGCCCCCACTCAGTTTTACTGAGTTTGCTATTGGGTTACAGGCAAATTCATTCCCAGGATACAACAGAGCCTTGGGCGAGAATCTGCAACCAGCAAAGTTGAAAAGTCTCCAAAGAAACCTTCTATGAGACTGTAGCAGACCGGATTGAGAGAGAGAGAGATAGTGAATTTTGAAATTGTGTGTTTTGGAGTCTGATTCATGCTCCTTAAATAATTTGTGAAGAGGTATGAGGAAAAGGTAGGTGCTGGTTTAGAGAAGGCACCTTGAATAGTCACAATTTCAACCATTGTGACTGTTTAAAAAGTTGTTAACAGTTGGTGACTGCTAACTTTGAATTGTGCCTCTTGATCACACCCAATCGAATCGTGGCCATTGATATCATCAACGGTGATCAACGGTCATCAACGCACCAAAACCAGAGCCGCCCATCACGATCCACACGGGTGCGAGAAAAGTGCAAGCAAAGTGCGCCTCTAAAGCGCCTCATTGCGCCACACACACGCGCATGTCTGCGCGCGTGTTGCGCGGTATCGAATCCCCATACTCTCCTCTACTAATTCTAAGGAGTGTAAATCAGCTCCTATTGAAATACTGAAAACAAACATTGTAATTATCCAATGTGGGATAAGTTCAAAACTGGGTTTTTTTTTTTTTTTTTTTTTAAGAGAAAAAGTGATTTTCCAACCAAGTGTGCAAGTGCAATTTCTCATGTAATTGACCAATCAAACCCATTGGATTTAATCTCTTATGAGATTAAAATCCAACAATACATACCTACATTAATTAAAATACATACATGAATGTTTTTGTTTTCATTTGTTTTTGAAATTGCCACATCACAGAAAAACAAAAATTTGTTCTTAAACTATATTTTTGTTTTGAAACGCAAAAACAAGTTAATTTGATTAGTTTTTGAAACCATCAAAAAGATGGTTTTTAAGACAAACACCTAAACAAAAATAATAAAATATAATAATTTACGGAACCTGACATATATTAAATAATTAACCTGTTCAAAAGTCAAAAAATGTTAATTATGTTGTTTTTGAAACTCGCAACAAAAAAAAAAAAAATTCACATTGAATAACACCTCCTAAATGGTCATAGGTTCAAATGAACTAGTTTTGAATAATTTTTTATATTGAAATGAACTATCTTTTATTTCTACACAACTACTAATATATGATAATTTGGTCATTTTAATTTAATTTACTAATAGTACCTAATATTTTGAATCTGGTCCAAGTGTATTCTAAATCAAACCAATAACGGTTAGGTTGGATTCAAATCCCAAAATTGGCATGTTTGGATTCAAACGTGGGTAAATCTGTTGGGAATCCTACCACTGAAGGCTGATTACTATCTGAGCATTTTTTGTGAATACGCGTTAAAAAGGAAAAAAGACAAATAAGGACACTTTGTCCAATTAGGAGGAGTGGCCAAATTAATGTATGATTTTGTTCTCCAAACTAAAAGAAATTTCCGTATCAGTAAAATTATATTGTTTTAGCATATGTAGTATTTGTCTTTGTTTTAAAAAACAAAAATCATAAATGTTACCAAATCCAACCCCTAAAGTGTTTGTCGGGTTGTCTTCTTCCTCGTGTATCATTGTGTCTACTCAGTTTGCAGCTACTCCTGTTGGTTACCTATTAGCAGGATTCAGTAATGAATACCGAATACCACTAGATCAATGGGAATTCATCTTTGAGCGTGTAATTACATATTCCCGTTCTCACGTAGCTATATCCAATACGATACGCGGTATGTATTTTTTTTATTTTTATTTTTTTGATAAAAATCAAGAGGGGCTACACAAGACGGGGGTAGCACGTTCCTATCAGACTTACATATACAAGCTACATTTCAAAGAATATCACTAAAATTGAGACTTACTGTACCATCTAGGAACGAAAAGGTTTGATTGGCGAGCTGGTCTGCCGCTTGACTAGCTTCCCGATAGACATGATTGTAAACTAAGTTTTTGTTTGCTCGATTCTTCAAATCCAAACACTCTTCAATGATGTTCCGAAGGTTTGAGGGGGGTCGATGAATCGTTCCAGACAAGAAATCATGATTAAGGAGTCGCCTTCAATGATGATGGAATGGTTTGGGAAATTAATTGCCAAGTTGTGGGCCTCCCACGTGGCCCAAGCTTCTGCCAAGTTGATTGTTATAGAACCTAAGTGGTAAGCCTTGTAATCTATCACCTCACCCATGAAGTTCCTAACTATGGCTGCGACTGAGCACAACCCATTGTTTAGCCGGGATGCATCGAAGTTAATTTTGATAGTACCAATTTTTTGAATTTTCCACACAACATATTTGCACGACTTATGGGAATCCACCCCATTAGTCTTCAAGTTGGTTTCATAGTATTCCAAAACGGTCGATAGAGCTCTTCCAATCACCACTTGAAATAGGGGTTGACGCATTATTAAAGGATTTTTGGTTTCTATTTTTTCAGATGTACCATAATAAGAATGCACACTTTTCTCTTTCATTGTTTCCTCCATTTGATTTTTTTTTACCAATTTTAAGCCACCAATCTTCCAATGAAAGATTAAATCCTGAAGGACCCTCCAAAATGGGATTTATTGCATCTCAAATTTGTTTAACAACTGTACAATTCTTAAAAATGTGCTCCACATCCTCGTTATCTCCACAATCATGCAGCTTCAAATTAAATGGGTCTTTGGCATCAGTGTCATTTTCTGATAAAATGGTGCCACATGGGTGTCACATCAGAAAAATCAGTGCATTAGAAAATGGTTTCTTATTTGGTATCGTTTTTTTTTTTTAAAAAAAACATTGCTTTAAACCATGCCTTAGAAATCAGAAAAGTGTGATATGAAGCAACACCAAATCCGATGTTTTCTCAGAAAACAGCTCATTACAGAGGTGCAATGATATACGTCTTGGAAGTTGGAAAAGTGTGATCTTAAGCAATGCCAAATTCGATGTTTTCTTAGAAAACAACCTGTTGGTGCCAGTGGTACAATGATGTGGCATCAATATAGCATCATCTTTGATGTTGGATAATATGACCAATGCTGCAAACGGTTCTACAACATTGATATCAAACAAAACCAGTGCTGTTTTTCAGAAAAATACAACCTATGGGGCAGCACCGCTTCCAAACAAAAAATAAGCACCATTTTCAGAGAAAACAGTGCGGTGACAGTGCCGTGTTCATAGTGTCGATGCCCAAGCACCTATTAAATTTGTGGATTTTAATTCTATGCGTTGGCCAACTGAGGGGGTGCTAAGTGGTGTGGATGATCAATAAAAATTTAAACAAAATATTCCCATCATTTATCATGTGGACTAATCCATTAGATTTTGGTGTGGAAGAGAAATTGTGATATTTCGTATTTCAAAACCATTCAGAAATAGTTCTAATACACATCAACCCCCTAAAAGACTGCATAATGGGCATGGGGTGTTTCATAACCAAGCAATCCATAGAATATTAACCATAGCACTTAAAACTACCTAACTTGCCAACCTAAATGTAACTTCATCTAATTTTTATACTGCTATTAAAAGTACCATTGAACTTAAGGAACATTTTTTTAACTAAAACTAGCAATTTAATCCATTTGCAAGGGTTTGAATTGAAATTTGGTTAGGTTTGAGTTGTGAAAAATTTTAGGTTTTAAATCAGTATGGGTCTGGACTTGGTTTCATATTTAATGTTGGGATTATTGATCAATGTTTTGATGATAACAAACTTATTGAGAGTATTGATAGTTTGAACTTAAGTGTGCAGTTGTACCAAATGACTTCATCAATTGAGTTAATCATCAATTCTTCTTAGATTCCAGAACCCCTATACAGAATTAGCAACATGAACTATACAACTAGGGTCAACAACCCAAACATCAGATGGGTTTCTAAAAAATTTACTTCAGAGATTACATAAGAAATTCCTTGTTTCTTTTTCTTTTGTTTCAACTTTGACAGTCACTTATGAAATGTCTAGGCATTTTGCAATAGTAACATATCACCTTATCCACACTAGTAGTTGGCTTAATAACAGTTTGATTCAGTTTAGTTTGTTTAGTGGGTGACACCTTTTTACCCATAACATTCTTATATTTATTTTTTCCCTCATTGTCCTTCTTTGGACCTTTCTTGAAGGGTTTGGAAGTGAAATGAGAAGATTCTATGTGTTTTTTTTGCCTTTCCTCTTCTAGAACACATTGATTTATCATCTCATTGACAGTCCATTTTGTTGCACTTGCATTAAAATTCACCACAAAGGTATCAAAAGATTTTGGTAACTTTGACATGACAACATACACAAAAAATTCATCACTTAATTTCATAGAGGTGAACTCTAACATTCGTTCCAAGCTCAAAACTAATAGTGAAGTATTGTGTGAGCAACCTCATTGTGAAGATCCAACAAACGGTGCCTCTATATTATCAAGTGTATCTTTGGTAGTGTTCATAATGAGAATCCTAGGTCTAAGAGATTTAGAGATAGTGTTCTGAATTATCAAGAGTACTAGTTTATTTGTCTTGTGTCAAGTGGTGTATTTGGTTCTAAGTGCCTCAGAAGCATTGGAAGCAGGCTCATATGGCTTAGGTTGGGTGAGACAAAATTATTTTTCTTGGATTCCTAGGTAGGATTCCAATTGGCCTCTCCATCTCTTATAGTTATTATTAGTGAGAAGCTCAATAGGGTAAGGCTGATCAGGTCCAACAAAGGTGTTCACATCAACTGCAATTTTAAACCATTAAACTAATCATTATTTCAACTTTATACAAAATTCTAAGCAATCATGATGTCAAGGGAGTATATTTATATCTAAAGTCCATACATCATGCACCACATCTAATCACATACAAGAGATAATGTCTAATGGCTGACATAGAGATAGTATATCACCCTAGATGTTTATGGCTTATATACCCCCTCCTTCGAGTTGAGATTAATAGTTATGCTGTTATTTGCAATGAATAAATATTGCTCAAACAAAGCAAGTTCCATATATGAATGTATATGATCTCATCTTACTCCTTTGGGCTTAAGAAGTTCACATACACACCATATACTTTCCTCCCTTGTCTCATCCCATCTTTATCACAATATGTTAGGTATTACCTTTGGGCTAACCATAACAAGAATAAAGAAAGAATGGTAATGACATCCTATCTCAAGGTTCTTAAAATAACAACTAAAGGATTGAAAACTTGGTTATTATGTCATAAACTTCAAGCACTTTGGCACTATCTATTTACTAAATGTCCCCAAATTTCAATCAAGGATGCAAGCTAAACATATATATTCCCTCTAAACATATAAAATGGAAATACAATAACAACAAATACATCAAATAATTCATTTTGAACTTAACAAGGCAATAAAATTCAACACTAACAAAAGGAAATAAAATATAGAACAAATAATATTTCAAATAAACCAATTTGAGTTTACATAGGAATTCAGATAATCAAGATGGAAATAGAGTTAGTCGGGTCTAGATTGGATCAAAATTACCAGGTTCGGTCCTCTTGGAGTAGTTGAACGGGCCTGACAAAATCCAATGGTGTTACTGAGAACGAATCTTTGAGAAGTTATCTTTAACTTCTAAATACTTAAACTAATCAAAGGGTAAAAAGGCAATTAATGGCGGTAAGTTAAAAATATTTCTTTTCTTAAACCCTTTGCTTTGATGATAAAAACACTTTTTTTTTATAGCAATGTCAAAATAAACAACTGATTAGAAACTAGGAACGACAGTCATTAATCATACCCATTAGTTATGAGGGCTAGATGAGAATGAAGAGTAACCGGTTGAAAACCCAATCGGCTGTAATCTCTTCTGTTGGTGCGCAGAATGGGATGAGGACAACACTATTAATTCGCTCCTAAGCCGAGGTGTGATCAAGGTGTTCGAGGTCCGAGGTGGCCGAGGACTGGTAGGTCGGTCCTGCAAGGAGTGAATGAAGGAGGGCGTCAGAGGCCTCGGGTCGGTGCCTGATGCAGAGACTCTGACGCTCAAGTTAGTATGAAGGGTATGAGTTGGATGAGGTCTGAGGTGTAAGCATTCAGACGAGGCCACAAGAGTTCTTAAGTGCTAGTTAAAGAGTCTAAGTTCCAATCCCTTACCTTGAGGGGGGTACCTTCTATTTATAATTGAGGCCACTAGGAGGCAGGTGAGCTCAGACAGTCTGGATGCGGTCTATACATGAGGAGATCGGTCATCCGAGGTTGCCAAGTGACGCTGCACCATTGGTTCTGAAATGCAGGCTGAGCTCTGTTCCACATATGCTGATTGTGTCCGCTCTGATGGTTGCCACCTAATACATACCGACCTGCCATTGGGTGTGGCCAGATGGGCCTAGATCATTTGCCCCCCCCCGCCCCTCCTGAGGCCATGGTGGAGGTCTGAGCTTAGGACCACAGATTCGGCCGAAGGGAGTGTGCCGGTTGTTGTGGGAGGCATCGTTGGTCCTTCTGGGTAAGGGCCTCAGCCTTGGTTTGTCAAGGATGAGAATGATGTGGCCTGCAGTGGCATCGACTTAATCTTTGTTCCCATCTCTAAGGGATGCCATAGGGGCTCCTTTTGCTGGGAGGCCTCAGCCTCAGCTTTGAGGTCATTGCTGTAGGTGGGTGAGAGGAGACCTTGCCCACTGCCCTATTTTCATGCTAGTGTGGAGGCAAGTCTGTGGAGGCCTCGGCTTCAGCCATGGGTACCGAGGGTGGGGCACTTGGGTGCCCGAGTTGGTGACTTAGCTACTTGCAGGGTGGAACTCACCATCTTCGGCCGGCGAATCATGGAGGAGACAGGTCTCGGTGCTGGATTTGGGTTATGTGCGATACAAGTCTCTGAATTGACAAGTTAGGGTTGTGTTTACGACATGTCACGGTGTCACGCCCGTAGGGGCAATGTGACCTAGGTGATCTAGGTCATGCATTCACTGGGTCAGCATGGTCAGGCAAACCAGCAAGTTGCGGCAAGAGCACCGGTCAGTTTGCTCAGCATCGTTTCGTCTTCTTAAGGTGAGCAACGCGTGTCTGTTAGCGGACATGGCCGTAAAGGCGATCGCTATGCAACCGTTGGATTGAGTGCGATATGGGCCATCCATTTTCCTTTAAATAGGGGCCTTAGTCATGGTTTTTCTCACCATTTTCTTTCGAGTGTCGTTTACTTCAAGAGACTATGCTTCCCAAAACCCTTGGCTTACTTGCTTTCCTTTGAACTTTCCAACCTTCGTCTTCGTCTTAGGTAAACACCTCGCCACCATGTCTTACTCTGATTATGGCCCAAACTATTACGAGCTCCTACCAAACCCCCTCACCTACCAACTCCGACCGAGGCTCTTTGGTAGCCAAGATCCCAACCCCGTGGCGAGAGGTCGAGGTGCTAAGGGAGAGGATTGCCCCCAATAGGTGATGATAGGGCATTTTCCATGCTCAGAGAACGATAGTGTTCTTGATTATGACCAGGTAATATCCTTGGCTAGGAGATACTATGTCCGTCGGTCCTATAGACTTTGGGTCCCTAACACTAGTGACCGACCGTTCACGCTGGAGGAGGGGGAGATCTATGTTTACCAGCATTTTCTAGAGTTTAGCCTTAGATTTCCTCTCCATCCTCTGATCTCCAAGCTACTGAAGTGGTACGGGGTTACACTTAGCCAACTAGCCCCAACGCCCTTAGGACTATTATCGCCATGTTGGTGGTGGTTGGGCTTCAAGGCGTGGACTTGACGCCGAAGTTGTTTCGCGCCTTGTTCGTACCGATTTCACACCCCACCAAGGGTAGTGTATAATATTTCCATCCTTACAGAGGCCGACCCATAGGCAACCCTTCTTCCGTCCACAATTAGAAGAGCAAGTTCTTCTTCATTTTCTATCCCGAGGGTTGGTCATTTAAGTCAGATTGGGGGGAGATGTACCTGACCGCCTAAGAGTTCATGCCTTTTCTCCAGGATGATGATGCTGTTGCGGTATCCCATCTACTCTTATTGGGGACGCTCTGGGCCAAGCCCTTAGTGGAGGTGGAGCTTCCCTTAGTTTTCATAGGGCTCAGTTCCACTCCCCTCAGTTAGAGAAGTCCTATTATCAGCTTTTAACACGTCGGTCTTTTGCTTTACTTGGAGGTATTGACCCCGCTTCATCTTTTTGCAGAGATGCTGGTAGACATGAAGAGGATGTTGCTAGAGAGTGCTCTGGCAAAGAAGAAAGCCCCGGCTGGAGGTGTAAAGTGGGCAGTACTAAGCCGGCACGTCACGACTCGTGGGCAGCTCGTGCAAAAGGTAGGCCATGTTGTGCTGGCCTGCGGGCTGTGCCACCCTCCCAGATGGAAATTTTTGGGGGTCGGCCTGGCATGGCCCATGGCTCAGGCCCATGTGGGCCCGTGTCGCGCTATGGGCCTGGGTTGGGCTGGGCTGTAGGCTGTCATGCCGGGCTGGGCTACAAGGCAGGCCTTGGGCCTAGGCTAAACCAGGCTACACTGTTTTTTTTTTTTTGAAAATTTTGATTTCTTTTCTAAGTAAAATTGTAAAAATAAAATATTTAACTTTCCTTTCAACTTTGGGAATTGGGAACTATTTAAAAAATTAAGAAATGAGAAATATAAGTTATCTAACACATAAATGAGAAAAAAATACTTAACCAAATTGAAATAAGATTGATGGAATAACAAATTGGAAGAAAAATAAAAATTTTATTTCATTTAATTTTAACTGGTACAAATTACAAATACAATGATTGGATCATTGGATACTTGGATGAATGAAATATGAAAATGGAATAAATTAATAAAATATAAAAAATACAATATACTTACAAATTGAAAATACAAAATTATATTTAAAAAAAATTAAATAAAATTAAAAAATTTACAATAATTTGAAAAAAATAAAAAATTCTATACAAGTAGTCAAATTCACGAATCATGATTCATGGCTTTTATCATTTGCTTCGGGTGAAATATCCGGTGTACTATCATGCCCTCCTTTGTATTGTAATCTATCTTCTGCATCTAGCCAATCCTTGAAGCAGATGCACATCTCTATGCTTTCATCGTTCATGCAACTTCTTTTGTCATCCAAGACCCTGGTACCTACACTAAAATAAGACTCTGATAGAACTATAGACATCGAAGGGGTTCGTAGATCATGTGCCTTGGCAGTAAGAACTGGATAATTTTTTAAATGTTCACTCCAAGGTAAAATATCAAAATTATTTGATCATTCACCTAAATTAGAAAATTTTGCTTGTAAATAAAAATTAAGTTCAATAAATGAACTTGTTGTAGAACTAGCAGATTTCTGCATTCTACTTGTTAAATAAAAAAAGTTTTTCTCTTCTACTATTGAGCTAAAGGTCAGAAGTAAAAGATGATGTACAAGTTGAGATTATTAATTTCTTCTTTTTTATTTCCTATAGAAATATTCATATTTTCACAATATGATTCAAGTAAAAAATCTAAACCATCTTTCCCAAACCTAGGGTCTAATATTGTAGCTAAACAATAAAGGGGAGAAATATTCTCCCAATATTTTTTAAATTTATTTTCCATTATTTCAACAATACATTGAAATTGTGGATTATTTCTATAGTTTGCAAAACAATCACTAATTACCATTAATTTATAAGGTAAATTACAACTAGTTGGGTAATAAATTCTTGATATTCATTAGTTGCATCATAAAAATGTTTTAAAAAATATCTTATATAGATTGCCATTTCCTAGTCTTCCTCAAATATCATATTACTAGGCATTTTTGAATTATTTCTAACATAACATAGGTAGAATTCCACCTATGATTTACATCTAATATAAAATGTTTATATTTTAAACCATAGTTTTGATATAAATATTTAAATTATTATTTTCTTGCCCCTGAACTTTTTATATATATAATACAATTTCTAATTTTTGAAATATGAGTAGAAATAATATTCAAGGCATCTTGAATACATAAATTTAAGATGTGACATGAACATCTAATATGAAATAATTTACCATTTAAGCATGGTCTTAATTGAGATTTTAAAATATTTATTGTAGATCACTATTGATGGAATTATCAAAACTAATAGAAAATAATTTATTTTCTATTCCATAAGCATGCAAAGTATTTAAAATACTTGCAGCAATAGCTAGGCCAATATGAGGCCATTCAAGTCTAGTAAAACTTAAAATTCTTTTTATTCAAAAGCCAATTTTCATCAATGAAATGGCTAGTAACACAAATATAACTTGTATTAAATTTGGATGTCCAAACATCCAAAGTAATTGCAACTTTAGAATTAAGATTTGTTAACAAAGAAATGGAATTTTGTTTATATGGATAAACAATTTTTAAAGCATCCGACCTAATAGTATTCCTAGAAACTTTTTTTTTATATTGTGGGTTTATAGAATTAATGCAACCATTTTTCAAGATTTGGATTTTCAGCTAATATAAATGGTTGTTCTGCCTATACAATATACTTGGTGATAACTCTACATTTTGATGCCTTAAGGGCATAATTTCAGGGGTATTTTAGGTCTTAGAATAGTCAAAGTATGCCCTTTTCCCAGTTAAATTCAATATTGTGACTTATGAGGGTCTCTATGCAAAGTTTGTGCAAGACTAGGAAGGTTTCAAGGCTGAATTGCAGTTTTTGGGAAGCTGGTATGAAGTCCAACTGAGAGAGGGGGTGTTTTTGTGAAAAACTGAGAACAAGAAAGCGCCTCCTATCTACTAAACCCAGTTTGGCACCCCTCCTATTGTATTAGCATGCTCCCTTCTCCTTAGCAAACCCTTGGGCGCCTTTTAACCTATTCTTTTCATCCTTAGCAAGCCCTACCCATCCCCAACTATTTAATCTCCACCCTCCACTTCTTCTAATCTCCACCACTCAACCTTTTTTAATCTCCACCTTTCAACCTTAGGTGCATTAATTTCCTCCATTCATTTCTGGGTGCCCAAATCTCAGCCCTACATAATATTGGGCACCCTCTTCTTTTCTTTGCAGCCCTAGGATCACACCAAAATCATCTTAACCCTCCATTAGAAACCCTAGGACACCCATATCTTTGCTAAAACCCAACTAGCGCCCCCCTCTTTCTCTCTAATCCCAGTTGTGTCCACCCTTCTCTATAAAAAGGACCCAAGAGCTCTTGAAAAAGGGTTGTATTCTGCCCCCAAGTAAGACAGAAGACTGATCTTGAGAAGTTCAAGGGTAGAGGAAGAGGATGATGCCCAGGCAAGAGGAGGGGTTCCTACTTGTAGTTTGCCAACACCACTACTGCCACCTCTGGAATTGGATCCCAACCACTTTTACTTTCTACAATCTATTTTTATTCCATTTGATCTTCGTTTTATTTTCTACAGATCTGCAATTCGGCCAGGTAAGACGGAAGGCCTAGCTTGAGAAGTTCGAGGGTCAAAGGAGAGATCCAGAGACTACTACCTCTTATCGGATTACAATTTTTTATTTCATTTCTTTTATTAATTTATTTCTGTATTTATCTATGTTTCTGCACTTTTAACTTTCAGTACTGTTCAAATTCTATATTCTTTTCAGTTTAATTAATTAATTTTTATATTTCTACACTTCCTTCTTGTGCTCTCTAGTCCGGATTTGAGTGTATATTAATTTTTCCCTCGCTTCCCTATGGGTATGACCAATTCTCATCCCTTTACTGCGTTTGTAGTTGTTTGAGAGTTGGAAAAATTATAAATGCTTAAACTGGTGTTCCGAAGTGTCTAACAACGCACTTTCAGACACACCACTTAGCAAGTTCTTGTCTCATTTTTTCTTGTGAATATTTAAAAGTACCAAAACTACTCCCCCTTCCATTTTGTGTTTGAGTTGTTTCTTTCCCTTCATCTTCTTCTTTCTCATGTGTAAGCAGATGTCTGCTCAAATGACCCGTACCACCCTTGCTACAATAACTAAAGTCCCTCCTACATTTTTGGCAAATGACCCTTTTCCCCTTCCCCTCAATATCCTTTACTTTGAAAATTTTCCAAACCGGGCTACTCAACTTAGAGGCCATCCTTTTTCCCCTAGTATCAGTAATGAGGGTGAAAGTTCCACTTCCATCGATATCAAACATATCGGTGCTAACACTATCATGATGCGATTGAATATCATCAATGGTGAACATGTTGGGGAATCGGTTTTCAGAAGAGCGAGCCATTTTTTTTAATTCTAAAAGGATAAAAATTAATCTAATTTGACTTACCCAGATTATCGTCTCAAAATCCCAACTTGATTTCAACGGTTGAAGGAATGAAGCCTTTCAACGTCCAAGACACTCAAATTGAGATACTTGAGCTGGTCGAGCAAGCCTTCTTTCTTCTTGTTGAAACTTGAGAATTGGAGAAGCAGACAATCAACCAATTAGCAAAAATGCAGAATTACTCAAATTGTAGAGAATTGAGAATGTATGAGTATGAGAGAAAGAGAGAGAGAGAGAGATTAAGACAATTGGTGTGATGAGATTGGTGGAGGATAGGGCTATTTATAGGAATTGAACATAATTCAATTGCCCAAAATACCTTGAAAACTAGCTATTATTTAGTTGTTGGGAGGGTTTTTTTGTCAATTACCCAAAATACCCAAAAAGCCCCACTAAGCAAAATACACAAATACTCCCCTAATATGGCCGTTTATAGTTGTTGGAGGGTATTTATGTAAACCCCCCCAAAGTTGAAACTAGCTATTGGGGGCCCGCGGGTTGGGCCGTGTTGGCATGAGGGCCACAAGTGGCATGGTACGGACAATTGTGCCGTGTTGTGCTGGCCTATGGGCCTTGAACCCCCGGCCTAGCACGACACGGTGGTTGTGGGCTATCGAAGAGGCAGAAGCCGAGGAGGCCTGCCAATGAGATGCTTGCTCCTTTTGAGAGGAGGTCCATACCTATCGAGAGGACATCTCGGCCTCAAGCCCCCGTTAGTGGAGGGGGTGATCGAGGGAAGAGAACAACCGAAGGGGGTCAGTCGAGGGAGATCGGCTAGAAGAGGTCGGCTGAGGCACCTCATCCTCCTTTGGGGAAGTGGATAGCACATAAAGACCGCCCTACTGAGGGAGGTGAGCGGAGGAAGGAGGTCCCTATTGCTTCGAGGGGGAACTCCTCACACAAGTGTTCCATCGTAAATTGAATGTCTGGGAGGGGGACTCTATCGACACCGAGGGGATCGGTAGATCTTTGATTAAGGGGATGATTTCTCAAGGGGATCATCTTGGTATGATGAATGCAAACCCCATTGTCATCTAGGAATAGGACCTGGACTTTCTAGTAGAGGTGAGTTGTGGCTAACTTTTGCTCTTGTTAGCATTCTTGCTTTTTTGGTTACTTTGCTGATGGAGACACATTTACTGTAGGTCTATCGACATTACGTCAGCCTGGGGGACTGAGCCAGGCTCCTCTTCAACCGCCTAGATTGGGCTGTGAAGAAGGAGCAGCTCGTAGTGCAGGTGGCTGTAGCTAAGAGAGGATAATAAGCTATAGCATATAGTGGAGGATGACCTAAAGGTGGAGAAGGCTCAAAATGCTAGGCTTCAAGAGTAGCTAAAGAACTTTGAGCTTGAGCATGACCGTCTTGACAGGGTTACGTTGGAGGCCTAGAAATGGGCTACAAAGGCTGAGGTATGGGCAGTAGAGGCTGAGGTGAACTCAGAGATGCCGCCCTTGTTTGGAAGACAATGACGGAGTACAAGAAATGCCTCACCGACTATGTGGCTAAAGCCTACCTGGAAGGTGCTCCTGGACGTCGATAGCCTTCCCCCTGAGGTTCCTACCGAGGTCCCTGCTGCTTCCAAGGACTCCAATGCCCTTCCTGTCGAGTGTGGCGTGTAGGCAGCCCACCTTTCTGCTTTTTTGTTCATCTTTTCATAAAGGGGCTCAGCCTCACCGTCCAAGGCCAAAACTTTTATAAGTGCTAAGAAGTGAAAACTTAATGGAATACCTTTTTGCATATCTTGTGTCGTTGTTGTTTTTTGCTCTTCTCTTCTCTCCTTTTTTTTTTGGAGGGATCTCCGCCCCCCCCCTCTCCGAAGGTCACAAGTAGAATAAATCATTATCCGAAGTGGTACATAAATCCCTCACTTTAGAAAGTTAAAGGACGTTGGCCAAGGTTAAACTATGCCGTCGGGGTCCTCGGGGCCCTTCCCTCGGCGAAAGGAAAGGAAGTTGCCATCAGCTCTCCTGACTCCTTGTCCCCTTAGGGATTGGTTGGGCGAGGTCGAGGTCAACCGTCAAGGTGCTCGGGGTTGTGTCCCACTAGACCTTTGTCGTGCTAAGTATTGTGGGGTCGAGGTGGCCTGTTGTCTCCAAAGACCGGGGCGAGGGGTGCAATACCTTGGCCAACCTGGTTTATGATTTCCTGCTTGGTGAGGTACTTAGACTATTTTTAGTGTGTTTGTTCGTTATAGGATGAGGATATTGGATAATGCTTGTAGTCGAGGCCCCTATTACTCTTTGCCTTATCGCGAATGCTAGGTGGACATTCAATTCGTGAAGAACTATATGTCTCGACCACAAGCCAATCCGAGCATGGGACCTTGGGGAAGGCTGTACGCATCGGCCGGTCATGTGACCGAGCGGTCCTGGCCACTTGTAAAACACGAGGCCATGGGGAATGAACTTTGTGCTACTATTCATTGTTCAGTCAATAGGGATTACATTCATTGGTAATACATCTGAAGATTCTCCGAGTTCCATGTCTGAGGGACAGGTCTTCCATTTAAGTGTTCGAGCCAAAATGTGTTAGGACTGACGACTTGCTTAACTATGTAGGGACCTTCCTAGTTGGGGTCGAGCTTGCCTACACCGGGCTCGGGCACCATGAATTTTCTGAGGACAAGGCCTCCATTTCGGTAGTGTTTCTCTTTCACTCTTCAATTGTAGTAATGAGCTATTCTCTACTAATAGGCTGCTACTCTTATTTGTGCTTGTACTCAGACTTCTTCCAATAGGTCTATATTTGTTCTAAGTTCTTCTCTGTTTTCGGCTTCACTGTATGCCTCGGTTCAAAGCGTCGGCTAGCCAAGCACTACTGTTCATTTCATCGACCCATAGGCCTTTGGCTCTATCGAGTTTAGTGTTCAACCCTTCTAAAATAGTTCAGTTTGTGGCCTTAGCTAGGTCATTGATCTACGGTTAGCATACCGAGGTGTACTGCTGCTTGATGCCAAGGGCACACCATTCTTGGAACCTCACATCATCGAATTGCTTTCCATTATCAGTGATTAGCATGTGAGGGAGGCTGAAACGACAAATGATGTTCTTCCAAAAGAAATTTTATATCATCCTAGTTGTGATAGTAGCCAGGGGCTCAGCTTCCACTCACTTGGTGAAGTAGTTGATGGCGATGACGAGGTACTTTCTATTTCTTGTGGCTTGTAGGAAGGGGCCGAGGAGATCCTTGCCTCACTTGGCAAGGAGCCAAGGGCTGCTGAGGGCCGATAGGATTGTGGTCAGCCGATGTGAGATGTTAGAGTGTCTTTGGCACTTATCACATTTTCGCACCAGCTTGACTACATTCTTCTGAACTATCGGCAAAAAATACCTTTGCCTTAGTGCTTTTTGGGCCAAGGCCCTGCCTTCGAGGTGATTACAGTAGATGCCTTCATGAATATCTCAGAGCACATACTCGTCCTCCTCCTAATGAAGGCATCAGTGGTAGGGAAATGTGAACGATCTTGGGTATAGCTTCCCTTTAAGAAAAGTGTAGTGTGCGACCTGACCTCGGATTCATCTGGCCTTGTTTCTATCATCATGTAGCTGCCCGGTCATGAGAAAGGTGACGATAGGATCCATCTATGACAGCTCGACCTGTACTGCAAGGACTTGGGCTTTTTCAATGGAGGGCCAAGCTAACTTTTCCACGCAAACAGTGCGGCTGAAGGCTATGCTCAAGGTGCTTGCCAGATTGGATAGAGTGTCGTCTCTCATGTTCTCGAACTGTAGAGCTTGTCACTGGGAGAAGTGCTAGAAGTGGTGGACTAGTTCCTATTTTAGCAAATCTCATTAATTGGAGCTTACCATCTATCATCCCAACCTCATATGACCAATCAGACCTTACCATTGTATTTGGAGACTCAAAAAACCCTAACACATCAAATTTCATGACCAAACACCTCCATTTGACTGTTGAAAAAGTAAGATTCCATTTCGAGCCCTTTTATAGATTGGAAAACCATAAGCTAAGATCATGAACTAAACTAAATCTATCAATCTACACCTCCAATCAAAGATCCATCACTTCCATTACATTCAGGATGCTCAAAAGTGCCAACCCACCAAATTTCATCACAAAATTCCTTTGTTTGAGTCTTCATCAAACAAATATGTTATTTCAACAAATCTTATTAACTCGAACTTGTCAGCCATAGATCTGAATCATCCCGGCCCTATTTGTTCGATCAGACCTCACCATTGTTTTTAGAGACCCAAAAATCTTAGTACACCAAATTTCATGACCAGATTCATCAATTTGACCGTTAAAATAGAAAGATACCATTTTGACACATTAGATTAAATTGCTAAGTCATTTGTTCCAACTATAAACCTCAAAAGGGTGATGGCTGATGTCAAACCCATTCTTGACTCATTAGAACACTTGAGCCAATGAAACAATGCTTAATAGGCTTAAAAAGTTCAAAATACCAAATAGACCCCTACTTAAAGCTAAGAAAAGACAAAATCACATATAAAAGTTCATCAAATTTACGTTTTTGCCACTATCAGCCCCAAATACGGGAATGCAAAGTCTGGCATGCCCCAATCTCCCATTGGACGTACAAAACCCAGGAAAAACTACCCCCAAATCATAGAAATTGTTTCACCAAATAGGTAGGCTAGACTGGACACCTATTTTTTTGAAGAATCTTTGCCTAATTGTGTGAAAAAAAAAAACCTCTATCGAATCCCAGGCACTATAGCTAACCAAATTCAGATCTGACCGCCCTCCCTTTCTTTGTAAATACTGATCTAATTCAAGCTCAAAGGGGGACCAAAGGGAGGGAGCCTAAGAGGGCAAAGGCTAGGAGAAAAGAGGAAACGTAAGAGAGGTTCCTAGGGAAAGAAAGAAAGAGAGAGAGAGAGAGAGAGAGAGAGAGAGAGAGAGAGAGAGAACATTTTTCCGAACTTTTCTAATGCACCCATTTTGCATGTAATCCCAAAATCCTTGAAGCCAAGCTCAAGCCTCATCCCTTGTCTTCCAAACTTAACACCAGAAACGCTTAGCCTAACTCAAGAACCCATTTGAACTTCATTCTATCTAATCTTAGCTGCTAGAAAACTTTTGACAAGGCAATGCAAAAGGTACGTCTTTTTTAGTTTTCTAGGTTGCTTAAGATTCTGAAATGTTGGAGAACCATCATTTTTAGTTTCTTCTTGACTGAGAATAGAGGTAGAGAGGTGAGGGCCTTAGGGAAATTAGTATCTAAGACCTGATAACATCACCTCAAAATCAAATCTTAGGAGAAGTTGAAAACATGTTCCTCCAGATTTAAGAAACTCTTGCAACCATTTCTATTTCACTCCGAAGGAAACTAAGCTTAAACCACTCCCGTATTGGGCTGCTACAACAGCTTGGAGAGAGGAGTGCCTAATACCTTCCCTCTCCCAATCCTTAGGACCTGAAATCTCTTGGTTATGTGCTTTTTCCATGGAAAATGGAGTCACTATTAAAGACTTAAATCAAACTTTTCAAATATGAAAATGAGGGCCCATTTCCTCTAAAAATGGGTGGCTACTCCATCTCTTCGAGCCGGTCATGAGCTTCCCGGATCTCACAGCTGGCGACTCCACTAGGAGTTTTAAGGACTTTTGTAGGGAGACATTTTGGCACAAGTTTGCACTCAGTTGTTGTGCACTATAAAGTTTAGATTTTTTTTTCGTTGGTTGACAATTGAAAGTCGCACCTCAAGAAGGCTTGGCATGATAGACCTTCGCAACACTATTCAAAACCACACTTTAACATTCTCTAGCGTGGGTGACCTCCTTTAAAATCACACATCATTTCATCTCTGTCACTACCTTAAAGTCCAAAATTGCACTTCCTTTCAATCTCATCGCAACCTAGAAGTCCAAAATCGCACTTCCTTTCAACCTCATCGCAACTCAGTTCCACTTCATCACAACTTAGAACCTTATTGCAACCCAGAACTTCATCATAACCCAAAACTTCATTGCAACCCTTTGGTATTTTCTCAAAATCTATAGTTTTTTTTCTTTCTTTATACTTGAATATAATTGGGTTAGTTTTGGGTAGTAGTAAATTGCATTTGTTCCTTGTTCTGCTCTTTCATTTTTTTTCATTTTAGTTAAAAAAACATCAAGAGAACTTAGCTTCTATTAGATCCTAAAGTGTGACCACCTAGAAACTTGTAGGGTTGCTTGTAAACTCGAACATGTGACTGCATTCTCCCCTTGTTCTTTGTTGCTTTCTTGTTCTTTATCTCTTGCATGCTTGAACACTCACAGTCACACACACTCTCATGTAAATAAAATTAGAATCCCATTTTACCCATTAGGAGAATGATAGTAGGTGTGTGCCTCTAGACTTTGGTCCTCAAAAGCTCCACCAAAATCTTCAAACTAGCTACCAACCGAAGAAGCCCATTTGTCCATGGGTGGAGGTTTGAAGGCGAGAAACCTTATTGGAACCTCAAAGTCTAGAACCCACCTAACAACTCCATGCATCGCACCTAGAATACCCATATATAGAAGCCTTAGATGAACGAAGGATAAAGGAACTATAGTGTAATTAGGATTAAGGCACTATGAGTGTTGCACTTTGTGGTTGCCATCTTTAGAAGTAGAATAAAAAAATGAAGCTTGAACTCTTTCAACCCATTAAAAAAAATAAACAACAAAATAATAATAATAATAATAAAATAATAATAATAATAATAATAATAATAATAATAATAGTATTGTAAGATAAAAAATCTAAACCAATTAAACAAATCAAAATCAAATCTACAAATTTCATTTAAGAATCATACTAAAACAAAAAAAAAAAGGAATAATCAACACAAACAAACAAAGAAGATTTGATCTTCCATTAAAAGACACTAAAACACCATAAAAGTTTTGAAAACAACAACTAGGCCTAAATTCCAAATGTTGTCCAAGTCTAAGCTAGATCCTAAATAAGCTTTAACATATCAAAATCTAAAATCAAAGCCAAATAATGTAAGACCAAAAAAATTAAAATCAAATCTACAAGTTTCATCTAAGATTCAAACTACAATAAAAATAAAAAATAATAAGGATAAGAAGTCTAGGGGTTAAGATCAAAATCAAGACTACAATCTAAAACTCTCAAATGGCCATCTTTCGACTCCAGGTTTTTGTTCCCTATCTTGGCTCAACTCTTGAGAGATAGCATCAAAAGGAAAATTTTGACCTCTTTCATCATTTGTCCTATGTCCATATCTTAGCTGAGTAGATGCATGACTCTATGAGCTCAGTTCTTGAGAGATAGCATCAAAAGGCCATTTTTTATCCCTTTCATTATTTGTCATGTGTTCATCTCCTTGTTAAGTAGATGCATGACTCTATGAGCTCAACTCTTAAGAAGTAGCATCGAAATGTTATTTTTTGGGGCCTCTTATCTCTTGTGACCATCTCTTGGCTAAGAAGATACCTAACTCTATCAAAATGCCTCTTTGACCCATCCTAAGTATTCAAAAGGGTCTAACCCTCCCTTGACCAGTATAAAAGGATACGTCATTCCCCCAACTGAACTTAGGCTAAGTAGATATTTGGTTTTATGAGTTACTCTTGAGAAATAACATCAAAAGGCCACTTGGACCTTCATACCTTCAAAACTCCAAGATGTCAAGTAGGTACACATATGGTGTTGGGATTGATATTCCCTTAGCCAATATAAAAAATACATTATCATAATCCTTCATAAAATTTCAAGCTCAAATATCTCTCTTGCTCTTCAACAAAGTAGGAAAATGTTTGACCTAATAAGTTTGCTCTTTGGAAACAACATCAAAAAGCTTGTTGTTCACAAACATGGTACATGAACTAATTACTCTTGGCATTTCCTTCAAGTCTTAACTTTACCTAAAACCCAAGAGTATTTTTAATTACACCACTAGTTGCTCAGGTCCGAAAATTAATAATAATAAAATGAGGGAAAAGAACAAATGTACCAAATGGCATCGAATCCCAATATCTAGCTCATAATAAAAATCTATCTATCAAGTCAACAAAAACAAAATAAAGGAAAGAACCATAAATTGAGGTGAAATAAAATTGTCAAACCTTGATATTCTATTGTAAGGATTATCAAATAAAGTCTCTTTTTCAAATCCTAACTTACATAATTTGAAGTCAATTGCAAAAATCAACATTCCACACTCTTGAGCAAATACCAAAGTCCATCAATGTTCTTTCAAATCTTAATCGAATTTCTCAAACCCCAAAAGACTTTTCAAAGTTTCTTTAAACATTGTATTTGTTTTCCAACTTCAAGCTCAACCTTAGTCTTTTTACTTTCTAAATGCTTTTTAATTTTTGATAGAGGTCCACTAATTTAAGGCATTCTCCTTGCATGACCTAGTCTAGTTTACCATAGATTCTTTCATCATTTCACATCCTTGCTAGGTTCCCTTGACCCACTCCAAGGATGCCATCCTATCTAACCACCTACATGTATAGCCTTCTTAGGACTCCTCTAATTAGTAGCCACACCCACCGTAGAATCGACACCTATGGAATCCCATCAACCCTAGCATTTCACACCAAGTTTATTACCACAACTTCACCCATAGCCAGATCTAACATTGACCTATTCTTGCTTAGGATCCAAGATTTAATTAGCCAAGTCATAGCAACCTCAATAGTTCTAGGTGCATACTAGGGGCAGATTGATTTTGTCATGGTTTTTCATTGTTTGTGACTGCACTTCATCATTGGCATGAGCATATTGCATGTGATCTCATGTTGCATCCCTAGAACTAGTCCTTAGCCCACACTAGTTTATTCCCACCTATTAGATGACTACAACCTAGATTGGTACCTTTATAGAACCAACAACATAGGCCCTCGAGACAACCAACCTTAAAACATCTAGCCTAGCTCTAATAAAGTAAAACAAAAGGACACAACACAAATCAAACAAAAGTTCATATCCCTCTTAAAATAGAAAGAACCCTTTTAGTATCATCGGGGAGAAAGCTTCTCATCAACCTCCCACTGGGCAAGAGTTGTCAATTGTGCTCTACCTGCAAGAATTGGACAAGATGAAGGAAGACATGAAGGACATACGAGCACCCCGACCAGATGAAATAATTGAGTTCAATGATTTGTGCCCTCGTCCTAACCTAAACATTCAAAAATCCCAAAATCTCACAAGTACAATAAACCTAGTTGTTTCAGAGTTCACATCCTTCTTTGTTGTATGGACATGTTTTATTTAGCCCAACTATTTTCTAGGAACTTAAAAGGAGCCAGTTTGGATTGGTATACCTAGCTCCACCTAGACACTCGGAGGAAATGGGGTAAATTAGTAGAATAATTTATCAAGAGTTGTGATGATCTAGAACACCTTAGGAAGACACTGGATAAGATTTACAAGACCTTCGTCAATTGCAAAAGACTAGTGCATGCACAGAAAGGGGAGTTAAGGACGAGAAAATCCACCTAGCATCCACAAATCCATTAGTCGATATTAAAGAACCTACTGTAGTTTCCACCATACATGTTAGTAAAGTCAAGAGATTATTCACTTCCCTACCTCCACAGCTGATCAAGAGTGGATACCTAACACCTTTGTCACCTAAACCAATTCCCCAATCCCCTACCAAAGAGCTTCAAATTGGATGAGTATTGCTCTTGTCACCAAGGACCAGGGCAATCAATAAATAATTACACAGTTTTCAAAGTTAACATCCAAGGTTTAACCAATACCAGAAAATATCCCTTAAAACATGGCTAAAATATGTAATCAAATTTGTAACTTTTTCAAGAACTACAAATGGTTTGATTCCTCACAAGGTGTACGTAGGCAGCTTGAGCATTGACGCTTAGGTACGAGTTGAACAACCAAATAAAAATAATAAAACCTTAGGACTCTCAAATGCACCTAAAACCCTAGGTTGTCCCCTGAGACACCCTCTAAGTACTAACCCTTATAGTCCAGGCATTGCTTGTATCATCCCTATATTACATGCACATGCATAGGCACAACCTCACTAACATATATTTCATGTCTGCATTCCATCTAATTTGTAATGCTCTCAACATGAAAGATGACCACACCTACCAGAGATCAAGTCAATATCCAACAAGAGATTGAAGAATTTTGAAAAGTAGTGAGCCTATTAAGTTTGAAAGTTAATTGGCTAATCTCTCGCACAGGGGCAACACCACCAGCTTTTGTTTCGAATCCTATACCATCATTGCAACCATCCAAGAAAAAAGCAAAGAAGTTCAGTCCGTTACCTTGCCAACCTTCCCAAATTTTGCCCATCTTGGTTAAGAAAGGAGACCTTCATTTATTACCTTGGAAGCCTCTTGCGGAATCAAAGAGTTTCAACCAGAAAATTTATTGCACCTACCATCAAGGACCATGACATGAGACCAATGAATGCTGGTAATTGAAGTATGCTATCCAACGCCTCATTGATGATGGCCAGTACAACCTTGAGCTCAAATTTATGGACATGTTTCCACATAAGGAACATTTGCATTGAACTTTGTTTTTCTTTGTGCCTTAAAGTTCAATGTACTCAATTTTTACTAAATGAAATCTTGCTTTGTGTCTTCTATCAATCTATGTTTGTGTCCCATTGCTTACTCCTGACAAAGCAATGAATTCAATTGAGCCCAATTTATCCTCCTAGTTATCCAGATTTGATGACCAAAACTTGGTTGCTGAGGGTACACTCAAAAATGGGAAATATTTGAAAGAGACAACCCTGGGTAGTACAGGCATGAAAGGCAATAAAGGCATCAAAACCAAATATCAATTGCTCATCAATCAAAGAAAGGACTAGAGGCTATTTTTGGTTGATCATTTCCCTCGGTCCCTCACCATTCATCCAGATGATAGTCAGCCCATTTGAGCCTTTCATCTAAACTTTTCTTTGAAAAAACCCACAAATTTCCAAAAATACTTGAATCAAAAGGGAAGAAATGAAAGAAAAAGCATGAAAATAACATAAAAAAGGTGAAATAACTAGGGGCAAGTTCACTAAAGGTCCCCAACATTGTCAAAGAATAATACTTCTCCCTTGAATGATCAATTGGGGACAAGCTTAACATGTATTTTATTTCATAAGTCATATCAATCCATTAACCAATCCTCTGAACATCTTCTTTAAACCCTTGTCTCAAGAAACAAATGTCAAATGTTCGAATGCCCTTACAATAAGTCAAAACAGGAAATAAAGTCAAAAGGAAAAACTAAGAAAAAAAAGGGGGCAACTAAGCTAGACATCTGTTTTTGATTTCATCCTAACCCCACATCATTATTCACCCCAACGAGAAGCCCTCCTAGATCAAGAAAAATGTATGGCTCATGGAATTGAAAGACTTGAAAGTATTTCCAATCCAAAGGGAATAAAAAAGAAAGAAAGAAAAAAAGGGAAAACTAAAGGCCCCATTTGTCAATTCAAGCATCTGAGACCTATGTCAAAAGAATATTTGAGCCTCAATTCTGAACCATGTCCTAAGTTACATTTCATCCCATTTAACAAGACCTCATCGATCTTTGAGAGATTAGCAAATTAACCTTGGTCACACCTTTTTTCGCTAACGGAATCAAGTGTAGGCACCCCGGATGAGAGAAAAAAGAAGAAGGAAAAAGAAGTCAAACCTAGAAACACTAAACCAGGGGCAAATAGAATGAAAAAATATAGAAAAAGTGAAGGATACATACCAAACTTGGGGCAAGCATATCAAAGCACAAGAAGTTCAATTCAGCAAAGCCGTAAAGATTCAATCTCTATGCAAAAGGGCAACTACCTCTTGCATGAACATTTTCCCAAAATGAGTTTCCAATTAGCATCTAAGATTTCTAAGACGCATATCTATAAAACCAATAGTGTTGCTATCATCAAATCTCACACCACATTAAGGGTAAACAGGCTCTTTTAAATGTCATTGTTTTGTCGGAAGTAAGCTTTGACATTCACCTAATCCTTGTCAACCTCTTGTCATCATCTTCCTAACTGGTATTATATGCATTATCCTCTACTCCAACCTAAATGTCTCAAAGTGGCCAACCATCACAGGAAAAGAAGAAAATGGTCCACACCCATTTACCATGCATTTTAAAATCATCTAGCTTTTAGATAGTCATATCATAAAATTCATTGTTTGATCATCATCCTCGTGGTGTCAAAGTTGCTCGTGGCATCAAAGTCCCTTGTGGCATCAAAGTCTCTCGTGGCACCAAAGTCCCTTGTGGCATCAAGGTCCCTGATGGAACTAAAGTCCCTCATGGCATCAAAGTCCCATGTGGCACTAAAGTCTCTCGTTGCATTAAAAGTCTCTCATGGCATCAAAGTCCCTTGTGGCAAAAAAAATGTCTTGCATTATCGCATAGTGAAAAGCTCAATACCATCTTTATTTCTTGCATCTAGAGCATCCAAAAATTTGTTTTAAAATCATCCAAAAGTTTTCCAAAAATATTTCATCCCAACCATCCAAAAATTTTCACACAAATCTCCTCCATCATCCAAAAATCTTCCATCAAATCCAAAGTCTTGGCATGCACCAAATCTGAAGTTCTCTACATCATCTTCATAACCCTTCTATATAAGTTGCTTTCATCTAAGTCCAAAAGTAATTAATTATCCAACTTTTTTTCATCATCTAAATCCATCCGCCTTTAGGCATAATTGAATACCCACGAAAATCATCAAAATTTCTCGCTTTGTGCGATCCGCCTTCAGGCATAATCGAATACCCATCAAATATCATCGAAATCTCTCGCTTCATGCGATCCACCTTCGGGCATAACCAATACCCATCAAATATCATTGAAATGTCTCGCTTTGTGTGATCTTCCTTTGAGCATAATCAAATACCCATAAAAAATCATTAAAATTTCTAACTTTGTGCAATTTTCCTTTGGACAAAATCGAATACCCATCAAATATCATAGAAATCTCCCACTTTGTGTGATCTGCCTTTAGGAATAATCAAATACCCATCAAATATCACTGAAATCTCTCACTTTGTGCGATCCACCTTTGGGCATAATCGAATATCATCGATTATGCATTTTAATCGATGTCATCATCTTCCCAACCAGCATTATATGGAGTATCCTCTACTCCAGCCTAAATGTCTCAAAGTGGCCAACCATCATAGGAAAAGAAGAAAAGGGTCCACACCCATTTACCATGCATTTTAAAATCATCCAGCTTTTAGATAGTCATATCATAAAAATCATGGTTTGATCATCGTTCTCATGGTGTTAAAATCCTTCGTGGCATCAAAGTCCCTTGTGGCATCAAAGTCCCTCGTGGCACCGAAGTCCCTTGTGGCATCAAAGTCCCAAGTGGCACTAAAGTCCCTCATGGCATCAAAGTCCCTTGTGGCAAAAAAAAAAAAAAGTCTTGCATTATCGCATAGTGAAAAGCTCAATACCATCTTTTTTTCTTGCATCTAAATCATCCAAAAATTAGTTTTAAAATCATCCAAAATCTTTCCAAAAATCCAAAACCATTCAAAAATCTTTCATCCCAACCATCCAAAAATTTTCACACAAATCTCCTCCATCATCCAAAAATCTTTCATCAAATCCAAAGTCTTGGCATGCACCAAATCCAAAGTTCTCTACATCATCTTCATAATCCTTCTATATAAGTTCCTTTCATCTAAGTCCAAAAGTCATTAATCATCCAATTTTTTTTCATCATCTAAATCCATCCGCCTTCAGGCATAATCGAATACCAAGGAAAATCATCAAAATTTTTCACTTTGTGTGATCCGCCTTCAGGCATAATCAAATACCCATCAAATATCATCAAAATCTCTCACTTCGTGTGATCCACCTTCGGGCATAATCAATACCCATCAAATATCATTGAAATGTCTCGCCTTGTGTGATATGCCTTTGGGGATAATCAAATACCCATAAAAAATCATTAAAATTTCTCGCTTTGTGCAATTTGCCTTTGGACAAAATCAAATACCAATCAAATATCATAAAAATTTCTCACTTTGTGCGATCCGCTTTCAGGCATAATCGAATACCCATCAAATATCACTAAAATCTCTCACTTTATGCGATCCACCTTTGGGCATAATCGAATTTCGTCGAAATCTCTCACTTTGTAAGATCTCCCTTCGGGCATAATCAAATACACATCGAAAATCATCAAAATCTCTCACTTTATGTGATCTGCCTTTGGGCATAATCAAATACGCATCAAATATCATTGAAATCACTCGCTTTATGCAATCCTCCTTCGAGCATAATCAAATACCCATCAAATATCATTAAGATCTCTCACTTTGTGCGATCCATCTTTGGGCATAATCGAATATCCATCAAATATCATTGAAATCTCTCGCTTTATGTGACCCGCCTTCGGGCATAATCAAATACCCATCAAATATCATCAAAATCTCTCATTTTGTGCGATCCGCCTTTGGCCATAAGCAAATTTCGATCGAAGATCATCAAAATCTCTCGCTTATTGCAATCCATCCTCAGACATAATTGAATACCCATCCAAATTCATCAAAAAATCTTTCGCTTCATGCACAATCAAATACCCATTCAAATTCATCAAAAAATCTTTTGCTTCGTGCATAATCAAATATCCATCCAAATTCAGCAAAATCTCTTTGGTATAATCTTTTACCCATTGAAAACCATCAAAATCTATCACCTTGTGTGGCTTTCCTTCGTGCAAAATCTTGGAGTCATCATTGTTGTTCGACAGCTTGCTACCTCCAACAAAGAGGGGTAGCTATTAGTACCGAATTTTTGCTCGGTCCCTTCACCTTACCTTTTTGTACCCTCCTCTTACACCCCCAAAACTTAGAAACACAAGTAGATCAACTTGATACTTTCCAATACCCGAAATGCCCTCCTTTAATCCAAACTTGGAAAACTACAACTTAGTTACACAACAATTTTCATGACTAAACTACAAAGATCCACCATTTATTATGTCAACTTCCTTTCTAACAGCCTTGGTCCATGCGATATTTAAACTACAACTCTCCAAAATCAAATCCAACAAACCCATCACCTCAAAATCACTAGGAAGCAATAAAATATCGAATCGCCCCACAAATCTACAATGACCAACTGCAAAAACATCAAGATCCCATTTTGATGACCTTGAACAATTGCCAAGATCAACCCTATCTTTCACGAATCAGAAGTGCCAATCCACCAAATTTCATCCCAAAATTCCTTCGTTTGAGCCTTCATCAAACAAAGATGCTATTTCAACAAATCCCATTGACCCAAACTTGAGCCATAGATGACATAGATCTAAATCATACTGGCCCTATTTGTACAATCAAACCTCACCATTGTTTTTAGAGACCCAAAAAACCCTAGTACACCAAATTTCATGACCAGATTCATCTGTTTGACCGTTAAACTAGAATGATACCATTTCGACGCATTAGATTAAATTACCACATCATCTATCCCAACCATAAGCCTTAAAAGGGTGATGACTTATGTCAAACCCATTCTTGACTCATTAGAACACTTGGACCAATGAAATAATGCTTAATAGGCTTAAAAATCTCAAAATACCAAATAGACCCCTACTTAAAGCTAAGAAAAGACAAAATCACATCTAAAAGTTCATCAAATTAATGTTTTTTGCCATTGTCAGCCCCAAATACGGGGCTGCAACATTGGACGTGCCCCAAGCTCCCATTGGACACACAACTCAGGAAAAACCACCCCCAAATCAAAGAAAACGTTTCACCAAATAGGTAAGTTTGATTGAACACCTATTTCTTTGAAGAATCTTTGCCTATTTGTGTGAAAAAAAAACCTGTGTCAAATCCCAGGAATTGTAGCTAAACAAATTCAGATATGGCCCCCCTCCCCTTCTCTATAAATATTGATCTAATTCAAACTCAAAGGGGGATTGAAGGGAGGGAGCCTAAGAGGGTAGGGACCAAGAGAAGAGAGGAAACCTGAGAGGGGTCCCTAGAGGAAGAAAGAGAAAGAGAGAGGAGAGTAGTTTTCCCAACTTCTCTGATGCACCCATTCTTCTTGTAATCCCAAAACCCCTAAAGCCAAACTCAAGCCTTATCCCTGGTCTTCCAAACATAACACCAGAAATGCTCAACCCAGCTCAAGAACCCATTTGAACTTTATTCTATCTAAGCCTAGATACTGGAATACTTTTGACAAGGCACATTCGAAAGGTAAGTCTTTTTTAGTTTTCTACGTTGCTTGAGCCAAACCAAAATTTTAGTATTGCCCTGGACCTTAGAGATAGATGGGCAAAACTGGAAAGTTACACCTGACTCCTAGACTCGATTTTGGTATTGCACTAGGTGTCAGATCAGGTTGTCTTTGATATGCCAATCAGTGAGATCCTTAGAGGGGGTCAAAACCTGGGTATGTTGGGACAGTCCGAGAATTCATCTGGGTGGGTGATCATAGGGATAGGATCAGCCACTTTGTCAAACAAAGTGAATGATCGGGTAATGCACTCTCTCTGATGAAAACCTAAACAGCTGGTAGTTGATTTCAAACGTTGAGATTTATTTTTTGCAAAATATATTTATATAGAGATATACATATATATGTTATGGTTTCAAAATGTTTGTAAAAGGTTTTAATTCCCAGGATCCATTTAAGTAGAGAGTGCAGCAATGTTCCTTGCATCCAAGGGAGAGGTCCTCTCTTGTCGGGTAGTGTTTGATCATTATGGACTGAGAGGTTAAGTGTAAGAACATTGAGGGTAATACTTGATGAGCTAATCTTGCATCTGCCCACAACCCTTGGGTTTTCATAAGGTATTTGGACCCAATGACCATTTAGTGTAAATGTTGGGCCCATTAAGAGCCCATAGTGATGGACTCAGGGGTTCATTGTCTCCTATAGTGAATTTAGCCAGGCCTTGTAACAAAGGCTGGTCTGAACCCACGTGTCTGATGTGTAGATCAATGTTTGGGTCCCATGCCATATAAAGAGAGCCAATCGGGCAGCAAGTTAAGGGGTAAGTGAGCACATAAACATGATGGGCTTAATCCCGATTCGAACTGAGCTTAAGTTAGTTAATTAAAAGGAAACAATATAGGATTTATAATCTGACTAGGATTAGCTGAAGAATAGGATAAGTCTTATCCATTCAAGAGTCTAGATCCAAATATCAGATTTGGATTAAGGAACTCTCACCTAATTAGATTAGGAGGCTGATCCTGAGAAGGCTATAAATAAAGGGGGCGAATTCCTCAGTTACGCAACACAACAACTTGTAGAATTCTCTCATATTCTTGCCATTCCTACTTAGTTCAATCTCCTCTTGAAGAATTGATCAAGAAAGGTTATTGATATTGTTTCTTGGCTGAAAAAATAATCTAAAGTCATGCTCACCAGCCCCTGTTCGATTCTTGCTGAAGGATCCCGGTTCTTGTTAGAAAGCCATCCTGCCGATCCTGCTTCATTACACACTGTCATTTTTTGTGGAAGCGGGTTTGGTATTCTCCTTGGGTGTGAACACCTTCATTGGGAGTTACCACTACTTTGTATGAGGTATATCCCTATCATCTCTTTTGATTTTAGATCTGGTCCGGTTTTGGATTCAAGAACGATCCTTGAAAATGAAGTTTTCTAAAATAGGGAATGCGATTCCCAGATGGCAGAGAGAAATTTTTAAAATTTTTCCCAACCTTCCTATAGGGTTCGGCCATCCATATGATGGATCTCTCATCCCTTGAGTGGTATTAGAGCTAGGTTTGATTCTTGAACCGAAATTGAACTATATTTAATCTACCTAAATCGGTAGAAACTATTCTACCCGATTTGCGCAATTAGCGATTTTTCTAGGAAATCAGTTCCCAATTTTGGGAAAATGATCTAAAAATAATTCTTTATTATTATTATGTTATATATTTAGAATTTTTCTATTTATATTTCTTGTATTTTGGGCTGTTCGTATGGAGGAGATTGAAATCTTTTCTGCACATCAGCGACTTTTCCAATTCATTCTTGGTCTGTAATTAATTTTATTATTTTTTATTTTAGACGGAATGTATTGGAATTCGATTCTGAAAGCGCGAATGAGAGAATTTCACAGATTCGGGTTCAGCGATCTACGATTTGCAACTTTGGAAACTGCAAACTGCGAACTGATCTTTGTTTTGCAGGGTAGCAACCTTACAAACAATCTTAATGATTCTTGATTGTCATGTATCAGTTTCATTATTTTCATATCATGTATCTTGAATTAAACATCAAACCCTAGACCCATTTGAACCAGATTGGACCAAACTAGTTGGACCGAATCTGTGGTTCGATGGGGGTTGTTTTCAGCCTTAAAATTTCCTATATGGGTCAAGGAGTTGATGGATAATTGCAATATGCAATTGGCCCACATCTGTAAAACCTAGTTTTGGATTGTTAAAACTGATTTAGTCCAATTCAGCATGAATGCTATATGGGTCAAACTGCTCTTTAAACTTCAACCCATATACCTAGATAATATTATTTCATAATATTATGAGCTTTAAATGGGCTGAAAGTTTTTTAAATTTAATTATGGGTTTTACAGTTATTTAATTGATTGGATCAATTATGGATTCCATGCATGTGATGTATGTGATGTGATGTGATATGTGCATGGACCATAAGTGCTTGGCCCATGTTATTTCGATAATGGCTCTTTCGAACACCATCGATGAATGCACATTGTAGAGACCCCATTTTTGTGCTCTTTAGTCTTCCTACAGCACTTTGAGATTCAAGCATGCTTCACCTAATCCAACAGTCGACTTGGGGGTATTTTTGGAATTTTACAAAAGTTGAGGCCTCAAGGATCCAAAACCATAGGTACATAAAGCCCAAATTTGACACTGTTTACCCCTTCATCTTTAGGTCCAAAGCCAGAAATGATTCCAATCATCTGATCAGAGTCCTTTTAATTCTATTCCTCATTTCAGATCAATCCAAAATCTGAGACCATAAGTACATAGAGCCCAAAAATCCGAATCCAATGACACCAAGATCACCCAAGTCTGATACCGTTTACCCCATCATCCAAAGACTTGAAGCTGGAACCGATTCCAATCATCCGATCGAAGTCATTTTGATCCTAATGCTCATTTCAAATCAAATCGAAAATCTGAGACCATAGGTATATAGATCCCAAAAATCCAAATCCAACAACACCAAGATCACCCGAGTCCAACACCATTTACCCCATCATCCTAAGACTCGAAGTCGGAATCGATTCTGATTGTCCGATCGGAGTCATTTTAATCCTAATCCTCATTCACATAAAATCCAAAATCCAAGACCATAGGTAAAAACTCAAATCCAAGGACACCAAGATCACCTGAATTCGACACCACTTACCCCTTCATCTCAAGACCCAAAACCGGAACTGATTCCGATCATCCGATCAGGATCATCTCTGATCCTAAATCCAAACCCCCATAAAATCTGAAATCGAACCTTGTAGATGGATACATCTCAAAATTCCGAGTCCAAAGGTACAATGATCATCCAATCCCGACATCGTTAGTCCCTCCATCTTGAGACCCGAAGCTAGACTCGATCTAGGCCCTCCGTTTAGAATCCTCTTTACAATAACTTCGAACCTAGGGCATTCCATGACCCAAACCTCCCCTCAGACTCTACAAACATCATAAAAATCTGAGATTTGACCAGCTATGGCTTCCAATCAATCAAGCCAATCACCTAAACTTGGAATGTCCAATGTAGGTAAATTGGTGAAATCATTCACTCTTTGTCTTGATTGATTGAGAGAATCTCTCACAAGGCTGTCTTGATAGCCCATTCTCTCAATCAATCTCCCTCTAAAAACCATTCAAACATCAGCCATTGATCTTCCTGATCTTCCATCTCATCCCTCCATTCCCCTCTCAAAAAATCTATAAATACCACCCCTTTCTCACATCCAAAACACACAAGAAAGCCTAGGGATCCTACACTCACTAGTGTAGGGAATACCCCCTTCACGTCCCAAGCAGCCCCAAACTTCCCTAACCCATGTCCTACACTCTTTCTCCACCATCTCTCTTGTCCATAGAGTCTCCCCATATCAGTGTTTCAGTCTAAGAGCTCCTCAAGTTGTGTATACACCGAAGAGACAAAGCTGAAAGCATTCTTGAAGCAAAAAATGGCGCAATGAAGCATACACATCTCCAGCAGCGTTTTCTACACCTTGGGCTACATATTACACAAAGTGACAACTCAGAATTCCAATGAATTTCTAAACAAGATGAGTCAAAGAAAGAACGGTCGTTGCAAGAGACACACAAAGGACTGCAAGAGGAGGTGTCAAACATGATCAAGGTTCATAAGCCGTAGAAAGTTAATTACTCGTAAATTAGTTACTTGTTATTTCTTTAAGCATTATAATTTTTTGCTATTCCCATAACAGATCAGATCAAGATGATATTGTTCATTTATAGACATGATTTTGCTAAATAGGTTTGCAAATTAGTTTGTGTTTCATTTATCGTTACGTCCATTAGTTAGTGCTATATGAATATAAGTTGAATCTTTGTTTTTTTTAATAAATTAGAACTTTGATTATTTTTTTGGTTTTTTTTTTCTGTTATGAATAGTTAAGTAGGATCAGAACGTGACATTATTAGAGTTCTGAATCATTTACATGTGCATTTGCATCTCTTAGCTTTTACTAATCTTTATTAATCTAAAAATCATTTAACGTTTCTTTTTTTTTTTTTTTAGTTTATCTTTTTCATTCATTCAGTTTTAGTTCAATTTTAGTCACAATTGTTGCATTATAATCATTAGATTTTAACCCCAAGAATCTAGTATTCTTAGACAAAAAAAAAATGCATTAGAAATTAGTGTGCATCAATAATGTTTACATATACATGTAGAAAGTTAACTTGATTTTAGTTATCAATCCATACATTTAGTTCATTTAATTCTAAAATTATCATAGGCCATCTCTAGGCATCACGTCTGCATATTAGGTATTTATTAGAGTCATTTCCTAGACATTTCATTAATTAATATGTTGGTTTTGGCAATCACTCTTAGCACCATTATCCACTTTGTTAATTTAGTACCTTTTAACTTAGTTTTTCATTCAATAGTTCTTTTCTTCTCTTCTTTTTGTTTTCATAATTTGATGGATTAGTTTTAGCTACCTCACTCATTAGTTTTATCTCTTTTAATTAGTCTCATCTTTCATAGTTACTTGTTCTTTAATTGAATTATTTGTTATGTTGGACCATTTACTTTTGTTCCTCTTAATTTAAGACAACTCATTGTCGTGCTTAATACATGTTGATATTCAAAGTCCTAAAATTATTAAATGTTCCTTTGAACTTTGGTAAAGTAGAGGCCGGTTTAATCGGGTGAGTGTGGGGTGCTTAACACCTTTCCACACCGTACCATGGTCCCCGGACCCTAAGAATCTCATCTCCATTGGGAAATGAGTCATTAGGAAAACCAAAATGTTTTTCTTGAAAAATCCCGGGTTTTTCTAAATTCCCAATCCCAAAAATTTAGGTGGCGATTCCATCAAAACCCCATACCCCATCCGTCCCCCCTCTAGGTCGGGTAGCCACAGATGACGACTCCACTGGGGACTTTCTAAGAGGACCAAACTCAAAAAACTGAGTTCCAAGGATATTTAATTAATTTCAGGCCTGCACACATGATGTATGCGCTTCAGACATATTGCAATGCATCTTGTCCTTCTGACTTGACTATAGGCGACCACTAGTATGATTGCTTAGGGACAACTGTCCTAGAAAGAGCAAGACCCTTCTCTCTTACCTATGGCATATCCGACCAACGCTTGAATAAGGCTGGTGGCTCTAGATATACGAGGTGAGGCCTCAACAACATACCCAAGACTTGTCTTGAGGTATATGGGTAGCCCGACCCGACTGAGGTTCCCTACACCCCTTAGGAGTCTATAGAAACAAACCCAAGCCCTTGCATGTAGAGCCATAGCAACTAACCTTAGGAGTCCCAACTAGGCATTTAAGTTCATTGGTACTTATTCACATTTGCCTTTTACTTGCACTTAGTTCTTGTTGTCTAGCATCTTTCTTTTTCTTTCAAATAAAAGCCTACACAACCCAAAACCATGATTACAACCCAAGGTCAACCTAACCCAAGTATGGACTTCTCACAATACCTAAGGGTTATTGAATAGATGTACTGGTGAACCATATGGAAAAATTACAAACTCAAATAGATCTGTTCAAGAGTGAAGTCAAACAGCTTCGACCCAATGATCAAGCCCAGCTCAACCAGGGGCAAAACATTCAGGTCCAACCATCATGGGCCACATCTATGCCAATCCAACCCAACCAAGGGCTATACAACCAAGCCCAAATTTTATGGTCCCCGTGCTTTCCAATTCAGCCTAACCAAGGGAAAATCACTCAATCCCAACCATCATGGACCTCATCCATGCCAATTCAGCCAAACCAGGGCCAAATCACTCAAGCCCAACCATCGTGGGCCACATATATGCCAGTCCAATTCAACCAAGGGAAGTACAATTAGAGCCAACCATTGTGGACCACATCTATGCCAATTCAGCCCAACCAGGGGCAAAATACATAGACTCAACCATTATGGACCCCAGCTCAGCCCAATCAGGGCAATACAGTCAAACTCAACTTTCCCAATCCCCATCAATGCCAATTCAGCCCATTCAAGGCCATCCAAGGCAAACCTAGCCATCACAGGCCACAATTCCAATGCAACCCATCCAAGGGTATTCTTGTCCAGCCCATCTCTCACCAATGTCAGTCTAATCAAGCTAAACCTAGTTCAATCAAGTCCAAGTCCCAATACAAGGGGCAACAATCTAAGCAAGTTGTAGGGCAGCAACCTTGACTTAGTAGACCTCGACTTGACTACTGGACATAGGTTTCCTCCAAGATTTAAGTGGCCTAACATGGACAAATATGATGGGACAGGATAACCAAGGGCCCATATTAGAATGTATCAACAAATACTAAGGCCCATGGGCTTAACTGATGAGCTTCTAGCCCAATCATTCTTAATGAGCCTAACTGGACATGCTGCAACTTGGCTAATGAACAATGACCCTAGCCTAGTGAAGACTTGGCCAAGTCTAGTTGACACATTTGTCAACCACTTCTTATAACACAGACATCCTATTGTCTAGGCGTAAACTAGAATTAGTCAAGCAAGGACTAGAAGAATCATTCACAAACTTCATAGTTAGGTGGAGGGCCTAGGCAAACCAAGTCCTTAAGAGGCCTAGTGAGGAGGACCAAATATCAATGGTCTTAAAGAGCTTGAATAAAGAATATGCTAGCAGATTGACTTTGACTTACCATCCTACTTTTCAAACCTTAGTTTGTGCAGGTTGTCAAGTGAAAGACTCTGATAGCCGGTAATGCATCCAGCATCGAGGTATCACTAGAAATTGGCATCTCATTTGACAATGAGTAGATCACAGATGTCGAGTCATTAGAAATCGAGGTGGACCAACTAGGGAGTGAGCTCCGAACTCAAGCAGCAACCTATAGTGCATCACCTCCTAATAGTCAACCTCAACAAGCAATCTATGAGAATAAGCTGATCCAATCTCTAGAATACCAACATCAAATTAATCCTCAAGGCTTAAAAAAGCTGCAACAAGCCCTACCAAGTCATCAGGTCAACACCATGCAATAAAAGAGCCAATAGTTTGATCCCCCCAAGAACATCAAGCCCATCCAATCAGTGGAAGTTGTATCAAAGGCTAAAGAAGACAAGCCTTTTGATCCAACCCAGCTCATCAAGCCGATTCAAATCACAGAAGTCAAGTCGTTAGAAATCAAGGTGGACCAACTAAGAAGTGAGCTTCGAACTCAAGCAGCGATGTATAGTAACATCACCTCCAAACATTAATCCTCAACAACAATCTGTGAGGATAAGTCGACCCAAGCCCTAGAAGACGAGCATCAAGTCAATCTTCAAGGCCCAACAAAGGAGCATTAAGCCCTACCAAGTCATCAAGTTAGCACCTTGCAGCAAAAGAGTCAACTATTTGATTCAACCAACTACATTAGGCCTATCCAATCTATGAAGGTGTTATCAATAGCCAAGGAAGATGAGGCTTTTGATCTGACAAAACTCATCAAGTTGATTCAGAGGTCAGGAGAAGAACCTCCCAAAATGGTAACACACATTATCACTGTGATGCAACAAAAAACTGAAGAAGATCAACCATTCAATCCAACTCAATTCATCAAGCCCATAAAGTAGATAAACATCGACGAACCAGTTCAAAAAGAACATAATGTGCAATCTAGCCAACTAGACTTAGAACAAGGTTCTATTGCTTCAACTTAAGTGATTCCCTCAAACCAGAGGTAAGAAAGTCTTACTATAGGTCTATACCGGGGGCAAAGTCCTACCCTAGAATCTCAACAGGCCACCTCTAAATTTGGTATAGGAGATCAACATGGTATGAAGCAAGACATAGACATATGGCATGGTACGTGGAAATTGGAGCAAGACTCAAATCAAGTCGATCAGGACCCCATCACTTTATTAGAAGACTGGCATGGTGCAAGGTAGGAAAAACTAGAGCCAAAGCAACCTGACCTAGAGCCCATC
Organism: Nelumbo lutea; assembly: GCF_056320005.1. Lineage (NCBI taxonomy): Eukaryota > Viridiplantae > Streptophyta > Magnoliopsida > Proteales > Nelumbonaceae > Nelumbo > Nelumbo lutea. The sequence continues at coordinate 52,154,038 of NC_142689.1, read as the reverse complement.
TCAAATACAGACATAGAAGACTGGCATGACACAGGGCAAGTAAATCAAGAGCCTAGCCTCATCATAGAAATAAAAGATTGGCAGAGCAAAAGACAAGGCAAGAGAAGTCAAAATTGGGTTGACCAAAACCCCCCTATTGGCATAGAATTAGAAGGCAAGAAATACCAAGAACAGGTTAACCATGGCCCTGATTGGCCTCACTCAGGGTTAACTGGCAACTTGAGTCTAGAGATGCAACATGGAACTCATCATGCAGAATGGGCTAGCCATGACCTAGATCAGTTTGATCTTGAGGCCATCTATGACTCAAATGGAGAAGAAATGACCCTATATCTCCTACAAGAAATTAAGAAAATCAAGCTTCTCCTAGGCTGGACTGATTCAGATCTTGTCATTGACCCGAACATCAAGGTAGAACTCTTGGATCACCAACAAGGTTTTCCTTTCAAACCTCCTAACCCACCATGATGAGACCCAAGTCCATCTTTGTTCAAGGTCCAAGTCTAAGGCCTCAAGACTCCCTACAACTACCTGAGCAATGTTGCATGCTTCTTGACTCAACTCCAGGTAATCTAAACATTGATGCACCATGGGCTAGTCTTAAGCCAACATTTGACTTTGGCTTGAGCCAAGGGCCTCATAATTTTTCACAATCACTCGGTTCACCTGGTCCACCATAGGGCCTCACAATTTATCACAACAACTTGATTCGCTGGATCCACCATGGGCTGGATTAAGTCCAAATTTTCCATTGACTCAATCAAAGGGCCTCACAATTTTTCAGAACAACTTGATGCACCATGGGCTAACCTTCAGCTCATCTCAGGCATAAGCCCAAATCTAGGGCCGAACAACTTCCAGCTACATCAGAACTTTAAGAAAAACTCCCTTGCTTCAAGCATGAAGTAGTCCGACAAAAGGTCCTTTTACTGACTTCAGCCCATGTCTGAAGCCTTCACATGTTTTGCAAGATGAAAACATTACCAGTCAAAGAAAACATCATGATCCAACTAAATCAGCGTCACCCAATACATCAACACTCTCAATCAAGCAAAATACTAAATCATGTATGATCCCCTTTTTCTAGTGGTCTCATCTTTACTTTTATCCCTTTATGTGACCTGGTCAACAACTTTCATATTCAAATTATTTTTTCATTTCTTCACTGCTTTTCCCCATCCCCTATGCACTTAATTCAACCAGGATCCCCCATTAGATATAATGAGTCAACTATTCCTCCAAGTACATTCATCTTCAACCTTAGACACTCACTTTTGGATTTAAAGTGCATGAATTTCCTCAGACATCCCTCTTTGGGGTTCTTTATCTTAATCTTTGATCCATGTGATTATCATCTTTCAAAAGGGGATAGCTTTTCTTAGCATCATTTTTCAAAAAAAAAACAAAAAAATCAAAAAGTTTTATAATACTAAAAAAATAAAAAATCCTCAAAACCCAAAAAAAATCAAAAACTTCATAAATCCAAAAAAGAGTTTTCATTCATCTATTTCCAAATTGAAGTTGGGATTTCTTTGTCTCTAGAAGCAAGGTTTGAGCAAAGGAATTCATTGGCATTGAAGCACATTGAGAAGGATTTGACAGATTGACGTGCAAAGCTATACTTAAGTTCAAATGGATCCAAGAAATGTTGAAGTCTATGGCTACCTACCAAGGAAAGTTGGCCAAGTGTTGGAATCATAGCAAGAACAAAAGCGCAACATTATTGATCATTGTCAACACACACTCGTCAAAACTTGGCATATCATCAATCATCAGTCAAGTCCACAACATGGCAAGTCACTAGCATGACAAGGCACCATGACCTACATCATGTCAAGACATTTGATCAGAAAGACATATCAATATCATGAGATCCTCAACTTGACAAGTCAGCCTATCAACTCTTAGTGCAACTCCTCAACATGACATATCAAGATAGTCATTTCCAACAAGTGCCAAACGTGTCATCAATTCAGGTATGAATGGACTTCCTAAGCTCAAAGTGCCTAGAAAAAATGAAAAAAAAATAAAAATAAAAAAATGAAAAAAAGAGGAAAAAAAAGCAAAAAAAAAAATGGAAGATGTCCTTTCCATCCCTTCCCAACTCTTTTGAGACTAGGGGCAAAGTAGCTGATTAAGGTTCACCAAAAGAGAGGCCACCTTTGTCTCATTGTCACCCAACTAAGCCCCCCATGTTCAGACATTCACCACTTGCAACCCATGAATGGACCTAAGCCCTTCGTTCTTGAACCATGAAATCTGACCCCTAAATCCTTTCCCAAAGTAGATAGCTCACCTTCCCAATCTCATTAAGTAACATGGAAAAAAAAAGAGAAAAAATTCAAGTGAGGCAAGGATTCTTTGAGTTAACCTCCTATGTCTTAGATATGGGGCAATGAAAGCCCTGTGGGATCCACAAAAGAGGAGGTCATCTTTGGCCCAACACTTACCCTGAGCCACCCTTGATCACATCATAATCCCTTGCAAGCCACTTTGGACCTAACCTTTTCTTTCAAAAACCTCAACTTTTTCATAAAGAAAAAGGAAAATCCCAAAAATATCTAAAAAAATATTTTCCTTTTTACCCTTTTACCTTCCCTAGGATCGTTTTAAGGAATATTTGCCCACCTCCATCCAAACTTGGGGCAACATGGTCATGAGAATAGAAGTTTAGATTTGACAAAAATTCCATGAAAAAAAGAAAAAAAAATCAAAGAAAGAGAAACCCCAGGAAAGTTAAGTGAAAGATGCAATCTGTCATGTCCCCAACTATCTAGTTACTTATGTGAGGTGTTACAATGCACTCATAACCCCTCAATAGGCCCCTAGGTACCACTTTCAGTTTGAGCCTTTTATCCCTTCCTTTCATCACCCAAGCCTTGAGCCACATTTTGTCCTAAGGAAAAGCCCTCCTTGGTCCCTTGGGCAATGAAAGCCTCGAGTCAAAGGAGATAGGTGGCACAACACTAATACACTCCCTTGCTCAAAGAAAAAAAAATTCCCTACAACTCTCAGCAATAAAGTGATCATTGAACACATACACTCTGTTGTCCTTTTCACCAGCCTACAAACCATCAAAGCAACTTTATATCCTCCATATTTGAGCCTTTTTATCCCTCCCTTTCCTAACCTAAATGCAAAACAACATTATGTCTCAAACAAAGTCCTCTCTGAATCTGAATAAGCTGCCAAGTACCTACTATCGGAATCAACTTCCCTAGAACTACACTGGCTTGATCCCACATCGGGTATGTAAGTAGTCTAGACCCTTGTTCTAGATGTAGCCATTCCAAAGGAAAGACATCTCCCTAGCCCGCTGAGTTGAAAACCCAGAAGGGCAATTCAGGCAAAAGATAGAGCACAAAAAAATGAAAAGAAGAAGCATAAAAAAAAGGGAGAAATAAGCCTGGTAGATGAAAACTTGAAAGGGCATCTAGGCAAAAGATGAGGCACAAAATAATAAATGGCATGAGCAATGTGGTCCATATCCCTTCAAGATGAGCTCACAAAAGAACAAATGACACAAGCTACAAATAGTTGAGGATGAAGGAAATTGAAGCCAAAGGCATGACTTATATTGTGCTTTGCTACATGATTCAAAATCGGGAAAATCGTGAATGACTAATCTTACAACAAGGCCTAAACCTAGGTACATTTGGGTGACGTATATTTTGAGGAAATGGCTAAGCTTCTAAGCTAGTGGTTCAAATCAACTCTTTATGTGCAACGTGCTCAAGCAGTGTTTCTAAGGCAAGAAGGTCCAAACAACAAAAAAAAAAAGTGTTTCAACCAAGCCATGCATTCACACTTATCAAAAAAAAAAGTGTTCTTAGTATCTCATATAGTCCATTATCACCATTTACTCCATCGTACATCTCCAAGGCATATCAGCTACAATCAACAACATCAACCATCGAGCGTCAACATAGGTAAGCACCAGGTATGCAATCATCAACTCAAACATCTTCTCACTTACATTATCTCGTCTTCACATCAGCATTAACAACACCACAATCATTTCATTGCATCCATTATGGGAGCCCTAAGTTCCATATGCCCCTAATCTTCATTTATGGTGGCTGAACCAACTCCCAACATCAAATCATATTTTGGATTTCAAATCCAAATGCCCAAAGAACATGGCTCAAGTGTGAGAACTTGCTGGATGTCTTTCAGTTATGCTTAACAAGGAAATATGTTGGAATGACTTTCCGCAATTCCTCTGTTACAGAGGTGACCGGGGATTGGCATGCATACATCAATCCTTCTTGAAAGGATGAGAGATCCATCCCATGGATGCCCAAAGATTGCGGAATAAGGGGCGAATTTCAAAAATTTTTCTCTCCCTTCAACTGGGAATCACATTCCCTATTTAGAAAATCATATTTTCAAGGATCAATCTTGAACCTTAAACTGAACCAGATCTGAACCAAAAGGAATGGGAGAGAATAATACCTGATACAGAGAAGTAATATCTCCCAACGAAGGTGTTCACGCCCAAGGAAGGATCCAAAGACTGCTCCCACTGAAGATGGCGCAGTGCAGGATGGAGCAGAATCAACAGTGTTCTTCCCCGAGAACTCTGTCCTTCGCAAGAAACAGTAGGATGGAATGTGAGCACAGCTTCCTTTTCAATCCTTTCTCAAAGAACTGATGTCAAGATCCAATCTTGACTTCTCCCACAGCTGGAGATCGAACTAGCAAACAGGGCGGCAAGAGCAGGGAGGCGGCAAGAGAGTATTCGCAGGGTGCAGAATTCTCTCTTCTTGATTTCAGCACTAAAGAGGATCTGATGTGTTTCTTGGTCTCTCTCAAGGCTGCCGCCCCCTCCTTCTTTTTGTTAACTTAAAAGATCAGCTCCTAATCCCATTAGGAGGTGCTTATCCAAATCATATTTGGATCAGCCTTCTCTTCTAGTGATAAGGTTAAACCCTTATCTTATCTGCAGATTAGATTAGCTTTATCCTAATCCCATTAGGAGGTTTCTAGATCTGAATCACATTCAGATCTGGACTCTCTGAGTGGATAGGATTAAGGCCCTATCCTATCTGCTAATCCATCTCAGAATTCATCCCTTTAATTAACTAAATAAATAGCCCAGTTCGAAATGGGCTTCAGGCCCATCAAGCTTATGTGCTCACTTAACCTTCCTAACTGCTGCCCAGTTGGGCTTCCCTGTATGGCGTGGGACCCAAGCATTGATCTACACATCATCCACATGGGTTCGGCCTAGCCTTTGTTACAAGGCCTGGTCGAATACACTATTAAAGATAGTGCACCCCCTGAAACCCATCAAATGGGCTCTATGGGCCCAACACTTACCCTAAGTGGTCCCTGGGCCAAGCCACCTTGTAACACCTAGGGACTGTAGGCAGATGCAAGATTAGCCCATCAGGTATTATCCTCAATGGTCTTACACTTAACCTCTCAGCCCTTAATGATCATACACTGCCCGACAAGAGAGGACCTCTCCCTCGGCTGCAAGGAACAGTGTTGCACTCTCCACTTATATGGATCCCGGGAATTAAAACCTTTTGCAAACATTTTAGAAACCATAATGTATATACTTTTATATCTCATATAAAATATATTTTGCAAAACAAATTTCAACGATTGAAATCGGCTGCCGACAGTCTTGGTTTCCAACAGTGAGAGCGCATCCCCGATCATTACCTTTGTCCGACAAAGGGGCTGATCTTGTCACTATGATCACCCACTCAGATGAATTCTCGGATTGTCCCAACATACCTAGGTTTTGACCCCTGCTAAGGATCTCACTGATTGGTACATCAAAGACACCTCGATCCGACACCTAGTGCAGTATCATAATCGAGTCTAGGGGTCGGGTGTAACTTCCCAGTTTTGCCCATCAATCTCCAAGGTCTAGGGCAATACTGGAAATCCGGTCCAGTTCAAAGATTCAATTAATCCCACACTGTATGTGCCTGGAGTCTCACACCGATAGCTGAGACAAGCCACCTCAACCGACTTGATGGCACCACAGTGTCAGCCTTGTCAGGATAGGTCTCCCCAGACCGACCCACTGGCTGTGAACTTTCTAAACTAACACGAGTCTCAATAAGTGTCCAGTTTAAGGGTATTACACAGAAACATACCAAGGGAACATGAATCAAATATGCACTTTTATTCATTTACAATAAACTCATAAAGTACACCAATTTTGATTGAAGCTAAGGGCATACAAAACTGTCTAACACTTCTGTCAATCGAAAACAATTATCTTCTCTCAATCATCACACTTTTGTCATGAAAAAAAGTTTTTCGAGCAGCATTCTTCTAAACAAGACAATCATTTCATCGCATTTCTACTCAAAAATGGGTTATCTCCTCAAGCTTTTTTGTTTGGATTATGATCCTCCAAGAAAGAGGGGCAATCTATAGACACCCCATTTTCGCGCTCTTCAGTCTTTCCGCACCACTTTGAGCTTCAAGCATGCTTCAGCTAACCCTGTGGTCGACTTGGGGGTATTTTTGGAATTTTACAAAAGTTGGGGCCTTAAGGATCCAAAACCGCCCAAAAAACCAAACCCAATGACACCAATATCACCCAAATCAAACACTGTTTACCCCTTCATCTTTAGACCCAAAGCCAGAAATGATTCCAATCATTTGATTGAAGTCATTTAATTCTAATACTCATTTCATATCAAATCCAAAATCCGAGACCATGGGTACGTAGAGCCCAAAAATCCGAATCCAATGACACCAAGATCACCCAAGTCCAACACCGTGTACCCCATCATCCTAAGACCTGAAGCCAGAACCGATTCCGATCATCTGATTGTAGTCATTTTGATTCAAATCCACATTTCAAATCAAATCCAAAATCTTAGACCATTGGCAGGTACTTCCCAAAAATCCAAATCCAACGACACCAAGATCACCTGAGTCCGACACCATTTACTCCATCATCCTAAGACCCGAAGCCAGAACCGATTCCGATCGTTCGATTGGAGTCATTTTAATCCTAATCCTCATTCACATAAAATCCAAAATCCCCAAAAACCTGAATCCAACGACACCAAGATCACCCGATCCGACACCACTTACCCCTTCATCTCAAGACCTGAAACTGGAACCGATTTTGATCATCCGATCGGGATCATCTCTGATCCTAAATCCTAACCCCCATAAAATCTGAGATCCAACCTTGTAGATGGATACATCTCAAAATTCTGAGACCAACGGTACCAAGATCGTCCAATTCCGACATCGTTAGCCCCTCCATCTTGAGACCCAAAGCTAGACTCGATCCAAGCCTTCCATTTAGAATCCTCTTCACAATAACTTCGGACCTAGGACATTCCACGACCCAAACTTCCCCTCAGCCTCTAGAAACATCTTAAAAATCTATGATTTGACCAACTATGGCTTCCAATCAATCAAACAAATTACCTAAATTTGGAATTTCCAATTTAGGTAAATTGGTGAAATCTTTCACTCTTTGTCTTAATTGTATGAGAGAATCTCTCATAAAGCTGTCTTGATAGCCCATTCTCTCAATCAATCTCCCTCCAAAAACCATTCAAACATCAGCCATTGGTCTCCATGATCTTCCATCTCAGCCCTCCATTCCCCTCTCAAAAAATCTATAAATACCATCCCTTTCTCACATTCGTAACACACAAGAAAGCCTAGAGATCCTACACTAACTGGTGTAGGGAATACCCCCTTCACGTCCCAAGCAGCCCCAAACATCCCTAACCCATGCCCTACACTCTTTCTCCACCATCTCTCATGTCCCTAGAATTTCCCCATATCAGTGTTTCAGTCTAAGAGCTCCCCAAGTCGTGTATACATCGAAGAGATGAAGCTGAAACATTCTTGAACAAAAAAATGGTGCAGTGAAGCATACACATCTCCAGTAGCATTTTCTACACCTTGGGGCTACATATTACACAAAGTGACAACTCAGAATTCCAATGAATTTCTAAACAAGAAGACTCAAAGAAAGAACGGTCGTTGCAAGAGACACACAAAGGACTGCAAGAGGAGGTGTCAAACATGATCAAAGTTCATAAGCCGTAGAAAGTTAATTACTCGTAAATTAGTTACTTGTTATTTCTTTAAGCATTATAATTTTTTGCTATTCCCATAACAGATCAGATCAAGATGATATTGTTCATTTATAGACATGATTTTGCTAAATAGGTTTGCAAATTAGTTTGTGTTTCATTTATCGTTACCTCCATTACTTAGTGCCATATGAATATAAGTTGAACCTTTGTTTTTTTTAATAAATTAGAACTTTGAACTTTTTTTTTTGTTTTTTAACTTTGATTACTTTTTTTTTTGTTTTTTGTTTTTGTTGTCAGTAGTCAAGTAGGATCAGAATGTGACATTATTAGAGTTCTTAATCATCTTACATGTGCATTTGCATCTCATAGCTTTTACTAATCTTTATTAATCTAGAAATCATTTAACGTTTCTTTTTTTTTTTTAGTTTATCTTTTTCATTCATTCAGTTTTAGTTCAGTTTTAGTCATAATTGTTGCATTATAGTCGTTAGATTTTCACACCAAGCATCCAGTATTCTTAAACAAAAAAAAAATTGCATTAGAAATTAAGGTGCATCAATAATGTTTACATATTCATGTAGAAAGTTAATTTGGTTTTAGTTATCAATCCATACATTTAGTTCATTTAATTCTAAAATAATCATAGGCCATCTCTAGGCATCACGTCTGGGTATTAGGTATTTTTTAAAGTCATTTCCTAGGCAATTCATTATATAATGTGTTGGTTTTGGCAATCACTCTTAGCACCATTATCCACTTTGTTAATTTAGTAAATTTTAATGTAGTTTTTCATTCAGTGTAGTTCTTTTCTTCTCTTCTTTTTGTTTTCATAATTTGGTGGATTAGTTTTAGCTCCCTTACTCATTTGTTTTAGCACTTTTAATTAGTCCCATCTTTCATAATTACTTGTTCTTTAATTGAATTATTTGTTATGTTCGATCATTTACTTTTGTTCCTCTTAATTTAAGACAATTCATTGTCGTGCTTAATACATGTTGATATTCAAAGTCCTAAAATTATTAAATGTTCCTTGGAACTTTGGTAAAGTAGAGGCCGGTTTAACCAGGCGAGTGAGGGGTGCCTAACACCTTCCCACACCATACCATGGTCCCCGGACCCTAAGAATCTCATCCCCATTGGGCAACGAGTCGCCAAGAACACCAAAATGTTTTTCTTGAAAAATCCCGGGTTTTCCTAAATTCCCAATTCCAAAACTTTAGGTGGCAACTCCACCCAAACCCCATACCCCAATCCTTCCCCCCTCCGGGTCAGGTAGCCACACACATCATTGTCATGGTGCCATTAAGATCATTGGGTGATCTCCCTTTCTCAGTAGGGCCCACTTTAGTTTCTTCCCAAGAGGAACACCCTAGAACCCTAACTGTTCTTGGCCCACTTTGAATCTGGCTTTATGAAAGCCAATAAGAGCCACTTTGGTTTGACCTAAATCAGATATAGGGGGTTTTCAGTCCCTCCATTAAATATAAGTGCATGTGATAGGGAATTTCATATGATGAATTCTCTAAAGGCCTTCCATCATTAGTATGAAGATTGGTTGTATTGGTAGGTGAAGATGCACCATAAAATTGGGGTATCCATCTTCTAATGTAGTTGGCTGAATTGCTTCATGAGATGATAGGGGCATCATAGACCGACGTGGGAGGGGCCTATCTTAAAATGGAAGACTCTCTCACAGTATCTTAGTGTTCACGAGCATGATGGGTGAGCATTTACTGGATAGAAAGGTTTAACCTAAAATGGCTATGAACCTTGTCTAACAGAGGCCAAAGGGAAAGCTCATAAGATGAGTGAATGAAATCCTTCACAGAAGGTGGTGGGGTTTTGCAGCTGAAATAGTTGGCTCCATGGACCCCATGTGGTTTCCCACATTTCCAGAGATACAATTGTCTCCGTCACTGAGATTGGAGGGAATCTCAGAGTTGCCCAAAGTGGAAATGGAACATAGATAAAAAGCTCTTTCTATGTAATGACATGAATCAATTAGGTTGTGGATTTATAAATCTGCCTTGCCTTTTCCAGAAATGGCAAATGGAAACTTCACCAAATTGTTAGATGATAACAAACTCAAGGGCCCTAATTATGTTTACTAGTTTTGAAACCTTATACTGGTTCTGATGTCCGAGAAATTGGATAAAATTGCTAAGAACCCTACTCCCGATCGTCCGGGTGGCAGGGCTTCTAAGGCCCGAAGAAGAAAGTATCAAGAATGGGAAGAGAAAAAATTCTCTTGCCTAGTGTTATATTATTGTCTCTTTAGACAATCCAATACAGTGACAATTCGATAAGATCGAAGTGTCCAAAGATATATTGGATAGTCTAAAGACTATGTACAAAGAGCAGAATTGTTCTACTCGACAAAATGTCTTAAAACTGTTTATGACCGCACAGATGACCGAGAACCAACAAGTTCATGACCATTGTCTAAAGATAATGGGTTATATTAATGAACTGGAGGCTCTTGGGTCAGGGCTAGATCATGACACCAAAATTGATGTTGTCCTCAATTCCTTGCCTCCATCCTTCAATCAGTTTATTATGAATTACAACATGAATAAGCTAAACGTTAGCCTTCAAGAACTCAGCAATATATTGTAGAGGGCTAAAGAACAGATCGAGAAGGATAAACCAATAGCGGTGCTTGTTGAAAGTGGCAAATCAAGCAAGAAAAAGTTGAAAGTTGAAAGGAAGGCTCAAAGAAGGGTAGTGAAACTAAAAAGCAGAAGAAAGATAAGGCATCGAATGCTTGCCACTTCTGCAAGCAGACCGGCCACTGGAAGAGGAATTGTCCTCAATACCTGGAGACTAAGAAACAAGGTACGTTGGATTCTTTCATCATATAGATCAATCTGTTGGTCACTTCTACTTCCTAGTGTATTGACTTCGGGGCATCGACTCATGCATGTATCTCACTATAGGGGTTCAAGATAATCCAAAGACTGATTGATGGAGAAGTGACACTTTACTTGGAGACTTCTGCAACTGTTGTGACTACGACCATAGGCACCGTAGAATTAGTTTTCAGAGAGGGGATCATTTACTAAAAGATTATCTTTTCGTACCTAATTTAAGAAGAAATTTGATTTTTGTCTCAAAACTGTGCATAGATGGTTATTCTATTTTGTTTAGTAATGTGATTACTATTAAACGAAATAACAAATTCCTAGCATATGAGGAACTTGAGAATGGTCTCTATGTCCTCCATCCCTCTCTGGAAACCAACATTATCGAAACTACGTCAGAAATAATCCCCAAGAAAGGGAACCGTGATACAGTTAGTCCCACGTGCCTGTGGCATTACCGACTTGGCCACATTAAGATAGATCGTATCACAAGGTTGGTAAAGGAAAGTCCTTTAGATTTTCTAACCATAGAATGTTAGGACACGTAATCAACACGTTTATTTTATAACCTTTACCGATGATTATTCTCGGTATGGTTACGTGTACCTAATGAGACATAAGTCTGAATCCTTTGAAAAGTTCAAGGAGTTTAGGTAAGAAGTCGAGGAACAGTTAGGGAGAATAATTAAAGCCCTTCGATCAGATCGAGGTGGTGAGTATCTCTCTAACAAATTTAGGGACTATTTAAAGGACAATGGGATAGTATCACAATTAGCCCCTCCCGCTACACCACAATTAAACAGTGTGTCAGAAAGGAGGAACCATACCCTATTGGATATGGTCCGATCACTTCTCATCCACTTAGAATTACCTACATCTTTTTGGGGATATGCATTAAAGACTGTGATTTATGTGCGGAACCGGGTTCCAACCAAATCTGTTCTGAAGACTCCCTATGAGCTTTGGACCGATTAGAACCCAAGTGTGAGACACTTGAAAATTTGGGGTTGTCCGGCACATGTTAAAAGAACTAGTGCTGACAAATTGGAATCTAAGACTAATCGTTGCCTATTTGTAGGTTACCCCAAAGGCTCTATAGGTTTCCTATTCTATGATTCGAAAGAACAAAGGGTGTTTTGTAGTCAAAATGCTTGTTTCTTAGAAGAATATTACATCCTTGAGAATCATCAATAAGAAGTTGTTTTTGATGAGGAGAGCCCAGGAGTAGTAGGAGATGTCCCACAAACTCCAAACACTCAACCTAGAAGGTCTACCTGGTAATCCAGGCCTCCAGTTCGTTACAACTATGACCGAGAAAGTTAATTGGTTGAAGCCACGACAAGTGAGGAGGACCCCACGACTTATGCGGAAGCCATGAAAGCTGAGATGGACTTGATGGAGACCAACAAGGTCTGGACTCTTGTAGACCCACCCTATGGAGTGAAAGAAATTGGTTGCAAGTGGATTTAAAAGAGGAAGAAGGGCCCAGATGGTAACATTGAGACCTATAAATCTCATCTTGTGATGAAAGGGTACGTTCAGAAAGAGGGAATCGACTATGAGGAAACCTTTTCGTCGGTGGCTATGCTGAATTCTATTAGGATCTTGCAAGCTATAGTAGCATACAATAACTATCAGATTTGGCAAATGGATGTCAAGACCACATTCCTGAATGGAGATCGTACTGAAGATATCTACATGCAGCAACCACAATGATTCATTGCTGTAGGTTAGGAACACATGGTATGCAAACTTAATCGATCCATATATGGACTGAAGTAGGCTTCTAGGAGCTAGAACATCCGGTTTGACTCTACTATCAAATAATTTGACTTTGAGCAAAATTCAGGAACACATGGTATGCAAACTCAACCAATCCATATATGGACTGAATCAGGCTTCTAGAAGTTAGAACATCCGGTTTGACTTTGAGCAAAATCTGGAAGAGCCCTGTATTTACAGGAAAACCAGTGGGGATAAGGTTACATTCTTGGTTCTATATATAGATGACATTCTACTCATTAGGAGTGATGTAGGAATATTAACTACAGAGAAAGTATGGTTTTCACAGCAATTCTCCACCAAAGATCTTGGAGAAGCCACCTATATCTTGGGACTTCTACTTTATAGAGATAGATCGAAGAGGATAATAGGATTATCTCAATCTACTTACATTGACAAAATAGTCAAGAGATACATTATGGAGAACTCCAAGAAAGGAAATGTTCCTTTTAGGCATGGAGTCAATCTCTACAAGGGCATGTCTCCCAAGACTCTCGAGGAGATTGAGGGCATGAAGGAGATTCCCTATAACTCAGCAGTAGGGAGCATCATGTATGCCATGTTGTACACTCATCTTGACATTGCTCAGGCAGTGAGTGTGGTGAGTAGATACCAGTCAAACCCAAGACAGGAACACTGGACAGCTGTGAAAAATATACTGAAATACCTTCGAAGGACAAAAGAGTTTTGTCTGGTATTCGGTGGTAATTCACTACAGATCTAAGGGTATACTGATGCCGATTTCCAGTCAAATCCAGATGATAGAAAGTCTATATCTAGTTACATCTTCACGATGGGGGTCCTAAGTAGTAAAAATAACAGTCCACAACCCAAGTCGAGCACATTGCCATAAGTGAGGCTGCCTAATGAATAAAGGTGTTCATTCTAGAATTTAGAATTTAGCATATCACTCATTCCACTATTGTGTGACAATACTGGATCTATGAGAGAGTGATGTTTTAAAGTAGCATCAGCAGAGAATGTGGTAGACCCATTAGCTAAGCCATTGACACAGAAAGTGTTTGAGAAACACGTGGAAAGTATGGGACTCTGGCTTGAACCCGATTGGAACTAAGTGCAAATGGGGGCTATTAGACAGTTATGCCCTTAGCTCCAATCAGATTGATGTATCTTTTGACATTTATTGTAAATGAATAAAGTACATAATTGATTCATGTCAATGTGGTGTGTTTCTGTGTAATACCCTTAAACTGGACACTTATGAGACTCATGTTAGTTTAGAATCTTCACAGTTGTTGGATAGATCTAGGGAGATTTATCTTGCCAAGGCCGACACTGATGTGCCGCCAAGTTGGTTGGGGTGGCTTGTCTCAGCTACTAGGGTGAGTCATGAGGTACATTCAGTGTGGGTTTTCTTGAAACCCTGAACCAGACCAAAATTCCAGTATTTCCCTAGACCTTGGAAATAGATGAGCAAAACTGGAAAGTTACACCTGACCCCTAAACTCGATTATGGTACTGTACTAGGTGTTGGATCAGTCTGTCTTTGATATGCTAATCAGTGAGATTCTTAGAGGGGGTCAAAACCTGGGTATGTTGGGACAGTCCAAGAATTCATCTGAGTGGGTGATCATAGTGACAGGAACAACCCCTTTGTCGGACAAAGTGAATGATCGTGTAATGCACTCTCTTTGATGGAAACCTAAACTACCGACAGTTGATTTCAAACATTGAGATTTGTTTTTTGTAAAATATATTTATATAGAGATATACATATATATATATATATATATATATATATATATATGTATATCTCTCTCTCTCTATATATATATTATGGTTTCAAAATATTTGCAAAAGGTTTTAATTCCTGAGATCCATGTGAGTAGAGAGTGCAACACTATTCCTTGCAACCGAGTGAGATGTCCTCTCTTGTAGGGCAGTGTTTGATCATTATGGGCTGAGAGGTTAAGTGTAAGACCATTGAGTGTAGTACCTGATGGGCTAATCTTGCATCTGCCCATAGTGTAATACCATTTAGTGTAAATGTTGGGCCCATTAAGAGCCCAAATTGATGGATTCAGGGGTTCACTGTCTCCTATAGTGAATTCGGCCAGGCCTTGTAACAAAGGTTGGGATGAACCCATGTGGCTGATGTCTAAATCAATATTTCGGTCACACACCATACAAAGAGAGCCAACTAGGCAGTAGGTTAAGGAGTAAGTGAGAACATGAGCTTAATGGGCCTAAAGCCCAATTCGAACTGGGCTTAAGTTAGTTAATTAAAAGGAGGCAAGATAGGATTTATAATCTGATTAGGATTAGCTGAAGGATAAGATAAGTCTTATCCATTCAAGAGTCCAGATCCAAATATCAGATTTGGATTAAGGAACTCTCTCCTAATTAGATTAGGAGGCTGATCCTGAGAAGGTTATAAATAAAGGGGGCGAATTCCTCAGTTACACAACATAGCATCCTAGAGAGTTCTCTCCTATTCTTGCTATCTTTACACAGTTTGATCTCCTCTTGAGGAATTGATCAAGAAAGGTTCTTGATATTGTTTCTTGGCTAAAGAAACAATTTGAAGTCATGCTCACCAGGCCCTGTTCGATTCTTGCTGAAGGATCCTGGTTCTTGCTAAAGAGCCATCCTGCTTCATTACACACTATGTCATCTTCGGTGCAAGCGGGTTTTGGTATTCTCCTTGGGCAAGAACACTTTCATTGGGAGTTACCGCTACTTCATATCTGGTATATCCCTCTCCTCTCTTTTGATTTCAAATCTGGTCTGGATTTGGATTCAAAAACGATCATTGAAAATGAAGTTTTTTAAAATAGGGAATGCGATCCCCATATGGGAGAGAATGAAATTTTTGAAATTTCGCCTAACCTTCCTGTAGTTGTTCGGCCATCCATATGATGGATCTCTCATCCCTTGACAAGGAAATGACACTCTTCTAGTATCACTTGCTGCTGATGAAGTGGGTGAGGAAGAGGCTGGAGAATTGTTCCCGTGAACTAATGGAGCGAGGAGGGAGCCCGAAAAACCCTCGGCGGGCTGCCCCTTTGAAGGTTACCTAGAAAGTCTGGTATGCTAGGGCTTCGGCCCATCGTACATCTCCAACGCCGGTTCCTTGAAGTGCGGGGGGAGAGGCTCGAAAATGATGTCCGAGGTGAAGGAATCCATCCTCTGGAACGGATGGCTCTGGCTAGACGAGGCCTCTACTCAGCTCTCTCTGACTTGGTGGAGCTCATCCTTGATGGCTTTGGGTTGTGCTTAGAGGTTGACAATTCGTTGGTCGAGGGGGGCCTGGGCCCCATCATGGTCCTCTCAAACTCAACAGGGTCAGCTCGAACCCTTGAATATTATGATGTGTGCCCATGTTTGTTCCTTCTGGCCCGCCTATCATTCAGGAGGTCTTGGAGGTCCGAGACATGTAAGGGAGAGGTGTGGCATTAGCCCTCGGCCCTCTAGAGGGGGTTGTGATGGCCAGACTGCTCGCCTTCATCTCGGGAGTTCTCTCTCCGATGATGGTGATGTTGTTCTGGGTCTCGGCAATGATCGCGAGACTGTGCTAATTCTTCACTTCTTCAGCTGGGGGGTCGTGAGGTCCTCGGTGGCTGACTAGCATGCCGACTACTATCAGACTCTGAGGGGTCGGCCCTGTTGGATCCGACTGGGCCAATGGCTAAGGGGTCTAGAGACACATGCTCACCATGGTGCCCCAGGATTCCAATGGGGCAGCCACCTTGAGGGTGGCCTCTTACCAGGTGCCCACCTTGTCCAGCCTCTACGCGAGGTTGTCGAGCCGTTCAAGGACTACTTGAAACTGGTCCATCATAACCAGGTTTTGAGTGTTCTTGGTGTTTTTTGCCATGTCGGCTAAAGCTTAGGCTTAGGAGTTGATTCTCTTGGATTTATAGTAGTTTAGTTGATGGAAATCTTAGCGACATTTCCCACAAACAGCACCAATTGTTGGTTCTCGGAATGGGCCCAGGACAACACTATCAATTTGCTCCTAAGCCGAGGTGTGATCGAGGTGTCCAAGGTCCAAGGTGGCCGAGGACTGGTAGTTCAGTCCTGCAAGGAGTGAATGAAGGAGGGTGTAAAATGCCTCTGGTCGGTGCCCGAGGTGGAGACTTCGACGCTCAAGTTAGCACAAAGGGTATGAGGTGGACAATGTTTGAGTTGTAAGCACTCAAATGAGGCCACAAGAATTCTCAAGTGCTAGCTAGAGAGTCAAGTGACGCCACGCAATTGGTTCCAGAGTACACGCCGAGCTCTGTTCCGTGTGCACTGATTGGGTCCGCTCTAAGGCTGCCACCTAACACATGCCGACCTGCCATTGGGTGTGGCCACATGCGCATACATCATCTTCCAATTAAAATCCCAAAAAGAAAGAGAAAACCGATGGATGTTCAAGCAACCCAGGACGTCCAAGCAATTACCCACAACTTCCAATAGGAATGAATCAATCGGAAACAAATAGTCAAATCTAATAAAGACGAATCAATCGGAAAGGAATCAAAGAGAGACGAATCAAATATCTAGTTTAGACATATCAACTAGAGACAAATCAAAATTTCGTTAACGCAACAAAATTCCGATCAATCCGTTCATCAACTGATGAGGATCGCTCTGATACCATTTGCAAGCTTTAAAACTCATTCAATTGATGAACAGAAAAATAAAAATAAGAAATCAGATCTAGATGTGCATACTTATTTAGATTCCACTTTATTTTTCGGCCATTGTTGTTGAATACATCCTTCGCACTTCTTTCTTTCTCAACTTCTTGAATTTATTGGTCTTTCTGGATATTGAGTTCAACCATGATGGGTTCAAAACCACTAAGTGGTTTTTATAACCCTCATCCATAGGTGACCAGGACTCTAATAATTCTTATCACAGATTGAGATTAGTTACCCATCAAACTAATCTCATTCTAGTCCTCCCACACTTAGAATCCCACTCTAAATTGGAGTATGTCTTCAACTTACAAAACACTCATACACCCATACGTGTCATGTGTGAGCTTAATAAATAAATAATTTTTTGTTTGAAAATGACAAATGCTAATAGATACCTTTCGCATAAACTGTTTTGAGAGCTCCTCCATTGTTCTGGGAATGTCCAACCAAACCTTTTTGGTCTCTGAGTCTTCACAAATCGGATCTCTGAATCTCTACACTAGGAAACTAGAATCAGTTGGTAGGGGATGAAGAAAATTTTGATGTAAAGATGGTTGAGAACTTACAGAGTGAAGTTTGAAGGGGAAAGAGATGTATGAGTTGAACTAGGAATACGAAAGAGATGCCAGATTCTTTTGGAAGGGAAAGAGTCCGAGAAGTTTGAAGTTCTTAGTTGGCCCTATTTTCCTAACCTACCACTAGGGGTGGAAAATGCCAGATTCTTTTGGAAGGGAAAGAGTCCGATAAATTCTTTGTTTATCTATTTTCCTAACCGAACATCAATCCTTGTTAAAGGACCCACCCATATTGACCCATACTAACCCACGTTCAAAGTATCGACACGTATTGACCCGTACTGGCTGATACGTATCATTCGGGAGCTCCCTAATACACCCTATAGAGGGTGGATTGGGGTTCTAACCGGTTCAAGGAGTGGAGGACCCTTAAACTGGCCCCTCGAAACCAGTTTTGAAAAAAAAAAAGTGGGTGTATCGATATTTTGAACCTTGAACCCACCTACCCTCACTTATAAATACAAAAATGGGTCAAGACAGCCCATATATCCAAAATAATAAATTTTGAGAGAATAATCTCTCTCAAGACCGCCACGTGATAGAAATGAGTCAAATCAACCCGTATACTGGAACATGCAAAAATTGTAGATAAATGCAGAAAATGTAAAAATAAAAAACAAAAGATTGTAGAAAAATAAAAAAATACAAAAAAAAACTAAAAAATTACAGAAAATCCAAAACTTTTGAAGAAAAAATAGAAAAATATGCAAAAAATACCATAAATTGTAGGAAATGCATGAAAAACACCAAAAAATGCAAACATTATGCAGAAAAGCACCAAAAAATTATAAAAAATACAGAAAATATCAGAAAAATTTAGAAAATATAGAAAAATGCAAAAAAATACAGAAAATAACAAAAAAGTGCAGAAAATGAAAAAAATGCAAAGCTTTTATAAAAGTGCTTTCGTAAAAACACTTATAAAAGTGCTTTTATGTTTTCATAGAAGTACTTTTATAAAAGTGATTTTATGCTTTCATAAAAGTTTTTTCGTAAAAGTACTTTAACAAAAGTGCTTTCGTGTAAAGTACTTTTGTGAAAGTGCTTTTATGCTTTCATAAATGTGTTTTTGGAAAAGTACTTTCATAAAGTGCTTTCATGTAAAAGTGCTTTTGTAAAAGTACATTCGTAAAAAGTACTTTTATAAAAGTGCTTTCGTGTAAAAGTACTTTTATAAAAAGTGCTTTTGTAAAAGAGCTTCCAAAAGTCCTTTCATAAAATTGCTTTTGTATAAAGTTGCATGTGAACACGAAAGTGAATAAAATTTATTTTATTTCACTTTTAATTTGAAAATGAAATGTGGCATGTTGGTTTGGAAGTCTAATGAGATGTGGCCACAATAGGAGGCATGAGTTTGAATCACTACAACTTCTATTTTTTTAGATTTAGTGAGTATAGATAGATTTGACTTTGACCCAATCCATCTTGACCCACGTGACCCAACCCACCTTGACCCTTTTCCATTGACCCTAATGGGTTACTAAACCCATATTTGCCCACCAATAGATTGGGTGGGTGGGTTGGGTCAAATGGGTTAAGGTCAACATTGCTAGCCCTACCTACCACAACTCCTATCATGATTAAGAAAAGTAATGGGAAGTGGGTGGGCTAGGCATGATGAGGTGTCATTATGAGAAAGGGAGAGGGGAGTGATGAGGTGGCTTCATGTGGAAATAAGGAAGGCTAAAATGAAGAGGGCCTAAGACTACTGGGTTGGGGTAAAGGAGAAAGCACAGGCCATGATGTGACATGTTTCTACTTTATTATATATAGATTACTACTACATGATATATGAACTAATTATATATAGATAAACAAAGAATTATTTATGACGCATGGGCAATAAAACATGCAAGGAAACAAGCAAGAAAAGCATAAGGAGAGAAGAACTATCTAAGTCAGTAAGGTAGCTATAGGGATTGTTCCTATTCATTGGATCATATTTGCATGTTAATGTAGCAATGAGTCAATGGAAGGCCTATACTAGAATCTAATCAAAAGAAAAATTAGAATACCGATGAGAATAAAATTTGTCATATCTTTATCCTTCAATATTCAGTATTTTACACTTAATTGGTACCTAATTGGACTCATTACTCTTGTATTTCGATTCAGGGCAAGCAAGAAGGCGATTGGAAGAAAACAAGGCTAATCGGATGATTTTGCATAGTTTCAGCATCGATCAGTGATCTGGGCATAATTCTCAATTCCGGATTCCGATTGGGACAATTCAAGAAGCACTGGAAAGAAAAGAAAAATGCCCACAACTTTTATGTTATAGGTTTTGGCAAAAGAGTATACTCAGAAAGAAGGCATCGACTATGAGAAAACCTTTTCGCCTGTGGCCATGCTTAAATCCATTAGGATCCTGCTAGCTGTAGCAGCATACCATGACTACGAGATTTGGCAAATGGATGTCAAAACCGCATTCCTGAATGGAGATCTTAGTGAAGATATCTACATGCAGTAGCCGCAAGGCTTCATTGCTACTGGTCAGGAACACATGGTATGTAAACTTAATAGATCCATATATGGACTTAAGTAGACTTGTAGGAGTTGAAACATCTATTTTAACTCTGCCATTAAATCATTTGACTTTGAGCAGAATCCGGATGAGCCTTGTGTTTACAGGAAGTCCAGTGGGGATAAGGTCACCTTTTTGGTATTATATGTGAACGATATCCTACTCATTGGGAATGATGTAGGAATGTTGACTTCGGTCAAGGTATGGCTTTCACAGCAATTCTCCATGAAAGATCCTGGAGAAGCTTCCTATGTACTGGGTCTTCAACTCTATAGAGATAGGTCAAAGCGGATAATTGGATTATCCCAGGCTACTTACATTGACAAAGTTGTCAAAAGGTACAACATGGAGAACTCCAAGAAAGGAAATGTTCATTTCAGGCACAGAGTCACTCTCTCCAAGAAGATGTCTCCCAAGACATCTGAGGAGATTGGGGGAATGAAAGACATCCCCTATGCCTCAACCGTAGGGAGCATCATATATGCCATGCTGTGCACTCGCCCTAACATTGCTCAGGCAGTGAGTGTCGTAAGCAAGTTCCAGGCCAACCCAGGGTAGGAACATTGGACTGCTGTGAAGAACATACTCAAATACCTTCGAAGGACAAAAGAGTTTTGTTTGGTATTCGATGGCAGTTCACTACAAATTCTGGGGTATACTGATGTCGATTTCCAGTCAAATCTAGATGTTAGAAAGTCTACATCTGGGTATGTTTTTATGATAGGATCATGTGCTGTTTGCTAGAAAAGTAGCAAACAGGGGTCCACGGCAGACTCCACGACCGAAGCCGAGTACATTGCCACAAGTGAAGCTGCCAAGGAAGCCGTGTGGATAAAGAAGTTCATTCATGAATTAGGAGTGGTTCCGTCTAGTACATCACCCATCCCATTGTTGTGTGACAACAATAGAACGATTGCCCAGGCTAAGGAGCCTCGGGCCCACTCGAAGTAAAAGCACATCGAGAGGAAGTACCATGTACTGCGGGAGATCATTGGTAGAGGGGACATTCTGATTTAGAAAGTAGCATCAACGGATAATGTGGCAGACCCATTAACTAAGCCACTCACACAGAAGGTGTTTGAGAAACACGTGGAAATTATGGGACTACGACTTATACCAGATTGGACCTAAGGGCAAGTGGGAGCTGTTAGATAGTTTTGTATGCCCTTAGTTTTGATGTACTTTTGATATTTAATGTAAATAAATAAAGTACATGTTTGATTCATGTTGTGTGGTATACTTCTATGTAAGACCCTAAAATTGGACACTTAATGAGACTTGTGTTAGTTTTAAATGTTCACAATCGTTGGATAAGTCTGGCGAGATTTATCCTGTCAAGGCTGACACTGGTGTGCTTCCAATTGTTGGGATGGCTTGTCTCAGCCGCCAGGGTGAGACCCAAGGCACACACAGTGTATGATTACTTGAACCCTTGAATAGGACCAGATTTCCAGTATTGCCCTGGACCTTGGAGATTGATGGGCAAAACTGAAAAGTTACACCTGACCCCTAGACTCGATTATGGTACTACACAAGGTGTCAGATTGGGCAGTCTTTGATATGCCAATCAGTGAGATCCTTAGCAAGGGTCAAAACCTAGGTATGTTGGGACAGTCTGAGAGTTCATCTGAGTGGGTGATCATAGTGACGGGATCAGCCCCTTTGTCAGACAAAGGAAATGATCGGGGACACACTCTCTCTGATGGAAACCAAACTGTTGGCAATTTGATTTCAATCATTTGAATTTTGTTTTACAAAATTTATATATATGATATATACTTATATATGGTTTCAAATTGTTTGCCAATGGTTTTAATTCTCGGGATCCATGTGAGTAGAGAGTGCAGCACTGTTCCTTGCAGCCGAGGGAGAGGTCCTCTCTTGTCGAGCAGTGCTTGATCATTATGGGCTGAGAGGTTAAGTGTAAGGCCATTAAGGATAATACCTGATGGGCTAATCTTGCATCTACCCACGGTCCTTGGATTTTTATAAGATGGCTTGGCCCAAGGACCACTTAGTGTAAGTGTTGGGCCCATAGGGTCCATGTGATGGGCTCAAGGGGTTCATTGGGCTTTCTAGTGAATTCGGCTAAGCCCTGTAACAAAGGCTGGGCCAAACCCATGTCACTGATATGGAGATCAATGATTGGGTCCCACACCATACAAAGAAGCCCAATTGGGTAGCAGTTTGGAAACTTATTGAGCACTAATTACTTATTGAGCCTAAAAGCCCATTTCGAACTGGGTTGATCTGATCACCCACTTAAAGGGGAAAATCTGTAGATAGGATTAAGACTAAACTCCTTATGAGATCAGGAATGAATTGATCTAATCTGCAGATATGATTGAGATTATCCCCTATCCAAATACAGATTTGGATTGGGATATCTCCTAATTGGATTAGGAGGTTTCTTAATCACTAAGAAAGGATAAAACCCTAATAAAGAATTACAAGAATTCGACCTAGGGTTTTTGTAGTTAATTCTCTCTGCAATCTGAGATAGGATCTCATCTTCCTTAAGCTGAAAAATGCATTCACGCGCTTTCAGCCTTAGGGATCTCCTCCAGCCGCCACCACCTTGCTGCATAGTTTGAACTCCATTGAAGGGAGAATCAAGAAATCTGTTCTTGATATCAGTCTTTGTTGAAAGGCTGATTTGGTTCGGTGCTCTAAGCCTCCAACGAGTTCTTGTGAAGAGTTCGGTACATGAGACGTACACTGTTGGTTCTGCCCCACCATCGTTGTGTCATCTTCAACGGGAGTAGATCTTGGATCTTTCTTTGGGCGTGAACACTAACATTGGGATATTTTGATTTTCCGTATCAGGTATAATCCTTCCCCTGATCTTTGGTTCAGATCTGGTCTGGTTTTGTTCAAGTAGAATCCTTGAATTTTGATTCTAAAATTAGGGAATGCGATTCCAATTGGAATAAAGGTAGGAAATTTTTGAAATTCGCCCACCCATTTTGCAACAATTTTGGCATCCATACGATGGATCCTACCATTCTTTCGACTGGGACAGTTTGGAAGAAACAAGGCCTACACAGTTGATTGCAGGCCCCACAATAGCTCAAGACCCAGGCCAGGGCCTTATTATCGAAAAAACAGCCAAAGCAGAAGAAACAACTTATTAGTCTCTCCTCCTTTTCCCTGCACCAAGGAGGAAGTCATAATAATAATGAATAAACTAGTTGAGGACAAAGTGATCAGTCTACTGCCGCCACCAGCAGGAGTAGACCCAAAAAAGGACAAGCACAGGGGGCGATGTTGTAATTACCACCAATCCCTGCACCACAACCTGATGGACTGCTTCTCATTGAGGAGGTTGTTCGTACAAAAGGTGAAACTAGATGAATTCGTAAAGTAGAACCCCACGCAAGTGCTTCTCATCGCACCCTCACTAACTTAACCGTCGGAGTCCTCGCCTCAAGTTAGCAACCGAGGCCTCTGACATCTTCTCTCTCTTCATGGGACTAACCTACATGCTCGGAAAAAAATTTACTTTGTTGCGCTCGACCCATCCAAGGCAACAACAAGAAAGAAATCACTATTAACTTGTTATGCATCATTTTTTCCAGATACTGTTGCAATGCTCTATTCTTTTAATGCCATTTTACTGATTTTATCATTAAAGATTGGATTTAGTTTGGCTAGCATGTTTGGAAAGTTTTGAATCTTAATATACTATTGTCCTTCCCTGTTCTGTTGATCTTGTTCATCTTGTTTGTTTTCTGTATTCGGATATAAGACCGAAAAGAAGAAATGTGGGAATAAATGGATGAAAACAATATAATTAAAAATATCTTACAAAAATATTATGAAAAATGGGGTAAGAAGAGAGAGATGGGGTGATGACGAAGAAAATATCATGGTTTTCAAAACTGGACTGGATTGAATGGTCGGACCGAAAAAAACAGGAATCAATTAGGTGATCGGTTCTAGTTTTCCCCAAAATTGGATTTTTGCAAAAAAAAAAAAAAACGTTGATTTGTTCAGCAAACTACTGACCTAGGCAGTTGAATCATTCGATAGTTTTGACCATTTTTAATTTTTTTGTCAGAACGGGTCGACCATTTCAGCTCGAACGGTCAGACTATTCGACCCAGGAACCGAACCCCTAACCGGTTCGATCTCCAGGTTGGTTTTAAAAACCTTGGAAAAGACTCTTGCAGAGTAACAAGAAAGGGGAAGGGATATTGGTTATAGAGAAAGAGAGAGGAATGTTGTTTTGAAATAAATAATAATAACAAATGTAATAAAAAAATGATAATAAAATCTATGATAATGGGGCTGATTTGTAGTTGGACATGTTGGCAAGTTAGGAAAAGTTAGAGGGGAGAATATGCTGCCAAGTAAGTGATGAATGAATACATTAATAGGGTTCCATAAGAAAATAAAAATAAATAAATAATTGATAAAAAGAAAAGGAGAGAGAAAAATTATAAAAATATAACAATAAAAAAATTAAATTAAATATTAAAAATTAAAAACAAAAAAAGATAAATAAAAACTTTGAAATTTTAATAAACATAAAAAATCAAATAAATAAATAAGCAAAACAAAAATAAAGTAAAAGGATAGACAAACAAAAATAGGAAAGTTTTACTTTTTGGCTTATTCTTGTGATTTGCTTTCTTTATTACCTTTTCTTGTTTAGATAATTGTTCAATTTCATGCTTGGTTATTAGTATCCCATGTGGACCCCACCTATTGGACCCAAGAGAGGGGTGCCTAACCCCTTCCCTCTCCCATCCGGGTCTTACCTGGACTAGTGTAGTTAGTGCCTTGGGTCTTGAAGTCACTATCAAACCAAAATATTCTTGATGTCATTCTTAGAGGTCCCAACGCCTCCACTTCCATACCTGATGGGTGCCGACTCCATTTCTATCCAAGTGAGCCATTTTGTTAGACAGTGTATGCCCTTAGCTCCAATCATATTAATGTACACTTGACATTTATTGTAAATGAATAAAAGTATATAATTGATTCATGTTATATCTGGTATGTTTCTTTGGAATTACCCTTAAACTAGACCCTTATGAGACTCGTGTTAGTTTAGAATGCTTTTAGCCATTGGATAGACCTAGGGAGGTTTGTCCTACCAAGGCTGACATTAATGTGCTGCCAAGTCGGATGGGGTGGCTTGTCTCAGCTGCAAATGTTAGACCTGAAGCACATGTAGTGTGTATTTGCTAGAAATACTAAACCGGACCAATTTCCAGTTGTGCCCTAGACCTTGGAGACTGATTGGCAAAACTAAAAAGTTACACCTAACCCCTAGACTCGATTATGATACTACACTAGGTATTGGATTGGCCTGTCTTTGATATGTCAATCAATGAGATCTTTAGCGAGGGGCAAAACCTAGGTATGTTGGGGTAGTCTGAGAATTCACTGAGTGGGTGATCATAGTGATAGGATCAGCCTTTTTGTCGGACAAAGTGAATGATCGGGGGCTGCACTCTCTCCGATGGAAACCAAAACTGCTAGTAGTCGATTTCAATCGTTTGAGATTTGTTTTGCAAAATATATATTTATATGAAAATATATATTGTGTTTTATGAAAAAGGTTTGCAAATGGTTTTAATACCCAAGATCCATCCGAGCAGAGTGCAACACCATACCAGAGAGGTCCTCTCTTATCGGGCAGTGTTTGATCATTATAGGCTGAGAGGTTACACCTACTTTGGGAGCTACACGTGTGAATTCCGTATTACGTATTGATCTCCAGTTTGTTTCAAGAACGATTCTCATAAAAAACAGTTTTTCTAAAATTGGGAATAGGATTCCCGAAAGGGAGAAAATAACTTTTTGAAATTTCGCCTAGCCACCCTGCATGGTTTGGCCATCCATATGATGGATCTCCCTTCCCTTCACATTTTTCTTGATGTTCACAATAACCTAGTCTTCAAAACCTTCATTAACTCCTCGATCAATGATTCATCAAATTTTGAACCTTGAAATGACCATTTTACCCCTCATCTAGAAAAGTTCTAAATAAAACATCATCATTGACTAAATTCAGGATATGCGCTATAAAACACCATCCCCTGCCATCAAACCAAATCGAAACCTTCATCAACCTCCCGATCAACAATCCATCGAAATTTGAACCTTGAAATGACCATTTTATCCCTCACCTAGAAAAGTTTTAAATAAACCATCCTCATTGACCAAATTCAAGATTTATGTCGTAAACCACCAACTGTCACCACCAAACCAGATCAAACCAACCATCAGCCTTTTGGTCGACAATCCGATTAATATATGCCCTAAAATGCCCATTTTGCCCTTCCATCAAGGAGTGTTCCAATTCACGTAATCCTAGTCATCAAAACACTTAAAGTTTTTTCTTTTCTTTCATTTTGATCCAAACAATTTCCAACACGTCAAACATTCTCTAGATGATTCACCCCTACCTCAATTCAAGTCCATAAAGCATTTTTGAAAAATACCCCTCTTACCTATCCTGAAGCTTGGAGGTCCATTCTTGCAATCCCATTCATTCTCTTCAAAGGTGTAAAGTCCATTGGGTTATAATAACTAATTTCCCCACCCTTGGATACTCATAAAAAGAGGGTCTTAAATCTAGGACGTCCATTTACTCTAACATTTTCCATTTTTCCATAATTTCTTTGGGAGAATGACGGTTCAGCCGAGGGTCAGAATTTGTAGGCTCTAAGTACATTTGGGGTAGGTGCTAGCTCAGAATTGATGTCAATTTATGGGCGGGTATGGGTGCATAGAATGTGGGTTTTTGACCTTATAGCTCTGCAATGGAAATCACAAATCTGTATTGGGCCTGTTCGTAGTTCTCCAAATTTCTTTTCTTGTCTCTCCCCAGTAATTTCCCCACCCTTGCCTTTTTTTAAGAAGATCATTTGTTGTTTCCTTAAAAGGCCATGCAAATATTCTTTCCAAGAAAGTCTTACACAAGAAAGGCAACTTTCTTTTTCTTTAACAAAAGGTCTTGAATGAGAATGGAAAGAGGAGACACTCCTTTCCATTCGAATCAAATTTAAAAGGGGAGGCTCCCAACGACCCAAAGGTCTAAAGGATGGAATGCCCCCCCCTTGACTCCATCTATCCCATCTCTCATTGGCTACGCTATTTCCTTTTCAACCGAAAGAGCTCTCTCCAACAGTCTAAACTTTTTCCCTCTCTCAACAAAAAGTTCTCTTGAGCATTCTAGACTCTTTCCCTCTCAACTGAAATCTCTCATCTCACTACCCTCTTTCTCCCCTACCTCTCTCCATTCAGTGTTGAGTGCAAGGTATAAAGACAACATCCCATAACCAAGCTCCATGACAGATGCGGTTCTAGGAAGTGGAAGGCTGGCGTGAAGCAAGAAATGAAGGGGTTCTCGGTTCGGTTTGCAGTCCCACCTCCAACGATTCCAACCTATCTCATCGTCTTCTTCATTGTCAACTGAGCATCCATTGTGCTTCATCAGTCTCGCTCATCAAACTCCCCCCAATAACAATCTCTAACCATAAGGAAGGCCATACACGAAGGTGATCACTCTGGATCACTCCTAAAGTAGATTGTAGTTGTATATCTAGTTTCTTTAGGCTATGTTTGGTTTGAAGGAAAATGCAGGGAAAGGAAGGAAAAGGTAGGGAAACCTTTGCAAATCTTATATAGGTTTCCTAGTCTTTCCTTTCTTTTCCCTACCTTTTCCTTCAAGCCAAACATAGTCTAAGTGTTTGTTTCTTTTTATTGTGTTCTTTTTCCTCTTCTTTTTCATGTCTTTTTTTTGCTTGTTTCTTAAAAGAATAGTTAGGATAAGTGGCCTTAATCCTAACCGCCATTACATTAACTTCTTTTTCTAGTACCGATATTTAAAATGTGTGGATTCGGTTATCCTATGGTTTCTTGCTTTATTTGGAGCTTGGGTTGTTCTTATCAATGCTTGCTTTGTTTTCTTTTTTTTTTTTTTTTCATTTTTTTGTATGTTGTTTCATGAAGGGTTGGCCATGAAGATAGTCTCTTTGGGAATCAACCCCTCTCCCTCCAAGTAAGAACATGGGGAACTTTGGATGAAAAAGGGATGGTTATTCTGTAGTCAGTTGCCCCTTTGCTCCTCTTAGGAGGCGTTCTTTTTAAGATTTTGAGAGGGGGGAAAGTTGGTCGGGATTTTGGTTCCCATTGACCAAAAATCCCATGTTCTTTTTTCAGATTTATGTGGGAATAGGGAAAGTTTATTTTCCTGGGTATCACTTACCCGAGTAAGTGATACCTGTTAGACAGTTTTGTATGCCCTTAGCTTCAATCAAAATTGATGTACTTTATGAGTTTATTGTAAATGAATAAAAGTGCATATTTGATTCATGTTCCCTTGGTATGTTTCTGTGTATTACCCTTAAACTGGACACTTATTGAGACTCGTGTTAGTTTAGAATGTTCACAGCCAGTGGGTCGGTCTGGGGAGACCTATCCTGACAAGGCTGACACTGTGGTGCCACCAAGTCGGTTGGGGTGGCTTGTCTCAGCTACCGGGGTGAGACCCTAGGCACATACAGTGTGGGATTAATTGAATCTTTGAACTGGACCAGATTTCCAGTATTGCCCTGGACCTTGGAGATTGATGGGCAAAACTGGAAATTTACACCCGACCCCTATACTCAATTATGATACTGCACTAGGTGTCGGATCGGGCTGTCTTTGATGTACCAATCAGTGAGATCCTTAGTGGGTGATCATAGTGACAGGATCAGCCCCTTTGTCGGACAAAGGTAATGATCGGGGATGCACTCTCACTGTTGGAAACCAAGACTGTCGGCAGCCGATTTCAACCGTTGAAATTTGTTTTTGCGAAGTATATTTTATATGAGATATAAAAGTATATACATTATGGTTTCTAAAATGTTTGCAAAAGGTTTTAATTCCCGGGATCCATATAAGTGGAGAGTGCAGCACTGTTCCTTGCAGCCGAGGAAGAGGTCCTCTCTTGTCAGGCAGTGTATGATCATTATGGGCTGAGAGGTTAAGTGTAAGACCATTGAGGATAATACCTGATGGGCTAATCTTGCATCTGCCCATAGTCCCTGGGTGTTACAAGGTGGCTTGGCCCAGGGACCACTTAGGGTAAGTGTTGGGCCCATAGAGCCCATTTGATGGGTTTCAGGGGGTGCACTGTCTTTAACAGTGTATTCGAACAGGCCTTATAACAAAGGCTGGGCCGAACCCATGTGACTGATGTGTAGATCAATGCTTGGGTCCCACGCCATACAAGGAAGCCCAACTGGGCAGCAGTTAGGAAGGTCAAGTGAGCACATAAGCTTAATGGGCCTAAAGCCCATTTCGAACTGGGCTATTAATTTAGTTAATTAAAGGGGCGAATTCTGAGATGGATTAGTAGTTAGGATAGGGTCTTAATCCTATCCACTCAGAGAGTCTAGATCTGAATGTGATTCAGATCTAGAAACCTCCTAATAAGATTAGGATAAAGCTAATCTAATCTACGGATAAGATAAGGGTTTATCCTTATCATTAGAAGAGAAGGCTGATCCAAATATGATTTGGATAAGCACCTCCTAATGGGATTAGGAATTGATCTTTTCAAGTTAACAAAAGAAGGAAGGGGGCGGCAGCCTTGAGAGAGACCAAGAAACACATCAGATCCTCTTCAGTGCTGAAATCAAGAAGAGAGAATTCTGCACCCTACGAATACTCTCTTGCCGCCTCCCGGCTCTTGCCACCCTGTTTGCCAGTTCGATCTCCAGCTGTGGGAGAAGTCAAGATTGGATCTTGACATCAATTCTTTGAGAAATGATTGAAAAGGAAGCTGTACTCACGTTCCATCCTATTGTTTCTTGCGAAGGACAGAGTTCTTGGGGAAGAACACTGCTGATTCTGCTCCATCCTACACTGTGCCATCTTCAGTGGGAGCAGTCTTTGGATCCTTCCTTGGGTGTGAACACCTTCATTGGGAGATATTACATCTCCGTATCAGGTATCATTCTCTCCCATTCCTTTTGGTTCAGATCTGGTTCAGTTTAAGGTTCAAGATTGTTCCTTGAAAATATGATTTTCTAAATAGGGAATGTGATTCCCAGTTGAAGGGAGAGAAAATTTTCTGAAATTCACCTCTTATTCCGGAATCTTTGGGCATCCATGGGATGGATCTCTCAACCCTTCTGTGGTATCAGAGCCACAAGTTCAAATCTTGAACCATTCTGTTTCAGATCTGAACCTGCGCAATTAGGGAGAAGGCGTTCTACCCAATTTGCGTAGATTTGGTTTTGGGAAATTTGTTCCCAAAACAGTTGGGCAAGTAATCTGAAATTAATTTTAAATAAATTTGATTATTATTTAGAATTGTTCTTTATAATTTCTTGATTTATGGGTTGTTCGTACAAGAGGAGATCGAATTCTTGGTTTGCATAGGGAATTTGCGTTTTTGCAGTTCTTGACTTATTTTGGGTCTGTAAATAATTTTTTTTATTTTCTAGACTCAATGTATAGGTATTCGATCTAATGTAATTATTAATAGAAATAGGATTTTTATTTATTTTATTTTGGATCGAAGATGGCGGCGCAGAGAAGGAGATTTCGCAGATAAGATAAGGGTTTATCCTTATCATTAGAAGAGAAGGCTGATCCAAATATGATTTGGATAAGAACCTCCTAATGGGATTAGGAACTGATCTTTTCAAGTTAACAAAAGAAGGAAGGGAGCGGCAGCCTTGAGAGAGACCAAGAAACACATCAGATCCTCTTTAGTGCTGAAATCAAGAAGAGAGAATTCTACACCCTGCGAATACTCTCTTGCCGCCTCCCTGCTCTTGCCGCCATGTTTGCCAGTTCGATCTCCAGCTGTGGGAGAAGTCAAGGTTGGATCTTGACATCAATTCTTTGAGAAAGGATTGAAAAGGGAGCTGTGCTCACGTTCCATCCTGCTGTTTCTTGCGAAAGACAGAGTTCTTGGGGAAGAACACTGTTGATTCTGCTCCATCCTGCACTGCGCCATCTTCAGTGGGTGCAGTCTTTGGATCCTTCCTTGGGCGTGAACACCTTCGTTGGGAGATATTGCTTCTCCGTATCAGGTATCATTCTCTCCCATTCCTTTTGGTTCAGATCTGGTTCAGTTTAAGGTTCAAGATTGTTCCTTGAAAATATGATTTTCTAAATAGGGAATGTGATTCCCAGTTGAAGGGAGAGAAAAATTTTTGAAAATTGCCCCTTATTCCGCAATCTTTTGGCGTCCATCTGATGGATCTCTCAACCCTTCAATACCCATCTCCTAGGTGGGTAAATAACTTTCCTACCTTGGGGGAAGTTGCCAACACTTGAATTGAACAAAATCACCCCTTTTAATAATGGATTTTTATGGCTAAAATGGTCGTTGTCTTATTTACATAAGAAATAAAAGAAAATTGGTAAATGCACTTACCCGGGGGTAAGTGTTTCCCAAGAAAAACTTACCCAGGTAACTACATTTACCTAGGTAAGTAACTTACTAAAAAGCGAACGGGGCCTAAGAGTCTCCTATGCCCGAAAGTAGGAAGATGAGGGAATGGAGTCCCAGGAGAAAATATCCCCTCAAGGTAGACCCCCTTGAATTTCAAAGGTTTTTTCTTAGTTTTTTTAAAAAATTTTGGCATTCATGATACAAAAAAGAGATAGGGGTGCTTAACACCTTCCTTCTGCCCCCGGATTGCCTAGAGTTTCTTTTGGGTAGGATTTGGAGTCTTTGGTTTGTCACAAGGAAGGCCCATCATTTCATTGGGATTTCCACAACCATAATTGAAAAAAATCAGGTGGTGCATTTAAACCTAGTTTTGAGTGGCTTTGTTAAGCTTAGTATAGATGGCTTGGCAATTGGCCATCCAGGAATTTGTGGGAGAGGAGGAGTCTCAAGAGATCCCAATATTGGTTTTATAGGTGCTTTCCCTAAGCACTATGGAGTGAATACGAGCCTTTATGCTGTAGGGATGGCGTTGTTGGATGGGCTGAACATGGCGAAGGCGTTCAGCCTTGTGAATGTTTTTGTCAAAACTGGTTCGAAGGTGTTGTATGACATGATGATGGGATTGCTCTCTGTGCATGCCTTAGAAGTTTTGGTATTGGTAGGAGGAAGTTTCAGAGTTACTAGAGAGTAGGGAGGCTTCATTTAACCACATCTATCGGGAAGCCAACCACGTCGCCAATTCTCTTTCAAAGGAAGGATCTCATCATCATATAGGTGAATATTTCTTTAATGTAGTGAAAGAATTACCAGCTAGTTCTCAGCACTTGTTAACAATAGATAGTCTTGGTTTACCTTTCCTCAGAGTTCATTAATTTAAGGTGCACCAATTCTTGTTTAGATTCTTGTTATAAGTTGATGGCCTCTCGTATAGATTCTTTGAAGGGTAAGGCTTTTACGTCCCCCCTTTTTAGGTATTTCCTCGTTTAATTATTAATAAATTTTCGGTGGCCACCCCTCTACCGGAAGTAAATTTTAGGGCAAAAAAAAAGCAAGAAGGAGAATAAGAAGGTGAACAAATAGTCTAACAACAAGAATTCTCTCCAAACTGAAAAAAAAAATATACAAATGTTAGAAAAATTATAAAAACACTATTTGATGGATGCCCATTGGAAACCCATGCATTAAAATTCTCTTTATTGGGTTGACCTACTCGTCAAGAACCCAAGATTAAGAAATATGAACCAACCAGCTAATAAATGGGTGGGTTGGGAAGGTTGAGCAAGTTTGGTTCAATATTGCCACTACTAGTAATGATTGTGAGCTCCTGGAAGCTCATGGACGGCTGAAAGAGTTGAAGTCGCCACCCATTTTT
The DNA here is from genome assembly GCF_056320005.1 of Nelumbo lutea. Classification (NCBI taxonomy): domain Eukaryota; kingdom Viridiplantae; phylum Streptophyta; class Magnoliopsida; order Proteales; family Nelumbonaceae; genus Nelumbo; species Nelumbo lutea. The sequence continues at coordinate 52,120,820 of NC_142689.1, read as the reverse complement.
TAGAGGAAATGGGCCCTCATTTTTAGATTTGAAAAACAGTTTACTTGCCTTAATAGTGACTCCGTTTTCTACCAAGGAAAGGCATTGAATCGAAAGGCTTTGGGTTCCAAAGATTGAAAGAGGGAAGGTGTTAGGCACCCCTCTCTCCAAGATGCCATAACAGCGCACTACGGAAGTAATTCAAGCTCAAATTTCAACAAAACACGAACTAACAAAATTGCTTAAAGCTCTTGAAATCTAGTGAAAATGTTCCCAACTTCACCCATAATTGATTTGAGGTGATGTTATTGAGTCTTAGGTACTAGTTTCCCTAAGACCATTGCCTCTATACCTCTTTTTCTCAATTCAGAAGAAGCTAGGAATGCAAGTTTCCCAAGATTTCAGGGCTTTAAGCAACCTAAAACTAAACTAAAAGCAAAGATATGGTGGAATGAGAGGCTTACCTCTCGTGTACGACCTTGAAACAAGTTTTCCAACAGTTGAAGGGACCTCAAATGAAACTTGAACAAGGCAGGAGCTAGGTTGAACGTTTCTGGTGTTGAGTCTGGGCAACAGGGGAAGAGACTTGAGTTTGGCTTCAAGGATTTCGGGATTTCCAGTAAGCTGGGGTGTTGCAGGAATTGGAAAACCCTCTTCTCCTCAAGCTTGAGCTAGGCCTTTATTTATAGAGAAAATAGAGGGAGATGGGTCTGAAACTCGTCCAGTTATAGTGTTTGTAGCTCAGTAGAGTTTTTTCACCGAAATAGACAAGGATTTTAAGAGAGAGAGAGAGAGAGAGAGAGAGAGAGAGGCTTGTAGTTGACCCTTCCTTCTTTGTACAACAAATTTTTTCAAATTTTTGGGGTTTCTAATGGGTTTCATGCGTCCAATGAGGGATTGGGGCGTGCCAGACATTGCAGCCCTATATTTGGGGCTGATAGTGGCAAAAAACATAAATTTGAAGAACTTTTAAATGTTATTTTGTCTTTCCTTAATTATAAGTAGGGGGCTGTTTGGCATTTTGAGCTTTTAAGCCTATTAGGCTCAAATTCATTGGTCCAGGTGTTTAAAGGGGGTTAAGTAAGGAGGATGTCAGTCCCCTCCCACTTAAGATGCTAGGTTGGACAGATGATGTGGCGATTCAATCTGTTGTGTCAAAATGGTATTTCTCTAGTTTAGCAGTCAAACTAATGAATCTGGCTATGCAATTTGGTGTGGTGGGGCTTTTTGGATCTCTGAACATAGTGGTGAGGTCTGATCGGACAAAATAGGTCAGTAAGATTGAGACCTATGGCTAACAAGTTTGGATTAATAGGATTTGCTGAAATAAATATTTGTTTGATGAATGGTCAAACGGGGGAATTTTGGGATGAAATTTGGTGGGTAGACATTTTTGAACATCCTGAATCTAATGGAAGTGATGAATCTTTTATTAGCGGTGTATATTTATTGGTTCAGTTCAGATCACAACCTTATGGTTTTTCCATCAATGAGAAGGTTCGAAATAGAATCTTACTTTTTTCAATAGTCAAATATAAGTGTTTGGTCATGAAATTTGATGTGTTGGGGGTCCTTTGGGTCTCTGAAGATGGTGGTGGGGTCTGATTGGTTAAATAAGGTTTGGATGATGGAGATTTGTGATAGGTGAGCTTTTAATTAATAAGATTCGACAAAACAATTTCAAGAATTGATGTTGGGTCAAATGAGGGAATTTTGGGATAAAATTTGGTGGGTAGGTTTGGGTCGGGATTATGGAGCTATTGGAAGGGTTTTATTGTGTTAGGAATGACTTATCATGGGTTATAGGTTCAAGGAGCATTGTAGTGTTAAACACGTCGAAATGGAATCTCTAATGGATGGTGGCTAAATCCAGGAATTTAGGGTTGAAATCTTGTGTGATTGTTTGTTTGAGGATTTTGTTTCACGTGATAGATTTTGGTCGGGGATCAGATATGGTGATATGGCATAACCAAGACCAACAAAAGGGAATCAAGTAGGTTTAACGATGGATTTATGGGCATTAGGGCTAATATTTGGTTTCTTAGTGTTTAAGCATGTTTTAAAGTGACTGGTGTGGTCCGATTGGGCATCTGGAATGTAGGAGATGGATTAAAGAAGGGATAGAGCAAAAATTGGGTGCTAACAATGACTAGGGTTCAAATCTTGGAAACAAATTCTCTGTATGTGCAAGGGTAAGGTTGTATACATTTGTCCCTCCCTAGACCCCACATTGGTGGGAACCTCTTGCACAAGACTACGTCTTTTTTTTTTTTAAACTTCTTTTGTTGGTGATGAAAATGAAATACAAAATTTAAAGTCAATTCAATTATTTTTCTATTTGGTGGGAGTCAATAGTTCAACATTTTGGGTCAAATATGTTAATCTTGTCGTAATTAAATAACAAAATATAAAATATAAAAAATATGAAAACAAATTGAAATCTTGTAGAAAACATTTGGATGTATCTCTAATATCATATATTCAACATATTAAACAAAAAATAAATGTGATAAATAATAATTATTTTTATACACAAAGAAATATAAACAATTGATGTTGTGCAATCTGGTTGCTCCTATCTGGAAATGACTCGGCTTCCAGTAGACGACGGACTAGACGGATCTACACAGAGAGAATCAGAGAACCCGGGGGTGCTTACCCGGCGAGGTCACTCTGATGCTTAAGTCAGTAACTTGTGAGTTGGAGATAATTTAGAAAGCTAGAGAGCTAGTGAGTAGTGATTACGTGTAACTTTGCCCCCAAAGGGTTGGGGTCTTTATATACTAGAGTTAATAGGAGATAATGTTGTCAGCCGATAAGGCATATCACTACTATCCGAACTGATCGGAGAAGATGAGGCCAGCTGTTACGAGGCATGATCTCGTAAAACATGGAGGTTGATCAATATTACCCGAACTAATGCCACTTGGGTTCGACCTATTACGGACGCTGAGGTGCCTGGTAACCGAAGTGATCTTAATGCAATCGTGCCCCGAAGTGCACTTGTCTTGAGGTCGATTCGCTTCCGAGGTGGGCTAGCCCCGAGGTGGTTCGATTATCTGAGCTTGGTCTGTCACAGACTTCGGTACGTTGGGATGAGCTGTCGTTCTGTTAGCTAGGTCGTGTCCACGTGTCCCTCTATTATTAGGTCGGACCAAATCACCCTACATTAATTGCCCCCCACTCCCCAAGCCAGGGGTCCTGACCTGGTGTGGGGAGTTCATGATTAGCCAAGTGGATTTGGTTCAAGGACCGGGCAGCTAGTCAGATTATTCACGGGTCAGACTTGTTCGGCCACCCAGGTCAACCAGGAAAATGATGGTTTACGCACGGACGTCACATGAATTATAAACTCCATGGATGTCAAAAAATGCGCTAAACCGAATTTACCCTTGGGGGTTGTGTAGCCAGTTTTCCTAGGAGCCGTAGGATTGCTTCAATCTCGACCGTTAGTTCTTGAACATAGCGGTTATAAATAAGAGGGTCCGTGACTCATTCCACACCACAAATTCTGCGATTGAGCTCTCCCGATGTCGCATTAGAGTCTTCCAGCTCGGTTTTCTTTCCGTTTCCCACTTCGTTCCTTGTTTTCTATGAGTCTCCCTTTAGCTTTTTCCTTGTTTTCCAATTAGCGAGGAGGGTGCCATTGTTCTTGCCAGGGAAATCAGCCCACGATAGGGTGCCTCCCTTCACCGGTTTGTAGAGGGAACCCCTAACCCCGAAGTTGGGCCATCTTGGCTCAGGGAGACCAAAGCCTAGGAAGAGGGTTCGTCCTCCAGGTCAGGGGCCCCGACTTCTTCTCGAGGTCGGAAGCCTAATGACTTCGGGCCTTCCAAACTATCTTCAGATAAGTTGCTATACTTAGCATCTCGCTATCGTTTTCCTGATAATCTGGTCTTCAGTCGATGGGTTTGTCGAAGCCCTCAAAATTAATACTAGTCCCACAATAAAATATTTGTAGTAAAAGTGGTACTAGGTTGAATCCCACAGGGAGAAAATCAATAATCTCTTAGCCAAATGGATAATATAACTGAGTGGGAAAATAAAATAACTAAAATTAAAAGAACAAGAAAGCAATAGCAAACTCAACAATCAAAAAGAAATCACTCTTACCAAATTCTAGTTCAAGGGTTCGGGTTGAATCAATTGGCCATTGATCCTAGGTAAAATTCAGCAGTCTTGCAATTTAAGCATTTAACCTTAGATTTATTAGGATAGCCATAATAAACCTTGTGTTTTCCTAATTCAATTGACCAAATTCAGCATTCGATCAACACTTATCACCACTCAACTGGGTACAATAGCGTTCCATATTAACCGGTGATAGCATTAAGATTTGTGAAAACAGTTAAACCAAAACAACAATAATTGAGATAGCTGCAATTATTTATTCCTTCTAGGTTAAACCATGTCAATACATTGGTTAAAGGCTGTCACAAACAATTGACCTAGAAAGATATTAACCTAATTGCTACTTGTACCACTATTCGTGACAATTACGGATCACCGAAATCATGGATAGCAGTAGGAAAACCAACATTAATTTAGTTTGTTAGACTAATTAACATTAAGATCCAATATAAATATGCACAAGAATCAATGAATACTTGAATTAGAAAGCAAGAAAATAAAAATTAACTACAGAACCTCACAATGACACAATCGAACCTCCCCCTTTGAACCATAAAAAGAAGCTTAGCTGCTCATGATCTGCGAAACCTCCATGCTCTGCTTCATCATGGCGGAACTGCTCTCTTGAGTTTCTTGAGTTTGCTTGGTGATCTCTTGGATCTTGGAGTGAGTGATGCTAGAGCTGGTTTGCCCCCCTCTTTATATAGCCAAAGGAGAGGGCTGTTTTCCAACTCCTTCTTGGAGATCATCTTATCTTTAGGGAGTCTTGATCTTCTTTGAACTAATCCTATCCTATCTCTTATCTAATGATCTAATCTCAATATTCTTATCTCTCTAGGATTACATTCAAGACTTTAGATCTGATAAGACTCTTGGAGATTACATTCGAAATTCAGACTCTTAACTCTTGAATTCGAGTTGGGCTGCTTTAAAACTTGGGCTGCTTCAAGGTACTTCTGCGAGTTGGTTTTAAGTTGTGAAATGGGCTTGGCTGTGAACTTGCTCCGAATTCGGGCTCATTTTCATACTCGATTTGAGCTGAATCTGTCAAAACCCAAAACATAAAGTTGTGGGCCTTCCTTTCATCTTTCTAATGCTTCTTGAATTGTCTAATTCAGAGTCCGGAATTGAGAGTTAGTCCCAGATTACTAACTGTCACTGAACTGTGCAAAATCACCTGATTTGCCCTGTTTTCTTCCAATTGCCTTCTTTATTGCCCTGAATCGAAATACAAGAGTAACGAGCTCATTTAAATGCTAAAATAATGTAAAAAGATGAAAATTAGGGGACAAAAATAAGGTTCTTTTCGGTCTCATCTAATCCCCCCACACTTAAACTTTGCCCGTCCTCGGGCAAGGAAAAAACTCAAGTAACACAAAAGAAACCAACTACTGATTTTCAATCTTTCTTTTTCTCTACATGAGGCCTGGTTCTCGTCCAAGAGTGATTGTAAATCACCATTCCCCATGGTCCCAGGTTAAATCGATAGTCTAGGAGACAAGCCTTCCCGGCTGAAGCATCCTTGAATGAATGGGTACTCATTGCCTTAACAAACCAATACAACTAGTTTCACTTACCTTTCTTTGTTTCTTAAGCCAAAACAATGTGTGCTTATTGCCATAAGCTTGCTATGTATTACATATCCACCACTTAGTATGAATCCCTAGGATCTAAAGGTGAGAATGGGGTTGGAGTTCTAGGGTGAGTGCATTTTATGCTCCATCTCACCCTTGCCTTCATTTCAAGATGTGAGTGCATTTTATTCTCCATCTCACACTTGTTTTTGTTTCTAGATGTGAGTGCATTTTATGCTTCATCTCACATTAGTCATGATTTTTTTTTTAATTTTTTTTCTATTTTTTTTTTGCACAAGAATCATAGGGTTTCACTACCTGATCCATGAATTCATTGACCGTGGTCTCAATATGTCTAACACAGCAAGTTCTAGAATAATCAACCCATGTTTGATAGATAATTATGTGAAAATCAATCAAACCCTTATGCATCTTGCCTATTGATCGATTAAAAATCATGAGGTACCATATGCAGCCAAGAAATATTCAGTTAGTCATGCTTGCATCCTATCCTATCCATTCAGCCTAAGCACATGATTCCTGATAAATTGAAATCTTTCAATGATAAGTTTCTAGGGAGCAGAAATTTCAAGAAGGTAAGGTATACCAAATTTCCATTAGATTTCCCTAATCCCCCCACACTTAATTTATACATTGTCCCCAATGTATGTGATTATGCATAAAGTAGAAGGATTTGGGGGTACTTCCCTGTTTGTCTTGTTGGGTTCCTGCTAAACACAAAAATCAAAACCAAACAAAATAACAAAATTAACTAAACACAATGGGTTGCCTTTCACAAGCGCAATTATTTAACGTAGTTATGCTCGACGTCCTCCTTTGATACTTTAGCTCTCATGGTTTCAGCTTTCGGTGTGCTTCCCTTCCATCCATCATGGGCGGGTTCAAATCTGGAATAGGGGCCTTGGTATCCAATTGTGCACTCGATTCTAACTCCTCATTCATATCTTTTTCAAAAAATTCTTGCACAGTTGGATCAAAAGTGTCAACCGAATAGATCGAATGGTCTTCATTTGGGTACTTCACAGCTTCAAAAATATTAAATTTAATAGTCTCCCCGTCAAACTCGACGGAGAGGGTACCCTCATCCACATCTATTTTGGCCTTGGCCGTTTTCATGAAAGGCCTGCCTATTAGAAGTGGGGCTGAACTTTTGATCGTGTCCTCCAACTTCAGAATATAAAAATCAGTTGAAAAAATTAAATCATTAACCTACACCATTACATTCTCAACAATCCCTTCTGGGTAGGCGATAGAACGATCAGCTAATTGGATAACAACTCTAGTTTCCTTTAAAGGACCTAATCTCAAAGCATAGTAAATTGAGTATGGCATGACATTGATAGATGCACCTAAGTCTAGCATGTCATTCTCGATTCGCTTATTGCTAATCACACAAGGTAGGGTGAATATACCTGGATCAGCATGTTTTTCTGGTAAGGTCCTCTTGATCACCCCTGAAACATTCTCTCCAACTCCTACCTTAATGGGGCTTTCGTTTGAGTCCTGTACCTCCTTTTCTTCCTATCCTTTATCCACCTTCCTTGGTGAGGTAGGTTCTAGTTGCAGTTCCTTCCCGCTTCTCAGCACCACTGCACTTACATTCTCCTTGGGGTTGACTACCATTTGTGATGGTAATTTCCCAGAGCTCTGCGCCTCCAACTTGCTAATGGAAGTGGCAAGTTGGCTGATTTGGTTCCCCAAATTCTGAATGCTGGCTCTTGTTTCATACTGAAATTGCTAAGTGTTAGTAGCAAGAGCCTTAACGATTTCCTCTAGTGACATACCTGAATTTGAGGGTTGACATTGCACTGGGATAGGTGCTGAATATTGGGGCTGTCGATCGAAATATTGGGGCTGATATCTCTGTTGTCTTCCTTGGTTCCCGTAGCTTATATTTGGGTGATCCCTCCACCCTGGATTGTAGTAATTGGAGTAGGGGCCATAATTTCATTGGGGCTGCCCCAAGAATCCTCCTACGGCATTGACTTTCTGCATCGAACCATCTTGCAATGATGGGCACATGTCTGTAAGATGCCCAAGAATTGAACAGACACCAAATACCCTAGCTGTTTGTAATTGTCCTGCAGCTAGTTGCCTAACCAAGGCAGTTAAGTCAAAAATCTGATTTTCTAAATTTACACGGCTTACCTCATTTGCATGCTTAATGGGACCATCTGTCCTTGCACCGAACTGCTGTGAACTTTTTGCTATGTTGGAAATTAATTCCCTGGCCGCTTCGGGTATCTTGTTCACTAAAGCTCCACCACTGGCTGCATCTACCATACTTCTATCCATGGGCTAGAGCCCCTCATAGAAGTATTGGATTAACATTTGTTCGGGTATTTGGTGGTGTGGACAGCTAGCAACAAGTTGTTTAAACTGGACAGTTTTGTATGCCCTTAGCTTCAATCAAAATTGATGTACTTTATGAGTTTATTGTAAATGAATAAAAGTACATATTTGATTCATGTTCCCTTGGTATGTTTCTGTGTATTACCCTTAAACTGGACACTTATTGAGACTCGTGTTAGTTTTGATTGTTCACAGCCAGGGGGTCGGTCTGGGAGACCTATCCTGACAAGGCTGACACTGTGGTGCCACCAAGTCGGTTGAGGTGGCTTGTCTCAGCTACCGGGGTGAGACCCTAGGCACATACAGTGTGGGATTAATTGTATCTTTGAACTGGACCAGATTTCCAGTGTTGCCCTGGACCTTGGAGATTGATGGGAGAAACTGGAAAGTTACACCCGACCCCTAGACTCGATTATGATACTGCACTATGTGTCGGATCGGGCTGTCTTTGATGTACCAATCAGTGAGATCCTTAGCGGGGGTCAAAACCTCGGTATGTTGGGACAATCCGAGAATTCATCTGAGTGGGTGATCATAGTGACAGGATCAGCCCCTTTGTCGGACAAAGGTAATGATCGGGGATGCACTCTCACTGTTGGAAACCAAGACTGCCGGCAGCCGATTTCAACCGTTGAAATTTGTTTTGCAAAATATATTTTATATGAGATATAAAAGTATATATATTATGGTTTCTAAAATGTTTGCAAAAGGGTTTTAATTCCTGGGATCCATATAAGTGGAGAGTGCAGCACTGTTCCTTGCAGCCGAGGGAGAGGTCCTCTCTTGTCGGGCAGTGTATGATCATTATGGGCTGAGAGGTTAAGTGTAAGACCATTGAGGATAATACCTGATGGGCTAATCTTGCATCTGCCCACAGTCCCTGGGTGTTACAAAGTGGCTTGGCCCAAGGACCACTTAGGGTAAGTGTTAGGCCCATAGAGCCCATTTGATGGGTTTCAGGGGGTGCACTGTCTTTAACAGTGTATTTGACCAGGCCTTGTAACAAAGGCTGGGCCGAACCCATGTGGCTGATGTGTAGATCAATGCTTGGGTCCCACGCCATACAAGGAAGCCCAACTGGGCAGCAGTTAGGAAGGTTAAGTGAGCACATAAGCTTAATGGGCCTAAAGCCCATTTCGAACTGGGCTATTAATTTAGTTAATTAAAGGGGCGAATTCTGAGATGGATTAGCAGTTAGGATAGGGTCTTAATCCTATCCACTCAGAGAGTCCAGATCTGAATGTGATTCAGATCTAGAAACCTCCTAATAAGATTAGGATAAAGCTAATCTAATCTGCGGATAAGATAAGGGTTTATCCTTATCATTAGAAGAGAAGGCTGATCCAAATATGATTTGGATAAGCACCTCCTAATGGGATTAGGAGCTAATCTTTTCAAGTTAACAAAAGGAAGGAGGGGGCGGCAGCCTTGAGAGAGACCAAGAAACACATCAGATCCTCTTTAGTGCTGAAATCAAGAAAAGAGAATTCTGCACCCTACGAATACCCTCTTGCCGCCTCCCTGCTCTTGCCGCCCTGTTTGCCAGTTCGATCTCCAGCTGTGGGAGAAGTCAAGATTGGATCTTGACATCAATTCTTTGAGAAAGGATTGAAAAGGAAGCTGTGCTCACGTTCCATCTTATTGTTTCTTGCGAAGGACAGAGTTCTTGGGGAAGAACACTGCTGATTCTGCTCCATCCTGCACTGTGCCATCTTCAGTGGGAGCAGTCTTTGGTCCATGGGATGGATCTCTCAACCCTTCAGTGGTATCAGAACCACAGGTTCAAATCTTGAACCATTCTGTTTCAGATCTGAACCTGCGCAATTAGGGAGAAGGCGTTCTACCCAATTTGCGTAGATTTGGTTTTGGGAAATTTGTTCCCAAAACAGTTGGGCAAGTAATCTGAAATTAATTTTAAATAAATTTGATTATTATTTAGAATTGTTCTTTATAATTTCTTGATTTATGGGTTGTTCGTACAAGAGGAGATCGAATTCTTGGTTTGCGCAAGGAATTTGCGTTTTAGCAGTTCTTGACTTATTTCGGGTCTGTAAATAATTTTTTTTATTTTCTAGACTCAATGTATAGGTATTCGATCTGATGTAATTATTAATAGAAATAGGATTTTTATTTATTTTATTTTGGATCGAAGATGGCGGTGCAGAGAAGGAGATTTCGCAGATAAGAGAAATGCTATCTAAGATTTGCAGTTTGTGAAACTGCATTCTGTGATCTAACCTCTGTTTTGTAGGAAGGATTGTGCGAACAGCCCTGTTTGACTGATTCTTGTTTTTCCATTTATCAGTATTTAATTTCAGATTATTTTCTTGAATTAAGGATTTAATTTAAAAATCAAACACTAGACCCATTCGAACCAAGATTGGTTCAAAAATGTTTGGACCAATTCTAGGGTTTAATCAAGGCTGAATGTCAGCCCTAATTTCCCACTAATGGGCCTAAGGATTGATATTTAATTAAATGGTTAATTCGGCCCAGCCTGTAAAGGCCCAGTTTTAAATAGTTAAAACTGCAAAAGCCCATTTCAAAGGATAAAGCTATATGGGCCGAACTGGGTAACCCTAATTCAGCCCATATACCTAGATAATATTAATGGTTAATATTATGGAATTTTAACGGGCTTCCAACGGGCCTTACAGATAATTAATTGATTGGATCAATTTATCCCTGCATGTGATGTGCTGCGTACATGGGCCATAAGTACTTGGCCCATGCTCATTCGACAGTGGCTCTTGCGCACACCATGGCTGAATGCACATCATTGCCATGGTGTCCCTTTTGGTCATTGGATGATTTCCCTCAGTGGTGGGCCCCACAACTCATCAAGAGGTTGCGTGCGGAACCCTAGCCGATTTAAGGCCCACCGAAATCTGGCTTTATGAAAGTCAGTGGGAGCCACTTTGATTTGACCTAAATCAAACTAGGGCGTAATTTTGTTCCCTCCAGCTAATATGAGTAAGTGTGATAGGGAGATTCATATGATGAACTCTCTAAAGGCCTTCCATCATTAGCATGAGGATGGATCCTTCAGTAATGAGGAAACGCACCAGAAAATGGGCTATCCATTTGCTGTTGGGCTTGTTTGAATGTTTCATAAGATGATAGGGGCGTCATAGACCGATGTGGGAGGGGCTTCCCGAGAAAATGGGAACTCTCTCACGGTACCTTGGCATTCACGAATATGATGGGTAAGCACTCACTGGACAGAAAGGTTTACCTGAAAACGGCTCTGAACCTTGTCTGACAGAGGCCAAAGGGAAAACTCATATGATGAGTGGATGTGATCCTTCACAGAAAGGTGGTGGGGTTATGCAGCTGAAACAGTTGGCTCCATGCACCCAATGTGATTTCCCACATTTCCAGAGACAACCCGTAGTCTCCGTCACTGAGAGAGGAGGGAAATCTCAGAGACGAATAAATGGAAATGGATTATAGATTAAAATCCATATCTATGAAATGAACATGAATCAAATTAGGTTGTAGACTGATGTTTGCTCTTTTATCAGAAAATGACAAACGGATCTTTTGCAAAACTACTTGATGACAACAAGTTGAAGGGCCCAAACTATGCTGATTGGTACAGGAACCTTATGCTGGTCCTAGCTTCTGAAAAGCTGGACAAAGTGGCAAAGAATCCTGCCCCGGAGTGTCTGGGTGATAGGGCTTCTGAGGCCCGAAGGAGAGACTATCAAGAATGGGAGGAGAAAAACTCCCTTGCCCGGTGTTACATCATTGCCTCCTTAGACAACCCGATACAGAGGCAATTCGATCAGATCGAACTTGCCAAAGACATATTGGACAGTCTCAGGACAATGTATGAAGAGCAGAATCGTTCTACTCGACAAAAGGTCTTGAAACAGTTCATGACCGCACAAATGTCCAAGGGTCAACAAGTTCACGACCATTGTCTTCAGATGATGGGATACATCAACGAACTGGAGGCTCTTGGATCCGGGCTGGACCTTGCTACCCAGATAGATGCTATCCTTAACTCTTTGCCTCCTTCCTTTAATCCGTTCATCATGAACTATAACATGAACAAGCTGAATGTCAGCTTACAAGAGCTCAGCAATATGTTGCAAAGAGCTGAGGAACTGATTAGAAAGGATGAGCCTGTAGCCATGCTTGTTGAAGCTGGCAAGACAGGCAAGAGAAAGAGGAAGGCAAAGAAGCCTTAGAAGAAAGCCACTAAGAGCAAGAAGCAAAAGAAAGACAAAGCATCGGATGCCTGTCACTTCTGCAAGAAAACCGGCCATTGGAAAAGGAATTGTCCTGCCTACCTGGAATCCAAGAAAGGTAACTTCGAAACTTGTGTTATAGAAACCAATTTGTTGGTAGCTTCTGCTTCCTGGTGTATTGATTCCGGGGCTTCGACTCATGTTTGTAACTCACTGCAGGGGTTCAAGGTAAGCAGAAGGCTGAGTGAAGGAGAAGTCACACTCTTCTTGGGGACTACTGCAACTGTTGCAGCCGCGGCCATAGGAACCGTGGAATTAATTTTTAGACAAGGAATAATTGTACTGAAAGACTGTCTTTATGTACAAAATTTAAGGAGAAATTTGATTTCTGTCTCAAAACTGTGTGCAGATGGTTATTCTATCTTCTTTAGTAATACGATTACTATTAAAAGAAACAACAGATTCATCGCATACGGGGAACTGGAGAACGTTCTCTATGTTCTACATCCTTCTCTAGAAACTAACATAACCGAAACTACGTCGGCTGAAATCCCTAAGAAGAGAGCTCGTGATACAGTTAATCCCACATGTCTGTGGCATTATCGACTTGGCCACATCGGTGTTGACCGAATCACAAGGTTGGTAAAGGATGGTCCTTTGGATTTTCTAACTGTAGAAGATCTTCCCACTTGTGAGCCTTGCCTACAAGGCAAGATGACGAAACGGCCATTTAACGGTAAGCCTAAAAGATGTACGGGCACACTTGACCTAATACATACTGATGTATGTGGTCCCCTGAGTGTTAGGACACGAAATCAACACGTTTATTTCATCACCTTCACAGATGAGTTTTCATGATACGGTTACGTGTTCCTAATGAGACACAAGTCTGAATCCTTTGAAAAGTTCAAAGAGTTTAGACAAGAGGTCGAGAAATAGTTAGGGAGAGAAATTAAGGCCCTTTGATCAGATCGAGGTGGCGAGTATCTCTCTGACGAATTCAGGAACTACTTAAAGGACAATGGGATAGTATCACAATTAGCTCCTCCTGCTACACCACAACTTAACGGTGTTTCGGAGAGGAGGAATAGGACCTTATTGGATATGGTCCGGTCGCTTCTCATACACTCAGAGTTACCCACATCCTTTTGGGGTTACGCATTAAAGACTGTGATTTATGTGCTGAATCGGGTTCCAACCAAATCGGTTCCAAATACTCCATATGAACTTTGGACCGGAAAGAAACCAAGTGTCAGGCACTTGAAGATTTGGGGTTGTCCAGCACACGTTAAGAGAACGAGTGCAGACAAGTTGGAATCCAAGACCAGCCGTTGCCTATTTGTAGGCTACCCAAAAGGCTCTGTAGGTTACCTATTCTATGACCCAAGTGAGCAGAAAGTGTTTTGCAGTCGTAATGCGCAATTCTTGGAAACCGACTATATCCTAGACACCCATCGTCAGGAAGTTGTTCTTGATGAGGAGAGCTCAGGAGCAGTGGGAGATGTCCCACAAGTTCCAGGTAGTGACCAACCTAGAAGATCCACTCGGGTATCCAGGCCACCAGTCCGTTATGGTTATGACCAGGATAGTTACCTGGTGGAAACCTTAACTAGTGAGGAGGATCCCATGACTTACACGGAAGCTATGTTGGACATAGATTCCCAGAAGTAGGTGGAGGCCATGAGAGCAGAGATGCACTCAATGGAGACCAATGGAGTCTGGACTCTAGTAGATCCGCCCTTCGAGGTAAAAGCAATCGGTTGCAAATGGATTTACAAGAGGAAGAAGGGCCCCGATGGTAAGGTTGAGACCTTCAAGGCTCGTCTGGTGGCGAAAGGGTACACACAGAAAGAGGGCATCGATTATGAGGAAACCTTTTCGCCTGTGGCCATGCTTAAATCCATTAGGATCCTGCTAGCTGTAGCAGCATACAATGATTATGAGATTTGGCAAATGGATGTCAAAACTGCATTCTTGAATGGAGATCTTACTGAAGATATCTATATGCAGCAGCCGCAATTCTTCATTGCTGCAGGTCAGGAAAACATGGTATGTAAACTTAATAGATCCATTTATGGACTTAAGCAAGCTTCTAGAAGTTGGAACATCCGTTTTGACTCTACCATCAAATCGTTTGACTTCGAACAGAATCCGGATGAACCCTGTGTCTACAGGAAGTACAGTGGAGATAAGGTTACTTTCTTGGTTCGGTATGTAGATGACAATCTACTTATTGGGAATGATGTAGGTATGTTAACTACGGTGAAAGTATGGTTATCACAGCAATTCTCCATGAAAGATCTTGGAGAAGCCTCCTATATACTGGGTCTTCGACTCTATAGAGATAGATCGAAGCAGATAATTGGATTATCCCAATCTGCCTACATTGACAAAATAGTCAAAAGATACAGCATGGAAAACTCCAAGAAAGGAAATGTTCCTTTCAGGCACGGAGTCACTCTCTCCAAGAAGATGTCTCCCAAGACTTCTGAGGAGATTGATGCCATGATAGACGTTCCCTATCCCTTTGCCGTAGGGAGCATCATGTATGCCATGCTGTGCACTCGTCCTGACATAGCTCAGGCAGTGAGTGTAGTAAGTAGATTTCAGGCCAACCCAGGGCAGGAGCATTGGACTGCTGTGAAAAACATACTTAAGTACCTTCAAAGTGCAAAAGAGTTTTGTCTAGTATTCGACGGTAGCTCACTAAAGATCCAAGGGTATACAGATGCCGATTTCCAATCAGACCGAGATGATAGAAAGTCTACATCTGGATATGTTTTCATGATAGGATCGTGTGTTGTTTCCTGAGTGTCAGCAAACAGGGGTCCTAAGTTGCAAATAAATAGTCCACAACCCAAGCCGAACGCATTGTCGTAAGTGATGCTGCCTTATGAATGAAGGTGTTCATTCATGAATTTGGAATTCAGCACATCATCCATTCCATTGTTGTATGACAACACTGGACCTACGAGAGGATGATAGTAAGAGGTAGCATCAGCGGAGAATGTGGTAGACCCATTAACTAAGCCACTAACACAGAAAGTGTTTATGAAACACTTGGAAAGCATGGGACTCCGGCTAGTAACTGATTGGACCTAAGTGCAAGTGGGAGCTGTTAGACAGTTTTGTATGCCCTTAGATTCAATCAAAATTGATGTACTTTATGAGTTTATTGTAAATGAATAAAAGTACATATTTGATTCATGTTCCCTTGGTATGTTTCTGTGTATTACCCTTAAACTGGACACTTATTGAGACTCGTGTTAGTTTTGATTGTTCACAGCCAGTGGGTCGGTCTGGGGAGACCTATCCTAACACGGCTGACACTGTGGTGCCACCAAGTCGGTTGGGGTGGCTTGTCTCAGCTACCAGGGTGAGACCCTAGGCACATACAGTGTGGGATTAATTGTATCTTTGAACTTGACCAGATTTCCAGTGTTGCCCTGGACCTTGGAGATTGATGGGCAAAACTGGAAAGTTACACCCGACCCCTAGACTCGATTATGATACTGCACTAGGTGTCGGATCGGGCTGTCTTTGATGTACCAATCAGTGAGATCCTTAGTGGGGGTCAAAACCTCGGTATGTTGGGACAATCCGAGAATTCATCTGAGTGGGTGATAAATTTGTTTTGCAAAATATATTTCATATGAGATATAAAAGTATATATATTATGGTTTCTAAAATGTTTGTAAAAGGGTTTTAATTCCCGGGATCCATATAAGTGGAGAGTGCAACACTGTTCCTTGGAGCCGAGGGAGAGGTCCTCTCTTGTCGGGCAATGTATGATCATTATGGGCTGAGAGGTTAAGTGTAAGACCATTGAGGATAATACCTGATGGGATAATCTTGCATCTGCCCAGGGACCACTTAGGGTAAGTGTTGGGCCCATAGAGCCCATTTGATGGGTTTCAGGGGGTGCACTGTCTTTAACAGTGTATTCGACCAGGCCTTGTAACAAAGGCTGGGCCGAACCCATGTGGCTGATGTGTAGATCAATGCTTGGGTCCCACGCCATACAAGGAAGCCCAACTGGGCAGCAGTTAGGAAGGTTAAGTGAGCACATAAGCTTAATGGGCTTAAAGCCCATTTCGAACTAGGCTATTAATTTAGTTAATTAAAGGGGCGAATTCTGAGATGGATTAGCAGTTAGGATAGGGTCTTAATCCTATCCACTCAGAGAGTCCAGATCTGAATGTGATTCAGATCTAGAAACCTCCTAATAAGATTAGGATAAAGCTAATCTAATTTGCAGATAAGATAAGGGTTTATCCTTATCATTAGAAGAGAAGGCTGATCCAAATATGATTTGGATAAGCACCTCCTAATGGGATTAGGAGCTGATCTATTCAAGTTAACAAAAGGAAGGAGGGGGCGGCAGCCTTGAGAGAGACCAAGAAACACATCAGATCCTCTTCAGTGCTGAAATCAAGAAGAGAGAATTCTACACCCTACGAATACTCTCTTGCCGCCTCCCTGCTCTTGCCGCCCTGTTTGCCAGTTCGATCTCCAGCTGTGGGAGAAGTCAAGATTGGATCTTGACATCAATTCTTTGAGAAAGGATTGAAAAGGAAGTTGTGCTCACGTTCCATCCTACTGTTTCTTGCGAAGGACAGAGTTCTTGGGGAAGAACACTGTTGATTCTGCTCCATCCTGCACTGCGCCATCTTCAGTGGGAGTAGTCTTTGGATCCTTTCTTGGGGGGGAACAGCTTCGTTGGGAGATATTACTTCTCCATATCAGGTATCATTCTCTCCCATTCCTTTTGGTTCAGATCTGGTTCAGTTTAAGGTTCAAGATTGATCCTTGAAAATATTTTTCTAAATAGGGATTGTGATTCCCAGTTGAAGGGAGAGAAAAATTTCTGAAATTCGCCCCTTATTCCGCAATCTTTGGGCGTCCATGGGATGGATCTCTAAACCCTTCAGTTCGGGTATTTGGTGGTGTGGACAGCTAGCAACAAGTTGTTTAAACCTTTCCCAATATTCATATAGTGTCTCACCACCAAACTGCCAAACTCCACATATTTCTTTTCTTATATTTGCAGCCCGGGATGTATAAAAATATCCTATTCATCTCATCCCATGTGCGTATTGAACCGGGAGTAAGAATATACAACCAATCCTTTGCTTTATCTCTTAAAGTAAATGGAAAGGCTATGAGTTTTACCTAGTCCTCGGTCATACCTTGGGGCTTCATGCTCGAACAGACAACATGGAATTCCTTTAGATGCTTATGAGGGTCCTCACCTTGAAAATCATGAAATATAGGCAATAGTTGAATAAAACCATATATCAATTCAAATGCTACCTCTAGAGTAGGATATGTTATACATAAGGGTTGTTGGTTCATAATCGGTGCAGCCAACTCCCTCAATGTCCTCTCTTTGTCAGCCATTCTCTCTTCTTCTTCGAAGATGGGAAAATCACAAGTGGGCAATTCTCAATCTGAGTTCACCCTTTTTAGTGAACGATCCTTCCTTTGTTTCACCTCCTTCCTTAAACGATGGGTGGTCCTCTCAATTTCGGGGTTGTATTCAAGTTCACATCATTGAGAAGCACGAGTCATAAAACAAGAAGGTTAAAAAAAGAAGGTGATAGCTAAGAAATTAACGTTGCTCCCCCGGCAATGGTGCCAAAATTTTGATGGGTTTGTCGAAGCCCTCAAAATTAATACTAGTTCCACAATAAAATATTTGCAGTAAAAGTGGTACTAGGTCGAATCCCACAGGGAGCAAATTAGTAATCTCTTAGCCAAATGGATAATATAACTGAGTGGGAAAATAAAATAACTAAAATTAAAAGAACAAGAAAGCAATAGCAAACTCAACAATCAAAAAGAAATCACTCTTACCAAATTCTGGTTCAAGGGTTCAGGTTGAATCAATTGGCCATCAATCCTAGGTAAAATTCAGCAGTCTTGCAATTCAAGCATTTAACCTTAGATTTATTAGGATAGCCATAATAAACCTTGTGTTTTCCTAATTCAGTTTACCAAACCCAGCATTCGATCAACACTTATCACCACTCAACTAGGTACGATAGCGTTCCATATTAACCGGTGATAGCATTAAGATTTGTAAAAACAGTTAAACCAAAACAACAATAATTGAGATAGCTGCAATTATTGAATCTTGTTCCATCGATTCCTTCTAGGTTAAACCATGTCAATATGTCGGTCAAAGGATGTCACGAACAATTGACCCTGAAAGATAATAACCTAATTGCTACTTGTACCACTATTTGTGACAATTACGGATCACCGAAATCATGGATAGCAGTAGAAAAATCAACATTAATTCAGTTTGTCAGACTAAATAACATTAACATCCAATAAAAATATGCACAAGAATCAATGAATACTTGAATTAGAAAGCAAAAAAATAAATTAACTACAGAACCTCACAATAACACAGTCAAACCTCCCCCCTTGAACCATAAAAAGAAGCTTAGCTTCTCATGATCTGTGAAACCTCCATGCTCTGCTTCTTCATGGCCGAACTGCTCTCTTGAGTTTCTTGAGTTTGCTTGGTGATCTCTTGGATCTTGGAGTGAGTGATGCTAGAGCTGGTTCGCCCCCCTCTTTATATAGCCAAAGGAGAGGGTTGTTTTCCAACTCCTTCTAGGAGATCATCTTATCTTTATGAAGTCTTGATCTTCTTTGAACTAATCCTATCCTATCTCATATCTAATGATCTAATCTCAATCTTCTTATCTCTCTAGGATTACATTCAAGACTTTATATCTAATAAAACTCTATCCTTGGAGATTACATTTCAAATTTGGACTCTTAACTCTTGAATTCGAGTTGGGCTGCTTTAAAACTTGGGCTGCTTCAAGGTACTTCTGCAAGTTGGGCTTAAGTTGTGAAATGGGTCTGGCTGTGAACTTGCTCCAAATTCGGGCTCATTTTCATACTTGATTCGGGCCAAATTTATCAAAACCCAAAACATAAAAGTTGTGGGTCTTCCTTTCATCTTTCTAATGCTTCTTGAATTTTCTAATTCGAAGTCCGGAATTGAGTGTTAGGCCCATATTACTGACTATCACCGAACTGTCCAAAATCACCCGATTTGCCATGTTTTCTTTCAATTGCCTTCTTTATTGCCCTGAATCAAAATACAAGAGTAATGAGCTCATTTAAATGCTAAAGTAATGTAAAAAGATGAAAATTAGGGGACAAAAATAGGGTTCTTTTCAGTCTATCATCAGTCTTCCATTAGGTTAGTACCCTTGGGATCACGACCACAACGAGCTCACTATTTTTGAGGAGCAGCTCGTGGTAGGGCTGCGCTTCCCTCTTCACCCTTTTCTGATAGAAGTAGTTAGGTTTTACAACATCACCATTGACCAGTTTCATCCAAACTCTACTCGTAACATAGTTGGTACTATTTATTTTTTCCACACCTATAACCGACCTTTATCCCTTGATGTCTTTAGCTCGATCTATGCGATCAAGCAAAACTCAGCCTATCTGTGCAGGGAAGTATGACAGAGCTATTACATCTCCCCCAGGCCTGGATTCAAAATCCTGTCCGGCTGCCTGAACAATGTTCCAGACTGGAAAAGACGGTACCTCACCGCCGTAACCCGGAAGGGTGGTCTTTCCCAACCCACTAGAGAATGGCTACCTAGGACCCTGGGGTGATCTTAGATGCAGAGACCAATGCAGTGACTAACTCTTGGAGGGACCTCGGCCTCGAGATGAAGAGCTTCTTGGCCGAGGAGGTGCTGGTGTGAGCTGGTTTGATCCCTCCTGGTAGGTTTCCTTTCAGATACTTTCTCAAAGCACCCTTTAAGCTTTTTGACTAACTATCTGTTTTTTGCAGCTGCAATGCCAGAGGTTGATGCAGGAAGCCTTCTAATGAGCTCTCAGAAGGGGAAGAAGAAAAAGGCTGCGAAGAGGCTCCATCAGGAAGTCGAGCCTTTGACATCTGAAGCAACTGAAGCCCAGGTTGTGGAGCTGATCTCCACCGAACCCCCAAGGGAGGAGGACCAACCCATGGACCCCGAAGTGGTTGCGATGGAGGGCTGCGGGGAGGAAGCCCATCCTCAAGATCCGGAGGATGCACCTACGCCAGAAAGACCTACTGCCGAGCCAGAGCTTGGTCCTGCTAATGAGGAGGAAAGTATTACGAACCATGTGCTCGTGGTGCAGAAGAGCCGAGACGCTGTCTTTCCAAACCAGGTCATGCGATGGGCTGATATGCTCCCGAGACAGCTTCTGGGACTAGCTTCTAGTCACTGCATGGTGGTAAGTATTCTACCTTCGACTTCTTTTTCTCTTCCCTTTTTTTTTCTTACCTCGATTTTCTTTTGACAGGTCAACTCCACCCTTCATGCATTGGCTTGTCAATCCACGATCTAGTCAAAGCAGGCTTGGGATGCCAAGGTGGAGACACGAATGCATCATCGCGAGTTGGACTTAGCCCGAGGTGAGGTACTTCGGGCAAAAAAGGGGGCTGAGTGCCAAAAGCAGCTAATTCTGGACCAGGAGGGGCGGATCTCTTCGTTGACCGAGGAGAATGCCAAGCACAAGGAGAAGATTTCTACGATGGCTGTGAAGGAAGAGGAGTTGATCGCGAAGATGACCGAGGAGAAGGTGCGGTTTCAACGAGAAATTGAGAATCTTGAAGCACTGGTCCAAGAGCGAACTCAGATCCTCGAGACCGCCATCGAGGAGGCACGATCAGAGGAGAGAACTAAGGCCATAGAACACTTCAAGGAGTCCTAAGAATTCCACGCTCTTTAGGTCGAATATGGTTCGAGATCCTACCGCTCCAGGTTCAAACTATGCAGATATCTAGTCCGGCAGAAGTTCCCTGGTCTCGACCTCAATGCTATCACAATGGTGGGCTTAGCTCCAGAAGTGGCTATGGCAGCGAACAAGAAACCTGACTCGTCAGAGGAGGAGAGTGATGACAAGGTCGAAGTATTGGACCCCTCAGACGTGGCTGGCAATCGTCCCACTTGAGAGTTTTTTCTTCTTTTCTGTTTCCTTTTGAATCATGGATGTACACCTCGAAGCCATTGAGCTCGGGTCACAAATGAAGTCTTTTGTACTCACAATCACTTTGTCAATGAAATATATCTTTTTGACTAATCTCTGTGTAAAAATATTCTAAGTGTGAGTGACTTCCGATCTAGGCAGCAAATGTATAGGTCACCCGAATTGCCGAGCTACAAAGCTGGAAAATAAGTAAGGATAACCAACCATGAAAATTTTGTAAGTGGAGATTACCATGAACTGTCTGCCCAAACTACTAGTAGGAGTAACTTCATGTAATGTACCCCGAGGTGAACGGCATTATAGAGTATATACCCGACCTGTCTGCCCATGGGCTACACATTTAAAAGTCGGTTGTCCCTAACGGGTCCAACCTATTGTTATTTGCCGAAGTGGGCAAGACATCATAGGGCTTACACCCGAGCTGTCTATGCCTTAAGCATTTAGAGGTATTTTGCCTATGCCGAAGAGGCGAGTAGGACTTATATGCCCATGCCAAAGAGGAAACTGGGTCTTAGGTGCCCATGCCGAGGAGGCAACTGGGACTTATATAGTGACGAGTTCGTCAATTCAATACCTTAGCCCTTAGGTCTTGGGGACGACTTATTGTCCACCCTTCTTGATTTTGCCCATGCCAAAGCTTATACAATGCCGAGGTATTTTACCAGCTCGGCACTTTTAGTCCTTAGACTTTTGGGAGTGACTTATAGTTCGCTCTCCAGTTAGACGATTATAGATAGTACCGCCTCAAGTTGCTGGCATTCCATGCCCGAGGCACCTGTTTCCCTTCTAAGGTTTCGAGCTCATACGTACCTTCCCCGAGCACCCACTTTACTTGGTAGGGTCCTTCCCAATTCGGTCCGAGCTTACCAACATCAGGCTCAAACACCATGATTTTAAGAAGCACCAGGTCTCCAATGCGGAAATTCCGCTTCTTGACTCTAGCGTTATAGTACCGAGCCACTCTCTACTGATAGGCCACAATCCAGATGTATGTGAGGTCTCGTACCTCTTCAACAAGGTCAAGATTGGTGTGTAGCTTGTCATCGTTTACCTCTTCGTCATATGCCTACAAGTGTAGCGTAGGCACCTCGATCTCGGCTGGGATCACAGCCTCCATGCCGTAGGGGAGGTTGAAGGGGGTTTCTCCCGTGGCGGTCTTCACAGTGGATCGATAAACCCATAGTACACTGGGAAGCTCATCTACCCATAGTCCTTTAGCTCGGGCTAGGTGTGCTTTCAGTCCACGGAGGATGGCCCTGTTCGTGACTTCAGCTTGGCCATTCGCCTGGGGGTGTGCCACCGAGGTGAAATTCTATTGTATTCCCATTTGGCTGCACCAGTTCTGAAATGATGTCTTCGAATTGTTTGCCATTGTCGGAGATAAGCACTCGAGATAGTCTGAAGCAGCACACTATGCTCCTCAAGAAGAAGTTTTGCATGCTTCGTGTTATGATCATCGTGAGAGGTTCAGCCTCCACCCACTTTGTGAAGTAGTCCACTGCTACCACTAAGAATCTCCTCTGTCCTGTCGCTGGCGGGAATGGTCCAAGGATGTTGATTACCCACTGCATGAAGGGCCATGGGCTAGTGAGATACTTCAGATTGGCAATAGGCTAGTGGTGGACATTGGCGTGCCTCTGACACTTGTTGCATCTTTTGACAAGTTCAAGCGCATCTACCTTTATCGTTGGCCAGTAGTAACCCTGCCGTAGCGCTTTCTGGGTGAGAGCCCTGCCCCCCAAGTGTCTGTCACATAGACATTCATGAGTGTCGTAGAGAACGAGCTTGGCTTCTGAGGGCCGCAAGTAGCACAGGTAGGGGAGCGTGTAGGATCTTCGGTACAGTCGTCCGTCTATTATGACGTACTTGGCCACCTGTCGCTCTACCCTTCTAGCTGTGTTACGATCTTCTGGGAGGGTCCCATGAAGCAGTTTGGCTCTACTTGTGCAACAGGAGTGGCCTCTTCTGCCCCCTGAAAATGCTAGGCTGAGGCAGGTTCTCTATGTACATGGTCCTCATGGTATTGTCGCTTGTGCTGGCTAACTGGAACAAGGCATCGGCCTTAGTGTTCTCGGACCTCGGGATCTGTCTGATGAAGGACGACTGGAAATTGCGCAGAGCCTCTCTGACTTTGGCTAAGTAAGTGACCATGGTTGGCTCACGAGCTTCGTACTCGTCGGTGACCTGGTTGACCATGAGCTAGGAGTCGCTGCAAATAATATGCTTGGCTCTTACTTCATTTGCTAGAGCAAGCCCAGCTATTAATGCCTCGTACTCCACCTCATTGTTGGACGCGATGAACTCGAAGCGAATCGCATACTCCAGCTTCACCCCACTTGGCCCGTACAGAATGATACCAGCTTCGCTACCTTGTTGATTTAACGAGCCATCCACATGGAGGATCCAGGGCTCCTCCTCCCAGGTTGGCGCTGCTCTAACTAGGGGAGGTGCCGCACTAGTTAAAGCTTTTCCTCTGTGCTCGGGCTCAATCGGTTCAGGAACTGCAGTGCTGAAGGTACATTCCACGATGAAGTCAATTGCTGTCCGAGGCTCATACTGGATGTCGTACTCACTGAGTTCAATGGCCCACTTCATCAAACTACCAGAGACCTCGGGCTTGAGTAAAAATTGCCTCAGGGGTCTGTTGGTGAGGACAATGATTATATGAGCTTGGAAGTACGGTTAAAGATTCTGAGCTACGGTGACTAGCACATACGCTAGCTTTTCGATCTCTGGATATCTCGTCTTTGCATCCTGCAAAACTTTACTAACATAGTAGATGGATCGTTGAACCCGATCTACTTCTTTTATCAGTACCGAGCTAACCACATTGTCACTCGCGGAGAGGTACAACTTCAAAATATCTCCCTCCTCAGGTCGGGTTAGAATCGGGATACTGGTCAAATACATTTTGAGCTCGTCGAAGGTGAGTTGGCACTCTTCGGTCCATTTAAAGTCTTTGCTCTTTTTAATTGCCTTGAAGAAAGGCAGGAAGCGATCTACTGACTTAGACATGAAGCGGTTCAGAGCGGCTATACGGTTGTTCAACCTCTAAATCTCCTTCAATTTACAGGGCGGTCTCATATCTAAGATGGCCTTGATTTTGTCAGGATTGGCTTTGATACCACGTTGGTTAACGATGTAACCCAGGAATTTACCCAAAGTGACACCGAAGATGCACTTGTTAGGGTTTAATTTCATGTTAAACTTGCGCAAAATTTCAAAAACACAATGTAAATCTTTTATTAAATCATTTGAAAACTGAGTTTTGATGACCATGTCATCTACATAACACTCTACTTTTTTGCCGATCAGCAGCTCAAACAGTCGGTGTACAAGTCTTTGGAATGTTGCCCTGACGTTTTTCAGTCCAAAGGGCATGACCTTGTAGCAGTATAGGCCTAGCTCGGTTATGAAGGTCATTTTTTACTCATTGGCATGGTCCATCCTGATCTGGTTGTAGCGTGAATAAGCATCCAGGAAGCTCAGCAACTCATGCCCTGAGGTCAAGTCCACCAGACGATCGATCTTGGGAAGTGGGAAGTAGTTCTTCGAGCAAGCTCGATTCAGGTCGGTATAGTCGACGCACATGCGCCACTTACCATTGGCCTTTTTTACAAGAACGGGGTTAGCAACCCAGCTCGGGTAATGAACCTCCCTGATGAAATCAGCTTTGAGAAGCTTCCCGACTTCCTTGTCGAATGCTCTTCAACGCTCCGAAGCTAGGTTGCATTTCTTCTGTCTAACGGGCCTAACTACAGGATCAGTGTTCAATTTGTGAGTTATTATTTTAGAGTCTATGTCAGCCATCTCTACTGCGGACCATGCAAACACATTTAAATTTTGAAGTAGGAAGCTTACTAGCTAAGAACGTAGAGGCTCCTCAATCGACACGCCGATTTGGAGAGTCCTGGCTGGATCTTCTTCCGAAACAGGTATAAGGACCGTTTCCTCTATTGGTGAAGCTCGCTCCTCATGGTACTTGATGTGTTTTGCTCATTGTGACACTAGCAAGTGCACTAGCCGTTCAAGTAATAAAGTAGTGAGTGAAGTATCATTCCCACGAGGATTTAGGAAACAATTACCAATACTAAATTGAGCACTTCTTATCTGATCAACAAAATAAATCAAAACTCTAATGAAAGCTAAGAAATCCTAAATTAAAATCTATCTAAGTCATTGGTCCAATTGCCTTCAATTCAGGTTAGAAGAGTAAGCAGTAAATGTCAATCTCAGAATTCAGCAATCTATCAATTTGGATCATTCGAATAAATCATGATTGAGCCTTGGTTTGGTGAAAGCCCAAGGTCATGAACAGCCTCTCTCAAGCACATGTTCATCCTATGCATGAGTGACGGTTCTTCTATCTCTAGCAAGAATCTAATCCCCATGCATGCATTTCTTCAAACACTTCTAAGGCATCAATTCAAATCTGAATTGATCACCAACTGAATTGTGCAAGTTATCTCTAACCTTGCACTCAATTCAGTTCTTGAATAGTAGATCTGAATTCCTAGAATCTCTCTCAAGCACTCTAGGAATTCCAAGCTGTAGATTAATTCGGCCAATCTGAAAATTGCAGATCTGAATTCTCTTTCAAGCAATTCAGATCTTGCAATCTCAGATCTGAGAATTCAGATCTGAGTTTTGAAGGTTAGTTGGCCGAATTACTCTACAATAACACCCTTATTCAAGAAACTTCAAGTATAATTCATGACCATTTGAATGAATCAAAAAGAATTAGATTGTTGAACTAAAATTTTACAAGCTGAAATACATCAAGGAAGAATGGAAACAAGGAGAAAGAAGAAAGAAAATATAACTAAGAAACTGAATTCAAATCAAAAGAGAATGAAACTACAAATGATTTATTACAAAAGATCTTTGAATCACAAACCCTCAATTCGAACTCACCTTCTTCTTCTAGCTTGCTTGTCTTGAACTTCGTTCAGCCCTTCTTCTTCTTCTTCTTTGCGCCTAGCCTTCTTCTCTTCTCTTCTCTCAAGTTGGCCGAACCTCTAAGAGTGGGAGAGCCTTCCTCTCAAGTAATTGAACAACTTTCTCCCCTCCTAGAGGCCTCCTTATATAGTTTTTCAAGGGGGCTCTTGCCCCTTCTTGAAGCCTCTAGAATGGGGTGTATTACACCCCTCATGAACCTTCTAGAGTGCTCCCTCCTTCTCTTCAAGAAACTCCTAGAAGTTGCCGCCCCTAGCTCCCTTTGGGCTGTTATTTGGGCTACAACTTAGCTTGCTTTTGAGCTCATGTGGGCTACACTCTAGGCTGTTATTTGGGCTAAAAATGGGCTGGGCCGAAATTTCCTTCTTGCTAGGCTTCTTCCTTTGGATTTTCCAAAGAGTTTCACTTGCTCTTCTTGGGCCAAATGAAATTCTCTTGCTCTCATGGCTGGGCCGGACTGAAATTGGTAAATTTTGGGTTTTCTTTTCTTTCTTTTGCCTTCTTTTTATTGATTTGGCTCCCCCTGAAATCTTTCTTGCAATCAAGCTAAAATAGGGCAAAATTTAATTAAACCATCATAAAATTTCATGCAAAAACCTCATAAAATATAGATAAATTGTAGGTTCATCAAATACCCCCACACTTAAGCTTTTGCTTGTCCTCAAGCAAAGACATCAGCCATAAACTTAACATTCCCCCCTTCTGTTCTCACCATTTACCTGGTGAACTTTTTAAGATAGAAAAAAAGTAGTCGGGGAACTTTTGTAAGTGCTCAACTTTTATTCTTGTAAATTACCATTTAAGATATGTATCAGATCCAAGTAAAGAAGAATATGAATTTCATCATAGTCTAGCCTTCACTCCTAATTCATATATAAATCAACTCCTTAATTGTCAAGGTTAATAATCAAATTTCACTAAGTTTCACATCTGTAACTAAATCTTAATGAGAGTTCAACTTTAGAGTGCCCCTATGAACATCGGTTGTCACCACAATTACTTATTTCTAAGGGTGAGTGCATTTTATGCTCCATCTCACCTTTTTTTTCTTTTCAGTGTGAGTGCATTTTATGCTCCATCTCACACTTTTCTCTTCTTTTTTTTTTTTTTTTTTTTTTTTTTTTGGTGTGAGTGCATCTTATGCTCCATCTCACACTGGTCACTTGCTTGAGGTAGGTAAATAGGACTCATGTTCTAAGCTGCTAGTTTTACTATTCAGCTCAGAATAACGGAGTCAATTTGGGCTTTTGTCCTTCTTTTGCAATTATTGAACCTCAAGAATCAACATTTCAGATGTGCACTAGTTTTCTTGACCATTAACAATGAAATCAAGGGCTTCCATACACATGAAGGAAGTTAGGGCTAGTCATGCTGAAAGGCATATTCAGCTCCCCTTTTCTCCTGCATATATCAAATTGGGTCATTCACAAGAATAAAAACTTAACAAGTACATCAGTCTCCCTCAACTCATTGAATTCCTTCTTAAAAAAATCATCAAATAAATAGTAATGAACTTGAGGGGTTCCAGTCTTTTTTTTTTTTTTTTGTGATGTCATTGCCTGCATATGTGTGTTGGGGTGCATGAGGTGCATGGTTTCAACCCCCATACCCTAGCCTCGGGCTCACTCCCCCACACTTGAGATGAACATTGTCCTCAATGTTCGTAGTGTTAGGGAGTCACACTTGCTAGAGCAAACTGAAGAAAAGAAAATGATGAACTGAGTCTTAAAGAATTGGAATTTTGAGAAAAAGATCTTTATTTTACTAACTAATATTCTAAAAAGATAAATGACAAAAAGATTCCTTAACTTGTTCATGAGCAAGCATAAGAGATTATTGGTTATCTAGATAAACAGTGGATGGAGGGGGTACAGTACTGCCCATTAAATATGGTTTCAGGCGCTGACCATTTACTTTAAACGTGCCCTGAACCGGGTGGGTGAGTTCTATAGCCCCATGGGGAAAAACCTGTGAAATGGTAAAGGGTCCAGACCACCTGGATCTCAGCTTACCTGGAAACAAGCGGAGACGGGAATTATATAACAATACCTGTTGGCCTACATAAAAGTCCCGTCTCAGCAAGTTCTTATCATGCCAGTTTTTTATTCTTTCTTTATAAACTTTGGCATTCTCATAGGTGGTAAGTCTGAATTCATCCAATTCATTCAATTGCAACCGCCTTTTAGCCCCTGTGGCCTGAATGTCAAAATTTAAGAATTTAAGAGCCCAATAGGCCTTGTGTTCCAATTCAACTAGTAAATGGCATGCTTTACCAAAAACCAATCTGTAGGGGGACATGCCAATGGGTGTCTTAAATGCAGTTCTGTATGCCCATAATGCATCATCTAATTTGATGGACCAATCTTTTCTGGCGGATGCTACGGTCTTTTCCAGAATTCTTTTGAGTTCCCTGTTAGCCAACTCCACTTGGCCACTGGTTTGAGGGTGATAAGGGGTAGCTAATTTATGTGTAATTCCATATTTCTGCATTAACCTCTCAAATTGGCTATTGCAGAAGTGAGTTCCCCTATCACTAATTATAGCTCGCGGAGTGCCAAATCGGGAGAATAGCTTCTTTAGGAAGTGTACCACCCTTCTTGAGTCATTTGTGGGTAAAGCCATGGCTTCTACCCATTTGGATACATAGTCAACTGCAATGAGGATGTACTTATTCCCAAAAGAATTCGGGAAAGGTCCCATGAAATCTATACCCCAAACATCAAAGATTTCACAGATTAAAATATTGGAAAGGGGCATTTCATTCCGTTGGGAAATGTTTCCCGATCTTTGGCATTTGTCACATGTGGACACATACCGATGGGCATCTTTGAAGAGTGTGGGCCAATAAAAACCTGATTGCAAAACCTTGGCTGCAGTGCGACTAGCTCCAAAATGACCTCCTGCTTCTTTATCATGGCAAAATTGGAGTACCGACTCCATCTCCTCCTTGGGGACACATCTCCTTATGATCTGATCTGCACACAATTTATACAAAAAGGGTTCCTCCCACAGATAGTATTTTACATCAGAAAAGAATTTCTTTTTCTGTTGATATGAAAGGTTAGGAGGAAGGACTTGTGCAGCTAGATAATTAGCAAAATCAGCATACCAAGGATATGAGTATTTCTGTATTGAGTACAACTACTCATCCGGAAATTCTTCTCGAATGTTGCTGGTTATCTCCTCTTTTGAGCTTACCGTGTCCAACCAGGAGAGATGGTCAGCAGCCAGGTTTGCAGCACCCTTCAGGTCTCTAATCTCAATGTCAAACTCTTGCAATAAAAGGATCCACCTGATCAGTCTTGGTTTTGAGTTTTGCTTGGTAAGCAAGTGCCTTAATGCCGAGTGATCTGTGTGGACAACAACCTTGGATAATATCAGATATGAATGAAACTTATCAAGTGCAAATATTACTGCTAACAGCTCCTTTTCTGTAGTGGTGTAATTGAGTTGGGGTCCAGTCAAGGTTCTGCTAGCATAGTAAATTGGCTGAAAATGTTTGTTCATTCTTTGTCCTAAAACAGCTCCTATAGCAAAATCACTCGCATCACACATCAATTCAAATGGGAGGGTCCAATCTGGTGCTACCATGATAGGTGCATGGATCAATTTGTCTTTCAAGATGTTGAAAGCATGAAGACATTCAGTTGAAAATTCAAAAGGCACTTCTTTCTGAAGCAAGGTAGATAATGGCTTGGAAATTTTTGAGAAATCTTTAATAAACCTTCTATAGAATCCGACATGTCCTAAGAAACTTCTCAAAGAACGAACAGATGTTGGGGTTGGCAATTTTTCAATTGCCTCCACCTTGGCCTTGTCGACTTCTATACCTCTTTGAGAGATCTTGTGTCCAAGCACTATGCCTTCTTGCACCATAAAATGACATTTCTCCCAATTCAACACAAGATGTGTTTCTTTACATCTAGTAAGCACCTGTTCCAGATTATTCAAACATGCATCAAACGAAGAGCCAAAAACTAAAAAATCATCCATGAAGATCTCAATAAATTTTTCAACCATATCAGAAAATATAGACATCATACATCGCTGAAAGGTTGCTGGGGCATTGCATAACCCAAAGGGCATCCTTCGGTATGCAAAGGTTCCATATGGGCAAGTAAAAGTGGTCTTTTCTTGATCTTCTGGTGCAATTGGTATTTGGTTATACCCTGAATATCCATCCAAGAAACAATAATACTCATGCCCGGCTAGCCTCTCCAACATTTGATCCATAAATGGGAGAGGGAAATGGTCCTTCCGGGTGGCTTCATTTAATTTTCTATAGTCAATACACACACGCCATCCGGTAACGGTTCTAGTAGGGATGAGTTCATTTTTCTCATTTGGAACAACAGTCGTACCCCCTTTTTTGGGCACAACTTGCACAGGGCTTACCCAAGAACTATCAGAAATAGGATAAATGATCCCAGCATCTAACAACTTAATTATTTCAGCCTTTACCACTTCTTTCATGTTGGGGTTCAGGCGCCTTTGGGGCTGAACGGAAGGCTTGCTGTCCTCTTCCATCAAAATTCTGTGAGTGCAGATTGATGGATTAATGCCTTTGATATCTTCTACCTTCCAAGCTATAGCATTTTTGTGTTCCCGCAACACTCTTAATAATTTTTCTCTTTGTAAGGGATTCAGCGCTGCGGAAATTATCACGGGGAGATCTGATGGTTCCTCAAGGAAAGCATACTCTAAATGGGATGGTAATTGCTTCAGTTCAAGGGTGGGGGGTTCTTGGGGTGATGGCTTACCTGATGGTCCGGGCAATTTGCCTAAGTTCTCTAATTTAAGAAACCCCTTTCCCTTGAATTGAGGCTTATCGTTCAGGTATGCTATCATGAGGTTTATTTTTTCATTTTCTGCTTCTTCAAGTTCTCCCTGCTGGAGGCAGAGTTCAAGAGGATCAGTTATTCTACTTACCTGGAAGCATTCATCAATTGTCAATTCAATGGCATCAATCATAAAACAAGAATCATCACTAGAGGGTGCATGTTTCATAGCATCAGACATTTTAAAAATTATCTCCTCATCTTGTATCCTAAGGCTGAGTTGTCCTTGTTGGACATCAATCATTGCTTTCCCGGTAGCCAGGAAAGGTCTCCCTAGGATAAGCGGGACCTCCACATCTTCTTGCATGTCTAACACAATGAAATCAACTGGAAAAATGAATTTGTCAACTTTAACTAACACATCTTCTATGATCCCCCTAGGATGTCTAATGGATCTATCAGCCAATTGTAATGCCACTCTAGTGGGTTGGGGTTCATTCAACCCCAATTTCTTGATGATAGAATATGGCATTAAATTGATGCTAGCTCCCAGGTCACATAAAGCTTTTTCAATTTTTAAACTGCCAATGGTACAAGGAATAGTGAAACTCCCTGGATCTTTGAGTTTCTGAGGTAGCTTGTTTAAATTGCATAGTGTGGCATCTGGGCTAAAGCATCAGCAAAAGGAATATTAATATGTAAACTTTTAAATATTTCAAGAAACTTACCAAATTCCTTCTCCAATTTTTGTTGCTTCAGCCTGTTAGGGAATGGAACTTGCGGTTGTTGGTGCATCCCTTGTTGTGCTTCTGGTTGTTCCGTCTTCTGTTGTCTGGTTCCAAGGCTTGTTTCTGCCTTGGGTTCAGCCCAATTCTTCTTTTCTACCTCAGGCAACTCTTTTCCACTTCTTAAGGTAATAGCTTGCACCTGCTCTCGTGGATTCACTTCAGTGTTGCTTGGAAGAGTTCCCGGCAGTCTGGAAGAGATTAATTGTGCCAATTGCCCCACTTGGTTTTCCAGGTTTTTGATTGAGGCTTCCTGGTTCTGGAACCTAGTTTCTGCACCTGCTATAAATTTTGTCATCAGTTCCTCCAAATTGGATTTCGGTTCAGGCTGATGATAAGTCTGGTGGAACGGCTTGGAAATATGCTGATTTGGCCAGGACTGGTTTGAATGTCCCCTCCATCCTAGATGAAAAGTATGGTGACTCTGGTAACCCTGCTATCTTGACGAATTGCTGACATAGTCAACTTGTTCAGTAGATGGTCTGAACTGATTGCCAACTTGGCAGTCTGTACTGATGTGGCCTCCCCCACACAATTCACAATTAAGAGGCTGCACATGCATGGCAGCTATCTACATTTCATCTATTTTTTTACTGAGTGCTCCTATTTGTGCAGCTAGTGCTGTATAAGTGTCAACATTATGCAAGCCTTGCTGCTTCCTAGTTTGAGTCC
This sequence comes from Nelumbo lutea, assembly GCF_056320005.1. NCBI lineage: Eukaryota > Viridiplantae > Streptophyta > Magnoliopsida > Proteales > Nelumbonaceae > Nelumbo > Nelumbo lutea. The sequence continues at coordinate 52,088,364 of NC_142689.1, read as the reverse complement.
TTTCCGAATGCCATTGATAATTGTTGGCTGCCATTTCCTCAATAAGTGCATGGGCAACCTCAGGAGTTTTATTATTTATGGATCCTCCGGCTGCAGCATCTAATATGGTCTTATTTGAGTCAGTAAGACCATTATAGAAAGTCTGCACTTGTAGCCAAATGGGGAGGCCATGGTGAGGAACTCTCCTTAACAGCTCCTTGTATCGTTCCCATGATTCATATAAAGATTCCCCCTCTTGCTGGAAAAAAGTAGTGATGTCATTCCTCATTTTAGCAGTTTTAGAAGGGGGAAAATATTTAGAGAGAAAACGGCTGGCCATTTCGTCCCATGTGGCTATAGATCCTGCCGGTAATGAGTTCAACCAAGCTTTGGCTTTATCCTTCAAAGAAAATGGGAATAACCTCAGCCGGATGGCATCATCACTTACCCCATTGTGTTTGAAGGTGTCACAGATTTCCAAGAAGTTAGCAATATGGGCATTCGGATCCTCATGGGCCATACCACAAAACTGAACCGTATTTTGTATCATTTGGATTATGGCCGGTTTAATTTCGAAGTTATTGGCAGCAATAGTTGGCCTGATAATGCTGGAGACAGTCCCGATGAGGGTGGGCTTGGCATAATCCATCATAGTTCTTTGTTCAGCCATTTCTTGTGCTTCTTGTCTGACTTGCTTAGCAGCTCTCAAACGGACACGGAGAGTCCGTTCAATCTCCGGGTCATAAAGGATCTCTTCCAGTTCAGGTCTGCTTGTCATAAACTGTTAAAGTCAAAGCAATAAAAATGCCAATATTCACAAAAGAAAATAAATAACTAATCCTATCACACTGTAAAGTGAAGTATTGGAATACAAAACCTACATCCTATCATGAATAAATGAAGCCGATTATACTAAAAGCAGATTTAAACCAATCATCTTATTCAAGGTTCCTTTATCTACATCCATCGATTGCAACATCTGAATTCAGACCCAATTTAGATCTGAGTTCAGAGAAATTAATAAATAATAATTCAGATCTGAGCTGGATATCTCATACACACTCATTGGTATACACTACAATATACATCCATTAAGGTTGGAATCAATTCTGTGATGCTTTAGGGCTGAAATCAGATCTGATCTGAAAAAAAAAATAATTTAAAAGGATCTGAAATAAACTAAAACCAGTCCTGAGTTAGGCTTGGGTTAAAGATTTTAAACTCTACAATTGAAGCTCAAACCTGTATAGCTGATGCATATCAAACACTTGCTAAGACTTGAAAATTGGGTCTGCAATGTTTGGTATTGCAAGCTATTCGGTCTATACAACTTTTGTAGAAATCTGAAATCAGGTCTGCTAACTGTTGCACTATAGCAGCCCTACTACAGATCTGAATGCTAAAAGAAATACTTGGAAAGTGCTAATTTTTCTTAAATATCTGAGGCATAACAATTATTCAATCCAAACATACACCTCCTTAGCTAATGTAGCTCGGTTACAAGTGGGTAAAGCCAAGAATTCAGTCCACCCAGAATTCATAGTATGCTCTGTATCAGTTCAGTCCTCACATCATATCAACTGCATTTCAGATTTGAATTTCTCTCATTCCTTGCTATCCATTCACCCTTGAGGCAGGTTGGATGTATCATAGGGTGGATTGGGGTAGTGATGGCACCCAATTCACCTCAAACTTGCATCGGTTCAGATCTGAGTTCAGAGGAATTCAGATCTGAACTGAGCAGATCTGTAACAGCAGAATTCAGATCTGAACTCAAGTCTGAGTTTGGATCTGAATTCTCAATTGCCTTACCTTCAGTTATTGCTACCAAATTGTTTTTGGGGAATAGCAGAAGTGCCCTAGGGTGAATTGGGGTGGTGATGACACCCAATTCCCCTCAAAATTTCATCAGTTCAGGTCTGAGTTCAGAGGAACTCAGATCTGAACTGTTGCAGATCTGCAATAGCAGAATTCAGATCTGAATTCAAATCTGAATTCTGATCCGAATTCTCAATTGCTCCTCTTGTTGTTCAAAAGATCTCCCCTTTTTTTTTCATTTGTTTTTTTTTCTTTTTGTAATGAAAGAAAGAAAAAAAAATAAAGTCTAAAACACAAGCAACTCTTTTCGGCTGAGTGCTGCAGATCTGAAATCTGCTGATCTGAGTGCCGAATGCAACTCAGATCTGCAACACTCATGTTTATGTGAATTTTTTTCTTTTTTTTTTCTTTTTGAAGGGAACAACACCAAGATTGAATAGAAATCAAATATGCCTTTATTAAAATGAAACTGAAACCAAAAAAAGAAAGTAATCTACTTAAGAAAGAAGAAACATAACTACAGTAGTACAGCAGTTGCAGTCCAAGCTGAAATGAAAAAGTTAGCAAATTAACCCAGCTATGAATGCAATGCTGAATGAGATCAGATTAAGAATGCTCAATGTTTCCTAATATTGCTTCTATAAATCCCCGGCAGCGGCGCCAAAAACTTGATGTGTTTTGCTCATTGTGACACTAGCAAGTGCACTAGCCGTTCAAGTAATAAAGTAGTGAGTGAAGTATCGTTCCCACGAGGATTTAGGAAACAATTGCCAATACTAAATTGAGCACTTCTTATCTGATCAACAAAATAAATCAAAACTCTAATGAAAGCTAAGAAATCCTAAATTAAAATCTATCTAAATCATTGGTCCAATTGCCTTCAATTCAGGTTAGAAGAGTAAGCAGTAAATGTCAATCTCAGAATTCAGCAATCTATCAATTTGGATCATTCGAATAAATCATGATTGAGCCTTGGTTTGGTGAAACCCCAAGGTCATGAACAGCCTCTCTCAAGCGCATGTTCATCCTATGCATGAGTGACGGTTCTTCTATCTCTAGCAAGAATCTAATCCCCATGCATGCATTTCTTCAAACACTTCTAAGGCATCAATTCAAATCTGAATTGATCACCAACTGAATTGTGCAAGTTATCTCTAACCTTGCACTCAATTCAGTTCTTGAATAGTAGATCTGAATTCCTAGAATCTCTCTCAAGCACTCTATGAATTCCAAGCTGTAGATTAATTCGACCAATCTGAAAATTGCAGATCTGAATTCTCTTTCAAGCAATTCAGATCTTGCAATCTCAGATCTGAGAATTCAGATCTGAGTTTTGAAGGTTAGTTGGCCGAATTACTCTACAATAACACCCTTATTCAAGAAACTTCAAGTATAATTCATGATCATTTGAATGAATCAAAAAGAATTAGATTGCTGAACTGAAATTTTACAAGCTGAAATACATCAAGGAAGAATGGAAACAAGGAAAAAGAAGAAAGAAAATATAACTAAGAAACTGAATTCAAATCAAAAGAGAATGAAACTACAAATGATTTATTACAAAAGATCTTTGAATCACAAACCCTCAATTCGAACTCACCTTCTTCTTCTAGCTTGCTTGTCTTGAACTTTGTTCAGCCCTTCTTCTTCTTCTTCCTTGCGCCTAGCCTTCTTCTCTTCTCTTCTCTCAAGGTGGCCGAACCTCTAAGAGTGGGAGAGCCTTCCTCTCAAGCAATTGAACAACTTTCTCCCCTCCTAGAGGCCTCCTTATATAGTTTTTCAAGGGGGCTCTTGCCCCTTCTTGAAGCCTCTAGAATGGGGTGTATTACACCCCTCATGAACCTTCTAGAGTGCTCCCTCCTTCTCTTCAAGAAACTCCTAGAAGTTGCCGCCCCTAGCTCCCTTTGGGCTGCTATTTGGGCTACAACTTAGCTTGCTTTTGAGCTCATGTGGGCTACACTCTAGGCTGTTATTTGGGCTAAAAATGGGCTGGGCCGAAATTTCCTTCTTGCTAGGCTTCTTCCCTTGGATTTTCCAAAGAGTTTCACTTGCTCTTCTTGGGCCGAATGAAATTCTCTTGCTCTCATGGCTGGGCCGGACTGAAATTGGTAAATTTTGGGTTTTCTTTTCTTGCTTTTGCCTTCTTTTTATTGATTTGGCTCCCCCTGAAATCTTTCTTGCAATCAAGCTAAAATAGGGCAAAATTTAATTAAACCATCATAAAATTTCATGCAAAAACCTCATAAAATATAGATAAATTGTAGGTTCATCAGTACTCCTTAGGTCGCTCTAACTCAAGGTCATTTACCGCCTTGGCTTTCCCTTTGAAGGCGGCGACGTAGCATTTGCATGACTCGAGCTGATCGCCTCACGCTAACCCTACTCTGAAGTCCGTGGGGAACTTCATGGCCAGATAATAGGTGGACACCACTACGCGAAGAGCGTGGGTGATAGGCCGACCTATTATGGCATTGTACGGGGAGGGAGTTGCAACCACTAGGAAAGTGTGGTTGTCCTAGGGGCCTAACTTCCTCTCCATGCGTGTCATCTTCGGTGAAGAAAATAGGCTCTTCTAACCTTGGCCGCTTCGAAGGATTCTGCTCTTCTCTTTCCATCTCACGAGTTGATGTCTTCACCGCGGCTGAGGTGTAGCCCGCGACAATCAATCTGCCGGTGATCATGTGAATTATTCCTCGAATTCGGCCAGTTGTCTTTGCGGCTGCTCGTTCTACCTGTTACTAGATTCGAGAGCTCTTCTATCTTGTCGTAGAGTTTCTTACAATTTTCGGTGCTATGACCGTGATCTCTGTGGAAGTGGTAGTATACATTCCTGTTTCTGGTATTCAGATCTCCTCTCATCCAAGGTGGCCACTTCACGTAAGATGCATCCTTGATCGCCATAAGGATCTCTGCTCGCTTCGCATTCAAGGGCATGTAATTTGTGCTTTCAATAGGAGGAGTTCAAAAAGGCTGATCCGGTTTACCTCCTCCTCGAGCTGGTTCATCCTTCTTCCACTTGTTATCCCCGTTAGTTGAGGTCCCACCTTCTCTTTTCCTCTTGTCTGGTGGATTCTCGCTCTTCTGATTCATCTCTTCTTCTATTTAGATGAATTGGTCATTGTGAGTCTCACTGCGGGGTCTAGATCAGGGATCTACAAGCATGCATCATTGAATCTCTTGATGTAGCTTTGGATAGATTCTCCCTCCCTTTAGACTATGCCGAGCAGACTTTCATGGGACCTTAGGCACCTCTTACTTAAAAGCCCAACTCTTGATTGTCCCAAGCCCTAGGTTTCTATACCATGTGCAAGCTACTCCTTTAAAGGATATGGAGAAAGCCACACACATGTAGGGTTCATCCACCCTGGCTAGGTGCATCTATGATTGAAACGAGTCTACGTGGTCGCTCGGATCAAACAACCCATCATACTTGTCCAGGGAAGGTACTTTTAAGTCCTTGGACATTGGAACGGCTAGGAGCTCGGGGAACAGGGGAGATGGTACAGAGAGGAGTGGGGTAGTCTTCACTGTTCCTGAGCTCACCTCTTCCTTTCCTTTGGGCTGATCGAGCTAACCTTGGACTGCAAATCGGTGAGCCTTGCGATGTCGCTTCTGTTGCTTCTTCATCGGCTCCGCATTAGTGCTGCTAGCTTCAGTGTTATCAGGCACTGTTCTTACAAAGAGTTGCTCAGACTGCTGGCGGCGGCTACTGTGAACTAAGGGGCCTTGTCTAGAATCCGTGGCCAGAACCCCAAATCGGTTCTCTACGAGCGAAACTTCAGACTATGAAGGCTGAGGTGATATGGCTCTGGCAGGCTGGGTATCTCCCGACCGATTTACTTGTTGCGAGGTGGGAGGAGTAACTTGTCTCTCCCTCCTACCGCGGGACAAGACCTGACTCCCGAGAGGGTTCTGGATTTGGGAGGTCTCTCCAAGCGAGGAGGGCGTTCACTCTGACGGTGAGGCTTGACTTGTTGTCTTGTCGGATGTCAAGGTGGAACCGACTACTAACTCTGCTGATTCTGCGGTAGTGGAGGAAACTACTGCTGATAAACATGGTGCAGGACTTGTTGTTGATACAGTTGAAACTGTTGGACCTGCTGCATTTAGGCTTGCATAGCCTTCATGCAGTGTACCAGGTCATCGAGTTGACTCTGTCCGACCGTCAGGGGGATAACAGAGGGTTCAGCAAAGGTTGCACCCACCGTCAGAGGGAGTGGGGCAGTCACCAGTGTAAGAACTCGAGGTACATTTAGAGTGGGGATCCCATCCATAGAGAGAGGCACGGTGAACTGTCCGATATAGACAGTTGGGACCTGAAGCTGCCCCCTGGAAGTGTTCATATCAGCGTTTTGTCCGGCGTTGCTGGAAGATGCCATTGAAGTTGAATTAAAGATGTTTGGTGGAAAAAGGCTTTTCAAAGCACTTCCCACAGACGACGCCAAATGATGTTGCGCAATCTGGCTGCTCCTAGCTGGAGATGACTTGGCTTCTAGTAGATGACGGACTAGACGGATCTGCACAGAGAGAATCAGAGAACCCAGGGGTGCTTACCCTGCGAGGTCGCTCTGATGCTTAAGTCAGTAACTTGCGAGCTGGAGGTAATTTAGAAAGCTAGAGAGCTAGTGAGCAGTGATTATGCGTACCTTTGCCCCCAAAGGGTTGGGGTCTTTATATACTGGAGTCCTCGTGGGTTTTTCGGAGTGGTTCCGGGATTCTTGCCGTGATGAGGCCCGTTACCGAGTTAATAGGAGATAACGTCGCCAATCGATAAGGCATATCACTACCGTCTGAACCGGTCGAAGGAGATGAGGCCAGCTGTTACGAGGCATGATCCCGTAAAACATGGAATCCAGTGACGAGATCTTCGGGGTTATTATGTGGAGGTCGGTCAATATTACCCGAACTAATGCCACCTGGGTCCAACCTACTACGGACGCCGAGGTGCATAGTAACCGAAGTGATCTTAATGCAATCGTGCCCCAAAGTGAACTTGTCTCGAGGTGGATTTGCTTCCGAGGTGGGCCTGCCCCGAGGTGGTTCGATTATCTGAGCTTGGTCTGTCGCAAACTTAGGTACGTTGGGATGAACTGTCGTTCTATCAGCTAGTCGTGTTCACGTGTCCTTCTATTATTAGGTTGGACCAAATCACGCTACATCAACAATAGTGGAGAAATTTGGATAATATTATTGTATTGATACACTAAATTCTTATAATGGAAGTACTCAAAGACTTTTTGCATCCATCCGCTGGATTTTATAAATGTTCATTGAACATCCATCATCAGCTTTACATCACATACAAACAATTACTTATACAAGTTACCACCCTAACATGTTTATATGTAATGAATCAACAGGTAAAAAATTGATGCATGTTGTATGATATACACTGATATATTGTGATATTTTAAACCTTATCATCAGAGATTTCCACATGCAAAATACATACATATTTACCAGTTATTTTACAATGCGAAGTGAAAAACAAGTCAGAAGACAAAATATTGAAATCACACTAAACCCGACACATGTCTTCCACAAGGACTAGCTAGGAAATGAATGACCCACAATCATAATTCAAGTGAAGAAAATGCAACTTAGATTCCTTTCAATATATGGCCCATTTTATATTTCCCTTCAGTTTTTATAAAAATATGGAATTGAAAAACAATGTTTGACATGAAAAGCATACTTGGCCAAGGCATGGGCCGCTTCATTTCCATATCTAGGGATATAACTAACTGAGGAAGTAGGGAAGTAATGCATCAATCTTTTACATTCAGCAATGACTTGCTCTAGTTCCCTCCACCCAGCCAATTTTACTTCTGTGGATGATGGTTGCAGCAAATTCTTGAAATCAATCAATAAAATACAGACATGCTGGTGATCCAACCAAAAGGGAGATCAAACTGGTGCTTTGAATTGGGAGTGCCATAAATGCTAGCCCAACCCACCCCCAACACAAGGAAGACATCGTTAATGCACACTCATCAGCAGTTTTGTGACATTCAGATTGCATTGGACGGTCGAACACCTGACCTAGTGACCTTTATGCGTCATGGTTAAGTAATAGCTTTCATACCATATAATCGGATTATGAAAATTGGGAACCAGTGATGTGTGTATATATGTATGTATTTTGAAATGGACTTTTGCCTCTAATAGCCTCATAATATTGCTAATATTGCGAAAAAGCTCATTTCGGCCCTAAAGAATAAAAAAGTCCATTTTCAACCTTAAAATTTAGTGAAAAGGCTATTTGTAGGCAAAAACATATGGCGTTTACTAAAATTTGAAGATGGCCACTTTCGACCCTAAAGTTTGAAAATGGATCAAATTAATAAAACTTCTTAAGTAAATTACTTCACGGTCTAATTAAATGACCATGAGTATAATTAAGTATTTAATTTACTTATTTAATTAATAAAGTTAAATAATTAAATGACCCTAAATTATTTAATTAAGTTAATTAAATAAATTGCACTAGTTAAGATAACTAAGTAAATTAAATTAATTAAGGAAATAAAATTAATTAATTGAATTAAATAAATAAATAAAGCTAATCGATCTAAATAAGTAAATTAAGCCAATTAATAAAGGTTTTAAAAACCAGCCCAAAACAGAACCACTTTGGCCACCTGTTTCTGGGTTAACAGTTTGATCATCCAGTCCAAACGGATCAATCGATGATTTTTTAAAATAAAAAGTAAATATAATTAAAATAAAAAAGACCTAAAACCCATATACTGGATTAAGCAATTTAGTGATTCAATCATCCGGAACAATAGTTTGTTGACCAAGTCAGTGCTTCTTTTTTGAAAAATTCTAGGCCAAGTATAAAATAACTAGACAATCGACTGGCTCCTAGGTCAAATGGTTTGACCACCTGGGTGGAACTGGACAATTAACCGGTCCTTAGATCGAACGGTGTAGCTGCCCAAAATTTTTAACTTGGTCAACAAACCACTGACCTGAATGGTTGAACTACTAAATTGTTCGATCAAGTAAATGGTTTTTGGATCATTTTTTATTTTAATTATATTTTATGTTTTATTTTTTAAAGTGTCATGGGTTGATCTGTTCAGACCGAACAATCAAACTATCGACCCAAAAATTAGTGGCCAAAGTGGTTCCATTTTAATTTTTTTTCTAAAACCTAGCTTAATTGACTTAAATTACTTATTTAGATCGATTAGCTTTATTTATTTAATTTAATTAATTAACTTCATTTCCCTAATTAATTTAGTTTACTTAATTATCTTAATTAGTGTAATTTATTTAATGAACTTAATTAAGTAAATTAAATACTTTAGGGTCATTTTAATTAGACATTGAAGTAATTTACTTAATTAATGGTCCATTTTCAAATGTTAAGGTCAAAAGTGGCCTTTTTCAAACATTAGCGGTGCCACACAACATTGTCTAACGGATCTGTTGACAACATTTCAAACACCGTCTATTTTTTCCTACAATTGGCCTTTTCACCAAAGTCTAGGCCTCTAGGGTTGAAAATGGCCATTTTTATTCTTTAGCGTCAAAATGGTCTCTTTTGCAAAGCTCAAGGATTATCAGAACCAAAAATCCATTTTAAAATTCAATTTCAATAAAAGATTACACTAATTTCAATAATTACAAACACTCACAAACAATATACTATAATTATGTCCTCAATAATTTACTTATTTTAATGACATGCAACTTACCAACTATTAACCATACAAGATGATCTACTTACTCAAACTAAACAAGCTAAAAATTGAAAATATTTTTTGTTAGTCTCTTCAAAGAAATCACTATTTTGCTATTTTGGATTACATGTTTATAGTTTTTGGGTAAATTACAAGACTGCCACCCTTTACTTTGGGGGTAGCGACACTTGAGGGGGTGTTCTACAATATGATTGGTTTTTGAATAAAAAAAAATAAAAACTGCCATATCAACCAAAAGAATATAATTTTGCTGATGTGGCAGTTGTTTTTGTTTTCAAAAACAAAACCAACAATGTTGATGAACACCCCTATAACCACCTCATTTTTCATTTGTTATAAATAACCACCGTGAACATTTAGATTCCCCAATTTTCTCATGTGACTATCATGTGTTTGTTTAAACATTTTTAAACATTCAAAATGTCTTTATGTCATTTTATGTGACCATTTTGCAAAAAAAAATTGATAAATACAACAAAAAATCATGAAATAATAATGTAGAAAATTACAAAAAATGCACAAAGAAAAATAGAAAAATATAAACAAACAAGAAAATACAAAAACACTACAAATTGCAAAAAAAAATAAAAAGAAAAGAAACTGAAAATAGGCCTTTTCTTCTCTCCACACATCAAACTTCAAATGGGCATCCGTTCATGTCGGATCCGATTCAAATATACAATCAGATCTTATAGGACTTTATTTGAATTCGAATCCTATCAGTAAGTTGGATCTTCATATCTGATCAGATCCGACTTGTTTTCTTTGAAAATTAACAAATTATTAAAAGAAAATTAAAATATACTAATTTAAGAAAAGTAGAAACAAAAATAAAAGTATTTTTTAATTATTTTCAACATATACATGTGTTTTATAAAACAATAAATAATATAACAAATTTATAAAATATAATATAAAAAATATATTCATAAATAAATAAATAAGATATATATGTATTACATGTATATTTATATTTATAAATATATAATATATATCGGATCGGATCTTCTCAAATTGTATAGGGGTAATTCGAATCTGATCCAATTTCAGATCGGATCCTATTATCGAATCCGATTCGACCCAAAGATCTGAACAGGGGTGATCCAAATTCGACCAAATAGGATCGAATCATAATCTAATCCATTTGCACCCCTATTGATGAAGGCTTGTTGTCGTTAATGGTTGGGGCAGTAGGGTTTGCATCTTAGAACATGATGGTCTTTGGAGTTCTACCTTTTGTTATTTAAAACATAAGGGTTTTTAATTTAATTTTTTATTTAAAATAATTTTATCAATCATTACCATGGTTTTTAAAACTGACTCGGAGATCGAACCAGTCAAGGGTCTGGTTATCGGGTCAAATGGTCAGCCTATCTTGACAAAAAAAATTAAAAAATTAAAAAAAATATGAAAATCAGTCAAAATCATTCAAATAGTTCAGATGGTTCAAACGGTTAATCGTCTGGATTAGTGGTTTGTTGACCAAAATCAATGGTTTTTATGGAAAATCCGATTTTGGGAATTACTGGACCGGTTCCTAGTTTTCCGATCCGGTTCGATTTTGAAAACCATGATCATTACTAGCATTAAATCTTCAGCTGGTTGTAGGTATTGACCAGGTGAATAGCGAATAACGTGTCAAAGTTTTAGTGGACTCAAAGAGAAAATCCCTTCGAGTCCAAATGCACTAGATCTGGAGTGGATAACCAAGGGTCCAAGTGCTAGAATCTAAAGGTTCAAAGTGGGTCTTTTTGCAAATAAAAAGTTCAAGGGGCTAAGTCTAAGAGTGCAACTATTGGAAGGGTTTAGAGGTTAGACAATTATGCCCTTAGCTCCACTTAGATTGATGTATCTTTTGACATTTATTGTAAATAAATAAAGTACATAATTTATTCATGTCATTGTGGTGTATTTCTGTGTAATACCCTTAAACTAGACACTTATGGGACTCGCGTTAGTTTAGAATCTTCACAGTTGTTGGATAGATTTGGGAGATTTATCCTGCCAAGGCTGACACTGATGTACTGCCAAGTTGGTTGGGGTGGCTTGTCTCAACTGCCAGGGTGAGATGAAGTACATGCAGTGTGGGTTTTCTTGAAACCCTGAACCAGACCGAAATTCCAGTATTGCCCTGGACCTTAGAGATAGATGGGCAAAACTGTAATGTTACACCTGACCCCTAGACTCGATTATGGTACTACACTAGGTGTCGGATCGGGTTGTCTTTGATATGCCAATCAGTGAGATCCTTAGAGGGGGTCAAAACCTAGGTATGTTGGGACAGTCCGAGAATTCATCTGAATGGGTGATCATAGTGACAAGATCAGCTTGTCGGACAAAGTGAATGATCAGGGATGCACTCTCTCTAATGGAAACCTAAATTGCGGGTAGTTAAATTTAACCGTTGAAATTTATTTTCGCAAAATATATTTATATAAAAATATACATATCTATATTATGGTTTCAAAATGTTTGCAAAAGGTTTTAATTCCCGAGATCCATGTGAGTAGAGAGTGCAACATTATACCTTGCAGCCGAGGAAGAGGTCATCTCTTGTCGGGTAGTGTTTGATCATTATGGGTTGAGAGGTTAAGTGTAAGACCATTGAGGGTAATACCTGATGGGCTAATCTTGCATTTGCCCACATTCCTTGGGTTTTCATAAGGTGGTTGGACCCAAGGACCATTTAATGTAAATGTTGGGCCCATTAAGAGTTCATAGTGATGGGCTCAGGGGTTCACTGTCTCCTATAGTGAATTCAGCCAGGCCTTGTAACAAAGGCTGGAATGAACCCAAGTGGCTGATGTGTAGATCAATGTTTGGGTTCCACGCCATACAAAGAGAGCCAACTGGGTAGCAGGTTAAGAGGTTAAGTGAGCACATAAACTTAATGAGCCTAAAGCCCGATTTCAAAATGGGTTAATTAGATTAATTAAATTGGGGCGGATCTGGGTTTGGATCAGTAGATAAGGATAAGAGGATAAGTCTTATCCACTTAGAGAGTCTAGATCCAAATAAAGATTTGGATAAGGAAACTCCTAATTTGATTAGGATTAAGTTGATCTTAAACTGCAAATAAGATAAAGGATTATCCTTATCACTTAAAGAGTCCAGATCCAAGTAAAGATTTGGATCAAGAAACTCCTAATTAAATTAGGAGGTTGTCTCTTCAATGCTATAAATAAGAAAGCGGGGCGGATATGCAAAACACACTAGATATAAGACAACAATCTGCAGAGTTCTTCCCTATTTTTGCCACCCCTACCCAGTTTGATCTCCACTTGTGGGAGTGATCAAGAATTGTTCTTGATATTGCCTTTTGGTAGAAGAAGCAATCTGAAATCGTGCTTACCAGCCCTCTACTCCATTCTTGCTAAAGAATTCGGTTATTGCTGAAAAGGGAATAATGGACTTAAGTAAGATAAAGCCCTTTAGTTAATCAGCCCTGTAATGGTCTCTTACACTTAACATCTCTGCCCATAATGATTACAACATTGCCCAACATGGAATGACCTCTTCCCTGGTTGCAAGGTACAGTGTCACACTCTCTGTTTGAATGGATCTCAATAATTAAAACCTTTTGCAAACATTTTTCATAAAACATTAATATATATATATCATAAATATATTTTGCAAAATCAAATTTCAAACACAATTGAAATTCACTATCGACAGTTTAAGTTTCCATTAGAGAGAATGTAAACCCTATCATTCACTTTGTTTGATAAAGGGGTCGATCATATCACTATGATCAACCACTCAGGTGAATTGTTAGACTGCCCCAATATACCCAAGTTTTGACCATTGATGGATCTCGCTGATTGGCATATCAAAGACAATATAATCCAACACCTAGTGCAGTACCATAATCAAGTCCTGGGTTATGTGTAACTTTCCCGTTTTGCCCATCAATCTCCAAGGTTTAGGGTATAATTGGAAAATGGTATGGGTTTAATATTTCATCCAAACACACACTACATGTGCTTCGGGTCTAACCCTAGCAGTTGAGACAAGCTGCCCCAACTTCTTTGGCAACACATCAGTGTCATTCTTGGCAAGATAAACTCCCCAAATCTATCCAATGGTTGAAAATATTATAAATTAACACGAGTCTCATAGGTGTCCAGTTTAAGGGGTAAATACAAAAAAAAATACCAATATTAAAATGAAACAATAATATATTTTTATTCATTTATAAATAAATGTTTATATGCATCATTTTGATTGGAGCTAAAGGTATACACGATCTAACAACAACTTAAGTTGGCCCTTATATGTGGGCCCATTCAAATTTTGACAAAAAACCCAATCCAAACATGCCAAAGTTGCACCCTTAGGCTTTAGCAAGTAAACCGCCCCAAATTACAGGGTGGCGTTATGTAATTTACCCTTTTCTTCTTTTGTTTTCATTATCCTTTCACACTGTTGCAATTATCCACCCCAATAGAAAAAAAAAAAAGGCATTGAAAAAAATAAAAAAATAAATCAATGTAGTCATGTCGTCACATGGTAAATCAATGTATCATAATCCTCCCACGTCTTCTATCGTTTTCATAAGGTTGTGGATATTTTATGGTGGAAACACTTTAGGGTTTTAAATAACTAAAATTGGCTAGAAGGTAGATATCAGTGACAGAACTGGTTAAAAATTAAAATATTTTTAAAGCAATTTGTTTTTTAATTTTCTTCTCATACACTAAATAAAGAACCATCTTTTTTATTTGTGGATGTAGGCATGAAGCCACCATGTAATTAAATCTCTTAATAGTAACTTCATGCCTACATCCACAAGAAAGAACCATCTATACACTTTAATTTGATCTTCAATGTCACTTTCAAAAGGTGTATAGATTCCTCTTTCTCACAATCAATGGATATATGATTTAATGTATTTTTTATCCTCATTTGTTCTCCAATAAATTGATGTGAAATGTGTTATTTTCTGATAGATAGACCGTATCTAAGAATTTCCCAAAAAGAAATAAGATGCTTAATGGAGTGGTTTCCACTTTTAATGGTCTAGCGTATCTCAAATGTTTATGAATTAAAGAAAAAAAAAAGGGAAATGTATGGCTTTATATTGTTTGATTCAGGTACCGTGATGGATAGTTGAAAAAGGACTTCATAGAGTGGCAGGTACATACTTGGTATATGGATGTTAGTAGGGTAGAAATTCTTACTTTGAAAGAAGAAAGATGAAGATTCCTTTCTATAATACTTTGCTCATTTTTAATTTAATTTATTTATGATATGTGATGTATAAATTCAATCCGAGTCCAATAAAATTTCAGTAAGCAAAATTTAATTGGAATCCGAATATTAATATGGTTAGATTAAAAATCTAGATACAAAAATATATAATTACTTCTGAAAGCAAAAAGTATTTACATGCTATATGCCATATATCAGGAATATCTCCCATATTAAATTCATATTTCATGCTTTTTGCTTTCATGAGATCTGGGTTCATTTTAACCCCTTTATATTGGGCTGATGTTTTTCATCAACCCGAATCCAAACCCTAATTCATTGTTTAGCCCAGCCCAACCCAAGTTGCCTTCTGTTCCTTCATCCAATGGTGACACTGGATGAACCACGCACTTGATAAATGATAAGCTCCCCTAAGTTTCAATGAATTCTGATTCTAAATCAAACTTGTTTTGAGTGGACTTAGGTGGTGTTTGGTATAGTAGCAGCATTGCTTGTGGTTTGGTTTTATCAATACAAATTTGCGAGAAATATGTATTGTCACATCATATATGAGTATCAATTCAATTAAAAAAATGCATATATATATATATATATATATATCAAAAACATCAATTTTCAGGTTTTAAATAAAAATAGCAATTTTTATTGATCAGCTCAAAATATTTTTGAAACATTTCAAGTAGAATATATCTCTCTCACACTAATTTGTATTGATCGATCTTAAATGCAATTATAATGCAACGCTAGTATACCAAACACCTTCCTAATTAAAACAACGGTTTGTTAACCCTAAATTTGGAAGCCTTTTATTTCGAGTAAGGAAAATTTGGAGGCCTTTGATTTCTCCAATTTTGCAATTCGCAATACAGTTCTCAGTAGCATCAGAATTAGGAATGGAAACAAGGTGAGGCAGGGCTGGGTTTTGCCTGTTCAGTACCTGACCCCGAATTGAAATTCCCTGCCCTGATTTTGTCCATCGAGGATCCATGATTTTGTCCCACCCCGCCCCAATCATTCATAGTTGTGTACTTATAAATTTATTTTTTTAAACCTATTTAGAACTATTTTATATTATATAATATAATATATAATAATATAATATAATATAATATAATATGCATTAATATATATTAATAATTTTATATGTATTATGCTTGATGCTGCGCGATCCGGACACTCCTAGCTGGCGGACGCTTGGCTCCTAACTGATGACGGACGATACCTGAGAAGAAGGAGGTGAAGGATTACTGGGGAGCTCGCCCAATGGGAATACTCTGATGCTTAAGTTAGAACACTCGAGAGAGCTGTAAAGGATGCAAAGAGAGCTAAGAGTGCAGATAGCGCTAGATCAGTAAATTCAAGGTTAATTCAAGATACTAGATACCTTTGCCCCTTCGACCCTGGGGCCTTTAAATGCAGATGTTCTTGTCAAATCAGGCATAACCGCCATTGGCTCTCTATTGGAATCGTTATTTGCTAGGGCTGCGCAGGTAACTGTTGTAGAGTACTACCCAATCAGATGAGAGACACGACCTGGAAAGGACAGATATGCCACCACCTATCGAGAGATGTGGGTGTAGTCTGCTGGGTTGGCAGGGACTGCACCGTCAGTCAGGAGACATGATGCAGTCTGACGGGTATGGTCTCGTCATATAAGAAGCTTCTTGAGAACACCGTGTCACTTAACAGCAAGCTGCTTTGTAGTGAGCTATCCCATAGCAAGCTGCCTTGTAGCGAGCTCCTGGATGTGTCCCGAGGTGATTCCGACTAAGGTTGCCTTTGGGGCAGTCTTCTTGCCTAAGTATTGGAGCGAGCTGGTTCTCTCAGCTCGCGAGCTGGGATAGACTTGTCTTGGAGTATTCCCTTTCCACATGCCGAGGTCCATGAGCTTGCGCTATAGCGAGCTCATTCCGTGGCGAGCTATAATGTAGCGAGCTGTCCTGCGAGGACCTTAACGAGCTCGCTACTCAGTCATAGCCAGGTTGTCATGCTGAGCTATTGCTTATGCTAAGTCACGTCCACATGTCGCCTTCTTAGGAGCTCGGGTCAAATCACCCTCCATCAATTGCCCTCCACTCCTCGAGCTAAGGATTCCACTTTGGCACGAGGTGTTCATGGAGTGTGACGGGTGGATTTGACCTGAAATTCAAACTTGATTGACCAATCACATTAAATACACACACGGATGTCAAGCGACTCCTAGACTTTTCTAACGCAAAAAAGCGTGCCAAAACAGTTCTCACCTCTGGAAGTCGTGCAACCGGCATTACCTTAATCATGGAAGACGTGCAGCCAGTCACATTTCAGTTTCAGAAGATGTGCGGTCAGCTTGACTATGAACCGTCAGATTCACCTTAATCTGAGCCATCGGTTTGTGGGCACAGTGGCTATAAATAGGAGGGCCCCAGGCCTCATTTCCTTCACTCCAACTTGCCTTGCCTTCAGATTCTGAGGTCGCACCTTCACCTAGCTGCTTGAGCTCTTCTCCTGTTCACACCGTCTTTTCGATTCATCTCTTCCCTGGTGAGTCTTATCACTTTGTTAGTATGTTTGGGTATCCGTACAACATCTTTCCCCAGGGCAGTAACCAATATGACGCCCCCTCGAGCTCAAGGGGAGCTTGGGGGTAGGCTCTGGAGGCTCGGGAGGCCTCCGGCGAGACGGCTTCCACCTCCCGGGGCAGGGAGTCAAATAGCTTTGGTCCTTCCTCCATGTCGATCGAAAGACTTAGGACCTTAGTTCTTCAAGTTAACCTCCCTAGAAACCTCATCTATAGTCTCCCATTCAGTGACTACCCTTGGGAACACGGTCACGATGAGATCGTGATCTTCTAGGAGCAGCTCATCGCTGGCCTCCGTCTTCCTCTGCATCCTCTGATAGTGGAGGTATTAAACCATTTCAACGTTACTATAGACCAGCTTCACCCCAACTCAATCCGAAATGTAGTTGGGACAATTTCTTTATTTTATGAATATTGTCTTCCTCTTGACCTCGACATCTTCGCCACCATCCTTTCCATCAAGAATGCTTCCCCTGGGGCACCTCCAGAAAGGCATTCCTATTATTTTTCTCCCCGTCCCGGCTTCAAGCTCCTGCACGAGCTGCCGAACAGGATTCCGGCCTGGAAGCGAGACTATTTTGTAGTTCACAACCTTGAAGGATGGCCCTTCCCAACCCATTGGAGGGCCGCCATCCAGGATTCGAGTGTTGACTTGGATCCCAAAGTTCGAGAAATGCTGCAATTCTGTGCAGTGGTTGGCTTCCATTGATCAGACTACTTGACCGAGGACAAGCTCGTGCAGGCCAGCCTAAGTCCTGGTAGGTCGCCTTTTAGGTCGAGTAATGCCTTGTAAAAAAATTCTTTTTTTTTTATTGGACTAACGCCTTGTGGTTTTTAGCAGCTGACATGTCTGGTGTAGATGCGCGCCGCCTTCTATCCAACAACCAGACGTGCAGGGTGAAGAGGTTGCGCCCCAACCGAGCTTCCACTTCCAGGAGCGCTGAGTTCAAGGCTACTGACCCAGCCTTCGTTCCTCCACTGCCTGAGGCCCCACCGGTCCCATTCGAGGGAGTAGCCACGGAAGGTGGCGCAGAAGAGCACGAGGTCCCGGCACAAGGGCAGTTCCCTCTGCTTGAGCAGTCCCACACCTTCGCTTTCCTGCAGTTTCCTATCGGAGGGTGGGAAAGAGTCACCAACTTCACCCTGGCTTTACGAAGGAGCCGAAAGGTGGTCTCCCATGAGGAGGTCGCCAGCTGGGGAGAGATGGACTCCAAGCAGCTCGTCAGGCTAGACTCCGCTCACTGCATGGTGGTAAGTGGCTACTTTTTTCTTCTTTTCCCTTCTTCTTCTTCTTTTTTCCTTTTTTGACCTCGGCCTTTTGTTGGCAGGTGAACTCCGCCATCCACACCATGGCCCTCTAGACCAAGATTCACTCTGGCGATGCTCTCACTCAGAGGTCAACTATGCAGAAGCTTTAGGGCGAGCTCGACCGGGCCCAAGGTGAAGTCCTTCAGGCTCGAAAGGGGAGTGAGGCCCAGGAATTGCTCGTCCAGGACCAGAAGGCACAGATCGCCTGGCTATCTAAGGAAAGCACTCGCTACCGGGAGGAATCGTCGAGGGTGGTAGCGCAGAGGGAACTTCTTCACTAGCAAGTCCGGGACTTGGAGTCCATGCTTCAAGATCGGATTCGGAACTTCAACACCATAGTAGAGGCTGAGCGAGCTAAGGCGGTGTGGGACATCAAGGACTCCTAGGAGTACCACGACCTCCAGGTGGAGTATGGCTCGAGCTCCTACCGTTCTGGATTTAAACTCTGTCGCTGGCTGGTCCGGAAGAAGTTCTTCGGGCTCAACCTTGAGGGCATAATAATGAAGGGTCTGGATCTAGGGACGATGGACTTAGCGAAGGAGGAGGAGCCTGACTCTCCGGAGGATGACGAGGATGTGGAGGAGGTGGATCCTTGAGGCCAGTTGCCAGTCTTCTTTTTCTTTCTTCATAATGGATTCTGGTGGTTCCTAGGGGTTTGAACCCGGTTTTAAGTATTTCTCTTATTATTTGATGAACTCTCTCGGGCGGTTGGGCCCTGTTTTTTATTTGTTTTCTATTGAACTTTTCCCAGGCTGTTAAGCCCGATTTTTTGTTTATAGAAATTAGTAATGAAATGTTTTATCTTTTTCTACTAAGTATTGTGTGCTCTTTACTTTCAACCGAAGCGATTTTATCACTCGAGCTGTTAGAGCTACATGCACGAAGTAGGATCTTTCGGTAGTTGTTACGCCGAGTTGTTCCTCCAAACTTGGGGTAATTTTATGATATACCCCGAAGTGATTATTATAATGAGCCTGAGTTGTATGCACCTTGATGAACCTACAATTTATCTATATTTTATGAGGTTTTTGCATGAAATTTTATGATGGTTTAATTAAATTTTGCCCTATTTTAGCTTGATTGCAAGAAAGATTTCAGGGGGAGCCAAATCAACAAAAAGAAGGCAAAAGCAAGAAAAGAAAACCCAAAAATTTATCAAGTTCAGCCCGGCCCAGCCATGAGAGCAAGAGAATTTCATTCGGCCCAAGAAGAGCAAGTGAAACTCTTTGGAAAATCCAAGGGAAGAAGCCTAGCAAGAAGGAAATTTCAGCACAGCCCATTTTTAGCCCAAATAACAGCCTAGAGTGTAGCCCACATGAGCTCAAAAGCAAGCTAAGTTGTAGCCCAAATAGCAGCCCAAAGGGAGCTAGGGGAGGCAACTTCTAGGAGTTTCTTGAAGAGAAGGAGGGAGCACTCTAGAAGGTTCATGAGGGGTGTAATACACCCCATTCTAGAGGCTTCAAGAAGGGGCAAGAGCCCCCTTGAAAAACTATATAAGGAGGCCTCTAGGAGGGGAGAAAGTTGTTCAATTGCTTGAGAGGAAGGCTCTCCCACTCTTAGAGGTTCGGCCACCTTGAGAGAAGAGAAGAGAAGAAGGCTAGGCGCAAGGAAGAAGAAGAAGAAGGGCTGAAGGAAGTTCAAGACAAGCAAGCTAGAAGAGAAGGTGAGTTCAAATTGAGGGTTTGTGATTCAAAGATCTTTTGTAATAAATCATTTGTAGTTTCATTCTCTTTTGATTTGAATTCAGTTTCTTTGTATATTTTCTTTCTTCTTTCTCCTTGTTTCCATTCTTCCTTGATGTATTTCAGCTTGTAAAATTTCAGTTCAGCAATCTAATTCTTTTTTATTCATTCAAATGGTCATGTATTGTACTTGAAGTTTCTTGAATAAGGGTGTGATTGTAGAGTAATTCGGCCAACTAACCTTCAAAACTCAGATCTGAATTCCCAGATCTGAGATTGCAAGATCTGAATTGCTTGAAAGAGAATTCAGATCTGCAATTTTCAGATTGGGCGAATTAATCTACAGCTTGAAATTCCTAGAGTGCTTGAGAGAGACTCTAGGAATTTAGATCTACTATTCAAGAACTGAATTGAGTGCAAGGTTAGAGATAACTTGCACAGTTCAGTTGGTGATCAATTCAGATTTGAATTGATGCCTTAGAAATGTTTGAAGAAATGCATGCATGGGGATTAGATTCTTGCTAGAGATAGAAGAACCGTCCCTCATGCATAGGATGAGCATGCGCTTGAGAGAGGCTGTTCATGACCTTGGGGTTTCACCAAACCAAGGCTCAATCATGATTTATTCGAATGATCCAAATTGATAGATTGCTGAATTCTAAGATTGACATTTACTGCTTACTCTTCTAACCTGATTTGAAGGCAATTGGACCAATGATTTAGATAGATTTTAATTTAGGATTTCTTAGCTTTCATTAGAGTTTTGATTTATTTGTTGATCAGATAAGAAGTGCTCAATTTAGTATTGGTAATTGTTTCCTAAATCCTCGTGGGAACGATACTTCACTCTCTACTTTATTACTTGAACGGCTAGTGCACTTGCTAGTGTCACAATGAGCAACACATCACACCTAGGTTAAATTGACGTAGATTGTCCCTTATCGGGTTCAACTAGTATGCCGAGGTGAGGTACGCTTCATAGGGTTCATGCCCGAGCTACTTATTCCTTCAGTATTAATACTTAGCCTTTACCGACGAAACGGTTAGGTCTTTCACAGTGCCGAGGTCTTAGTTAGCTCGGCGTTTTCGCCCTTAGGCTGAGGGAGTGACTTATAATCCACTCTTAGAGTTCGCCCATGCCATAGAGGCGACTGGGTCTTATCGTGCCGAGGTCTTCGTTAGCTCAGCATTTTGGCCCTTAGGCTCTAGGAGTGACTCGTCATCTACTCAGTAGTTTGCCCATGCCATAGAGGCGACTGGGTCTTATCGCGCCGAGGTCGTCGTTAACTCGACACTTTGGCCCTTAGGCTCTGGGAGTGACTCGTGGTCTACTCAGTAGTTTATAGTTAATAATGCCTTAAGATGACAACATTCCATGCCCGAGGTACTTGTTTCCCTTGTAGGGTTTCAAGCTCATATGTTTCTTCCCTAAACACCCGCTTTACTCAGTAGGGTCCTTCCCAATTTGAACCGAGCTTACCAACACCGAGTTCACCAACACCGAGCTCAGGCACCATAACTTTACGAAGGACCAGGTCGCTAACGCGAAGGTTCCGCTTCTTGACCCTGGCGTTATAGTACCAAGCTACTCTTTGTTGGTAGACCGCAGTCCAAATATATGTGAGGTCTCGTACTTCATCGAGTAGGTCGAGGTTGGTGCATAGCTCATCTTCATTTGCCTTGTCATCATACGCTTCTACTCATAGTGAGGGAACCTCGATCTCAACTGGGATTACTACTTCAGTGCCATAAGTGAGGTTGAAGGGAGTCTCGCCTGTAGCGATCTTCACTGTGGTCCAATAAGCCCATAGAACACTGGGTAACTCATCTGCCCATAGTCCTTTAGCTCAGTCTAGGCATGCCTTCAGTCCGGTGAGGATAGCTCTGTTCATGACTTCCGCTTGGCCGTTTTCTTGAGGGTGTGCGACTGAGGAAAAGTTTTGTCGAATTTTCATGTCTTGGCACCAGTTCTGAAATTTAATGTCCTCGAACTGCTTGCCATTGTGAGAGATCAGTACCCGAGGTCACCCAAAACAACACGCTATACTTTTCCAAAAGAAGTTATGTACGTTCCGAGCTGTAATTGTTACGAGAGGTTCAACTTCTACCCACTTAGTGAAATAATAAACTGCTACCACTAAGAACCTCCTCTGGCCTGTTGCTGGTGGAAACGGTCTGAGTATATCGATCCCCCACTGTGCGAAAGGCCACGAGTTGGTGAGATACTTCAGGTCCGCGGCAGGTTGATGGTGGATATTGGCATTCTTCTAGCACTTGTCACACTTTCTTATGAGCTTGATCGCATCTGCTTTCATTATTGGCCAGTAGTATCCCTGTCATAGTGCTTTTTGGGCGAGGGCCCTACCCCCCAAGTGTCCACCACACAAGCCCTCATGAGTGTCGCGAAGCACGAGCTCGGCTACGGAAGGTCGCAAGTAGTGCAGGTAGGGGAGCATGTAAGATCTTCGGTACAACTGTTTGTCTATTATGATGTATTTGGCCGCCTGATGCTCTACCCTTCTGGCAGCATTGCGGTCTGCAGGGAGGGTCCCATGTAGCAGGAAGCTCGTGAGCGGATCAATCCAGCTCGGCTTTGCTTGAACAACAGGAGTGACATCCTCTGCCCCCTTCCCCCCCTCGAGAATTCTAGGCTGAGGCAGGTTCTCTATGTACACGGTTCTCATGGTATTATCACTGGTGCTGGCTAACCGGGACAGGGCGTCGGCCTCAGCGTTCTCCGATCTCGGGATTTGCTTGATGAAGTGTGACTGGAAGTTGAGTAGGGCCTTCCTTACTTTGGCTAAGTTGGCGATCATGGTTGGTTCGCGAGCTTCGTATTCACTTGTGACTTAGTTGACCACGAGCTGTGAATCACTGCAGATGACGATATGCTTGGCTTTCACCTCTTTGGCTAAGATAGCCTGGCTATTAATGCCTCGTACTCTGCTTCATTGTTGAATGTCACGAACTCGAAGCGTAGTGCGTACTCCAGCTTTGTGCCGCTTGGGCCATACAGAACGGTTCTGGCTCCGTTGCCCTACTGGTTTGACGAGCTATCTATGTGAAGGATGGAGGGCTCCTCATCCCAATTCGCGCTTGGCCTAACTAGGAGAGATGCCACACTGGTTACTACCTCACGGTGCTCAAACTCAACCAGCTTGGGAGCTTTGGGCTCGCCTGAGCTGGGGGCCTCGTGCTCAACCGGCCTGGGGACTTCGGAGCTGAAAGAGCATTCCGCGATGAAGTCTGCTAAGGCTTGGGTCTTGATAGCAGTTTGTGGCTTGTATTGGAGATCGTACTCGCTGAGATCAATGGCCCACTTCGTCAGTTTATCGGAGACCTCGGGCTTGAGTAGAACTTGCCTTAGAGGTTTGTTGGTGAGGACGATGACAATGTGAGCTTGGAAGTATGGACGAAGCTTTTGGGCTGCAATAACTAGTGTATAGGACAACTTTTCTATCTTCGATATATCGTCTCTGCTCCCTGCAATACTTTACTAACATAGTAGATAAGTCATTAGACCCGATCTACCTCTTTTATCAGTACCAAGCTGACCACCTCGCCACTTGCCGAGAGGTACAGCTCTAAAACATCACCCTCCTCGGGTCGGCTTAAGACCGGCATACTAGCGAGATACTTTTTGAGCTCGTCAAACGCGAGTTGGCACTCTTTGGTCCATTCAAAACCTTTGCTTTTAATTACCTTAAAGAAAGGCAGGCAGCGGTCTACCGACTTGGACGTGAAGTGGCTTAGAGTAGCTATTCTGCCATTCAGCCTCTAAACCTCCTTCAGTTTCCGGGGCGGTCTCATGTCTAGGATGGCCTTTATTTTATCCGGGTTGGCCTCAATGTTGCATCGGTTAATGATGTAGCCCAGGAATTTACTCGAGGTGACACCGAAGACACACTTATTGGGGTTCAATTTCATATTAAATTTACGTAAAATTTTGAAAACTGAATGCAAGTCTTGTATTAAATCATGCAAAAATTAGGTCTTGACGACCATGTCGTCTACATAGCATTCTATTTTTCTGCCAATCAATGGCTTAAATAATTTATTTACATGTCTCTGAAAGGTTGCCCCAGCATTTTTCAACCCAAAGGGCATGACCTTGTAACAGTACAGGCCGAGCTCGGTTATGAAGGTAAACTTTTCTTCATTAGTTGGGTTCATCCTGATTTGGTTGTAGCCCGAATAGGCGTCTAGGAAGCTTAGCAACTCATGCCCTAAGGTCGCGTCCACCAGACGGTCAATCTTGGGGAGTGGGAAGCAATCCTTTGGGCAAGCTCGATTCAAGTAAGTGTAGTTGTCGCACATGTGCCATTTACTGTTAGCCTTTTTTACCAGAACGGGGTTGGCCACCCAGCTCGAGTAATGGACTTCCCTGATAAAGTCGGCTGCAATGAGCTTCCTGACCTCCTCATCGACTCCCCTCCATCGCTTTGGGGCTAAGTTGTGTTTCTTCTATCTAACGGGCCTAACTATAGAATCAGTATTAAGCTTGTGAGTTATGATGCTAGGGTCTATACCAGGCATCTCTATCGCAGACCATGCAAAAACATCTAAACTTTCAAGTAGGAAGCATACCAGTTGAGATCGCAGGGGATGTTTAATAGAATCGTCGATCTGAAGTGTCCAAGTTGGGTCCTCCTTCGATCTGGGATGGAGATAGCCTCTTCCGTGGGTGTAGCTCGCTCCTCGCACTACTCCGTAGGTCACTCCGGCTCGAGGTTGTCAGCCACCTTGGCTTTCCCTTTGAGGGTGGCGACGTAGCACTTGCGAGACTCAAGCTGGTCACCTCACGCTATCTCGATTCCGAAGTCCGTGGGGAACTTCATTGCCAAGTAGTAAGTGGAGACCACTGCGCGTAAGACATGGATGATCGGCCGACCTACTATGGCATTGTATGGGGAAGGGGTTGTGACCACTAAGAAGCCGTGGTTGAGCCTCACAATGCTAGGACAGGTGCCGACTTCCACAGGTACTGTAATCCTTCCTAGGGGCCTGACTTCCTCTCCACTGAAGCCTACTAGGGGAGTGCTCGTGGGCTTCAGGTAGCTTTCTTGGAGTTGGAGCTAGTCGAATGCCGCTTTGAAGAGGATGTATGCCAAGCTACTGGAGTTAATGAGGACACGCCTGACTTCAAAGTCATTAATCTTTATATTTATGATGAGTGTGTCATCAAGGGGGTAGTGGACCCTGCATACATCATCCTCTATGAAGAAGATCGGATCTTCTGTCCTTGGTCACTTCAATGGGTTCTGTTCTTCCCTGGTGTCCTCGCGAGCTGATGTCCGAGCTGCAGTTGTGGTACAACCCCCGACAATCGAACCTCCGACGATCACGTGGATGGCCGACGACTGTCCCCTTGAATCAAGGACTCACCTTCCCTTTTTCTCTTCTCGGTTGCACTTGCGTTCTTTATGGGTAATGTCCCTATAAACTGATCTGCGAGCTTGAGGAACTCGGTTATAGTTTTAGGCTGATTAACAACCACATGCCACTTGAATTCTTTATGGGTAGTGCCTCACTTGGCCGCGGTGAGACGAACTGCGGGGTCCAAATCGGGTATTTGCAAGCAAGTGTCATTGAACCGCTTGATATAACTTCAGATGGACTCCCCTTCCTTATAGACTATGCCAAGGAGGCTCTCTTGAGTTCTTGGGCACCTCTTGCTGGTGACAAAGTGGGAGGTGAAGACTTGCATGAACTGTGCCCAGCTTCTTATCGATCCGGGTGCAAGGTTTCGGTACCATGTGTGGGCCACCCCTTTGAAGGTGGTAGAGAAAGCCACACACATACAAGATTCACTGGCCCTTGCCAGGTACATCTGGGACTGGAAGGCATCCACATGGTCGTTCGGATCAAAGGATCTGTTGTACTTATCCAGGGGAGGAAGCTTGAAGTCCTTTGGCATAGAGACGACAAGAAGTTTTGATGACAGAGGGGAAGGGACTGAAAGGAGAGATGTATCTTTTACTTCATCTGAGCTTACCTTCTCCTTACCCTTGAGCTCGGGCAGGACGTGGGTAGTAGTTCGGCGAGCTCGTCGGCGCCTCTGCTACTGCTTCATCAGCTCGGCGTTGGTGCTACTGGCTTCAGTATTATCGAGCTCGATGGGCTCAAACTACTGATGATAGCTGTGAACTGAAGGGCCCTGCCTGTAATCTGCGGCTAGGACCTCGAACCGGTTTTCTGTGAACGTGAGCTCGAAATGAGAGCGCTAAGGCAATGAGAGCCTAATCGGCTGGGAGGCCCCTGACCTGCCTGTAGGCTGCCAGGCGGGGGTGAATGGTCTCTCCTTCCTGCCATGGGACGAGGCTTGGCTTTTGGAAGGATTCTGGGTTTGAGAGGCCTCTCCCTGGCGAGGACGTTTGCTTCAGTGGAAGGGCTTGGCTTGCTTCGAGGCCGGATGCCAAGGGGGAAGAAGCTGTTGGGCCTGAGGCAGTGAAAGGAACTGTTGTTGGTCCTGGTACTGAGAAACTTGATGTAGTACTTGCTGCTGGTAGAGTTGAAATTGCTGGAACTGTTGCATTTGAGCTTGCATGGCTCGCATGCATTGCACCAGGTCTTCAAACTGGTTTTGGTTGCTCACTGGGGGAACAATGGAAGGTTCAGGAAAGATTGCTCCAACCGTGGAAGGGAGTGGAGCATTCATAAGTGCCACTGTGTGAGGCACATTCAAGTTGGGAACTCCGTCCACGGAGAGAGGGATGGTGAACTATCCAATGCAGATAGTGGGGAGCTGAGGTTGTTCCCCATAAGCGTTCTGGCCGACACCACGTCCGGCATTACTAGAGGAAGCCATGAATGCTGAGTTTTTTAGAAGGAGTTGTGGAGGTTTGAGGAAGGCTTTTTGAAGTGTTCCCACAGATGGCACCAAATGATGCTACGCGATCTAGACACTCCTAGCTAGCAGACGCTTGGCTCCTAGCTGGCGATGGATGGTACCTGAGAAGAAGAAGGTGAAGGATTCCCGGGGAGCTCGCCCAGTGGTGATACTCCGATGCTTAAGTTAGAACACTCGAGAGAGCTATAAAGGATGCAAAGAGAGCTAAGAGTGCAGATAGCACTAGATCAGTAAATTCAAGGTTAATTCAAGATACCAGATACCTTCGCCCCTTCGACCCTGGGGCCTTTAAATGCAGATGTTCTTGTCAAATCGGGCGTAACCGCCACTGGCTCTCTGTCACAGCCATTATTTGCCAGGGCTACGCAGGTAACTGTTGTAGAGTACTGCCCAATCGGATGAGAGACATGACCCGGAAAGGACAGACATGCCACCACCTGTCGAGAGACGTGGGTGCAGTCTGCTGGGTTGGTAGGGATTGCACCATCAGTTAGGAGGCATGATGCAGTCTAACAGCGAGCTGTTAACAGCGAGCCACCACAGTCTCGTCATGCCACCACGGAAAGGACATGACCCGGTCTCGTCATGCAGACATGCCACCACGGTCTCATCATGCAGACATGACCCGGAAAGGACAGACATGCCACCACGGTCTCATCAGATAAGAAGCTTCCTAAGAATGTTGCATCGCTTAACATCGAGTTGCTTTGTAGTGAGCTATCCCATACTGAGCTGCCCTGTAGCGAGCTGCCTTGTAGCAAGCTCCTGGATGTGTCCCGAGGTGATTCTACTTGAGGTTGCCTTTGGGGCAGTCTTCTTGCTTAAGTATTGGAGTGAGTTGGTTCTCTCAACTCGCAAGCTGGGATAAACTTGTCTTGGAGTATTCCCTTTCCACATGCCAAGGTCCATGAACTCGTGCTGTAGCGAGCTCATTCTGTGGCGAGCTGTAATGTAGCGAGTTGTCCCGTGAGGACCTTAACGAGCTTGCTACTTGATCATAGCCAGGCTGTCATGCTGAGTTGTTGCCTATGTAGAGTCACGTCCACATGTCACCTTCTTAGGAGGTCGGGTCAAATCACCCTCCATCAATGCTAATATAGTCGGGGCAGGGTAGACAAATATCATCCTGCCCCGTCTCCAACCGTAGAGTTTCGGATTTTCCCCGAGCCCTGATCAGAGTTTAAGAAACCCGCCTCGATCAAGGTGGGGCAGGGTGGCCCACGGGAAAGGATCAATTTTCCGTCCCTAATCAAAATTCAGACTAAGGGGTGATGATGGGCCGGACTAGGCTTTGAACATGTGACAAGTGTTATAAAGTAGGTCTGGGCCTGGCCTAGTTTCATGTCGGATCCAAGGACGATCATTGTAAAATCTCCAAGTGTTCCACTGATGAGACTAAAAAGCACCCTATTTTTATCCCCTAATATTCATTCTTTTACATTTACTTAGCACTTAAATGGACTCATTACTCTTGTATTTCGATTCAGGGCAAGAAAAAAGGCAACTAGAAGAAAACAGGGCAATTCGGATGATTTTGCATAGTTTCAGCAACAGTTAGTAATCTGGGAATAACTCTCAATTCCGGACTCCGAATTGGAAAATTCAAGAGGCATCAGAAAGATAGAAGAAAAGCCCACAACTTTTATGTTTTGGGTTTTGACAGATTCGGTTGGCATCGAATACAAAACTGGACCCTAATTCAGAGCAAGTTCGCAGCTAGGCCCATTTCACAGCTGAAGCCCAACTTCCAGAAGAGCCTTGTAGCAGCCCAAGTTTTAAAGCAGCCCAACTCGAATTCAAGAGCCTAGAGTCCCAATTTCGAATGTAAACTCCTAAGAGAGAGTCTTATCAGATCTAATGTTTTGAATGTAATCCTAAAGAGATAAAAAGATTGAGACTAGATCATTAGATAAGAGATAGGATAGGATTAGTTCAAAACAGATCAGGACTATCTAGCTAAGGTTAATCTCCTATAAGGAGTTGGAAAATAGCCCTCTCCCTCTGCTATATAAAGAGGGGGGAGGACCAGCTTTAGGCATCACTCAAGCATCCAAGAAATCATCAAGCATCTCAAGCTACCGAGAAGAACAGTTCAGCCTACTGAGAAGCAAAGCATGGAGAGTGCGAAAATCATGAGCAGCTAAGCCTTTTCTTTTCTAGTTCAAAGGGGAAGTTCGACTGAGTCATCGTGAGGTTCTATATTTAATTCAAGTATTCGTTGGTTCTTGTGCATATTCTCATTGGGTGTTAATGTTAATTAGTCTGACAAATTAATTAATATTGATTTTCCTACTACTATCCATGGTTCGGTGATCTGTAATTGTCACGAATAGTGGTCCAAAGTAGCAATTAGGTTAATATCTTTTTGGGTCAATTGTTCATGACAACCTTTGACCAATGTATTGACATGTTTTAACCTAAAGGGAACCGATGGAACAAGATTCGATAATTGCAGCTATCTCAATTATTGTTAGTTTGGTTTAACTATTTTCACAAAGCTTAATGCTATCACTAATTGATATGGAATGCTATCGTACCTAGTTCCTTAGTGATTAGTGTTGATCGAATGCTGGGTTTGGTCAACTAAATTAGGGAAATACAAGGTTTATTATGGTTATCCTAATAAATCTAAGGTTAAATCCTTGAATTGCAAGACTGCCGAAGTTTACCTATGATCGATGACCAATTGACTAACCCGAACCCTTGAATCAGAATTCGGTAAGACTGATTTCTCTTATTTGAAATTGCTATTGCTTTCTTGTTCTTTTAGAAATTTTAGTTATTTAATTTTCCCACTCGGCTATATTATTCATTCGGCTGAGAGATTATTGTTTATCTCACTATGGGATTCGACCTAGTACCACTTTTATTGCAAAAATTTTATTGTAAGACTAGCACTAATTTTGAGGGCTTCAACAACCCGTCAAAATTTTGGTGTTGTTGCCGAGGAGCTACTTTAATTTCTTAGCTTGTTACCTTCTATTTGTGTAAACCTTCTTTGTTTTATGACTCATGATTCTCAAAGAGGTGAAATAGAATACAACCCCGAAATTGAGAAGACTACCCGTCGTTTAAGGAAGGAGGCGAAGCAAAGGAATGACCATTCACCTAAAAGGGTGAATTCAGATTTCGATCTACCAACTTGTGATCAACCCATCTTAGAAGAGGAAGAAATGATGGTTGATAGAGAGAGAACACTAAGGGAGTTGGCCGCACCGATCATGAACCAACAGCCCTTATGCATAATATATCCCACTCTTGAGGTAGCCTTCGAACTAAAATCTGGTTTGATTCAATTACTTCCTATTTTTCATGGCTTTCCAGGTAAGGACCCTCATAAACATCTCAAGGAATTCCATGTTGTCTGTTCAAGCATGAAACCACAGGGCATGGCCGAGGACAAGGTAAAATTAATAGCTTTACATTTACTTTACGAGATAAAGCAAAGGATTGGTTATATATTCTTCCTCCCAGTTCGATACGTACATGGGATGAGATGAACAGAATATTTTTAGATAAATATTTTCCTGCATCCCAAGTTGCAAACATTAGGAAAGAAATCTGTGGAGTTCGACAGTTTGGTGGTGAGACACTATACGAATATTGGGAAAGATTTAAACAACTTGTTGCTAGCTGCCCACACCACCAAATACCCGAACAGCTCTTGATCCAATACTTCTATGAAGGACTCCAACCTATGGATAGAAGTATGGTAGATGCAGCTAGTGGAGGAGCTTTGGTAAATAAAACATCTGAAGCAACTAGGGAATTGATTTCCAACATGGCTGAAAATTCACAACAGTTCAGAGCAAGAACTGATGGCACTACTAGGCGTGTTAATGAGTTAAGTCATGTTAATTTAGAAAATCAAATTTCAGATTTAACTGCTTTGATAAGACAATTGGCTGCTGGACAATTGCAAACAGCTAGGGTATGTGGTGTCTATTCGATCCCTGGCCATCCTACAGATATGTGTCCATCACTACAGGATGGATCGATGCAACAAGTTAGTGTCGTAGGAGGATTTCCGGGCCAGCCTCAACACAAGTATGACCCCTACTCCAATTACTACAATTTGGAGTGGAGGGATCGTCCAAATCTGAGCTACGAAAACCAAGGAAGACCACTGAGATATCAGCCCCAAGCTTTCAATAGACAGCCCCAAATTTCAGCACCTATCACAACACAAGGCCAACCCTCAAGTTCAGGTATGTCATTAGATGAAATAGTTAAGGCTCTAGCTACTAACACTCACCAATTTTAGTAGGAAACAAGAGACAGCATCCAAAACTTGGGGAACCAAATCAGCCAACTTGCTACTTCCATTATCAAGTTGGAGGCGCAGAACTCCGGGAAACTACCAACACAGACGATAGTCAACCCCAAGGAAAATGCAAGTGCAGTGGTGCTGAGAAGCGGGAAGGAGTTGCAGCCCCAACCTACCTCACCAACGAAGGCAAATAAAGGAAACAAGGAAGAGGAGAGACAAGTTTCAAACGAGGATCCCATTGAGGTAATATCCAATCCCCCTCTCCCTAAGATTTCTAATGCCATTGTACCACCTTTTCCTAGTAGGTTGGGAAAGCCCAAGAAGGAGGAATATGAGCAGGAAGTCTGAGAAACCTTCAGGAATGTGGAAATCAACATCCCCTTGTTAGATGCTATAAAATAGATCCTAAAGTATGCAAAGTTTCTAAAAGAATTGTGCACTAACAAGAGGAGGCTGTGAATTGATGAGAAGGTAAGGGTTGGAGAAAACATTTCAGTTGTCATCAAGAGGACCTTGCTAGAAAAACATGTTGATCCAGGTATGTTCACTTTACCTTATGGGATTGGCAATAAACGAATCGAGCGTGCCATGCTAGACTTAGGTGCATCCATCAACGTCATGCCATACTTGATTTACTGTGCTTTGAGATTAGGTCCCTTAAAGGAAACTAGGGTTGTTATTCAGCTAGTTGATCGTTCTAATGCCTACCTGGAAGGGATTGTTGAGGATGTGTTGGTTCGGGTCAATGATTTAATTTTTCTAGCCAATTTTTACATCCTAAAGATGGAGGACACAGTCACAAGTTCAACCCCACTTCTATTAGGCAGGCCATTCATGAAAACGGCCAAGACCAAAATAGATGTGGACGAGGGTACCCTCTCTGTCGAGTTCGACGGAGAGATTGTTAAATTTAATATATTTGAAGCTATGAAATATCCAAGTGAATGCCATTTGATCTGCTCTTTTGATGCCATTGATTCGATTGTATAGGAAGTTTTTGGAGAGGAGGACATGGATGAGGAACTTGAATTTAGTGAACAATTGGACAGGGAGGAGGAGTTCGATACACTCTATGACACTCCGCAACGGATGCCGGAACAAAAGGTAATCAATTCTGATCTTCCATCATCATTTTCTCACAAGAAATTGTTGCCTTCTGTTTTGCAGGCTCCAAAGTTGGAACTAAAGAACTTAAGTATGCGTACTTGGTCAAAAAAGAGACACTACCCGTGATCATTGCAAAAGGGTTGACCGAAGAACAAGAGGAGTGGCTCATCAAAGTCCTAAAGGAACATAAGGCTGCGATTGGTTGGACTTTAGCTGTCATAAAGGGGATCAGCCCCTCGATTTGCATGCATAGGATCCTTTTGGAAGATGGCGCCAAACCAGTTAGAGAACTACAAAGAAAACTCAACCCGGTAATGAAAGAAGTAGTGATGAAAGAAGTACTTAAGTTGTTAGATGAAGGAATAATCTACCCAATTTTGGATAGTAAATGGGTAAGTCCTATACATGTTGTACCCAAGAAAACTGGGATAACCATGGTAAAAAATCAAAATAATGAACTAATCCCAATGAGGGTACAAAGTGGCTGGCGTATGGTAATTGATTTTCGAAAACTTAATTTGGCCACTCGAAATGACCACTTTCCCTTACCCTTCATCGATCAGATGTTAGAAAGATTAGCAGGTAAGGCCTTCTTCTATTTTCTCGATGGATTCTCAAGATATTATCAGATAGTTATTGCTTAGGAGGACCAAGAGAAAACAACTTTCACTTGCCCATTCGGTACCTTTGCTTATAGACGGATGCCTTTTGGTCTATGTAACGCTCCAGGCACTTTTTGAAGATGCATGATAAATATATTCTCTTATTTTATTGAGAAGTGCATTGAAGTGTTCATGGACGATTTTACTGTTTATGGTGATTTGTTTGATGATTGCTTAAATAATTTAAGAAAAATTCTGAATCGATGTGTAGAGACAAATCTTGTTTTAAACTATGAAAAATGCCACTTTATGGTAAAGGAAGACATTATGTTGGGACATGTTATTTCGGTTAGACGAATAGAGGTCGACAAGGCTAAGATTGATTTATTTGTGAGCTTACCTTACCCTACAAATGTTAGGGAAGTTCGTTCTTTTCTTGGATATGCAGGTTTCTATCGCAGGTTCATCAGAGATTTTTCAAAAATTGCCTTGCCATTGTCCAACTTGCTTCAGAAGGATGTGCCTTTCAATTTCAATGATGAGTGCAAGGAAGCATTTGACAAGCTCAAGAAACTATTAACAATTGCACCCATTATTCAACCACCTGATTGGAACTTGCCCTTTGAGATCATGAGCGATGCAAGCAACTATGCGATAGGGGCTGTTTTAGGTCAATGAGTTGATGGGAGGAGCCACGTCATCTGTTATGCTTCAAAAGCATTGAATGTTGCACAATGCAACTACACAACTACTGAAAAGGAGCTATTAGCAATTATGTTTGCTTTAGATAAATTTTGATCATATTTGCTTGGCTCTAAAGTAATTGTATTTTCTTATCATGCAGCTTTGAAATACCTGCTAGCGAAGAAGGAGTCAAAACTGATGCTGATAAGGTGGATACTCTTGCTCCAAGAGTTCGATTTAGAGATTAAGGATCAAAGGGGAGCTGAAAACTCGGTGGCGGATCATCTAAGTAGGTTGGTGAAAGATGAGGACTCCTCACCCATCTCTGAGCTATTTCTTGATGAGCAATTGTTTCACATAAAAGGTATGGTCCCTCGGTATGCTAATATTGTGAATCACTTGGTTACCGGAATTTCGCCTAATTACCTTAGCAAATCCATGAAAAATAAAATCAGGTATGAGGCAAAATGTTATGTATGGGACGAACCCTATCTATGGAAATTCTGTTATGATCAAGTGATTAGGAGGTGTGTCCCCGAGAATGAGTATATGTCGATTTTAAGTTTTTGTCATAAGTATTCTTGTGGTGGTCATTTTGGACCAAATAGAACTGCTCAAAAGGTTTTAGATAGTGGGCTGTATTGGGCAACCCTATTTAGAGATGCATACTTATTTTTTAAAAATTGTGAAAGATGCCAGCAAACAGGTGCATTATCTCACAAGAATGAGATGCCTCAAACCCCCATTCTTGTCTGCGAAATCTTTGATGTTTGGGGTATTGATTTCATGGGACCCTTTCCTCCCTCTTGTGGTTTTGCTTATATACTTTTGGCAATCGATTATGTCTCAAAATGGGTGGAAGCAAAGGCCACCAGGGCTGATGATTCTAAGTGTGTTGTAGGGTTTATCAAAGCTAACATCTTCAATAGGTTTGGCATTCCTCGAGCCATCATAAGTGAACAAAAAACCCACTTTTGCAATAGAGTCATCGAAGTCTTGTTGAGGAAGTATGGGGTGCATCACCGAATCGCCACTGCTTATCACCCCCAAACTAACGGACAAGCTGAAATTTCCAATAGAGAGGTAAAGTCCATTCTAGAGAAGACAGTGAATCCAGGAAGAAAGGATTGGAGCCTACGTCTAGATGACGCACTTTGGGCATCGAACAGCATACAAAACACCAATAGGGATGTCCCCTTACTGGTTGACTTTTGGAAAATCTTGCCACTTGCCGATCGAAATTGAACATAGAGCCTATTGGGCAATCAAACGCTGCAATATGAACATGGAAGAAGCTGGCAAGGCAAGAAAACTCCAATTGCAAGAACTGGAAGAGTTGCGGTTAGAAGCATATGAGAATTCGAAAATCTACATAGAGAAGACCAAATTGTTCCATGACAATTTGCTTTTTAGAAAACAATTTTTAATTGGACAAAAGGTTTTATTGTACAATTCTCGACTCCAACTCATGCCAGGTAAGTTGCGTTCCAGGTGGATAGGTCCATTTGTTGTTACTAATGTGTTTCCTTATGGTGCAGTAGAGATCAAAAGTCTCAATACAGGCAAGGTTTTCAAGGCGAATGGGCATCGATTGAAGTTGTTTCATGAGGATGCAAATATCTCATCTACGGTAGACATCTTGTTAGACCTTTCTCGTAATTCATCGAGTTAAAGAAGCAAAGGAGGACGTTGAGCATAACGACGTTAAACAATTGCGCTTGTGGGAGGCAACCCATTGTGTTTAGTTAATTTTGTTATTTTGTTTGGTTTTGATTTCTATGTTTAGCAATTGATTTTATATCTGAAGGAACCCAACAAGGCGCACTGGGAAGTTCCCCCAAATCCTTCTACTATATGCCTAACCACATACACTAGGGACAATGTATAACTTAAGTGTGGGGGGATTAGGGAAATCTAGTGGAATTTGGGATAACCCTAGCATGCTTCGATCATCACTTCTTGACTTTGCCTTTTGAAATTTCTGCTCCCTAGAAACTTATCCTTGAGTGATTTCGACTTATCAGGAATCATGTGCTTAGGCTGAATAGATAGGATAGGATGCAAGCATGACTAACTGAATTTTTTTGGCTGCATATGGTACCTCATTATTTTAATTGATCAATAGGCAAGATGCATATAAATTGTCCGCATAAGGGCCTGATTGATTTTCACATAAATATCTGTCAAACATGGTTTGATTATTCTAGAACTTGCTGTGTTAGGCATGTCGAGACCACGATCAGTGAGTTCATGGATCAGATGGTGATGCCGTGTGATTAGCTCTATTGCAATATATATATATAAATATAAATAAAATAAAATCGTGACTAATGTGAGATGGAGCATAAAATGCGCTCACATCTAGAAATGAAAGCAAGGGTGAGATGGAGCATAAAATGCACTCACCCTAGAACCCCAACCCCATTCTCACCTTCATACCCTTGGACTTCATACTAAGTGGTGGAGATGTGATACATAGCAAACTTATGGCAATAACACACCTTGTTTTGACCTAAGAAACAAAGAAAGATAATTGAATCTGGCTGAATTGGTTTGTTAAAGCAATGGGTACTTGTTTAGTCCAAGAAGGTTCAGCCTGTGGAAAGCTTGTTTCCTTGACTGTCGATTTAACTTGGGGCCATGAGAAATGGTGATTTGCGATCACTCTTGGATGAGAAAAAGGGGAGAAAAAGATGGAAGGAGAGGTTACCAAGTCTGGACTGAAGCATGCAATGGATCAGGCTTTATGTTGAGAGAAAGATAGTAGGTAGTTTCTTTTGTTTTGCTTGAGTTTTGCCTTGCCCAAGGATGGGCAAAGTCTAAGTGTGGGGGGATTTGATGAGACTAAAAAGTACCCTATTTTTATCCCCTAATAATCATTCTTTTACATTTATTTAGCACTTAAATGGACTCATTACTCTTGTATTTCGATTCAGGGCAAGAAAGAAGGCAACTAGAAGAAAATAATGCAATTTGGATGATTTTGCACAGTTTCGGAAACAGTCAGTAATCTGGGCATAACTCTCAATTCCGGACTCCGAATTGGAAAATTCAAGAGGCATCAGAAAGATGGAAGAAAGGTCCACAACTTTTATGTTTTGGATTTTGACAGATTCGGTCCGCATCAAATACGAAACTGGGCCCTAATTCGGAGCAAGTTCGTAGACAGACCCATTTCACAACTGAAGCCCAACTTGCAGAAGAGCCTTGTAGCAACCCAAGTTTTAAAGCAACCCAACTTGAATTCAAGAGCCTAGAGTCCCAATTTCAAATGTAAACTCCTGAGAAAGAGTCTTATCAGATCTAAAGTTTTGAATGTAATCTTAGAGAGATAAGAAGATTGAACTAGATCATTAGATAAGAGATAGGATAGGATTAGTTCAAAATAGATCAGGACTATCTAGAAGGAGTTGGAAAACAACCCTCTCCCTCTGCTATATAAAGAGGGGGGTGGACCAGCTTTAGGCATCACTCAAGCATCCAAGAAATCATCAAGCAATTCAAGCTACCAAGAAGATCAGTTCGGCCTACTGAGAAGCAAAGCATGGAGGGTGCGAAAATCATGAGTAGCTAAGCCTTTTCTTTTCTGGTTCAAGGGGGGAGGTTCGGTTGAGTCATCATGAGGTTCTGTATTTAATTCAAGTTCTTGCTTTTTAATTCAAGTATTTGTTGGTTCTTGTGCATATTCTCATTGGATGTTAATGTTAATTAATATTGATTTTCCTATTGCTATCCATGGTTTGGTGATCCATAATTGTCATGAATAGTGGTACAAAGTAGCAATAGGTTAATATCTTTTTGGGTTAATTGTTTGTGACAGCCTTTGACCAATGTATTGACATGTTTTAACCTAAAGGGAATCGATGGAACAAGATTCGATAATTGCAACTATCTCAATTATTGTTATTTTGGTTTAACTGTTTTCACAAAGCTTAATGCTATCACTAATTGATATGGAATGCTATCGTATCCAGTTGATTAGTGATAAGTGTTGATTGAATGTTGGGTTTGGTCAACTAAATTAGGGAAACACAAGATTTATTATGGCTATCCTAAAAAATCTAAAGTTAAATGCTTGAATTGCAAGACTGCCAAAGTCTACCTATGATCGATGGCCAATTGACTAACCCGAACCCTTGAATCGAAATTCGGTAAGACTGATTTCTATTGTTTGATATTGCTATTGCTTTCTTGTTCTTTTAGAAATTTTAGTTATTTAATTTTCCCACTCAGTTATATTATTCATTCGGCTAAGAGATTATTGTTTAGCTCCCCGTGGGATTCGACTTAGTACCACTTTTACTGCAAGAATTTTATTGTGGGACTAGCACTAATTTCGAGGGCTTCAACAACCCATCACCCACATTAATGGGTCATGTGCTAACTGCTGACTTGCTGAGCTCATTCGGATGGGCTCTCCGCAGAGCGCGTCCCACATGCCATAGCCCATCCTTGTGCATTGGGAACATCTCCTCGTCACAGAAGGAATGGGTTGTGGAGAGCCCATCCGTCTCTTGCTGCTTAGTTCCACTGGAGGATGAGTAGGAGTCCATATCACCTGTCAATGACAGAAGACGTGCCAACCCTCTGCCAACATGATCTCACACCGCACATAGCGGGTCCCAGTCTCATGTCTCATGGTGAGATGTGTGGTGTTAGATCAAGTTGATATATGCTTGGAACATATTTTGTTGGCAGATGATTTCAACTCGAAGAGTAGGGTTATCAATGGGAAATTTGCATTGGTGCCTTATAGAGTGCATCCCATGAATGTGATCTCATCAATGAATTGGGTTTAGGCTATCCATGGGTTTGATGCTATCCGATCCAAGGTGTTTCAAATCAAGAATGTAGTCAGATAATCATGCCAACTAAATAAATCTGAGGTGGAAGGACGAAGTCATGCGACGAAGAAATCTGCAACCACATAAAGGGTTAGAGGCTCGAGAAGTTATTTCCCATGCAGGCACTCTGACACTCAAGTCAGTAAGAGAAAGGGATCGGTGGGGAC
This sequence comes from Nelumbo lutea, assembly GCF_056320005.1. Classification (NCBI taxonomy): domain Eukaryota; kingdom Viridiplantae; phylum Streptophyta; class Magnoliopsida; order Proteales; family Nelumbonaceae; genus Nelumbo; species Nelumbo lutea. The sequence goes on along the minus strand of NC_142689.1, from coordinate 52,049,570 downwards.
GAATAGGGTAGAATGGCACTGGCCTGAGCCAATGTAATGGCAAAATAGGTGTTGAGGTGAGTTGAGAGTCAAAAGTCCCTTACCTTGAATGGGAGGTGGCCATATATAGCCAAGCATCCATGTCGTAGTTGGACTAGGCTTCCAGAGCTGTCGGAGTGAAGTTGCCTTCCAAACTATTAGGAAGGCCGCCTCTCCCTCAACGAAGTGTGTCTCCTTGTTCGTGTAGAATTCTACATCCTTGGTGCGCTCTCTTGCCATGTGGTTGCGCTTGATTGTGCTAACGTGGAGATGTGGTTCGAGGTGCTCAGCCACAAAGACTAATACGTGGCATCCTTGGCCAGCTCAGACACCATCCAAACAGGTTGAGTCCAATCTGATGGACCCAAACTGATTGGGCTGGTTCTGGTTCAGGAAATGGAACCAACGGATTGGTTTCAGGTCTTGATATAGTGTCCCAATTATTACTGGTTTCACCCAGTCCTAAATCGATTCAGACTGGATCCAAGCTATATACATAATATATAATGTATAATATATCAAATAAAGTATATGTAATATACAATATAATGTATAATATATATAATACTTATTATATATTAAACACATTTATTTATTTATTTATTATAACATGGTCCATCGAACCTAATTGTCCCGATAACTCATCAATTCAGTTCCAAGTCTTCAATATTTCATATCAGGTCGGTTCTGATTCTAGTTGATCTTAGCCCAAACCTGACTCATTGACAGCCCTGGGCTGGGTCTAATCAGATATAGTTAGAATCAGAATTGACCTGATAAAAAATACTAAGCACCCGAAATGGAACTAGACTTATAAGCACTCCGGATTCACAAATTGTTCTCACATTTATACCCACAAATTATTTTTATTCCCAATGCACAACTCTAACGGATGTGGAAACAACTCGTGAGTAGCATATTTGTAATTTTAATTTTGGGTAAATTTCAAGGACCCCCCTGTAACCCCTATATTTTAACTTGCAATAAAGACCCCTGAACTTTTACATTGGACAAATACTCCCACAGTCGTTAAGTCCGATAATGGAAAGTGATGGAGCGCAATCCGGCCGGTCTTAGCTGTCAACGATTTCACCTCTTACTGGAGCGACAGGGAGCCTAAAATGGAAAAGATGAGGGAACTCCAGGGGGAACCCGGTGAGATAACTCCGAAGCTGAAGTTATTACTCTCAAAGGCAAAGTATAGACCAGATGGCACAAAGTTCACATACCTTGTTGTTGGAGGTAGGGGGCCTTTTATAACCACTTCGCGCACTCGCTCCGAAGCCCTTGTCAAGTTGGGTATGATTAGCCTTGCTTCTGTCAGTTCGGGCGTTGTCCTTTCTGTTGGGACAGAACCGTCACTTCTTTTTGTCAGAACCGTCTCTATAACTAGAGATGGCGGTGTCAGGAGGCAGTGGCAGGTGGCCGTTTGGAGTGCAGCCGTCAAGCGTCAGATCCCAAGTCGGTCAGGTGCGCCGCCCTTGGGTACGGAATTCCTCGGTGTCAGGCATGGTACGGTTTGTTTGGTTTTGGTGTCCTGAGGGCGATGCGGTGGAGTGGTGAGCGAGGCGAAGTCTTGAGTTCGGAGGTATGTCCTGTATTGCTATAGGGCAGGCCAGTTTGGTGAGGTGTGTCTCGAACTGCTAAGGCAGGCGTCCGGCGAAGTGTGTCCTGAACTATTATAAGGCAGGCCAGTTCGGCGAGGTATGTCCCGAACTGTTACATGCAAGCCAGTTCGGATTACAGTCTGGTTTTGGGCCCAAGGGTGAGTTCAGGCTCCTTGTAGGGAGTTCGGACCACTGGTAGGGGAGTTCGGTCAGCCGGTTTCTCCCCTTGGTGCTCGCGCCTTAGGCGTGCTTTTGTGCCAAGCTATTGCCTTTGCCACGTGTTGCGTAACTGTGAGGTCGGGCCAAATCTTCCTTCATCAATTGCCCCTACTCCTCGCGCCAAGGGTCTTGCCCTGGCGCGGGGAGTTTTGCGAGGTGGTAGGTGGATTTGTCCCGTTCTTCAAATCTTGACTGTGTGAGGTGCTTTGCCAGGGTTCTCCAATTTTCTGGAGCGTCCGAAAAGGCGGGAGATGTGCCTACTACTCATGAATGTTAAGGGACGTAGCAGCGAGCATTTATTTTAAATTTCAAAAAATCGCACCGCTAGGACGTGACAGCGGGTCTTTTAATTTTGAAAAAAGTGCACCACTGCCGTTTTGAGGAGACGTGCGCTGGCAGTTGCCAGTTGCAGAGAGACGTGTGCGGCATGTTGTCAATTTTCGAAAGACGTGTGCCGACGCATCGTCGGTTTCAAAAAGACGTGTGCTGACGTTTCGCTCTTTTCGGAAAGACGTGCGCCAATGACGTCTCGATCTCAAGGGACGTGCGGTCGGCGCAAATGCGGGCCGTCGGATTTGGCTTGATCTGCACTGTTGGTTCTTGGTTACTGTAGCTATAAATAGTAGGGGACCCCAGTTGATTTGTCACTTCTGCAGTTTGCTTCTTGAGCTCGCGTCCAACTTTTCAGCTCGCGTCCAGGCCTTTCAGTACGCGTCTGGGCTTGTTACTTTGCCTTCAAGGTTTTTGGCTTGTTCCAGTCTCCGCAGTCTTCAAAACTTTCTTCCGGTGAGTACCTTCCTGAATCCACCTCTTCTCCTCTATGTCTAGCTTTGATAGCTCAGACGATTCTTCAAGTAGGACTAGTGTAGGTTCTACGAACCGAGCCGTATCCCTCGACTGCTTTAGTGATCCTGAGGTGGAACTTGAGGATGACTTCGAACCCATAGGTCAAGCCGCTTCGGGCAGTTTGGCGTCAACCTCTCGTCGAGGTCGGATGCTAGACAGGTTTGGTCCTTCAACCATGACGCCCGAGGGGCTCCAATCTCTACTTATTTCTTACAATCTGCCTGGGGGGTATACCTATTTCATTCCTTCGGGTAGTTTTCCTTGGGAACACGGTCCTGATGAGATCGTGATTTTTTGAAAGCAGCTCACTGCGAGACTGCGACTGCCTTTCCACCCACTTCTCGTCGAGGTCATAAACCACTTCGGCGTTACCATTGGCCAGCTTCATCCGAACTCTATTCGAAACCTAGTGGGGACAGTCTCCCTTTTTTGCGAATAGAACTTCCCTTTAGACCTGGAGATATTCTCCTCTATCTTAATGCTCAAGAAACAAGTGGGTTCTCTTCTTGGGGGAAGATGGGCGTATTACCTGTCTCCTCGCCCGGGCTTTAAGCTTTTGCATGAACTTCCTAACAAGGTCCCGACGTGGAAGCGGGACTACTTCGGGGTGCGAAGTGCACAAGGGTGGCCTTTTTAGACCGGGTGGGGTGAGGCCGCTCCCGATTCTGGTGTCACTCTCGATAAAGAGACGGTGAAGGGCCTCCGGCAATGGGCACGGCAAGGTTTAAAGTGCCATCAGTACTTAGCGGAGGCCAAGCTTATTGCGGCCAGCCTGAGTTTGGGTAGGTTTCTTAGCTCAGGTTTCTTGTTTGCTTTGTTCCTTCGTTTTTTTTTTCTGATGCCGAACTCTTTACTGCAGGTGTGATGGACGCAGAAAGGACTCGTGGGGGGCGCCTGTTCCAAGGCATGAAGAGGAGGAAGCGGGTAGCCAAGCAAACTTGTACCGAGCTGCCCTCGGATGAGGAGCCTCAAGTTCCAGGCCACATGCCGGAGGATCTGCCCAGGGAGCCCGAGGTGGCTCTGCATGAAGTGGTTGGGGCACCTTACGCTGAGACCACTCACACGGGTGCTCCCGCCTACTCCAGTGCTCCTGCTCACTATGGTCCGCTCATACGCGGGCTGGGCCCTCGGGTTCGGGAGCTCAAGGGGAGTTCAGGAGCGTGTTGTCGCCGAACTACACTCTTCAGAAGAGTAGGGAGGCTACTTTCCCCGAGGAGATCGCGGCGTGGACCGATCTTCCTTTGAATCAGGTCGCCTGTCGTGTCGTAACTCATGCTATGGTGGTAAGTCAGATTTCGTCTGCCTTCATTTTCTATCCTTCTTGTTGTTGTCGCTCACTTGTTTCTTTTGGTAGGTGAATTCTTCTATTCACGCCTTAGCAGCCCAGGTGGAGAAGAGCTCGCGACAGGCGCGAGCTGCTGAGTGGGCCACTCATGCTGTCGAAGAGACTTTCCGTGCCGTTGAGGCGAATACCCTAGCTGCTGAGGTGGCCGCTTATGCTGCCGAAGAGGCTGCTCGCGTCGCTATGGCCAGGTAGGCGATGTCTCAGCGGGATGCCGAGGCCATGGGGGTAGTCGTCAAGCACATGGCAGACTTGAGGTTGGACCTGCAGCATCAAGTCGAATATCTTCAGGAGGACATCAGGGAGAAAATGCATATCTTTTCCCAAGGTATTGAAGACGCCAAGAAGAAGGCCGTTGAAGACTACATTGCCTCTCCGCATTTTGACGACCTGATGGTGGATTCTTACAGAAGGGGATTCAACCTGAGCCGGTGAATAATCTGGAACACGTACCCCGACCTCGACATTAGTGCCATATCCACTTCGTGTGTAACTCAGGAGATGGCCAATGCTGTCGATGGCGAGCCAGATTCTGAAGGTGAGGTAGGGCCTTCAGGCGTTGTTGAAGTGCCTTCTGATGGGGAAGAAGTAGCTCCGGGCATGTAAAATTTTTTTTTTTTACTCTCCTTTTTCTTGCAACGGAATAGACAATCTTTTCGGTTAAAGTGTTGTTCTTTTTCCCGAACTGGTTTTTTGTCAAACTGATAACATGCCAATCTGTTTCTTACCCGGGTTATTGTACTCGCACGACCTGTTTTGGCCCCCAAGCTCTTGTAGTGAACTGATTTTTTGCCGAGCTGATAATATGCCCAACTTTTCTTTGCATGCCTATGCCGAGGTTCCTCTTGTTGGCTCTGCATCATGGCGCTAAGGCCCTTGTAGCGATTTCGTCCACTTCGTTTGGCGGTTTATAGGTAGTATCGTCTTAAGTTAACAATGTTCCATGCTCGGGGTACTTGTTTGCCTTCTAAGATTTTGAGCTCGTATGCCCCCCCGAGCGCTCTCTTTAATTTATAGGGCCCTTCCCAATTTGGTCCAAGTTTGCCCACATCGGGTTTGGGCACCATAATCTTACGAAGGACCAGGTCGCCGACCCGGAAGCTTCGCTGCTTTACTCTGGCATTATAGTACCGAGCTACCTGCTGCTGGTAGGCCGCTGTCCGGATGTGTGCGAGGTCCCTTACCTCGTCCAGTAGGTCAAGGTTGGTACGTAACTCATCTTCATTCGTCTGATCGTCATATGTTTCTAGTCGCAATGTTGGTACTTCGATTTCCACCGGGATTACTGCTTCAGTGTCGTAGGTGAGGTTGAAGAGGGTTTCTCCCGTGGCGGTTTTTTCTGTAGTTCGGTGAGCCCATAAAACACTTGGTAGCTCTTCCGCCCACAATCCCTTAGCTCGATCTAGACGTGCTTTCAGTCCGCATAGGATGGCTCTATTCATTACTTTTATCTGACCGTTTGCCTGCGGGTGCGTGACTGATGTGAAGTTCTGCCGAATACCCATGTTCTGGCACCACTCTTGGAACTTGATATCCTCAAACTGCTTGTCGTTGTTGGAGATCAGTACCCGAGGTAACCCGAAGCGACATACTATGTTCTTCCAAAAGAAGTTTTGTATGTTTCGGGCCGTAACTGTTGCCAGCGGTTCGGTTTCTATCCACTTCGTGAAGTAATCTACTGCCACCACTAGGACTTTTCTCCCACCTGTTGCTGGCGGGAATGGCCCCAGGAGGTCGATGCCCCATTGTGCAAAGGGCCACGGGCTGGCAAGGTATTTGAGGTTGGAAGCAAGCTGATGGTGGATATTGGCGTGCTTCTGACACTTGTCGCATTTTCTGACGAGCTCGACGGCTTTTGCCTTCATCGTTGGCCAGTAGTATCCTTGTCGAAGTGCTTTTTGGGCGAGTGCTCTGCCCCCAGGTGTCCGCCGCACAGACCTTCATGAGTGTCGCGGAGTACAAACTCGGCTTCGGCAGGTCGCAGGCAACGCAAGTAGGGGAGCGTGTAGGACCATCGGTACAACCGTTCGTCAATTATGACGTATTTGGTTGCCTGCCGCTACACCCTCTTGGCCGCATTGTGGTCTGCAGGGAGGGTTCCATCTAGCAAGAAGCTTGCGAGTGGATCGATCCAGCTCGGCTCTACATGGTTCTCATGTTGTTGTGACTTGTGCTGGCTAACCGGGACAGAGCATCGGCCTCAGTGTTCTCTGACCTCGGGATTTGCCTGATGAAATGTGACTGGAAGTTGAGTAGGGCCTCTTTTACTTTCGCCAAGTATGTGATCATGGAGAGCTCGTGTGCTTCGTACTCGCCCGTAACCTGGTTGACCACGAGCTGAGAATCGCTGTAGATGACCAAGTGCTTTGCTCTTACCTTTTGCGCTAGGTTCAGCCCGGCTATCAGTGCTTCGTATTCTGCCTCGTTGTTAGATGCCGCGAACTCAAAGCGTAGTGCGTAGTCCAATTTTGTGCCACCCGGGCCGCATAAGACTATTCCAGCCCCGCTACCTTGCTGGTTTGAGGAACCATCTACGTGGAGGATCAAGGGCTCCTCATCCTAGTTCGCGCTTGGCCTGACCAGGAGAGAAGCCACACTAGCTGTTACTTCACGGGGTTCAGACTCTATTGGCTTGGGAGCTCTGGGTTCGCCCGAACTAGGGACCTCGGGCTCAACCTATTGAGGGGCTTCGAAGCTAAAAGTGCACTCGGCGATAAAATCTGCCAAGGCTTGAGCCTTAATTGTGGTCCGTGGTTTGTACTAGAGATCGTACTCGCTAAGTTCGATGGCCCACTTCGTCAGCCAATCGGAGACCTCGGGCTTCAGCAAGACTTGTCTTAGGGGTTTGTCGGTTAAGACGACGACGGTGTGAGCTTGGAAGTATGAGCGGAGTTTTCGAGCTGAAATCACTAGTGCATACGCTATTTTTTCTATCTGTGGGTATCTCGTCTCTACTCCCTGTAGAATTTTACTAACATAATAGACAGGTCACTAGACCCGATCTACTTCCTTTACTAGTACCGAACTGACCACCTCGTCACTCGCCGAGAGGTACAGTTCTAAGACCTCGCCCTCCTCGGGTCTGGCTAAGGTTGGCACAGTGTCCAGGCAGTGGTCTACCGATTTGGACATGAAGCGGCTCAAAGCGGCTATGTGGTCGTTTAGCCTTTGAATTTCTTTTACTTTCCGGGGTGGTCTCATATCAAGGATGGCCTTTATTTTGTCTGGGTTGGCCTCAATACCACGCCGGTTGACAATGTACCCTAGAAACTTACCCGAGGTGACACCGAAGATACACTTGTTTGGGTTTAGTCTCATTTTATATTGACACAGAATTTGGAAGACAGAATCCAAGTCTTTTATTAATTCCTGCGAGAATTGTGTTTTGACGACCATGTCGCCTCAAGGCTTTCATTCAACCCATTTGCAACCTCGGTAGAAAACACGACATACTTGCTCTTAAGGAGCCTAAGCCTCGAAGTCATTATGCTCTCCTTTTCTGAAGGGAGTTGAGGCTCGGGCATCGAAGTACCTTCGGGCTCACGAGGTGGGGTCCATTCATCCTGATCCTTGCCCAAATCAACAACCAAGGGATGGGGATGAACCTCCTCCCCTAGGAGCTTGGTAGAGGGTGGCTCTGGTGTTGCAACCTCAGGATCGGCAAGAACCAAAGAGGTGGCCTCCTCTCGGCGGGACCTCTTCGAAGCTTTTCTCTTCTTCCCCCTTTGAACACTCCTCAAAAGGTTAGTGGCATCAACACCTATCATATCTTCTGCAAGAGAGAAGAAAAAGAGTTAGCCGCGAATTGAAGTAAGTGCGGGAAGGAAAAAGCAAAGGTAATGTGTGTGCCGAGGTGGAGGCCTACCAAGAGGACTCAGACCAGCTCGTACAAGCTTCTCCTCTACTAGGAAATCTTCCATCTCAAGGCCGATGTCCCTCCAAGAGTGGATGACTGCCCTAGTCTCTGCATCCAGTCTCACCCTGGGGTCCTTAATGGCCATTCGCCAGTAAGTCGGGAAGGGCCATCCTTTAGGGTTCCAAACAAAGAAGTACCTCCTCTTCTAGGTCGATATCTTGTTCGGGTTACTGAACAGAACCTTGAACCCGGGGTGAGGTGAGATATAGTCGCTCTACCGGGTGTCCCCATGCAGGCAAGAAGAGTTATTTTAATGGAACAAATCGAGCTAAATATGTCCAAAGTAAGAGGTCGGTTATATTCGTGGAAAAGTGAGATCATACCAACAATGGTATGGATGGAATTCGGGTGTAGCTGGTCAATGGTGACATTAAATAACTTAATGATTTCTACGATGAAGGGGTGGAGCGGGAAGCACAGCCCATCTATGAATTGCTCCCCCAAAACCGCGAGTTTGTAGTGATCGTGAACCTAAGGGTACTGACCCAAAGGAATGATGAAAACAAGAGTGTCGGGGAGATGATAATGAGCTATCAAGGACAACAACCTGTCCGAGGTCATCATGGAAGGGCCGAAGTTGTCCGGATCCCGACCTCGAGTAGAAGATGAGACCCCCCCTCCGGATGTTGGCCGCTCTACCTAAGGTTCGGGTTCCTCAAGCCGAGATGGCCCGATGTTAGGTAAAGGCATTTCTCCTAAAAGGTTTAAAGAAGAGCTCTCTAGCGAAGAGCTGGCCTCACCGGCAGGAGTCGAGGACTTTACCTCGGCAACCCCAAGCTCGCTAGAGTCACTAAGTAACCTATCTATGTTAGTACTAGACATATTGGATAGGAAAAGAAAAGGGAAGAACTAGTGAAAGAAGACGAACTCACCAAAGAAGACAATAACAACCTTGGACCCAAGGGAAAGAATGGCGAGTTGAAGACGCGATCTCAGGAGAGCTCAGTTACACAACTTATGGTGAAGGTAATGGGCCCTTCAGCCCCCTATTTTAGTCCACCACATTCAACAATCAATGGTTGAGATCTATACGATCTGATGGCTCCCATGAAAACCGGTTGCACGCTACCTGAGAATGAAATCGGTTGAGCGTGCCCTTTGGCGTCTATGGAATTTATAAACAGTGTGACGTCTACGCGTGACTGAGACGCGATTTGGGTCATTTCGTGGTTGAGCCAGATGACTGAACAGGTCCAACCAGCCGCTCACCCTTCTAGCCGCCTAGACTTCGTGCCAAACCCACCTAGACTCATCATGAACTCCCCGCACCAGGTCAGGACCCCTGGCACGAGGAGTGGGAGCAATTAATGAAGGGTGATTTGGCACGACCTAGTAAGAAGGGGACACGTAGACGCGATCTGCTCGAGGGGCGACAACTCAGCCAAACGAAACCGACCCGCAACATTCGGAGCTTGGATGTTCAACCACCTCAGCGCAAAAACCACCTCGGCGTAGAGACACCTCGACACCCAATCTAGTTCGGGACTAAAGAACCGAGGTACCAATTCAGAGCTAAAGAGCCAAATGCCATGTAATTGACTCGAAAGGCCTCCCCAACGGACCCCGAATTTCTTAGATCACGACGAGACTCATCCTAGCTCCGCCTAAATCGGAGGAAGATGATAAACCTTATCAACACATTGGTCTCCTTAAAAAATGGAACATATCTTATCCGTAGAGTCTAGAGATCCCGGAGCTCTTTCGTAAGGCCCATGACTACTCCATTATATAAGGACATAAAACCCCAATGCAAAGGTATGCGTGATTGTTTTACTCACTAGCATTCAAGCACTCAAATATTCAGCTCACATCCACAATATAGTACTAACTTAAGCATTGGAGCGACCTTGTCGAGTTAGCTACCCCAGGTTCTCTGGTCTACTACTTTGCAGATTGGTCCAGCTCGCCACGCAATTGGAGTTTGGATCGTCTTCCAGCAAGGAGTATTTAGATCGTGCACCATCAATTTAGCTTGGGCCTTATTCGCCAAAACCATCATTTAACTCCAAAAGTTTGACACCCAATTAGACTTTGAATCTGATTATTCCTGATAATGTGTGGGCATGGTGAACATCTCAGCTAGACCTAACTAAAAAAAAAAAAAAAGAGTTGCTTAAGCCTACAAATTTATAAATCTAATCGGGTTAGGTTAAGTTATAAACGGTTTGTTACTTTTTATTATTAATTATTAAAATATTGTAATTATTAAATTACTGTAGTTATTTAAAATGTAGCAATTTATGGAAATTATCATATTTTAAGAAATACTACTAATTTCTTGGCTAAAACTAATTAAATGTAATTTTTTGGTAATTAAATATAACTTTTTGGTAATTAAATGTAATTTTCTACTATTTATAACATAAATTATAGTTTCCGTTAATTATAGTTTAAAAATAATTATTGTTAATTATATTACTATTAATAATTAAAATACATTATTTTTTCATTATTATTCAATATATTTTTGCAATAAAATACAATTAATTTAATTTTTTAATTATTTTTAGTATTTTTATTTAGCTTTAGGTTTTTCAAAATTTTCATATTTTTATTTAATTTTTGGTATTTTTTCATTACTATTTAGTAATTTTTGCATGTGTATTTTTCAATAATTTTCAGTATTTTCAGCATTTATTTTTGCATATTAGTCACTACAAAATTCATTTGTATTTGCTTTCAATAAAAATAAATTAAATAACTAAATAGATATCATAGTTAATAAAAAAAATACAACTAGTTTTCAATATTTTTCATTAATTTCTAATTAGGGTATTTTTTTTTAAATTTTGTGGTATTTTTTAATAATAAAATACTATTAATTGTAAATTTTAATTATTTTTAGTAAATACGCTTATTAATATATAATATTGTTTATTTTTAATATTTATTAATTATTTTTAGTATTTTAATTATGTATAGGTTTTTCAGAATTTTATGGATTTTTAATTAATTGTTGGTATTTTTTTCATTATTATTCCATCATTTTTGCATATGAGTAATTTTTGCAATAAAATACTATTAATAAAACAGGTTATGCATTTTACATTTTCATTAACTTTTATCATTTTTAATGAGTTCATTATGCACAATAAAGGTCTAAACTCATAAAAATCGTTAATTAATTAAAAATTTATTAATATAAAGTTATTTAATAATATTATTAAAACTATCAATTAATACTTTTATATTTAAATTTCTTATTTTTAATTAATTTTTGGTATTTTTCATTATTATTCAGTCATTTTTGCAATAAACTACTATTAATAAAATGGGTTCTGCATTTTAAATTTTTATTAATTTTTATCATTTTTAATGAGTTCATTATGCACAATAAAGGTCTCAACTAATAAGTTATCTAATAATATTAGTAAAACTATCAATTAATATTTTTGTATTTAAATTTCTTATTTTTATTAGTGCTTTTTAAGTTTGATTTTTAAGTGGAATTGAAACACATTTTTAATATTTATTAAGTTTTGTTAATATTTATTTTTGGTGAAAGTTTAGTGGATTTTTAAATTAATATATTTTTTTTTTATTTTTTAACCTTAACCTATTTATATTATTACTACTCTCTCTCTCTCTCTCTCTCTCTCTCTCTCTCTCTCTCTATCTATCTATCTATCTATCTATCTATCTCTTTTAAATGTAATAATAACATGCACTAAAACAAGAGGCATTGGAAAATCCATATGTCTCTCTAATAATGTGCAACTTTATTAATATAATCAAGAAAAGCAATGATTATTATTTTTATATTTTTAAAACAAAAAAAATAAGATGTAAAAAATGGAGAATATATATATAGATGTTGCATGATCCATTCCATAGAAAATCTAAGTGCTAGGACAGACACTATGATGTAGTCGGTAGTGACCCAGAACAAGAGAACTAGTACTGGCAAGAGAGAACTGAAGGGATGGGAGATCCATCATATGGATGGCCGAACCCTACAGGAAGGTTGGGCGAAATTTAAAAAATTTCTTTACTCCCATCCGGGAATCCTATTCCCAATTTAGAAAACTGCATTTTCAATGTTCATTCTTGTAACCAAACCGGACCAAATCTTAAACCAAAATTAGGGAGGGATATACCTGATACGGAATCCACGCAAGAATGCTCCTCCCAACATAGGTGTTCACGCCCAAAGAGTATACCAAATCCTCCCTCCACTGAAGATGACACAGCTTGGGATGAGGCAGGATCAGCAGGTAGTTCTTCACCAAGAACTAGTGATTCTTCAACAAGAATTGAATGGGATAGTGAGCACAGCTTCTAAATTGTTTCTTTTGGAAAGAAACAATATCAAGATCAAATCTTGATCAAATCTAATAACTGGAGATCGAACAGGGTAGGGCGGCAAGAGTAGGAAGAAAAAGAGTTGAAGGCAAGATCAGTCTAACTAAGTTGTCTTCTCTTTGTATTGAGTGAGTGTGTATTCAAGGTTCGCCCTGCTCTCTTATTTATAACCTTAAAGAGGCAATTTCCTAATCTCATTAGGAGTTTCCTGATCTAAATCTTTTATTTGGATCTGGACTCTTTAAGTGATAAGGATAATCCCTTATCTTATCTATAGATAAGGATTAACCTTCCTAATCAAATAAGGAGTTCCTTTGATCCAAATCTTTATTTGGATCTGGAATCTTTAAGAGGATAAGGATAATCCCTTATCTTATCTACTGGTCCAAATCCCATATCTGCCCCTATTTAATTAATCTAATTAACCCTATTCGAAATGGGCTTTTAGGCCCATTAAGCTTTCAGGCTCACTTCCACTTTAATGCTGGCTAGCTTGGCACTCTTTGTAAGGCGTGGGACCCTATCATTGATCTACAAATCAGCCACATGGGTTCAGCTTAGCCTCTGTTACAAAGCCTGGCCAAATTCACTCCTGAATACAATGAACCCCTGAGTCCATCACTATGGGCTCTTAATGGCCCCAACATTTACACTAAATGGTCCTTGGTTCCAGTCATCTTATGAAGGCCCAAGGACTGTGGGCAGATGCAAGATTAGCCCATCAGATATAACCCTCAATGGTCTTATACTTAACCTCTCACCTCATAATGATCAAACACTGCCCAACAAGAGAGGACCTCTCCCTCAACTACAAGGTGTTGTGCTGCACTCCCTACTCACTTGGATCCCGGGAATTAAAACCTTTTGCAAACATTTTAAAACCATAATATATATATATATTGCCAAAACAAATTTCAATGGTTGAAATCAACTGCCGACAGTTTAGGTTTCCATCAAAGAGAATGCATCCCCAATCATTCACTTTGCCCGACAAAGGGGTTGATCATGTCACTATGATCACCCACTCAGATGAATTCTTGGACTGTCCCAACATACCTAGGTTTTGACCCCCTCTAAGGATCTCACCGATTGGCATATCAAAGACAACCCAATCCGACAACTAATGCAGTATCATAATCGAGTCTAGGGGTCAAGTGTAACATTTCAGTTTTGCCCATCTATCTCCAAGGTCCAGAGCAATACTAGAATTTTGGTTCGGTTCAGGGTTTCAAGAAAACCCACACTGCATGTACCTCATGTCTCACCCTGGCAGTTGAGACAAGACACCCCAACCAACTTGATGGTACATCAGTGTTAAGCCTTGGTAGGATAAATCTCCCTAGATCTATCCAACGGCTGTAAAGATTCTAAACTAACATGAGTCTCATAAGTGTCCAGTTTAGGGGTATTACACGGAAACACACCATAATAACATGAATCAAATATGTACTTTATTCATTTATAATAAAATGTCATAATATACATCATGCTGATTGGAACTAAAGGCATATACTATTTAACAGCTCCCACTTGCACTTAGGTCCAATCGGGTATAAGCTAGAGTCCCATACTTTCCACGTGTTTCTCAAACACTTTTTGTATTAGTGGCTTAATCAATGGGTTTGCTACTTTTTCCGCTAATGCTACCTTCTGAATCAAGATGTCCCCTCTTCCAACTATCTCCCGTAGTACATGGTACTTGCTCTCGATGTCTTTGACTTCAAGTGGGTAAGTGGCTCCTTAGCCTGAGCAATGGCTCCACTGTTGTCACACAATAGTGGAATGGGTGATGTGCTGGATGGAACTATTCTTAATTCATGAATGAACTTCTTCATCCATACAAATTCATTGGCAACTTCACTTGCGGCAATGTACTCAGCCTCGGTTGTGGAATTTACAGTGGACCCTTGTTTCTTGCTTTTCCATTTAACTGCATAGGACCCCACCATAAAGTTGTATCCAGATGTAGACTTTCGATCATTTGGGTTTGACTAAAAATCGGCATACCCAAGGATCTGTAGTGAACTACCATCGAATACCAGATGTAGACTTTCTATCATCTGGCCGTGGCTTTCACTAAGTAATTTTCTTGGTCATAGACGTAACAAACTGGAGGCTTGGATGCCCGGGTAGATCTCCTTGGTTAGTTATTAACTGGAGCTTGTGGGACATCTCCCACTACTCTTGAGCTCTCCTCGTCAAGAACAACTTCCTGACGATGATTGTTCAGGATGTAATATTCTTTCAAGAAAATGGACATTTTGACTACATAACACCTTCTACTCTCCTGGGTTATAGAATAAATACCATACAAAGCCTTTTGGGTAACCTACAAATAGGCAACGACTGGTTTTAGATTCCAATTTGTCAGCACTTGTTCTTTTAGCATGTGTTAGACAACCCCAAATCTTCAAGTGTCTCACACTTGGTTTCTTATTGGTCCAAAGCTTATAAGGAGTCTTCGCAACAGATTTGGTTAGAACCCTGTTCAGCACATATATTGCAGTCTCCAATGCGTAACCCCAAAAGAATGTGGGTAATCCCGAGTGTACGAGAAGTGATCAGACCATATCTAATAAAATCTGGTTCCTCCTCTCTGACACACCATTTAATTATGGTGTAGCAAGAGGAGCTAGTTGTGATACTATCCCATTTTCCTTTAAGTAGTCAATGAATTTGTCAAAGAGATATTCGCTTTCTCGATCTGATCAAATGGCCTTAATGTGTCTCCCTAACTGTTTCTCGACCTCATGCCTGAACTCTTTGAACTTTTCAAAGGATTCAGACTTGAGTCTCATTAGGTACACGTAACCATACCGAGAGTGATCATCGGTAAATGTTATGAAATAAACGTGTTTGTTACGTGTCCTAACATTCATGAGACCACATACATCAGTATGTATAAGGTTAAGCGTGCCCGTTGATCTTTCAGGCTTACCGTTAAATGGTCGTTTTGTCATCTTACCCTAAAGGTAAGGTTCATAGGTTGGGAGATTTTCTACAGTTAGAAAATCCAAAGGACCATCTTTTACCAACCTTGTGATACGATCTATGTTAATGTGGCGAAGTCGGTAATGACACAGGCGCATGGGATTAACTATATCACTGGTTCTTTTCTTGGGATTATTATCCGACGTAGTTTCGGTTATATTTGTTTCTAGAGAAGGATGGAGAACATAGAGACCATTATCAAGTTCTCTATATGCAAGGAATTTTTTATGCCTTTTGATAGTAATCATATTACTAAAGAGAACAGAATAACCATCCACACACAATTTTGAAATAGAATCAAATTTCTTCTCAAATTGGGTACATAAAGACAATCTTTTAATGTAATTATTCATTCTCTAAAATACAATTCTACATTTCCTATGGTTGTAGCTACAACACTTGCAGAAGTCCCCAAGTAAAGAATCACTTCACTGTCACTCAGTTTTCTGCTTGTCTTGAACCCCTGCAATGTGTTACATGCATGAGTAGAAGCCCCGGAGTCAATACACCAGGAAGAAAAAGTCACCAACATATTGGTTTCTATGACAAAGAATTCAAAATTACATTGTTTCTTGGTCTCCAGGTACTGAGGACAACTCCTCTTCCAGTGGCCGATCTATTTGCAAAAGTGACAAGTGCCTGATGCAATATCCTTCATCTGCTTTTTAGGCTTGCTAGTTTTCATCTGAGGTTTCTTCTTTGCCTTCCTCTTTTTCTTGCCCGATTTGCCACCTTCAACAAGCATGGTAATGGGCTCATCTTTCTTTATCAGTTCTTCGGTCCTCTGCAACATATTGCTAAGTTCCTAAAGGCTAACACTTAGATTATCCATATTGTAATTCATTATGAACTGATTGAATGAAGGAGGCAAAGAGTTCAGGATGGCATCAACTTTGGTGACATGATCTAGCCTACATCCAATAGCCTCCAGTTCATTGATATATCCCATCATCTTAAGATAATGATCATGAACTAGTTGGTTCTTGGACATTTGTGCGGTCATAAACTTCTTTAGGACCTTCTGATGAGTAAAACAATTCTGCTCCTCATACATTGTCCTTAGACTATCCAAGATATCCTTAGACTCTTTTATCTAATCGAATTGTTGTTGTATTTGATTGTCTAAGGAGGCTATGATATAGCACCGAGCAAGAGAGTTTTTCTCTTCCCATTCTTGATATTCTCTCCTGCGGGCCTCAAAAGCCCTATCACCCGGACGATCCGGAGCAGGGTTCTTAGCAATCTTGTCCAATTTCTTGGACATCAGAACTAGCATAAGTTTACGATACTAGTCAACGTAATTTGGGCCCTTAAGCTTATTGTCGTCCAACAGTTTGGCGAATTATCCATTTGCCATTTCTGATAAAAGGCAAAGCAAATATTAGTCCACAACCTGATTTGATTCATGTTATCTACATAAATATGGCTTTAAATCTATGTTTCATTTCCATGTGTTCATCTCTGAGATTCCCCTCCTATCTCAGTGACGGAGACTGCAAACTATGCCTCTGAAAATGTGAGAAACCACATAGGGTGCATGGAGTCAACTGTTTCAGCTACATAACCCCACCACCTTCTATGAATGATCACATCCATTCATCTCATAAGCTTTCCCTTTGGCCTTTGTCAGACAAGGTTCATTGCCATTTTAGGTTAGACCTTTCTATCCAGTGAGTGCTTACTCATCATATTCGTGAACGCCAAGGTACCGCGAGATAGTCTTCCATTTTAGGATAGGCCCATCCCACATTGGTCTAAGTACTAGGATAGACACTATAATGTAGTTCAGTGACCCAGAACGAGAGAATTGATACTAACGAGAGGGAACTACATAAAACAGAGATCGGATTCAGTTAGAGCAAAGTCCATTCGAACAGCCATCACTACCTTGCATTGGGAATATCTCCCCATGAAATAAAGCATAGAAGTACGTAGATATTCCCGATGAAAGGTTGTAAAGGTTGTTCGAACACTGTTCAAACGGGCCTTGCTCTGACTGAAGCCGATCTCTATAAAACATTGAGAGATTCATTGACACAACAATAACAAAGTTTATGACATGAAATTTCAAATTTCAACAAAAAACAGAGGTGAGATAGTTATTAACTACATTGAGGAGGGTCTTCACAATGGATTTGATGTCTCACCATGAAATAAAGCATAGAAGTACGTAGATATTCCCGATGAAAGGTTGTAAAGGCTGTTCGAACACTGTTCAAACGGGCCTTGCTCTGACTGAAGCCGATCTCTATAAAACATTGAGAGATTCATTGACACAACAATAACAAAGTTTATGACATGAAATTTCAAATTTCAACAAAAAACAGAGGTGAGATAGTTATTAACTACATTGAGGAGGGTCTTCACAATGGATTTGATGTCTCACCACAACCGACAAACATCACCGTTCACCGGTGCCCCTTCCCCTGAGATGTACAGCTCCAACTTTATCATCAATGGTGTCAAGCTTTGTGATCAGGATTCCATCAATTAACCTTGCATTTGGTGATGTGGAAAGGTTTGCCAGTTTCTAATTAAATTTTGATAGTTGATAATTAATAGCATCATTCCCAACCGATGCTTCTACAACAAGACCAAATCTGGATTATTGAGGTAGATGAGCTTGGATAGTGCTCTCATCAATAGTTCATTATCCTGCATACAACTAGCAATATCAACCATTGCGGGTAGCCTCCAGAGTCCAGATAGCTTCATTGGATACAATAGCAGGATCTTTTTCATAGCCCTTCTCAATGGAGCGTCTAGGAGTCAAAATACGAACCAAAGCCTCTTCCATTGCTGTCTGAACAGTTGAAGATATCCTTGTAAATGAAGCTTGCTTTTTACCTTCAACTACTGATTCACAAAAACTTCCCAGCTATTTCCTCAGCCACATTCTTGGTCATGACTCATGAGCCTATCCTTGAGAGTTTTCAAAGCTGGCCCTAAGTCCCATTACTCTAAATATACCTTCCTGCAATACTCTGGAACATTGATGAAAACCACCTTTTCTTCTTTTGCATCGACCTTGGTGTCCTTCCTCTTCTTTTAAGTCTCACTTTGGCCGTTTATAACTTCTTTGGAGAGTCTAGCTGAACAAGTTTGAAATGATGGAGGTGATGGGAAGGATGGAGGCTTTGTGGGGCTCAGACTGGCCGTATTTCAGGCCATGGCGGTGGTTAGAAAAGGGCAATCACTAGAAAATGGAGCTTCGTCCCGTGTTTCAAGCACGACCCAATATATGCTTTGGGAAGGACATGTCATTCTAGAATATGAAGTGGGAGGTGGCTAGTATTCTGCGATGGTTCCGGGTTGTGTCAGCAATGAAGAAAGGTTGTGAGTTAAATTTTTGTCATATTTAATTTTGAACATGAAAGGTGGGTTTCCGGTGATGATAAAAAAAAGAGGAGGAAGGTCTGGCAAGTACTAAGCTGTTAGTTGTTAAGAAAAATAGAAGGGAAAATTTTTTATCAGTATTCTATACTTTGGCTCGAGTGATGATTTGGTCTTCGAACTTTAAAATGTGACAATCTAATATCTGAATTTTCAAAATGTGACAATCCAGTACCTACCGTTAATTAGTTTGTTAATTAGCTGTTAAGTGACATTTGAAAAAGTAAAAAATGCTCTTTGAATGTCATCTAATTCTCTTTATCAACCATCCAAACATTGACAAAAAACTGAATAGTCTCAAATCCTAGCCTCTTCTATTCAAAAACTTTAGTGACTGTTTAGAAGAATTTAGAATTTGGGATTGTTCATTTTATTGTCAATGTTTGGGTGGTTGATAAAGAGAATTACTTGGCATACTTTTCAAATGTTACTTAATGGCTGATTAATAGATTGATTAACGATAGCTACTGAATTGTCACGTTTTGAAAGTTTGGGTATTGAATTGTCGCATTTTAAAGTTCGGGGACCAAATTGCCACTTGAGTTAAAGTACAAGATACTGATTAGGTTTTTTCTTGAAAAAAAAGATAAAAATAAATTAGAAAAGAGTAGTTTGGGCATGTAGAAAACTTTAAATTGTCGGATTAGAGAAAGGGGTCTTTGTGTAATGAATAATGGCCAAAGTTTAGGGGAGTCTTTGCCGCAAATTAAAGTATAGGGGTCTTTGTCATTGACCCCATAGTTCACGGGTCAGGCTGGGTCGGTTTATTGGGGTTTTCCCAACCAACCTGACCTGGTCGGGTTACCTGAGGTGGAAACTGAAACCAACCCACTGATAGGCAAACCCGACTTGGTCGGTTTGAATCGGTTTGGGTCGGTTTCGGTTTTGCTTTTGTACAAAAAGGACAGAGAAGCCTAGAACTAGAAGGAAATTTATTTGAAAAGATGGGAGAGTTGGGAGAGCCAAGTTCAAAAATCAAACGATGTCTTGAGTTGAGGACTTGAGGGGGCGGACTAAGTTAGAGAATAGAAGAGAAGACAAAAGTTATCAATAAAATAGAAAGTCAAACTGTTCTATAGAAAGAAAGCTGAAGTATTTATATTTCAATAAATTTTCTAAATTCTAATCTAGGTAAAAAAGGTCACCTAATTCTAATTGTAATTGCCTAATGGGTTGCCTATTTAGTGCTAGGATAAATACAATTTAGGTAAAAAAGGACACCTATTTCTAATAGAAGACAAAGGTTATCAATAAAAGTTATCAATAAAATAGAAAGTCAAACTGTTTTATAGAAAGAATGAAATATTTATATTTCAAGAAACTTTCTAAAATATAATCTAGGTAAAAAATGACACCTAATTCTAATTGTAATTGCCTAATGGGTTGCCTATTTGGTGTAAAAGACTATAGAAACTAGGATAGATACAATTTAGTTAAATAGGAACTAGAAGACTAGTTAAGTAGGAACTACCGAACTAGAAGACTAATTAGTTCGGTTCGGTTCGGTTTTCACACAAGAAAACCGAAACCAACATGATATATCGGTTTATGAATTTGCCCAACCTGAAATCGACCAGTGTTGATGAAAACCCGACCGACTTGGGTTGGGTCGGTCCGAGTTGGTCGGTTTTGTCGGGTTGGGCCTTATTATGAACAGCCCTACCCATAGTACAAGGTCTTTATAATTTAATCTTTAATTTTAGACCTAAAACCGAATCAATTGGTAACAATTGGGTTTGATCCAGCAAACCCAATTATAATAAATTTATTGAAAATATTATATAAATATATAATAAATATTATATAAATATATAATAAATATTATATAAATATATAAAACCGACTCCAAACTGATAATAACCAGAACAATCTATTAGGAACTGGAATTGATCCATTGGTACCTGATCCTAGAACCATAATCGATTCAATCGGTCCGAGTCCGTCGGGCCGGACCCGACCCATTGACAGCCCTAAGAAGGGTGAAGTTGCCTAGAAATCGAGGGTGGAAGCGGAGTTACGGTTTCATTCCGTTTGGACGAACGAAACACCGTTTTCTCCTTTTTGATAAATAAACGAAACACCGTTTTCGTGGAACAACAAAGCGAAAAGGGTGACAACGCCACCAACTCAACCTATTTCTGTTCTCTGCGAGCAAGAGAGTGAGGGTGAGAGGGAGTAACCGAGTGAGAATATGTTCCTACGAAGGTTCGCGCGGCCATTGTTGGCGAAGGTGAAGGAGACGACGGGGATCGTTGGGCTGGATGTGATCCCGAATGCTCGGGAGGTGTTGATCTCCCTCTACACAAAGACCCTCAAAGAGATCCGGGCCGTCCCCGAAGATGAGGGTTACCGGAAAGCGGTGGAGTGCTTCACACGACACCGGCTCAATGTCTGCCAGGAGGAGGAGGACTGGGAGAAGATCGAGAAGCGCATCGGTTGCGGTCAAGTCGAGGAGCTCATTGAAGAAGCCAAGGATGAACTCAAGCTCATTTCATTGATGATCGGTCTGTAGCCTTTCTCCTCCTAATTATTCTTCTAACTGTCTAATTTCAAACAAATTAAGAGATAGATACACAGGAAACAAGAACAAAAACCCGCAATACAGTTTCAATAGATGATGCCCTAATTACCTAAGATGGTGCGAATTTCTTGTCAATTACTTCGTGGTTATCTAAATGACGATTTGATGATCAAGTGTATGAAATGAAGGGGTGTAAGGCAGTTTTCTACTGTTGCCTAACGAGGCTTGAGGTGTGTCGGATCTATTTTGATTTGATTGTGGCGATGCGTTCTTTTAGACATTTCTCATAGTGGATTTGTGCTTGTAGTAAGGGAGAAACTTTGAGCTTCACGTAGTAGTTACATGGTAAGATTTTATTCTTACTAATAGCCTGATTCTATTCACCTCTTCTCTCTCCCCCTTTTCCTTATATATAGGAGAAGTCACATCTCCTTAGTCTGTGAAGCTTTAAATGGGGGGGGGGTGGGGTTAAGGTTGAGGCTACTAGGTGGTTGTTTTGCAGGTGAAAAATCTAAGAACTGCAATAAACATATGTGGGTTTAATTGATTACTCCAAGTGGGACTCCTGGTCCATAATATTTATTCATTGTTGAGTTGTTACATCTTTGCGAAGAAAATTGAACATAAAAAAAATTCAGAGGGTTCTTAGAATGGTGCTACCCTCCTAGAAAAGAAAATCTTGGGTTTAGGGCATGAAAAAGGTTCCGTATAGTCTGAAAGATGCAACCTAAATTATAGAGGCAATGTTGCATTCCTCAATTTGGTCTGGAACTTTCTTTTTGAAATCTTGAGTTTTTTTTTTTTTTTTTTAATTCCTAGGGATCATTTGTCAATTTTACAAGAATTATGTGATCCAGATATGACTCTGATTGATGTTAAGCAGGTGGTCTGAAATTAGTTTGAGTCAATAAGAGTCGGTTTGTAGCCTTCAATTCCAATTTATGGTTTGTGGAGGCATCAGGGGAAATTTGGAATTTCAAGGTCTTGGTCTGGCTGTTCTACCTAAAACATGAAATCTTTAGTTTGTGAAATCGTTCAGCCCTGTATGGATGTTTCCCTTATCGTTGTCTTTTCTTGTTGCTAATTTCTTTTGATCTTATCTTTTTAGTTTCCTTCTTTTCCATTCTTTCACTACTGGGCACTAAAAACTGCAAATCTATTGATAACATGTGGACTAATCATTCCTAATTCTTCAATCCCAAGTAAGTTTCTTCTCTCTAATTGTCACTGAAATCCTCCAAACCCTTGATAAAACCCTATCCTTCAAAAACCTCTTCTCCTATAATCCTATAAATGTTTAATTAGGCCATTCTATACCCGCTACACTCTAGAGAAACCATATTTACTATTTTAGGCTATGATGCTTGAATCTCTGTACATGTCCAGCATACCAGTATCCAACATGATATATACAAGATAGGACACTCCGACACTGGATGGTATTAAAATTTTAAAAGTATATACAATGGTATGTTTTGACAAATAATACCATAAAACATCTGTATATGTTGGAAATTTAATTACATTTTTTTGATTAGTAGAAGTTTAATTAAATTTTGCAAGGCATAAGTCTTGAGTAGTGATACTTGGCTTCAAAACCTGGACAAAAGACATGATATTAAGTATTAAATATATTTAATGGGATACCCATACATGTATCCTTGTCCAAGATTTTAGGTAATGGAGAGTTATATCCCCATTTATCTATGTGAGGGTCCATATCTTGGTATCATAGTATTCAGGATCTCCTTTTTGACCATTTTCTAAAATTCATCCTAAATATTTGGTTATTTATTGCAACTCTCTTATCTTCCCTTTGGGAATTCTACATATGTAGGATTTCTAGCTTGTTTTCTCTCTTTGGGCTCTTTCTTTCAACTTCTAACCTTCAACACCTACCTAGACCCTTCTTTGTGCCTAGTCCCAAGTCCCAACCCGCACACACACACACACGCCTAGGTGCTCAGATGAGGTGCATTTTAAGGTATGTGCCTTACCTAGGTCCTTGGTGCACCTTGTGCTTCAGCCTAGGTGTGTGCCTTTTTTTAGTTTTTGTGCTTTGTTTTTTTTTTTTTTGAACCTAACAGCTGGGCTGGGGGATCCGTCCCCGAACCCTCCGGTCAAGCCCCTCAAGGCAAGCTCAAGAACCTCCCATTTTCTAATGTTGTTCATTCATTCATCGTATTAAAATATCTTCTTAAAAGGAAATTAAAATTATAAAATCATTTTTTTTTGTTAAGGATTAAGAATTTAAGACCCTAATATGAACTTGTATGGGCTTGCTTTGAGGGGCTTGGTACAAAAGTGGCTCGTAGAATTAGGAATGCTAGATGTTTTACATCACATTAGCTGTTCCTGTTTGAAGTAATGCAATTGAGTAAGAAAAGAGATTGTGGGTTTTACATGCTTGAAAATGTTATATATGTTTGGTTTTATTTAATTTTTTTTTTGATTAGCAAATTAGGGTTAAAATAAAGTTTTACAGCTTCATGTATGGGATTAATGCTCCCACACTATTACATATTTCTGTCCCCCTTTACATTGCAGCCCAGAACAATTGTTGCCTCAAAGGCCCTTGTTTAGTAAGATAATCAGCTAGCCCATTTGCACTCTTTCTAACCCATTTGAATTCAGCCTCTACCTCCCTACCTTTTCCACTTCCCTTATCACTTGTTTGAAAGTCCATGGAATACTTCTATTGTTTTTAGCCCAAGAGATGATCACCTTGGAGTCCCCTTCAACCTCAATATGCCTAATTCCTAGTTGCTTATCTATCTTCAATCCTTGTAGCAATGCCATTAACTCAAGTTTTAGAGGGTTGCATGCCAATCGGTCTAGAGAACAAAGCTAATATTCTCTTTTCAGAATTTCTGATTACTCCCCCAATACCTGATAGTCCCGGATTTCCAAAATAGCTTCCATCGAAATTCAGTTTAAGTCTGTTGCCATTTGGAGGTTTCCATTGGTTTTATTTTTAAATTTTCATTTGAATATGCTTTACATGCTATGTTTGTGTATTTTAATTTTAGATAATAGGTTGTTTAAAGCATTTGCTTAAAATTTAAGTTATATTTTTCATTATGATTAATATTTTTTGATTTTTTTGGCTTTTTTTTTCGTATTTTTACACCTTGCTTTTAAAAGGCATGTGCCACCTTGTGCCTTGTGTCTCGGGTGCAAATTGCCCCATGCGCTTTCTTTTTTGCACCTTGTGCTTTTCAAACACTAAACACACATGCACACTCACACACACAATCACAACAATTTCCTACTTTCAACACCCATCAAGTAGGTTTTTTGCACCAGAGTGTTTCACAAGCATTCTGTTTTTTGCTGATGTGTCATTCATGCCACATCAGCAATTAAATGGAATTGGTAAGAAATCGCATTTGGCAATCTGCTTTTCAGAGAAACGTTTTTGCAATGATTAGCTCCAGGATTCGGGAAAGGAGGGGTTTCTTGAATCGTTAAATTGACGATTCTTGAATTGCCTTGGTGATCTTGAATCACTAAGGTGATGTGACACATTGAAATTTGAAAAACTGACTTCTTTTCTGAGATGTCATACAGTTGTCAATATAAGTATATTATAATATAAGCCAAATCACTTTAAATGCCAGGTCAGCTTGCATCTCTACCAGATACGATTTGAGTTTTTCAAAAAAAAAAGGTGAAACAAAACACTTGTAAATTGGGGAACACCTGTGAAACGCTATGGTGCCAAACACCTAGCAAATGTTTGTAGTAGGAAGGTTTAGTATCCCATCCTACGCCAGGGGGACTGCCAAATCATCCCTTTGGTAAAAGGATGATCTTTCGCAGTTCTTAAGCTTCTAAGAAATGAACAAACAAGAAAGAAATATAGAATAGCTCCTATAGCCATTCCTTCACATCCTCCTGATCAGATGGTAGGGGTTATTATGTAGAAGTGATTCCATAGATACTCTTTCTCTATCTTGCAAATTGCAGTGCATTCTTGGCTTTCATGTGATTTCCTGTCCATGCATCTTATAGGCGATGGAAAGTGGAAACTAATTCCTGCCCGTTAATTTATTTGTAGAAAGTACAAAAAGCATAGAGCTCCCAAAGGAAAGCTAAAAAAAAAATTATTGGGCAGACCCAACCATCCCATCATACACCCGAACGCAAATTACTCTACAAGGGGCCCCAATATAAACATCCCTATCCATGCTGCTCTGACCAAAGATTTAGCTAGCTTATTCAGTGATCTGTAACCCAGCAGGATGAGATGTTTCCTCTGGCTTCCAAAGATCCAGCCACCTGGATAGCAGTGGTGTAAGATAATTAGTACTAGACAGTTGAACTGGTGACCCAGTGACTTTTCGTTACCCAGTTAAATGATGGTTCTCACAATTTGAATGGGTTAACTGCCTACTTAACTGGACAAACCTGAGTACCTGACCCAGTAACATTCAGGTTTTATGTCAGTGAGTCTTACAATATTGGTCAATAGCACCAAGACCCCTTACTCCTGTTCTTCATCCATCCTACCACTACTTGTGAGTCCTCCCTTTCACCTCTTTTGTGGCATGCCCTAGGTAAAAGTTCAACTTCCTCGAAAGAAAAAGAAACTGTCAGAAGAATCATCAGCACTGACTCGCACTTGAATACACCTGAGGTATCCCTCCACCCTTTTGACACCTGAATGTTCTGGTTTCCCAACGGTAGCCATCAAACTTAAACTAAACTGTTTGGTTGGTGAGGACCACATATGAGGTGCACTGCCCTTTAATGTTGAAGAAGTAACTATATGGAACCAATCTCTCAAGATCACTTGTGTTTTATTAACTCCTCTCTAATACAAATCCAATGTGCCAGCATTGGATTTGGGATGCAAAGTAGGAAGTCTACCTTAACCTTCCAAATATTTGGGTTTGCTTCTTGGCACCAAGTGCACATCCAAAGCCATTTGGAATCCTATTGTAGAAAGGATGGATCAGAAGTTAGCCACTTGGAAAGCAAAGTACCTATCTAAAGGGGGTAAGATAACTCTCATTAAATGTGTTCTGGCAAGTCTCCTTGCCTACTAAATGTCCTTATTTCCAGTTCCTTCGGAAGTAGCTAAGAATTTGGAGAAGAAGAAGAGAGAATTCCTCTGGCTGGGTTGGAAAGATTCTTCCAAATACCACCTGGTTAATTGGGACCAAATTTGTAAGCCTCTATCCCAAGTTGGTCTAGGTATAAGACATATTGAGAACTTCAATTTTTCTTTATTGGGTAGGTGGTTCTGAAGGTCTTCCAAGATAAATAGCTGAGAAGTATGGTTTAAGGAGAAATGGATGGGATGCTCAAATCCCCTAAAACTCCTTTGGCTGCAATATTTGGAAAGGTATTTGTAAAACTTTCTTGTGGTTTAGCAAGGGAGTTTGTTATAAGCAAGGATCAAAATATTGTTATTGGGTATCATATCGGACAATTTGGATACGAATATGGTAGGAAAATACATACAAATTCTGTAAATACATCAATTACACTAACTTTAAGGTCAAAATAGCCACAAATAAGGTATAAATATATAAGAAATGTATATTTTAATGGTATATATAAAGAAATATATTACAATTAATATAACGTGATGCATAAATGTCATATAACTTTGTTGATAATCCATGAATCAAGAGTCAAAGACTCATCATATATTAGATCTTTACAAATTAACACATGCATAAAACCATTATTATGTTGTATTCTATGTCCAAGACACAAAGCATATGCGATTACTATATTTTAATTATTATATCAATTATTTTCTATTTTAGTATTTTTAATTTTCAACATTAACAAAAAGTCAACTAAATATTAAATTTTGAAATGTTTGATAAACAATATATTTATTTTTGTCCTTCTACAGAAATATCTTGTGGCTCGTTAGACTCAGGGTCAGCTCCCTCGATGACGGGGAGTGAAGCTTGTGCAGCTTCAGGACCAACTTCTTCGCTATTTTGAGTTTTCTAGCAACCTTTATCATCTAACTCTTCATCTACAAGCAAAAGTTCTGTGTGCAGGCTTTCTGTTTTGAGCAGATTCTTCTTGCTTTTCAGATTCACACTTCCCAGACTTACAGATTCATCATCATCATTAGAGTTATCACTGCAAACTTCTTCTGTTGACCAGTCTTCGATCTCTAGTCTGTTCAAATCGCTTTGTTTCAAGCATCTTGGGGTGCACCTGTCGGGGGAGAGGCGCTTCACTGTGTTGGAAGGGACCCACTGTAGGGAGATGCGCAGTTGAGAAGAAGTGCCTTAGGTTTGCGACCGAAAAGGGAGACTCATGGGAGAAGAAGATAGAGGGTTATTACCATCCATAGAAGAATCTCCCCTCCCCGTCATGTGATTAGTTAAAGGGACCCTTGGCCCATCAGACCAAGAATGGGCTTTGGGCTTGAGGCCTTTATAAGATTCAAGGTGTTTAATTGGTTTTAAGTGGGTTGCCATTACCGGCCCACCCAAATTAGAGTCCAATTGGGTTGTAAGCACACTTATAATTTCTGTCTATCACGCGACTTTTTAACAAGTCACGTCCATAGTTGTCAAGGCGACTAGGCGGTCTTCCATGGGTGCCTCGCCCAAACACCCCGAATTTTGTATACTAGGCATCCGCCCAGATACTTAAGCGGGCACCTAGGCGACTAGGCGGGCGCCTACATACATCTACTAACTTTTTTTAATTTGTTATTTTGATATTTTATTCTTTTAAAATAAACCGGTTACATACTATCGTTATTTTATTATTAAGACAACAATACAAAGTGTTTTTGTTCTTCTTTGGTTACATGCATAAAGGCTTCTTCAGTTCGATTGGAGAGGGAGGAGAACCGGAGACTTCATTCCCCAGTCCAACTCCATTGCACCTCAGCTTCAACAGGTTAGTTTTTCTCTTCTTCTTCCAACCCAGCTTCAGTCATTTTTTGCCTTTTTTTTTGAAAAAACAGGGGCTCTGCCCCTATACTCCTCCCTTCCTCCACAGCTCCACTCATTCTTCTTCTTCTTCTTCTCCTCCTCCTCCTCCTCCTCTCCTTCTTCTTCTTCTTCCGCCCCTGATTGTTCTCAGTCGCTAGTCCTGGTCTCAGTCCCCTATTTTTTTTTTGAAAAAACAGGGGCTCTGCCCCTATACTCCTCTCCGCCCGACTGTTCTCAGTCGATAGTCTCAGACTGTCAGTCCCCCCTTTTTTTTGAAAAAACAGGGGTCTATACTCCTCCCTGCCCCTAATCCCCTATATTTCTTCTTCCACCCCTATATCCTCTCCTCCCTTCCTAGTTCCTGCATTATTTATTTATTTATTTTTTCAGTTAATAGTTAGTGTACATGCTTGCTAGTTATATGAAATTTATAGTTTTATACTCATCTGAATGATTTATAGAGTTAATAGTTAGTGTACATGCTTGCTAGTTAGCACAGAAAACCAATAAAATAGCTTACAAAAGCATAGATAAAGTAAAAACTCGAAAAAATAGTTTTTTTAAAATTCCAACGCCTAGGCGCCTGGGCGCCCTGTGGTCACCTAGCCTTGCCTTGGCGCCTTGAAAACTATGGTCACGTCCTCTATTTTAAAGGTCGACCTAGTCACCTTGTCTTTTGGTCCAGTCTGAGGTCGCCGGTTCATCTCCCCTACTTTAACTGTTTGAGAACATTTGTGTTTTTCCTCTGAAACCACCTGCGCATAGGATCTGCCATTTGCTAGGGGGTTTCCTTGCTCTCTACGGCTTTGACCTTCCAGCTGCCCCAATTCTTTTTGGTTTCTCAGAGATTGTTGGCCCTTTTTAGTGTAACATTCCTTCCCATTTGAACCAACCAATCTCATGGCTCCACATAAATCTTCTTCTTCCTTCTCTCCTTCCATATGAGCCTCCTTCCACAAGGCTGCTTCAATGGAAGAAGCTAGACACAGACACAAAACTCCCCTCTGATCATTGCTCTGTCTTCTGTGGGATATCTTCAAGCTTCACACCACTTAGCAGAACTGCTGCAGAATGAAGATCACCCCAGAAAGCTCCTTCTAAGCGTCCTCCACACATTACAGCTATAGCCTCTGCCACCTCTTGTTTCGACAGGTGAAAACATTGAACATCCTTTTTTTCCTATTCATTTTCTACTGGGTCTAAGAGAGCTTTACAATTATTGAATGGGGTTACTATAAACATTCTCTTCAGCTTCAATCTAACTGTCAGTAAATCAGCTACTCTCCTCCAATCATTGACCTGATCCTTGCTTTTATTACAGACTTGCTGTCCCAATCTTTTCTCTCTGGACCACCCACCATTCTGCATTGGCCTTTGGTTTTCACCATGACCACTGGCTCTTGTTCTACATTGCTGTTGCTCTGATAAGCCGCCTCCTCCCTTGTGAAAGCTTCCTTTCCATTGAACATCCTTAAGCCTAAAAACTTATGGAGTAATTTGTTAACTTCCCCCCATCCTTGACTCTGTTTTCTGGCAGGAAACAAACCTGCCTTCTCCCCCTGCTGAGGTGTTCAGCCAAAGGTATGAAGTAGCCTTTGTTGTTCCTCTTACATTCAACCACATATCGCTTTCCTTCTACTGTACCAAGTTCCTGCCAGTTTATCTGCTTGCCTTTTGAGCAGGCTTCAGCTATGAAGTCTCTTAACCACTCGTCCACTTCCAATCCTTCCAACAGTATTATGCCCTTTCTTTCTTCCCTTACCTTCAAACTTAGCTTCCCCTTGATTCGCATCTTTTTGAACAAAAAGTTTTTTGCTTCAACCTTCAATGATGAACTCTTTGCCAGTCATCTTCTCCTAGCCTCTCATAGTTTGTTGGTCTTCTGTTCCTCTGTCTATAATCTAGGTTGTTGTGGAGTGAAAGGAACAATGGAATTTTTGAGCGCGTTACTTCATCTGAAGCTGAAGTCATCAATCATGCTCTAGGTGTCATATGGAACTGGTTGTGTAATTCATTCTTTCAAAGATGATACTCTGGATGGTTCTTTTTTGACAGTGGGCTTTTTTTGAGGTCCTCTTGGCTGTACAGGCTCTCTTTGTACAAAGGACCTTTTACTTGGTACTTATTTTTAATACACTTATACTTTACCTTAAAAAAAATGAAATGTGCCACCAGAAGCACCAGAAGCTGCATGGAACCAAGTATCTTTCCAGAAAAGTAATTGAGACAGTTACCACTT
Source organism: Nelumbo lutea (assembly GCF_056320005.1). Lineage (NCBI taxonomy): Eukaryota > Viridiplantae > Streptophyta > Magnoliopsida > Proteales > Nelumbonaceae > Nelumbo > Nelumbo lutea. The sequence goes on along the minus strand of NC_142689.1, from coordinate 52,019,256 downwards.
TACAAGGGATGCTGCTAATGAATGATAGATGTGTCTTTTCAATCTTGGGATTGGAGAAGGTTAAAGGAGGGATTTTACCCCATTTGAAATATGGCCATGGTGTTGCCTGGTCAAGTATTTGAAATGGAGAAAATTTTCATTTTAGGGGGTCGAATTGGGGATCTGCTCTGAGCAGAATGGAATGATGAAACAGGATTCATGTAGCCAACCTCATATAATTGGGGCAAGGATTAGATGATGATAATAAATAATGAATTGGGGATCTCCTCTGGGGTGGAGAAAAACAAGATTGCGAGTTTTTTGTCTATCTGTATCAGACATCTTTAAAGACATTTCTTCTGTTTCCATCCTTGGTATCTGAAATTGGGTATTTTATAATTACATATTAAGGGATCTATAAAAAATTACACTTCTGAATTAATTTGGTTATATTTGGAGTTCCTTCAATCTTCCCTTTGTATTTTTCTTCTAACAGAATTTTATTACCTGATAAAAGAAAATTGACATTTAAGTATATGGCACCTAAAGCATATACATGCAAACATGACATGCTGCAGATGTTAATCTTGTTGACTTGCATGAGATTATTAGACGACATTAATTCATTTCTCACAATCGAAATGGAATCATAGTAACAAGTTTCAAGTACAATCAATAATGATCAAAGAAAAAAAACGGTTTCAAGTACAATCAAGTAGAAGCTGTAAAAATAACAAGATCTGGTGTTGTTAATACATTGGCATTTGTTTTGTTACATGTCGCATTGCAGAGTGGGATCCATGGGGTGTCCCTGAAGGCTTTGAATGTGAGGTTATCGAGAATGATGCTCCAATTCCTAAACATATCCCTCAGCATCGGCCTGGTCCACTTCCAGAGGAGTTCTACAAGACGTTGGAGGCAGTCACTTCTCGCCCCAAGCTTGAAAAAGCAACAGCCCCCTCCGAGGAGTTAAAGCCAAAGGAGTAAACAAGCACTTGATTTTTATGATTGGGTCCATCTGGAAGAAACAAAAAATTTCAAAGTTGAATCCTTGCAGCCTTTCCTTCTTTTCTTATTGTTCTCTTACATTAGGTCTGTTTGGTGATTGTGCAAGAAAGATTCTTTGATAGAACCAAGCTTGAACCTATTAAAGAATAAGGTCAAGACAAACTAGTTCTAAGACTTAATGGCTTGTATTCGTTTCAAAAGAGGAGCGTCATGTTACTTTCTTTTTGTTAGTTCATTTCTTTTCTGCTATTTACTCCATGGAAGTTTTAGTACAATAATTTTTTAATACAATCAGAGTAAGGAGTAATATTGAACTATCGTTAGATATATTTTGGACTACATTAATGAAATCATCTTGAGATACACTTTTAGGGGGCGTTCTTTTTTTGGATTTTGAGGGGGAAAGTTGGTCAATGGGATTTTGGTTTTCCATTGGCCAAGAATCCCATGTTCTTTTTTCAGATTTATGTGGGGACCAGTGAAAGTTTATTTTCATGTGTATCACTTACCCCATCTCTTAGGTGGATAAATAATTTTTCTACCTAGGGGGAAAGTTGCTCATGGTTAAAATGGTCATTGTTTTATTTACATGAGAAATAAAAGAACATGGGTAAATGTACTTACCTGGATAAGTGTTTTCCAGGAAAAACTTACCTAGGTAACTGCATTTACCCGGGTAAGTAACTTGTTGAAAAGCGAACATGGGATTTAGGTCCCATTCACATTTTGTCGGCAGGGAAGGAAATGTTGGCAGGGAAGGAAAGATATTATATTTATCATCTTGTTTATTTCGTTTTTAGGCCCCATTCACATTTTGGTTTACTCGGGTAAATGCACTTACCCAGGTAATTGTTTTCTAGGAAAGATTTATCCGAGTAAGTGCATTTACTGATATCTTTTATTCCCCATGTAAATAAGGTAATGACCATTTTATCCATAAAAATCCATTATTACAAAAGGCATTTTTGTTCTCTTCAAGTGTGGACAACTTTCCCCCAAGGTGGGAAAATTATTTATTCACCTAGGAGATGGGAACCAACTATTTATTTGTATATGGGGGAGGGCTATTAATGAGTATTGAGTAATCTATTAATGAGTATCTTAAATATTAATAAGCAATGTACAAATCGATATTAAAGGAAGGAGGCAAAGAATTAAGGATAGCATCTATCTAGGTTGCAAGGTCTAGCCCGGATTCAAGAGCCTCCAGTTCGTTGATGTATCCCATCATCTGAAGACAATAGTTGTGAACTTGTTGGCCCTTGGACATTTGAGTGGTCATGAACTGTTTTAAGACCTTTTGTCGAGTAAAATGATTATGCTCTTCATACATCGTCCTCAGACTGTCTAATATGTCATTGGCAAGTTCGATCTGATTGAACTGCCTCTATATCGGGTTGTCCAAAGAGACAATGATGTAACACCGGGCTAGGGAGTTTTTCTCCGCCCATTCCTGATAGTCTCTCCTTCGGGCCTCAGAAGCCCTGTCACCCGGACGCTCCGGGGCAGGATTCTTTGCCACTTTGTCCAGTTTTTCTAAAGCCAGGACCAACATAAGGTTCCTGTACCAATCGACATAGTTTGGGCCCTTAAGTTTGTTGTCATCAAGAAGCTTTGCAAAAGATCCGTTTGCCATTTTCTGATAAAAGAGCAAACATCAGTCCACAATCTAATTTGATTCATGTTCATTTCATAGATATGGCTTTTAATCTACGATCCATTTCCATTTATTCATCTCTGAGATTTTCCTCCTTTCTCAGTGACGAAGACTACGGGTTGTCTCTAGAAATGTGAGAAATCACATAGGGTGCATGGAGCCAACTGTTTCAGCTGCATAACTCCATCACCTTCCTGTGAAGGATCATATCCACTCATCATATGAGTTTTCCCTTTGGCCTCTGTCAAACAAGGTTCAAAGCCGTTTTCAGGTAAACCTTTCTATCCAGTGAGTACTCACCCATCATGTTCGTGAACGCTAATGTATCGTGAGAGAGTTCCCATTTTCTGGTGAAGCCCCTCCCACATCGGTCTATGACGCTCCTATCATCTTATGAAACACTCAGACCGATGCTAGTGAAGGACCCATCCTTCAGACTGGGTGCGTTTCCACATTACTGAAGGACCCATCCTCATGCTAATGATGGAAGGCCTTTAGAGAGTTCATCATATGAATCTCCCTATCACTTGCACTCATATTAGCTGGAGGGAACAAATAATTACGCCCTAGTTTGATTTAGGTCAAACCAAAGTGGCTCCCACTAACTTTCATAAAGTCAGATTTCGGTGGGCCTTAAATCGGCTAGGGTTCCGCACGTAACCTCTTGATGACGTGTGGGGCCCACCACTGAGGGAGCTCATCCAATGACCAAAAGGGACACCATGGAAATGATGTGCATTCAGCCATGGTGTGCGCAAGGGCCACTGTCGAATGAGCATGGGCCAAGTACTTATGGCCCATGTACGCAGCACATGACACATTCATACATCTCATGCAGGAATAGATTGATCCAATCAATTGATTATCTGTATGGCCCATTGGAAGCCCGTTAAAATTTCATAATATTAACCATTAATATTATCTAGGTATATGGGCTGAATTAGGGTTACCTAGTTCGGCCCATATAGCTTTATCCTTTGAAGTGGGCTTTTAGTAGTTTTAACTATCTAAAACTGGGTCTTTACAGGTTGGGCCGAATTAACCATTTAATTAAATAACAATCCCCAGGCCCATTAGTGGGAAAATTAGGGCTGACTTTTAGCCTTGATTAAACCCTAGATTTGGTCCAAACAGTTTGAACCAATCTTGGTTCGAATGGGTCTAGGGTTTGATCTTTAATTAAATCTTTAATTCAAGAAAATAATCTGAAATTAAATAACTAATAAAAGAAAATCAAGAATCAGTCAATCAAGTCAGTTCGCACACTCCATCCTGCAAAACAGAGGTTAGATCACAGATTGCAGTTTCACAAACTGCAAATCGCTGATAGCGAATGTCCCATCTGCGAAATCTCCTTCTCTGCGCCATCATCTTCGATCTAAAATAAAATTAAATAGAAATCCTATTTCTATTAATAATTACATCAGATCGAATGCCTATACATTGAGTCTAAAAATAAAAAAAATTATTTACAGACCAAATGTAATAAATAAAATCAATAAACAACAAATCTTGCAGTTCTCCCTACACAAACCAAGATTTCGATCTCCTCTTGTACGAATAGCCCATAAATCAAGAAAATTATAATGAACTATTCTAAATAATAATCAGATTTATTTAAAATTAATTTCAGATTATTTGCCCATCTATTTTGGGAACAAATTTCTCAAAACCCATATCTGCGCAAATTGGGTAGAACACCTTCTCCCTATTTGTGCAGGTTCAAATCTGAAACTGAATGGTTCAAGATTTGAACCTGGCTCTAATACCACTGAAGGGATAGTAAATCCATCACATGGATGCCCAAGATTGCGGAATAAAGGGGCGAATTTCAAAAAAAAATTCTCTCCCTTCAACTGGGAATCGAATTCCCTATTTAGAAAATCATATTTTCAAGGATCATTCTTGAACCATAAACTGAACCAAATCTGAACCAAAAGGAGTAGGGAGAGATAATACCTGATACAGAGAAATAGTATCTCTCTGTGGAGGTATTCACGCCCAAGGTAGGATCCAAAATTTGCTCCCACTGAAAATGGCGTAGTGTAGGGTGGAGCAGAATCATCAATGTTCTTCCAAAAGAACCTGATCATTCTCAAAAAACACTTGGATGGCTTGTGAATACAACTCCCACCAATCTTTTCTCCAAAAGATTGGAATCAAGATCTGATCTTGATTTCTCTCAAGGAATGGAGATCTAACTGCTGTAGGCGACGACTGCAAGAAGGAGGCGTTAGAGAGTATTTGCAGGGTGCAAAATTCTATCTTCTGTGATCTTAGCTCTGAAGACAAGACTGTTGCTGGTGATTGTATGTCTAAAGGCTACCGCCCTCTCTTCCTTTTATAGACTTAAAGGGATAAGCTCCTAATCCCATTAGGAGTTGCTAATCCAAATCATATATGGATTAGAAGTCCCTTTAAGATAAGGGATAATCCTTATCTTATCTACAGATTAGATCAGCCAGTTCCTAATCTAATTAGAAAGTTTCCAAATCTAAATCTCATTTAGATATTGGACTCTCTGAGTGGATAGGGTGTGGGCCCAATCCTATCAGCTGATCTTATCTCAGAATTTGCCCCTTAAAGACTAATCAAATTAGCCCAGTTCGAAATGGGCTTAAGGCCCATTTAGGGTTATGTATTCATTTAGCCTTCCAAACTGCTGCCCAATTGGGCTTTCTTGTATGGCGTGGGACCTAAACATTGATCTACACATCAGCCACATGGGTTCAGCCCAGCCTTTGTTACAAGGCCTGACCGAATACACTGTTATGGACAATGCACCCCCTGAAACCCATAAGATGGGCTCTATGGGCCCAACACTTACCTTAAGTGGTACCTGGGCCAAGCCACCTTGTAACACCCAGGGACTGTGAGCAGATGCAAGATTAGCACAGGGCTCAATGGTCTTACACTTAACCTCTCAGCCCATAATGATCATACACTACCCGACAAGAGAGGACCTCTCCCTCGGCTGCAAGGAACAGTGTTGCACTCTCTCATATATGGATCCCGGGAATTAAAACCTATTTGCAAACATTTCGAAACCATAATATATATATATATATATATATATATATATATATATATATATATATATATATATATACTTTTATATCTCATATAAAATATAATTTTCAAAAAAAATTTGAACGATTGAAATCGGCTGTCGGCAGTCTTGGTTTCCATCAGTGAGAGTGCATCCCCGATCATTACCTTTGTCCGACAAAGGGGCTGATCCTGTCACTATGAGCACCCACTCAGATGAATTCTCAGACTGTCCCAACATACCCAGGTTTTGACCCCCGCTAAGGATCTCACTGATTGAGACATCAAAGACAGACCAATCCGACACCTAGTGCAGTATCATAATTGAGTCTAGGGGTCGGGTGTAATTTTCCTGTTTTGCCTATCAATCTCCAAGGTCTAGGGCAATACTGGAAATCTGGTCCAGTTCAAAGATTCAATTAATCATACACTGTATGTGTCTAGGGTCTCACCCCAGTAGCTGAGACAAGCCACCCCAACCGACTTGGTGGCGCCACAGTGTCAGCCTTGTCAGGATAGGTCTCCCCAGACTGACCCACTAGCTGTGAACATTCTAAATTAACACGAGTCTCATTAAGTGTCCAATTTAAGGGTATTACATAGAAACATACCAAGGGAACATGAATCAAATATGCACTTTTATTCATTTACAATAAACTCATAAAGTACATCATTTTGATTGAAGCTAAGGGCATATTAAACTGTCTAACAACGCCATGGCCCTCCATACCAACATTCACTCCAGCGACGCTCTTATTCAGAGGTCAAACGTGCAAAAGCTCTAGGGTGAGCTCGACCGGGCCCGAGGTGAAGTCCTTCAAGCTCGAAAGGGGAGCGATGCCTAGGAGCTACTTGTCCGGGATCAGGAAGCACGGATCGCCCGACTGTCTGGGGAGAGCGCTCGCTACCGGAAGGAGTCATCGAGGGTGATAGCGTTGGGGGAGCTTCTTCACCAGCAGGTCGAGGACCTAGAGTCCATGCTTCAAGATCGGACTTGGAACTTCGATGCCATGGTGGAGGCTGAGCAAGATAAGGCAGTGTGGGACTTCAAGGACTCCTAGGAGTACTACGACCTCTAGGTGGAGTATGGCTTGAGCTCCTACTGTTCTGGATTCAAACTCTATTGTTGGCTGGTCCAGAAGAAGTTCTCCGGGCTCCACCTTGAGAGCATAATGATAAAGGGCCTGGATCCAGAGACGACGGACATGGCAGAGGAGCCTGACTCTCCGGAGGATGACGAGGACGTGCAGGCGATGGATCCTTGAGGCTAGTTGCTCTTGTTTTTCTTTCTTTTGAATGAATTTTGAAGTGGTTATTCCCGGGTGTCTAAACCCGATTTTAAATATTTTTTCTTTTGAATCTCCCGGGCGGTTGGGCCTGGTTTTTTCTTTCTTTGATGAACTTCTCTCGGGCTGTTAAGCCCGATTTTTTGTTTATAAGAACTAGTAGTTTTTGTTTTTTCCTGCTATGTGTTGTGTGCTCTTTATTTTCTACCAAAACAACTTTATCACTCGAGCTGTTAGAGCTACATACACGAAGTAGGGTCTTTCAGTAGTTGTTAACCCGAGCTGTTCCTCCATATTGGGGTAGTTTTATGGTATACCCCAAGGCGGTTATCATAGTAAGCCTGGGCTGTATGCACCTGGCTTAAGTTGACGTAGGTTGTCCCTTATGGGGTTCAACTAGTACACCGAGGTGAGCTATGCTTCATAGGATTCATGCTTGAGCTACCTATGCCTTTAGTATTAATACTTTTCCTTTGCCGATGAAACGATTATGTCTTACACAATGCCGAGGTCTTAGTTAGCTTGGCGTTTTAGCCCTTAGGCTGAGGGAATGACTTATAGTCCACTCTTAGAGTTCGCCCATGCCATGGAGGCGACTGGGTCTTATCGCGCCGAGGTCTTCGTTAGCTCGACATTTTGGCCCTTAGGCTCTGGAATTGACTCGTGGTCTACTCAATAATTTATAGGTAATATTGCCTTAAGTTGACAATATAACATGCTTAAGGTCCTTCCCTAAGCACCCACTTTACTTGGTAGGGTCCTTCCCAATTTGGCCCAAGCTTACCAACACCGGGCTCAGGCACCATAACTTTACGGAGGACAAGGTCACTGACGCGGAGGTTCCGCTTCTTGACCCTAGCGTTATAGTACCGAGCTACTCTCTTCTGGTAGGCCACGGTCCAATATATGTGAGGTCCCGTACTTCGTCAAGTAGGTCGAGGTTGGTGCGTAGCTCGTCTTCCTTTGCCTTGTCATCATGTGCTTTTAGTCGTAGTGAGGGAACCTCGATCTCGGCTAGGATGACTACTTCAGTGCTGTAGGTGAGGTTGAAGGGGGTCTCACCTGTAGCAGTCTTCACTGTGGTCTGATAAGCCCATAGAACACTGAGTAGCTCGTCTGCCCATAGTCCTTTAGCTTGGTCTAGGTGTGCCTTCAATTTGCGGAGGATAGCTCTGTTCATGACTTCCGGTTGTCCGTTTGCTTGAGGGTGTACAATTGAGGTAAAGTTCTGTTGAATTCCCATGTCTTGGCACCAATTTTGGAATTTAATGTCCTCAAACTGCTTACCATTGTCAGAGATCAGTGCCCGAGGTAACCCGAAGCGACACACTATAATTTTCCAAAAGAAGTTTTATACATTCCAAGCTTTGATTGTCACGAGAGGTTCAACTTCTACCCACTTAGTGAAATAATCAACTGTTACCACTAAGTACCTCCTTTGGCCTGTCGCTGGTGGAAACGGTCTGAGTATATCGATCCCCCACTGTGTGCAAAGCCATGGGCTGGAGAGATACTTCAGGTCGGCAGCAGGTTGATGGTGGATATTGGTATGCTTCTAGCACTTGTCACACTTTCTGACGAGCTCGATTGCATCTATTTTCATTGTTGGCCAGTAGTACCCCTATTGTAGCATTTTTTGGGCGAAGGCCTACCTCCCAAGTGTCTGCCGCACAGGCCCTCATGAGTGTCACTGAGACGAGCTCAGCTTCGGAAGGTTGCAAGCAGCGCAGGTAGGGGAGCGTGTAAGATCTTCGGTATAGTCATTCGTCTATTATGACGTATTTGGCCGCCTGACGCTCTACCCTTCTGGCGGCATTGCGGTCTGCAGGGAGGGTCCCGTGTAGCAGGAAGCTCGCGAGCAGATCAATCCAGCTTGGCTCTGCTTGAACGATAGGAGCGACCTCCTCTGCCCCCCCGAGAATGCTAGGCCGAGGTAGGTTCTCTATGTACATGGTTCCTATGGTATTATCACTTGTGCTGGCTAACTGGGACAGGGCGTCGGCCTCAGCATTCTCCGATCTCAGGATTTGCTTGATGAAGTGTGACTGGAAGTTGAGTAGGGCCTCTCTTACATTGGCTAAGTAGGAGGTCATGGTTGGTTTGTGAGCTTCGTATTCGCCTATGACTTGATTGACCACGAGTTGGGAATCGTTGCAGATGACGATATGCTTGGCTTTCACTTCTTTGGCTAGAGCTAGCCCGGCTATAAACAACTCGTACTCTGCTTCATTGTTGGATGCCGCGAACTTGAAGTGTAGTGCGTACTCTAGTTTTGTACCACTTGGGCCGTACATAACGATTTTGGCTCCGCTGCCCTGCTGGTTTGACGAGCCATCTACGTGAAGGATCCAAGACTCTTCATCCCAGTTCGCGCTTGACCTAACTAGAAGAGATGTCGCACTGGTTGCCACCTCACGGTGCTCGAGCTCAACCACCCTGGGAACTTCGGGCTCGCCCGAGCTGGGGGCCTCGTGCTCAACCGTCCTGGGGACTTCAGAGCTGAAAGTGCATTCCGTGATGAAGTCTGCTAAGGCTTTGGCCTTGATAGCAGTTCGCGGCTTGTATTGGAGGTCGTACTCGCTGAGCTCAACGGCCCACTTCGTCAGTCTACCAGAGACCTCGAGCTTGAGCAGAACTTGCCTCAGAGGTTTGTTGGTGAGGACGATGACAGTGTGAGCTTGGAAGTGCGAACGAAGCTTCAGGACTACAGTAACTAGTGCATAGGCCAACTTTTCTATCTCTGGATATCTTGTCTCTGCTCCCTACAACACTTTACTAACATAGTAGATGGGTCGTTGGACCCGATCTACCTCTTTTATCAGTACCGAGCTGACCACCTCGTCACTTGTCGAGAGGTACAACTCTAAAACATCACCCTCCTCGGGTCGTGTTAAGACCGGTATACTAGCGAGGTACTTTTTGAGCTTGTCGAATGCGAGCTGGCACTCTTCGGTCCATTCAAAACCTTTGCTTTTAATTGCCTTAAAGAAAGGTAGGCAGCGGTCTGCTGATTTGGACATGAAGCGGCTTAGAGCAGCTATTCGGCCATTCAGCCTCTGAACCTCCTTCAGTTTTTGGGGTGGTCTCATGTCTAGGATGGCCTTTATTTTATCTGGGTTGGCCTCAATGCCGCACCGGTTAACGATGTACCCTAGGAATTTACCCGAGGTGATGTCGAAGACACACTTATTCAGGTTTAATTTCATGTTAAATTTACACAAAATTAAAAAAACTGATTGCAGGTCTTGTATTAAATCATGCAAAAATTGGGTTTTGACGACCATGTCGTCTACATAACATTCTATCTTTCTGCCAATCAATGGCTCAAACAATTTATTTATAAGTCTTTAAAAGGTTGCCCTGACATTCTTTAGCCCAAAGGGCATGACCTTGTAACAGTACAGGCCAAGCTCGGTTATGAAGGCAGTCTTTTCTTCACCAATTGGGTCCATCCTGATTTGGTTGTAGCCTGAATAGGCATTTAGGAAACTTAGCAACTCATGCCTTGAGGTCGCGTCCATCAGACAGTCAATCCTGGGGAGTGGAAAGCAGTCATTTGGGTAAGCTCGGTTCAGGTTGGTGTAGTCGACGCACATGCGCCATTTACCGTTAGTCTTTTTTACCACAATGGGGTTAGCCACCCAGCTCAGGTAATGGACTTCCCTGATAAAGTCGGCTGCGAGGTGCTTCCCGACCTCCTCATCGACTGCCTTCCATCGCTTTGGGGCTAAGTTGTGTTTCTTCTGTCTAACAGGCCTAACTACAAGATCAGTATTATGCTTGTGAGTTATGATGCTAGGGTCTATGTTGGGCATCTCTGTCGCGGACCATGCAAAAACATCTAAATTTTTAAGTAAGAAGCGTACCAGTTGGGATCGTAGAGGCTCCTCAATAGAAGCGCTGATTTGAAGTGTTCGAGTCGGGTCCTCCATTGACGCAGGGATGGAGACAGTCTCTTCTATGGGTGCAGCTTGTTCCTCGCACTGCTCCGTAGGTCGTTCCAGCTCGAGGTCATCTTCCACCTTGGCTTTCCCTTTAAGGGTAGCGATATAGCACTTACGAGACTCAAGCTGGTCACCTCACGCTATCCCAATTCCAAAGTCCGTGGGGAACTTCATTGCCAAATAGTAAGTGGAGACCACAGCACGTAGGGCATGGGTGATCGGCCAACCCACTATGACATTGTACGGGGAGGGGGTTGCGACTACCAAGAAGTCGTGATTAAGCCTCTCTATGCTAGGCCAAGTGCCGACTTCTACAGGTACTGTAATCCTTCCTAGAGGCCTGACTTCCTCTCCGCTGAAGCCCACCAGGGGAGTATTCGCGGGCTTCAATTCGCTTTCTCGGAGCTGGAGCTGGTTGAATGCTGCTTTGAAGAGGATATTTTCCGAGCTGCTCGAGTCAACGAGTACACACCTGACTTCAAAGTCATTAATCTTTATCTTTATGATGAGCACGCCATCAAGGGGGTAGTGGATGCCATGCGCATTGTCTTTCGTAAAGAAGATCGGATCATTCGTCCTTGGCCGCTTCAGGGGATTCTATTCTTCCCTGGCGGCCTCATGAGTTGATGTCTAAGTTGCAGCCGAAGTGCAGCCCGCAACAATCGAACCTCCGATGATCACGTAAAAGTCCCCCGAATTGGTCTCTCTTCCGAGGGCTGCCTCCGTGGTTGCTCTGCCTGCTTGCTGGATTTGAGAGCATCTCCACTCTACTCCCCCTGCCGAGTAGAGTACAAAATTTCTCAAGTATTCGTGACGGATGAGCTCCTCTATCTCGTCGCAGAGGTTCTTACAATTTTCGATGCTATAACCATGGTCTTTATGGAAACTACAATACAAATTTTTATTTCTTACACTAGGATCCACCTTCAGCCGATGTGGCCACTTCACAAATGGGGCGTTCTTGATCGCCATAAGGATCTTGGCCTGCTTTGCGTTCAGAGGCGTGTAGTTCGTCATCTTTGCTGCTGGAGCTTAGAAAGGCTGACTCGGCCTTGCCCCCCGAGCTTGGTCCTTCTTCTTGCTATCACCCTGAGTTGAGGGCTCTGTTTCCCTTTTCCTTTTCTCGAGGGCCTGTTCACATTTCTGGTTGATCTCCTCCTCCGTCCCTATAAACTGATCCGCAAGCTTGAGGAACTCGGTCATAGTCTTGGGCTGATTAACAACCACATGCCACTTGAATTCTTTGTGGGTAATGCCTCGCTTGGCTGTAGTGAAACGAACTACGGGGTCCAGGTCGAGTATTTATAAACAAATGTCATTGAACCGCTTGATATAACTCTGAATGGACTCCCCTTCCTTCTAGACAATGCCAAGGAGGCTCTCCTAAGTTCTTCGGCACCGCTTGCTGGTGACAAAATGGGAAGTGAAGACTTGCACGAACTGCGCCCAACTTCTTATCGATCCGGGTGCAAGTGCGGGCCACTCTTTTGAAGGTGGTGCAGAAAGCCACGCACATATAGGATTCACTGGCCCTTGCTAGGTGCATCTGAGACTGGAAGGCATCAACATGGTCGTTCGGATTGAAGGATCCATCATACTTAGTGTTGATGCTTAATTTGGCCAAGGACAACATTGTCGATTCGCTCATAAGCCCAAGTGACACCGAGGTGCCCGTGAAGGGATAGGAAATCCATCACATGGATGCCCAAAGATTGCGGAATAAGGGGGCGAATTTCAAAAAATTTTTCTCTCCCTTCAACTGGGAATCAAATTCCCAATTTAGAAAATCATATTTTCAAAATCATTCTTGAACCAAAAACTAAACCAGATCTGAACCAAAAGGAGTAGGGAGAGATAATACCTGATACAGAGAAGTAGTATCTCCCAATGGAGGTGTTCATGCACAAGGAAGGATCCAAAATCTGCTCCCACTGAAAATGGCGCAGTGCAGGGTGGAGCAGAATCAACAGTGTTCTTCCAAAAGAACTTGATCCTTCTCAAGAATCACCTGGACGGTTTGTGAATACAACTCCCACCAATCTTTTCTCCAAAAGATTGGAATCAATATCAAATCTTGATATCTCCCAAGAACTGGAGATCGAACTACTGTAGGCGGCGCCTACAGGAAGGAGGCGGCAAGAGAGTATTTGCAGGGTGCAGATTCTCTCTTCTTGTGATTTCAGCTCTGAAGACAAGAATGTCTATTGTTTGCTTGTGATGTCTAAAGGCTGCCGCCCCCTCTTAGCTCTGAAGACAAGACTGTTGCTGGTGATTGTATGTCTAAAGGCTACCGCCCTCTCTTCCTTTTATAGACTTAAAGGGATAAGCTCCTAATCCCATTAGGAGTTGCTAACCCAAATCATATTTGGATTAGAAGTCCCTTTCAGTGATAAGGGATAATCCTTATCTTATCTGCAGATTAGATTAGTCATCTCCTAATCTAATTAGGAGGTTTCCAGATCTAAATCTTATTTAGATCTTGGACTCTCTAAGTGGATAGGGTGTGGGCCCAATCCTATAAGCTGATCTATCTCAGAATTCGCCCCTTAAGTGACTAATCAAATTAGCCCAATTCGAAATGGGCTTAAGGCCCATTTAATGTTATGTATTCATTTAGCCTTCCGAACTGCTACTCAGTTGGGCTTCCTTGTATGGCGTGGGACCCAAACATTGATCTACACATCAGCCACATGGGTTCAGCCCAGCCTTTGTTACAAGGCCTGGTCGAATACACTGTTATGGACAATGCACCCCCTAAAACCCATCAGATGGACTCTATGGGCCCAACACTTACCCTAAGTGGTCCTTGGGCCAAACCACCTTGTAACACTTAGGGACTGTGGGCAGATGCAAGATTAGCTCATCAGGTATTATCCTCAATGGTCTTACACTTAACCTCTTAGCTCATAATGATTATACACTGCCCGACAAGAGAGGACCTCTCCCTCGGCTACAAGGAACAGTGTTGCACTCTTTGCTTATATGTATCCTGTGAATTAAAACCTTTTGCAAATCATTTCAAAACCATAATATATATACTTTTATATCTCATATAAAATATATTTTGCAAAACAAATTTCAACGATTGAAATCTACGTTCATTCATGTTCATTACATAGATATGGATTTTAATCTACGTTCCATTTCCATTTATTCATCTCTGAGATTTTCCTCATTTCTCAGTGATGGAGACTGCGGGTTGTCTCTGGAAATGTGGGAAATCACATAGGGTGCATGGAGCCAATTGTTTCAGCTGCATAACCCCACCACCTTTCTGTGAAGGATTATATCCACTCATCATATGAGTTTTCCCTTTGGCCTCTATTAGATTAGGTTCAGAGTCATTTTCAGGTAAACCTTTCTGTCCAGTGAGTGCTTACCCATCATATTCGTGAACGCCAAGGTACCGTAAGAGAGTTCCCATTTTCTGGTGAAGCCCTCCTACATCGGTCTATGACGTCCCTATCATCTTATTAAACACTCAGACAAACCCAATAGAAAATGGATAGCCCATTTTCTGGTGTGTTTCCTCATTACTGAAGGACCCATCCTCATGCTAATGATGGAAGGCCTTTAGAGAGTTCATCATATGAATCTCCCTATCATTTGCACTCATATTAGTTGGAAGAAACAGTTAATTACGCCCTATTTTGATTTAGGTCAAACCAAAGTGGCTCCCACTAACTTTCATAAAGTCAGATTTCGATGGGCCTTAAATCGGCTAGGGTTCCACACGTAACCTCTTGATGACGTGTGGGGCCCACCACTAGGGGAGGTCATCCAATGACCAGAAGGGACACCATGGCAATGATGTGCATTCAGCCATGGTGTACATAAGAGCCATTGGCAAATAAGCATGGACCAAGTACTTATGGACCATGTACGCAGCACATCCCACATCCAAGCATCTCATGCAGGGATAAATTGATCCAATCAATTAATTATTTGTAAGGCCCATTGGAAGACCGTTAAAATTCCATAATATTAACCATTAATATTATCTAGGTATATGGGCTGAATTAGGGTTACCCAGTTCGGCCCATATAGCTTTATCCTTTGAAGTGGGCTTTTAGTAGTTTTAACTATTTAAAATTGGGCCTTTACAAGTTGGGCCGAATTAACCATTTAATTAAATATCAATCATCAGGCCCATTAGTGGGAAAATTAGGGCTGACTTTCAGCCTTGATTAAACCCTAGATTTGGTCCAAATAGTTTGAACCAATCTTGGTTCGAATGGGTCTAGGGTTTGATCTTTAATTCAAGAAAATAATCTGAAATTAAATAACTAATAAAAGAAAATCAAGAATAAGTCAATCAGGGTTGTTCACACACTCTATCCTACAAAACAGAGGTTAGATCACAGATTGCAATTTCACAAACTACAAATTGCAGATAGCGAATGTCCCATCTGCAAAATCTCCTTCTCTGCGCTGCCATCTTCGATCCAAAATAAAATTAAATAGAAATCATATTTCTATTAATAATTACATCAGATCGAATGCCTATACATTGAGTCTAAAAATTAAAAAAAAAATTATTTATAGACCAAATGTAATAAATAAATTCAAGAAACTGCAAATCTTGCAGTTCTCCCAAGAATTTGATCTCCTCTTGTACGAACAGCCCATAAATCAATAAAATCATATAGAACTATTCTAAACAATAATCAGATTTATTAATTTTAGATTATTTGCCCATTAATTTTGGGAACAAATTTCCCAAAACCCATATCTGCGCAAATTGGGTAGAACGCCTTCTCCCTATTTGCGCAGGTTCAGATCTAAAACAGAATGATTCAAGATTTGAACTTGGCTCTAATACCAATGAAGGGATAGGAAATCCATCACATGGACGCCCAAAGATTGTGGAATAAGGGGGCGAATTTCAAAAATTTTTTCTCTTCCTTTAATTGAGAATCGAATTCCCTATTTAGAAAATCATATTTCAATGATCATTCTTGAACCATAAACTGAACCAGATCTGAACCAAAAGTAGTAGGGAGAGATAATACCTGATACAAAGAAGTAGTATCTCCCAATGGATGTGTTCACGCCCAAGGAAGGATCCAAAATCTGCTCCCACTGAAGATGGCACAGTGTAGGGTGGAGCAGAATCAACAGTGTTCTTCCAAAAGAACTTGATCCTTCTCAAGAATCACCTGGACGGTTCGTGAATACAACTCCCACCAATCTTTTCTCCAAAAGATTGGAATCAAGATCCAATCTTGATTTCTCCTAAGAACTGAAGATCAAACTACTGTAGGCGGCGCCTGTAGGAAGGAGGCGACAAGAGAGTATTTGCAGGGTGCAGATTCTCTCTTCTTGTGATTTCAGCTCTGAAGACAAGAATGTCTATTGTTTGCTTGTGATGTCTAAAGGCTGCCACCCCCTCTTCCTTTTATAGACTTAAAGGGATCAGCTCCTAATCCCATTAGGAATTGCTAACCCAAATCATATTTGGATTAGAAGTCCCTTTAAGTGATAAGGGATAATCCTTATCTTATCTGCATATTAGATCAGCCATCTCCTAATCTAATTAGGAGGTTTCCAGATCTAAATCTTATTTAGATCTTGGACTCTCCAAGTGGATAGGGTGTGGGCCCAATCCTATAAGCTAATCAATCTTAGAATTCGCCCCTTAAGTGACTAATCAAATTAGCCCAGTTCGAAATGGGCTTAAGGCCCATTTAAGGTTATGTATTCATTTAGCCTTCCAAACTGCTGCCTAGTTGGGCTTCTTTGTATGGCGTGGGACCCAAACATTGATCTACACATCAGCCACATGGGTTCAACCCAGCCTTTGTTACAAGGCCTGGCCGAATACACTGTTATGGACAGTGTAGCCCCTGAAACCCATCAGATGGACTCTATGGGCCCAACACTTACCCTAAGTGGTCCCTAAGCCAAGCCACCTTGTAACACCCAGGGACTGTGGCAGATGCAAGATTAGCCCATCAGGTATTATCCTCAATGGTCTTACACTTAACCTCTCAGCCCATTATGATCATACAATGCCCGACTAGAGAGGACTTCTCCCTCGGCTGCAAGGAGCAGTGTTGCACTCTCTCATATATGGATCCCGGGAATTAAAACCTTTTGCAAATCATTTCGAAACCATAATATATATACTTTTATATCTCATATAAAATATAATTTTCAAAAAAAATCTCAACGATTGAAATCGGCTGCCGGCAGTCTTGGTTTCCATCAGTGAGAGTGCATCCCCGATCATTACCTTTGTCCGACAAAGGGGCTGATCCTGTCACTATGAGCACCCACTCAGATGAATTCTCAGACTGTCCCAACATACCCAGGTTTTGACCCCCGCTAAGGATCTCACTGATTGGTACATCAAAGACAGACCAATCCGACACCTAGTGCAGTATCATAATTGAGTCTAGGGGTCGGGTGTAATTTTCCTGTTTTGCCCATCAATCTCCAAGGTCTAGGGCAATACTGGAAATCTGGTCCAGTTCAAAGATTCAATTAATCCTACACTGTATGTGTCTAGGGTCTCACCCCAGTAGCTGAGACAAGCCACCCCAACCGACTTGGTGGCGCCACAGTGTCAGCCTTGTCAGGATAGGTCTCCCCAGATCGACCCACTGGCTGTGAACATTATAAACTAACACGAGTCTCATTAAGTGTCCAGTTAAGGGTATTACACAGAAACATACCAAGGGAACATGAATCAAATATGCACTTTTATTCATTTACAATAAACTCATAAAGTACATCATTTTGATTGAAGCTAAGGGCATACAAAACTGTTTAACAGCCCGAGGTCCGAGGATTGAGGTGACTGAGGACTAGTGGCCGAGGTGATGAAGATCTGAAGTCCAGGGTCCAAGGTTTTCTGCATCTTATGTTTGAGGTAGTCGAAGTTAAGGGAGTCGGTTCTACAAGAGGGAAAAGGTCAGAGGCCTTGGGTGAAGACCCGAGGCGAGGACTCCAACCGTTAAGTTAATGTCGAGGTATGGAATGGATGAGGTCCAAGGTGCAAGCAGCCAAAAGAGGTCACTAGAGAGCAATAGATCTCAAGTTCTAGTGAGAAAGCTCAAGTGTTCGATCCCTTACCTAGAGGGGGGTCACCTCATATTAATACTCGAAACTGCCTGGTGGTAGGTGAGCTCAGATTGGTGCCCGAGCCCGATGTAGGCAAGCTCAACCCTAACTGGGAAGGCCCCTACAAGATCAAGCAAGTTGTCGGTCCCAACACCTTTTGGCACGAACACTTAGATGGAAGATCGGTTCCTCGGACATGAAACTTGGAAAATCTCTAGATGTACTACCAATGATTGTAATTCTTGTTGGCCAAATAGTGAATACTAGTGCAAAGTTTCTCCTCAGCTCAATCTTTTAATGTGTAAGTTCTTATTCTAAGTGGCCAGGGCCCCTCGGCCATACGGTCGGCCGATGCACCCAACCTCTCTTGAGGCCTACGCGCTCGGACTGGATTGTGGTCGGGATATATGGTTCTCTCGAGCCAAACGTCCATCCAACCTCCGCAACTGAGGCAAGGACAGGCAGGGGCCTCGGCTACAAACCGCAGCCAATACACTTGGCCTATAACGAACAAACACAATTAAATATAAAGTACCTCGCCAAGAAATAGCAAGCCAGGTCGGCCGAGGTGTTACACACCTCACCCCAATCTTCGGCGACAGGCGACCACCTCGACTCCAAAACACTTAGCACGACAAAGGAAAGAGGAATGTAACTCTGATTACCTTGGTGGTTCACCTCGACACATAACCCCGATTACTTCGGCCTTTCCTAAATCAATACTTAAG
This sequence comes from Nelumbo lutea, assembly GCF_056320005.1. Lineage (NCBI taxonomy): Eukaryota > Viridiplantae > Streptophyta > Magnoliopsida > Proteales > Nelumbonaceae > Nelumbo > Nelumbo lutea. The sequence goes on along the minus strand of NC_142689.1, from coordinate 52,000,541 downwards.
GGAGTAGAAGTCAGTCAGGCGACTTGCACCTCAGTGGCATATCTTGGCCTCGGCCATTGCCCTCTAACTACCTAAAGCGAGCGTCTAAGCAACGAGCCACCTTAGCCTTTTCTGAGCCTACTTGTGACCTTTTGAAGGGGAGGGGCATAGATCCCTCGGTAAAAAAAAAGAAAGAGAAGAAAAGAAGATGAAGTAGTAGATAGTGATATATAGAGGCACAAGATATGCATAAAAAAGGCTCCACTTGATATTCAATATGTTCAGCATTTACAAAAATTTCAGCCATAGATGGGGAGGCCGAGCCCATTTACAAGGAAAAAAAAAAAAAAAAAAGGAAGACCAGGAGACCAACTACGCATCACCCCCATCTGGAGGAATAGTGGAGTCCTTGACGCCAGCGCCAGCTGCATCAGAAGGGACCTCGGCAGCATCCTCGGGAGGAAGGGAGTTAGGAAGCACCTTCAGCTCGTCAATTTGGAAATCCAGCACCAACTTTAGTAGTGCCTTCTTAGTGTCTTCGATGCCCTCCAAGTAGGCCTTGGACGCGTAGTTCACTAGGCACCTCTGATACTTCGAAGTTTGCTGCCAAACAAGGACAACATTCCGGTAGTTGGCCTTGGCTTCCGCTGCCACCACCTCGGCTTTTGTTGCCCAAACCTTGGCATCTACTGCCTCCTTCTAGGCTTCAAGTGCAATCCTATCCAGGAGAGCCCACTCCTCCTTAGACTTCTTTAGTTGGTCTTGGAACCGGGCAAGCGGAGCTTGCTCGGCCTTCAAATCGTCCTCCAGCAATTGCTCGAGATGCTCGTTCTTCTTCTCGAGCCAGCCCACATGATCTAGGAGAAGGCTGATCCAGTCTCTTAAGTGGACATAGTGACGGTAGACCTACACCAGAAACATCATCAGCAAAACAGATGAAAGCTAACAAATTGCAAGTCAAAATGTGAAAGAAACTCACCTCAGCCAAGAAGTCCATCCCTTTGTCTCGGATGACGAGGGGATCGGTCTGCACTATCCTAAAGCGATCCCTTGGGGGGACCATTCCTTTGATCAAGGCCCTACTGACCCCCTCGACATTGATATAGTCCCCTTCACGGATGTTCCACTTAGGGCAGAACACCCGGGTGAGACGCTCCCCCTCCTCGGCTGGCTCTGATGAAGAAGCGGGGGGGCATATGAGGGCTCGGTGGTAGGCCCCTTAGCAGAAGTCCTCCTTGGAGCAGCAAGAGGTCCCCTCTGTTCACCGTCCTCAATAGGACGACCCTTATGTGTCGGCTTCTTTGCCAGAGGTGCAGGCGGCACCTCGAGTAGCCTCTTCTTGCCAGCCTCCCTCGGACGGATCTCCTCCGCCAGCCTCTTTCCTCTATCGCCCCCTCCTCTAGCAGGGGCCTGTGGCTGAGGAGTCACCCCAGCAGGTGCGGACCCCCTCTCCACTCTCATGGGAGGCACCTCGACAGGCCTCCTTGGTGTCTTCCCTCCCAACGTGTCCTCGGCCTAGCGTTCTTCCTTGCTAGGGCGTTCTCCAACAGCATTTGTTTGGCATCCAACAACATGTCTACAAAAAAAAAAACAAAAGATCAATACCTTGAAGTATGGTGACAGCTGATGTGTGAAGTAGCTGACACAGGGACTTCTCCTACCAAGAGAAGTAGAGTTGAGCCCTACAAAAATCAAAGGGAGCTCGGCCTCCACCTGGGGCTTGGCCAGAAGCATTCCCAACACAAGGAGATGGGTTACCATAGCGGCTTCATCATCTTGAAGCATTGGCTTGGCCTTCTCGACATCTAAATACATCTCCGCCCAGCCTAACTTGAAGGACCAACCCTTAGGACAAGAGATAAAGAAGAATTTACTCTTCCAGTTTCGGATAGACGGAGGGTTGTCTATGGGTCGGCCTCAGCGGGGGTGGAAGTAATACATGCCAGCCTCCGAGGTGTGCTTCCTCATCACAAACATGGCTCAGAACATCTTCGGCATCAGGTCCACGTCTCAAAGCCCAGCCACTACCAAAATGGCAACAATGGTCTTAAGGGCATTTGGGACCAACTGACTAAGGTTAATCTTGTATCACTTTAGTAGCTCGGGTATCAGTGGATGAAGAGGAAACCTAAGGCCATACTCCAGGAAGTGCTTGTAAATTTCGATTTCCCCCTCCTCCGGTGTCCACGGCCGATCACTAGTGTCAAAGACCCTCAGCCTATAAGACCAAGGGATGTTATACCTCCTACCTAAGGATTCCACCTAGTCGTTGTTGAGGATGTTGTCGTGCTCTGAGTGTGATAGACGCTCTATGTGCATCTCTCAAGCAATGTACTTGGCCACCATCCTCAGTCAAAACTCGGAGACCGATTCCCTCACTACCACAAGAGTTCATAGCACTCTAGGCTGGAGTCTAAGAAAGACATGGCGAGCTATTTACATAAGACGAGGACGAGGACAAAGACTTCTAAAGGCGAGAACTAAAACCGAAGGCTTTGGGAAGATGACTCTAGGAAGCAAAGGCACTGAAAGGAAAATGGTGAGAAAATGTGCAACTAAGGCCCCTATTTAAAGGAGAATGGATGGCCCAGATCATGCCAGATCCAATGGATGCCAAACAACCGCCTTTGCTACCCTGCCCACTAACCGACACGTGTCACCTGCCTCGAGAAGACGATACGACGCTAAGCGAACCAACCTACCTCCTCACTACGACTCGCTGGTCCTCCCGGTCGTGCTAACTCAACAGGAGGAACAACCTAGTTCACTCGCATTTTGTCCCCTCTACGGTAGCGACTCCATCACCCGTCGCGGGCACGATCCCAACTCACCAAGTCGGGGACCCATGACCCACAAGACGCGGATCCGGCACCGAGATCTGTTTCTTTCTTGGCCCACAACACCCTAGCATTTCCTCCTCAGCACTCTTAGCTGAGGCCGAGGCCTCAACAGAATCTCCAACTTACCAACACGGCATCGGAGGACATACCCAACATTCACACAAGGCTGGGGGGCAAGCCTCCCCCTTGTCCACACGCAACGGTAGCCTCAGAGCCGAAGTTGAGGCCCCTACAGGAGCAGCCAAAGCCGAGGCCCTACAAGAGCCTCGGTAGTCACCTGTGAAGGACAAAGGCAAGCCGACGCCACCGGAGGCCACTACTTGTGCAAAAGGCCCATCAACGCCTCCTAGTACAAATCGATGCACTCCACCACGGCCTCGGTTGTGGGGGCAAATGATGTAGGCGTAGATGGCCCTGATCATTCGTAGGCTTACACGTGTCAGGCGGCCCACGTCAGATCGCGACCAATCAATTTACGCGTGCTGCCCAGCTCAGTAGATTTCGAGGAACCAATGGCATGGGGTTACTTGGCAGATTCAGATGGCCACGCACCCCATGTACGAACTCAATCCCCACCGTTCGAGCTCACCTACCTCCAGGCGGTTTCAATTATAAATATGAGGTGACCCCCCTCCAGGTAAAGGATCGAATACTTGAGCTTTCTCACTTGCACTTGAGATCTATTGTTCTCCAGTGACCTCGTTTGGATGCTCGTGCCTCGAACCTCGTCCATTCGATACCTCGACACTAACTTGACCATTAGAATCCTCACCTCAGGTCTTCACCCAAGGCCTCTGACATTTTCCCTATTGCAGAACTGACTCCCTTGCCCTCGACTACCTCGGACACAAGATGCAGCGAACCTTGGACCCGGACCTTGGATCTTCATCACCTCGATCACTTCAATCCTCAGACCTTGGGTACCTCGGTCTCACTCAGGCTTAGGATCAAATCGATAGTATTGTCCTCGGCCAATCCGAGCATCAACAATTAGAATATAATTGCCAAATAGAGAGTAAATTCTTGGTGATAGTGGGATCATGTAAGTGGATGTGAATTAGAAGATAATGTAGAGTGCCCAGTACGAAGAATTTGCAAACCTGCTCGATCACCAATTTTAACTTGATCTATTACGTTGTACTCAGAGCGGAGTTTCATATTATTAAGATCTACAATTAGATATGTAAATAATTAATAACTTATTAATGATTTCTAATAATAATAGCCATCCCCGGAGTGTGTGTTTCTATTATTTTGAGATCTTTGCTTGGGTTGGTTATATCTGGGCCGATTACTAGTTTGCACTTTGACAGCCATATTAGCATTAAAAAGTGTCGTGTCAGGCCCAAAGGTCTTCAACGTCAAACTCATCTAAGCAGGTGCATGCGGATGTAACAAAAGTTTCATAAGGCCCAAGCCCAAAAGGATTCTCAGGCATGAATCATGGTGAAATAGGTGAGCCTATAACTGCAAGATTGTCAACCAAACTTCTGGCTTTGTTGAGATAATCATGCATAGTCATCGTATCATTTCTGGGATTTTGCAATTCCATGTTGAATTGCATCACCCGAGGAGGTGAAGAGGTGCATCCAATGACTTAAGAGAAGGGAGTACTGAAGAGGTGCATCCAACTACTTGACTTAAGATAATCATCCAATGACTTAAGATAATCATACAATGTTGAATTGCATCATTGTATCTCTCCAATGACTTCCAGAGAGTGCTGAAGATGTGCATCCAACTACTTGACCTAGGACTCCTTCAGTCAGTAAGCAACTTAAGAGAAGGGAGTCCTGTTCCAAGAAACGTATCTAGATTAAGTTCACAATCTTCTCCTATTGAATCTTGAGAGGTGGTGGTTGTGTACTTTCGTGGGAATGGGTTTGTCCATTAACGAACCCAAATAGTCCACTTGGTGTGAGGTAATCCTGAAAATGTCACAGTATATTGCTTTTAACAAGTTTAACTAGATGCCCCAGATTTATATTTGAAATTTCAGGGAGTTGAAACTATTAGGTGATGTCCCTGAATAGGGTTTTAGCCCTCACATGAATATCGGGCTTGAAGCATTGACAAAACAGACCCACCCAATACCTTGGGGTGAAGAGGTTCAAACACTAAATCGTTTGGTCAAACAAGCTCTGATACCATGTCAGGAAATTAAGCTGTTAGGTGAGGTCGCTGAATAGCTTCATTTTTGTATGGATGCAAATATTGGAAGCACACGTTGTATAATGGAAAGCTGTTGTTACTAGTAGTAATTTCCGTCCTTTAAACATCCCAATTAAAAATAAGATGGAAACCAAATAAACTAACAATATGCTAATACTGCACAAAAATTACGACTCTTGTTACAATTAAGGCTGTGTGTGAGTGTGTTTGTCTATTATGGTTGCCTGGTTGGGGAAGGGGGAGCTACAAGTATGGATATAATTTGTGCTCAGTCAACTGGGTTCCCTCCCTCCAGTGCCCCAACTGTCTCAGTCTTCTGGGCTGCAGCAACTGCCGCAGATGCTGCTTCATCCAACCCCAACTTCTGTAATTCATTCAAGAACCCATTAAGATCGGTTGTATTAATTTTATATGGAGAGTGCGCAGCACCAGGGAAAGATCGGTTGGTCACTTCTTCCTTATATTGTGAAAGAGCTTTATTGATGACATCTCCCACCCGCCCATATTGCTTACAGAACTTTGGTGTTACCTGTAAAGAGTAGCCCTTCAGAAAACCTTCTCCATTCACCAGTAAAATATTTCAAAGCAGAATATCAATTCTTATACCGACTTTGGCATGATGAGGATGTTGTAGCATTCCTAACAGATCATGATAGACTAGCACCTGCATCAATATTTAAATCCATAGTTAATAACTAAAACGGTTTACTCTGACCAAAGAGGTAGCATGTATCTTCCATACACAGGATATTAAAACAGCTTATGAAGGTATTAGTTATCTATCAATTGATACAGAACCAACCATCAGCCCAAAAACAAAACCAATAAAGCAAATCATTATAGTTATATGGAAAAAAGCTACAATGAACTGGAGTTTATATGTAGGGACTGAGATTGGAAATTGGGTGGTAATACCAACCAAGCTTTCCAGCCCAGTTCATGAGGCTCCTGCTAATGTGGGGTCTGGGGAGGGACAGATGTGCACAACCTTACCCCTGCTTATACACAGAGAGGCTGTTTCCAAGATATGAATCCTAATCATCCAGGTTGCAATAGAGAAACCCAACCATTGCAACAAGGCCCAACCATGCTTTTCAAATTGCAAATTTCTCCCTTTACAATGAACATCCGAGTTTTATACATCACATTGAAAGTGCATCATAAGGATTTTCCACTGTGAAAGTAACCCCTATTTTTGCTCAAAATCATTCTGAATGTTCAATTATAAGCGGATGAGTTGTTCACTTTAGGATATTTAACAAATGTACTAAACAAATAAGAATGGAGTTAAAAAAATGTAGAGAATCCCAACCATTAAATTGAGGATGGCTAATAGTACATTAAAGCATTTTCTATGCAGGGGAATTAAGACAGTTTGGTGATCCAATCCAAACTCACCCTGTGCAAGATTGAGATAGTACATTAAGGCATTTTCTGCACTGCAATTACCATTGCAATGGCCAAATGGAAGAAGCTACTGCAATGAGATGGTCATAAACAACAGAATTTGAGAGCTTGGGATCATAATTTGGAAGCACAAAATACTTCTGTAAAATTACCAACATAAACAAGGTGATTCTGTTTCTGATTTTACCATTTTAGACCTTGGAGCTGTTTATAATTACAAAATTCCACTGTGATTCTGTTTTCTTCTTTTTGTTTTTATTTTTGAATTGCATAACTTATGCACTATCATGTGTAACTTTTTTCTGTTTCTCTGTAGCAGGGCTGCAATTGTTGTCCCATGTCTTACCGAATTAAGATACTTTCATTTTCCATGTTAAAGGCATTTGTTCTTTGTTGTTTTTGTTTCTTATCCACTTTGTTGACCAACAAGTACTGCAATTCAACCATCCTCCTGTGGTTGCTCCTCAAATCAATCCTATGACATTTAACCTTAAGATATTCTTTATTCTGGACTAATGGAATAAGATACATTGATTTTCAAGGAAATTCGTTTTGGTAATGACTTGGCAGCTTCATTCATATATTGATCATATTTTCTTCAAATCAGCCTCCAAGACAATTGGTACTTTGTCTCAAGATTTCCATCATCTATGTCCCCATTTTCAACTTTGATTATTGTTCCCTTTTGGAATCTAGGCTCATTAGACATATGGGTGCTTTTCAGAGACTCTACATGATGATCATAGATTACTTGGGTGTAGTTGGGCATAATGATCGAATTAGAATGGAAATTATTGTGCTTCTACAGGGACTATGCCTGATGTTTTCACTGGGCATGGAGATAATAGAGGTCCAGGGGGGTTGCCAAATTAAATTCTAGGGATGAGGAGTGAAATGGATAGCTCTTGCTTTTTATTGTATCACATATGTTGGGGCCTGAAGACCTGGGCTTGCCTATCAGGAAGCCCTTACTTTTCAATGATTTTATTCCCTTTTGATCTTTATGCAATTCCTGTTATTGATTATAAAATACTCTACGACCTCTTGTATTTAAAGAATTTCATTAAAGAACTTGGGTTCTAAGATCTCTACATTTTCCTCTAACCATCAGAACATGGTCAAGGCCTTTACTTGGTATCTATTATTTAATAATTTATATTTTTGGAACTATAGGACCTGATACAAAGCTTGACATTTTTTTCTTCATGTACCCTTTCGCACCAACAATATTATATCAAATTCTAAGCATCCGTTTGATAATGGCTGAAGTTGCTGAACTGAAAGACTTATTGCTTTGTCTTTTAGTTGTTAAATAATTAAATAATAAAATTTTCATGGGTATAGTGATATACTCAACTTCAGCTTCAGCCATCAAGGAGACCATAGACTCCTTAAAAACTTATTCACTAAGGGTCAGTTTGGAAGGAGTACAAATACAAATATGTAGAGTGCAAAGCCCCTTATTTTGTATTATTTTGTATGTATTTTTACTATACATATTTGTATTTGTACTCCTTCCAAACTGAGTCTAAAAGACAAAACAATAAGCTTTTCAGTTCGGCACTTTCAGCTCTTACCAAACGGATCCTATGTTCCCTAAAAGTTATTACACAGTTTTATGGAGAACCACAACCATCTATGCTTCTATAGTTATACAACAGTTTACTCTTCATGTTATTCAATGTGGAATTGGCATCATGAACAACCACATGACACAATGATATATGACCGAAAACTACTATTCAAGGTATATGTGATTGGCATCACGTGTCATCAATTAATTGTGTTCAGTGAAACATTTTTTCCACAATTGATGAGGAAAGTGTTAGAATATTCAAAATCAATTGAACTTTTCAATTTTCATTTTTCACATTATCTCAGATTCTCAATCCTTTGAAGAAACCAAATATTCCCATACTACTATGATTCTAATAATGGAGGGGACATTTTTTTGTGCAATGGTAAAGTGGCAGGCTGACAAGTGTGAGAATGAGGTTTAGGTCTGAGAGAAGCAACTTCATTCAAGAAATGCCAAAGGTTAGGTCTGTACAGTCCACCCTGATAGGTGGAATCAAAATTGGGTAATAGCCCTTATATCATTCTAATGGGGAAAATGATGGTGGAAAGAGGTTAACAATAGAAGTACTACTTTCTAAGTTTCTAACCATATAAGCTAACAGCCAATGCATTCCTCCCTCGTTGAAGTAATAGCATTGACAAATTTCAGAATATTTTGAGAAATCATTGTAGCTATTACTCTGCTCTAGAAACTGTAGTCCATAGCTTGAAGCACCCAAAAGGCTTCTAAGATTTTTTGTTCCTCTCAGATTGCTCTGAGGTCATATGCATCAAACAATAGCCATTGGGCAAACTGGCATAGTAGGGATGCCATTCAGTTCCACATTGAGTAATATGTACTTACATTTTCATCTATATTAATAACTACCTAAAGATGCCTTTTGGTATAATAATAAAAACCAGTTCATGAAGGAATATATATCTCTTCAAAGGGTTTGACTATGATATGGAAAAGATATGATATCCAAAAAACAACTGACCAATAAACTGGAATCATAAACGTGTTCATGGATGGGTTTTTATTGGTCAAAACTCTTTCCATACCATACCTTTTCCGTATCATAAATTTTCCCCTCTTCAAAAGACAATCTTATGAGGGCCCTTTTAATAAAACTGTGTATAATAATTCAAAACTTGTCTATCGAGGAATCTTTATCAATTCAAAAGATATGGGATGTTAAAAGAAATGGGATGTTCCAAAATAGCCACCTTTTAAATTTTCTCTCTTCTCTTGCTGTGCAGTACTGCTTTGGTCCCTACGGGAGCCACAAAATTCAACAGGTTTGCCTGTTCATGACTAAAATGCATAGATTTTACATGATATTAGATGCATTATAATGCTTAAATAAAAAATAAAATAATTGTTCTGTGCTTAACAAGGGGATAACCAGTTAATTAACTATACAAACTCAATATCTTTAACACCCAACCCTAGATTATAACACCATTTTCCTTACACTTATTTAAGATAAAGCGGTTAATGATACAAGGATTTCTTCATAATCGGTGCAAGTACCAAAAGGGAAGGAAAGGAATAACTAAGGCTCAGTTTGAAAGGAGTACAAATACAAATATGTAGAGTGCAAAACCTTGTATTTATATCATTTTGTATGTATTTGTACTGTTCATATTTGTATTTGTAAGATAAAGCGGTTAATGATACAAGGATTTCTTCATAATCGGTGCAAGTACCAAAAGGGAGGAAAGGAATAACTAAGGCTCAGTTTGGAAGGAGTACAAATACAAATATGTAGAGTGCAAAACCTTGTATTTATATCATTTTGTATGTATTTGTACTGTTCATATTTGTATTTGTACTCTTTCCGAACTGAGCCTAAGTAACTTACTTGCCCACTGCAGAAAGGTCCAGCCCCAATACCAATGGTGGGAATTTGGAGGGCAGATGTTGTAGCCGCAGCAACAGGTGCTGGAACACATTCCAGGACAACCGAGAAGCATCCGGCCTCCTGCAAAGCAAGTGCTGTCTCCACAACCTGAACTAAGCTAACAGCTTGTTTTCAATCAATGAACAATATAGAGGGAGACAAACAAGTAAAGAGAGAACAGATAAACCTTGAAAGCGCTGGTAGCATTTCTTCCTTGAGGCCTAAACCCTCCAAGAACACTAATTGCTTGAGGGGTGAGCCCAACGTGGCCCATAACCGCAATTCCAGCTTCAACAATGGCCTTCGCCGCTGTAATTCTGGAAGGAGCCCCTCCTTCCAATTTAATTGCATCCATGCCGCCTTCCTTGAGCACTCTAACGGCTGTATCTACTGCCTACCATGATTGAAATTGAGCACATAACCAAAATTGGCCAAATTTGGATAACAAATTATGCAAGTCAGAGATAAGAGAATGCAGAAAAAATTTAAGGTGTTGATATGCTACATCATAATAGTTGATTATTTACCTGCTGAGGACATGACTCATAGGTGCCAAAAGGGAGGTCACCGACAAGGAGGGGACGTTTGGCACCACGAGCGACGGCTCGACAGTGGACGAGCATCTCGTCAAGAGTGATGGGGAGGGTGGTGTCGTGACCATGAACGACCATGGAAGCGGAGTCACCGACGAGACAGACGTCAATGCCGACTTCGTCGAGGTGGACGGCTGATGGATAGTCATAAGCGGTGACGACGGTTATGGGTTCGCCCTTACGGTGCTTCTGTTTGAGGTGGGTGACGGTGATTCGATTATTGGGGTTCTGAGGCTTGGGTCCGCCGTAGACCGAGTTTTCGGGGACGTTGCTCATTCGTCTCAGATGGAAAAGGAGAAAAGCAGCTCTTGAGAAGATGGAAGAAGAAGCAGCTCTGGAGAGGATGCTGGGCACTACCATCTTGAACAGAAGAACCAGAGAGGAGGGAGATTGGCAATGTTGGAGGAATTTGGGAGTTGGGACTGAAAATGGCAATTGGGTGTTAAGTTGGCTCTAAAAGGAAAGGACACATTTGGGTTGCGCTACATACATGTCCGCTGATGTAGGCGCAGATAGCCCAGACCAATCGCAGGACTCACACGTGTTAGGCGTCGCAGTGAGGCAGAGCCAATCAGCTGGCGCGTTACCTAGCTCGGCGCAAAGCGGGAATTGGACACTCTATCTGTCTAGTTTATTCCTGATGTGATATCGTATGTATGCGCTACATACATGTCCTCTGACATTGTAGAACCAACATCGAGATCCTTCCTCACCTCGGATACCAAACATTGTGGGCCTCGGATCTCCCCCACTTCGGACTTCGCTCCTCAATCACATCTGTCCTTAGATTTTCAACACCTCAGATCTCCTCGGGCTTAGGAGTGAATTGACAATGTTGACCTTGGGTAATTCGAGCAGCAACAATTGGCATCGTTTATGGGAACATCGCTAAGGCTTCCTTCAATCTAACTTATAATCAAGAACACCCCTAAGTTCCAATCAATATGGTACGAAACACCAGGAATGCCCAGAACCTGGTCACCAATTAACAACTCTAAGCGGTCCTCGACCAATTGGACCACCTCGCTCGGCACATCGAGGAGGTGTGTCCCTAGGTAGGAGGCCACCCCGTCGAGGTGTCGGGCCACCAGGGGCAGCGCGAGTCTATGGACCCGCTAGCCCTCGACCCCGCCAACTCCCACCAGGGCGAGACCTCTAAATCTGGTAGCAGTCAACGTGCCAGCCAGCCACCTCGACACGCAAGACCTCCTAGCCGAAGGGGGAAGAATCAGCTTAGTCTGGCGACAACCGCCAGGACTTTGAACAACATCCCCGCTGCCGAAGAAGAGACAACTCCTGGGACGAAAGTGGATGACATGGTCATCATAGCCCCCATTCTATGGCCAAGGTCAGACGCCGTGCCTCTCCCTCTCACGTCTCCGACCTCTGTGACCTCCTCAATGACCGTCGTGCCAGACGGAACGGTCACAACCCCGCATTTGAGTACTCGGGGATCCGGGACAACCCCCATCGAGTCCGCGAGGACAAGGAAGGGGCATAGGTCCCCCTCAACCCTCGGATTGCAGAATTGCAAGCTCAGCTCAGAGTCATCAAGGACGTGCTTCGTCAAGTTAGAGAAAGCCGAGCTGAAGCCTCGACCAATCAAAGCCATCCCTCTGGAAGGATGGATGCTTTCACCTTGGACATCATGTCCAAGCCCCTCCCCTCGCACTTCAAATCTCCTATATTAGAAATGTACGATAGGACATCAAACCCCGATGACAACCTAGAAAGTTTCAAGGCGCTCATGATCCTCTATGGGTACTCCGACGAGCTGACGTGCGGGAATTTCCAGGAAACCGTCACGGGTCAGCTCAACAATGGTTCTCCGGCCTCCCACCTCGCTCTATCACTTCGTGGGAGTAGTTTGCCAACTTGTTCCTCGCCCACTTCATCAACAACAAGAGATGCTAGAAGAGCGTCGTCTCGCTGACGTCCGTCAAGTTAAGAAGAAGCAGGGTGAGAGTCTGCGGTCTTATATCAACCACTTCAAAAAGGAAGAACTTGTGGTCCGAGATCTCGACCCGATGGTCTCCATGCATGCTGCCATCAATGACCTCCTACCCGGCTCAACCCTGAAGTGCTCAGTATCCAAGACCTCGCTGAAGTCTAAGGCAGAATTCCTCAAGAAGGCCCAAAAGTACATCGCGGCCAAGGAGGCTTTGGCCGGTGACCACTAAGAAAGGGAGGCCGAGCATTACCACGAAGGCCCTGAGAAGAAGTGAAAGAACGGAGACCATCACGGCAACAACAACAACAACAAAGACAACAAGAATCCTTTGGCCTTGGCCTTGGCTTATAGTCAATACACGCCACTTAACTCCACCCAAATCTAGATCTTGATGCAGGTTAGCAAGGACGAGTATGTAAAGTGGCCTGAGAAAATGAAGAGGAACCCCAAGAGGGGTAACCCAAAAAAGTACTGCAAGTACCACCGCAACATCGGCCATGACACCGAGGACTACTACGAGTTGAAAAACAAGATAGAGTCCCTCATCCGCCGCGGTCACCTCAAGCAGTACATTGGAGGCGAGGCCGGGGCCTTGTCCTCCCATCAGCAGCAACAACACCAATAGCTCATTAGTGTCATAGACGTCATCATTGGAGGCTCAAACTCGGCTCGCAAGGCCTACACCAGGCAGCTAAACATCCAAGGGCCAGCCCCGAAGAAGCTGAAGTAGAGCAAAGCCCTCGCATTCATAGATGAGGACCTAAAGGGGGTTACGATCCCCCATGATGATGCGTTGGTGATCTCAGCCATTTTCCCAAATTTTTTGGTGAAGAGGATCTTGGTAAACAACGACTCCTTAGTCGATATCCTCTTCTATGATGCATTCGATAAATAGCTGCCTCCAGCCTGATGATGTGTTGGTAAACAGTGGCCATCATCCCATGATGATGCGTTGGTGATCTCCATGCATGCCGACACTTGGTAAACAGCTGGCGCTCGAGCGCCTCTAGCCTACTAATGTCCCACTTGTCAGCTTCTTTGGAAATGTAGTTCGGCTAGAAGGAAGAATCACCCTACCAATTACGGTAGGAATAGAGCCTCGACAGGTTACGAGGATGACAGAGTTCCTTGTCGTGAAGATTGGCTCCCCTTACAATGCCATCATCGGGATGCCATCCCTCCACGTACTCAAGGCAGCCATCTCCTCCTACCACCTTGCCCTCAAGTTCCCCACCAAGCATGGCATCGGAGTTGTTCGGGGGGACCAACAAGTAGCTCGTCAGTTCTATGTGGTAGCATTAAAGGGCAAAAATAAAGAAGCATTGCCACTTGAGAGCCTCAACCTCAGGGAGGAACCAATGAGCCTAGGCCAAATGGACAAGGACCTCATCTCGGTTCCCCTAGACAAGGCCAAGCCTGACAAAACGATCCATGACGGGTCCAACCTTCCCTAGAGAGCCTATCTGAATTGGTAAGCTTCCTCAAAACTAATGCCAACGTCTTTGATTGGTCTGCCATTGACATGCCCGGAATTGACCCATCGGTCATTATTCACAGGCTGAGCGTGGACCCAAGCTCTAGGCCAGTTCGTCAAAGAAAGATGAACTTTTCATCAGAGCGTTGGAAGGCCACAGGAGAGAAGTTGACAAGCTACTCGATGGCAGCTTCATCCAAGAGGTACACTTCCCTAACTGGTTGTTGAATGTGGTAATCATAAAGAAAGCTAATGGGAAATGGCGAATCTGTATTGATTTCCTAGACCTCAACCGACCCTATCTAAAGGACAGTTTTCCTTTGCCAAGGATAGACCACCACATCAATGCCACCACATGGTATGGACTACTCAGCTTTATGGATGCCTTCTCCGGATATAACCAGATCAAGATGCACCCCAAAGACGAGAGGAAGACCTCATTCATTATTGAGCATGACACCTACTACTATAAGGTCATGCCCTTCGGCCTCAAGAATACCGGGGCAACCTATCAGTGTCTCATCAACAAATCCTTAACGAATCAGATGGGGAGGAACGTCGAAGCCTACGCGGATCATATGGTGGTAAAGAGCCTGAAAGCCGAAGCACACACCTCAGACCTGGCTGAGATCTTCGACACTTTGTGGACGTACAAAATGAAGCTTAACCCCAACAAATGTTTTTTCAGCGTCACCTCAGGCAAATTTTTGGGCTTTGTCATCACTCAATGAGGCATAGAGGCAAACCCAGAGAAGATCTAAGTTATGTTGGATATGGCACCACCTCGATCAGTGAAGGAGACACAAAGAATGATAGGCCAAGTGGCCAGCCTCAACCGCTTCTTGTCAAAGTCAGTCAATAGATGCCTACCCTTCTTCCGAGCCATAAAAAAGTTAAGAGACTTCCAATGGACAGAAGAGTGTTAACGCACCTTTGATGAACTGAAGAAATACCTCACCTCCCCTCCTTACTCGTCCCCTTCCCGGAGAGATCTTGTGCTTGCACCTGTCAGTTGGGGACGAGGCCATCAGCTCGGTCTTGAACAGAGAAGATGGAGTGTAGAGGCTAATATACTATTTCAACAAGGTCCTCTGTGATGCCGAGACCAAGTATCCCAAGGTGGGGAAGTTAGCCTTCGCCTTGGTGGTCTCGGCCAGGAAGCTCAAGTCATATTTCCAAGCTCACACCATAATGGTCCTCACAAATCAACCACTCAAAGTCATCATCACCAAGACAGAGACCTTAGGATGCTTAACAAAATGGGTCATCGAGCTCTCCAAGTTCAACCTCAAGTACAAGCCAAGGCCAGCTATCAAAGCCCAAGCCTTGGTGTTAAACAGTTTTGTATGCCCTTAGTTTCAATCAAGATGATGTACTTTATGAGTTTATTGTAAATGAATAAAAGTGCATATTTGATTCATGTTCCCTGGGTATGTTTCTGTATAATACCCTTAAACTGGACACTTAATGAGATTCGTGTTAGTTTAGAATGTTCACAGCTAGTGGGTCGGTCTGGGGGGACCTATCCTGACAAGGCTAACACTGTGGTGCCACCAAGTCGGTTAGGGTGGCCTGTCTCAGTTGCCAGGGTGGAACCTAGGCACATATAATGTAGGATTAATTGAATCTTTGAACTGGACCAGATTTCCAGTATTGCCCTGGACCTTGGAGATTGATGGGCAAAACTAGAAAGTTACACCCGACCCATAGACTCGATTATGATACTGCACTAGGTGTCGGATTGGGCTGTCTTTGATATACCAATCAGTGAGATCCTTAGCGGGGGTCAAAATCTGGGTATGTTGGGACAGTTAGAGAATTCATCTGAGTGGGTGATAGTGACAAGATCAGCCCCTTTTTCAGACAAAGGTAATGATCGGGGATGCACTCTCACCGATGGAAACGAAGACTGCCGGTAGCCGATTTCAATCATCGAGATTTGTTTTGCAAAATATATTTTATATGAGATATAAAAGTATATATATTATGGTTTCAAAATGATTTGCAAAAGGTTTTTATTCCCGGGATCCATATAAGCAGAGAGTGCAACATTGTTCCTTGCAGCCGAGAGAGAGGTGCTCTCTTGTCGGGCAGTGTATGATCATTATGGGCTGAGAGGTTAATTGTAAGACCATTGAGGATAATACCTGATGGGCCAATCTTGCATCTGCCCATAGTCCCTGGGTGATACAAGGTGGCTTTGCCCAGGGACCACTTAGGGTAAGTGTTGGGCCCATAGAGACCATGAGATGGTTTTCAGGTGGTGCACTGTCCATAACAGTGTATTCGGCCAGGCCTTGTAACAAAGGCTGGGTTGAACCCATGTGGCTGATGTGTAGATCAATGGCCACACCATACAAGGAAGCCCAACTGGGCAGCAGTTTGGAAGGCTAAGTGAATACATAACCTTAAATGGGCCTTAAGCCCATTTTGAACTGGGCTAATTTGATTAGTCACTTAAAGGGGCGAATTATGAGATGGATCAGCTGATAGGATTGGGCCCATACCTTATCCACTTAGAGTGTCCAAGATCTAAATAAGATTTAGATATGGAAACCTCCTAATTAGATTAGGAGATGGCTGATCTGATCTGCAAATAAGATAAGGGTTATCCCTTATCACTTAAAGGGACTGATAGTCCTAATGGGATTAAGAGCTGATCACTTTAAGATTATAAAAGGAGGAGGGGGCGGCAGCTTTTAGACATACAACCAACACACTCTTGTCTTTAGAGCTGAGATCACAAGAAGAGAGAATTCTGCACCCTACGAATACTCTCTTGCTGCCTCCTTCCTACAGCCGCCGCCTTCAGTAGTTCGATCTCCAATTCTTGGGAGAAATCAAAATTTGATCTTGATACCAATCTTTTGGAGGAAAGATTGGTTGGAGTTGTATTCACAAGCCATCCAGTTGATTTTTGCGAAGGGTCATGTTCTTTTGGAAGAGCATTGCTGATTCTGCTCCACCCTGCACTGCGCCATCTTCAGTGGGAGCATATTTTGGATCCTTCCTTGGGCGTGAACACCTCCATTGAGAGATACTGTTTCTCCGTATCAATTATAATCCCTCCCTACTCCTTTTGGTTCAGATTTGGTTCAGTTTATGGTTCAAGAATGATCATCGAAAATATGATTTTCTAAATAGGGAATGCGATTTCCAGTTGAAGGGAGAGAAAAATTTTTGAAATTCGCCCCCTTATTCCGCAATCTTTGGGCGTCCATGTGATGGATATCCTATCCCTTCAGTGGTATCAAAGCCAGGTTCAAATCTTGAACCATTTTGTTTCAGATTTGAACCTGCGCAAATGGGCAGAAGGCGTTCTACCCAATTTGTGTAGATATGGGTTTTAGGAAATTTGTTCCTAAAATTGATGGGCAAATAATCTTAAATTAATTTTATATAAATCTGATTATTGTTTAGAATAGTTCTTTATGATTTTCTTGATTTATGGGTTGTTCGTACGAGAGGAGATCGAATTCTTGGTTTGCGTAGGGAAAACTACAAGATTTGCAGTTTCTTGATTTATTTATTACATTTGGTCTGTAAATAATTTTTTTATTTTTAGACTCAATGTATAAGTTTTCGATCTGATGTAATCATTAATAGAATTAGGATTTCTATTTATTTTGGATCAAAGACGGCGGTGCAGAAAGGGAGATTTAACAGAGAAGGAGATTTCACAGATGGGAGACATAGAATCTGCAATTTGCAGTTTGTGAAACTGCAATCTGTGATCTAACATCTGCTTTGCAGGATGGATTGTGCGAACAACCCTGATTGACTGGTTTTTGATTTTCTTTTATCTGTTCTTTAATTTTAGATTATTTTCTTGAATTAAAGATTTAAATAAAGATCAAACCCTAGACCCATTCAAACCAAGATTGGTTCAAACTGTTTGGACCAAATCTACGGTTTAATCAAGGCTGAAAGTCAGCCCTATTTTTCCCACTAATGGGCCTGATGATTGATATTTAATTAAATGGTTAATTCGGCCCAACCTGTAAAGGCCCAGTTTTAAATAGTTAAAACTGTCAAAAGCCCACTTCAAAGTATAAAGCTATATGGGCCGAACTGGGTAACCCTACTTCAGCACATATACCTAGATAATATTAATGATTAATATTATTGATTTAAAATGAGCTTCCAATGGGCCTTACAGATGATTAATTGATTGGATCAATTTATCTCTGCATGAGATGTATGGATGTATGATGTGCTACGTACATGGGCCATAAGTGCTTGGCCCATGCTCATTCTACAGTGGCTCTTGCACACACCATGGCAATGATGTGCATTCAGCCACATCATTACCATGGTGTCCCTTTTGGTCATTGGATGACCTCCCTCTGTGGTGGGCCCCATGTCTCATCGAGAGGTTACGTGCAAAACCCTAGCCGATTTAAGGCCCACCAAAATTTGACTTTGTGGGAGCCACTTTGGTTTGACCTAAATCAAACTAGGGCATAATAACTGTTCCCTCCAGCTAATATGAGTGCATGTGATAGGGGGATTCATATGATGAACTCTCTAAAGGCCTTCCATCATTAGCATGAGGATGGGTCCTTCAGTAATGAGGAAACACACCAGAAAATGGGCTATCCATTTGCTGTTGGGCTTGTCTAAGTGTTTCATAAGATGATAGGGGCATCATAGACCGATGTGGGAGGGGCTTCACCAGAAAATGGGAACTCTCTCATGGATAGCTGTAGGGAAATCAATTACTGAATCTTGTTCCATCAATTCCTTTAGGTTGAACAATGTTAAAACATTGGTAAAAGGCTGTTACAAAAAATTGACCCAAAAAGATATTAACCTAATTGCTACTTGTACCATTATTCGTGATAATTACGAATCACCGAAATCATGGATAGCAGTAGGGAAATCAACATTAATTCAGTTTGTCAGACTAATTAACATTAACATCCACTAAAAATATGCTCAAGAATCAATGAATACTTGAATTAAAAAGCAAGAAAAATAAATTAACTACAGAACCTCATAATGACACAATTGAACCTCCCCCCTTGAACCGGAAAAAGAAGCTTAGCTGCTCATGATCTGCGCAATCTCCATGCTTTGCTTCTCCATGGCCGAATTGCTTTCTTGAGCTTTCTTGGACTTCTTGATGATCTCTTGGATCTTGGAGTGAGTGGTGCTAGAGCTGGTTCGCCCCCCTCTTTATATAGCCAAAGGTGAGGGCTGCTTTCCAACTCCTTCTAGGAGATCATCTTATCTTTAGGGAGTCTTGATCTTCTTTGAACTAATCCTATTCTATCTCTTATCTAATGATCTAATCTCAATCTTCTTATCTCTCTAGGATTACATTCAAGACTTTAGATCTGATAAGACTCTCTCCTTGGAGATTAAATTTGAGATTTGGACTCTTGACTCTTGAATTCGAGTTGGGCTGTTTCAAGGTACTTCTGCAAGTTGGGCTTAAGTTGTGAAATGGGCCTGACTGCGAACTTACTCCGACTTTGGGCTCGTTTTCGTACTCGATGTGGACTCTTGACTTTAATGCTTCTTGAATTGTTCAATTCGGAGTCTGGAGTTGAGAGTTAGGCCCAGATTACTAACTGTCGCCGAAACTATGCATAATCACCAGATTTGCCCTGTTTTCTTCCAATTGCCTTCTTTATTGCCCTGAATCGAAATACAAGAGTAATGAGTTAATTTAAATTTTAAAGTAATGTAAAAAGATGAAAATTAGGAGACAAAAATAGGGTTCTTTTCAGTCTCATCATGGACCGCGCCTATCGAACATAGGAGAGGAGTGCCTAAACCCTTCCTTCTCCCATCCAAGTTTTACCTGGACTGGTTGGACCATTACCTTAACTTTGGAGTCACTACTTGGACTAAAATGATTTTATGTATAAATAACACGAGTGGCTCGCCACTCCCAATTTACAATAACGATGGGTGGCGACTCCAAATTAGCCCAAGTGAGCCATTTTCCAACGCTCACAACATCCATTGCTCCCCATTCCCAAAATAGTGCAAAAAGCCTTGTCAATACCTAAGTGGAAGGATGCAATGAAGGTAGAAATGGATGCCCTTTTGAAAAACAATATATGGGAGCTAGTTGATCAACCTAAAGGGAAGAAACCTGTTGGGTGTAGATGGGATTTTGCAGTGAAGCATAATACTAATGGTTCCATTAAAAAGTATAAGACTAGATTAGTTGCAAAGGGATTTAATCAGACATATGTCATAGACTACTTGGAAACTTTTGCACCAGTAGCAAAAATGAACACTATCAGAGTTTTATTATCTCTTGTAGCCAATTACTCATGGCCTTTGTTTTAAATGGATGTTAAAAATGCTTTCTTCCTCAATGGTGACTTACAAGAAGAAGTGTACATGCAGTTGTCTCCTGCATTTTATAGTGCAAAAACAGGAAAGAAGGTTTGTCAGTTGAATAAGGCCTTATATGGACTGAAACAGTCTCCAAAAGCCTGGCTTGATAGATTCAGACAGGCTCTTGAAAAATTTGGCTATGTGCAGGCTCAGATCACACTCTTTTTTTTAAGAAAGTGGATTCCTCCTTAACACTACTTATATTATATGCGGATGATATTGTGGTGACAGGGAGTGATACCTGTGAGATTGACTCTCTTAAGCAACCCCTTTACTAAGAATTTGAGGTCAAAGACTTGGGAGAGTTGTGGTATTTTTTGGGTATTGAGGTAGCATAGTCTAAGCATGGGATTTTTGTTCCCCAAAGAATGTATGTTCTTGATCTGTTGGAAGAAACAGGGAAGCTACGTGTTAAACCTACTGACACATCTATTGAACAAAATCACAAGATCAATGAAGAAGGTTGAGAGCCCCTTGAAGATAAAGTTATGTTCCAGCATTTAGTTGGAAAACTTCTCTATCTTTGTCTCATATGACCAGACATCACTTATGCAGTAGTATTGTTAGCTAGTATATGCAGTCTCCTAGAGCTACTCACCTACTTGCAGTTGAAAGGATACTGGCATATTTGAAGAGATGTCCAAGTAGAGGTATACTATTCAACGATAATGGTTACATGAAAGTAGAAGTTTACATATGTTAATTGGGCTAGATGTGTTGATGATAGGAGGTCTTTCTCTGGGTATTGTGCTTTTGTAGGGGGTGATCTTGTTTCTTGGAGGAGTAAAAAACAAAATGTTGTTGCTCGCTCCAGTGTTGAAGCTGAATATAGGTCCATGGTGAATGGTATGGCTGAAGTGTTATGGTTGAAATCCCTATTTGAGCAGTTGGGTATTACTTATGTGAAACCCCTAATGTTGTACTGTGTTAATCAAGCTACTATTAACATAGCCCATAATCCGATACAACATGAAAGAACTAAGCATATTGAAATTGACCGACACTTTATCAGAGAGAGCTGCTTCACAGGAAGTGTGTCTTCCATATATTAGCTCCAACATGCAACTTGCAGATCTCTTCACTAAGGTAGTTTCAAAGACAAAGTTAGAGATAGACCTATGCAAGTTGAGAATGAAAAACATCTATTCCCAACGTGAGGGGGAGTGTAGAGAACATTAATGTGGTTTCCACTATGTTTGATATGTATCTCCCACTACTATTTATTTATTTATGTTAGTGGTAGCTGGTAGTTGTTTTTAGTTTGCTATATTGCTTATTTCTTTTCTTATGTAATCAATAGGGGTAATTTAGTTTTTTCCCCCAATTTTAATCATTAATATAATTAGCTGAGTGGGGTGATAATTCATGTTATTGAAGGAAGGGAAAATCCATCATATAGATGGCCAAACCATGCTAGATGGCTGGAAGAAATTTCAAAAAAAAAAAAATTTTTTTCCCTTCTGGGAATCGTATTCCAAGTTTTAGAAAAATTACATTTTTCAAGGATTGTCCTTGCACCTAACTGGACCAGATCTGAAACCAAAAGAAATGGAGAAGTATACCTGATATGAAATCCACAAATGTACTTCCCAAAGTGGTAGTTCATGCCCAAAGCGGGTACCAAAACTAGCCTCCACTGAAGATGGCATAGCTTAGGTTGAAGCCGATTCAACAACAAAGTTCTTCAACAAGAACTGTAATCCAACAGCTTGGATCGAGCAAGGGAGGTGAGCACGAATTGAATAATTTTCTTGCAAAAATTAGAAATCAAGACTGATCAAGAGTAGTCACAAGATGGAGAATGAACTAGGGTTTTGGAGCAATTCGCCCCCTCCTCCTTTTATAAGCCTTAAGGACCAGCACTCCTAATCCAATTAGGAGGAGTCTAATCCAAATCTTTATTTTGATTTGGACTGGACTCTTTAATGGATAAGGCTTATCCTCTTATCCTATTGATGATCCAAACCCATTTCCATACCCATATTCACCCATGTCACATGACTGAATAAGCTACCATGTGACCACTTGATTAACCTAATTAATCATGGGCTTTAGGCCTTAAGCAAGTGGCTCACGACCCTAACTAGTTGCTGGACCATTTGGTTTTCTTTGTATAGCTTGGGACCCCAACAATGACCTCACATAAGCCCATATGGGTTCAACCCAACTTCTGTGGAAAAGCCTGGCCGAATTCACTGTCAAGTACAATGAACCCCTGAGTCCATCAGTATAGGCTCTTAATGGGCCCAACATTTACATTAAATGATCCTTGAGTCCATCCATCCTATGAAGGTCCAAGGACAATGGACTTAAGTGGGATATAGCCCATTAGGTAAAACAACCCTAAATAGTCCCTTACAGTTAACCTCTGATCCCTTAATGATCAACCACTGCCCAGCAAAGAAGTACATCTCCCCTGGCAGCAAGGTGTAGTGTTG
Source organism: Nelumbo lutea (assembly GCF_056320005.1). Taxonomy (NCBI): domain Eukaryota; kingdom Viridiplantae; phylum Streptophyta; class Magnoliopsida; order Proteales; family Nelumbonaceae; genus Nelumbo; species Nelumbo lutea. Next base: position 51,977,866 of record NC_142689.1, on the reverse strand, counting down.
CACTCTCTATACAGATGGATCTTGGGAATTAAAACCTTTTTCTCCAAGCATAATATATATATATATATATTTCATATAAATGTATTTTGCAAAACAAATCTCAAACAAGTTTGAAATCGATTGCCAACAATTTTGGTTTCCATTAGGGAGAGTGCAGTCCCAATCATTCACTTTGTCCGACAAAGGGGCTGATCCTGTCACTATGATCACCCACTCAAGTGAATTCTCAAACTACCCCAACATACCCAGGTTTTGACCTTGAAGGATCTCATTGATTGCCACATCAAAGACAACCCAATCTAACACCCAATGTAGTATCATAATTGAGTCTAGGGGTTATCTGTAACTTTCCAGTTTTACCCACCAACCTCCAAGGTCTAGGGCATAACTGGAAAATGTTTCGGGTTCAGTCTTTCAAACAAACACACACTAAATGTGCTTTGGGTCTAACCCTAGCAGCTGAGATAGGCTGCCCTAACCTTCTTGGCAGCACATTTGTGTCATCCTTGGTAGGATAAACTTCCCTAAGTCTATCCAATTGCTGAGAACATTCTAAATTAACACGGGTTTCATAATGTCCAGTTTAAGGGTAATTACACAGAAACACACCAAATATAACATGAACCAATTATGTACATTTATTCATTTACAAAAAATGGATATGCACATCAATCTGATTGGAGCTAAGGGCATACACTGTCTAACAACTCCCACTTGCACTTAGGTCCAATTGGGTATAAGCCGGAGTCCTATACTGTCCACGTGTTTCTCAAACACTTTTTGTGTCAGTGGCTTAGTCAATGGGTCTACCACATTCTCCGCTAATGCTACCTTTTGAATCTGGACGTCCCCTCTACCAACAATCTCCCGTAGATCTAGTATTGTCATACAACAGTGGAACGAATGATATGGTAGGATTCCAAATTCTAGGGTGAACAACTTTATTCATTAGGCAACCTCACTTACGGAAATGTGCTTGGCCAGGGTGGTGGACTACTTTTCTTACTACACAGGACCTCATCGTGAAGATGTAACCAGATGTAAACTTTCTATCATCTAGGTTTGATTGAAAGTTGGCATTAGTATTCTTGACGATTTGTAGTGAACTACCATCAAATACATGACAAAACTCTTTAGTCCTTTGAAGGTATTTGAGTATGTTCTTTACAATAGTCCAGTGATCCTATCTTGGGTTTGACTGGTATCTACTTATTACACTCACAACCTGAGCAATGTTTGGCTTTGCATAACATGGCATATATGATGCTCCCTATGGCTGAGGCATAGGGAACCTTTCTCATGCCCTGAATCTCCTCAGGAGTCTTGGGAGACATACCCTTGGAGAGAGTGACTTTGTGTCTAATAGGAACAAATTCCTTCTTGGAGTTCTCCATGTTGTATCTATTGACAATCTTGTCTATGTAAGTATATTGGAATAATCCTATTATTCTCTTCGATCTATCTCTATAGAGTCGAAGCCCCAAGATGTAGGAGGATTCTCCAATATCTTTCATGGAGAATTGGTACAAAAGCCATACTTTCACCGTAGTAAATATTCCTACATCATTCCCAATGAGTAGAATGTCGCCTACATATAAAATAAGGAATGTAACATTATCTCCCACTGATTTCTTGTAAACACAGGGCTCATCCAGATTTTGCTCAAAGTCAAACTATTTGACCATGGAGTCAAATCGGATGTTACAACTTCTTAAAGCTTGCTTAAGTCCATAAATGGATATGTTAAGTTTGCACACCATGTGTTCCTGATCAGATGCAATAAAGCCTTGCAGTTGCTACATATAGATATCTTCAGTAAGACCTCCATTCAGGAATGTGGTTTTGACATCCATATGCCAAATCTCATAATCATAGTGTGCCACTACAGCTAACAGGATCCGAATGGATTTAAGCATGGCCATTGGTGAAAAGGTTTCTTCATAATCAACTTCATTGTTTTGAGTGTACCCTTTCGCTATAAGATGAGCTTTATAGGTCTCAACCTTTCCATTGGGACCCTTCTTCCTCTTGTAAATCCATTTGCAACCAATTACTTTCACCCCAGGGGGTGGGTCTACAAGAGTCCATACTCTATTGGTTTTCATCGAGTCCATCTCGACTTTCATGGCCTCTGCCTACTTTAAGGAATTTATATCCAACATAGCTTCCACATAAGTCATGGGATCTTCCTCACTAGTCGTGGCTTCCGTCAAGTAACTTTCTTGATCATAGCCATAATGAACTAGAGGCCTAGATACCTAGGTATATCTTCTAAGTTGGGTATTATCTAGAATTTGTGGGACATCTCCCACTACTCCTGAACTCTCTTCATAAAGAACAACTTCCTGACGATGATCGTTCAAGATATAGTCTTCTTTCAAGAAGTAGGCATTTCGACTACAAAAAATCTTTTATTCTCTTGGGTCATAGAATAGATATCCTACAGATCCTTTGGGGTAGCCTACGAATAGGCAATGGATGGTCTTGGATTTTAATTTGTCTGCACTTGTTCTTTTAACATGTGTCGGACAACCCCAAATCTTCAAGTGTCTCACACTTGGTTTCTTACTAATTCATAAATCATAAGGAGTCTTAGGAATGTATTTGGTTGGAACACGGCTCAGCACGTATATAGCAGTCTCCAATGCGTATCCCCAAAATGATATAGGTAGTTCTAAATGTACAAGGAGTGATCAGACCATATCTAATGGAGTCCACTACTCTCTGATAGACCATTTAGTTGTGGTGTAGCAAGAAGAGACAACTGTGATATAATCCCATTATCCTTAAGTTAGTCTCTGATGTCGTTGGAGAGATATTCACCTCCTCGATCTGATTGAAGGGCTTTGATCTATCTCTCCAACTATTTCTCAACTTCTTGTTTGAACTCTTTGAATTTTTCAAAGGATTTAGACTTATGTCTCATTAGGTGCATGTAACCATACCGAGAGTAATCATCGATAAAAGTTATGAAATAACAATGCTGGTTGCGTGTCCTAACATTAATGGGACCACATACATGAATATGTATTAGGTCAAGTGTGCCTGTTGATCTTTTAGGCTTACCCGTAAATGACCATTTTGTCATTTTTCCCTGAAGGCAAGGTTCACAAGTTGAAAGATCTTCTACAATTAGAAAATCCAAAGGACTATCCTTTACCAATTTTGTGATACAATCTATGTTGATATGGCCAAGTCGGTAATGCCACAAGCACATGGGATTAACCATATCACGTGTTCTTTTCTTGGGGTTAGGATTTGACGTCGTTTTAGTTATATTCATTTCTAGAGAAGGACGAAGGACATAAAGACTATTATGAAATTCTCTATGAGAAAGGAATTTGTAATTCAATTTAATAGTAATTGTATCGCTAAATAAAACTGAAATCAGATTTCTTCTTAATAACGGTACATAAAGACAACCTTTAGGTGTTACAATTCCTTCTCTGAAAATTAAGTCTGTAGTTCCTATAGTTGTAGCTGTAACTATTGCAGAAGTCCCCAAGTAAAGAACCACCTCGTCATCATTTAACCTTCTGCTTCCAGTGTCTGGTCTATTTGTAGAAGTGACACTCATCAGATGACTTCTCTTTCTTCTACCTTTTTGGCTTGCCTGTTTTCTTCTAAGGCCTCTTCTTTCCCTTCCTCTTTCTCTTTCAAGATTTGCCACATTCCACAAGCATGGCTACTGGCTTGTCCTTCTTTATCAGTTTTTCATCCCTCTACAACATATTGCTAAGAGGCTATCTTTTAGCTTGTTCATGTTGTAATTCATGACAAATTGATTGAAGGAGGGAGGCAAAGAGTTTAGGATGGCATCAGTTTTGGTGTCATCGTCTATCTAGGATCCAATAGCCTCCAATTTATTAATGTACCCATCATCCGAATGGTGTGGTCATGGATCGATTGTTTCTCGGTCATCCTGGTGGTCATCAACAGCTTGAAGACCTTTTGATGAGCAGAACAATTATGCTCCTCATACATAGTCTTTAGACTATCCAGAATGTCTTTGTGGATTTCAATCTTAATGAATTGCCTGTGGATAGCATTATCTAAAGATGCTAACAAGAGAAACTTTCTCCTCCCATTCCTTATATTCCCTCCTACGTGCTTTAGAAGCCCTGTCACCCGGACGTTCCGGAGCAATATTCTTGGCAACCTTATCCAATTTCTCAGACATTAGAACCAGATTAAGGTTACGATACCATTCATAGTTGGGTCCCTTAAGTTTGTTATCATCCAACAATTTAGCGAATTATCCGTGTGCCATTTCTGATAAAAGGTAACAAATATTAGCCCATGACATATAATTGATTCATGTTATCTTACATAAAATAGTCTGTTATCTATGTTCCATCTCCATTTGTTCATCTCTGAGATTTCCCTCCTATCTCAGTGACGGGGACATAGTGCATGCCCTTGGAAATGTGGGAAATCACATAGGTGCATGGAGCCAACTGTTTTAGCTACAAAGCCACACCACTTTTTGTGAAGGATTGATGAGAGTAAAAAGAACCCTATTTTTGTCCCCTAATTTTCATCTTTTTACATTCCTTTAGCACTTAAATGGACTCATTACTCTTGTATTTCGATTCAAGGCAATAAAGAAGGCAATTGGAAGAAAACAGGGCAAATCGGGTGATTTTGCACAATTTCGGCGACAGTCAGTAATCTGGGCATAACTCTCAATTCTGGACTCAGAATTGGACAATTCAAGAATCATCAGAAATACGAAAGTAAGGCCCACAACTTTTATGTTTTGGGTTTTGGCAGATTCGGCCTGAATTGAGTATGAAAACGAGACCGAAGTTAGAGCAAGTTCGTAGCCAGGCCCATTTAACAATTGAAGCCCAACTCGCAGAAATACCTTGAAACAGCTCAAGTTATCAAAGCAGCCCAACTCGAAATCAAGAGTCAAGAGTCCCAATTTCGAATGTAATCTCCAAGGAGAGAGTCTTATCAGATCTAAAGTTTTGAATATAATCCTATTGAGATAAGAATATTGAGATTAGATCATTAGATAAGAGATAGGATAGGATTAGTTCAAAGAAGATCAAGACTCCCTGAAGATAGGAAGATCTCCTAGAAGGAGTTGGAAAGCAGCCATCTCCTTTGGCTATATAAAGAGGGGGGTGGACCAGCTCTAGCATCACTCACTCCAAGATCCAAGAGATCATCAGCAATTCAAGCAACCAAGAGAGCAGTTCGGCCGCAGAGAAGAAAAGCATGGAGATTGCGCAGATCATGAGCAACTAACATTCTTTTTCTGGTTCAAGGGGGGGGGGAGGTTTGATTGTGTCATTGTGAGGTTCTATAGTTAATTTATTTTTTTGCTTTCTAATTCAAGATTTCATTGATTCCTGTGCATACTTTTATTGGATGTTGATGTTAATTAGTTTGACAAACTGAATTAATGTTGATTTTCCTACCACTATCCATGATTTTGGTGATCCGTAATTGTCACGAATAGTGGTACAAGTAGCAATTAAGTTAATATTTTTTTGGGTCAATTGTTCGTGACAGCCTTTGACCAATGTATTAACATGGTTTAACCTAAAAGGAACCGATGGAACAAAATTCAATAATTGTAGCTATCTCAATTATTGTTGTTTTGGTTTAACTATTTTCACAAATCTTAATGCTATCACTGGTTAATATGGAACACTATCGTTGTTAGACAGTTTAGTATGTCCTTAGCTTCAATCAAGATGATGTACTTTATGAGTTTATTGTAAATGAATAAAAGTGCATATTTGATTCATGTTCCCTCGGTATGTTTCTGTGTAATACCCTTAAACTAGACACTTAATGAGACTCATGTCAGTTTAGAATGTTCACAGCTAGTGGGTCGGTCTGGGGAGACCTATCCTGATAAGGCTAACATTGTGGTGCCACCAAATCGGTTGGGGTGGCCTGTCTCAACTGCCAGGGTGAGACCCTAGGCACATACAATGTAGGATTAATTGAATCTTTGAACTGGACCAGATTTCCAGTATTGCCGTGGACCTTGGAGATTGATGGGCAAAACTAGAAAGTTACACTCGACCCCTAGACTCGATTATGATACTGCACTAGGTGTCGGATTGGGCTGTCTTTGATATACCAATTAGTGAGATCCTTAGCGGGGGCCAAAATATGGGTATGTTGAGACAGTCTGAGAATTCATCTAAGTGGGTGTCATAGTGATAGGATCAGCCCCTTTGTCGGACAAAGGTAATTATCAGGGATGCACTCTCACTGATGAAAACCAAGACTACCGGTAGCCAATTTCAATCGTTGAGATTTGTTTAGCAAAATATATTTTATATGAGATATGAAAGTATATATATTATGGTTTCGAAATGATTTGCAAAAGGTTTTAATTCCTGGGATCCATATAAGCAGAGAGTTCAACACTGTTCCTTGCAGCCGAGGGAGAGGTCCTCTCTTGTTGGGGTAGTGTATGATCATTATGGGCTGAGAGGTTAAGTATAAGACCATTGAGGATAATATCTGATGGGTTAATCTTGCATCTGCCCACAGTCCCTGGGTGTTACAAGGTGGCTTGGCCTAGGGACCACTTAGGGTAAGTGTTGGGCCCATAGAGCCCATAAGATGGGTTTCAGGGGGTGCACTGTCCATAACAGTGTATTCGGACAGGCCTTGTGATAAAGGCTGGGCCAAACCCATGTGACTGATGTGTAGATCAATGTTTGGGCACCACACTATACAAGGAAGCCCAACTGGGCAGCGGTTTGGAAGGCTAAGTGAATACATAAACTTAAATGGGCCTTAAGCCCATTTCGAACTAGGCTGATTTGATTAGTCAATTAAAGGGCGAATTCTGAGTGGGATTAGCTGATAGGATTGGGCGTAGACCCTATCCACTTAGAGAGTCCAAGATCAAAATAAGATTTAGATCTGAAAGCCTCCTAATTAGATTAGGAGATGGTTGATCTGATCTGTAGATATGATAAAGGTTATCCCTTATCACTTAAGGGGACTTCTAATCCAAATATGATTTGGATTAGCAACTCCTAATGAGATTAGGAGCTGATCCCTTTAAGATTATAAAAGGAGGAGGGGGCGGTAGCCTTTTGACATACAACCCACACATTCTTGTCTTCAAAGCTGAAATCACAAGAAGAGAGAATTCTGCACCCTACGAATATTCTCTTGCCGCCTCCTTCCTGCAGCCGCCGCCTCTAACAGTTCGATCTCCTACTCTCTACAGGAGTAATCAAGATTTGATATTGGTACCAATCTTTTGGAAAAAAGATTGATTGGAGCTGTATTCACAAGCCATCTTGTTGATTCTTGCGAAGGGTCAAGTTCTTTTGGAAGAACACTGTTGATTCTGCTCCATCCTGCACTACACCATCTTTAGTGGGAGCAGATTTTGGATCCTTCCTTGGGCATGAACACCTCCATTGGGAGATACTGTTTCTCCGTATCAGGTATAATCCCTTCCTACTTCTTTTGGTTCAGATCTGGTTCAGTTTATGGTTCAAGAATGATCATTGAAAATATGATTTTCTAAATAGGGAATGTGATTCCCAGTTGAAGGGAGAGAATTTTTTTTGAAATTCACCCCCTTATTCTGCATTTTTTGGGCGCACATGTGATGGATATCCTATCCTTTCAGTGGTATCAGAGCCAGGTTCAAATCTTGAACCATTTTGTTTCAGATCTGAACCTGCGCAAATGGGCAGAAGGCATTCTACCCGATTTGCGCAGATATGGGTTTTGGGAAACTTGTTCCCAAAATTGATGGGAAAATAATCTGAAATTAGTTTTATATAAATTTGATTATTGTTTAGAATAGTTCTTTATGATTTTCTTGATTTATGGGCTGTTCGTACAAGACAAGATCGATTTCTTGGTTTGCGTAGGGAACCTGCAAGATTTGTAGTTTCTTGATTTATTTATTACATTTGGTCTGTAAATATTTATTTATTTATTTTTTAGACTCAATGTATTAGGCATTCGATTTGATGTAATTATAATAGAAATTAGGTTTTCTATTTCTATTTATTTTGGATCGAAGATGGCGGCGCGTGGAAGGAGATTTCGTAGATGGGACATTCGCTAACTGCGATTTGCGGTTTGTGAAACTGCAATCTGTGATCTAACTTCTGTTTTGCAGGATGAATTGTACGAACAACCCTATTTGACTGATTCTTGATTTAATTTTGTCAATTCTTTAATTTCATATTATTTTCTTGAATTAAAGATTTAGTTAAAGATCAAACCCTAGACCCATTCGATCCAAGATTGGTTCAAACTGTTTGGACCAAACCTAGGGTTTAATCAAAGCTGAAAGTCAGCCCTAATTTTCCCACAAATGGGTCTTAGGATTGATATTTAATTAAATGGTTAATTCGGCCCAACTTGTAAAGGCCCAATTTTAAATAGTTAAAACTGCCAAAAGCCCACTTCAAAGGTTAAAGCTATATGGGCCGAACTGGGCAACCCTAATTCAGCCCATATACCTAGATAATATTAATGGTTAATATTATGGATTTAAAATGGGCTTCCAATGGGCCTTACAGATGATTAATTGATTGGATCAATTTATACCTACATGAGATGTATGGATGTGTGATGTGCTACGTACATGGGCCATAAGTGCTTGGCCCATGCTTAATCGACAGTGGCTCTTGCGCACACCATGGCTGAATGCACATCATTGCTATGGTGCCCCTTTTGGTCATTGGATGACCTCCCTCTGTGGTGGGCCCCACACCTCATCAAGAGGTTACGTGCGGAACCCTAGCCGATTAAGGCCCATCGAAATCTGACTTTATGAAAGTCAGTAGGAGCTACTTTGTTTTGACCAAAAATAAACTAGGGCGTAATAACTGTTCCCTCCAGCTAATATGAGTGCATGTGATAGGGAGATTCATATGATGAACTCTCTAAAGGCCTTCCATCATTAGCATGAGGATGGGTCCTTCAGTAATGAGGAAACACACTAGAAAATGGGTTATCCATTTGCTGTTGGGCTTGTCCGAGTGTTTCATAAGATGATAGGGGCATCATAGACCGATGTGGTAGGGGCTTCACTAGAAAATGGGAACTCTCTCACGGTACCTTGGCATTCACGAACATGATGGGTGAGCACTCACTGGATAGAAAGGTTTACCTGAAAATGGCTCTGAACCTTGTCTGATAGAGGCTAAAGGGAAAACTCATATGATGAGTGGATATGATCATTCACAGAAAGGTGGTGGGGTTATGCGGCTGAAACAGTTGGCTCCATGCACCCTATGTGATTTCCCACATTTGCAGAGACAACCCGTAGTCTTTGTCACTGAGAAAGGATGGAAATCTCAGAGATGAATAAATGAAAATGGATCGTAGATTAAAATCCATATCTATGTAATGAACATGAATCAAATTAGGTTGTGGACTGATGTTTGCTCTTTTATCAGAAAATGGCAAATGGATCATTTGCAAAGCTTCTTGATGACAATAAGCTTAAGGGCCCAAACTATGCCGAGTGGTACAGGAACCTTATGCTGGTCATAGCTTCTGAAAAGCTAGACAAAGTGGCAAAGAATCCTGCCCCGGAGTGTCCGGGCGATAGGCCTTATGGGCCTGAAGGAGAGACTATCAGGTATGGGAGGAGAAAAACTCCCTTGCTCGGTGTTACATCATTGCCTCCTTGGACAACCCAATACAAAGGCAGTTCGATTAGAACAAACTAGCCAAGGACATATTGGACAGTCTCAGGACGATGTATGAAGAGCAGAATCATTCTACTCGACAAAAGGTCTTGAAGCAGTTCATGACCGCACAGATGACCAAGGGCCAACAAGTTCACAACCATTGTTTTCAGATGATGGGATATATCAACGAACTGGAGGCTCTTGGATCTGGGCTGGACCTTGCGACCCAGATAGATGCTATCCTTAATTCTTTGCCTCCTTCTTTTAATCCGTTCATTATGAACTATAATATGAACAAGCTGAATGTCAGCTTGCAAGAGCTCAGCAATATGTTGTAAAGAGCTGAAGAACTGATTAGAAATGATGAGCATGTAGCTATGCTTTTGAAGCTAGCAAGATAGGCAAGAGAAAGAGGAAGGCAAAGAAGCCTCAGAAGAAAGCCACTAAGGGTAAGAAGCAGAAGAAAGACAAGGCATCGGATGCCTGTCACTTCTACAAGAAGACCGGCCACTGGAAAAGGAATTGTCCTACCTACCTGGAATCCAAGAAAGGTAATTTCAAAACTTGTGTTATAGAAACCAATTTATTGGTAGCTTCTGCATCCTGGTGTATTGACTCCGGGGCTTCAACTCATGTGTGTAACTCACTGTAGGGGTTCAAGGTAAACAGAAGGCTGAGTGAAGGAGAAGTCACACTCTACTTGGGGACTACTGCAACTATTGCAGCCACGACCATAGGAACCGTGGAATTACTGTTTGGCGAAGGAACAATTATACTAAAAGATTGACTTTATGTACAAAATTTAAGGAGAAATTTGATTTCTATCTCAAAACTATGTGCAGATGGTTATTCTGTCTTCTTTAGTAATACGATTACTATTAAAAGAAATAACAGATTAATCGCACATGGGGAACTGGAGAATGGTCTCTATGTTTTACATCCTTCTCTAGAAACTAACATAGCTGAAACTACGTTGGCTGAAATCCCCAAGAAGAGAGCCCATGATACAGTTAATCCCATGTGTCTGTGGCATTATCGACTTGGCCACATCAGTGTTGACCGAATTACAAGGTTGTTAAATGATGGTCTTTTGGATTTTCTAACTATAGAAGATCTTCCCATCTATGAGCCTTGAATACAAGGCAAGATGATGAAACGACCATTTAATGGTAAGCCTGAAAGATGTACAGGCGCACTTTACCTAATACATACTGATGTATGTGGTCCCCTGAGTGTTAGGACATGAAATCAACACGTGTATTTCATCACCTTCACAGATGATTTTTCACGATATGGTTACATGTACCTAATGAGACACATGTCTGAATCCTTTGAAAAGTTCTAAGATTTTAGACAATAGGTCAAGAAATAGTTAGGGAGAAAAATTAAAGCCCTTTGATCAGATCGGGGTGGCGAGTATCTCTCTGACGAATTCAAGGACTACTTAAAGGACAATGGGATAGTATCACAATTAGCTCCTCTTGCTACACCACAAATTAAGGTGTTTTAGAGAGGAGGAATAAGACCTTATTGGATATGGTCTGGTCACTTCTCATACACTCAGAATTACCCACATCCATTTGGGGTTGTTTCCGAACACTCCATATGAACTTTGGACTGGAAAGAAACCAAGTGTCAGACACTTGAAGATTTGAGGTTGTCCAGCACACGTTAAAAGAATGAGTGCAGACAAGTTGGAATCCAAGACCAGCCGTTGCCTATTTGTAGGCTACCCAAAAGGCTCTGTAGGTTACCTATTCTATGACCCAAGTGAGCAGAAAGTGTTCTGCAGTCGAAATACACAATTCTTGGAAACCGATTTCATCCTGGACACCCATTGTCAGGAAGTTGTTCTTAATGAGGAGAGCTCAGGAGCAGTGGGAGATGTCCCGCAAGTTCTAGGTAGTGACCAACCTAGAAGATCCACTCGGGTATCCAGGCCACTAGTCCATTATGGTTATGACCAGGATAGTTACCTGGTGGAAACCTTGACTAGTGAGGAGGATCTCGTGACTTACGCGGAAGCTATGTTGGACATAGATTCCTAGAAGTGGGTGGAGGCCATGAGAGTAGAGATGGACTCAATGGAGACCAGTGGAGTCTAGACTCTAGTAGATCCACCATATGGGGTAAAAGCAATTGGTTGCAAATGGATTTACAAGACAAAGAAGGGCCCCGATGGTTGGGTTGAGACCTTCAAAGCTCGTCTGGTGGTGTAAGGGTACACTCAGAAAGAGGGCATCGACTATGAGGAAACCTTTTCGCCTGTGGCCATGCTTAAATCCATTAGGATCCTACTAGCTGTAGCAGCATACCATGATTATGAAATTTGGCAGATGGATGTCAAAACTGCATTCCTGAATGTCAAAACTGCTCAAATCTATATGCAATAGCCGCAAGGCTTCATTGTTGTGGGTCAAGAAAACATGGTGTGTAAACTTAATAGATCCATTTATGGACTTGAGCAAGCTTCTAGAAGTTGGAACATCCGTTTTGACTCTGCTGTCAAATCATTTGACTTCGAGCAGAATCCGGATGAACCATGTGTCTATAGGAAGTACAGTGGAGATAAGGTTACCTTATTGGTTCTATACGTAGATGACATTCTACTCATTGGGAATGATGTAGGAATGTTAACTACGGTGAAAGTATGGCTCACAGCAATTCTCCATGAAAGATCTTGGAGAAGCCTCCTATATAGTAGGTCTTTGACTTTATAGAGATAGATCGAAGTGGATAATAGGATTATCCCAATCTGCCTACATTGACAAAATAGTCAAAAGATACAGCATGGAAAACTCCAAGATAGGAAATGTTCTTTTTAGGCACGGAGTCACTCTCTCCATGAAAATGTCTCCCAAGACTTCTGAGGAGATTGATGGCATGAAAGACATTCCCTATGCCTCTGCCGTAGGAAGCATCATGTATGCCATGCTATGCACTCATCCTAACATTGCTCAGGCAGTGAGTGTAGTAAGCAGATTTCAGGCCAACCCAGGGCAGGAGCACTGGACTGCTGTGAAAAACATACTTAAGTACCTTTGAAGGACAAAAGAGTTTTGTCTAGTATTTGATGGTAGCTCACTACAAATCTAAGGGTATATAGATGTCGATTTCTAGTCGGATCCATATGATAGAAAGTCTACATCTGGATATGTTTTCACGATAGGATTGTGTGTTGTTTGTTGGAAAAACAACAAACAGGGGTCCACTGCAGACTCCACGACCAAGGCCGAGTACATTACCGCAAGTGAGGCTGCCAAAGTAGCCGTGTGGATGAAAAAGTTCATTCACGAGTTGGGATGAAAAAGGGTGAGATGGAGCATAAGATGCACTCACCCATAGAATTAAGAAATTGTGGTGATAGCTGAGGTTCAAAGGGGCACTCTAAAGTTGAACTCTCATTGAGATTCAGTTACAGATGTGAAACTTAGTGAAATTTGATTATTAACCTTGACAATTAAGGAGCTGATTTATATATGAATTAGGAGTGAAGGCTAGACTATGATGAAATTCATATTCTCCTTTCCTTGGATCTGATACATATCTTAAATGGTAATTTACAAGAATAAGAGTTGAGCACTTACAAAAGTTCCCCGACTACTCAATGCATTTCTATCTTAAAAAGTTCACCAGGTAAATGGTGAGAATAGAAGGGGGGAATGTTAAGTTTATGGCTGATGTCTTTGCTTGAGGACAAGCAAAAGCTTAAGTGTGGGGGTATTTGATGAACCTACAATTTATCTATATTTTATGAGGTTTTCGCATGAAATTTTATGATGGTTTAATTAAATTTTGCCCTATTTTAGCTTGATTGCAAGAAAGATTTCAGGGGGAGCCAAATCAACAAAAAGAAGGCAAAAGCAAGAAAAGAAAACCCAAAATTTATCAAGTTCAGCCCGGCCCAGCCATGAGAGCAAGAGAATTTCATTCGGCCCAAGAAGAGCAAGTGAAACTCTTTGGAAAATCCAAGGGAAGAAGCCTAGCAAGAAGGAAATTTCGGCCCAGCCCATTTTTAGCCCAAATAACAGCCTAGAGTGTAGCCCACATGAGCTCAAAAGCAAGCTAAGTTGTAGCCCAAATAGCAGCCCAAAGGGAGCTAGGGGCGGCAACTTCTAGGAGTTTCTTGAAGAGAAGGAGGGAGCACTCTAGAAGGTTCATGAGGGGTGTAATACACCCCATTCTAGAGGCTTCAAGAAGGGGCAAGAGCCCCTTTGAAAAACTATATAAAGGGGGCCTCTAGGAGGGTAGAAAGTTGTTCAATTGCTTGAGAGGAAGGCTCTCCCACTCTTAGAGGTTCGGCCACCTTGAGAGAAGAGAAGAGAAGAAGGCTAGGCGCAAGGAAGAAGAAGAAGAAGGGCTGAAGGAAGTTCAAGACAAGCAAGCTAGAAGAAGAAGGTGAGTTCGAATTGAGAGTTTGTGATTCAAAGATCTTCTGTAATAAATCATTTGTAGTTTCATTCTCTTTTGATTTGAATTCAGTTTCTTAGTTATATGTTCTTTCTTCTTTCTCCTTGTTTCCATTCTTCCTTGATGTATTTCAGCTTGTAAAATTTCAGTTCAGCAATCTAATTCTTTTTTATTCATTCAAATGGTCATGCATTGTACTTGAAGTTTCTTGAATAAGGGTGTGATTGTAGATTAATTCGGCCAACTAACCTTTAAAACTCAGATCTGATTCTCAGATCTGAGATTGCAAGATCTGAATTGCTTGAAAGAGAATTCAGATCTGCAATTTTCAGATTGGGCGAATTAATCTACAGCTTGAAATTCCTAGAGTGCTTGAGAGAGACTCTAGGAATTCAGATCTACTATTCAAGAACTGAATTGAGTGCAAGGTTAGAGATAACTTGCACAATTCAGTTGGTGATCAATTCAGATTTGAATTGATGCCTTAGAAGTGTTTGAAGAAATGCATGCATGGGGATTAGATTCTTGCTAGAGATAGAAGAACCGTCACTCATGCATAGGATGAACATGCGCTTGAGAGAGGCTGTTCATGACCTTGGGGTTTCACCAAACCAAGGCTCAATCATGATTCATTCGAATGATCCAAATTGATAGATTGCTGAATTCTGAGATTGACATTTACTGCTTACTCTTCTAACTTGAATTGAAGGCAATTGGGCCAATGATTTAGATAGATTTTAATTTAAGATTTCTTAGCTTTCATTAGAGTTTTGATTTATTTGTTGATCAGATAAGAAGTGCTCAATTTAGTATTGGTAATTGTTTCCTAAATCCTCGTGGGAACGATACTTCACTCACTACTTTATTACTTGAACGGCTAGTGCACTTGCTAGTGTCACAATGAGCCACACATCAGGCGTGAACACCAACTTTGGGAGATATTGTTTCTCTGGATCAGGTATAATCCTTCCTGTTTCCTTTTGTTCAGATCTGGTTTGATTATGGTTCAAGTAGAATCCTTGAATAATGTATTCTAAATTTAGGGAATATGATTCACAGTTGGAAGAAGGTAGGAAATTTTTTTGAAATTCGCCCACCCATTCCACACCCTTCATGGTGTCCATTAGATGGATCCTACCATTCTTTCAGTGGTATCAGAGCCCCAGGTTCAAATCTTGAACCAAAAGAAAATCATATCTGACCCTGCGCAAATGGACAGAAGATGTTCTACCAAGATCTGTGCAGATTGCTTTCTTTTTTTTTCAAGAAATGGTTTCTTGTTAAGGGTGATTGATCTGAAATTAATTTTGTTAAATCCAAAATTTATTTAGAATTGTTCTTTATTTATTTTTGATTTAATGGACTGTTCGAACTTGGAGATTGCAGTGTAGATTTGGCGCAGATGGTCTACGCACCCGTTTTCTTTTTTTTTTTTTTATTATTATTCAGTCTATAAATAATTTTTTTTTTTCTAGACTGAATGTATAGGATTTGATAAAGAATGTAATTAATTAATAGAAATAGGATTTCTGTTTTTTATTTATTTTCTTGATTAAAGAAGAAGAGGGGCGAAGAGAAGAGCAGAGAAGAGAAGAGAGGTTCAGCTGCTCCCAATCTGCCTCCTCTTCTCTCTAGGGTTTTCTCCTCTTATCTACTTCCCCCAAGAGAAGCCTACAAAATCTCCTAAAATTCCTCTAGGTCAATCTACAAGTCTGGCTTATCTAGGAAGGCCTAAAAAATAAGATAAAAAAACGTTCTTGTGTGAGTGGGAGAGTGATGAAATCGTGGATGAAAGCTTCAAGGCTAAGGAATGTCTTCAGCACATCACCAATGCAGTTATAGAGAATTCGGTCCGATTTTTGTCTTGATACATTCCGAATCTATCAAAACTAAAAACATGAAAGTTGTACAAACTTTTCCATATCTTTCTAACACATCTTGAATCATCTCAATCGAAGTCCGGATGAGAGAGTCATGCTCCATCTACCACACGGCGCCGAAACTGTGTAAAATGACCCGATTAACCTTGTTTCTCACCTAATGCCTCCTTTCATGCCTAAACCAAAATATGAGAATTATGAATGCATTTGGGCATAAAAGAAACATAAAAGGCTAATTATTAAGGGAGAAAAATATGATATTTTTCGTTCTCATCATACTCCGCTTCATTGTTAGACGCAACGAACTCGAAGTGTAGCACATACTCCAATTTCACACCGCTTGACCCATACAGAACGATTCCAGCCCCGCTACCCAGCTGATTTGATCTGCCATTCACATGGAGGATCCAAGGTTCCTCAACCCAGGTCGGGTTCAGTCTAACCAGGAGAGAAGCTGCACTAATTGGAGCTTCCTCACTATGCTCGAGCTTGACCTACTCAGGGAGCTCGGTGCTAAAAGTGCATTCCACAACAAAGTCAGATAAGGCTTGGGCCTTGATAGTAGTTTGCGGCTTGTACTAGATGTCGTACTCGTTGAGTTCAATGGCCCACTTCGTCAACCTACCAGAACTTCGTGCTTGAGCAAGACTTGCCTCAAAGGCTTATTGGTGAGGACGACAATTGTATGAGCTTGGAAGTACGGTTGAAGTCTCCAAGCTGCAACAACTAGCGTGCATGCCAACTTTTCGATCTCTGGATACCTCATCTCTGCTTCCTGCAACACTTTTCTAACATAATAGATGGGTCATTGGACCCGATCTACTTCTTTTATTAATACCGAGCTGACTACCTCATCACTCGCGGAGAGGTACAACTCCAAAATATCTCCCTCCTCGGGTCAGGTTAACACTGGGATGCTAGCGAAGTACCTTTTGAGCTCGTCAAAAGCGAGTTGACATTTTTTGGTCCATTTGAAGTCCTTGCTTCTTTTAATTGCCTTGAAAAAAGGCAGGCAATGATCTGCCGACTTAGACATGATGCAGCTCAGAGCAGCTATGCGACCGTTCAACCTCTGAACCTCCTTCAATTTCCAGGGTGGTCTCATATCTAAGATGGCCTTAATTTTATCAGGGTTGGCCTCAGTGCCACGTCGGTTGATGACGTAACCTAAGAATTTACCCGAGGTGACACCGAAAGAGCACTTGTTTTGGTTTAATTTCATGTTAAACTGGCGCAAAATTTCAAAAACAGAATGTAGATCTTTTATTAAATCATGTGAAAACTGAGTTTTGACGACCATGTCATCTACATAACATTCTACTTTTTTGCCAATTAGTGGCTCAAACAATCAGTTTAAAAGTCTTTGAAAAGTAGCCCCTCCATTTTTCAACGCAAAGGGCATGACCTTATAATAGTACAGGCCGAGCTCGGTTTTGAAGGCCATTTTTTCCTCATTGCCAGGGTCCATTCTGATCTAATTGTAGCTCGAGTAAGCATCCAAGAAACTCAGCAACTCATGCCCTGAGGTTGCATCCACCAAACAGTCTATCTTGGAAAGTGGGAAGCAATCCTTCGGGCAAGCTCGATTCAGGTCGGTATAATCAACACACATGCGCCATTTACCATTGGCCTTTTTTACCAGAATGGGGTTGGCTACCCAGCTCGGGTAATGGACCTCCCTGATGAAATAGGTTGCGAGGAGCTTCCTGACCTCCTCGTCGATTGCTCTCCAACGCTCTGGGGCTCGGTTGCATTTCTTCTATCTAACGGGCCTAACTACAGGATTAGTGTTCAGTTTGTGAGTAATGACTTTGGGGTCTATGCCGGGCATCTCTGCCATGGACCATGCAAAAACATCTAAATTTTAAAGTAGAAAACTTACCAGCTGAGATCGTAGAGGCTCCTCAATTGAAGTGCCGATCTGGAGAGTCTGAGTTGGGTTGTCTTTCAAAGTAAGTACAATGACCATCTCTTCTATGGGTGTAGCTCGCTCTTCATGTTGCTCCGTAGGTCGCTCCAACTCAAGGTCGTCGGCCACCTTGGCTTTCCCTTTTAGGGCGGCAACGTAGCATTTGCGAGACTTGAGCTGGTCGCCCTGCACTACCCCTACTCTGAAGTCCATTGGGAACTTCACAGCCAAGTAATAGGTGGACACCACTACGCGTAAGACATGGGTGATTGGCCAACCTATTATGGCATTGTACGGGGAAGGAGTCGCGACTACTAGAAAAGGGTGGTTGAATCTCACAATACTAGGTCATTTGCCAACCTCCACAGGTACTATAACTCTCCCCAGGGGCCTGACTTCCTCTCCGCTGAAACCCACCAAGGGAGTGTTCATGGGCTTGAGGTCGCTTTCTCAAAGATGAAGTTTGTCGAATGCAGCCTTGAAGAGTATATCCACCGAACTGCCAGAGTCGACAAGAATGCGTCTTACCTCAAAATCATTGATTCTCATTTTTACAATGAGCGCGTCATCGTCGGGGTACTACACTCCACATACGTCATCTTCAGTGAAGAAAATGGGTTCCTTTACCCTTGGCCATTTTGGGGGATTCCTCTCTTCTCTCTCGATCTCACGAGCCGAGGTCCTTGCTGCGGCTGAGGTGCAGCCCGTGATGATTGATCCACCGGTGATCATTTGGATGGTTCTCCAAACTGGCCTCTCTTCTGGTGGCTGCCTCTGCGGCTACTTATTCTACTTGTTGTTGAGCTCGAGTGCATCTCTACTTTGCTCCCCCTGTCGTCCTATTTTATTATCACTTTGTACAAAATTTCGCAAATACCTGCGATGGATGAGTTCTTCTATCTCATCGCAGAGGTTTTTACAATTTTCGGTGCTATGACCGTGATCTCTAAGAAAATGACAATACAAATTTTTATTCCTAGTATTCGGGTCTCCTCTCATCCGAGGTGGCCACTTCACATAAGACGCATCCTTGATCGCCATGAGGATTTCTGCTCGCTTCACGTTCAAGGGCGTGTAGTTCATCTTTTCAACTGGAAGAGCTCGGAAAGACTGGTCTGGCTTTCCTCCCCGAGCTGATTCTTTCTTCCTCTTACTGTCCCCGTTGGTCGAGGTCTCACCTTCTCTTTTCCTCTTCTTCGGTGGGTTCTCATTCTTCTGGTTCATCTCCTCCTTTGTTCCATTGAACTGGTCCGCGAGCTTGAGGAATTCGGTTACGTCCTTGGTCTTGTTGGCAACCACATGCCACTTGAACTCTTTGTGCATTATGTCTCTTTTGGCTGTTGTGAGCCTCACTACGGGGTCTAGATCAGGTATTTGCACACAAGCATAATTGAACCTCTTGATGTAGCTATGGATAGATTCCCCCTCCCTCTGGACTATGCCGAGAGGGCTTTCTTGGGACCTCGGATACCTTTTGCTAGTGATGAAGTGTGAGGTGAAGATTTGCATGAATTGCGCCCAACTCTTGATTGTCCCAGGCGCAAGGTTTCTATACCATGTGCGAGCTACCCCCTTAAACATAATAGAGAAAGCTACGCACATGCAAGACTCACCTGCTCTGGCTAAGTGCATTTGTGACTGAAAAGAATCTACATGATCATTCAGATTGAATGATCCATCATATTTGTCCAAAGAGGATACCTTGAAGTCTTTTGGCATTGGGATGGCTAGGAGCTCGAGAGACAAGGGGGATGGCACAGAGAGGAGCGGAGTGGCTTTCACTACTCCTGAGCTCGCTTCTTCTTTCCCTTTGAGTGGTGGAAGTTCGGGCAAATTCTGGGTTGTAGCTCGGTGAGCTCTGTGGCGTCTTTGTTGCTTCTTGGTCAGCTCTGCATTGGTACTGCTAGCCTCGGTGTTGTCAGGCAAAGTTTTCGTGGGGAGTGGCTCAGACTGTTGGTGATGGCTATGGTCTGCGGCCAGGACCTCGAACCAGTTTTCTATGAACGGGATCTCAAACTCTGAAAGCTGAGGTGAGGTGGGTCTGGCAAGCTGAGAATCCTCCAATTTGTTCACATGCTGTGAGGTGGGGGGAGTAGCCCATCTCTCTCTTCCATGGGATGACACCCGACTCCCAAGAGGGTTCTGAATTCAGGAGGTCTCTCCCCGGCAAAGGGGGTGTTCATTCTGACGGTGAGGCTTAGCTTGTTGTGTGGCCGGATACTGAGGTGGAACCGGTTGCTGGTTCTGAGGCAGCGGTGGAAACTGCTGCTGGTACTGATGTTGATAAACCTGGTGTAGCACTTACTGCTAATACAGTTGGAATTGCTAGACCTATTGCATTTGAGCTTGCATGGCTCGCATGCAGTGTACCAGGTCTTCAAGTTGGTTTTGTTCGGTCACTGGGGGAACAACAGATGGTTCGGTGAAGGTTGCACCCACCATGGAAGGGAGTGGAGCGTTCACAGGTGCCATGATCTAGGGCACGTTCAGAGTAGGAACTCCATCCATGGAGAGTGGTAGGGTGAACTGACCAGTGCACACCATCGAGATCTAAGGTTGCTCCCCAGAGGTATTCATGTCCGCACTGCGTCTGGCGTTGCTGGAGGAAGCCATGGAAACTGAACTTGAAAGATTTGGTGGAAGAAGGCTTTTTGAAGCCATGGAAATTGATGTCATAATGTACATCAATCTGATTGGAGCTAAGGGCATACAGCTATCTAACAGCTCCCACTTGCATTTAGGTCCAATCTGGTACAAGTCAGAGTCCTAAACTTTCCACGTGTTTCTCAAACACTTTTTGTGTCAGTGGCTTAGTCCATGGGTCTGCCACATTCTCCACTGATGCTACCTTTTAACATCAATGTCCCATAGATCCAATGTTGTCACATAATAGTGGAATGGGTGATGTGTGGAATTCCAAATTCTAAAATGAACACCTTTCTTCATAAGGCAGCCTCACTTACGGCAATGTGTTCGGCTTGGGTTGTGGACTGTTATTCTTACTACTCAGGACACCTGTTTGCTAACTTTCAGCAAGTAGCACACGATCCTATTGTGAAATCATACCCAGATGTAGACTTTCTATCATCTAGACCCGAATGGAAATCGACATCAATATACCCCTAGATCTGTAGTGAGCTACCATCGAATACCAAACAAAACTCTTTTGTCCTCCGAAGGTACTTAAATATATTTTTCACAGCAGTCCAGTGCACCTGCCCTGGGTTGGCCTGGAATCTACTTACCACACTCACTGCCTGAGCAATGTTAGGACGAGTGCACAACATGGTATACATGGTGCTCCCTACGGCTGAGGAATAGGGAACGTCCTTCATGCCCTCAATCTCCTCAGAAGTCTTGGGAGACATCTTCTTGGAGAGAGTGACTCCGTGCTTGAAAGGAACATTTCCCTTCTTGGAGCTCTCCATGTTGTATCTCTTGACAATTTTGTCAATGTAAGCAGATTGGGATAATCCTATTATCTGCTTTGATCTATCTCTATAGAGTCGAAGACCCAGTATATAGGAGGCTTCTCCAAGATCTTTCATGGAGAATTGTTGTGAAAGCCATACTTTTACCATAGTCAACATTCCTACATCATTCCTAATGAGTAGAATGTCGTCTACATACAAAACCAGAAACATAACATTATCCCCACTGGACTTCCTGTAAGCACAGGGCTTATCCGGATTCTACTCAAAGTCAAACCTTTTGACAGTAGAGTCAAACCGGATGCTCCAACTTCTAGAAACTTGCTTAAGTCCATACATGGATCTATTTAACTTACATACCATGCGTTCCTAACCCGCAGCTATGAAACCTTGCAGTTTCTGCATGTAGATATCTTCAGTAAGATCTCCATTCAGAAATGCAGTTTTGACATCCATTTGCCAAATCTCATAGTCATGGTATGCTACTATAGCTAGCAAGATCCGAATGGATTTAAGCATGGCCACGGGCGAAAAGGTTTCCTCATAATCGATGCCCTCTTTCTGAGTATACCCTTTCACCACAAGATGAGCTTTGTAGGTCTTAACCTTACCATCGGGGCCCTTCTTCCTCTTATAGGTCCATTTGCAACCAATTGCTTTTACCCCAGGGGGCAAATCTACTAGAGTCTAGACTCCATGGTCTCCATTATGTCCATCACAACTCTCATGGCATCTACCCACTTCAAGGAATCTATGTCCAACATAGCTTCCGCATAAGTCACGGGATCCTCCTCACTAGTCAAGGCTTCCATCAGATAACTATCTTGGTCATAGCCAAAATGGACTGGTGGCCTGGACACCCGTATAGATCTTCTAGGTTGGTCAATACCTGGAACCTGTGGGACACCTCCCACTGACCCTGAACTCTCCTCATCAAGAACTATTTCCTAACGATGTGAGTCCAAGATATAATCGTTCTCCAAGAACTATGCATTTCGACTACAGAACACCTTCTACTCACTTGGGTCATAGAATAGGTAACCCACTGATGAAGGGTTGAGAGATCCATCACATGGACGCCCAAAGATTGTGGAATAAGGGGCGAATGGGAGAGAATGATACCTGATACGGAGAAGCAATATCTCCTAACGAAGGTGTTCACGCCCAAGGAAGGATCCAAAGACTGCTCCCACTGAAGATGGCGTAGTGCAGGATGGAGCAAAATCAGAAGTGTTCTTCCCCAAGAACTCTGTCATTCGCAAGAAACAGCAGGATGGAACGTGAGCACAGCTTCCTTTTCAATCTTTTCTCAAAGAATTGATGTCAAGATCCAATCTTGACTTCTCCCACAGTTGGAGATCGAACTGGCTAACAGGGCGGCAAGAGCAAGGAGGCGGCAAGAGAGTATTCGCAGGGTGCAGAATTCTCTCTTCTTGATTTCAACACTAAAGAGGATTTGATGTGTTTCTTGGTCTCTCTCAAGGCTGCCGCCCCCTCCTTCCTTTTGTTAACTTGAAAAGATCAGCTCATAATCCCATTAGGAGGTGCTTATCCAAATCATATTTGGATCAGCCTTCTCTTCTAATGATAAGGATAAACCCTTATCTTATCTACAGATTAGATTAGCTTTATCCTAATCTTATTAGGAGGTTTCTAGATCTGAATCACATTCAGATCTGGACTCTCTGAGTGGATAGGATCAAGACCCTATCCTAACTGCTAATCCATCTCAGAATTCGCCCCTTTAATTAACTAAATTAATAGCCCAATTCAAAATGGGCTTTAGGCCCATTAAGCTTATGTGCTCACTTAACATTCCTAATTGCTGTCCAGTTGGGCTTCCTTGTAAGGCGTGGGACCCAAGCATTGATCTACACATCAGCCACATGGGTTCGGCCCAGCCTTTGTTACAAGGCCTAGTCGAATACACTGTTAAAGACAGTGCACCCCCTGAAACCCATCGAATGGGCTCTATGGGCCCAACACTTACCCCAAGTGGTCCCTGGGCCAAGCCACCTTGTAACACCTAGGGACTGTGGGCAGATGCAAGATTAGCCCATCAGGTATTATCCTCAATGGTCTTACACTTAACCTCTCAGCCCATAATGATCATACACTGCCCGACAAGAGAGGACCTCTCCCTTGGCTGCTAGGAACAGTGTTGCACTCTCCACTTATATGGATCCCGGGAATTAAAACCTTTTGCAAACATTTTAGAAACCATAATATATATACTTTTATATCTCATATAAAATATATTTTGCAAAACAAATTTCAACGGTTGAAATCGGCTGCCGGCAGTCTTGGATTCCAACAGTGAGAGTGCATCCCCGATCATTACCTTTGTCCGACAAAGGGGCTGATCCTGTCACTATGATCACCCACTCAGATGAATTCTCGGATTGTTCCAACATACCCAGGTTTTGACCCCCGCTAAGGATCTCACTGATTGGTACATCAAAGACAGCCCGATCCGACACCTAGTGCAGTATCATAATCGAGTCTAGGGGTCGGGTGTAACATTCCAATTTTGCCCATCAATCTCCAAGGTCCAGGGCAATACTGGAAATCTGGTCCAGTTCAAAGATTCAATTAATCCCACACTGTATGTGCCTAGGGTCTCACCCCGGTAGCTGAGACAAGCCACCCCAACCAACTTGGTGGCACCACAGTGTCAGCCTTGTCAGGATAGGTCTCCCCAGACCGACCCACTGGCTATGAACATTCAAAACTAACACGAGTCTCAATAAGTGTCCAGTTTAAGGGTAATACATAGAAACATACCAAGGGAACATGAATCAAATATGTACTTTTAATCATTTACAATAAACTCATAAAGTACATCAATTTTGATTGAAGCTAAGGGCATACAAAACTGTCTAACAACTGAGCCTTTTGGGTAGCCTATGAATAGGCAACGACTAGTATTGGATTCCAATTTTTCCGCACTCGTTCTTTTAACGTGCATAGGATAACCGCAAATCTTTAAGTGTCTGACACTTGGTTTCTTTCCGGTCCAAAGTTCGTATGGAGTATTCGGAACCGATTTGGTTGGAACCCGATTCAGCACGTATATCGCAGTCTCTAATGCGTAACCCCAAAAGGATGTGGGTTAACTTTGAGTGTACGAGAAGTAATCGGACCATATCCAATAAGGTCCTAATCCTCCTCTCTGAAACACCATTAAGTTGTGGTGTAGAAGGAGGAGCTAACTGTGGTACTATCTTGTTGACCTTCAAGTAGCCCTTGAATTCGTCAGAGAGATATTCGCCTCCTTGATATGATTGAAGGGCCTTAATTTCTCTCCCTAACTATTTCTCGACCTCTTGTTTGAACTCTTTGAACTTTTTAAAGGATTCGGACTTATGTTTCATTAGGTACACGTAACCATACCGAGAATAATCATCGATAAATGTAATGAAATACACGTGCTGGTTACGAGTCCTAACACTCAGGGGACCACATATATCACTATGTATAAGGTCAAGCGTGCTTGTACACCTTTCAGGCTTACCGTTAAATGGCCATTTTGTCATCTTACCTTGAAGGCAAGGCTCACAAGTGGGAATATCTTATATAGTTAGAAAATCCAAAGGACCATCATTTACCAACCTTGTGATATGGTTAACACCGATATCGCCAAGTCGGTAATGCCACAGGCACGTGGGATTAATGGTATCACGGATTCTTTTCTTGGGGATATCAGCCAACGTAGTTTTGACTATATTAGTTTCTAGAGAAGGATATAGAACATAGAGACTGTTCTCCAGTTCCCTGTATAAGATGAATCTGTTGTTTCTTTTAATAGTAATCATATTACTAAAGAAGACAGAATATCCATCCACACACAGTTTTGAGACAGAAATAAAATTTCTTCTTAAATTCTGTACATAAAGACAATCTTTAAGTACAATTACTCCTCTAAAAATTAACTCTAGGGATCCTATGGCTGCAGCTGTAACACTTGCAGAAGTCCCCAAGTAAAGTATTACTTCTCCTTCACTCAACCTTCTGCTTACCTTGAACCCTTGTAGTTTGTTACACGCATGAGTTGAAGCCTCAGAGTTAATACACCAGGACACAGAAGCTACCAACAAATTGGTTTCTATGACACAAGATTCAAAATTACCTTTCTTGGATTCCAGGTATTAAGGACAATTCCTCTTCCAATGGCTGGCCTAATGGAAGAAATGGCAAGCATCCAATGCCTTGTCTTTCCTCTGTTTCTTGGGTTTGGTGGCCTTCTTCTGGGGCATTCTCTTTGCCCTCCTCTTCTTGCCCTTGCCAGTTTCAACAAGCATGGCAATGGGCTCATCCTTCTTAATTAATTCTTCGGCCCTCTATAACATATTGCTGAGTTCCTATAAGCTGACGTTCATCTTGTTCATGTTGTAATTCATGATGAATGGATTGAATGATGGAGGCAAAGAGTTGAGAATAATGTCTATTTGGGTTACCAGATCCAGCCCGGATCCAAGAGCCTCCAATTCGTTAATAGAATCCATCATCCAAAGACAATGGTCATGAACTTGTTGGCCCTTGGACATCTGTGCGGTCATGAACTGTTTCAAGACCTTCTGTCGAGTAGAACAGTTCTGCTCTTCGTACATTGTCTTGAGACTGTCCAATATGTCTTTGGAAAATTTGATCTGATCGAACTGCCTCTGTATTGGATTATCCAATGAGGCAATGATATAGCAGTGGGCAAGGGAGTTTTTTTTCTCCCATTCTTGGTATTCTCTTCTCCAGGCCTCAGAAGCCCTATCTCTCAGGCGATCCGGGGCAGGATCCTTGGCCACCTTATCCAACTTCTCAGAGGTCAGGACCAGCATGAGGTTACGATACCAGTCGGCATAGTTTGGGCCCTTAAGTTTATTGTCGTCAAGAAGCTTTGCAAATTGTCCATTTGCCATTTTCTGGAAAAAGAGCAAACATCAGTCCACAATCTAATTTGATTCATGTTCATTACATAGATATGGATTTTAATCTATGTTCCATTCCCATTTGTTCACCTCTGAGATTTCCCTCTTATCTCAGTGACGAAGACAGTGACTTGTCTCTGGAAATGTGGGAAACCACATAGGGTGCATGGAGCCAACTATTTCAACTGCAAAACCCCACACCTTTCTATGAAGGATCATATCCACTCATCATATGAGCTTTCCCTTTGGCCTTTGTCAGACAAGGTTCATAGCCATTTTAGGTTAAACCTTTCTATTCAATGAGTGCTTACCCATCATATTCGTGAACGCCAAGGTACCGTGAGAGAGTTCCCATTTTCTGGTGAAGCCCCTCCCACATCGGTATATGATGCCCCTATCTATTATGAAACACTCAAACAAATCCAATAGCAAATGGATAACCCATTTTCTAGTGCATTTCCTCATTACTGAAGGATTCATCTTCATGCTAATGATGGATGGCCTTTAGAGAGTTCATCATATGAATCTCCCTATCACATGCACTCATATTACTGGAGGGAACAAGAATTACACCCTAGTAAAGTTTAGGTCAAATGAGAGTGGCTCCCACTGACTTTCATAAAGCCAGATTTCGGTGGGCCCTAATTGGCTAGGGTTCCGCACGTATCCTATTCAGGAGGTGTGGGGCTCACCACTCAGGGAAATCATCCAATGATCTTTAGGGACACATTGGCAATGATGTGCATTTAGCCATGGTGTGTGCAAGAGCCACTGTCGAATCTGCATGGACCAAGTACTTATGGCCCATTAACGATGCACATCACACATCCATACATCACACGTAGGGATAAATTGATCCAATCAATTAAATATCTGTAAAGCCCATAATCAAAGCCTATTTTAATCCATAACATTAACAATTAACATTATCTAGGTATATTGACTGAATTAGGGTTTAGCAGTTTGGCCCATATAGCTTTCCTGCAAATGTGGGCTTTTAGCAGTTTTAACAATTTAAAACTAGGCCTTATAGGTTGGGCCAAATTAAACTCTTAATTAATTATCAATCCTTAGGCCCATTAGTGGGAAATTAGGGTTGACAATCAGCCTTGATCAAACCCTAGATTCGGTCCAACCAGTTTGGACAAATTTGGTTTGAATGGGTCTAGGGTTTGATCTTTAATTAAAGATTTAATGCAAGAAAATGATCTAAAATTAAATACTGATCAAAGAAAAGCAAGAACCAGTCAAGGAGGGCTGTCCGCAAATCACATCCTGCAAAATAGAGGTTAGATCACAGAATGCAGTTTCATAAACTACAAATCGCAAATAGAGATATTCCCATCTGTGAAATCTCCTTCCTGCACCGCCATCTTCGATCCAAGAATAATAAAATAGAAACCCTAAAAATTCTATTAATATTACATCAGATCGAATCCTATACATTCAGTCTAAAAAATAAAAAATTATTTTACAGACCAAATGTAATAAATAAATCAAGAAACTGCAAATCGTAGTTGATGGAGGTAGATTTGGCCCAACCCCTTGGCTGTGCAACACGTGGCAGCAATCGGGTATGACCTGGCAGGAGCGTCATCTCGGCATAGCGACAGCCATCCCAAAAAAAAGCTCGAGCTCCCTAAGGAGAGGCCCCGAGCTCCCCGAAAGGAACCCATACTTTTCAGGAGGTGGAACCTGAGCTCTCCCTAGAAGTCCCGAGCCTTGCAAGGAACCCCACAAAGAATGAAGCCCAGACTAACCCACCCCGCAAGGAACCCGTACTTTCCAGGAGGTGTACCTAACAAGGAAGCCTGTACTCTAAGGTGGCGTGCCTGGCCGATCAAGGATTTGACAAAATGACAACTGTACTCCAACGACCACCTGCTACCGCCATCTTAGTTGTTGTAGAGATGGCCCTGACAAAGAAGACAGTGGCAGTTATGCCTACCCCCCACAGAGGCAGTTATACCTGATCTGGCAGAGGCTTGGGAGTGAGTGCACCAGGGTAGTTATAAAAGGCCCACTTCCCCTAGAGTAAAGGTATGTGATATTTTTGCGCCTTCTGGTCTCAGAGTCTCTCATTCTTCTTGCCTTCTCAAGAGTACTAACTTAAGAATTGGAGCATTCCCATCGGGTTCCTCCCCCGGAATATCTTGTTTCCTCCCTGTTTCAGGCATCTCCTGCTCCGTCAGAGGCAAGGTTACCGGCAACTAGGACTGATGAGAGAAGAATTTATCATATTTTTATCCATAATTACTCTGTCTTTCATACTGAATTAGCACTTAATTGGACTCATATTTCTGTTCAGGGCATGAAAAAAGGCATCAAGAGCAAAGAAAGACAAATCGGATGATTTTTCACAATTTCAACATCATTCAGTGATCTGGGCCTAACTCGCGTCTCCGAAATCTGAATGGGCTAATTCAAGACCCACTGGAAAGATAAGAGAAAAAGCCACAACTTCTGTATTTTGGGCTTTCACTGATTCGGCTTGCATCGAAGTCAAATCCGGGACCAAATTTGGGGCAATTTCATAGGAAGGCCCAATTCGCAGAGGAGGTCTATTACGAATCCAAGAAAAAGAAACTAAGAAGAATCCTTCCAGATCTAAATTCTTGATATAATCTTAGAGAGATAAAGGGATTGAGTTCATTAGATAAAGAGATAAGATTAGAATTAGGATAGGACTTTCCATTCTTGTAAGATTAACTTCAAGGGGAAGTAGGAGACCACCCCCTCCCCTTCAATCTATATAAAGGAGGGGGCAGACCAACTAAAGTTATCACACAATCACTCAATCACTCACTTCCTGATTTGAATCAAGAGGCAAGGAGCAATCAGTCAAGAAGGGTTTAAGAAAGGTTCAAGAATTCAAGAAACATCAAGAAGAAGGTGGCGGCAAGAAGAGGAGATCTCAGCACCATGGGCGAATTCAAGAGTTCTTTCTTCCCCTTTGTTTGTTTCAATTCTTCCATCATGAACTGGTTGGTTTTCTTACTAGGGCTATGGGAAGCCTAACCATGTTAACAAATATATTTTAATCTTCTTGATTTATCCAAGATTATGATTTCCATATAGTCTATGAATTATTGTGCTTATTGCAATTAAGAGTTTGGCCACCTCTTAATTGATTTGTGTTATGTGAATGAATTGAGAGAGGAATTCACATAATTGACAGAATTATTCATAGTGTGAATTGAATGGTATATAGAGATATATATACATGATTCATCTGAATTTAATGGTTTTCTTGGACTTAATGAACTTCCATCTTGAGAGCTCTACTCGAGAGATCGAAGGGTTACCTGATGGGCGTAGGTTTAGTATATTTCGAGAGAGAATATTAAATAAATTTGGGAAAATCTCAGCTTATGGGAATGACAGTTAGTCTTGGATAATCGGATCCATCAATATTCATTACATTGGTTAGGTGGACCAAAAGTCTTAGCGATTTCATCATTTGCATATTCGATTAGTGATCACCCTTGTTTTTATTTTCTTTGTTCTAGTTTTATTTTCAGTAGTTCTCGCTCAATCCTAAATTTTGATTGTCCAAATAATTAGGGAAAACTGCCATTCTAATACTTATTTTGTTAAATCCTCGTGGGAACGATATTATTATACTACTTGATAACTAGTGAACTTGCTAGGGTTATATATTTATAGCTATCAAGTTTTTGGCACTGTTGTCGGGGATTTAATCCTAAAATAATATTAGAATTTGTTAACCTTGATTAATTTGGACTTTTTATTTCTGTTATTATTTTCTTTTTATTTGTTTTTATTTCTGTTATTATTTTTGTTTATTTGTTCAAATTCTGCTGGTTCAGATTACTATTGCAAGACACGCACTAGATAGGAAGGATTAGTAGAATTTGATCTTGAGATTGAAAGGACCCTTCGCTTGTTGCAAAGGGCCAACAAAGGAAAAGCAAGAGAAGAGGTTGTTATTTGCGAACCAGCCATAGAGATAGGAGAGATGGCAAAAGGAAATCGCTCCCTCTTGGACTATTCTTGTCCAAACATTGATGGGGCGACATCCAACATTTGCAAGCCTAACATCCATGCCAATAATTTTGAAATAAATCCTGCAATAATTCAAATGATCCAAACTAGTATTCAGTTCAGTGGGTTACCAAGTGATGACCCTAATGCACACATCGTTAACTTCCTTGAAATATGTGCTACCTTTAAACATAATAGAGTTAGTGATGATGCTATTAGGCTAAGATTATTTCCTTTTTCATTGCGTGATAGAGCTAAAGATTGGTTCAACTCACTCCCTGCAAGAAGTATCACCACTTGGAATGATCTAACCTAGAAATTTTTGGCTAAATATTTCCCACCCTCCAAAACAGCAAAGCTAATTAATGATATTACTACTTTTGCTCAATTTGAGAGGGAATCCTTGTATGAAGTATGGGAAAGATTCAAGGAGATGCTTAGGAAGTGTCTCCACCATGGGATACCAATTTGGCGACAAATACAAACTTTTTATAATGGTATTACCCCCTCTAATCGATCCATTATTGATGCAGCCGCAGGTGGTATGATCATGAGGAAAACTCCAGAAGAAGCATATGACTTAGTGGAGGAGATGGCATCAAACAGCTACCAGTGGAGCAATGATCGAACCAATCAAAGGGGAGTACACCACATAGATTCCTTTGCATCCCTATCTGCACAAATAGCCAATCTAAATAAGAGACTGGATAATTTTCGTATTGTAGCCATTAGTACAACATCTAGCATGTCATGTGATTTATGTGGTCAAATAGGACATGCCAATTCTGATTGTCAAATAAATAGTCATTTTATTTCCCATGAGAATGCTAATTTTATCTCTCATGCTAGCAGGACAAACTATAACCCATATTCAAATACATACAACCTAGGGTGGAGGAGTCATCCAAACTTTTCATGGAGTAACAATCAGCAAAAGGCACCCATGGGATTCCAACCACAGCCGCCCCCACAAGAAAAAAAGAGCAATTTGGAGGAGATGATCTCTAAGTTCATCAACACTGCTAAAACAAAATCCCAAAGCCATGAAACATCAATTAAGAACTTAGAGGCTCAAGTGGGGCAGATCGTGAGCATATTATCAGAGAGGAAAGAAGGAAGGCTACCCAGCAACACAGAAAAGAATCCTAGAGAGCATGTGAATGCCATAGCCTTAAGAAGCGGGAAGACAATCGGCGAAACCCAAGAAGACGACAAGGAAGCTGAATCGGCCAATCTGCAAAAGGAGAATGAGGGAAGTACCCCTAAACTAAATTTACATTGAATTCAACTCCCTATTCCCTACCCAAGAAAAGTTTTGAAGGCCAAATTAGATAAATAATTTGAAAAATTATTGGAAGTGTTTAAAAAGATTCACATTAACCTTCCTCTTCTTGATGTGTTATCACAGATGCCCAAGTATGCAAAATTCCTGAAGGAGGTGATGTCCAATAAAAGAAAATGGGAGGATTGTGAGATGGTAAAACTAAATGAAGAATGTTCGACCATTCTTCAAAATAAGCTACATCGAAACTGAAGGATCCAGGGAGTTTCTCTATACCTTGCACCATAGGAAATGCTGAATTCAATAAAGCCTTATGTGATCTTGGTGCTAGTATAAATTTAATGCCCTATTCTATTTTTAAGAGACTTGGATTACATGAACTAACATCTACCACCATTACCCTACAACTGGTTGATCGAAGCATCAAATACCCTAGGGGAATAGTGGAAGATATCTTAGTTAAAGTAGGGAACTTCATCATCCCTGTTGATTTCATTGTGTTGGATATGGAGGAGGACAGATCGATGCCATTAATTCTAGGGAGACCCTTTCTTACAACTGGTAATGCTTTAATTGATGTACAAAAGGGTCAGCTTACTCTTAGGATTAATGGAGAAGAAATAATATTTAATGTTTTTCAAACCCTAAAGTATCCCAACACTAAAGAACATGAAATTTATGTAATCGACTCCATTGATGTGGTGGCAGTAGAAATTAATAAATCAAAGATAGATGACCCCCTTGCAAATTATCTCATTAATTCTAGTAATAACATGCAGGTAGTGGAGGATGAAGTAGAGGAGGTAATAAATTATTTAAAGGCCGGCCAAGAAGAGTGGAAGCCAAGAAAAGGGAGATTTCTACCGTTAGATGGGCTGATCTCCTCTAAACAATTATTACCCTCCATCAAAGCACCTCTAGCTTTGGAACTCAAACCCTTACCTTTTCATTTAAAATATATGTTTTTGGGAAACAGTTCCACCTTACCTGTAATTATCTCATCTGATTTGACAGGTCTCCAAGAGGAAAAGCTTGTGAGGGTACTCAAGCAACACATATCGGCCATAGGATGGAGCATTGCAGATATAAAAGGAATCAACCCGTTGGTATGCACACACAAAATTCTGATGGAGGAAGGCTGCAGTCCTAAGGCACAACCACAAAGGAGGCTGAATCCAAAAATGCAACAGGTGGTAAAGGTAGAAATTCTGAAATGGGTCGAAGCAGGTATTATTTATCCAATTTCAGATTCATCATGGGTAAGCCCCATTCAAGTCGTACCAAAGAAAGGTGGGATGATTGTAATTATAAACGAAAATAATGAATCAACTCCCACAAGAACAATAACTGGCTGGAGGGTGTGCATAGACTATCGAAAATTAAATGAGGCCACTAGGAAAGATCACTTTCCACTGCCATTTATTGATCAAATAATAGAGAGACTTATAAGGCACGAATATTATTGCTTCCTGGATGGCTACTCCGGGTAACTTCAAGTACCCATTGCACTGGTAGATCAGGAAAAAACCACTTTTACTTGCCCTTATGGGACCTTTGCCTTTAGGAGAATGCCAATTGGACTGTGCAATGCACCTGCCACTTTCCAACAGTGTATGATGTCATTATTTGGTGACTTCATCGATGACTTCATGGAAGTCTTCATGGATGATTTCTTTATTTATAGATCACCATTCGATGAATGCTTGCTTAATTTGGAAAAGGTACTCCAAAGGTGTGAGGAATCTAACCTTGTTTTAAACTGGGAAAAATGCCATTTCATGGTTAGAGAAGGAATCGTTCTAGGGCATAAGGTATCCTCCCGGGGCATTGAGGTTGATAAAGCTAAAATAGAACTGATTGAAAAATTACCTCCACCACAGTCAGTAAAAGATGTTAGGGGCTTTCTTGGGCATTCCGGATTTTATAGGCGGTTCATCAAAGATTTCTCAAAAATCGCCAGGCCCCTAACAAATCTGCTAGTTAAGGATGTGCCTTTTGATTTCAATGATGATTGTTTGCAAGCATTCAACACCCTTAAAGAGAAATTGGTTAAAGCGCCGATTGTATCAGCTCCTGAATGGGAACTACCCTTCGAAATAATGTGTGATGCAAGCAATGATACCTTAGGTGCAGTTTTAGGGCAAAGAAAAGATAAGAAATTCCATACCATTTACTATGCAAGTAGGACCATGAATGAAGCACAAAAAAATTATTCCACTATCGAAAAAGAACTACTTGCAGTAGTATTTGCTATTGAAAAATTCAGATCCTATTTGCTCTTATCTAAAGTCATCATATTCACTGACCATGCTACCTTGAGGTATCTGCTTGCTAAGAAGGATACAAAACCTAGGCTGCTATGATGGATCTTGTTGTTGCAAGAATTTGATTTAGAAATTAAGGACAAGAAGGGTAGTGAGAATATAGTAACTGACCATTTATCAAGGCTGGATGAAAAGTATGTCCAAAATATTGATAATTCAGCCTTGCATGATGAATTCCCAGATGAGCAACTTTATGCGATTAATGATAATAATGAACCTTGGTTTGCTGATTTGGCTAATTTTTTGGCAGGGAATGTGATGCCTCTTTACCTGACATATCAACAAAGAAAGAAATTTTTCTTTGATATGAAATATTACTTGTCGGATGAACCCTACTTGTACAAAATCTGCAGGGACGGCTTGACAAGGAGATGTATTCCTAAGGAGAAAGTACAAAGTGTCATACAATTCTGCCATGACAAAGAAGCAGGAGGTCACCATGGAGCATCAAGAACTACTTCAAAAATTCTTCAAAGTGGTTTGTACTCTTCAAACAAAAAAGCAGGAGGTCACCATGACAAAGAAGTAGGAGGTCACTCTTCAGAGATGTATTCAAGTATGTAAGTGCTTGCGATCATTGCCAAAGGACAGGTAATATCTCCCGAAGAAATGGGATGCCCTTGAGCAACATACTTGTCTATGAAATATTTGATGTGTGGGGCATCGATTTCATTGGACCCTTTCCAAAGTCTGTTAATAATTCTTATATACTTGTGGTTGTGGACTATGTGAGCAAATGGGAGGAAGCATGTGCCTATCCTACTAATGATGCTCAAGTTGTCATTAAATTCATGAAAAAATTCATATTTACTCATTTTGGAACACCTCAAGCCATCACAAGTGATGGGGGGAAGCACTTTTGCAATAGGCAATTTGAACAACTATTAAATAAGTATGGTGTTACACACCAAATTGCAACCCCATACCACCCTCAGAACAGCGGCCAAGTAGAAGTCTCTAGTAGGGAATTAAAGCAGATTTAAAAAAAAAATGGTTACCACATCCAGGAAAGATTGGTCCTTAAAGTTAGATGATGCACTTTGAGCTTATTGTACTACATTTAAAACCCCAATTGGGATGTCGCCCTACCAACTAGTTTTCGGCAAAGCATGCCATCTACCAGTTGAGTTGGAACATAAAGCTTATTGGGCTACCAAATTTTTGAATTTTGAATTAAGCAATGCAGGTGAGGCAAGGAAACTTCAGCTCAATGAGTTAGATGAATGGAAGAATCATGCTTACGAGAATGCCCGCACTTACAAAGAAAAAACCAAGGCATGGCATGACTCTCGAATTGCTGAGAAGGAGTTCAAGGAAGGAGATAAGGTGCTGCTCTTTAATTCTTGCCTAAAGCTATTTCCTGGGAAGCTGAAAACTAGGTGGAGCGGACCTTCTGTGGTGGCTAAGGTATTCCTGTATGGAGCAATCGAACTACATAATGATGATGGGAGTACATTCAAGGTAAATGGACAGTAGTTGAAACATTGTATTGAAGGAGAGCAACCCGTCCACCATGGGTCCATTCTTTCCTTAAAACCGCCATAAAAAGAAAGGTGAAAGTCAAGCTCATGACTTAAAAAGTTGTGGGAGGCAACCCATTAAGTTTAGTTATTTGTTTTTCAGTTTTTTTTATGAGTGTGTTTTTCTTCTCTCCTCGTATCTCACATCTGCAGGCTCTAAACGAGGCATTCAGGTAAGTCCTCTTAACTCTCTCTCCTTGTTTTTGTTATGAATATTCCATACATTGAGGACAATGTAGATCTTTAGTGTTGGGGAGGATTAAGGGGTTGATAAAATTTTTGAACTTTGGTATGCTTTGATCATCACGTTTTAACCTTTCCTTTTGAAATTTCTGCTCCTTAGAGACTTGTTTTTGAATAATTGCAAATCACCTTGAATCATGTGCTTAGGCAGGATAGATAAGAAAGGATGCAGGCAAATCTATCTGAAATTTCTGGCTATGGAAGGCATCTCAGTAGTTTGAATGATCAATGGGCAAGATGCAATACAGACTTGACCCTTGTGAGCATTTGGTTTCTAATGGACAAACATGGGTTGATTATTCTAGAACTTGTTTTGTTAGGCATGTTAATACCACGATAATGAGTTCATGTATTAGAACATGTTATTTAAATAAAAAAAAAACTCATGTGAGATGTAGCATAAAATGCACTCACACTAAAAAAATAAATAAAAGGGTGAGATGGAGCATAAAATGCACTCATCCCTAGATCCCAAACCCTAATTCACCTTTTGATGCATTGCACTCATGATAAGTGGTGGAGATGTGATACATAAGCAAGCTTATGGTAATAACATCCCTTGTTTTGTTCTAAAGAATCATGAAAGGGTATTTTTTTTGAATCTTGCTACACGTGATTATGAAAACAAAGAGGGCTTACTCTAGCCCTAAATTGCTCATGCGAAGAGATGCCTGCTTCCCTTGATTGTCAATCTCACTTGGGGACATGAGGATTGGCGATTTAAGATTATTCCTTGACAAATTACAGAGGAAAAGAAATTGATGAATGGAAGGACCATTAATACTGGATCAAGGCATGCGGGAGAACCAATACCCTATTGAGAAAAATCCAAGACCATCTTTTAGTTAGCTTGTTCTTGTTTTAATTTTGTTTTGAGTTTTGCCTTGCCCGAGGACGGGCAAGAGTTTAAGTGTGGGGGATTTGATGAGAGGAGAATTTATTATATTTTTATCCCCAATTACTGTCTTTTATACTGAATTAGCACCTAATTGGATTCATATTTCTATTCAGGGCATGAAAGAAGGCATCAAGAGCAAAGAAAGACAAATCGGATGATTTTTCACAGTTTTGGCATCGTTCAGTGATCTGGGCCTAACTCGCGTCTCCGAACTCCGAATGGGCTGATTCAAGATCCACTGGAAAGATAAGAGAAAAATCCACAACTTTTGTATTTTGGGCTTTCGCTGATTGGGCCTGCATCAAAGTCAAATCTGGGCCCAAATTCGGGGCAATTTAGTAGGAAGGCCCAATTCGCAGAGGAGGTCTATTACGAATCCAAGAAAAAGATACTAAGAAGAATCCTTCCAGATCTAAATTCTTGATGTAATCTTAGAGAGATAAAGGGATTGAGTTCATTAGATAAAGAGATAAAATTAGAATTAGGATAGGACTTTCCATTCTTGTAAGATTAACTTCAAGAGGAAGTAGGAGACCACCCCCCTCCCCTTCAATCTATATAAAGGAGGGGCGGACCAACTAAAGGTATCACACAATCACTCAATCACTCAATTCCTGATTTGAATCAAGAAGCAAGGAGCAATCAGTCAAGAAGAATTCAAGAAAGGTTCAAGAATTCAAAAATTTCAAGAAGAAGGTGGCAGCAAGAAGAGGAGATCTCAGCACCATGGGCGAATTCAAGAGTTCTTTCTTACCCTTTATTTGCTTTAATTCTTCCATCATGAACTGATTTGTTTCTTGCTAGAGCTATGGAAAGCCTAACCATATTAATGAATATATTTTTATCTTCATGATTTATCCAAGATTGTGATTTCCATATAGTCTATGAGTTATTGTGTTTATTGCAATTGAAAGTTTGGCCACCTTTTAATTGATTTGTGTTATGTGAATGAATCGAGAGAGGAATTCACATAATTGGTAGAATAATTCATTGTGTGAATTGAATGGTATATAGAGATATATATACATGATTCATCTGAATTTAATGGTTTTCTTGGACTTAATGCACTTCCATCTTGAGAGCTCTACTCAAGAAATCGAAGGGTTACCTGATGGGCATAGGTTTAGTATATCTCGAGAAAGAATATTAAATAAATTTGGGAAAATCTCAGTTTATGGGAATGACAATTAGTCTTGGATAACAGACATATCTATATTCATTACATTGGTTAGGTGGACCAAAAGTCCTAGCGATTTCATCATTTGCATATTCGATTAGTGATCACCCTTGTTTTTATTTTCTTTGTTCCAGTTTTATTTTCAGTAGTTCTTGCTCAATCCTAAATTTTGATTGTCCAAATAATTAGGGAAAACTGTGATTCTAATACTTATTTTGTTCAATCCCCGTGTGAACGATATTATTATACTACTTGATAACTAGTGCACTTGTTAGGGTTATATATTTATAGCTATCAAGGACCGACCGGATCGTGCATCATCGTTTGGCACTGTTTGTGGGAAGCACTTCAAAAAGCCTCCCCCAACCCCAAGCTCTTTTCTAAAGAAATAAAACTTAGCATTCATGGCTTCTTCCGGCAATGATAGACGTAATGCCTACCTGAATGCCATCGGGGAGCACCCTCAGCGCCCCACTATCTGCATCGGGCAGTTCACCATCCCCCTCTCAGTGGACGGAATCCCTAGCCTGAATGTGCCATGAACAGTGGCGCCTGTGAATGTTCCCGTTCCCCCCTCTGTCGAGACAACCTTTGCTGAACCTACCATTGTCCCCCTGGCAACTAGCTAGAATCAACTTGATGATTTGATGCAATGCATGTGGGCCATGCAACCCCAAATGCAGCAGCTTCAACAACACCAACTCTACCAACAGCAGGTATCACGTCTCTCAGTACCACTACCAATAGAAGTTCCTCCAACTGCCTCAGAGCCAGCCACAACTCCCACCTCAGCACCCTGCTGTCAAGCAAGTCAAGCCCTCTCCTCAGGGTGGACGCCTTCATTGGGGAGAAGCTTCCTAGGCTCAGAACCCCTCCAGAAGCCAAGACTCATCCCTTGGCAAAAGGGAAAGACCAACTACCCCCGCCTTGCAGCATGCTGGCGGATCGGGAACCTCTCGACCTATCAAGCCAGCGTCAACTCAGCATTCTCAGTTCGGGCTCCCACTTGCGGAAAAACAGTTCGACGCCTTAGCCGTAGACTACCACCAGCAATCCGGGCCCATTGAGCTCGGCAACACTGAAGCAAGTAGCACCAACACCGGCCCTTCCAAGCAGCCACAGAGGCGCCAACGAGCTCATCGAACTACCACCCGCATCCTACCTTAGTTTAGAGGTAAAGAGGAAGTGAGCTCGGATGAGGCAAGGTTACCGACAGCTAGGACCGACCGGATCATGCATGCCAGCGGATCGGAAACCTCCCGACCTATCAAGCCAGTGTCAGCTCGGCGTTCTTAGTTCGGGCTCCCACTCATCAAAAATCAGTTCGGTGCCTTATCCGCGGACTACCACTAGTTCATACAAGTCTTCACCGCGCACTTTGTCACCAGCAAGCCGTGCCCCTGAACTAAGGAGAGCCTCCTCAGTATAGTCCAGAAGGAAGGGGAGTCCATCCGGGGCTATATCAAGCGATTCAATGATGCGTGCTTACAAATATCATGCCTAGACCCTGCAATACAGCTCACAGCGGCCAAGAGGGGAGTGACGCACAAGGAATTCAAATGGCACATGGTGGTGAACCAGCCCACGACCATAGCTGAATTCCTCAAGCTCGTGGACAAGTTCAAAAGAACTGATAAGAATAAAATTTGTCATATGTTTATCCCTCAATATT
The DNA here is from genome assembly GCF_056320005.1 of Nelumbo lutea. Taxonomy (NCBI): domain Eukaryota; kingdom Viridiplantae; phylum Streptophyta; class Magnoliopsida; order Proteales; family Nelumbonaceae; genus Nelumbo; species Nelumbo lutea. Next base: position 51,938,543 of record NC_142689.1, on the reverse strand, counting down.
CAGTGTTTTACACTTAATTGGTACCTAATTGGACTCATTACTCTTGTATTTCGATTCAGGGCAAGCAAGAAGGCGATTGGAAGAAAACAAGGCTAATCGGATGTTTTTGTACAGTTTTGGCACCGATCAGTGATATGAGCATAACTCTCAATTCTGGACTCCAATTTGGATATTTCAAGAAGCACTAGAAAGATAAGGAAAAGGCCCACAACTTTTATGTTTTGGGTTTTGGCAGAATCGGTCCGCATCGAAGACGAATTCGGGCCCAAAGTCAGAGCAATTTCGCAGCAAGGCCCATTTCACAAGCTAAAGCCCATTTCGCAGAGAGTCTTGAAGCAAGCCCGAATTGTTAAAGAAGCCCAGCTCGAATTCAAGATCCAAGAGTCCCATTAGAATAGAAGTTAAATATAATCTCAATAAAAGAGTTTTACCAGATTTAAATTCTCAAATTGTAATCCTGTAAAGATAAGAGATAAGAGTTAGATAGGATAAGTTCAAATTAGACTATGACTTTCCAATTTGAGGATAATCTCCTTAAGGGAGTTGGAAAGCAGCCCTCTCCCCAAATCTATATAAAGGAGGGGCGGACCAGCACCCAAGGCATCAATTCCTCCAGGAGAGCTTCAGTCTTTAGAGAGGGAAATCAGCAACCAAGGAGGAAGAAGCAAGAGTTCGCCCCTCTTTCTCATCTAGAAGCTGCGTTTTCATCATGAAGTGTCTGTAAGTTTTTTATTTCTGGTTGAAGGGTTAGGGAAGCCTTGATTCTGTAATATTGTGAGATCTAATTGATTTTTTTTTATTTTAGTTCATTGTTTATGGGTATTCATATGTTTTCTGCTAATTAACTGTGAGGATTATTTTTGTTGATTAAGCAAGAAGGGCCCCTTGCTCATTCAATGGAAATAATCTATGGCCGATTGAACCTCCAGTTTCGTATATGATTGGTAGGTTCGATCATGGTGGCAACTAACATAAATTGATTGCAAAAAAGTTTTTGATCTATATTAGGAAAATATATGATCTGGTTTAAACGATCCGTGCTTGTGAGATCGCTGACCAGAATTGGGTCTCTCCCCTCTTAATGCTATTAATAGGTTAAATCCTAAGAGCTTGTTTAGGACTGCCTATTAATAAGGGAAGCAATCAAAGAGCTTATTTTGGTTGTCTAATAATAAGAGTAGAGGCTGGCTGTTAGAGCTTGTTAATAGCTATAACCAATTTATTCATAAACATATGAATCTATCTTTGCATTAAGGATCAATGCTATGAATCAAAGCTGAACTTGTCCCTTCAACCGGAAACCATCTCCCATCGATTTAATCTTTGTTTTCTATTATTTTCTGCTATTTTCTTATTTTCGTTAGCTTTACAACCCCCCTTAATCCATCTACTCGGAAATAAATCCACCCAATCCCTGTGGAGAATGACCTTGCTCATCACTATCTGCAAATTATTAACCCAAAGCAAGAATATTTATCTTTGGTTGGGTTCGGCACCCACCAAAAATTTGGCACCGTTGCGGGGGATTGGTGTTCTAAGTAGATTTATTTCCTTTTTCTTGGTTTATGCCTCGTTCTTCTCATATAGGTGAGCTCCAATACGATCTCGAGATTGAAAACATGGCGGCCAACTCTCAACAGTTCGGCTATAGGCTTAACCCTCCAGCAAACCATGATAATGAGATAACATGCAAATGGTGAAGGCTTGCGGGATTTGTTCATCTACGGGACATCCAACCGACATGTGCCCTACACTTCAAAATGAACCCTATGAACAAGCCAATGCTGTTGGAGGCTTCCCATAGAAGAGATACGATCCCTATTAAAATACCTACAATGCAGGATGGAGGGATCATCCTAACCTTAGCTACGGAGCCAAGCCCTTTGGCTTCCACCAACAATATCAGTCTAGACCACCGGCTCCACAATATTCATCATCTAACCCAGGTATGTCTCTAGATGAAATTGTTAAAGCACTTGCAACTGACATTCAACAATTTCAACAGGAGACAAGGACAAGCATCCAAAACTTGGAGAATCAAGTCAGCCAATTGGCAACTGCTATGAGTCGAATGGAATCTCAAGTATCAGGAAGGCTACCCTCCCAGACCATGGTCGACCCTAAGCAAAATGCTAGTGCAATCACTTTAAGAAGCGGAAGGGAGCTAAATAGGCCTAGCAAGGAAGTGCCTAAGAATACAATTAAAGAAGAAATAGAAAAGGAAGCACCTCCACCCCAAACTCAAGATGCAAGCAGTGAACAGCCCCAAGCCATAGTGACAACTCCACCCTTTCCTAGCCGCTTTGCAAAATCCAAGGAGGAGCAAGAGAAGGAGGAAGTTTTTGAACTTGGTGGGAAGGAAGGATTCAGAATTTCCATTACTAAGCATCCTGAGAAAGAGGAGTCAACCTTGAGTGCTAAATTGCAGGAAACCATTGCAGCATTGAGTGGTTCTCCAGAGCTACAACAGTCAGGTAATGCTCCTTATATTATATTACCGATTTCTGACAGGAAACTTTTACCCTCTATTTTGCAGGCTCCTATTCCAGATTTGAACCCACCCATGATGGATGAAAGGGGAAGACACCGGAAGTTGTAACTACAAAAGTTAGAGGATCCGGTTTATGATAGGGAAGTTTGTTTTTTTTCTTCTTGTTTTTGCATCTATAGTTTAGTTATTTCTCCTTTTCTTTACATTTCAACAATGCATAGATTAAGTGTGGGGGGGAGTATAGGATCTGATAAGTAGTATTTATTTCCGTAAAAAAAAAAACACTAAACTCTTTCGAAATCAATTGAAACAATATTTTGGGAAAATTCTTGTGGACCTAGTAATGAGGTACAATTAAGGAGTACATGACCTTTCTGAAGCCATTCTCTTTTAAGCTAGCCCTAAATTCAGGTTTAAGTAAACAGGGCAAATACTTTACCATTGCTTCAATTGGTAGGATGGAGCATAAAATGCACCTACTGACCAAGTAATCCAAAAGTGAGATGGAGCATAAAATGCACTCGCTTCTTTAGAAGAGAGAAAAAGAAAATAAAAGAGAGAGAAGATAAAAAGGTTTTCCCTGACTTACTACCTGGTTTGCAGTAGCAAAAATTGGATTGACTAATGAATGAGTCGTGTATGACTCGGTTGTGTTGATTTAACGATTCACAATAATTAACTTAGAATATTTGTAGAGAAAGACGAAGGAGAGTTGAGTTTAAAAATTGGTAGGATAGCTAGTTTGTTCTATTTTTACTTGAATTTTGACTTGCCCGAGGACGGGCAAGGTTTAAGTGTGGGGGAATTTGATAAGAATAAAATTTGTCATATGTTTATCCCTCAATATTCAGTATTTTACACTTAATTGGTACATAATTGGACTCATTACTCTTGTATTTCGATTCAGGGCAAGCAAGAAGGCGATTGGAAGAAAACAAGGCTAATCGGATGTTTGTGTACAGTATCGGCACTGATCAGTGATATGGGCCTAACTCTCAATTCTGGACTCCGATTTGGATATTTCAAGAAGCACTGGAAAGATAAGGAAAAGGCCCACAACTTTTATGTTTTGGGTTTTGGCAGAAACAATCTGCATCGAAGATGAATTCGGGCCCAAAGTCAGAGCAATTTCGTAGCAAGGCCCATTTCACAAGCTAAAGCCCATTTCGCAGAGAGTCTTGAAGCAAGCCCGAATTTTTAAAGAAGCCCAGCTCGAATTCAAGATCCAAGAGTCCCATTAGAATAGAAGTTGAATGTAATCTCAATAAAAGAGTTTTACTAGATTTAAATTCTCAAATTGTAATCCTGTAAAGATAAGAGATAAGAGTTAGATAGGATAAGTTCAAATTAGACTAGGACTTTCCAATTTGAGGATAATCACCTTAAGGGAGTTGGAGAGCAGCCCTCTCCCCAAATCTATATAAAGGAGGGGCGGACCAGCACCCAAGGCATCAATTCCTCCAGGAGAGCTTCAGTCTTCAGAGAGGGAAATCAGCAACCAAGGAGGAAGAAGCAAGAGTTCACCCCCCTTTCTCATCTAGAAGCTGCGTTTTCATCATGAAGTGTCTGTAAGTTTTTTATTTCTGGTTGAAGGGTTAGGGAAGTCTTGATTCTGTAATATTGTGAGAGCTAATTAATTTTTTTATTTTAGTTCATTGTTTATGGGTATTCATATGTTTTCTGCTAATTAACTGTGAGGATTATTTTTGTTGATTAAGCAAGAAGGGCCCTTTGCTCATTCAATGGAAATAATCTATGGCCGATTGAACCTCTAGTTTCGTATATGATTGGTAGGTTCGATCATGGTGGCAACTAACATAAATTGATTGCAAAAAGGTTTTCGATCTATGTTAGGAAAATATATGATCTGGTTTAAACGATCCGAGCTTGTGAGATCGCTGACCAGAATTGGGTCTCTCCCCTCTTAATGCTATTAATAGGTTAAATCCTAAGAGCTTGTTTAGGACTGCTTATTAATAAGGGAAGCAATCAAAGAGCTTGTTTTGGTTGTCTAATAATAAGAGTAGAGGCTGGCTGTTAGAGCTTGTTAATAGCTATAACCAATTTATTCATAAACATATGAATCTATCTTTGCATTAAGGATCAATGCTACGAATCAAAGCTGAACTTGTCCCTTCAACCGGAAACCATCTCCCATCGATTTAATCTTTGTTTTCTATTATTTTCTGCTATTTTCTTATTTTCATTAGCTTTACAACCCCCCTTAATCCATCTACTCAGAAATAAATCCACCCAATCCCTGTGGAGAACGACCTTGCTCATCACTATCTGCAAATTATTAACCCAAAGCAAGAATATTTATCTTTGGTTGGGTTCGGCACCCACCAAGAACAAAGGAAGAGATCAACCAAAGAGCTGAGGGCGGGTTTGAAAAAAGGAAGAGGGAAAGCGAGCCTCCCCACCAAGATGGCAGGAGGAAGAAAGACCCAGCTCAGGGGGCAAAGCCAAGTCAGCCGTTCCGAGCTCCTACGGCAGATCAGGCGGATTACACACCCTTGAACATGTAGCGGGCTGAGATCCTGATGACGATCAAGGATGCCCCGTAGGTAAAGTGGCCACCCCATCTAAAATGAAACCCAAATGAGAGGAATAGAAACTTGTATTGAAGCTTTCACAGAGACCATGGTCATAGTACCGAACACACTAAGAATCTCTGTGATGAAATAAAGGAACTCATTCGTTGCGAATACCTAAGAAACTTTGTACAGAATAATGGTAATAATAATTATAATAAGGCAGGTCAGCAGGGGGAGCACAGTAGGGATATACCCAAGTCCAGCAACCAGCCAGCAGAGCAGTCACAGAAGCAGCCCTCGAAGGAAAGGCCAGTTCGGGGAATGATCCATGTGATCAGTGGAGGATCGATTGTAGTGGGTTGCACCTCGGCAGCAGCTCGGGCATCAACCTGTGAGGCCGCCAGAGAAGAACAGAATCCCCAAAAGCGGCCGAGGACAGAAGATCCCAAATTCTTCATTGAGTACGACATGCACGGGGTTCACTACCCCCACGACAACGCGCTTGTCATAAAGGTAAAAATCAATGATTTTGAAGTCCGGCACGTACTTGTCGACTCCGACAATTCGGCAGACATCATTTTCAAAGTTGCTTTCGACAAACTCCAGTTCCAAGTGAGTAACTTAAAGCCCGTGAACACCCCACTGGTCGGCTTCAGCGGAGAATAAGTGAGGCCCCTAGGAAAGGTTACAGTACATGTGGAAGTCGACATGTGGCCTAGCATGGTAAGACTCAAGCACGACTTCTTGGTGGTTGCGACCCCCTCCCCATACAATGCCATAGAAGGTCGACCAATCACCCATGCTTTATGGGTTGTGGTGTCCACTTACTATTTAGTCATGAAGTTCCCCATGGACTTTGGCATTGGGGTAGTGTGGGGCGACCAACTTGAGTCCCGTAAGTGCTACGTCGCCGTCCTCAAAGGAAAGGCTAAGGTGGCCAACGACCTCGAGCTAGAGCGGCCCATGGAACAAAACGAGGAGTGAGTTGCACCCACAGAGGAGACCATTCCCATCCTTGTCTCAGCAGAGGACCTGGCCCGGACACTTCAGGTTGGCGCTTCCTTGGAGGAGCCCTTGCAATCTGATCTGGTACGCTTCTTACTCAGTAACTTAGATGTTTTCGCTTAGTCCACGACAGAAATGCCCGACATAGACCCTAATCTCGTAACTCACAAACTCAATACTGACCCTGTAGTTAGGTCCATTAGACAGAAGAAACGCAACCTCACCCCAGAATGATGGAGAGCGGTCAATGAGGAGGTTGGGAAGCTCCTTGCAGCAGACTTCATAAGGGAAGTTCATTACCCAAGCTGGGTAGCCAACCCTGTTCTAGTGAAAAAGGCCAACAGCAAGTGGCGCATGCGCGTCGACTACACCGACCTAAACCAAGCTTACCCGAAAGATTTCTTCCCCTTCCCCAGGATCGACTGCCTAGTGGATGCGACCTCAGGGCACGAGTTTCTAAGCTTCCTGGATGCCTACTCGGGCTACAACTAAATCAAGATGGACCTGGCCGACGAGGAAAAGACCGCCTTCATAACTGAGTTCAGCTTGTACTGCTACATGGTTATGCCCTTTGGACTAAAAAAATGCTAGGGCAATCTTTCAAAGGCTTGTGAATAAGCTGTTTCAACCCTTAATTGGTAGTAAAATAGAATGTTATGTCGACAACATGGTCGTCAAAACCCAATTTTCACATAAGTTAATACAAGATTTGCATTTTGTCTTTCAAATTCTGCGCCAATTTAGCATGAAGCTAAACCCAAACAAGTGTGTCTTTGGTGTCACCTCGGGTAAATTCCTAGGATACATCGTTAACCAATGCGGTATTGAGGGCAACCCGGACAAAATAAAGGCCATCTTAGATATGAGACCACCCCGAAAAGTAAAAGAGATTCAGAGGTTGAACGGCTGGATAGCCTCTCTGAGTCATTTTATGTCCAAATCGGTAAACCACTGCCTGCCTTTCTTTAAGGCAATGAAAAGTAAAGGGTTTGAATGGAACCTAGGTTACCAGCTCGCATTTGATGAGTGACAGGTTTTTCGAAGCCCTCAAAATTAGTACTAGTCCCACAATAAGATATTTGCAGTAAAAGTGGTACTAGGTCGAATCCCACAGGGAGCAAATCAGTAACCTCTTAGCCGAATGGATACTATAATTGAGTGGGGAAATTTAATAACTAGAATTAAAAGAATAAGAAAGCATTTAATCAAACAAGAGAAAAATAAGTCTTACCGAATTCTGGTTCAAGGGTTCGGGTTGAATCGATTGGCCATCGATCCTAGGTATAATCCAGCATTCTTGTAATTCAAGCATTTAACCTTAGATTTACTAGGATAGCCATAATAAACCTCGTGTTTTCCTAATTCAGTTGACCAAACCCAGCATTCGATCAACACTTATCACCACTCAACTAGATACGATAAAGTTCCATGTTAAACAATGATAGCATTAAGATTTGTGAAAACCGTTAAACCAAAATAACAATAATTGAGATAGCTGCAATTATTGAATTTTGTTCCATCGATTCCTTTAGGTTGAACCATGATAAAACGTTAGTCAAAGGCTGTCACGAACAATTGACCCAAAAAGATATCAACCTAATTGCTACTTGTACCATTATTCGTGACAATTACGGATCACCGAAATCATGGACAGCAATAGGAAAATCAACATTAATTTAGTTTGTCAAACTAATTAACATCAACGTCCAATAAAAATATGCACAAGAATCAATGAATACTTGAATTAGAAAGCAAGAAAATAAAGTAACTACAAAACCTCACAATGACACGATCGAACCTCCCCCTTGAACCAGAAAAAGAAGCTTAGCTACTCATGATCTGCGCAATCTCCATGCCTTTCTTCTCCATAGCCAAACTGCTTCCTTAAGCTTATTGGCCTCTTGATGATCTCTTGGATCTTGGAATGAGTGATGCTAGAGCTGGTTTGCCCCCCTCTTTATATAGCCAAAGGAGAGGGCTGTTTTCCAACTCCTTCTAGGAGATCATCTTATCTTTAGGGAGTCTTGATCTTATCTTCTTTGAACTAATCCTATCCTATCTCTTATCTAATCCCCAACCTTCTTATCCTTATAGGATTACATTCAAAGTTTAGATCTAATAAGACTCTCTCCCTCTTGGGAGATTACATTCGAATTAGGGCTCTAGACTCTTGCATCCGAGTTGGGCTTTTCTGCTACTTGGGCTGCTTCCAGGTTCTTCTGCGAGTTGGGCTTCAGCTGTTAAATGGGCCTGGATGCGATGTTGCTCCGAATTCGGGCCTGATTTCGTACTCGATGCGGACCGAACCAGTCAATGCCCAAAACATAAAAGTTGTGTGCCTTTCGTTCTTCTTTCTAATGCTTCTTGAATTTCCCAATTCAGAGTCCGGAATTGTGAGTTAGGCCCAGATCACTGACTATCGCCGAAACTGTGCAAAATCGCCCGAATTGGCATGTTTCCTTCCAATTGCCTTCTTTATTGCCCTGAATCGAAATACAAGAGTAATGAGTACATTTAAGTGTTAAAATAATAAAAAAAATATGAAAATTAGGGGACAAAAATAGGGTTCTTTTCAGTCTTATCAATGAGCTCAAAAGGTACCTCACTGGTATCCTAATTATGACCCGGCCCGAAGAGGGTGATGTCCTAGAGCTGTATCTCTCAACAAGTGACAACGTGGTCAACTCGGTACTAATAAAGGTAGTAGATCAGGTCCAGTGACCCATCTACTATGTTAGTAAAGTATTGTAGGGAGCAGAGACAAGATACCCGGAGATAGAAAAACTAGCCTACGCATTGGTCATTGCAGCCCGCAAGTTCCGCCCATACTTCCAAGCCCATACCATTATCGTCCTCACCAACAAACCCCTGAGGCAAGTGTTACTCAGACCCGAGGTCTCTGGTCGATTGATGAAGTGGGCCATCGAGCTCAGTGAGTACGACCTCCAGTTCAAGCCGTGAACTGCTATCAAGGCCCAAGCCTTGGCGGATTTTGTTAAGGAATGCACGTTCAACTCCAAAGTCCTTAGCTCGATTGAGCACGAAGCCCTAGTCCGGGTGAGCTCGGTGCTCCCAAGCCGGTTGAGTCCGATGAAGGGATGAGAGACCCATCGTATGGATGCCCAAATCTTACAGAATAAGGTGGGTGAATTTCAAAAAAAAATTCTCTCCCTTCAACTGGGAATGGCATTCCATATTTTAGAAAAATCATATTTTTCAAGGATTAATCTTGAACCATAAATCAGACCAGATCTGAACAAAAGCAGTAGGAGAGGATTATACCTGATATGGAGAAGTAATATCTCCCAACGAAGGTGTTCACGCCCAAGGAAGGATCCAAAGACTGCTCCCACTGAAGATGGCGCAGTGTAGGATGGAGCAAAATCAGCAGTGTTCTCTCCAAGAACCTAATCCTTCACAAAAAGTAGCAGAATGGCATGTGAGCACAGCTTTCCACCAATCCCTTCACAATGAACTGATGTCAAGATTGAATCTTGATTTCTCCCACTGAACTGGAGATCGAATTGGCAGGTGAGGCAGCAATAGGAAGGAGTCGGTAAGAAAGAATTTGGCAGGGTTGCTTAATTCTTCCTTCTATGATTTTCAACTCCAAAGAGGATATGAATATGTGTATTCTAAAGGCTGTCGCCCCCTCCTTTTGTAACCTTAAAGGGATCAGCTCCTAATCCCATTAGGAGTTGCTGATCCCAATCATATTTGGATCAGACATCCCTTTAAGTGATAAGGGTAAACCCTTATCTTATCTGCAGATTGGATCAGACTTCTCCTAATCTCATTAGGAGGTTTCTAGATCTGAATCACATTCAGATCTGGACTCTCTGAGTGGATAGGATTAAGACCTTATCTTATTTGCTAATCCAATCCCAGAATTCACCCCTTATTTAACTGATTAAATTAGCCCAGTTTGAAATGGGCTTTAGGCCCATTAATATTATGTGCTCACTTAGCCTTCCTAACTGCTACCTAGTTGGGCTTCCTTGTATGGCGTGGGACCCAAAAATTGATCTACACATTAGCCACATGGGTTCAGCCCAGCCTTTGTAACAAGGCCTAGCCGAATACACTATTATGGACAGTGTACCCCCTGAAACCCATCGCATGGGCTCTATGGGCCCAACACTTACCCTAAGTGGTCCTTGGGCCAAGCCACCTTGTAACACCCAGGGACTGTGGGGAGATGCAAGATTAGCACATTAGGTATCATCCTCAATGGTCTTACACTTAACCTCTCAGCCCATAAGGATCAAACACTACCCAACAAGAGAGGACCTCTCCCTTGGCTGCAAGGAACAGTGTTGCACTATCTTCTTATATGGATCCCAGGAATTAAAACCTTTTGCAAACATTTTTGAAACCGTAATATATATACTTTTATATCTCATATAAAATATATTTTGCAAAACAAATCTCAATGATTGAAATCGGCTGCCGACAGTCTTGGTTTCCATCAGAGAGAATGCATCCCCGATCATTACCTTTGTCCGACAAAGGGGCTGATCTTGTCACTATGATCACCCACTCAGATGAATTCTTAGACTGTCCCAACATACCTAGGTTTACCCCCTTTAAGGATCTCACTGATTGGTACATCAAAGACAACCCAATCCGACACCTAGTGCAGTATCATAATCGAGTCTAGGTGTTGGGTGTAACTTTCCAGTTTTGCCCATTAATCTCCAAGGTCCAGAGCAATACTGGAAATCTAGTCTAGTTCAAAGATTCAATTAATCCTACACTGTATGTGCCTTGGGTGTCACCCTGGCGGCTGAGACAGGCCACCCTAACCGACTTGGTGGCACATCAGTGTCAGCCTTATCAGGATAGGTCTCCCTAGACCGACCCACTGGCTATGAACATTCTAAACTAACACGAGTCTCATTAAGTGTCCAGTTTAATGGTATTGCACAAAAACACACCATAGGAACATGAATCAAATATGTACTTTATTCATTTACAATAAACTCATAATGTGCATCATTCTGATTGAAGCTGAGGGCATACAAAAACTGTCTAATAGCTCCCACTTGCACTTAGGTCCAATCTGGTATAAGCCGGATTCTCATGCTTTCCACGTGTTTCTCAAACACTTTTTGTGATAGTGGCTTCATCAATGGGTCTGCCACATTCTCTGCTGATGCTACCTCTTAACATCAACCTCCCATAGGTCTAGTGTTGTCACACAACAGTGGAATGGGTGATGTACTGAATTCCAAATTTAGGAATGAACATCTTCATTCATAAGGTAGCCTCACTTATGGCAATGTGTTCGGTTTGGGTTGTGGGCTGTTAATTTGCTACTTAGAACCCCTGTTTGCTGACATTCAGGAAACAACACACGATCCTATCATGGAAACATATCCAGATGTAGACTTTCTATCGTCTAGATCCGACTGGAAATCGGCATCAGTATACTCTTGGATCTGTAGTGAGCTACCATCAAATACCAGACAAAACTCTTTTGTCCTTCGAAGGTACTTAAGTTTATTTTTCACAGCGGTTCAGTGCTCCTGCCTTAGGTTGGCTTGGAATCTTCTTACCACACTCACTGCCTGAGCAATGTCAGGATGAGTGCAAAGCATGGCATACATGATGCTCCCTACGGCTGAGGCATAGGGAACGTCTTTCATGCCCTCAATCTCCTCAGAAGTCTTGGGAGACATCTTCTTGGAGAGAGTGACTCCGTGCTTGAAAGGAACATTTCCCTTCTTGGAGCTCTCCATGTTGTATCTCTTGACAATTTTGTCAATGTAAGCAGATTGGGATAATCCTATTATCTGCTTCGATCTATCTCTATAGAGTCGAAGACCTAGTATATAGGAGGCTTCTCCAAAATCTTTCATGGAGAATTGCTATGAAAGCCATACTTTCACCGTAGTTAACATTCATACATCATTCCAAATGAATAGAATGTCATCTACATATAGAACCAAGAAAGTAACCTTATCCTCATTGGTTTTCCTATAAACACAGGGCTCATCGGGATTCTACTTAAAGTCAAACGATTTGACAACAGAGTCAAAATAGATGTTCCAACTCCTAGAAGTTTGCTTAAGTCCATAATGGATCTATTAAGTTTACATGCCATGTGTTCCTAACCTGCAACAATGAAGCCTTGCGGCTGCTGCATATAGATATATTCAGTAAGATCTCCATTCAAGAATGCAGTTTTGACATCCATTTGCCAAATCTCATAATCATGGTATGCTGCTACAGCTAGTAGGATCCTAATGGATTTAAGCATGGCCACAGGTGAAAAGGTTTCCTCATAATCGATGCCCTCTTTCTGAGTGTACCCTTTTGCCACCAAATGAGCTTTGAAGGTCTCAACTCTACCATCGGGACCCTTCTTCCTCTTGTCAATCGACTTGCAACCAATTGCTTTTACCCCGGAGGGCGGATCTACTAGAGTCCAGACTCCATTGGTCTCCATTGAGTCCATCTTAGCTCTCATGGCCTCCACCCACTTCTGAGAATCTATCTCCAACATAGCTTCCGCATAAGTCACGGGATCCTCCTCACTAGTCAAGGTTTCCACCAGGTAACTATCCTGGTCATAACCATAACGGACTGGTGGCCTGGATACCCGAGTGGATCTTCTAGATTGGTCATTACCTAAAATTTGTGGGACATCTCCCACTACTCCTGAGCTCTCTTCATCAAGAACTACTTCCTGACGATGGGTGTCCAGGATGTAATCGGTTTCCAAGAATTGTACATTTTAGCTGCAGAACACTTTCTGCTCACTTGGGTCATAGAATAGGTAACCCATAGAGCCTTTTGGGTAGCCTATAAATAAGCAATGGCTGGTCTTGGATTCCAACTTGTCTACACTCGTTCTTTTAACGTGTGCTGGACAACCCCAAATCTTCAAGTGTCTAACACTTGGTTTCTTTTCGGTCCAAAGTTCATATGGACTATTTGGAACGGATTTGGTTGGAACCCGATTCAGCATGTAAATCGTAGTCTCTAATGCGTAACCCCAAAAGGATGTAGGTAACTCTGCGTGTATGAGAAGTAACCAGACCATATCCAACAAGGTCCTATTCCTCCTCTCTGAAACACCGTTAAGTTGTGGTGTATCAGGAGAAGCCAATTGTGATACTATCCCATTGTCCTTTAAGTAGTCCCTGAATTAGTCAGAGAGATACTCGCCACTTCGATCTGATCGAAGGGCTTTAATTTCTCTCCCTAACTATTTCTTGACCTCTTGTCTGTCCTCTTTGAACTTTTCAAAGGATTTAGACTTGTGTCTCATTAGGTACACGTAACCATATCATGAGAAATCATGGGTAAAGATGATGAAATACACATGTTGATTCCGTGTCCTAACACTCAGGGGACCACATACATCACTATGTATAAGGTCAAGTGCCTGTACAACTTTCAGGCTTACCATTAAATGGCTGTTTTGTCATCTTACCTTGTAGGCAAGGCTCACAAGTGGGAAGATCTTCTATAGTTAGAAAATCCAAAAGACCACCATTTACCAATCTTGTGATTCGGTGGCACATCAGTGTCAGATTTATCAGGATAGGTCTCCCTAGACCGGCCCACTGGCTATGAACATTTTAAACTAACATGAGTCTCATTAAGTGTCCAGTTTAAGGGTAATGCATAGAAACACACCACAGGAACATGAATCAAGTATATACTTTATTCATTTACAATAAACTCATAATGTACATCATTCTGATTGAAGCTAAGGGCATACAAAAACTGTCTAACATCCGAGCACCGTGAGGTCGCACCTAGTTTGGTATCTCTCCTGGTTAGGCCAAGCATGAACTGGGATGAAGAGCCCTGGATCTTTCACGTAGATGACTCCTCAAATCAGTAGGGCAGCGGAGCCAGAGTAGTTCTTCACGGTCCAAGTGGCACAAAATTGGAGTATGCACTACACTTCGAGTTCGCGGCATCCAACAATGAGGCAGAGTATGAGGCATTGATAGCCGGGCTAGCCCTGGCCCAAGACGTAAGAGCAAAACACATCGTCATCTGCAGCGATTCCCAGCTTGTGGTCAATCAGGTTGCAGGCGAATAAGAAGCCTGCGAACTAACTATGATCGCCTACATAGCCAAAGTGAAGGAGGCTCTGCTTAACTTCCAGTCACACTTCATCAGGCAAATCCCGAGGTCAGAGAACTTACCTCGACCTAGCATTCTCGGGGGGGGGGGGGGGGGAGAGGAGGTTGCTCCTGTTGCCTGAGCAAAGCCGAGCTGGATCGATCCGCTCGCGAGCTTCCTACTACATGGAACCCTCCCCATAGACCCCAACGCTGCCAAGAAGGTAGAGCACCAGGCAGCCAAATACGTCATAATAGACAGGCGGTTGTATCCTACACGCTTTCCTACTTGCGCTGCTTGCGACCTCGCGAAGCCAAGCTTGTACTCCACGACATTCATGAAGGCTTGTAGCTCGGTACTATAATGCCAGAGTCAAGAAGCGAAACTTTTGCGTTGGCGACTTGGTTCTCTGCAAGGTCATGGTACCTAAGCCCGACGTTGGCAAGCTCAGACCGAACTGGGAAGGACCCTGCCGAGTAAAGAGAGTACTCGGAGGAGCGTATGAGCTCGAAACCCTGGAGGGTAGACAAATACCCCAAGCATGGAACATCATCAACTTAATGTGATATTACCTGTAAATTACCGAACTAAGTGGACTATGAGCCGCCCCCAGAGCCTAAGGGCCAGAATGCTGAGCTAACAAGGACCTCAGCACCATAAGACCTAGTCGCCTCTTCGGCATGGGCAAAGCCTAGAAAAGTATCCTAGCCAAAGGGTTAAAGTGCCAAGCTGATAATGACCTTGGCACCATAAGACCCAGTCACCTCTTTGGCATGGGCAAAGCCTAGGAAAGTATCCTAGCCAATGGGTTAAAGCGCCGAGCTGATAATGACCTTGGCACCTCTTCAACGAAGAACCAAGTGTTAGTGCCGAAAGAGCAGGCAGCATGGGTATGAAACCCGAGGTGCATAGCCCACTCCAAGCTAGGCCTATTGAAGAAAAACCAATAAACCCACCTAGGTGGAGAACAGATCGGGCATATAGCCTTACTATGCTAACTCGCCTCGAGAAACCCCCTCGCTTTGGGGACCTAATTCTAACAGTTCGACAATATAGTCACTTCGGCAATAGGAAAGAATGACTGCACAACACTTAAACAAAAAGGTATTTCATTAGCAATGTTTCATTTACAATCTATTCAAAAAAAAAAAGAAAACGAGCTCGTAGGCTCGACACATATCACTTCGGAAGCACACCTCCCTCGCCCAAAACATCAGCATGAACTTCGGCGGCACTCGGGGCGTCTGCTTCATCTTCAGAGTCTGGGTCATTGTCAACTGTGAGAGCCATCTCTGGAGTGATATGCGAAGTGGTTATGGCAGGGGTGTCGAGTTTGGGGTACGCATGCCTTATCATCCACCGGCTCAGTTTGAAACCCCTACGATACGAGCCCACCATCAGGTCGTCGAAGCGCTCCGACACAATGTAATCATCAATGGCCTTCACTTTAGTGTCCTTGAGGGCTTGGAAGAAGATCTCAGACTTCTCCTTGATATCGGCCTTGAGGTATTCCACCTCGTGCTCCAATTCCCCTTTTGAGGTCGCGAGGTGCTTTACGATGAGCCTCAAGGTGCCGTTCTCTCTTCGGAGCCTTTCTAACTCATTCTTCTGAGCTGAAGTGTCACCCTCGAGACAATGGATAGAGGAGTTCACCTGCCAAGTAAGAAACAAGTCAGCCCAGCGAGAAGAGAATAATACAACATAAAAGAAAAAGACAAGGGAGACCACTTTGACTTACCACCATAGCATGAGACGCAGCGCGTGCACTGATGTGACCCGGAGGAAGGTCAGCCCATGCCGAAACCTCCACAGGATAGACGGTCTTCTTGCTCTTGTGGAGAGCACAGCTCGGAGTCAACAGGCTACCAGCCCCCTCTTGGCTCCCCGAACTAGAGAGTACTGTCTGAGTGTGGGAAGCCTTCATAGTTTTGGCATCTCGAGCCTCTGCGGCCCTAGGAGAATCCAGGTTAATGACCAGAGGATGTCTTGGGGCTTCGGACTCCATAGCCCGAGGAGACTCAATGCGGGCTCGCTTAGTAACCCACTTCCTTCTCTTCATCCCATCAAGCAAGTTGACACCACGGGTCTTCTCTGCCTCCATGATACCTGCGAAAAGAGTTCGGCATCAGTAAAAAAAAAAAAAAGGGGGGAGCTGAGTAACGAAACCTACTCGGACTCAGATCGGCCTGAATAAGCTTAGCCTTTATAAGGTAGTCTCCGCATTTGAGCCCGACCTGGGCCCAAGACTGGAAGGTCTCCACCATGTCTTTATCTAACATGACACCGGGATTGGGAATAGCCGCCCTCTAATGAATAGAAAACGGCCACCCCGTAGCACTTCAGACCACGAAGTAGTCTCGCTTCCACGCAGGGACCTTATTCGGAAGCTTATCTAGAAGTTTGAATCCTGGGCAGGGAGACAGGTAATAGGCCCGCCTATGCTTGGGAAGGAAGCTCGCTTGCTTCTTAAGCATGAGGAGGGCGGAGAAAATTTCTAAGTCTAAGGAAAGGACGTATTGACAACAGAGGGAGATGGTCCCGACAACATTACGGATGGAGTTCGAGTGAAGCTGACCAATGGAGATGCCGAAGTGATTCAAGACTTCGGCGATTAGGGAATGGAGAGGGAGATGCAGCCCGACAATGAGCTGCTCCTGGAAGATCACGATCTCATCCGGAGCGTGCTCCCAAGGGAAGTTGCCCATAGGCAAGCTATAAGTGTACTCCCCGGGCAGGTTGAACTGACGAACAAGAGACCGAAGTCTCTCAGACGTCATAGTGGAGGGTCCGAACTTGTCTGGCATTCGAACTCGATGGGAAGTGGATTCCAGGCTGCCAGGGGTGACCTGGACTTAAGGCCCTACCTCGGGCTCATCCAGAAGGCTGTCGAAAGAGACAACCCGACCCGAGGTTTCCACCTCAGGCCCTCCTAAAAGGCTATCTAAACTACCCGAGCTACTCGAACTAGACATTGAAAAGGAAAGGAAATTGAAAAAGCTAAGGGGACTCATCAAGGAAAAGCTACCGAACTAGGGAAGGTGACGCGAGCTGAAGATCTTGGACGCGAGCTCAAGAAACAAGCGCTGAATATTGGCGAAGGAAAAGTAACTAGGGCCCCCACTATTTATAGCCGCTATACCCGCACATCAACGGTCGAAATCAAAGCCATCCAATGGCTCTCAAGAAAACTGGTTGCATGACCCCCGAGGTGAAATCAATTTAGCGCAAAATTTTGACGTCCGAAAACTGATAATCGTTTGACGTCCGCACGTAAGTTGTACGCGACCAGGGCTGGCTTTTGGTCGAGCCGCGCTGACCCTGGCCGAGCCAAGAACATAGGTGGGTCAGACCGGAGGATCTCCAAATTGGACGAAGCACACCATGGGGCAAATCCACCCGTCAGTCTGCGAACTCCCCATGCTGGGTCAAGACCCTGGGCACGGAGAATGGGGGGCAATTGATGAAGGTAGATTTTGCCTAACCCCTTGGCTGTGCGACACATAGAAGCAATCGGGTATGACTTGGCAGGAGCGTCAGCTCGGCACAGCGACAGCCATCCCAAAAAGAACCCCGAGCTCCCCAAGGAGAGGCCCAAGCTCCCCGAAAGGAACCCGCGCTTCCCAAGAGGTGGAAACCAAGCTGTCCCTAGAAGTCCCGAGCCTTGCAAGGAACCCCGCAAAGGATGAAGCCCGGTCTAACCCACCTCGGGTCAGTCCGGGCCACACACCGACACCTCAGGACATTCTGGCACCTCAGCTCTAGGTTGCATGACTAAATAACCGTACCTGACAAGGAAGCCCGCAATCTGAGGCGACGCACCTGACTGATCAGGGATTTGACAAAATGACAATTGTACTCCAACGGCCACCTACTACCGCCATCTCAGTTGTTGCAGAGACGGCCCTGACAGAGTGGCGGTTATGCCTGCCCTCCACAGAGGCTTTTATACCTGATCTGGCAGAGGCTTGGGAGTGAGTGCACCAGGGTAGTTATAAAAGGCCCTCTTACCCCAGAGTAAAGGTATGTGATATTTTTGCGCCTTTTGGTCTCAGTCTCTCATTCTTCTTGCCTTCTCAAGAGTACTAACTTGAGCATCGGAGCATTCCCACCGGGTTCCTCCCCCGAAATCTCTTGTTTCCTCCTTGTTTTAGGCATCTCCTGCTTCGCTAGAGGCAAGGTTACCGGCAGCTTGGACCGACCGGATCATGCATCATTAGTAGTTTTCTGCGCCAATCAAGATTTTGATCTCCAGTTGTACGAACAACCCACAAATCAAGAAAATCATAAAGAACAATTCTAAATAAAATTCAGATTTATAAAATTTAATTTCAGATCAATCGCCCTTTATCTGGGAAATAATTTTCTAGAAAAAACCCTAATCTGCGCAAATCGGGTAGAATGCCTTCTGCCCATTTGCGCAGGTTCAGATTAGCATTAATTCGGTTCAAGACTTGAACCTAGCTCTGATACTACTAAAGGGATGAGAGATCCATCATATGGATGGCCAAACCCTGCAGGTAGGTTGGGCGAAATTACAAAAATTTCCTCTTCCCTCATTTGGGAATCACATTCCCTGTTTTAGAAAATCTGTATTTTCAAGGATTAATCTTGAACCACAAACCGAATCAGATCTGAAACCAGAAGCAGGAGAGGGATATACCTGATATGGAGAAACAATATCTCCCAATGGAGGTGTTCAGCAATGTTCGTCCAATGAACCGAACCCTTCACAAAAATTCGCTGGAGGCTATGAGCACAACTTTAGATCAGCCTTTCCAAAGGTTGATATCAAGATCCAATCTTGATCGTTCCTGCTTGAAAGAGGAGATCGAACTGGCAGTTATGGGGGTG
Source organism: Nelumbo lutea (assembly GCF_056320005.1). NCBI lineage: Eukaryota > Viridiplantae > Streptophyta > Magnoliopsida > Proteales > Nelumbonaceae > Nelumbo > Nelumbo lutea. The sequence continues at coordinate 51,919,574 of NC_142689.1, read as the reverse complement.
GAAGAAAGGAGGTGGTAGGGAGAAAATAGCGCAGTGGTGCTATGTTCTCTCTTCTGTATCTCTTGCTCTAAAAATGAGAATGTGATCTTCTAATAGGTTGCCGCCCCTTCCTTCTTTTATAACTTAAAAGGGATCAGCTCCTAATCCCATTAGGAGTTGCTAATCCAAATCATATTTGGATTTTAATTCCCTTTAAGAGATAAGGATAGACACTTAACCTCTCAGCCCATAATGATCAAACACTACCCGACAAGAGAGGACCTCTCCCTCAGCTACAAGGAACAGTGTTGTACTCTCTGCTCACATGGATCCTATGAATTAAAACCTTTTGCAAATAATTTAAAACCGTAACATATATATATATATTTATATCTGTATATAAAATATATTTTGCAAAAACAAATCTCAATGATTGAAATCGGCTACCGGTAGTCTTGGTTTCCATCAGAGAGAGTGCTTCCCCGATCATTACCTTTGTCCGACAAAGGGGCTAATCTTGTCACTATGATCATCCACTCAGATGAATTCTTGGACTATCCCAACATACCCAGGTTTTGACCCCCTCTAAGGATCTCACTGATTAGCACATCAAAGATAGCCCAATCCGACACCTAGTGCAGTATCATAGTCGAGTCTAGGGTCAAGTGTAACTTTCTAGTTTTGCTCATCAATCTCCAAGGTCCAGGGCAATACTGGAAATCTGGTCCGGTTCAGGGTTTCAAATAAACCTACACTGCATGTGCCTCGGGTCTCACCTTGGTGGCTGAGACAGGCCACCCCAACATTTGGCAGCACACCAATGTCAGCCTTGGTAGGATAAATCTCCCTAGACTTATCCAACGGCTGTGAACATTCTAAACTAACACAAGTCTCATAAGTGTCTAGTTTAAGGGTATTACACAGAAACACACCACAAGAACATGAATCGAATATGTAATTTATTCATTTACAATAAATGCCATAATGTACATCAATCTAATTGGAGTTAAGGGCATACAACTGTCTAACACGGTTGTTAGGCAGAAAATCTTCCATGATACGCCGAACTGCCCCACAGCGAGTTACCTTACGCCGATTTGCACTACAGCGAGCTACCTTACACCGAGCTGCTGGTGATGCGTCGAGGTGCTTCTCCGAGGCAGCCTTAGGCAGGAGCAAGCTTATGTTAGGGAGCTGACGGGCTTAACTCGAAGTGTCTTTAGTTCGAGATTCTCCCTACTTGTGGGAATCTTAGCTCGGGGTGTTTCCTACTTGGGAGAGTCTTAGCTCGGGGCAACAGAGTATCATCTTGTAGCGAGCTGGCACTTTCGGCGGGTTGGGTCAACAAGCTTTATTGCACTGAGTTCTTCCGAACTCGTTAGGCTAAATTGTCACTTATGTCGAGTCACGTCCACGTGTCCCCTAATTATGAGGTCGGGCCAAATCACCCTCCATCACTTATGAAATTAGTAATGACTTATATTCTAGTTTAAGTATTACTAAATACCAGTCATTAATTTATTATTATTATTCACCATTAATAAAGAACTAATATTTTGTTAATTGTTAATTATTAATTATTATTCATATTTATTTATTTTAATAATTTCTTAGTGATTAATTAATTTTCAATGTTAATTAATAAATAAAAAATATTTTTAATTAATATTATATTATTATTATTTATTAAATTTCCATACATTATATTAAATTTTAATCATTTTAGTAAAAATTTACTAGTTTATTATTTTATGTTAATTTTTTTAATTAATTAATTTTATAATATTTTTAAATAAATTTACCTCTACAAATAACTAAAATTCGTGGCTATAGCCATATATAACTTTTAGCTACAGATAAAGTGTTACTTAGTCACGGATAAAAGGACTATAGCTAAAGATAAATTTCACAGTTATAACCACAGATAACTAAAAACCGTGGTTATAATTGTAAATAGCTTTTACCCACGGAGAAAATGCTCTTTAGCTACAAACTAAATGACCATAGCCATTAATTAACTTTTACTATTGTGACTTATAGCTATGAATACCTTAAAACCGTGGCTATACATTTCTTTTAGCCAAGCTTTTTACAAGTTGTCTGTGGCTATATCCTATGTTTTAGCTACGGTTTTTATGACCGTAGCTAAAATACAGTAGCTATAGCCCCATTTTCTTATATTGCCTAGACTAAAACAAAAGGAATTTCTTACCTCTTCTTCTAGTGTTGTGCAATACATTACCTTTTCCTCCGGTTGTAGTGAAAAATAATCTCTTCTTCCCCAGCGAAGGCAAAAAATAAGTCTTCTTCTTAGACAACAGCAAGCAATGGTGACACAGACCTTCTCTGGTGCCAGAGTTTATGTGCGGCCGATATTACAATTCCTTTTTCCAATGTGATATTGGCAAGAACTCTAACGGAGATCTATTCTCGGACGGTGTTGGGCTGAGGTTCAGGAGGATTTAGGCTAAAATCTCTAAGTATTTGGGAAATAGTGAATAGGGGGTGAGATGCCCATTTTGGTCATTTAAAAATAAAAAAAGTGATGAGAGTAGAATTTATCATATTTTTATTCCCAATTATTCTGTCTTTTATATTAAATTAGCATCTAATTGGACTCATATCTCTTGTATTTTGGTCTAGGGTATGAAAGAAGGCATCAAGAGCAAAGAAAGACAAATCGGATGATTTTTCACAATTTCAACATTGTTCAGTGATCTGGGCCTAACTCACGTATCCGAACTTCGAATGGACTGATACAAAATCCACTAGAAAGATAAGAGAAAAAGCCACAACTTTTATGTTTTCGGCTTTCACAGATTCGGCTTGCATTGAAGTCAAATCCGGGCCTGAAGTTGGGGCAATTTTGTAGGAAGGCCCAATTTGCAGCTGAAGCCCAACTCGCAGAAAAGACTGGCTGAAGCCCAATTCGTAGAGAAGGTCTATTACAAATCCAAGAACAAGAAACTGAGAAGACTCCTTCCAAATCTAAATTCTTAATGTAATCTTAGAAAGATAAAATGATTGAGTTCATTAGATAAAGAGATAAGAATAGGACTTTCTATTCTTGTAAGATAAACTTCAAGAGGAAGTAGGAGACCACCCCCTCCCCTTAAGCTATATAAAGGAGGGGAAGAACCAGCTTTAGGCATCACTGAATCACTTGATCACTGAATTATTCAATCATTCAACTTCTGATCTGAATCAAGAAGCAATGAGCAATCAGTCAAGAAGGGTTCAAGAAAGGTTCAAAAATTCAAGAAAACTTCAAGAAGAAGGTGGCAGCAATAAGAGGAGATCTTAGCACCATGGGCGAATTCAAGAGTTCTTTCTTCTCCTTTGTTTGCTTTAATTCTTCCATCATGAACTGATTTGTTTCTTGCTAGGACTATGGAAAGCCTAACCATGTTAAAGAATATATTTTTATCTTTGTGATTTATCCAAGATTGTGATTTTCATATAGTCTATGAATTATTGTGCTTAATGCAATTAAGAGCTTGGCCACCTCTTAATTGATTTGGGTTATGTGAATGAATTGAGAGAGGAATTCACATAATTGACGGAATAATTCATAATGTGAATTGAATGGTATATAGAGATATATATACATGATTCATCTGAATTTAATGGTTTTCTTGGACTTAATGCACTTCCATCTTGAGAGCTCTACTCGAGAGATCGAAGGGTTACCTGATGGGTGTAGGTTTAGTGTATCTCGAGAGAGCATATTAAATAAATTTGGGAAAATCTCCGCTTATGGGAATGACAATTAGTCTTGGATAATCAGACCCATCAATATTCATTACATTGGTTAGGTGGACCAAAAGCCCTAGCGATTCCATCCATTGCAGATTCGATTAGTGATCACCTTTGCTTTTATTTTCTTTGCTCCAGTTTTATTATCAGTAGTTCTTGTTCAAATCTGAATTTTGTTTGTCGAGATAATTAGGGAAGATTGTGGTTTTAATACTTATTTTGTTAAATCCTCGTGGGAACGATATTATTATACTAATTGATAACTAGTGCAATTGCTAGAGTTATATATTTATAGTTATCAAAAAGCATTTCACGCCCCTAACTAATGTATGGGGTATTTTGGTACAAATGGCATATTTCGCCAGCCGAGTTAACAGTTAGGGAGTTCTTTTTGGAGTGGTGTTCCTTCCTCATCTAAGGGGTACATAGCGGGAGGAAAAGAGAATCCTACTCTAGGTAGGTAACCAACATATCCCGAGTGAGTCGGACTAATTTCTACACTGTTTCAGACTTTGTGTCCAAGTAGAAAATCTATTACTTTCCAAAAACCATAATCTTCACCAAAGTTTTTATTTACAGTTTCTACTGTAATCTTCACTAAAATTAGAAAGCCTGTTTCTTTAAAAGCATATAGCAAGATCGATAGAACTCTTAATTCTATTGAGTTTTAGAGTTCAGCGTGAGAGAGTTGCTATTGTCAGAAATAACGATTCCTCTGCTTCAGCACGTTCGTTTTCTAGAATTAAGTGCCATGAAATCTGCAGAAATCTTGAAACCACCATTAGAATGCAATGATATCAGAGTGTTAATCAAACTGAGCGTCGATGAGAAGCGTCAATGGATTGGAAGATCCAGTGAAGAAGATGAATCAGTCATTGTAGAAGTAGAAGAAGAGAATCGTAGAGTATCGATCCCGTTCTGATTGTCACTCTTGTTTCTCCCGTGGGCGACCGAACATGTTATCGGGCAAAGCCTCTCTTTCATGAACTACTCCTTCCCAGAGACTAATAAGTTTATAAAACAAGTGTTGTCCGATTACGCTCGCGAGGTAGCCGAGGATTCATTTTCGTTGGTCACGAAGCCCAAGACCATTGTAATCGTTGCAAGGGTTGAGGTTCAGACGACGCATCATGGATACGATGAAGACGAGCAGATTGCTGAGGCAGTGAGGGAGAGCACAGAAGCCAGCAGTGAGCATATCAGCGTCGTTCCTGCATCTTTGGCTTCGATAGACGCCCTGCCAACACACAGATTCGACAATGGAGGATCTGATATTTGTTGTGGGGTTTGCCTGGAGGTGTTTTTTTTTGAATGAACAAGTTAAAGAGATGCCCTGCTCACATGTTTTCCACAGAGAATGCATAGTTCGGTGGTTGGAACAGAGGAATGTATGCCCTTTGTGTCGCCATGAGATGCCAACTGATTAAGATACTTACGTTAGAGAGAAGAGAATGCATGGTTCAATTGTTGCAGGGCTTCTTCTTTTCTTCTTTCTTTCTTTAACAAGTTCGTTGCATTTAACAAGAACCTTACCTTCCATTCCGGCGTGAATACAATGTGAATGGGTGTAAAAACCGGTGACGTTGTCGAGCGACCACTGTAGCTGTATGCGGGCGAAGAAGATAAAATATCGGGTCAGGTCGGGTCATGCATATGCTCCGACCCAGACCCAATGGTTTGTATGTAATCCGAATGAGACCCAGACCCGTTCTGACCAATCGACCCAGACCCAGACCCTTTCCTGCCCAAAGTCAGTGGTTTTGCATGTACTCGTTATTGTTTTTGCATATAATCCGACCCAAATCCATACCCGTTTTCCATATATAGAATAGATTATTCATATATGATGAGGGCAGATTTGGCCTCCAATGACATCATGCCACATGGCATCTTGGAGCAACTGGATGATACATAGACACCACCTAAACAATGATTTGGAGTCCCAGATTGTGGTTCGTCTTCGCCCCGACCTGGTGACCTCGACCACAACCTAGGTTGGCTAGAAGCACTTCGTCCAGGGCTGACCTATAGCATCTCGTCACCGGCCAAAGTGACATCGACACGAGGAGTGACCTCCCTCGAGAGTTTGCCAACCTGATTGAGGTCCAAGTGGCGATTTGCGAGACGTGCTCACCGACCAATTCTGCATACATGACTCGTCACTATCGGGTCTCTCGGAAGTTGGCCCCCGTATTGAATGTTCCGGAGGAGACCGAGCAAGGTATGAAGACAGGTCTACGTGTATAGTTACCTTCATGGACTTCGGACCGGTTGGACACGACCTCCCAGAGAACTCAGATGCGATGCATGAAGCCCACACCAAGCAATGCCTATATAAAGGCCTATCCTCCAACTTGACAAGAAAAGAAATAAGACGCGTGATTACTCTACTCACTAGCAGTCAAGCTCTTCAGCTCACATTCATAGCATAATTACTGACTTCAGTACCGAAGCGACCTCACCAGGTTAGCTACCCCGGGTTCTCTGATACACTGTTTTGTAGATTGATCCAGCTCGCCGTCCATCTGGAGTTTGGATCACCTTCCAGCTAGGAATAGTCAGATCGTGCACCATCAATATCATTTCATTTTTAATTCATTACGGTAATTATTTTGCATATTACAATTGTATTTTTACACTAACAATATTTATTAATTTTAATCTATGGTGCAAAAAAGATATGATATGGAAAGAGTTTTGACCAATCAAAACCCACTCATGAATTTTGATAAATAACACCTTATTTGCTATCATGTTTATGATTTCAGTTTATTGGTCAGTTGTTTCTTCATATCATATCTTTTTTGTATTATAGTCGAACCCCGGATAAATTTAATTTACTTTCATAAATTAAATTTTCATTTCTTGGAATATATTATTAAATTATAATAAATTAATTTGTGAAAATTCAACAAAAGTCCAACTTTAGAAAATTAATTTTTAGGATATTTATTAAATTAGAATAAATAATTCAAATATTTTTCAGAAATTTATTAAAAAATTTATCCATGCTTTAATGGAACTATTTATATTAAATTATTTTAGAAAATTATTTCTGTTAAATTTCAAATTAAAATATCAGGTCGAGTAATGCAAATGCTCCGACCTAGACCCACTAATGGTTCGTATGTAACTCGAACGAGGCCTAGACCCGTTTCGACCATTTTGACCCAAGCCCAATGGAATCCGATCCAAACCCAAACCAGTTCTAACCCAAACTCAGTGGTTTGGCATGTAATCCGATCCAAACCCAAACTTGTGTTTATGTTTTAACAGTATTTAATCGTTATGCTTTTTGCATATAATCCGATCCAAACCCAGGCCTGTTTTTCCCTATATAAAATAGTTTATTTTCATATCATTTCATATTTATTTCATTACAATAATTACTTTTAATATTACAATAATTATTATTACACTTAACAATATTTATTAATTTATTTTTCATATCTATCATTTCATTGCATTAACTAATATTAATATTATATAACAAGATAAGCCACATCAGCAGCCCTCTTCTTCTCCCATTCCCCCTTCCCTCATTTCTCAACGCTCTCTCCTTTTTCCTTTACCCCTTCCTAGCCTTCTATGTAGCCCCGTGGCAGCTCTCTCTTCTTCTAGTTGGGGAGGTTGAGTACTTAGTAGAGATGGGAGAAATTGCCATCCATACTCCTGAGTTGTGTAGTCCCATAGAACAATAAGTTTTAAGTACAATAAGCCCTAACAGCTTTCTCCCATACATCACCAGGGCCCACTAGTATACATAAAAAGACAAAATAGAGTCTAGAAGATGTAAACAAGCCTATGGAAGAAATGGGTGAAGGGTTGAGAGATCCATCCCATGGATGCCCAAAGATTGCGGAATAAGGGGCGAATTTCAAAAATTTTTCTCTCCCTTCAACTGGGAATCACATTCCCTATTTAGAAAATCATATTTTCAAGGATAAATCTTGAACCTTAAATTGAACCAGATCTGAACCAAAAGGAATGGGAGAGAATAATACCTTATACGGAGAAGTAATATCTCCCAACGAAGGTGTTCACGCCCAAGGAAGGATCCAAAGACTGCTCCCACTGAAGATGGCGCAGTGCAGGATGGAGCAGAATCAGCAGTGTTCTTCCCAAGAACTCTGTCCTTCACAAGAAACAGCAGGATGGAACGTGAGCACAACTTCCCTTTTCAGTCCTTTCTCAAAGAACTGATGTCAAGATCCAATCTTGACTTCTCCCACAGCTGGAGATCGAACTGGCAAACAGGGCGGCAAGAGCAGGGAGGCGGCAAGAGAGTATTCGCAGGGTGTAGAATTCTCTCTTCTTGATTTCAGCACTAAAGAGGATCTGATGTATTTTTTGGTCTCTCTCAGGGCTGCCGCCCCCTCTTTACTTTTGTTAACTTGAAAAGATCAGCTCCTAATCCCATTAGGAGGTGCTTATCCAAATCATATTTGGATCAGCCTTCTCTTCTAGTGATAAGGATAAACCCTTATCTTATCTGCAAATTAGATTAGCTTTATCCTAATCTTATTAGGAGGTTTCTAGATCTGAATCACATTCAGATCTGGACTCTCTGAGTGGATAGGATTAAGACCCTATCCTAACTACTAATCCATCTCAGAATTCGCCCCTTTAATTAACTAAATTAATAGCCCAGTTCAAAATGGGTTTTAGGCCCATTAAGCTTATGTGCTCACTTAACCTTCCTAACTGCTGCCCAGTTGGGCTTCCTTGTATGGCGTGGGACCCAAGCATTGATCTACACATCAGCCACATGGGTTCGGCCTAGCCTTTGTTACAAGGCCTGGTCGAATACACTGTTAAAGACAGTGCACCCCCTGAAACCCATCAAATGGGCTCTATGGGCCCAACACTTACCCTAAGGGGTCCCTAGGCCAAGCCACCTTCCAGGGACTGTGGGCAGATGCAAGATTAGCCCATCAGGTATTATCCTCAATGGTCTTACACTTAACCTCTCAGCCCATAATGATCTTACACTGCCCGACAAGAGAGGACCTCTCCCTCGGCTGCAAAGAACAGTGTTGCACTCTCCACTTATATGGATCCCGGGAATTAAAACCCTTTTGCAAACATTTTAGAAACCATAATGCATATACTTTTATATCTCATATAAAATATACTTTGCAAAAACAAATTTCAACGGTTGAAATCGGCTGCCGGCAGTCTTGGTTTCCAACAGTGAGAGTGCATCCCCGATCATTACCTTTGTCCGACAAAGGGGCTGATCCTGTCACTATGATCACCCACTCAGATGAATTCTCGGATTGTCCCAACATACCCAGGTTTTGACCCTCGCTAAGGATCTCACTGATTGGTACATCAAAGACAGCCCGATCCGACACCTAGTGCAGTATCATAATCAAGTCTAGGGGTCGGGTGTAACTTTCCAGTTTTGCCCATCAATCTCCAAGGTCCAGTTCAAAGATTCAATTAATCCCACACTGTATATGCCTAGGGTCTCACCCCGGTAGCTGAGACAAGCCACCCCAACTGACTTGGTGGCACCACAATGTCAGCCTTGTGATGATAAGTCTCCCCAGACCGACCCACTGGCTATGAACATTCAAAACTAACACAAGTCTCAATAAGTGTCCAGTTTAAGGGTAATACACAGAAACATACCAAGGGAACAAGAATCAAATATGTACTTTTATTCATTTACAATAAACTCATAAAGTACATCAATTTTGATTGAAGCTAAGGGCATACAAAACTGTCTAACAGCTCCCACTTGCACTTAGGTCCAATTAGGTACTAGCCGGAGTCCCATGCTTTCCACGTGTTTCTCAAACACTTTCTGTGTCAGTGGCTTAGTCAATGGGTCTACCACATTCTCCGCTGATGCTACCTCTTGCTATCATCCTCCCGTAGGTCCAGTGTTGTCATACAACAATGGAATGGGTGATGTGCTGAATTCCAAATTCATGAATGAACGCCTTCATTCATAAGGCAGCATCACTTACGGCAATGCGCTCGGCTTGGGTTGTGGACTATTAATTTGCAACTTAGGACCCCTGTTTGCTGACACTCAGGAAACAACACACGATCCTATCATGAAAACATATCCAGATGTAGACTTTCTATCATCTGGGTCTGACTAGAAATCGGCATCTGTATACCCTTGGATCTGTAGTGAGATACTGTCGAATACTAGACAAAACTCTTTTGTCCTTCGAAGGTACTTAAGTATGTTTTTCACAGTAATCCAATGCTCCTGCCCTAGGTTGGCCTGAAATCTGCTTACTACACTCACTGCCTGAGCTATGTCAGGACGAGTGCACAGCATGGCACACATGATGCTCCCTATGGTAGAGGCATAGGGAACGTCTTTCATGCCATCAATCTCCTCAGAAGTCTTGGGAGACATTTTCTTGGAGAGAGTGACTCCGTGCCTGAAAGGAACATTTCCTTTCTTGGAGTTTTTCATGCTGTATCTTTTGACTATTTTGTCAATGTAGGCAGATTGGGATAATCTTATTATCCGCTTTGATCTATCTCTATAGAGTCGAAGACCTAGTATATAGGAGGCTTCTCCAAGATCTTTCATGGAGAATTGTTGTGATAACCATACTTTCACCGTAGTTAACATACCTACATCATTCCCAATGAGTAGAATGTCATCTACATACAGAACCAAGAAGGTAACCTTATCTCCACTGTACTTCCTGTAGACACAGGGTTCATCCAGATTCTGCTCGAAGTCAAACGATTTGACGGCAGAGTCAAAACGGATGTTCCAACTTCTAGAAGTTTGCTTAAGTCCATAAATGGATCTATTAAGTTTACATACCATGTTTTCCTGACCTGCAGCAATGAAGCCTTGCGGTTGCTGCATATAGATATTTTCAGTAAGATCTCTCATTCAGGAATGCAGTTTTGACATCCATTTGCCAAATCTCATAATCATGGTATGCTGCTACAGCTAGCAGGATCCTAATGGATTTAAGCATGGCCACAGGCGAAAAGGTTTCCTCATAATCGATGCCCTCTTTCTGAGTGTACCCTTTCGCCACCAGACAAGCCTTGAAGGTCTCAACCTTACCATCGGGGCCCTTCTTCCTCTTGTAAATCCATTTGCAACCGATTGCTTTTACCCCGGAGGGCGGATCTACTAGAGTCCAGACTCCATTGGTCTCCATTGAGTCCATCTCTGCTCTCATGGCCTCCACCCACTTCTGGGAATCTATGTCCAACATAGCTTCTGTGTAAGTCACGGGATCCTCCTCACTAGTCAAGGTTTCCACCAGGTAACTATCCTGGTCATAACCATAACGGACTGGTGGCCTGGATACCAGAGTGAATCTTTTAGGTTGGTCACTACCTAGAACTTGTGGGACATCTCCCACTGCTCCTGAGCTCTCCTCATCAAGAACAACTTCCTGACGATGGGTGTCCAGGATATAGTCGGTTTCCAAGAATTGCGCATTACGACTGCAGAACACTTTCTACTCACTTGGGTCATAGAATAGGTAACCTACAGAGCCTTTTGGGTAGCCTACAAATAGGCAACAGCTGGTCTTGGATTCCAACTTGTCTGCACTCGTTCTCTTAACGTGTGCTGGACAACCCCAAATCTTCAAGTGTCTGACACTTGGTTTCTTTTCGGTCCAAAGTTCATATGGAGTATTCGGAACCGATTTGGTTTGAATACGATTCAGCACATAAATCGCAGTCTCTAATGCATAACCCCAAAAGGATGTGGGTAACTCTGAGTGTATGAGAAGCGAGCGGACCATATCCAATAAGGTCCTATTCCTCCTCTCCAAAACACCGTTAAGTTGTGGTGTAGCAGGGGGAGCTAATTGTGATACTATCCCATTGTCCTTTAAGTAGTCCCTGAATTCGTCAGAGAGATACTCGCCACCTCGATCTGATCGAAGGGCCTTAATTTCTCTCCCTAACTGTTTCTCGACCTCTTGTCTAAACTCTTTGAACTTTTCAAAGGATTCAAACTTGTGTCTCATTAGGTACACGTAACCGTATCGTGAAAAATCATCTGTGAAGGTGATGAAATACACGTGTTGATTTAGTGTCCTAACACTCAGGGGACCACATACATCAGTATGTATTAGGTCAAGTGTGACCGTACATCTTTCAGGCTTACCGTTAAATGGCCGTTTCGTCATCTTGCCTTGTAGGCAATGCTCACAAGTGGGAAGATCTTCTACAGTTAGAAAAACCAAAGGACCATCCTTTACCAACCTTGTAATTCAGTCAACACCGATGTGGCCAAGTCGATAATGCCACAGACACGTGGGATTAACTGTATCACGAGCTCTCTTCTTAGGGATTTCAGCCGACGTAGTTTCGGTTTTGTTAATTTCTAGAGAAGGATGTAGAACATAGAGACCGTTCTCCAGTTCCCCGTATGCGATGAACTTGTTGTTTATTTTAACAGTAATCGTATTACTAAAGAAGAGAGAATAACCATCTGCACACAGTTTTGAGACAGAAATCAAATTTCTCCTTAAATTTTGTACATAAGACAGTCTTTCAGTACAATTATTCCTTCTCTAAAAATTAATTCCAAGGTTCCTATGGCCGCGGCTGCAACAGTTGCAGTAGTCCCCAAGAAGAGTGTGACTTCTCCTTCACTCAGCCTTCTGCTTACCTTGAACCCCTGCAGTGAGTTACAAGCATGAATCGAAGCCCCGGAGTCAATACACCAGGAAGCAGAAGCTACCAACAAATTGGTTTCTATAACACAAGTTTCAAAGTTACCTTTATTGGATTCCAGGTAGGTGGGACAATTCCTTTTCCAGTGGCCGGTCTTTTTGCAGAAGTGACAGGCATCCGATGCTTTGTCTTTCTTATGCTTCTTGCTCTCAGTGGTTTTCTTCTGAGGCTTCTTTGCCTTCCTCTTTCTCTTGCCTGTCTTGCCAGCTTCAACAAGCATGGCTACAGGCTCATCCTTTCTAATCAGTTCTTTAGCTCTTTGCAACATATTGCTGAGCTCTTGTAAGCTGACATTCAGCTTGTTCATGTTATAGTTCATGATGAACGGATTAAAGGAAGGAGGCAAAGAGTTAAGGATAGGATCTATCTGGGTAGCAAGGTCCAGCCTGGATCCAAGAGCCTCCAGTTCGTTGATGTATCCCATCATCCGAAGACAATGGTCGTGAACTTGTTGACCCTTGGACATTTGTGCGGTCATGAACTGTTTCAAGACCTTTTGTCGAGTAGAACGATTCTGCTCTTCATACATTGTCTTGAGACTGTCCAATATGTCTTTGGCAAGTTCGATCTGATTGAACTGCCTCTGTATCGGGTTGTCTAAGGAGGCAATGATGTAACACCGGGCAAGGGAGTTTTTCTCCTCCCATTCTTGATAGCCTCTCCTTCGGGCCTCAGAAGCCCTATCACCCGGACGCTCAGGGGCAGGATTCTTTGCCACTTTGTCCAGCTTTTCAGAAGCAAGGACCAGCATAAGGTTCCTGTACCAATCAGCATAGTTTGGGCCCTTCAACTTGTTGTCATCAAGTAGTTTTGCAAAAGATCCGTTTGCCATTTTCTGATAAAAGAGCAAACATCAGTCCACAACCTAATTTGATTCATGTTCATTTCATAGATATGGATTTTAATCTATGATCCATTTCCATTTATTCGTCTCTGAGATTTCCCTCCTCTCTCAGTGACGGAGACTACGGGTTGTCTCTGGAAATGTGGGAAATCACATAGGGTGCATGGAGCCAACTGTTTCAGCTGCATAATCCCACCACCTTTCTGTGAAGGATCACATCCACTCATCATATGAGTTTTCCCTTTGGCCTCTGTCAGACAAGGTTCAGAGCCGTTTTCAGGTAAACCTTTCTGTCCAGTGAGTGCTTATCCATCATATTCGTGAATGCCAAGGTACCGTGAGAGAGTTCCCATTTTCTGGGGAAGCCCCACCCATTTTCAAGAAAATAATTTGAAATTAAATACTGATAAAAGGAAAAACAAGAATCAGTCAAATAGGGTTGTTTGCACAATCCTTCCTGCAAAACAGAGGTTAGATCACAGAATGCAGTTTCACAAACTGCAAATCGTAGATAGCATTTCTCTTATTTGCGAAATCTCCTTCTCTGCGCCGCCATCTTCGATCCAAAATAAAATAAAAATAGAAATCCTATTTCTATTAATAATTACATCAGATAGAATACCTATACATTGAGTCTAGAAAATAAAAAATATATATTTACAGACCCAAAATAAGTCAAGAACTGCAAAATCGCATATTCCCTGCGCAAACCAAGAATTCGATCTCCTCTTGTACGAACAGCCCATAAATCAAGAAAATTATAAAGAACAATTCTAAATAATAATCAGATTTATTTAAAATTAATTTCAGATTATTTGCCCATCTGATTTGGGAACAAATTTCCCAAAACCAAATCTGCGCAAATTGGGTAGAACGCCTTCTCCCTAATTGCGCAGGTTCAGATCTGAAACAGAATGGTTCAAGATTTGAACCTGTGGCTCTGATACCACTGAAGGGTTGAGAGATCCATCCCATGGACGCCCAAAGATTGCGGAATAAGGGGCGAATTTCAAAAATTTTTCTCTCCCTTCAACTGGGAATCACATTCCCTATTTAGAAAATCATATTTTCAAGGATAAATCTTGAACCTTAAACTGAACCAGATCTGAACCAAAAGGAATGGGAGAGAATAATACCTGATATGGAGAAGTAATATCTCCCAATGAAGGTGTTCACGCCCAAGGAAGGATCCAAAGACTGCTCCCACTGAAGATGGCGCAGTGCAGGATGGAGCAGAATCAGTAGTGTTCTTCCCAAGAACTCTGTCTTTCACAAGAAACAGCAGGATGGAACGTGAGCATAGCTTCCCTTTTTAGTCCTTTCTCAAAGAACTAATGTCAAGATCCAATCTTGACTTCTCCCACAGCTGGAGATCGAACTGGCAAACAGGGCGGCAAGAGCAGGGAGGCGGCAAGAGAGTATTCGCAGGGTGCAAAATTCTCTCTTCTTGATTTCAGCACTAAAGAGGATCTGATGTGTTTTTTGGTCTCTCTCAAGGCTGCCGCCCCCTCCTTCCTTTTGTTAACTTGAAAAGATCAGCTCCTAATCCCATTAGGAGGTGCTTATCCAAATCATATTTGGATCAGCCTTCTCTTCTAGTGATAAGGATAAACCCTTATCTTATCTGCAGATTAGATTAGCTTTATCCTAATCTTATTAGGAGGTTTCTAGATCTGAATCACATTCAGATCTGGACTCTCTGAGTGGATAGGATTAAGACCCTATCCTAACTGCTAATCCATCTCAGAATTTGCCCCTTTAATTAACTAAATTAATAGCCCAGTTCGAAATGGGCTTTAGGCCCATTAAGCTTATGTGCTCACTTAACCTTCCTAACTGCTGCCCAGTTGGGCTTCCTTGTATGGTGTGGGACCCAAGCATTGATCTACACATCAGCCACATGGGTTCGGCCCAGCCTTTGTTACAAGGCCTGGTCGAATACACTGTTAAAGACAGTGCACCCCCTGAAACCCATCAAATGGGCTCTATGAGCCCAACACTTACCCTAAGTGGTCCCTGGGCCAAGCCACCTTGTAACAACCCAGGGACTGTGGGCAAATGCAAGATTAGCCCATCAGGTATTATCCTCAATGGTCTTACACTTAACCTCTCAGCCCATAATGATCTTACACTGCCCGACAAGAGAGGACCTTTCCCTCGGCTGCAAGGAACAGTGTTGCACTCTCCACTTATATGGATCTCGGGAATTAAAACCCTTTTGCAAACATTTTAGAAACCATAATGTATATACTTTTATATCTCATATAATATATACTTCGCAAAAACAAATTTCAACGGTTGAAATTGGCTGCCGGCAGTCTTGGTTTCCAACAGTGAGAGTGCATCCCCGATCATTACCTTTGTCCGACAAAGGGGCTGATCCTGTCACTATGATCACCCACTCAGATGAATTCTCGGATTGTCCCAACATACCCAGGTTTTGACCCCCGCTAAGGATCTCACTGATTGGTACATTAAAGACAGCCTGATCCGACACCTAGTGCAGTATCATAATCGAGTCTAGGGGTCGGGTGTAACTTTCCAGTTTTGCCCATCAATCTCCAAGGTCCAGGGCAATACTGGAAATCTGGTCCAGTTCAAAGATTCAATTAATCCCACACTGTATGTGCCTAGGGTCTCACCCCGGTAGTTGAGACAAGCCACCCCAACCGACTTGGTGGCACCACAGTGTCAGCCTTGTCAGGATAAGTCTCCCCAGACCGACCCACTGGCTGTGAACATTCAAAAATAACACAAGGCTCAATAAGTGTCCAGCTTAAGGGTAATACACAGAAACATACCAAGGGAACATGAATCAAATATGTACTTTTATTCATTTACAATAAACTCATAAAGTACATCAATTTTGATTGAAGCTAAGGGCATACAAAACTGTCTAACAATGGGCATCAATGTGCCAATTTTTTTAGACAAAACATCATTATCTCTTCAAGGTACCCATGCGAATCCTAAACGACAATGGCCTTTCCATCAAGATCCAAGAAGCACGGGACTTACTAGGACTTGCTAGGACAATACAGAGCATGACTAGGCACATCCACTACATACTACCCCCAAAGTAATGGGCTATGTTCACAAGTTCTCCACCTCGCTTTGGGCTTATAGAACATCCATCATAAAGGGACCCAAGTGACACCTTATTCCCTGGTTTTTAGAGAAGAAGTATTCTTGCCCGCTGAAATACAAACCGTGTCTGCAAGGGTAGCCTACATGATGGGGAAACAATTCAACACAGGGGAAATGGAGCAACTATTGTGCGATGGGTTGGACATCATCGATGAGGTCTGTAAGAAATGTCTCCAGAAGCAAGTAAAATATAAACAAATTACGGCCACCAATTTCAACAAGATAGTCAAACCAGGGATATTCAAGGAAGGGAATAAGGTATTGAAAACATATGCACCAGAGTAAATCAGTAGGGAAGTTTGTACCAAGTAGGATAGGACCCTATATCATCAAACAAGCTCCCCATACGACATATTATGTGCTATGGCCTATGGGATCCTCAAACCAATGGGCACGACAAAACGATGAACAATCTCTAGCTTAAGTTGTACAATGAATAAAATTAATGTTTTCTTGTAATCATAAAGCTTAATATAAGGAATATAATGAATTTTCTTCTCAATTTCGTTCCTTACTATCACACTTATATTCAATCCCTTTCGTGAAAGTTGCAAACATATTCATGATGAATTTCACTAATATTCATTCCCTTTTGTGAAATCACAAACTTATATTCATGATGAACTACACTTATATTCATTCCCTTTTCTGAAAATCTCACAATATATTCATGTTGAATCACACTTGTATTCACCCCCTTTTGTGAAAATAGCATTCATGTTGAATCACACTTATATTCATTCCCTTTCGTGAAAACCAAACAATATATTCATGATGGATCACACTCACTCTGCCCATTCCCATGTCACGAGAAGTACTATATCAATTGTACTAACCCTATAGGATAAACCACAAGAGTACATAAGATCGCAAACAAACTCAACCCGACTAAAACATATAAATGGCAAACCACACCACTTTATAAGCCCTGGGTAACTGGTCCCAAGCACCACTTATAAGCCCTATGTAACTAGTCCTAGGAACCCCTTATAAGCCCTGGGTAACTAGTCCTAGGCATTACTTTCAAAGCCCTAGGTAACGACTCTTTGGCACCTCTTATAAGCCCTGGGTAACCAGTCCTAGGCATCAATTCAAAGCCTTTAGTAATCAGTCTGGGAATTCACCACTCTCCCACTTACACGAGAAAAAGAGGAGAAAAAGAGGAGATAGGGGGGTTCAAACCCCTGAAAGAAAATTGAAGAAAAAGGCTATTAAGGAGAGGAGGAGGCTACTGAATGCGAACTGAAGGAGAATCACAGCAAGGAGATCGAAGACTAATGTAAAGATTTTAAGTGTCTTCCTCTTTGGTTCTGCAGTTTGGTAACCTAGATTCAATTAGGGTTCTTGAGGTTTCTCTATTGAATCTTTCTTCTTTCTTCCTTTTTATGCGAGCCATGATGAGCTTTAGTCCTATTTTGTAATTAAACTTAGGCAAATCCGGTTGAGTATGATTTGTTCTTGGGATTCTTGATTAGGGTTTTAATTTTTAGAACAATCTTGGCCAAATTGTTCTTGCATTTGTGATTACTTTAATTGCTTGAGAAAGTGTTAGGTAATTAGATCATCTAATCAAGAAACGGACTGAATGCATTTTAAAGATAAATTGCATAGTTCGGTTGGCAATCATTCATACCTGAATTGATAACCTGCGAATTCTTGTTCTTAATGCATCTTTGGTGAGTAAAATTCTGATAGAGATATAAGATTTGTCATTCAGAGATAGGGTGGGCTGCGCTCGAGAGAGGTTGCTCATAAATTAGGGTTTCGCCAACCCAAGACTGACTTCACCTCAGTCGGATAGCTTAAAGATTTGATTGCTGAATCGGTTCTGTCAATTCTTGTATGCAGTGACTTCTTATCATTAAGAGTGGTTTGATCTGAAATTAATTAGGGTAGTTTGATTATTCTTAATTATATCACAAGGGGCTAGGTTTTTATTGTTAGGGACTAATGCTTGATCATGCATTGAATTTCATTCATTAATAAAACCGATGAGGTTCTTGTTATATTGTGTTATTTGTGTTGATTACGTGTCATTGGCTGATCACCAATGAATCGTTCCTTGATCAAGATTATGCATCGAGAGATGATAATTGAGGTGGAAGTAATAACACTTATTAGGTCAATAATTAGGTAGAGATATCAATTGTTAGTAGGATTTTCATATAGGTGTATTGATAGCTTGTGTTTATGCAAAGAGGATTTCGATTAAAAGAATGAGAATTCATTGATTGTAATAGGTTTAGTTAATCGAGTCTTGAGAAAGATCGATTAGTGCTTTTAGGAAACACCTTGGAATATAACAACCCTCGTTAGATTTTCATTGATGTTGAATCTTGATGATTGTGATAGGATTATTCCCTAGCAACTTTGCTATTGACTTTGTTCAAGGTACTTGTTTTTGTCATTTAATTTCCTTAATCAGTAGCGCTAGTTTGAATTCCTAAATCGCAAATCAAATCAATTATTGCTTCAAACAAGCTGAGAAGAAATTAATAGGTGGCTAAATAATTCATTCCTCGTGGGAACGATTCTGTACTCCTTACTATATTATTTGCACGACTCCATACTCTTGCGGATAGTTGACAGTAAAGACCTACAATGAGGGATGATGAAAGATAATCACTCATCAAAACGCCCATTGTAGTAGTTGCGATGAGGAATTCACTTATTATGATACCAATAACACCCCATCGTATGCAATCACAACATCAGCAAGGCAACACAAGGTCACAAAAGGTAATCACACATGTTAAAACTTTGATAACATTATCAACATCATACTAGATCAAATCATGTGTAACGATGCCATTACTTGAATATCACAACAATCTAATACGATAATGCACTCCCCTAAAAACAGAGAGTGATGTTGCAAGGGGCTTGGACACCAATTTAGAGGTGGCAATTTTTCACCCAACCCATTGAATCCACCCAACCCATCTAGTATCTAATCCACCCAACCCACCCATTTATTTGGCGGGTTGTGTGATCAATCCATCACCAAACCTGTTCATTTAATTCTTGACTAAATTTAGTTTTGCCTTGAATCAACACACTTCACCCAACATAAATCCAAATCAATTTGACCCGAATCTGGACCAATTCAATGCGGTTTGGCCCGATCCAACATATACCTATTCAGGTTGACCCGAATCCAAAATAGACCCAAGCGGGATGGTTCGGTACTGCTTGCTCTACTCGGCTTGGATTGTCCGGTCCAACCAACATTCATAACACCAGACCCGACCCAATACAAGCCTGTGAACAATCATATTGAGTTTGAAATTCACTTCATGGCTGAAAATGGATTGGAGCCGTCATCGTCAAAGCAAAGAACATAGAAGCGATGGGTCTCCAATGTTCAAGAAAACAACAAGAAATGACTCACACCCAAAAACAAAGCTAATCTAGGTACTTTTAATGGGAGAGAGGGAAGGTATTAGGCACCCCTCTCCCACAATTGATGAGTAGTACCATTCCCCTAATTTAGTGAAGGGAAAAAAAATAAAAATAAAAATAAAAACTAGAAAGAATTAAGTCTACAAAATGCTAGTGATTTTATGCATGAAAAATGGGGATTATCATAGAGGATTCTTCTCTCAAATGACTTAATCCTTCCATTCTCAATTCGGGCGTGGGAAACCCTTAAAGGAGCAAAGGAGTTGGCAACTACATGCCACTCTCCTTCTTTATCCAAGGTTCCCCTCACTCCTACAAAGCAAATGGGAAAGGGAAACCACAAGTGGTTCAATCCCATATGAAAATCCCTTCCAATTGTTATTCCCAATATAAAAAAGTTCAAGAAAAAAAATTTAACTTAGACTAAATCAAATTGAAAAGCCATGAAAGTGAATAGATTTTAGCATTGAAACAAATTCAAATTCAGCCCAAAATAAACACTATAAGACAAGGCATATTCATTCAAAGTGATTAACAAAATGATCTAATGATTCCTACATCTCACCACCATGAAAACTATTCAAAAAAATTACACAATGTCACTTAGATGAAAAGGGTTACATGCTAAAATTAGAGAATGCCTAGGATACCAACAAAGTTCAAGAAAAAATGTAAAAAAAAAAGAATGAGATGAGAAGCCCACCTCTTTGTGGCCTTTTGACAAACAATTAGTGATGGATGGGATGAGCTGAAATTGATGGTGCTGAAATGCTAAAACAATGACATTCTGAATTTGATTGGATGTAATGGGGGTTTTGATCTTTCTTTTTTTCCTTGACTTGGCCGAAATGGAGTGATGGATGGGAGTAGGGCTTTCTCTTCCTTCTTCTTCCTTACTTCCTTTGGCCCAATGGGAGGGGGTTCTACCTTCTTCCTCTTATTTCTTCCTTGTTCCCTCTTCTTCTTCTTCTCCCTTGGCCGTGTAACTAAATGGTGGTGCTCTTTCTTCCTCTTCTCTTGTTTCTTTGGTGAAGATGGAGGGTGATGATCAGTTCGGTGGTGGAGAGAAAGGAGGAGGCTAGGGTTTTTCATTGTTTGGTGTGAAGGAGAAGAGATGAGTGAGAGGGAATTCAGTGGCGGAGGAAGGAGGTAGAGATAGAGAGGAGGAGAGTATGTAGTTTGGCTATTGAGAGGGAGAAGGGAGAAAGGTAAGAGTGTTAGAGAAAGGAGATGAGTCTCAAAGAAAGTCCAAAAAAAAAGTCCCCCGTGTTAGGTCTTCGGATTTGGGTCTTATGGCCTCTTTTTCTTTAATTTTTTTTTTTTTAGTTTCCTTTGGTTTTTCTTGGTTCAAAAAAGTGGGAAGGGTCCTAGTTTGGTTTGGGGGGGTAGTTTAGTTCCATTAGAACTTAATTGGGTTTAGTTTAGGGTTTGGTTAAACTTGGACCAAATTTGGAGAGTTTGGTTAGGGTTTAAGTGTGAGAGGTTAGGGTTTTGGGCTTGGTTTTCAAAAGAGATGGAAGGCTAGGATGTTTCGATCCTAATCTAAGGGATGGTGGCTTCCTAGATTCTTTCTTTATTAATCTCTTGCCTTTTGACCGAATTTAAGGCAAGGAGACAACTTCCCTTGATTTTCTCCTCCTTGTTCCCTTAAATGCTTAAAAATGGGGAGTTTCCAAATTTAAATTCAAAATTTGAATTGAAAATGGCTTAAACGAATTTTTAAGGAGGATGGCTAGGGTATTGGGGTTCTAAATGATGGTTACACCGATCCTAGGGTGGAAAAGTAAGGAGGGATCAAATCTAAGGCTAGGAATGATTCTAGGTTTAGTGAGGGCTTTGGAGTGTCTAGAAATGTGAAGGGACTTGAGTGAAAAAACAAAGAAAGGAGTTTTTTTGCAATGAGAGGGCAAGTCCAAGGGGTGTAATGTGGAGGATTCAAGGGCTGACATTAAAATTCAAGATATTAGGGTTTTTGTAAACCAACAAAATCGCACGAATCGGAATCTTTGTAGATGGAGGGGTAAAATGGGGAATTTTGTAATGAAATTTTCCAAGGGGGTTTTAAGGTGTTTGAAAAGGGAAATGATAGGGTTTAATGGCCTCGAGGGGTGTGTCAAAGTGAGAAATCATGATTTGGATTGTGTTGAGCAATGTGTGCCGTCAAATCAGGATTTTTCTTGATAGAAGGGTAAAATGGTAATTTTGGGTCTAAAGATGGATGAGGGTTTACCCGGGTGTCTAGGAAGCTAATGACATGGTCTAGGTGTATCGAAGGGTGTTCCAGAATGCCAATCTTGAAATAGGAGAATAATGGCTAATGAGAGCCCCTCGATTTAGAACCTTTATAGATGAGGGTTAAAATGGTAATTTTAAGGCTTGAGGTTTAACAGATTGATGATCGAGAGGCTTTGATAGGGTTTGGAGGAGTTAGATGATGTGTGATGATTGATCTTGAATTTGGGGCGTATCGAGCCTTGAAGATGGTCCATTTGGAATCTTTTTAAGCTAAGGGTAAAATGGTCATTTTAGGGTTTGAAATGTGATGGATCATCGATTGGGAGGTTTTGATGGGGTTTAGAGGTGTCAGATAATGTGTGATGATGGATCTTGAATTTGGGGTGTACCAGGCGATGAGGATGGTTCATTTGAAATCTTTTTAAGACAAGGGTAAAATGGTCATTTTATGGTCTGAAATGTGATGGATCATCGATTGGGAGCTTTTGATGGGGTTTGGAGGTGTCAGATGATGTGTGATGATGGATCTTGAATTTGGGCCGTATCGGGCGATGGGAATGGTTCATTTGGAATCTTTTTAAGCCAAGGATAAAATGGTCATTTTAGGGTCTGAAATGTGATGGATCATCAATCGGGAGGTTAGGATGGGGTTTAGAGGTGTCAAATGATGTGTGATGATGGATCTTGAATTTGGGGCATATCGGGCGATGAGGATGGTTAATTTGGAATCTTTTTAAGCTAAGGATAAAATGGTCACTTTAGGGTCTGAAATGTGATGAATTATCGATCGGGAGGTTTTGATGGGGGTTTGGAGGTGTCAGATGATGGATCTTGAATTTGGGGTGCATCGGGCGATAAGGATGGTTCATTTAGAATCTTTTTGGATGAAGGGTAAAATGGGTATTTCGAGGTCTGATGTTGGGTAGATGGTTGAACGGGAAGTTAGTGGTGGTCTCAAGGTCTTGGAGTATCTCAATTTAGATCTTGGATTAAGAGATTTGGGGCTAATGAGAATCGTTGATTTGTAATCATTTTTTATAAAAGGCAAAATAGATATTATGAGGTATGAAGTTGGGTGGATGGTTGATCAGGAAATTGATGGAGGTTTCAGGGTCTTGGATGGAGTATCTCGATGAAGATCTCAGATTAGGAGAGTGGTGGCTAATGAGGATCGTCGATTTGAAATCTTTTTGGATAAAGGGTAAAATGGACATCTTAAGGTCTGAAATTTGGTGGGTGGTCAATCAAGTGGTTGTTGAAGATTTTGGGAAGGTTTGAATGTCTCGTGAGAGGTGTCATGATTGAAATCTAAGATTTTAAGTATGATGAGCAATGGGAGTGGTCGATTTGGAATCTTTGTGTACAAAGGGTAAATGGGGATTTCTGGATCAAATATTTGGGTGGTAGATATCTTAGGGTATTTGGGGTCTAACAAGAGTGTTTGATAGTTTTAATGGTGTTGGAATTTACGTCGTGGGTCTTTCGGCTAATAAAGGGGGTTAAATTGGCTTGATGGATGAGTAAATGATGGAATTTTAGGTTTATGATTGGTAAAGTGGCATGGATTTGAATTACAAGGTTGTGGAGAGAGTTTGGTTATGTCAAAGATGTGTGGATCATAGGTTTATTGTTTGAGAATGTGAGATATGACAGAATGGAATCTCTGATGGATGAACGGTGAGATCAAAGAACTTATTACTGAAATTTGGTGCGATTAGTTGTTTGAAGGTTTGGTTTCATGTGATGGGATCTGATCAGGTAACGGGTATGGTAACATGGCATAATTGAGACCATCAAAAGGGAATCTTATGGATTTAATGTGGATTTAATGGTATTTGAGTTAAAATTTGGTGTTCTAGGGTTTTGGCATATTCTAAAGAGATTGGTGACGTCTGATTGGGCATTTGGAGTATGAGAAGTAGGTTAAAAAGGGGACCGAGCAATAATTGGATGCTTACAACTACCCCTCTTTGTTGTGAGGTAGCAAGCTAGGGAACAACAAAGACGAAAGAAGCATAGAAAGATTTTTGTGAGGGACTATGGAAAAAACTCTCTAAGGTAGCATTGATCAAAAGGCCAGGTTTAATGTGTTAGTGCAAACAAAAACTTTGAAAACATAACAAAGCTTGAGGGGCCCAAGTTTATTTATACATGATGCATTATTATGTTTGAATTATTGATGCAAAACAAGAAAGGGGTCAACAAAGGTCGAACCACTTTTGAATGCAAAGCTTGACATGGTTGGGTCATTTTGTCTAATAAAACAAATAGCTTGATAGGGTCAATTTGCTTTGTTTGATGAATGTGGTTTTTGACAAGTTCAAGTTGATTTATTTAATGGATGAAAAGCTCGACAAGGTCGATTCTCTCAGTTTGATAAATGTAGTATTTGATAAGGTCGAGTTGACCTATTTGATAAATGAAGAGCTTGACAAGGTTAATTTTCTCTGTTTGATGAATGTAGTGTTTGATAAGATCAAGTTGACCTATTTGATGACTGAAGAGTTTAACAATGTCAATTTGCTCTGTTTGATGAATGTAAATTTTATGCTTTCCGAGTAAATCCAAGTGAAACTAAATGAAAAACCATTGCTATTTGACCAAAGGTGTCTGAGTAAAATTTGTGTTGAATGAAAAAACCATTGCTAGATGAGTAAAGGTGTTTGAGTAAAACACATGCATTCTGAGTAAATCTAAGTAAAACTGAATAAAAAAACCATTGCTATCTGAGCAAATGTGTCTGAGTAAAATCAATGCTAAATGAAAAAAACCATTGCTATTTAGGTAAAGGTGTCTGAGTAAAATTTGTGCTAAATAAAAAAAAAACCATTGTTATCTGAGCAAAGGTGTCTGAGTAACATCTGTGCTGAATGAAAAACCATTGCTATTTGAGTAAAGGTGTCTGAGTAAAACTTGTGCTGAACAAAAAAACTATGCTTTGTGAGCAAAGGTATCTGAGTAAAACCTGTGCAATCTGAGTAAAAACTATGTTGAATGAAAAACCTATGCTATGTGAGCAAAGGTGTTTGAGTAAAATCTAGGTAATCTGTAATGAAAAAACCATTGCTATGTGAGCAAAAGTGCCTAAGTAAAAGCTGGGTAATCTGAGCAAAATCATCTGAGTAAATTCTATGCAATCTGAGCAAATCTAAGCAAAATCTGTGTTGAGTGTAAACCTGGGTATTTTGAGTAAATTCTGTGTAATCTGTGCAAAATCTGGGTAGTCTGAATAAAAGCATCTGAGTAATTCTGTGCAATCTGGGCAAATTTGAGCAAAACTATGCTGAATGAAAAACCTATGCTATGCGAACAAAGGTGTCTGAGTAAAAACTGGGTAATCTAAGTAAAATCGTGTTGAATGAAAAACCTATGCTATGTGAGCAAAGATGTCTGAGTAAAGTCTGGGTAATCTGAGCAAAACTATGCTGAATGAAAAAAACCTATGCTATGTGAGCAAATGTGTCTAAGTAAAACTGTGCTGAATGAAAAACCTATGCTATGTGAGCAAAGGTGTCTGAGTAAAATCTGTGCAATCTGAGTAAATTTAAGTAAAAATTGTGTTGAATGAAAAATCCTATGCTATGTGAGCAAAGATGTCTGAGTAAAATCTGGGTAATCTATGTAAATCTGAGTAAACTGTGCTGAATGAACAACTTATGCTATGTGAGCAAAAGTGCATGAGTAAAAATCTAGGTACTCTGAGCAAAATCATATGAGTAAATCTGTGCAATCTGAGCAAATCTGAGCAAAATCTGTGTTGAGTGCAAACTTGGGTATTATGAGTAAAATCTATGTAATCTAAGCAAATCTGAACAAAATCTAGGTAGTCTGAGTAATTCTATGCAATCTAGGCAAGTCTGAGCAAGAATATGCTAACTGAAAAACCTATGCTATGCGAAAAAATGTGTATGAGTAAAATCTGGGTAATCTGAGTAAAACTGTGCTAAATGAAAAACCTATGCTATGTGAGCAAAGGTGTCTGAGTAAAATCTGGGTAATCTGAGCAAAATTGTGCTGAATGAAAAACCTATGCTATGTGAGAAAAGGAGTTTGAGTAAAATCTAAGTAATGTGAGCAAAACCATTTGATTAAATTTTGTGCAATCTGAGCAAATTTAAGAAAATCTGAGCAAAATCTATGTTGAATGCAAATATGGGTAGCCTGAGTAAATATGTGCTAAATGAGAATTTTGTGTTATTTGAGCAAAATATTTTTTTTTTTTTACATTTGAGTGTCCTAGGGGATTTTGCAATGGTGAGTGGATGAGATTGATAGAAGTGATACTTCAATGGAGGGCTACCCCAGTTTAGGTTGGTGAGCTGCATGGTTTATGGAGATGGTTGTGGATTGAGTGCAAGTAAGTAATCAAAGTTTTTAATACAATTTTCTTACGGGCTTGTTCGTCGCTAGCCAAAAAAGGTTTGCTTGGTACCGAATGCTAATTTCTCAAAGATCGATGACTTATTTATTTGAGACAAAACGTGGCTTGGGACGAGACTCAGAAATGAAGGGTACATAGGCCCAAAGGCTGCTTAAGTTGGCTGATCGATTTACTAATTAGGACCATTATGGGAAGGCGCACTCTCATTTCCTTTTTCTTTTCTTTTTTTTCTTCTCTCTCTCTTTTTTTTTTGTTATCTCCTTTTGTAGCCTCAATGATGGGGCATGCTCTCCACATTTTCCATCAATATGTGTCTCATTCTCTTACTGATCAGGGAGGACTTTTGGTTAGAATGAAGTGTATATGGGGGCCAAAAAGTTGAAACCGATGAGCAAATATCAATGATGAGGCTAGTGAGACCATCAAGTGTACTCCAAACTTTTCTAACAACTTTTTCTTTTAATACCTCCCAATTCTTTCACCCTTTCTCCATTATTGTGAGCCATGTTCAGGATTCCTTGATTTAATTCTTTCTTTCTAAAGTGGTATCTTTCCCATTTTTTCTATTATTTTCTTTTCTTTTCTACAACTGCATAGATACCCCCACCTTTTGACATTCACCTGCTCGGAGATGTTTGGTTAAGCAAAAGTTGATGTAAGATGAGGCAAACAACCAAGGATGGCATCCCTTCATTTCATTATCGATTGAATGACACATATAAAGAGAATACATGTTGAGCTATACATGTTGAGCTTGACAATAGATTGGCTTTAGGAGATACTCTTCTTCTGTTTCTCTCTCTTTTGAATTTTTGAATCATTTTCTTAAACATTGAGAAGTGCATTTCAAGGAACTTGGTTTGGCTTACCAAAGGAAAAGTCAAATTTATTGGACCAACAGGCTAACTAGCGATAATAGAGGGAGTGGGGTCAAGTGAGGAATTTAACGATAGGATGGCCTCAAGTCCTTTCTTTTGATTGATTAGCAAGGTATCAGGTTTTAACGATGCCTCATTCAGTGCTAGCTTCGAATGGGTCTTCTCTCAATGGATTTGAACTTGTTATTCCCCCATCTTGGGTTATTGAAGGTGCTCTCAATAGAGGTTTAATGCTCCCAACAGCAATTTTGGCACAATAAGGGTACCCCTTTGTATGGAGCCATTCTATACATAAGTCCATGATTAATAGCCAACATTTTGCAAGGGCCTACCCTTGGGACTTATTGTAAGTCCACAGTCTAGCTAGGGCTTTGATTGTAAACCATCCTGGAAGAAAGTTGACACTCATTTTCCTCTGAGGTCGGTGTAGCCTAATGGACCCACTAATCTGTCGCAAATAAGTATTAAGGCCAAAAGAGAATCTAGAACAATAAATCAAAGCGACCACCTTCATTAATTCAAAAGAGAGATTATAATGGTTCGCATAAGAAAAAAAGGCAAAATAGAGTAGGAAATGATAACAAAAGATTCTAACGAAGAAGCCCCTTTAGAAAAGGTGGCATAACATCCGAAATCCCCAAATCAGGCTTGAATTTTCCATCATCAATGAGGTGCTAGATCATGAACTTCAATTGCCAATAGTCATCAGTATCATGCTTGGGTCCTTGATGGTAGACGCAAATGGCACATTCATCATAATACTTAGGCTTTGGCTTAGGTGGCAGCTTCTAAGTCTATAGTCGGATGTAGCCCTTTTGAAGGAAGATGGGCAACAACTGGGAAGGAGGACATGCCAGTGGAGTGAATACCTTTTCCTTTGCAAACAATTTATCTCATGGCCCTGGTCGGGTATAAGATGTTGCCAAAGTCTAAGATGGTGGCACATGTGGTTGAGGTGTTAAGGATTGTGACATATTGGATGTTGGGGGTATTATTTGTGAAGGTGGTGTGGAGGATGTTGGGCCATGAACCTGTGGTGATGCCAGGTGCAAGAGAAATGGGTTCACCCTAGTCTGTGAAATGAGCCAGTTGACCTTAGCCATTACCAAGCTTACCATCTGTTGAAGCTCCTTAAATTCTTGATGGGTCACAGGCCTATCATAGTTATTAGCAACCATCTTTCTGTTGGGGAAACCACGAAAAGGAAGAATGAGTAATTAATCACAAGGAAAAAGATGGACAAAGTGAAAAATGATGACGTTGAGGACCAATTGACCAATGATCAATTTGTTTAGAAGAGAGATTAAATTGATGCTTTATTTATAACTTTCCATTTTTATTTTCATGTTTTATTTTCTGTTTTTAGTACTTACTATTCTCTTTTTCCTCTCTTTTTTATTCGAGTTGCACCCAAGCGCCACTGCTCAATCTACTTGCACACCCCTTGAAAGGGATTAGACCAATAGTAGTTTTGACAACTTTCTTTATTTAATTGATGATGATGATTAATTCTTTTAAAGACTTTTCCATATGTTCTGAAGATGCTTTGCATTTGAAATGTGATTGGAGGTTCTCTTTTATTTTTCTCTTTATTTATTGTTTTTTTATTATTTGATCCCTTTCCTTTGCCTATTTTTTCCTTTTTCTCTTTTAAATATTATTTTGCTACCTTTTTTATTTTTAGTGGGTCTTGCATGCACCCTAAATCTATGTGTAAGGAGGTGGCTAGAAGGTAGGTTTTAGATTGCAGGTGAATGGGGTGTTGGAGGTTGGCTCTATGTTGTAGGAAGTTTAGATGGAATGGACCTATTTAGGTGGGCTCTAAGGTGTGGGAGGGTGGGATGAACCTACGTGGAGTTGGTTCAGGCTTTAAGATGCGAGATGATGGGTTGAACCTATGCATGGACGGTTCTAATTGGTTTAGGGGTCAATTCTAATTGGTTTAGGCAAGCTTGGTTCAGTTTAGGATAATAAGCCTAAATGGGTTGTTTCTAAGAAGGTTGGTTAGGATGGTTCAAATGGGCTGAAGAGGCCTAGCTTGGGTTAGTTTAGTTTGTCTTAAAAGGGTTCAGGTAGATTGGATGGACTTGATTTTATGGGTTATAATTGGTTTAATTTAGGTTATTTGAGTTGAATTCTAATGGGCTTGATAGGGTTGAGTGGATTAAGTTTAATAGGGTGCAGTTGGGTTAAATTGGTTTGAGCTCCATTGGTCCTAAGTGCATTGGGTTGGGTTCTAGGGGGTTGAGTTATGCTGGTTGAGTTTAAGGTTATTAATGGGCCAGTTGGATGGATTTTGTTTCCTTAAGATGTAGGATGTTTGTTCGAGGTTGATTTTTGTTGGCTTATGGAGCTGAATTCAAAAGGGATTGGACTATGGGTCCTAGGTCATGGATTATGGGTCTAACTTGTTTGAATGCTAGATGGAGAAGGGATTGGACCTAAGGTTAGTTGGATTTAGGACTAATTAGGATGGGTTTGAGTCTAAGTTTGCTTGGATGCTAGGTTAAGATGGGCTTGGTCTGAGTTGTTTGGATGTTGGGCTAAGATAAGCTCAGATCTAAATTGTTTGGCAACTAGGTTGAAATGAACTTGGGACTAAGCTTGATTAAGCTCTAGACTAGAATGGGCTTTGATCTATGTTGCTTGGGCACTAGGTTGAAATGGGCTTGGGACTAAGCTTGATTGGATTTGGAACTAAGTGGGTAGTATGATAGAATAGGATTGGGCCTAAGTTCACTTGGACTTGCACTAGGTCAAGGGTCCAGGATATGGGTAATTGGTAATGGGTCTGGGTCCTAGGTCATGGATTATGGGTCTAACTTGTTTGGATGCTAGATGGGGAAGGGATTGGACCTATGGTTAGTTGGATTTAGGACTAATTAGGATGGGTTTGAGTCTAAGTTTGCTTGGATGCTAGGTTAAGATAGGCTTGGTCTGACTTGTTTGGATGTTGGGCAAAGATAAGCTCAGATCTAAGTTGTTTGGAAACTAGGCTGAAATGAACTTGGGACTAAGCTTGATTGAGCTCTAGACTAGAATGGGATTTGATCTATGTTGCTTTGACACTGGGTTGAAATGGGCTTGGGACTAAGCTTGATTGGATTTGGAACTAAGTGGGTAGTATGATAGAATAGGATTGGGCTTAAGTTCACTTGGACTTGCACTAAGCTGGGCTCTATGTTGAGTGGGCTTCAAGTTTGGTTTAAGGCTGGAATGGGCCTTGGGTCTAGGCCTATTTGGCTTTGCGCTAGGCTGGTTCTAAGCTAGAATGGACATGGGCCTAGGCTTATGTGGTACTGGACTTGGGTGAGGCTTAATTCCAAGCTGAAAAGGGATTGGGTTAGGCTTACTTAACATGGGACTTGGGTCTAAGCTATTTGAATGTTAGGTTGAAATGGGCCTAGGTCTAACATGCTGGGTTTAAGGCTGAGTGGTTCCAGAGGATTGGGTTTAAGCCCACTTGGGCATGGACTATGTTAGGCTCTAAGTTAGGTGGGCTTCAGGATTGGTTCTAGGCTGGAACGGGCTTTGGTCTAGGCTGGTACTAAGCTGAACTGGGTAAGGCCTTAGGCCAAACATGGCCTATATGGCCTTGGCTGAATTGGGCTTGGCCTACATGGCCTTAGCAGAAGTGGGAATGGGCTTGGATTAGTGTTGCACATGGCCGATATGGCCTTAGCTGAATTGGGCTTGAGTTAGGAATGAGAATGGGCTTGAACTGGGTTTGGTACTTGGCTTGTGCATGGCCTATCTGGCTTAGGGGAAATTGAGCTTTAGATGGAAATGGGCTTGAACCTAAGGTAAGCTTCTAGGTTGCAATGGGTTTGAGCCTAAGCCTAGTTGGTTTAAGGTAAAGTGGGCTTGGGCCTAAGCTTATTTTGCTTTGGCATAGGTTTGGCTTCTAGATTGCTAAAGGATTGGATTTGAAATGGGCCCTGAACTAAAGTAGTCTTGGCCGAGGCCTATTTTACATTGGCCTTGGTTGGCCCATAGGCTGAAATGGGTTTGGGCTTAGACTTCCTTGGTCTTGGTTAAATTGGGTTTGGGTTGGAATGGGTTTGGCCTAGGGTTTCCTTGGACTACATGGCCAAGGTTAAGTTAAACTTGGGTTTGTGATGAGCTTGGAGCTAAGGTGGGCTTCTAGGTTAAAATGGGCTTAAGGTTAGGCCTAGCTAGATGTTAGTGGGAACTGGGCTTAGGCTACTAAGAGGAAATGGGCTTAGGTTGAGACTTTAGTTGGGCTAAACTAAGGGGATATGGGCTTGGGCCTAGGTTTAGCTCTACTCCACTTAATAAATCACTTTGTTTTTGTTTCTTGATTTTTTCTTTTCTTCTCTTTTTTTTTCTTGTTTTTGGGGGAATCCTAAAGAATTTTTCATGGCTGAATTTTAATTTTTCTTTTACATGACTCCATGTTTATACACATTCTACCTAGTTTTCTATCTCACCCATTTTCCAAACAAGACCTAAAATAATTTGATTAAGTTGAGCTTCCAAGGCCTTCTCATGAACTAACCCCCCCCCCTCCCCCTCATTCCAAGCACTTTAAATCACCCAACCTCAAAGTAAAAACAAAAATGCTTCAAACATCTTCTTACATCTTCAAAAATCATAGATTGATCACATTTTTTAAGTCAAAGTAAGCCTAACTTACCCCATAACCCCCTTTGTTTATTGCTTCTTTTACATTTTTAATAAAACAAGTCATGTCCTAAACCTTAAACTAATCTCTTCTCTAAACCAAATTAACAATTAATTACCTTTCCAAAAGTTGGATTATTGTCTAATGATTTATTTTCCCAAACATTGAGCTATGGTTCCTATGCTTGATGAAATTATCCTAAAGCAACACTTGCTACCCTTATTTCCCCCACTTCTTAATTTACTATACAATTATATTCTTTTTTTTTTTTTTGTTGGATTCTAACATTTTTATTCTATTGTTTGGGTTGCTGTTCTCTTAGTTTATTTTGGTCCTATGTAGCCAAATTATGTTTTCTATGGGGGACTAAGTTCAAGCTTGACCAATTCAGCCGTAGATGTTACTATGTTCTCAAGCTAAATATTTTACAAAAAAAAATCATATTATACAAGAAAGCCAAGCATTAACAGCCCCAAACTATTCAACTTATGAACATGCAAGTAAAGCAATCAACAGCCCTAAAAATTTCAGCCTATATGAATGTAAATCAAGCCATTAACAGTTCAAACAATGTATATGCTAATAAAGCTACTAACCCATGAAATTTTAGTCTTAATGAGTGTCACCAAAGTTATTAGCACAATACTATTAACAGTTCAACAAATTCAGCT
This sequence comes from Nelumbo lutea, assembly GCF_056320005.1. Lineage (NCBI taxonomy): Eukaryota > Viridiplantae > Streptophyta > Magnoliopsida > Proteales > Nelumbonaceae > Nelumbo > Nelumbo lutea. Next base: position 51,886,945 of record NC_142689.1, on the reverse strand, counting down.
TTCATGCAAGAAAACAAAACTATTAATAGTAAAAAAAAATTAGAATATGTGCATGCAAGTAAAACCATAAACATTCCCAAAATTCCAACCTAAATGCATGCCAATCTAACCACTAACAATCCCAAAGAAACCAAACTACATACGTGAAGATATATACATTAACAACTCACAAGAATCCAACTTAGACGAATGTTAATAACACCATTAACAGTCCTAAACATTTCAACCTCAACGGATGCAAATCCAAGCACTAACATCCCAAAAGTATACAACCAATATGCATGCCAATAAAACAACTAACAAACCAAGAAAATTCAGCTCATATGTATGCAGTCCTACGCATAAACAATCCAAGAAATTTCAGTCTATACAAATTCAAACCTAACCCTTAACAATCCAAATGGATTCAGCCCATGTGCATGAAGGGATGAGAGATCCATCATATGGATGGCCAAACCCAGCAGAAAGGTTGGGCGAAATTTCAAAAAAAAAAATTCTCTCTCTCCCATCTGGGAATCGCATTCCCTATTTTAGAAAACTGCACTTTCAATGATCAATCTTGAACCCAAAACCAGACCAAATCTGAAATCAAAAGGGAGGAGAGGGATATACCTAATACAAAGTAGCAATAACTCCCAATGAAAGTGTTCACCCCCAAGGAGAAAATCAAAACCCACTTCCAATGAAAATGACATAGTGTGTGAAGAAGCAGGATCAATAGGATGGCTCTTCAGTAAGAATCCAACAAGGTCTGGTGAGCATGACTTTAGATTGTTTCTTCAATCAAGAAACAATATCAAGAACCTTTCTTGATCTATTCCACAAGCGGAGATCGAACTGGGTAGGGATAGCAAAAATATGAGAGAATTTTGCAGGTTGATGTGTTTTAAAACTAAGGAATTCGCCCCTACTTATAGTCTTCTTTGGACTAGCATCCTAATCTAATTAGGAAAGTTTCTTGATCCAAATTTGATATTTGGATCTGAACTCTTAAATGTATAAGACTTATCTTATCCTTTCATCTAATTCTAATTAGATTATAATTCAGATCTTGTCTCTTTTTAATTAACTAATTTAAGCCCAGTTCAAATTGGGTTTTAGACCCATTAAGCTTATATGCTCACTTTCCCCTTAACCTGCTGCCCAGTTGGTTCTGGTTGTATGGCGTGGAACCCAAACATTGATCTACACATCAGTCACATGGGTTCATCCCAGCCTTTGTTACAAGGCTTGGCCAAATTCACTTTAGGAGGCAATGAACCCCTGAATTCATCACCATGAGCTCTTAATGGGCCCAACATTTACACTAAATGGTCATTGGGTCCAGCCGCCTTATGAAAACCCAAGGACTGTGGGCAAATGCAAGATTAGCCCATCAGGTATTACCCTCAATGGTCTTACACTTAACCTCTCAGCACATAGTGATCAAACACTACCCAACAAGAGAGGACCTCTCCCTCGACTGCAAGGAGCAGTGTTGCACTCTCTACTCACATGGATCCCGGGAATCAAAACCTTTTGCAAACATTTTAAAATCATAATATATATGTGTGTGTGTGTGTGTGTGTGTGTGTGTATCTCTATATAAATATATTTTGTGAAAGAAATCTCAACATTTGAAATCAACTTCGGGCAGTTTAAGTTTCCATCAAAGAGAGTGCATTCCCCAATCATTCACTTTGTCTGACAAAGGGGATGACCCTGTCACTATGATCACCCACTCAGGTGAATTCTCGGACTGTTCCAACATACCTAGCTTTTGAACCCCTCTAAGGATCTCACTAACACGAGTCTCATAAGTGTCCAATTTAAAGGTATTACACAGAAACACACCACAATGACATGAATCAATTATGTACTTTATTCATTTACAATAAATGCCAAAAGACACATCAATTCGATTGGAGCTAAGGGCATAATTGTCTAACAGCTCCCACTTTCACTTAGGTCCAATCGGGTACAAGTTGGAGTCCCCGACTTTCCACGTGTTTCTCAAACACTTTCTGTATCAGTGGCTTAGTCAAAGGGTCTACCACATTCTCCGCTAATGTTACCTCTTAACATCAATCTCCTGTTGATCCAGTGTTGTCACACAATAGTAGAATGGGTGATGTGCTAAATTCCAAATTCCAAAATGAACGCCTTCATTCATTAGACAGCCTCAATTATGGCAATGTGCTTGGCTTGGGTTGTGGAATCTGCTATTTTTACTACACAAGACCCCATCGTTAAGATGTAACCAGATATAGATATTCTATCATCTAGGTCTGACTGAAAATTGGCATCAGTATACCCTTGGATCTATAGTGAACTACCATCAAATACCAAACAAAACTCTTTTATTCTTCGAAGGTATTTCAGTATGTTCTTCATAGTTGTCCAGTGTTCCTATCCTGGGTTAGACTAGTATCTACTTACCACACTCGCTGCCTAAGCAATGTCAGGACAAGTGCACAACATGGCATACATGATGCTCCATACGGCTGAAGCATAGGGAATCTCCTTCATGCCCTCAATCTCCTCGGGAGTCTTAGGAGACATACCCTTGGAGAGAGTGACTCCGTGCCTGAAAGGAACATTTCCTTTCTTGGAGTTCTCCATACCGTATCTCTTAACAATCTTGTCAATGTAAGTAGACTAGGATAATTTAATTATCCTCTTTAATCTATCTCTATAGAGTTGAAGTCCCAAGATATAGGTGGCTTCTCCAAGATCTTTCATTGAGAATTGCTGTGAAAGCCACACTTTGACCGTAGTTAACATTCCTATATTATTCTCAATGAGCAGAATGTCATCTACATACAGAACCAAGAATGTAACCTTATCCCCACTAATTTTCCTGTAAACACAAGGTTCATCCGGATTTTGCTCAAAGTCAAACTGTTTGATAGTAGAGTCAAACCAGATGTTCCAACTCCTAGAAGCCTACTTCAGTCCATATATGGATCGGTTAAGTTTGCATACATGTGTTCCTGACCTCAGCAATGAATCCTTGCGGTTGCTAGATATAGATATCTTCAATAAGATCTCCATTCAGGAACGCGGTTTTGACATCCATTTTCCAAATCTTGTAGTTATGGTATGCTGCTACAGCTAGCAAGATCCTAATAGACTTTAGCATAGCCACCGGTGAAAAGGTCTCCTCATAGTCGACTCCCTCTTTTTGAGTGTACTCTTTCGCCACAAGGCGAGCTTTATAGGTCTCAATGTTACCATCTAGGCCCTTCTTCCTCTTGTAAATCCACTTCCAACTAATTGCTTTCACCCCAGAGGGTGGGTTCACAAGAGTCCAGACCTTGTTGGTCACTATTGAGTTCATCTCATCTTTCATGGCATCTACCCACTTTAGGGAATCTATATCCAACATAGCTTCCACATAAGTTGTGGGATTCTCCTCACTCATCATGGCTTCCACCAAGTAACTTTCTTGGTCATAGCTGTAACGAACTGGAGGCCTAGATACCCTGGTAGATCTTCTAGGTTGAGTATCTAGAGCTTGTGAGACATCTCCCAATACTCCTAAGCTCTCCTCATCAAAAACAACTTCTTGCTGAAGATTCTCTAGGATGTAATCTTCTTTTAAGAAACAGGCATTTCGATTGCAAAACACCTTTTGTTCCTTCGGATCATAGAATAGATAACCTACGGGGCCTCTGGGGTAACCTACAAATAGGCAACGGCTGGTCTTAGATTCCAATTTGTTAGCACTAGTTCTTTTAACATGTTCCAGACAATCCTAAATTTTCAAGTGTCTCACACTTGGTTTCTTACCGGTCCAAATCTCATAGGGAGTCTTCGGAATGGATTTGGTTGGAACACGGTTCAACACATAAATCGCAGTCTCCAATGTGTATCCCCAAAATGGTGTAGGTAATTATGAGTGGATGAGAAGTGATCGGACCATATCCAATATGATCCAATTCCTTCTCTCCGACACACCGTTTAACTATGGTGTAGCAGGAGGGGCTAATTGTGATACTATCCCATTATCCTTTAAGTAGTCCCTAAATTTGTCAGAGAGATACTCACCGCCTTGATCTGATCAAAGGGCTTTAATTTCTCTTCCTAATTATTTCTCGACTTCTTGTCTGAACTATTGAACTTTTCAAAGGACTCAAACTTATGTCTCATTAGGTACATGTAACCATACCGAGAAATCATCGGTAAAGGTTATGAAATAAATGTCCTGATTACGTGTCCTAACATTCAGGGGACCACATACATCGGTATGTACCAGGTCAAGTGTACCTGTAGATCTTTCAAGCTTACCGTTAAATGGCCGCTTTGTCATCTTACCCTGAAGGCATGGTTCATAGGTTGGAAGATCTTCTATGGTTATAAAATCAAAAGGACCATCCTTTACCAACCTTGTGATACAATCTATGTTAATGTGACCAAGTCGGTAATGCCACAAGAACATGGGACTAACTGTATCATGGTTTTTTTTCTTGGAGATTATTTCCAATGTGGTTTCAGTAATGATGGTTTCTAGAGAGGGATGAAGAACATAGAGACCATTCTCAAGTTCCCCATATGCTAGGAATTTGTTATTCCATTTGATAATAATCACATTACTAAAAAAAATAGAATAACCATCCATGCACAATTTTGAGATAGAAATCAAAATTCTTCTTAAATTAGGTACGGAAAGACAATCTTTCAATACAATAATCCCTTCTCTGAAAACTAATTTTGTAGTGCATATGGCAGTAGTTGCAATAGTTGCAGAAATGCCCAAGTAAAGTATCACTCCCCATATGCTAGTGAGTTACACGCATGAGTTGAATACCCAGAGTCAATACACCAGGAAGCAGAAGTGACCAACAGATTGGTCTCTATGATGAAAGAATTGAACATACCTTGTTTCTTAGTCTCCAAGTATTGAGGACAATTCCTCTTCCAGTGGCTGGCCTTCTGCTTTTTGGTTTTGCTACCCTTCTTCTGAGCCTTCCTTTTAGCCTTCCACTTTTTCTTGCCCGATTTTCCACCTTCAACAAGCATGGCTATCGACTTATCCTTCTTAATCAGTTTTTTAGCCCTCTGCAACATATTGATGAGTTCTTGAAGGCTAACGTTTAGCTTATTCATGTTGTAATACATGATAAACTGATTGAAGGACGGAGGAAAGGAATTGAGAACAACATCAATTTTGGTGTCATAATCTAGCCCGGACCCGAGAGCCTCCAGTTCATTGATATAACCCATCATCTTTAGACAATGGTCATGAACCTATTGGTTCTCGGTCATCTGAGTGGTCATAAACAATTTTAAGACCTTTGGTCAAGTAGAACGGTTCTGCTCTTCGTACATAGTCTTCAAACTATCCAATATATTCTTTGACACTTCGATCTTATCGAATTGTTGTTGTATCAGATTGTCTAAAGAGGCTATAATATAACATTGGGCAAGAGAATTTTTCTCTTCACATTCTTGATACTCTCTCCTTTGGGCCTCAGAAGCCTTGTCACCCGGATGATCCAAAGCAAGGTTCTTAGCAATTTTGTCTAATTTCTCAGATGTCAAAACCAGCATAAGGTTTCAGAACAAGTCAGCATAATTAGGGCCCTTGAGTTTGTTATCATCCAACAACTTGGTGAAGTTTCCGTTTGCCATTTTTGGTAAAAGCAGATTTATAAGTCCACAACCTAATTGATTCATGTCATTACATAGAAAAGGGCTTTTAATCTATGTTCCATTTCCATTTTGGGAATCTTTGAGATTACCTCCAATCTCAGTGACGGGACAATTGTGTCTCTGGAAATGTGGGAAACCACATAGGGTGCATGAAGCCAACTGTTTCAGCTGCAAACACCCCCGATCTTCTGTGAAGGATCTCATCCACTCATCTTATGAGTTTTCCCTTTGGCATCTATCAGATAAGGTTCATAGCCATTTTAGATTAAACCTTTCTATCCACTAAGTGCTCACCCATCATGTTCGTGAACGCCAAGGTACTGTGAGAGAGTCTTCCATTTTAGGATAGCCCCCTCCCACATCGGTCTATGACGCCCCTATCATCTCATGAAGCAATTCAGTCAACTGCATACGCAGATGGATAGCCCAATTTTATGGTGCATCTCCACCCACCAATACAACCAACCTTCAAACTAATGATGGAAGGCCTTTAGAGAATTCATCATATGAAATTCCCTATCACATGCACTTATATTTAATGGAGGCAACAAAAAACCCCCTAGATCTGATTTAGATCAAACCAAAGTGGCTCCCACTAACTTTCATAAAGCCAAATTCAAAGTGGGTCTAAAACGGCTAGGGTTTCGGGGTGTTCCTCTTGGGGAGAAACTGAAGTGGGCCCCACTGAGATAGGGAGATCATTCAATGATCTTAAGGGCACCACGGCAATGATGTGCATTCAGCCATGGTGTTCGAAAGAGCCACTTTCAAATTAACATGGGCCAAGCGCTTATGGCCCATGTACACAGCACATCACATCACATACATCACATGCATGAAATCGATAATTGATCCAATCAATTAAATAACTGTAAAACTCATACTTAAAATTTAAAAACCTTTTCAGCCCATAATATTATCAAATAATATTATCTAGGTATATGGGTGGAATTGCAAAGAGCAGTTCGGCCCATATAGCATTTATGCTGAATTGGGCTAAAGCAATTTTAACAAATCAAAACTGGGTTTTATAGATGTGGGCCGAATTGCATCTTGCAATTAACCATCAATCCCTCAGCCCATGAAGAAAATTTTAGGGCTGAGAACAGCCCCATCGAACCATAGATTCGGTCCAACCAGTTTGGTCCAATCTGGTTCGAACGGGTCTAGGGTTTGATGTTTAATTCAAGAAACATGACCTAAAAATAAAGAAACCGATGCATGACAATTAAGAATCAGTAAACAATAGTAAGAGGGTTGTTCGTAAGGTTGCAACCCTGCAAAACAAAAGTTAGTCTGCAGTTTGCAATTTCCAAAACTGCAAATTGCAGATTACCGAACCAAAATTTACAAAATTTTCTCCTTTGCGCTTCCAGCTTCGTCTTCAATGAAATAAAATAGAAAACCTTTTTTTTTATTAATATTACATCAGAATCGAATTCCTATACATTCCATCTAAAAAAAATAAAAATAAATAAAAATTAATTATAAACCAAGAATGAATAGAAAAGAAAACGCAGGTGTGCTAATTTCTTGCGCCACAGAAAGATTTCGATCTCCTCCATATGAACAGCCCAAAATTCAAGAAATATAAATAGAACAATTCTAAATATATAACAGAATAATAAAGATTTATTTTCAAATCATTCGCCCAAAACTAGGAACCAATTTCCCAAGAAAAATCGCTAACTGCGCAAATCGGGTAGAACACCTTCTACCCATTTGTGCAGATCCAAATCTGATTTAATTCAATTCAAGACTTGAACATGGCTCTGATACCACCGAAGGGATGAGAGATCCATCATATGGATTGCCGAACCCAGCAGGAAGGTTGGGTGAAATTTCAAAAAAAAATTTCTCTCTCTCCCATTTGGGAGTCGTATTCCCTATTTTAGAAAACTGCATTTTGAAGGATCAATCTTGAACCCAAAACCGGACCAGATCTGAAACCAAAAGGGAGGAGAGGGATATACCTGATACAAAGTAGCAATAACTCCCAATGAAGGTGTTCACACCCAAGGAGAAGACCAAAACCCATTTCCACAGAATATGGCACAGTGTGTGGAGAATCATGATCAGTAGGATGGCTCTTCAGCAAGAACTAGGATTCTTCAGCAAGAATCGAACAGGGGCTGGTGAGCACAACTTTAGATTGTTTTGTCAATCAAGAAACAATATCAAGAACCTTTCTTGATCTATTCCACAAGAGGAGATCGAATTGGGTAGGGGTGGCAAGAATATGAGAGAATTCTGCAGGTTGTTGTGTGTTAAAATTGAGGAATTCGCTCCCTATTTATAGTCTTCTTTGGATCAGCCTCCTAATCTAATTAGGAGAGAGTTTCTTGATCCAAATCTGATATTTGGATCTAGACTCTTAAATGGATAAGACTTATCTTATCCTTTCAACCAATCCTAATCAAATTATAAATCATATCTTGCATCATTTTAATTAACTAATTTAATTAACTAATCAGATTATAAATCAGTTCGAATTGTGCTTTAGGCCCATTAAGCTTATGTGTTCACTTTCCCCTTAACCTGTTGCCCAGTTGGCTCTCTTTTTATGGCGTGGGACCCAAACATTGATCTACACATCAGCCACATGGGTTCAACCCAACCTTTGTTACAAAGCTCAGCCAAATTCACTTTAGGAGATAGTGAACCTCTAAGTCTATCACCATGGGCTCTTAATGAACCCAACATTTACACTAAATGGTCCTTGGATCCAGCCACCTTATGAAAACCCAAGGACTGTGGGCAGATGCAAGATTAACCCATTAGGTATTATCCTCAATGGTCTTACATTTAACCTCTCAGCCCATAACGATCAAACGCTGCCCGACAAGAGAGGACCTCTCCCTCGACTACAAGGAAAAGTGTTGCACTCTCTACTCACATGGATCCTGGGAATTAAAACCTTTTGCAAACATTTGGAAACCATAATATATATATATATATATATATATATATCTATATAAATATATTTTGCAAAATAAATCTCAACGTTTGAAATCAACTGCCGGTAGTTTAGGTTTCCATTAGAGAGAGTGCATTCCCCGATCATTCACTTTGTCCGACAAAGGGGCTGATCCTGTCTCTATGATCACCCACTCAAGTGAATTCTCGGACTGTCCCAACATACCCAGGTTTGACCCCCTCTAAGGATCTCATCTGATTGGTACATCAAAAACAACCCAATCCGATACCTAGTGCAGTATCATAATCGAGTTTAGGGGTTAGGCGTAACATTCCAATTTTTTCCATGTATCTCCAAGGTGTAGGGCAACACTGGAATTTGGTCCAGTTCAAGGTTTCAAGAAAACCCACGCTGCATGTACCTCTAGTCTCACCCTGGTAGCTGAGACAAGCCACCCCAACCAATTTGGCGGCACATCAGTGTCAGCCTTGGCAGGATAAATCTCCCAAGATCTATCCAACTGCTGTGAAGATTCTAAACTAACACGAGTCTCATAAGTGTCCAATTTAAGGGAATTACACAGAAACACACCACAATGACATGAATCAATTATGTATTTTATTCATTTACAATAAATGTCAAAAGATGCATCAATCTGATTGGAGCTAAGGACATAACTGTCTAACAGTGCATGCAAGTAAAACCATTATTAGTGAAAGAAAAATCAGCTTGTGCGCATGCAAACACAACCCTTAATACTCCAATAAAATTCAGCTTATGTGCGTGCAAATAAAATCATTAGCAGTCCAAGATTCAACTTATATGTAAGCTAACAATATCATTAACAATGCCAAAGAATTCAGCCCATGTGCATGCAAGTTAAACTACTAGTAGTCCTAAAAAATAATTTAATCTACATGCAAGAAATTGCAATACTAAAAGTACAAAAAAAAATCAGCATACAAGCAACCATGAGTGCTTTCCCCACTCAAGGGGAAGAAAGGAATGGCATACATACATCTTCCCCTCCCCAACGGAGTCGCCATTCTATGTACAATCATATTGAGTTTGAAGTTCACTTCATGGCTGAAAATGGATTGGAGCCGCCACCCATCAAAGTAAAGAACATAAGTGATGGGTCTCCCATGTTCAAGAAAACAACAAGAAATGACTCACACCCAAAAACAAAGCTAATCTATGTACTTTTTAGGGGAGAGAGGGAAGGTAGTAGGCATCCCTCTCCCACAATTGATAAGTAGTACCATTCCCCTAATTTAGTGGAAGGAAAAAAAATAAAAATAAAAATAAAAACTAGAAAGAATTAAGTCTACAAAATGCTAGTGATTTTATGCATGAAAGATGGGGATTATCATAGAGGATTCTTCTCTCAAATGACTTAACCCTTCCATTCTCAATTCGGGTGTAGGAAACCCTTAAAGGAGCAAAGGATTTGGCAACTACATGCCACTCTCCTTCTTTATCCATGGTTCCCATCACTCCTACAAAGCAATTGGGAAAGGGAAAGCCACAAGTGATTCAATCACCTATGAAAATCCCTTCCAATTGTTATTCCCAATATAAAAATGTTCAAGAAAAAAATTTAACCTAGAATAAATCAAATTGAAAAGCTATGAAAGTGAATAGATTTCAGCATTGAAACAAATTCAAATTCAGCCCAAAATAAACACTATAAGACAAGGCATATTCACTCAAAGTGATTAACAAAATGTTCTAATGATTCCTACATCCCACCACCATGAAAACTATTGAAAAAAAATTACATAATATCACTTAGATGAAAAGGGTTACATGCTAAAATTAGAGAATGACTAGGATACCAACAAAGTTCAAGAAAGAAAATGTAAAAAAAAAAACAAAAATGAGATGAGAAGCTCACCTCTTTGTGGCCTTTTGGCAAACAATTAGTGATGGATGGGATGAGCTAAAATTGATGGTGCTGAAATGCTAAAACAATGACAGTCCGAATTTGATTGGATGTAATGAGGGTTTTGATCTTTTCTTTCTTCCTTGATTTGGCCAAAATGGAGTAGGGTTTTCTCTTCCTTCTTCTTCTTCCTTACTTCCTTTGGCCGAATGGGAGGGGGTTCTACCTTCTTCCTCTTACTTCTTCCTTGTTCCTTCTTCTTCTTCTTCTCCCTTGGTCGTGTGACTAAATGGTGGTGCTCTTTCTTCCTCTTCTCTCATTTCTTGGGTGAAGATGGAGGGTGATGATCAATTTGGTGGTGGAGAGAAAGGACGAGGCTAGGGTTTTTCGTTGTTGGGTGTGAAGGAGAAGAGATGAGTGAGAGGGAATTCGGTGGTGGAGGAAGGAGGTAGAGATAAAGAGGAGGAGAGTGTGTAGTTTGGTTCTTGAGAGGGAGAAGGGAGAATGGTAAGAGTGTTAGAGAAAGGAGAAGAGTCTCAAAGAGAGTCCAAAAAAAAAAAAAAAACCCATGTTAGGTTCGGATTTGGGTCTTATGGCTTCTTTTTCTTTAATTTTTTTTAGTTTTCTTTGGTTTTTATTGGTTCAAAAAAGTGGGAAGGGTCCTAGTTTGGTTTGGGGGGTGGTTTAGTTCCATTAGAACTGAATTGGGTTTAGTTTAGGGTTTGGTTAAACTTGGACCGAATTTGGAGTGTTTGGTTAGGGTTTAAGTGTGAGAGGTTATGGTTTTGGGCTTGGTTTTCAAAAGAGATGGAAGGCTAGGATGGTTTGATCCTAATCTAAGGGATGGAGGCTTCCTAGATTCTTTTTTTATTAATCTCTTGCCTTTTGACCAAACATAAGGCAAGGAGACAACTTCCCTTGATTTTCTCCTCCTTGTCTCATTCCCTTAAATGCTTAGAACGGGGGGAGTTTTCAAATTTTGAATTGAAAATGGCTTAGCTTTTAAGGAGGTTGGCTAGGGTTTTGGGGTGCTAAATGATGGTTAGGCTGATCCTAGGGTGGAGAAGCAAGGAGGGCTCAAACCTAAGGCTAGGATTGATTCTAGGTTTAGTAAGGGCTTTGGGGTGATTTCTAGAAATGTGAAGGGACTTGAGTGAAAAACAAAAAAGGGGTTTTTTTGCAATGAGAGGGCAAGTCCAAGGGGTCTAATGTGGAGGATTCAAGGGCTGAGATTAAAATTCAAGATATTAGGGTTTTTCTCAACCAACGAGATCGCTCGAATTGGAATCTTTGTAGATGGAGGGTAAAATGGGGAATTTTGTAATAAAATTTTCCAAGGGGGTTTTAAGGTTTCTAAAAAGGGAAATGATGGGGTTTAATGGCCTCGAGGGGTGTGTTAGAGTGATAAATCATGAATTGGAGTGTGTCGAGCAATGTGGGCTGTCAAATCAAGATTTTTCTTGATAAAAGGGTAAAATGGTAATTTTGGGTCTAGAGATGGAGGAGGGTTTATCCAGGTGTCTAGGAAGCTAATGACGTGGTCTAGGTGTATCGGAGGGTGTGCCAGAATTCCGATCTTAAAATAAGAGAGTAACGGCCAATGAGAGCCCTCAATTTGGAATCTTTATAGATAAGAGGTAAAATGGTAATTTTAAGGCTTTAGGTTTTACAGAAAGATGATCAAGAGGTTTTGATGGGGTTTGGAGGTGTTAGATGATGTGTGATGATGGATCTTGAATTTGGGGCATATCGGGCGATGAGGATGGTCTATTTGGAATCTTTTTAAACTAAGGGTGAAATGGTTATTTTGGGGTTTGAAATGTGATGGATCATCGATCTGGGGTTTTGATGGGGTTTGGAGGTGTCAGAAGATGTGTGATGATGGATCTTGAATTTGGAGCGTATCGGGTGATGAGGATGGTTCATTTGGAATCTTTTTAAGCCAAGGGTAAAATGGTCATTTTAGGGTCTGAAATGTGATGGATCATCGACTGGGAGATTTTGATGGGGTTTGGAGGGGTCAAGTGATGTGTGATGATGGATCTTGAATTTGGGGCATATCGAGCGATGAGGATGGTTCATTTGGAATCTTTTTAAGCCAAGGATAAAATGGTCATTTTAGGGTCTGAAATGTGATGAATCATCAATCGAGAGGATTCGATGAGATTTGGAGGTGTTAGATTATGTGTGATGATGGATAATTTGGGTCATATTGGGCGATGAGGATGGTTCATTTGGAATCTTTTTAAGCCAAGGGTAAAATGGTCATTTTAGGGTATGAAATGTGATGAATCATCTATCAGGAGGTTTTGATGGGGTTTGGAGGTGTCAGATGATGTGTGATGATGGATCTTGAATTTGGGGCGTATTGGACGATGATGATGGTTCATTTGGAATCCTTTTTTATGAATGGAAAAATGGGTATTTTGAGGCCTGATGTTGGGTGGATGGTTGATTGGGAAGTTAGTGGTGGTCCTAGGGTCTTGGAGTATCTCGATGAAGATCTTGGATTAAGAGATTTGTAGCTAATGAGGATCGTCGATTTGGAATCTTTTTTATAAAGGGCAAAATGGATATTTTGAGGTCTGAAGTTGGGTGGATGGTTAATCAAGAAATTGATGGAGGTTTTGGGGTCTTGAATGGAGTATCTCAATGAAGATCTCAGATTAGGAGAGTAGTGGCTAATGAGGATCATCGATTTAGAATCTTTTTGGATAAAGAGCAAAATGGACATCTTGAGCTCTGAAATTTGGTGGGTGGTTAATCAAGTGGTTGTTGAAGATTTTGGGAAGGTCTGAATGTCTCGTGAGAAGTGTCATGATTGAAACCTAAGATTTTGAGTGTAATGAGCAAAGAGAGTTGTCGATTTAGAATCTTCGTGTACAAAGGGTAAAATGGGGATTTTCTGGATTTGATATTTGGGTGGTGGATATCTTAGGGTATTTGGGGTCTAACGGGAGTGTTTGATAGTTTTAATGGTGTTGGAATTTACGTTGTGGATCTTTCGACTAATGAAGGGGTTAAAATTGGAATTTTGGCTTGATGAATGGGTAAATGAGGGAATTTTTGGTTTATGATTGGTAGAGTGGCATGGATTTGAATTACAAGGTTGTGGAGAGGGTTTGGTCATGTAAAAGATGTGTGGATCATAGGTTTTTTGTTTGAGAAGTACCGTAATGTGAGATATGTCAGAATGAAATCTCTGATGGATGAATGGTGAGATCAAAGAATTTATTGCTGAATTTTGGTGCGATTGGTTGTTTGAAGGTTTGGTTTCATGTGATGGGATCTGATCAGGTAATGGGTATGGTAACATGACGTAATTGGGACCATCGAAAGAGAATCTTACGGATTTAACGGTGGATTTGATGGTACTTGAGTTAAAATTTTGTTTCCTAGGGTTTTGGCATGTTCTAAAGAAATTGGTGAAGTCTGATTGGGCATTTGGAGTATGAGAAGTGGGTTAGAAAGGGGACCGAGCAAAAATTGGGTGATTACAAAGCCGATCTGGGTTGACCTAAATCCGAAACTGTTTTGGATGGGATGGTTCGGTGTTCGCGTGCTTTGTCTGTTCTAGACCGTCCGGCCGACCAATATCCACACAACCCAACCTGAATCTGGATTGACCCAATTTACTTATGTAAACCTACTTCGGGTTAGTTAGTTCGGTCCGAAATTCATGCATAAACCTGATATGGTTCAGTCTAAGTCAATCCACCATTGACTGAACTGGTCTGGTCCGACCAGACTGATCCAGATCTAAACGGTTCTACCATCCTTGATGTGATTAGCTCAAAGATAATCTAATTAGATAGTTCAATTTGTTTGACCGGTTTGAACCTAAGTGGTTCGGTCAAACCCGAAATCCGAACATAGTTAAATGACTTCGCTGCTTGTGTAAAAATAACATGCATGTAATGTGATTTGAAACTTCATCACTTGTGTTAATAGTAACTACAATTACCACCACCAAGGTATAACCAACTTTTTTGTTAAGAGAGAGTTAGTTTGTTTTTTAAGTCCATAAATATAAGATTAATGGGTTTGGGCGGGTTGGTTTTGGTTAAACGGGTTTGGGTTAAACCCAATCCATTTAATTTTATATAATTGGGTCATAATGGGTTGGCGTGTTAGATGGGTTGGGTTGAAGCTTAACCCAAACCAAACCCAACCCAACCCGCCCAATTGCCCCCCAACCCTAAAGTTCAAATATCAGTTATCACCCAAGTGAGTTGTTTTCCGATGCTCACAAATTGATGATTCCATTAGGGAGTTCTTGGACCATATGTGGGGCATACATGGAGACCCATTTGTACTAATTGCTATTTTTGTATATATGCATGCTCTTTGAATTCTTCTTTATATCATAATAAGAATTGCTTATTTTCATATGATTTTTAGATAATTATTTACTGCTTTATTTTTGTTATTGCTTGTCTGCTTATTAACACTTTGTACACATCATCGTGCATTAGATTTAGCATCCCATTGTCCTATTAGGAGAGAGCTTAGTACACTTGAGCCATTGGGATTAGGAATCGATGAGGCTAGTGGAAAGCTCTCAACCAGTCACCAACCTGAGAAGCTCTTATGTGTGGAGGTTTAAGGACTAGAGATCTCAGCCATGGATCTAGATGTCACTCTCCAACCTTATGCATCATAGTCCATGTGTCAGCCTAGTCGGTTAGGGTGTCAGCACATCAGCTTTGTTTGTTTGCATACCCCTGGTGGGACCCAAATAAAAATAATAACATAAAATAAAAAATATATATAAAAAACAAAAATTAGATAAAAAGTCAAGAGTCCAATAAAACAATAGGATAAAATAATATAAATTAAAAAAAGCAAAAAATAAAAAGGGGTAGAAGGGTTAGTTGTGAGCACTACACTTGAAAGAAAATAAAAAAAAAAGTTAAAAATACAAAAAAAATAGAAAAGGAAAAAATAAAAAAAATTAAAAGAGATTAGAGAAGTAAAAATATAAAAATACATAAAATAATTAAAGTAGCCAAAAAATTAAAAATTAAATAAAAATTCAAAAATATAGAAATAAATCAGAAAAATTGATAGAGGTAGAAATCAAAGGGGAAGTTTTAAAGAGGAAAAAGAAAAAGAAAGAAAGGAAAAATATATAAAACAAACAGAAAATATTAAAAAGCAAACAAATTTTTTGAAAATTCCAAAAATAAAGTGTAAAAAATAAACAAAATAAAAAAAATCAACAAATCATAATATAACAATTGAAAATACAAATAAATAAATAAATAAAAGATTTGGAAAAAATACAAAAAAAAAGAAAAATGAATAGAAATGGAAGGAAAAAGAACAGAACAACAAGAGGAGAAAAGACAAATGAAGGAAGAAAAAGAAATAAGAAAATCAAAAATAAGAAAAACAAAATCATTTGAGCAAGAAAAATTTTGAATATTTCTTTTGGGTAATTAAGAAAAATTAATCGTAGCACAAATACATAAAAACAAAAAAATATATAATTAAAAATTAAGTAATAATAATAATGCTAGTAATAATAATAATAATTTAAAAATAATAATAACAATAATAATAAGAACTAATAGTACAAATTCATAACAAATAAAAAATCTAAAATATATAAAGAAGAGAAAAGAAAAGAAAAAAGTCAAAAACAATTATAACACAAATGAAATATCAAAAATTAAAAAACAATATATGTCAAAAATATTAAAATTCAAAATCAATAATAATAAAAAACAAAAAAACATTAGGTCAAATCAATGAAAGAATAAAAAATTAAAAAAAAAGATAATAGATAAGTAATAGCTAAATGGTAAAACATGGAATCAGTATAGGGTGATAACGTGAAATTAAAAAAATGAAACAAAATTATTTAAATGGAGAAGTTATAATAAAAATATAGGAAAAACTAAACATAGTATAAAATAATAAATAATAAATAAATAAATTTTAAAAAAATAATAAAAAAATCTAAAATTAAAAATTAAAAATGATTAAAATATAATAAAATAAAAACGGGGAGAGAGAAAGGCAAGAAGAAAAAGATATTGAAAAGATTTAAAGATTAATGTGGGAGTTAAAAAAAGAAGAAAAAAGAGAGGAAGAGAAAAGGGTAATAAGAAAGAAAAAATTTAAAAAAAAAATCCAAGTTAAAAGTGCAAAAGCCTAAAACTGAAAAAACAAAATAGAAATTAAAAAAGCAAAAAACCTAAAAAATCAAAATAAAAAATTTGTAAAAAAGTAATAAAAATTCAAAGAGAGAGAAAGAGAGACCAAGCAAAATAAGGAAAGTAGTTTCTAACTAAGTTATGTTGGTAGGAGAACACCATTGGGAATCCTAAACCTCTGACTCGTTATGTAGTAACCCAATCAGTTGCCCGAGCCATGGCACAAGACTCGCTCAAGAATGCATGTTTACCTACTTCTTCATTAGATCCCAAGATACCAGCCTTAGTTACATATAGTAAGTACCTCAAACTTCAAGAGAGGCTAAAGGAAGTATCAACTCAATTGGCATCCCTTGGTGCAAAGCATCCTCGATCCAAACCACCTCCTCCCCCTGTAACCATGTCTAGTCAATTGCCAGCATCGGGAACCTTTCTTGCCTTCACATCACCAACCGCATTGACATCTTCTCCAACATCGGGGACCTTTCTTTGTATTTACCATTTCATCTCCCCAACCTACACAACAAACTTCATTTAGTTTCCCTATGCAATCTTCATTCCAACCTCCTACCTTGTTTGGTGATGGGGAGCCTAAGTCTTTCGTGCTAACACCTATATTGCAAACCTCGTTCCAAGATGATGTAGAGAAGCTGAAGGAGGAGATGCAAAAATTAAAAGAGGTACACAACCTAGGAATCATAGATTTTAAAGTGTTATGCATGTATCCGGATGCCAAGTTACCCGAGAAGTTCAAGATACCCAACTTTGAGAAATATGATGGAAATGGTTGCCCACAGACTCACCTAACAGTCTTTTGTAGAGATATGTTTCAGTATGGTTCCGATAAGAAACTCTTGATCTAAATGATTCAGAAAAGCCTAACGGGGAGTGCTAAAGTGTGGTTTGCTCATCTTGAATAAGAGAAAAAGAAATCATGGAAAAGTGTAAATGGAGCATTCTTAAACCATTTTTCTTATAACATGGAATTAGTGCCAGATCGAGAATATATCGAGTCCATGACTTAGAATCTTGGAGAATCTTTCCTAGATTATGCCTATAGGTGGCGTGAAATGGCATCCAAACTATGTCACCCCATGCCCAAGGAAGAAATGGTTAGCCTTTTTATCAAGACCTTGAAAGATCCCTACCATACTCTATTGGTTGCACAACCACTTATGGGCTTTAGCAAAGTAATAAAGGAAGCTGTTAGAATTGAAGAATCTCTTAGGCATGGCCAAATTAACCCATTAATAATTGGAGTAGAAACAACCACCTCTAAGTCAAATAAGTCTAGAACCAAATATCAAGGAGGGAGTGAAGTATAAGTTAAAGAACATCTTTTTTAAAGGGGTACGTATCCCATCTCATGGGTCTAACCACTTACATAAATAAAATTTTATTTTCCCCATTTCTCTTCTCCTTAGTTAAGATTTATTAGAGAGTGATTATCCTATACAAGGTTATCTACTTGCAGAAGAAGGCGGAGTCAATTCCCTCTCAAAATTGTTGTATTCAACTAAGGGCTCGTAAGAGGTCCGAAAAGCATACCTAAGAAAAGTCAATTGTTGATCAAGAACTCTATAGTCGAATTCCTTTTGACCTCCCAACTCATAATAAAACCATCCTTGATCCGGTATAGAACAAATGCATCATTCTGAAAGAGCTCAAAGTCCACTAGTTGGCCCTTTCTTGTCCGTATAGAATAAGGGAGGCCTTCCTTGTCCGTTTTCTTGACCTTGTGCATTAAATCCTAATTATATGAAGTAAAGTCCACTAGTTGGCCCTTTCAGCCTTTTGTTAACTTTCTCTTCACAATAAACACTCCCTAGTAGGTGGGTGTCTTAACAAGTAGAATGTGATTAGAGTAATCAAGAAAGAACTCAAAGAAAAAGGAGAAAAATGAAAATGAAAGGAAAAGAAGTGTGGAAAAGGGTAAAAATAAAAAAAAAAAGAGGAAAAAAGAGAAAGAAGAAAAGGAAAAAGGACGGAACTTTTGGTAGTTTTGCTGAGAATGAAATAACCAAGGAATTTTGGAAAATCATTAAGAAAGGTTAATGCAATAGTGAATTAATAAAAGGGGAATCAAGAAATAATTTGAAGAAACTATGGCTGCTTAAATGATTTAAGCACTATGGGATCTTTCATGATAACACCTACATGCTAGTTTTGGTTTTCCCTACCTTTTTACATTTTATCCCAAAATAGAGTCCTCCCTGATTAATAAGAAGGCATGGTTCATGTTGATGAAGAATATGAACAATTTCCATCCATGTTATTGTAAAGAGAGCCTTAATTAAAAGAAAGAAAAAAAGAAAAAAGAGAAGAAAAAGAACATGAAAATGTAATGATGAAAGGAGACCCTGAATTAAAATTTCCAAGTGGTGATTTGAGCATCCAGTGCCTATATTAATAATTCTTTGGGCCTTTTATCCATCTTTTGTAACATTCTTCTCATGGTATGTCCTAATGAACAAGACCTCCTTAAACTTTGAAAAATCAACAAGTCAACATTGGATAGACTTATTTGATAGATAATGGAGGATCATAATTGTGACTTTCTCCATTGAAATATCAGATTTATAACACACCTCTTATGTAAAAAAAAGAAAAAATTGAGGTAGATCCCCTTTAATAAAGGCTTTTCCTACAGTGAATCCTTGGTGAATATCTTACAATCTATTACACATGCTTTTGAAGTCCATGAGTTTAATTGATGATCCTGAAGAGAGGATACACACTCTCATCCAATGTGAACTAGATATAACCCATTTGTACATAATTACTTTCATATGAGTTAAGGTTGAAGTCACTTTTTCCCTTGAGTGTTGAAAATTTTCCTTCTTACTATTTTCATATTTCATGTCCTTATGCATTGCTCGATAATTGAATACTTGTACAACAATTTGAGGAAACGTTTTGACCTTTTCAATGCATACTCAACTTCTATCTTGTCTCTACCATCACATCATATTCTTTTGCTTGTTTGATGTTAGTAATCCGAGCTCTTTTGTGCAAACCATTGCCTTCTTTTCAAAAAATCCCTTCGAGTGTTTATCTCACACTTTGATGTTTTGCTTCTTGGGTACGTAATTTGATTGAAGATTTTTAAAGTAGATAAATCATAATTTCATTAATGATATTCACATTGATATTCCATTAGTCATGTCAGCCTTTACGCTTTAACTTGTGTCTATCTTCCACTGGTAATTTATGCCTCTATGCCTTGGCCAGCATCAATATTCCGTTGGTAGTGTCAACCTCTATGCTTTGACCCATGTCTGTCTTCCATTGGTCATGTCAGCCTCTATGCTATAACCCATGTCAGTATATTCCATTGGTCATATCAGCCTCTTTGCTTTGACCCACATCTGAATTCCATTGGCCATGTTATCCTCTACACTTTGACCCATGTTTGAATTCAACTGGCCATGTCAGTCTCTATGCTTTGACTCACTTCAGTATTCTGTTAGTCATGTTAGCCTCTATGCTTTGACCCACATCTGAATTCCGTTGCTCATGTTAGCCCCTATGCTTTGACCCACATTTGAATTTCGTTTGTCATGTCAGCATCTAAGCTTTGACCCACGTCTATCTTCCATTAGTCATGTCAATATCTATGCTTTGACTCATGTCTGAATTCTATTGGAGTCATGATAGTCTTTATGCCTTGACCCACATTAGTATTTCCCATTGGAATCATGTAAGGCTCCTTGCTTTAACCCACACCAGTTTTTTATTGGTGTCATGTAAGCCTCTATGTTGACCCATGCTAGTAAGCGAAGATGATATAAGTGATGATAAATAAAAAAAAAAACAAAAAAAAGAGAAAGGATGAAGAGTAAATAATAGGGTAAATTTCTTAAACTACCCTTATGGTTTAGCTAATTGACTAAGTATACCCTTACTATTTGAAAATTGACTAACACTACCCCTACTGTTTCTAACAATTGACTAACTCTACCCCTGTTGTTAATATCCGTTAATGCTCCATTATAATTTGTGCACATGTGACCCCATGTGACCTATAAAATTTTTTGAAAACCCAATAGTACCCCCGTCCCCTCAGCCTTGAACCCCCACTCTCTCCATTCTCAGACCTCCCCCTCTGCCTCACTCTCTAGTTTCTCTCCCCTTCTTTTGCCTACCGGAGAATCTACCATTTGCCGCCGCTATGACGTCTAGCTCGAGTTTGGGAGTTTGAAGATGATGCTGAACAATAATCCAAAATGCAAAAAATAAATGAGGGAAGGGTTGGGAAAAAATATCGGGAAGATGAGGGACAGAGGGTAAGAAAGAGAGAGAGGTCGGTATTGAAAGTGAGAGCGAGAAGGCAATGTGTCATGTTCAGATCTGCCGCTGCAACTCATTGCAGCGGTGGTGGCGATGACCCCCTTCAAACGAAAATAGAAGAGCATTGCTCCAACTTCCACTCCGCTGCAACTTCTGTCTAAAACCGGTCTGCAACCTGTAACTTCCGCTCCGCTACAACTTCTGTCTTAAACGAATGAAGCTCAGAGAATGAAATGGTCATCTTTGGACGGCCGGAAGCAATAATGGAAACCAACATCAGTACCCCTTCATTCTCTGAGGCTGTACCTAGCAAGATCACCGCCACTAACGAACCCAACAACAATAGCAACAACAAAGTGATAGGATGCGTTTGCTCTCTTCTATGATGGAAAACATTGCAGAGGGTTTCTAAGCAATGGTAGGAATGCTCATCTTTGCCTGTCCCTGTCAAGGAAATAGATGTGTTCTTCCTCTGTGTTAAAGGTTGAAGTCTTCTTCGATCATACAAAACTTGAAGATTGAAGTCTCTGTTCCTCTGTGTCACTGACTTGCTACGTTAAAGCCCTAGTTTGAGAGATTCATCCATACTATGTTAAAGCACTGGTAAGGAGATGACGATAACAAAGCTGACGAAGATCTAGCTGATGGAGTTGTGTCCTGACTGACTGTAGAACTCGGATAAGAATTAGATTGGGGTTTTTCGACAGAGGAGATTGGAGCTCAAGATACCTCTAGGGTAATTTTATTGCTGTATACATGGTTTTAATGATGATTTGCGATGGTTTTTACCCTATTTGAGCAGAATTTCAGGAAACTAGGAGTTTGGGACAACCTAGGGTGAAGAGAGCATACTTCGGCCCATCAAGAAGAAAAACCCAGCTGAAACCCCATGGGAATCACTAAAGCTACTAAGGAGAGAGGCCCAATTGCAGCCCAACTGAAGCCTTATGGGAGAACATCAGTTCGGCCCATCAAAGAGAACAACCCAACAACAATTCGGCCCACTAAGAACAACAGCCCAACCGCAACCCAAAGGGAGGCTCCAAAAGGCAGCTGCCTTTAGAGAAGAGAAAGAAGTTTGAAAGGAAGATATAAAAAGAAAAGAAAAAGAAGAAATTAGGGTTCAGACCCCTGAAGACAAAACCAAAGAAGAAGAAGAACTGCTAGAGAAGAGAGAAGGCTGATGAATGCGAATTGAAGAGGAGATCGAAGATTGATGTAGAAATCTTAGGTTGTCTTCTTCTTTGATTCTGCAATTTGGTAACCAAGATTCGATTAGGGTTTCTTGATGTTTCTTTATTGAATCTTTCTTTTCTTTTTTCTTTTATCTGAACCATGATGGACTTCAAATCTGATATGTAATTAATATTTTAGCAGATCTGATTGGTTGTGATTCATTCTTGGTACTCTTGATTAGGGTTTTCGATTGATAGAATAATCTTGGCGGAATTGTTCTTGTTTCTTGGATTACTTGAATTGCTCTTGAGAAAGAGTTTAGGTAATCAGATCATCTAATCAAGAAAACGAACTGAATGCATCTTAGAGATAATTTGCATGGTTCATTTGGCATTTATTCATAACTGAATTGATAACCTTCGGATTCTTTGTTCTTAATGTATCTATGGCGATTAAATTTCTGATAGAGATATAGGAATTATTGCTCATAGATAGAGTGGGTAGTGCTTGAGAGAGGCTGCTCATAAAATTAGGGTTTCGCCAACCCAAGACTGAATTCACTTTGGTTGGGCTGCTTAAAGATTTAATTGCTGAACCGGTTCTTATCATTAAAGGTGGTCTGATCCAAAACTGTCTAGGGTAGTTTGCTAATTAGGAGTTAGAGTTTTTATTTGTTTAATATTTTAGTTTATCAAATAACGAAAGGCTGATTTAGTACTAGTAGTTGTTAGATCAATCCTCATGGGAACAATACTCTACTCATCATTATATTACTTGATCGGCTAGTGCACTTGCTAGCATCTTCTAAGCACATCACATATTGAATGTCTTGGGCGGAGTTTATAGTTAACCTGTGCAAACCCTAAAATTTGGGCTGAAGGGCTGACTACAAACAAATCCCAATGTCATTCCCAATTATAAGACCAATGGCCTGTTTGCATTGTAATTTGATGCACTTGGGATTTGGTGCAGTTATTCAATGGCCCACTCTAATATATATATATATATATATATATATATGTTAGGGAAGTTTATACATATATTCATGTATATATGACGATGTTTGTGGGCTATAGTAAAGGATTTTATTAAACTATATTGACGATTTTGATGAGTTATACGAATGAATTGGAAACTTATATAAGCAATTTGACTATGAGCACAAATCGAACTCTTGGGTGGAGTTTATAGTCAACACGAGCCCGACCCTAAAATTTGGGCTGAAAGGTTGACCATGAATAAATGCTGATGTCATTCCCAGTTTTAAGACCGTGCCCCACTTGCGTTGTAATTTGATGTACTCAGGATTTAGTACGGTTATTCAATAATGTCCAGTCTAAAATTTTACATATATATGTATGCTAGGGAAGTTTGTATACACATATTCATGTACATATGTAAATATATATACTAATAAAAAATATATTTACAAAGTTAACACGTATACATGTAATAAATATGTTCAACATTCTTAATGTC
Organism: Nelumbo lutea; assembly: GCF_056320005.1. Taxonomy (NCBI): domain Eukaryota; kingdom Viridiplantae; phylum Streptophyta; class Magnoliopsida; order Proteales; family Nelumbonaceae; genus Nelumbo; species Nelumbo lutea. The sequence continues at coordinate 51,863,403 of NC_142689.1, read as the reverse complement.
TAAGGCACTTTTTCAGCTCAAAAAATTGAAAAGCCCAACATTTTGGTCGCACAAAACAAAAATTCAACAACTTCTGGTACCAATAGGGGGTTGGACCGGTTCTAGTTAGGGCTTTGCCACCAAAGATGCATGCCCTGGCTTTGCTACATCAGGTTTGACACTCACCGTTATTTGTACAGTAGTTATCTATATAATGTGAAAATTTATGCAGATAAAATTTTTGAAAATGCGAAAACAATTTTCTTAATATTTTTCAAATTATTTTACTTTTTTCCAAAATTCTAAATATTTGGGTTTGTCCGATACTAACGGTTTTCTCTGACTTTAGTCGGAAAAAAAAAAAACACGAAAACAACCTATATCGACGACTTTTCTAACCTATACCGACGGTTTCCAAGTGTTGCGGCAATTTATCTTCTGGCGATGGTTTCTGGGAACAATGCCAACGGATAGAGAGTAATACCTATGGTTTCCATTTTTCTATTAATGGTTTTGGCTATGGTACGTATCGAATTTAGGGCTGTACCGATTGTTTTATTGGGCCATTCAAATGACTTTTGTGGATTATACCTACAAACTATGTATTTATACATACAATTTTAGAGGCTAAAATAATGGTTTTGAAAGCTATGCGAATGATGTTTGTGGGCTGTAACAAAGGATTTCATTAAACTATATCAATGATTTTTTGAAACAATGTTCTAGGGAAATTCTTCTAAACCTAGTAATGAGGTACGATCAAGGAGTACATGATTTATCTAAAGCCATTTCCAGTTAAGCTAGTCTTAAATTCAGGTTTAAGTAAATAGGGTAAATACTTCACCATTGCCACAATTGGTAGGATGGAGCATAAAATGCACCTATCGGTCAAGTAATCCGATGGTAGGATGGAGCATAAAATGCACCTACCAGCCAAGTCATCTGATAGTAGGACGAAACATAAAATGCACATACAAGCTAGCAATTCAAAAAGTAGGATGGAGCATAAAATGCACCTACTGACCAAGTAATCCAAAAGTGAGATGGAGCATAAAATGCACTCACCTCTTCAGAGGAGACAAAAAGAAAATAAAAAGAGAGAAGATAAAAAGGTTTTCCCTGATTTACCACCTGGTTTGTAGTAGCAAAAATTTGATTGACTGATGAATGAGTCGTGTATGGTTTGGTTGTGTTGATTTAACAGTTCACAATATTTAACCTATAATATTTGTGAAAAAATATGAAGGAGAGTTGAGTTTAAAAATCGGTAGGATAGTTAGTTTGTTCTTGTTCTATATTTGCTTGAATTTTGTCTTGCCCGAGGACGGGTAAGATTTAAGTGTGGGGGGATTTGATAGGAATAAAATGTATCATATTTTTATTCCCAAATATTCATTCTTTTACATTAAATTAGCACTTAATTGGACTCATTACTCTTGTATTTCAATTCAGGGCAAACAAGAAGGTGACAAGAGGAAAACAAGGTTAAACGGACGATTTTGCACAGTTTCGGCACTGTTCTGTAATTTGAGAATAACTCTCACATCCGAACGCAGATTGGGATGATTCAAGATGTATTGGAAAGATAAGGAAGAATTCTAAAACTTTCATGTTTTGGGTTTTGACAGATTTGGTCTGCATCAATGTCAAAATCAGGCCCAAAGTCGAAGTGAATTCGTAGTAAAGTCCAGTTCATAGCTGAAGCCCAATTCGGAGAAACGCCTTGTAACAGCCTAATTCGGAGAAACGCCTTGTAGCAGCCCAATTTATTAATGAAACCCCACTCAAATTCAAGAATAAAGGGTTCCATCAGATTTAAATTTCAAATGTAATTCTAGAAGGATAAGAAGATTGAGATTACTAGAAAAGAGATAAGAAATGATTAGATCAAAACTGATTAGGACTTTCTATTTTTGAGGATAATCTCCTAAGAAGAGTTGGAGAGAGCCCCTCCTCCTAAAGCTATATAAAGGGGAAGGGGGGGGGGGGACTAGCTTTAGACATCAATCAAGAACTCAATCAATCAAGAAATCAAGCAATCAAGCAAGCAAGCAGTGCATCCATCTTGGAAACAAAGCAAGAAGGAGACGACAACTATGAGCGGTTGAGCTTTTCTTTTCTGATTCAAGGGGGATTGTTGATTCGATTGTGTCACTGTGAGGTTATGTGTTTAATTTAATTTCTTGTTTTTAATTCAAGTATTCGCTGATTCTTGTGCATGTTCTTATGGAAGTTAATGTTGATTAGTCTGATAAATTAATTAATGTTGATCTTCCTACTGCTATCCATAATTCGATGATCCGTAATTGTCACGAATAGTGGTACAAGTAGCAATTAGGTTAATATTTTTTTGGGTCAATTGTTCGTGACAGCCTTTGACCAATGCATTGGCATGTTTTAACCTAAAGGGAATCAACGGAACAAGATTGGATAATTGCAGCTATCTCAATTATTTTTATTTTGGTTTAACTGTTTTCACGGAGGTTATTGCTATCATTAATTGATATGGAATGCTACCGTGCCCAGTCGGTCAATGATAAGTGTTGATCGAATGCTGGATTTGGTCAACTAAATTAGGAAAACACGAGGTTTATTATGGCTATTCTAATAAATCCGAAGGTTAAATGCTTGAATTGCAAGACTATTGATTTTTACCTATGATCGATGAGCAATAGATTCAATTTGAACCCTTGGATCAGAATTCGATAAGACTAAATTTTCCTTGTTAATTGTTATTTGCTCTTTTTTTTTTATTTTAGAATTTTAATTATTCGTATTTCTTACTCTTTAATTTGCGCATTCAGCTGAGAAATTACTTACTAGCTCCCTATGGGATTCGACCTGATACCACTGTTACTACAATTTTATAATAAGGTGGGACTATAATTAATTTTGAGGGCTTCAACAACCTGTCAGACCGGTTCTAGTATGGGCTTTACCCACAAAAGATGCTTACTCTGGCTTCAGGACATCAGGTTTGGTACTCATCATTATTTGTCCATTAGTTATCAGGATAGTGTGAAAATTTATGCAGCTAAAAGTTTTGAAAATGTGAACAAAAATTTCTTTATATTTTTTTAAATTATTTTACCTTTTTTTTCAAAACCCTAGATAATTGGGTTTGTCATATACTGACGGTTCAATCTGATTTTAGTCGAAAAAGAAGCGAATACAACCTATATCAACGGTTTTTGCTAACCTATATTGACGGTCTTTCTAACCTATACCAACGGTTGCCATGTGTTGTGGCAATATATCTTTTGGCAAGGGCATCTAGGAACAATACTAATGGATAGGGAGCAATACCTACTATTTCCCTTTCTCTATTAACGGATTAGGGTACTATACCTATGGAATTTAGGGGTATACCGATGGCTTTATAGGGCCATTCAAATGTCTTTTGAGGGTTATACCTACAAACAATGTACTTGTACATACAATTTTACAGGATATAATAAGTGTTTCTAAAATTATGCGGACGATGTTTGTGGTTTATACCAAATAATTAAAAAGCCCAAATTTTTAGTCGCAAAGACCGAAAATTCAACAACATCGGATACAAATTGGGGGTTGGGCCGGTTCTAGTATGGACTTTGCCCACAAAAAATGCTTACCCTGGCTTCGGGACATCAGGTTTGGTACTCGCTGTTATTTGTCCATTTTTTATCTGTATAGTGTGAAAATTTATGCAGCTAAAAGTTTTGAAAATGCGAAAAAAAATTCTTAATATTTTTTTAAATTATTTTACCTTATTTCCAAAATCCTAAATAATTGGGTTTGTTATATACTGATGGTTATTTCTGATTTTAGTCAAAAAAGAAGTGAAAACAATTTATACCGATGGTTTTTCTAACCTTTACCGACGGTTGCCATGTGTTGTGGAAATATATCTTTCTGTGAGGACTTCTGGGAACAATACTAATGGATAGGGAGCAACAGCTACAGTTTCCCTTTCTCTATTAATGGATTTGGGTATGACATGTATGGAATTTAGGTCTATACCAATGGCTTTATAGGGCCATTCAAAAGAATTTTGAGGGTTATAACTACAAACAATGTACTTATACATACAATTTCAGAGGATATAATAAGTGTTTTTAAAATTATGCGGACGATGTTTTTGGTTTATACCAAAGAATTTTATTAAACTAAATCGACTATTTCGACGGGTTATAATACTGAATCGGGGACTTATATAAACAATTTGATTGTGATCGCAAATCGAATGTCTTGGGTGGAGTTTGTAGTCAAAGCGAGCCCAACCTAAAATTTTGTCTGAAGTGCTGACTACAAACAAATTCCAATGTCATTCCCAATTTTAAGACCGCTGGTCAATTTGCGTTGTAATTTGATGCACTCGGGATTTAGTACGGTTATTCAATAATATCCACTCTAAAATTATACATATATATATATATATGTTAGGGAAATTTGTATAGACATATTCATGAATATATGTAAATATATATACTACCAAAAGATAATATGTATACATGTAATAAATATGTTCAGCTTACGTAATGGCAAAGGCCCATTTTCGGCTCAAAAAATTAAAAAGTCCAACATTTTGGTCACAAAGAACAAAGGTTCAACAACATCTGGAACAAATAAGGGGTTGGACCGGTTCTAGTATGGGCTTTGCCCACCAAAGATGCATACCCTGGCTTTAGTACATCAGGTTTGGTATATATATACTACTAAAATATATATTTACAAAGTTAATATGTATACATGTAATAAACATGTACAGCATACATAATGGCTAAGGCCCATTTTCGGCTCAAAAAATTAAAAAGCCCAACATTTTGGTCACAAAGAACAAAAACTCAAAAAACGTCTTTTACAAATAAGGGGTTGGACCAGTTCTAGTATGGGATTTGCCAACCAAACATGCATACCCTGGCTTTGGTACATCAAGTTTCGTATTCGCCGTTATTTGTCCATTAGTTATCCATAAAGTGTGAATTTATGCAGATAAAACTTTTGAAAATGCGAAAAAAAAATTCTTAATATTTTTTAAATTATTTTACATTTTTTCCAAAATCCTAAATATCTGGATTTGTTTTATACTGATGGTTTTTTATTTATTTTTGTCGAAAAAAAATTGCCAAAACAACCTATATTGATGGTTTTTCTAACCTATACTGACGGTTTCTAAGTGTTTTGGCAATTTATCATTTGGTGAATTTTTTTGGGAACAATACCAACGGATAGGGAGCAAAACCTACGGTTTAGGGTATGATACTATAGAATTTATGGCTATACCTATGGTTTTATAGATCCATTCAAACGACTTTTGAGGGTTATACTTTCAAAGTATGTACTTATACATACAATTTTAGAGGCTATAACAATTGTTTTGTAAACTATGCAGACGATGTTTGTGGGCTATACCAAAGGATTTTTTTTAAACAATATCGACAATTTTGACCAGTTATACGAATAAATCCGGAAATTATATAAACAATTTGATTATGAGCACAAATTGAACATCATGGGTGGAGTTTATAGTCAACCCAAGCCCGACCCTAAAATTTGGGCTGAAAAGCCAAATGCAAACAAACCCCGATGTCATTCCCAATTTTAAGACCAGTGGATTACTTGGATTGTAATTTAATGCACTCAGGATTTGGTGCAGTTATTCTATAATGCCCATTTTAAAATTATACATATATATGTATGTTAAGGAAGTTTGTATACACATATTCATGTATATATGTAAACATATATACTACCAAAATATATATTTACAAAGTTAATATGTATACATGTAATAAATACGTTTAACATACTTAATGGATAAGGCCCTTTTCCGGCTCAAAAAATTTAAAAGGCCACCTTTTTAGATGCAAAAACCGAAAATTCAACAACATCCGAACAATGTGGGGGTTGGACCTGTTCTAGTATGGGCTTTGCCCACCAAAGATGTATACCTTGGCTTTGGTACATCAGGTTTGGTACTCGTCGTTATTTGTCCGTTAGTTATCTTCATAATGTGAAAATTTATGCAGATAAAATTTTTGAAAATGCAAAAAAAAAATTCTTAATATTTTTGATTTTTTAAATTATTTTACTTTTTTTTCTAAAATCCTAAATATTTGGGTTTGTCCTATACTGACGGTTTTTTCTATTTTTGTCAAAGAAAATGCCAAAACAACCTATAGCAACGGCTTTTGGGAACAATACCAACGAATAGGGAGCAATACCTATGGTTTCCATTTCTCTATAAACTGTTTTGGTTATGGTACGTATAGAATTTAGGGCTATACCGATGGTTCCATAGGGCCATTCAAACAACTTTTGAGGGTTATACCTACGAACTATGTACTTATACATACAGTTTCGGAGGCTATAATAATTGTTTTGTAAACTATGTAGACAATGTTTGTAAGCTACACCAAAGGATTTTTCTAAACTATATCAACAATTTTGATAGGTTATACGAGTAAATTTGGTATTTATATAAACTATTTGATTATGAGCGTAAATCTAACTTCGTGGGTGGAGTTTATAGTCAACTCGAGTCCAACCTAAAATTTGGGCTGAATGATAAATCTCGATCTCATTCCCAATTATAAAGCCGCTGGCCTGCTTGCGTTGAATTTGATGCACTCGAGATTTGGTGCGGTTATTCAATAATGCTCACTCTAAAATTATACATATATCTATATGTTAAGGAAGTTTGTATACACACATTCATGTTGTCCTATACTGACGGTTTTTTTCTATTTTTAGTCGATAATAAAAAGCCAAAACAACCTGTACTGACGGTTTTTGCTATCCTATACAAACGTCTTTCTAACCTATACCAACAGTGTCCATGTGTTGCGGCAATATATCTTTTGGTGACGGCTTCTAGGAACAATACCAACGGATAAGGAGCAATACCTACGGTTTCCATTTCTCTATTGACGGTTTTGGGTACGGTTCATTTGGAATTTAGGGCTATACCGATGGTTTTATAGGGCCATTCAAAAGACTTTTGAGGGTTATACCCACAGACTATGCAGACGATGTTTGTGGGCTATACCAAGCCTGATGTACCAAAGCCAGGGTATGCATCTTTGGTGGGCAAAGCCCATACTAAAACCTGTCCAACCTCCAATTTGAACCGGATGTTGTTGAGTTTTCGGTCTTTGCAACAAAAAGTAGGGCTTTTTAATTTTTTGAGCTGAAAAGTGGCCTTAGCCATTAAGTGTTCTGAACATATTTATTACATGTATACATATTAACTTTTTAAATATATATAAAATATATATTTACATATATACATGAATATGCATATACAAACTTCACTAACATACATATATATCTATATATATATATATATATATATATATATATATATATATATATATATATATAATTTTAGAATGGATATTATTGAATAACCACATCAAATTCCGAGTGCATCAAATTACAACACAAGCAGGCTACCGGTCTTAAAATTGGGAATGACATCAGGATTTGTTCATAGGAGGCCCTTCAGTCCAAATTTTAGGTCGGACTCAGATTGATTATAAACTCCGCCTAAGACATTCGATTTGCACTCATAATCAATTTGTTTGTATAAGTTCCCGATTCATTCGTTTAACGCATCAAACATCGTCCGCATAGTTTACAAAACAATTATTATAGCCTCTAAAATTGTATGTATATGTACATAGTTTGTAGGTATAACCCTCAAAAGTCATTTGAATGGTCCAATAAAAGCATTGATATATCCCTAAAATTCATAATACGAAAATTCATGCAGGAAAATATTTCAAAATGCAAAAAAAAAAAATTCTTAATATATTTTCAATTAGTTTACCTTTTTTTTTCCAAAATCATAAATATTTGGGTTTGTCCTATATTGAAGGCTTTTTTTTTCTAATTTTTGTCGGAAAAAAGCCAAAACAACATATACCGACAGGTTTTGCTAAACTATAGCAACTGTTTTTCTAACCTATATTGATGGTTTCCAAGTGCTACAATAGTTTATCTTTTGGCGATGACTACTAGGAACAATACCAACGGATATCTAGCAATACCAATGGTTTTCATTTCTCTATTAACGGTTTTGAAGGGATGAGAGATCCATCATATGGATGGTCGAACCATGTAGGTACATTGGGTGAAATTTCAAAAAAACTTCTCTCTCCCATGTGGGAATCATATTCTCTATTTTAGAAAATCTGCATTTTCAATGATCAATCCTGAACTTAAATCAAACTAGATCTGAAACCAAAAGGTAGGAGAGGGATATACCTAATACGGAGTAGCAGTAACTCCCAACGAAGGTGTTCACACCCAAGGAAAGCTCCAAAGACTGCTCCCATTGAAGATGACACTGCGTATGGTGGAGCAGAATCAGTAGGTTCTTCACAAGAACCGAATCCTTCAACAAGAATTTGATGGAGGGTATGTGACCACAACTTCATATCAGTTTTTCTCCAAAAAATGATATCAAGACCTCTTTTTGATCGCTCCTATAGTGGAGATCAAACTGGCAATGGCGGCAGCAGGAGGAAGGCGCAAGAGTAGAAGATGGCGCAGTCTTACTATAGTTGTCTTCTCTCTTTCTATGATCTGAGATCTGTTGTGATGAGATGTTTGGATGCTCGCCCTCCTCCTCCACCTTAAAGAGAGCTCCTAATCTTATTAGAAGTTTCTTAATTCAATTCTGCAGATTAGATCAACCCTCCTAATCTTGTTAGGAGTTTCCAAATCCAAATCTGTATTTGGATCTGGACTCTCTGAGTGGATAGGGATAACTCCCTATCCTATTTGTTGATCCAAATCCCATATCCGTCCCCTTCTTTAACTAATCAAATTAGACCAGTTCGAATTGGGCTTTAGGCCAATTAAGTCTATGTGCTCACTAACCTTCCAAATTGTTGCCCAATTAGGTTTCCATGTATGGCATGGGACCCAAACATTGATCATTACCTTTATTACAAGGCATGGCCAAATTCACTGTTATGGGTAGTGAACCCCTGAGCCCATCACCATGGGCTCTTACTGGGCCCAACACTTACACTAAGTGGTCCCTAGGCCAAGCCACCTTATAAAAACCTAGGGACTGTGTGGGTAGATGCAAGATGAACCCATCAGGTACTACCCTCAATGGTCTTACACTTAACCTCTCAGCCCATAATGATCAAATTGTGCCTGACAAGAGAGGACCTCTCCCTCGGCTGCAATGAACAATGTTGCACTCTCTACTCACATGGATCCTGGGAATTAAAACATTTTTTAAACATTTTGAAACCATATATATTTTGCAAAACAAATTTCAATGGTTGAAATCGGCTACCGGGAGCTTTGGTTTCCATCAAAGAGAGTGCATCCCCAATCATTACCTTTGTCCGACAAAGGGGCTAATCCTATCACTAGGATCACTCGCTCAGATGAATTCTCGGATTGTCCCAACATACCCAAGTTTTGACCCCCTCTAAGGATCTCACTGATTGGCATATCAAAGATAGCCCAATCTGACACCTTGTGCAGTATCATAATCGAGTCTAGGGGTCTGGTGTAACATTCCAGTTTTGCCCACTAATCACCAGGTCCAGGGCAATATTGGAATTCTGGTCCGATTCAGGGTTTCAAGTAAACCTACACTGCATGTACCTCGGGTCTCACCCTAGCAGCTGAGACAGGCTACCCTAACCAACTTGGCGGCACAACAGTATCAGCCTTAGTAGGATAAATCTCACCAGACTTACCCAACGGTTGTGAACATTCTAAACTAACACGAGTCTCATGTGTTCATACCATAATAACATGAATCAAATATGTACTTTATTCATTTACATTAAATATCATAAGGTACATCATTCTGATTGGAACTAAGGGCATACACTGTCTAACAGGTTTTGGGTACAAGACCTACGGAATTTAGGTCCATACCGATGGTTTTATTGGGCCATTCAAACGACTTTTGATGGTTAAACCTACAAACTATGTACTTATACATACAATTTTAGAGAATAAGTTAAGCATCTTGGGGCCAAAGAATTTTATTAAGCTATATCGATGATTTTGAGGGGTTATATGAATGAATTAGGAACATATATAAACAATTTGATTATGAGCACAAATCGAACATCTTTAGTAGAGTTTATAGTCAACCCGAGCCAAACCCTAAAATTTGGACCGAAGAGCAACAACAAACGAACCCTGATGTCATTACCGAGTGCATCAAATTAGAACGCAAGTAGGCCACCAGTCTTAAAATTGGGAATGACATCGGGATTTGTTCATACTAGGCCCTTCAGCCCAAATTTTAGGTCGGGCACGAGTTGACTATAAGCTCTGCCCAAGACATTTGATTTGCACTCATAATCAAATCGTCAATATAGTTTCAAAAAATCCTTTCATATAGCCCACAAACATCATCCGCATATTTTACAAAACAATAATTATAACCTCTAAAATTGTATGCATAAGTACATACTTTGTAGGTATAACACTCAAAAGTCATATGAGTGCCCTATAAAACCTTTGGTATAGCCCTAAATTTCGTATGTACCGTACCCAAAACTGTTAATAGAGAAATGGAAACCGTAGGTATTCTCCCTATCCATTAGTATTGTTCCCAAAAACCGTTGCTAAAAGATAAATTGCCTTCACACTTAGAAACTGTCGGTATAGGTTAGCAAAGTCCGTCAGTAAAGGACAAACCCAAATATTTAGGAAATTGGAAAAAAGTAAAATAATTTACAAAAATATTCAAAATTTATTTTCATAATTTTAAAAATATTATTTGCATAAATTTTCACATTATACAGATAACTAATGGACAAATAGCAACGACTACCAAACGTGATGTATCAAAGCCAAGGTATGCATCTTTGGTGGGCAAAGTCCATACTTGAACCTATTCAACCCCCAATTTGAACCGGATGTTGTTGAAGTTTCGGTCTATGCGACAAAAAGTTAGGTTTTTTAATTTTTTGAGCCGAAAAAGGGCCTTAGCCATTAAGTATGTTGAACATATTTATTATATGTATACATATTAACTTTGTAAATATATATTTTGGTTGTTTATATATTTACATTTATACATTAATATGCATATACAAACTTCCCTAACATGCATATATATGTATAATTTTAGAGTGGACATTATTGAATAACTGCACCAAATCCCAAGCGCATCAATTTACAATGCAAGGAGGCCACCAGTCTTTAAATTGGGGATGGCATCGAGATTTGTTCGTACTCGGCCCTTCTGCCCAAATTTTAGCACTCATAATCAAATTGTTTATATATGTTCCCGGTTCATTCGAATAACCCCACAAAATCGTCGATATAGTTTAATAAAATCATTTGGTAAAGTCCAAAAACATCATCCGCATAGTTTACAAAACAATTATTATAGCCTCCAAAATTGTATGTATAAATACACACTTTGTAGGTATAACCCTCAAAAGTCATTTAATTGGCCCTAAAAAAGCATCGGATATAGCCCCAAATTCCATACATACCATACCCAAAACCGTTAATAGAGAAATGGAAACCACAATATTCTCCCTATCCATCCGTATTGTTCCCAGAAATCGTTATAAATTGCCTTAAAACTTGGAAACTGCCAGTGTAGTTAGCAAAAACCGTCAATATAGGTTGTTTTGGCATTTTTTTTGACAAAAAAAAAAAAGCCATTTGTATAGGACAAACCCAGATATTTAGAATTTTGGAAAAAAAGTAAAATAATTTAAAAAATATTAAGAAATTTGTTTTTGCATTTTCAAAAATTTTATCTGCATAAATTTTCACATTATACAGATAACTAATGGACAAATTACAATGAGTACCAAAGCTAGGGTATGAATCCTATGTGGGCAAAGCCCATACTAGAACTAGTCCAACACCCAATTTGAAACATATGTTGTTGAATTTTAGGTATTTGCGACGAAAAAGTTGGGCGTTTTAATTTTTGAGCCAAAAAATGGCCTTAGACATTAAGTATTTTAAACATATTTATAACATGTATACATATTAACTTTGTAAATATATATTTTGGTTGTATATATATTTACATTTATACATGAATATGAGTATACAAACTTTCCTAGCATGCATATATATGTATAATTTTAGAGTGGGCATTATTGAATAACCGCACCAAATCCTGAGTGCATCAAATTATAGCTTAAGCAGGCCATCGGTCTTTAATTTCGGGACAACATCGGGATTTGTTCGTAGTCGGCCCTTCAAACCAAATTTTAGGGTTGAGCTCGGGTTGACTATAAACTCCACCCAAGACCGTTAATATAGAAATGGAAACTATAGGTATTCTCCCTATCCATTGGTATTGTACCTAGAAACCATTGCCAAAAGACAAATTGCCTCAACACTTGGAAACTATCACTGTAGGTTAGAAAAACCGTCACTTAGCTTGTTTTGGCGTTCTTTTTGGCAAAAATCAGAAAAAAAAACCATCAATTTACGACAAACTCAAGTATATAGGATTTTGGAAAAAAAGATAACATAATTTAAAAAAATATTAAGAAAATTATTTTCACATATTCAAGAATTTTAGTTGCATAAATTATACATATATATGCATAATTTTAGAGTGGGCATTATTAAATAACCGCACCAAATCTGAGTGCATCAAATTATCGTACAAACAGGCCACCGGTCTTTAAATTGGGGATGACATTGGGATTTGTTCGTAGTCGGCCCTTCAGCCCAAATTTTAGGATCGAGCTGGAGTGGAATATAAACTCTGCCCAAGACGATCGATTTGCACTCATAATCAAATTGTTTATGAGCAATTGGTGTAATAAAATCGTATAACCCCACAAAATCGTTGACATAGTTTAATAAAATCGATTAGTATAGCCCAAAAACATCATCCGCAAAGTTTACAAAACAATTATTGTAGCCTCTAAAATTGCATGTATAAGTATATAGTTTGTAGGTATAACCCTCAAAAGTCGTTTGAATGGCCCTATAAAACCATTGGTGTAGCCCTAAATTCCGTACGCGCGGTACCCAAAATTGTGTTTAGAGAAATGGAAACCGTAGGTATTGCTCCCTATCCATTGGTATTGATCTCAGAAACCGTCGCCAAAAGATAAATTGCCACAACACTCGGAAACCATCGGTATAGGTTAGACAAACCGTTGGTATAGGTTAGCAAATCGTTGACTTAGGTTATTTTGGCATTATTTTCGCCAAAAATCAGAAAAAACCGTCAGTATAGGACAAGCCCAAATATTTAGGATTTTGAAAAAAAAAGTAAAATAATTTAAAAAATATTAAGAAAATTGTTTTCGCATTCTCAATAATTTTATCTTCGTAAATTTTCACACAATACAAATAACTAATGGACAAATAACGGCGAGTGCAAAACCTGATGTAACAATGCCAGGGTATGCATCTTTGGTGGGCAAAGCCCTTACTAGAACAAGTCCAACCCCCTATTTGTACTATGTTGTTGAATTTTCGTTATTTGCAAAGAAAATGTGGGGCATTTTAATTTTTTTAGCTGAAAAAATATATATTTTAGTAGTATATAATTGAATATGGGTATACAAACTCCCCTAACATATATATATATATATATATATGTATAACATTCGAGTGGGCATTATTGAATAACCGTACCAAATCCCGAGTGCACAATGTAAGCATGCCACCAGTCTTAACACTTGGAAATCGTCAGTATAGGTTAGAAAAACCGTCAGTATAGGTTAGCAAAAACTGTCGCTATAGGTTGTTTTGGCATTTTTTTTTGACAAAAATAAGAAAAAACCGTTAATATAGGACAAACCCAAATATTTAGAATATTGGAAAAAAGTAAAATAAGTTAAAAAATATTCAAAATTTGTTTTCGCATTTTCAAATATTTTAGCTGCATAAATATTCACATTATACAAATAACAAATGGACAAATCACAACGAGTACCAAACCTGATGTACCAAAGCCAGGGTATGCATCTTTGGTGGGCTCTACCCACCAAATAACAACAAACATCCCTAACATACAAATATATGTATAATTTAGACTGGGCATTATTGAATTACCACACCAAACACCGAGTGCATCAAATAACAACAAATAGGCCACCAGTCTTTCAATTGGGGATGACATTGGGATTTATTCGTACTCAGCTCTTCATCCCAAATTTTAGAGTCGAGCTCGGGTGGACTATAAACTCCGCCCAAGACGTTCAATTTGCGCTCATAATCAGATTGTTTATATAAGTTCCTAGTTCATTCGTATAACCCCACAAAATCGTCAATTTAGTTTAATGAAATCTTTTGGTAAAGCCAAAAAACATTGTCCGCATAGTTTACAACACATTTATTATAGCCTCTAAAATTGTATGTATAATTACATACTTTGTAGGTATAACCCTCAAAAGTCGTTTGAGTGGCCATATAAATGTTGGACATTGTATGTCCTTAACTCCAATCAGAATGATGTACATTATGACATTTATTGTAAATGAATAAAGTACATATTTGATTCATGTTATTGTGGTTTGTTTCTATGTTATACCCTTAAACTGGACACATATGATACTCGTGTTAGTTTAGAATTTTCACAGTCGTTGGATAGATCTAGGGAGATTTATCTTGCCAAGGCTCACACTGATGTGCCACCAAGTTGGTTGGGGTGGCTTGTCTCAACTACCAAGGTGAGACTTGAGGTACATGCAATGTGGGTTTGCTTGAAACACTGAACTGGACCAGAATTCCAATATTGCCCTGGACCTTGGAGATTGATGGGAAAAACTGAAATGTTACACCTAACCCCTAGACTCGATTATGATACTACACTAGTACTACACTAGGTGTCGGATTGGACTGTCTTTGATATGCCAATCAGTGAGATCCTTAGAGGGGGTCAAAACCTGGGTATGTTGGGGCAGTCCAAGAATTCATCTGAGTGGGTGATCATAGTGACAGGATCAACCCCTTTGTCGGACAAAGTGAATGATCGGGGATGCACTCTCTCTAAGGGAAACCAAAGCTGCCAGCAGCAGATTTCAACCGTTGAAATTTGTTTTGCAAAATATATTTATGTAGAGATACATATATATATTATGGTCTAAAAATGTTTGCAAAAGGTTTTAATTCCCGGGATCCATGTGAGTAGAGAGTGTCGCACTATACCTTGCAACCGAGGGAAAGGTCCTCTTTTTTCGGGCAGTGTTTGATCATTATGGGCTGAGATGTTAAGTATAAGACCATTGAGGGTAATACTTGATGGGCTAGTCTTGCATCTGCCCACAGTCCTTGGATTTTTATAAGGTGGCTTGACCTAGGAACCATTTAGTGTAAATGTTGGGCCCATTAAGAGCCCATGGTGATGGACTCAAGGGTTCACTGTCTCCTACAGTGAATTTGTCCAGGCTTTGTAACAGAGGCTGGGTTGAACCCATGTGGCTGATGTGTAGCAGTTTGGAGGATAAAAGAGCACATGGACTTAATGGACCTAAATCCCAATTCGGACTAGTTTAATATGATTAATTAAAGGGGGGCAGTTCTTAGATTTAGATCAGTAGATAGGATAGGGAGTTATCCCTATCCACTCAGAGAGTCCAGATCCAAATAAATATTTGGGTTAGAAAACTCCTAATAAGATTAGGAGGGCTGATCTTTATCTATAGATAAGATAAGGGTTTATCCTTATCTCTTAAAGAGAGTTAGGAAACTCCTAATGGGATTAGGAAAATCTCTCTTTAAGGCTATAAATAGAGGAGGAGGGTGAACCCTACTACATCCAATCAAATTATAGATTCAAGAGAGAAGACAGCTCCAGTAAGACTGACGCCATCTTCTGATGTGTAGATCAATGTTTGGGTCCCTAGCTGTTTGCAATTGTCCTGCAGCTAGTTGCCTAACCAAAGCAGTTAAATCTGAAATCTGATTTTCTAAATTAGCATGACTTACTCATTAACACGTCTAATGGTGCCATCTGTCCTTGCGCCGAACTGTTATGAATTTTCGGCCATGTTGGAAATTAATTCCCTGGCCGCTTTGGGTGTTTTGTTCACCAAGGCTTCTCCACTGGCTGCATCTACCATACTTCTATCCATGGGCTGGAGCCCTTCATAGAAGTATTGGATTAAAAGCTGTTCAGGTATTTGGTGGTGTGGACAACTAGCAACAAGTTGTTTAAACCTTTCCCAATATTCGTATAGTGTCTCACCACCAAACTGCCGAACTCCACATATTTCTTTCCTAATGTTTACAGCCTGGGATGCAGGAAAATATTTATCTAAAAATATCTTGTTCATCTCATCCCATGTACGTATTGAACCGAGAGGAAATTTATATAACCAATCATTTGCTTTATCTCGTAAAGTAAATGGAAAAGCTATAAGTTTTACCTAGTCCTCGGTCATACCCTGTGGCTTCATGCTAGAACAGACGACATGGAATTCCTTTAGATGTTTATGGGGCTACCTCAAGAGTGGGATATGTTATGCACATGGGCTGTTGGTTCATAATAGGTGCAGCCAACTCCCTTAATGTTCTCTCTCTATCAGCCATCCTTTCTTCCTCTTCGAAGATGGGTTGATCACAGGTTGGTAGATCAAAATCTGAATTCACCCTTTTAGGTCCTTCCTTTGTTTCGCCTCCTTCCTTAAACGACGGGTAGTCTTCTCAATTTTGGGGTTGTACATGAGTTCACCTCGTTGAGAAGCACGAGTCATAAAATAAGAAGGTTAACACAAATAGAAGGAAATGGCTAAGACATTAAAGTTTCTCCCCAGCAACGGCGCCAAAATTTTGATGGGTTTGTCGAAGCCCTCAAAATTAGTACTAGTTCCGCAATAAGATATTCGTAGTAAAAGTGGTAATAGATCGAATCCCACGAGGAGATAACAGTAATCTCTTAGCCAAATGGATAATATTATTAAGTGGGAAAATTAAATACTAAAATTAAAAGAAGAAATAGCAAACTTAAACAAACAAGAGAAATCAGTCTTACCGAATTCTGGTTCAGGGGTTTGGTTTAGCTAATTGGCCATCGATCATAGGTATCCCTGGAAATCTTGCAATTCAAGCATTTAACCTTAGATTTATTAGGATAGTCATAATAAACCTTGCGTTTTCCTAATTCAGTTGATCAAACCCAGCATTCGATCAACACTTATCACTATTCAACTGGGTACGATAGCGTTCCATATTAACTAGTGATAGCATTAAGATTTGTGAAAACAGTTAAACCAAAATAATAACAATTGATATAGGTGCAATTATTGAATCTTGTTCCGTCGATTCCATTTAGGTTAAACCATGCCAATACATTGGTCAAAGGCTATCACGAACAATTGACCCAAAAAGATATTAACCTAATTGCTACTTGTACCACTATTCGTGATAATTACGGATCACCGAAATCATGGATAGCAGTAGGAAAATCAACATTAATTCAATTTGTCAAACTAATTAACATTAACATCCAATGAAAATATGCATAAGAATCAATGAATACTTAAATTAGAAAACAAGAACTTAAATTAAATACAGAACCTCACAATGACTCAATCGAACCTCCCCCCTTGAACCAGAAAAGAAAAGCTTAGCTACTCATGATCTTCGAACTCTCCATGCTCTACTTCTAAGTGGCCAAACTGCACTCTTGGTAGCTTGAGTTGCTTGATGATCTCTTGGATCCTTAGATTGAGTGATTCCTAAAGCTGGTCCCCCCCCCCCCTTATATAGCTTTAAGAGGAGGGGCTCTCTCCAACTCCCTTTAGGAGATTAACTTTAAACTTAGAAAGTCCTAATTTGATCTACTTTTATCCTATCCTATCTAGTAATCTCAATCTCTTATCTTTTTAGGATTACATTCAAAACTTTAAATCTGATAAGACTCTCTTTCTAGAGATTACATTCGAAATTGGGACTCTAGGCTCTTGAATTCGGGTTGGGCTGCTTCAAGGTTCTTTTGCGAGTTGGGCTTCAGCTGTGAAATGGGCCTGGCTGCGAACTTGCTCCGATTTCGGGCCCAATTTTGTATTCGATATAGACTGAATCTATCAAAACCCAAAACATAAAAGTTGTGGGCCATTCTTTCATATTTCTAATGCCTCTTGAATTGTCCAATTCAGAGTCGAGAATTAAGAGCTATGCCCAGATTACTGACTGTTGCCGAAACTGTGCAAAATCATCCGAATTGCCCTGTTTTCTTCCAATTGCCTCTTTCTTGCCCTGAATCGAAATATAAGAGTAATGAGTCCATTTAAGTGCTAAATTAATGTAAAAGAGTGAATAATTGGGGATAAAAATAGAGTACGTTTTAGCTCCAATGAGAATGATGTACATTATGACATTTATTGTAAATGAATAAAGTACATATTTGATTCATGTTATTGTAGTGTGTTTCTATGTAATACCCTTAAACTTGACACATATGATACTCATGTTAGTTTAGAATCTTCACAACCATTGGATAGATCTAGGGAGATTTATCTTGCTAAGGCTAACACTGATGTGCCACTAAGTTGGTTGAGGTGGCTTATCTCAGTTGCCAGGGTGAGACCTGAAGTACATGCAGTGTGGGCTTGCTTGAAAGCCTAAACTGGACTAGAATTCCAGTATTGCCCTGGACCTTGGAGATTGATGGGCAAAATTGGAATGTTACACTTGACCCTTAGACTCGATTATGATACTGCACTAGGTCTCGGATTGGGCTATCTTTGATATGCCAATCAGTGAGATCATTAGAGGGGGTCAAAACCTAGGTATGTTGGGATAGTCCGAGAATTCATCTAAGTATGTGATCATACTGACAAGATCAGCCCCTTTGTCGGACAAAGTGAATGATTAGGGATGCACTCTCTCTGATGGAAACCAAAGCTGCCGAGGGAGAGGTCCTCTCTTGTTGGACAGTGTTTGATCATTATGGCCTGAGAGTATAATATGATTATTTAAAGAGGTGCGGTTCTGGGATTTAGATCAGCAAATAGGATAGGGAGTTATCCATATCCACTCAAAGAGTCCAAATCCAAATAAAAATTTGGATTAGGAAACTCCTAATAAGATTAGGAGGGCTGATCTTTATTTGCGGATAAGATAAGGGTTTATCCTTATCTCTTAAAGAGAGTCCAGATCCAAATAAGATTTGGATTAGGAAACTCCTAATGGGATTAAGAGAAGCTATCTTTAAGGCTATAAATAGAGGAGGAGGGCGAACCCTACTACATCCTATCAGATTACAGATTCAAGAGAGAAGACAACTCCAATAAGACTGATGCCATCTTCTTCTCTTGCCTCCCTCTATTGCTGCCGCCATAGCCAGTTCGATCTCTACCTGTAGGAGCGATCAAGAAAGGTTCTTGATATCAGTTTTTGGTGAAAAACTAATCTGAAATCGTGCTCACTCACCCTCCATCGAATTCTTGCTGAAGAGTTTGGTTCTTGCTAAAGAACCACATGTTGATTCTACTCCACCCAACGCTATGTCATCTTCAGTGGGAGAAATCTTTGGCATTTTTATTGGGTGTGAACATCTTCACTGGGAGTTACTGTTACTCCGTATCAGGTACATCCCTCTCCTACCTTTTGGTTTCAGATCTGGTCTGGTTTAGGGTTCAAGATTGATCCTTGAAAATTCAGTTTTCTAAAATAGGGAATGTGATTCCCACATGGGAGTGTTATGGAACCGGGTGTAGGATCTTGTCACGGGTCGGTCCACGGGGAGAAAGCCCTGCTTTCCCTTGCACCTCCCCTTGCGTGCAGACCCTATTGTGGAAAACCGAATGGGTGATTTGTCCAAGAGACCACCCGAACTCTCCTAATGGGTGATTTGTCCAAGAGACCACCCGAACTCTCCTCTCTCTTCTCTTGACTAGAAAACTGAATGCCTTTATTTCAATTCGTAGCTCCTTAAATAGGAGATTATAGAAGGAAATTCCTTGTTGGATTCGGCTAAGCTAGGGTAATCCAACTTAAACTCAAACTCCTAATTACCTATTCCTAATGGTAACACAAATCTTACTTAAGATAAGATAAGGATAAGGATAAGGGATAAGGGATAAGGAATGGTGAAGCTGGCAGCGAGTTGGTGAGCAGAGCTGATGTGGTAAGATAAGTTTGGACCCACCCCAATGAGCTGTCATGTGGGCCCCACCCTACTACTGTTGTCAGGCGGTGTGCGCGTCTTGCAGAGCTGCTGTCGTGAGGTGCATGCTGCTGCCTAGTGCTGCTGCCGAGCGGTGCGTGCTGCTACCTGGTGGTGTGTGCTGCGCGCTGCCGGGCTGCTGTGCGGCACTGCCGGACGGTGCGTGCTACTGCCTATGACTGCGTCGTAGTGCGCTGTCGGGCGGTGTGCCCATAGCATCACACCCCTCCTGGACTATGAGCTTATCCTCAAGCTCGAATTGGGTGTCGAAAACACCATCAAAGGAATCCTAGATAGGTGGAATGGCTTTGCCCTCCTAGATCAGGTTCCCATGGAAGGGGTTCATCCTCATCTTCCTCTTGTTTCACCAGGAGGCAGAAAAGTCTCTTGCACTTGTGCCCTGCTAAGTAGAGTTCATCGCAATTAAAACATTGCCCCCTCGCCCTGCGTTCTGCCATCTCAACCCTGGACAAGTGCTTAATAGGGAGTGTACCGATACTGCTCCCCACACTAGATGTTGATCTGGAATTGGTGCTCGTCTCTAGCTTCCATTCTAGGCTGGCTGCTGGATATGGAGCCATTCCGAGTGGTTCCCTATTGGCTGCCAGCGGAGTTCCTTCTCTAGTAGGCTTCGGGTTTGTCCAAGCCGCTGCTGGACATCCTATGCTGGACGGCCCTCGGCTAATCTGTAGTTTGCGCTCAAAGGCTCAGGCTAAATTCATTGTCGTAACCTGGTTAGGTTGGCTCTGCATCTCTACATCAACTCTTAGGGGTTCGGCTAGACCAGCTGTGAACATATCCACCTGCTGGTCTGGGCGTACTGAAGAGGCCCTAGCGAGAAGGGTCTGGAACTGCCGTTGATACTCTGCTATGGTTCTAGTCTGCTTGAGGTTAATAAGTTCCCCCAAGGGGTTGCTTGTTAATGGGGGTCCGAACCAAAGGAGGCAGTACGACTTGAACTGATCCTAACTAAGACCTGGTTCCTCTTGCTCCACTCGGTAGAACCAGAACTGCACTTCTTCGGTCAGGTGGAACATGGCCAGGCTGACCTTGTCCTTCTCTCTGTGCGCTGATTACGGAAGAATTGCTCACAACTGTACATCCATCCCAGTGGGTTGCCGCTGTCGTTGTATGAGGGAAACTCCAAACGGCTATACTTGGGAATAACTGCGGTTGTCGAGGCAGCGATCTGTTGTTCGCTAGATGCCTCTGCCCAGTCCGGACGATGACTGTTTATGTTGGCGATTCCCTAAGAACTCCTTTCTTTGTTGGAGAGGAATGCTTCCAGCAGGCGTCACAGCTCCCGAACATCTTCCTTGACTTTCACGAACTCCATGCTGGTTTCTGCTAGACTATGTTCCAGTTCGTGGACCTTGGATAATAGCTGCTCCATATCGCCCATGACATTTGGATCTGATACCAGAATCTTATGGGCCCGGCTGTAGGATCTCGTCACGGGTCGGTCCACGGGGAGAAAGCCCTACTTTCCCTTGCGCCTCCCCTTGCGTGCAGACCCTATTGTGGAAAACTAAATGGGTGATTTGTCCAAGAGACCACCCAAACTCTCCTAATGGGTGATTTGTCCAAGAGACCACCCAAACTCTCCTCACTCTTTTCTTGACTGGAAAACTAAATGCCTTTATTTCAATTCGTAGCTCCTTAAATAGGAGATTACAGAAGGAAATTCCTTGTTGGATTCGGCTAGGCTAGGGTAATCCAACTTAAACTCAAACTCCTAATTACCTACTCCTTATGGTAACACAACTCTTACTTAAGATAAGATAAGGATAAGGATAAGGCATACGGGATAAGGAATGGTGAAGCTGGTGGCAAATTGGTGAGCAGAGCTGATGTGGTAAGATAAGTGTGGACCCACCCTGATGAGCTGTTGTGTGGGCCCTGCCCTACTACTGCTGTCGGGCAGTGCGCGCGTCTCGTAGTACTGCTGCTATGAGGTGCGTGTTGCTACCGTGCAGTTTGTGCTGCTGTCTAGTGTTGCTGTAGTGCGGTGCGTGCTATGCACTGCCAGGCGATACGTGCTGCTATGTGGCCCGATGTGCGTGCTGCTGCCTATGACTACGTCGCAGTGCGCTACCAGGCGGTGTGTCCATAACAGGGAGAGAGAGAAATTTTTGAAATTTCACCCAACCTACCTGCAGGGTTCGACCATCCATATGATAGATCTCTCATCCCTTCAATAAAACCATTGAATATAGCCCTAAATTCCTTACGTACCGTACCCAAAACCGTTAATAGAGAAATGAAAGCCATACGTATTCTCCCTATCCATTGGTATTGTTCTTAGAAACTATTGCCAAAAGATAAATTGCCTTAACACTTGGAAACCGTCGATGTAGGTTAGAAAAATCGTCACAATAGCTTGTTATGGCAATTTTTTTGACAAAAATCTGAAAAAACTGTCAATTTAGGACAAACCCAAATATATAGGATTTTGGAAAAATAGATAAAATAATTTAAAAAATATTAAGAAAATTGTTTTCGCATATTCAAGAATTTTAGCTGCATAAATTTCCCCGTTATACAGATAACTAATGGACAAATAACGGTGAGTTCCAAAGCAGATGTGCCAAAGCCAAGGTATAAATCATTGGTGGGCAAAGCCCAGAGTAAAACTAGTCCAACCACCAGTTTGTACCGGATGTTATTGAATTTTTTTGTGTTTGCGGCTAAAATGTTTGGCTTTTTAATTTTTTGAGACGAAAAAGGGCCCTACCCATTAAGTATGCTGAACACATTTATTACATGTACACATTTAAACTTTGTAACTATATATTTTGTTAGTATATATATTTACATATATACATGAATATGTGTATACAAACTTCCTGAACATACATATTTATGTATAATTTTAGAGTGGACATTATTGAATAACTGCATAAAATCAGAGTGCATCAAATTATAGTGCAAACAGGCCATTGGTCTTTAAATTGGGGATGACATTGGGATTTGTTCATAGTCGGCCGTTCAGCCCAAATTTTAGGGTCGAGCTGGAGTTGACTATAAACTCTACCCAAGATGTTCGATTTATGCTCAAAATCAAATTGTTTATATAATTCTCGGTTCATTCATATAACCCCACAAAATTGTCGACATAGTTTAATAAAATCGATTAGTATAACCCAAATACATCCTACGCAAAGTTTACAACACAATTATTATATCCTCTAAATTTGTACGTATAAGTATATAGTTTGTAGGTATAACCCTCAAAAGTCATTTCAATGGCCTTTAGTGCAGCCCTAAATTCTGTACGTACGGTACCCAAACTCTCAAAAGTTTTCAAAGAAAATGTTGGGCATTTTAATTGAAAAAAGGATTTAGCAATTAAGTATGCTGAACATATTCTCGCACCCATCCATCAAACAAAGATTCTATTTTAAATATTCTTGCACCCACAACCCATATCCACTTGATCCGAACACATCTAAAGCAATCAAACTTTTCCAATCATTCTAAAATACCAAAAAACTCCTACATATGAAATTCCATCCCAAAACACCTTCATTTACCCTCAATCATACCAAGATTCTATTTCAACGTTCTAGAATGACCAAATTACAAATCTGCCTGATCCGGGCCCAATTGGCACAATCTGATTTTACCAATCATCTCAAACTACCCAAAAACCCTACTTTGAGAAATTTCACCCAAAACTTCCTTATTTTCCCCTTCATCACACAAAGATTCTATTTTAAGCCTTCAAATTAACTGAGTCGAACCCTTTCAAGATCTATCCAATCCAGGCCCACTTGGGTCAATTTGACCCCCCCAATCGACTTAGAATGTCCGAAAACCCCACACACAAAAAGATTTCATTAACCCTTCCACCCAAAAAGATTCAATTTCGACTAATCCTCCTAACCCACACACGCAAACCTTTTCTCTACATTCAGATCTGTCTCAACCCTCCATTTCTTGACCCAAGAACCACCCACCATTGAACCAGAATCCATGGTTTAACCCCTACCCGGTTTGACCTGAATGTACCGAAATTACAAAAATACCCTTAAGTTTCTTAAAAATTATAAAAATACCCCTGCGCCCTACTAAAACAAACCCATGTTCTCATTTGTGAGGGAGACACTATTCATTTGATTCCTCTTCTTCCCAGTTCGAACCCAGACACTATTCATCGAACCCAACAAGGCGGCAGCGGTGAACCCAGATCGACTTCCATCTCCGGCCTTCCTCACCCACTCTCTTCTCCTTCTCCCCCTCCCCACATTTCTCTTTCTCCCTCCATTTTTCATCACCGCCGCTGCAACTGGCAATGGCGGTAGATCTGAACTCCGCTCCGAGTCCGACCTCACCTTCCTCCAATTCCTTCCACCCTCTTATTCTCCGATCGTTCTCCTGTGCTCTCCACCTCTCTCACTATCTTTTCTCTTGACGGTGAGTCACTGTTCACCTTCTCCTCAGTCGAAAATAGGGGAGTTGCAGCGACGAGTTTCTCCCCTTTACTCCCACTCGAATCCACTGGAAACCCTACCATTTCAATTGTTTTTTCTCCTTCATTCATTTTGTTTCATCCCACATCATTTTTTCTACCATCTTGATCCCCAGTCAACCATCAGTAACTTCATCTTCACCGTTCGCAGATGCAGAGCCTTTGGTAGCAAAAATGATCAAATTAAGTGTGGATCATCTGAGGCATCATCTTCTCATCGTCCTTCCGATTGTAATCAACGTTTCTGTTACCCTTTTTTGAAAGCAAATCCTCCGAAACAAGGGAATCACCTGTTATGTGGTCCAAACCCAAGCTAAATATCTACCCAGGTCAATTTCATTCTCGATATTTCTTCCGATTTATATTTAAATATCTACCCAAGCTAAATATCTACCCAGGCCAAAGCTAAATATCTACCCAGGTCAAGGTCAATTGTTCTTCTGTATAGTCGGCAATTGGGTGATTGTCGAAGCCGGTGGGTAAGCTTCGGTTGAACCTGTCTCTGTGTAACTTTGGCACCAATCCATTTCCGTCGGATCCTGTAGACTCTTGACCTCAACCCAGCCCCCACCATGAACCTCTGTTATTTTATTTTATCGGTTTTGTTTTCTGTCTAGATTTTTTTATTATGAATTCATTTTGAATCTGTTAAGATAGCATGTTTATCTTTTCCCCTTCGTTTTGAACTTTGAACTCTGAACTTTGAAAGTCTCCTGTGTATAAGATTATTGCTTATCTGAAGTTCTATTTGTTTAGCTAATGATAAATTAATTTGTGTATTGTGTTCTTGCCTTTTTTTACTTAAAATTAGTAATTGTTCAGATTCAAAGACATTATTTTAGTTTGCTTATTATACGTGCCTAGAATTTAGGAAATTAAAAAAAGAAGAAGAAGAAGAAGTATAAGAAATGAATAAAATTAAAAAATAAAGATAGAAAGTTAAAGAGGGTAATAATGAATGTGATCAAGTTTAGCTTAACAGACAGGGAATTTTGCATAGGGAGTGATGAATAAAAGGTGAGATAGTGAAGTGGGGAGTGGTAAGAAGGGTGATAAAATAGGAAAAAAGAATAGATGAAAAATAGCAATAAGAGAATTTCGGATAGATGAGAGGAGGATCCTGTGAATAATTAGTAAATAGATATATAAATAGGGTTTCATAGAATAGAAACTTATATAAATGGATGAATAATAAGTTAAGCAAAAGACAAAAAAAATAATAAATAACAAAAAAGTAATAAATACCTCTTGTTGATTGTTCTTGCATTTTGCTTTTTGAAATTAGTATGTTGTTGATTATTTATATATTAGTGTTTCGTGTTCATGCTTGTTTAGAATATCATGTGGGCCCTACCTATTGGACTTAGGAGAGGGGTGCTTAACCCCTTCCCTCTCCCATTAGAGTCTTATCCAAACTGGTTTTGTTAGTGCCTTGGGTCTTGGAGTCACTATTGAACCAAAATATTTTTGATGCCATTCTAGGAGGTCTCATCACCTCCATTTCCATAATTGATGGGTGGCGACTCCATTTCCAGCCCAAGTGGTAGGTGAGCCATTTTTTGACACTCACACTAGGTCGAGCCCCTCCAATGACAAAGTTTCCTTGTTCTTTCCCTTCAGCTAGCTTTGCCACATAGCACTATTGGATGGCTTGCTAGTTCTCATGAACGACTCCGACACTATGCTTGGTGGAAAACTTCATGGCGAGGTGGTAGGAGGAGATGGTTGCCTTTAGTTCATAAAGCGTCGACCCTCTAGTGATAGCATTGTAGGGGAAGCTTATCCTCACGACTAGAAACTCAGTCATCCTCGTCACTTGCTGAGGCTCTGTCCTTATTGTGTGGGGTAGGGTGATCTTTCCCTCTAGTCTGACAACATTCCTGGAGAAGCCAACGAGTGGCATGTCGGCCGGTTGAAGGCATTCTAGCGCTAGTTTCATCTTCTCAAAAGGATCATAAAAGAGGATATCTGTTGATGAGTCATTGTCGACCAGTAATCTCTTCACCATATAGTTGGCGATGGTCATCGACACCACTAACGCATCGTTCTGGGAGACCACACCCCCTTCAACTCCTCGTCCGTGAAGGTGAGGGCATCATTCTACTTTAGCTTCTTAGGAGTTGGCCCCTAGATGTTAAGCTGCCTAGTGTAGGCCTTGTAGGCCAAGACCGAGGCGCCACCCGAGGCTAAGCCCCTAGTGATGACATCAATGACTTTGGCCAATTGCTACAACTGTTGTTGCTGCTGTGAGGATGAGGCACCGGTGTCATCTCCCACGTATTCCTTCAGATGACCACGGCAGATGAAGGAGTCGATCTTGTTCTTGAGGTCATAATAGTTCTTAGTGTCTTAGCTAGTGCTGCGGTGGTACTTGTAGTATTTCTTAGGATTACCCCTCTTGGGGTTCTTCTTCATCTTCTCCAATCAATTCATATATTCCTCCTTCCCTACTTGCATGAGGATTTGCATTCATGTGGAGTTGAGTGGTGTGTATTTGTTGTAGGTGAGGGCCAACAACTTCTTGTTGCCATCTTTATTGTTGTTGTTGTTGTTGTCGCGGCCGTTCCATTCTTTATCTTCTTTTCTGAACCCCAACGGTTGTGGTCGACCTCTCCTTCTTGGCGACCGCTGACCAAGGCCTCCTCAGTGGCAATGTACTTTTGAACCTTCTTCAAAATTTCCACATTGGTTTTGGGTGGTGTCTTGGCAATGAAGCACTTGAGGGATGACCCTGGTAGGAGGTCGTTGATTGTTGTGTGCATGGAAACCATGGGGTCGAGGTCTCGGACCTTGAGCTCTTCTTTCTTGAAGCGGTCGATGTATCACCACAGACTCTCACCATGCTTCTACCAAACAGACATGAGTTCGATGACACTCTTCCGGAACCGTCAGTTGCTGATGAAATGGGTGAGGAAAAGACTTGTGAATTGCTTCCATGAGCTGATGGAACGAGTGGGGAGCCCATAGAACCATCGGCGAGTTGCCCCCTTGAAGGTCGCTTGGAAAGCTCAGCATGTCAAGGCATCAAAGCATTTTGGATGTTGTCCTGGTTATCAACCATTGTGTTGGAAGCTTAGTAGTTGATTTTTAGAGTAAGTGTTTAGTTGAGGGAATTCTTAGTAGTCGTTCCCATAAACATCGCCAATTGTTGCTTCCTGGAATGGGTCGAGGGCAACAATGTAATTATGATTCCAAGATGAGGGCTTGTTGATGAGTCTGAGGGTTGATAAAGACGAGGGCCTGTGAGTTTGACCAGTAGAGGAAGAAGCACGTTAGTGGCCTGGGATCTTATCTAAGGGGCAGAGACTTCGACGGTCAAGTTAGTAAGCGCGTAGTAGAGGGGTTGGACGAGGCCTGAGTTAGGATAACTCAGACGAGGTCACTAGAGAGCTTAGAGCAATAAATGCCCAGATAGCTTACCTAGGGAGTGGCACCACATATTTATACTTGAGCCCGCCTGGAGTTAATTATGGGCGAACAACCAGAATACGATCCATCCTATGCTGCGCGTCGCCATCTGAGGCTACCACATGCGCCCATGCCATTGGGCCTGCCATGTGAGCCTACATCAGGTTTAAAGACATTAGGGATGCAACCCGGGTTGATTCAAGTTAACATTTTACACTGAATTAGGCTTTGGGTCAGACCCATTCACAATTTTATAAATTCCAATCCTAACCCCTGAAGGGATAGGAAATCCATCACATGGATGCCCAAAGATTGTGGAATAAGGGGTGAATTTAAAAAAATTTTCTCTCCCTTCAACTGGGAATCGAATTCCCCATTTAGAAAATTATATTTTCAATGATCATTCTTGAACCATAAACTGAACCAGATCTAAACCAAAAGGATCAGAGAGGGATAATACCTGATACAGAGAAGCAGTATCTCCCAATGGAGGTATTTACGCCCAAGGAATGATTCAAAATCTGCTCCCACTGAAGATGACACAGTGCAATGTGGAGCAGAATTAGCAGTGTTCTTCCAAAAGAACTTGACCCTTCACAAGAATCAATTGGACGGCTTGTAAATACATATCCCACAAATCTTTTCTCCAAAAGATTGGTATCAAGATCAAATCTTGATTTCTCTCAAGAATTGCAGATCGAACTGTTGTAGACGGCGGCTCTAGGAAGGAGGTGGCAAGAGAGTATTTGTAGGGTGTAGAATTCTCTCTTCTAGTAATCTCAGCTCTGAAGACAATGATCTCTGGATTGCATTGTATTGCTAAAGGTTGTCGCCCCCTCTTCCTTTTATAGACTTAAAGGGATCAGCTTCTAATCCCATTAGGAGTTGCTAACCCAAATCATATTTGGATTAGAAGTCCCTTTAAGTGATAAGGGATAACATTTATATTATCTGTAGATTAGATCAACCATCTCTTAACCTAATTAGGAGGTTTTCAGATCTAAATCTCTAAGTGGATAGGGTCTGGGCCCAATCCTATCAGCTGATCCATCTCAGAAATCGCCCCTTAAGTGACTAATCAAATTAGTCCAGTTCGAAATGGGCTTAAGGCCCATTTAAGGTTATGTATTCATTTATCCTTCCAAACTGTTGCCCAGTTGGGCTTCCTTGTATGGCGTGGGACCCAAACATTGATCTACACATCAGTCACATGGGTTCAGCTCAGCCTTTGTTCCAAAGCGTGGCCGAATACACTGTTATGTACAGTGCACCCCCTGAAACCCACCAAATGGGCTCTATGGGCCCAACACTTACCCTAAGTGGTCCTTGGGCCAAGCCACCTTATAACACCCAGGGACTGTGGGCAGATGCAAGATTAGCCCATCAGGTATTATCCTCAATGGTCTTACACTTAACCTCTCAGCCCATAATGATTATATACTGCCCGATAAGAGATGACCTCTCCCTCGGCTGCAAGGAACAGTGTTGCACTCTCTGCTTATATGGATCCCGGGAATTAAAACCTTTTGCAAATCATTTCAAAACCATAATATATATACTTTTATATCTCATATAAAATATATTTTGCAAAAATAAATCTCAACAATTGAAATCGGCTACCAGTAGTCTTGGTTTCCATCAGTGAGAATGCATCCCCGATCATTACCTTTGTCCGACAAAGGGGCTGATCCTATCACTATGATCACCCACTTAGATGAATTCTCAGACTGTCCCAACATACCCAGGTTTTGACCCTCGCTAAGGATCTCACTAATTGGTACATCAAAGACAGCCCAATCCGACACATAGTGCAGTATCATAATCGAGTCTAGGGGTCGGGTGTAATTTTCTAATTTTGCCCATCAATCTCCAAGGTCCAGAGCAATACTGGAAATCTGGTTCAGTTCAAAGATTCAATCAATCCTACACTGTATGTGCCTAGGGTCTCACCCCGGTAGTTAAGACAAGCCACCCCAACCGATTTGGTGGCACCATAGTATCAGCCTTGTCAGGATAGGTCTCCCCAGATCGACTCACTGGTTCTGAACATTTTAAACTAACACGAATCTCATTAAGTGTCCAGTTTAAGGGTATTACACAGAAACATACCAAGAGAACATGAATCAAATATGCACTTTTATTCATTTACAATAAACTCATAAAGTGCATCATTTTGATTGAAGCTAAGGGCATACAAAACTATCTAACAACCCCTCTAAATTACACCCTCATGATACTGGAAAAATGGTATCATAAAGGGTAAATTATAGATAGATACCCTATACTTTGGGGGTAGTGACATTTAGGTATCATGAACTTTCAATTGCAACACTTGAGTATCATGCACTTTCAAAATAGACACTTGGGTGTATTCATTAGTATTTTTTCAGTTAAACATTACATAATATCAAAAATACCCTTCCCATGTATTTTAAAATCACTCTACGAAATAAAATCATCACCAAAGAATGCTGTCGTCGGAAATTTTGAATATGTTATTTGCTGTCCATATGAGAATATCATCATGGGGACACGTTCTATTACATGAGAATGACCTTAAAAATACATGAGAAGGGTATCTTGGCATTATGTAATGTTTAATTGACAGAATACTCATAGTTGGACCTAAGTGTCTATTATTGAAAGTTCAGGGTACTCAAGTGTTGCAATTGAAAGTTTAGAGTATCCCAAACAACAGATACCTATCTATAAAAGTGGTAATCAATTAGGTCGTATTTATCAAAATTCAGAGGGTTTTGATTGGTTAAAAAACCAAGTATCACTTGTTTTCACCACCCTCTCTTCTATTGCTGCTCCTAGAGGAGTTATCTTGCGAAGGAAAACTGAAGTTTCAATTTCTGTTGCTCTATTAATTGTTCTCTAGATGAATATTTTACTTGGATTTTCGTTTTGTTTATTTATTTATGTAATCATTGATAATTTGTTGTATTAAAAGAATTTCTGAAAGTTTTATATTTTAAATATCTAGTGGAGCTACTAAGAAATCAGAACTCTTCTACAGGTCTACCTTAAACTTAAATCATAAAACGCCAAAGTAATGTCTACTTTTTAACATGAAACGTAACAAAAATTACAAGAAAATCATGCGGACTGTATAAATTACTCACTATATAATCAATGCAGGCTAAATTGATTTAAAGTTGTTGCTGATTTGGTTCCTCAAGGAAACATTGGTAATGAGGAACTCTTAGAGAGTGATGTGATTGATCAAGATAGGAAAATTTGGAATATAGAGAAAATATACAATCTTGTTCTTTATGATATTTGGCTGAAGATTAAAACTATTTTCATCCCATCAGAGTCTAAAGTGGATGAATTGGTTTGGTGGTTAATGCTAATGGAAAACTTTCATTAAATTCTGCCTATAGATTGAAATGTGGTATTAGTTCAAATCTAATAAATAGGTATAATTGGAATAGAAACATTTTGAAGCTTAAGTACCCATCTAAACTTCAGGTGTTTATGTTCCTATTGTTGAACAATCAGCTTCCCTCTAAGGCTCTTCTTAGACGTAAGGGTTTTAATACCAATGGTAGTTGTGATGTTTGTAGTGAGGATGAGGATGTGGATCATATTTTTAGGAAATGCTCTATTGCTAGGAATTGTTGGGGGATTATCCTCCCAACTATTCAAGGGCTTGATGATCAAGACATGTCCATGAAAGATTGGTGGTTAGACCTTTCAAAGAATTTGTTGCTCAACGAGGATCGGCTTCAGGAAAAATGTGTTTTCCTTTTATGGCATCTAAGGAAGAGTTGAAATTTGAGGGGTTTTGAGAATCTTTTGACTCTTCGATTTAAAGTTATGGATAATGTCCTAGGCTCGCCTGTGGAATTTCAAGAGTGTACAAATAAGTCTAATGGTGAAAGATTAATCAGCGATTGTAGTTATATAAGGTGGGATCCCCCTGGTTTTGGTGTAATTAAAATTAATTTTGATGCCTCTCAAATGGAAGACGGTATGTGCAACATTGCAGCTCTTTCTCGGAACCACTTGGGTAGTGCAGTTTTGGATATTAAAGCTTACAACACCCCCATTAATAGGGCAGAAGCTTGGGCTGTTTGGGAAGCCCATAATTTGGGCTTAAATTTCACAAAATTTCCTCTCATAATTGAGGGTGACTCTAAGATAGTTATTTCTTGTCTTAACAAGTCTAGTCCATGCGCGTGGAACTTGAGGAGTGCCATTCAAGACTGTTGGGAGCTCAAGGAGAGGTGTGGGAAGGAGATCATCTACAAGCTGTGTACTACCCCCCACTTGTGTAGCCCCTTATGTTTTTTTATCAAAAAAAAAGCAAGAAATGATCCCAAACCCAATTATTTATCAGGACAAAAACACGTAATCAGAACTAAGGTGGCATTTGATAAATTTGAAAATTCAGATTTGAAAAGTTCAAAAGATATTAAAAGTGTCTGAAATCTAAAAAGAGGCATAATTGCTTTTCAACTTTTTAGAGGATCTGAATCCATAAGTTTGTTTGTGTTGGATCAACCCTTTGAAATTTATTGATTTTACTATTTTACCCCTAAAACATATTATTTGAAAATGTTGAGTTCAATTTACATTATCTCATAAAAAATAATTTTTAACCTTAAAATAATATTGAAACAATACAAATAAAAAATAATAAATTATTAATTAGTAATTAGTAAATGAAACAATTAAAATTTAAAAATAATTATGACTATAAAATATTAAAATAATTAATAATTTATAATTTATACAAACAAAAATTAAAATAAATTTTAAAATTTAATAAAATAATTAAAAATTATTATTTAATAAATAATAAATAACATAAGTAAATTTAATAATAAATAATTAATGTTTAATAAAAATAATAAAATAGTTAATAATTAATAAAAATTACGATGGAAGACAAAGAGAGAGAGAGAGGACAGGGGGAGACAACCACCACTACAAGAGCGAGAGCAAGAGTGAGAGCAGGAAGGCAGGGAGAGAGAGAGAGCCACTGCTGCAACTTACAGCGGCGGTGGCGGAAGACAGGCCGAAGAGAGAGAGAGAGAGAGAGACTGCTGCGGCGGTGGTGGAAGACATGGCAGAGTGAGAAAGAGATCGAGAGAGCGAGAGAAGAACTGCAGCGGCAATGGCGGAAGATAGGGCGGAGAGAGAGCGAGGGCGAGAGAGAAGAACCACCGATGTGGTGGCGAAAGACAGGGTGGAGAGAGTGCAAGAGTGAGAGAGGAGAACCATCGCGCTGGAGAGAGAAACAGAGAGTGCAGCGGCGGTGGTGGCGGTGGAGCTTCGTTCAGTTCACAGTGAGTGTTCGATTGGATTTACATGAAAGGACAAAACTATGTAATATTAAAATTTCTTTAAGGGTATTTATGTCTTTTATACACCTCTGAATTAGGTCTGAGCACATTAAGTAGTTTCTCCACCTCTAAGAAATTAAGATCTGAAATCCAATTTCAGATTTGTAATAAGAGGTAATAACAAACAAAGGAAGGTATTTGAAAAGCAAACTTTTCAGATTTAGACATCTAAAAAATGTAATCAAATGGCACCTAACATTATCAGTCCAATCAATTTGATTCTGTTAGATAAACTCGATCCATTGACAGTCCTACATTTAAGGGATATTCACCAATGTAAAATGATTTTATTTTCTAAAACAAAATCAATTGGTTACATCAGAAAAAAATGTGTTGGTTTTTCCCAAGAGATATGTTTTTTTAGGGTAAATTACAAAGACACCCCTATACTTTGTTTTATGACAAAGACCCCCCTATACTATGACTATGAAACAAATACCCCACCGTTAGCTTTCCATTGAAATCTGCCATTATAATATTTTTTAATTCCCATACTACCCTTGTAATAACTATTAAGAAAAACACTGATCATCTTCACCGACCTCAGGATACACGAACAGCGGCTCCCGTTTTCCTCTGTTTTTCCATTACTCTTGGCTGTAACCGCCACAACTTATTTTTATTTTGACAAGTGAAATGTTTAAACCAACATTGAGTGCGTGCATGACTCCACCACCTCGATGGCAGCTTCTCTCGTAACTCGTGCACCCACCACCTCAGCTCTAACACGGCAGACATCAACTGAGTTGTTTTTTCTCCTCCACCTCCTTGGAAATCAGTTCCTTATTGTTCTACTTTTGGTTTTGGTTCTTCTTGACTTTCTTTCTCCCCCCTTCCCTGTGCTCTGTCAAACAACTAAAAAGGACAGGCTTTAAGGCAAGAATTTCAGAAACCCAAAACCCCAATTCTTGAGATGCAGAGACAGAACAGTAGAACAAAGACAAAGAGTCGTCATGGTCTTTGTTCCTGCACGGTTGCTTGTGAATTTTGTGGTGATTGGGTAGGCGGTAATAAATGGTAGTTTAAAAGAGGAGTAGGGGAAGCACGTGGTTCTTTTATTGCTTGCAAATGGCAATGGTGAATGAGGATTTAATTTTGGAGATTGTAATTAAATTGGTCTTCACCTGCTCTCTTTCTCTCTTCATTCTTTGGTAACGCACATCTACCTGGCAATAGTGACCTTGAACTGGTGTCTCTTCTGGTTGAAGACTTGAGAGCTCTGGCTTGGCTTGGATTCTCCTCTCTCTCTCTCTCAAACCAGCCTCTCGAAGCTCTGAAAGTTGGAATCTATCTTGATTCCTCAATTCAGCTCTGAACAAGGAAAAGAAAAAGTTGCCGGATCTTTGTTCTTTCTTTCTTTTTTCTCACAGATCCAAGAAGATTCTCTACCATTGCGGGTTGACAGCTTTGTGCCAATCGGAGGTTCAGTTTCTGCGCTCGAAAGATGCCACACTTCTGAGGTAAGGAGAGAGATCCTTGATGGGTTCTTGTGCTTTTCCACTCAGTTCGAAATACAAACCCGAATAGCTTTAAAAATATACAGTATCCTGAAAGATGAGCCTTTCTTTAGAAACACAGTGAAAATAACAGTTTCATTCATAAAAAAAGAAACCCAGGAAATAAGCTAGCAGTTGTAAATCATAAGGAGTAATGGTAATAAACAACTTTCGACACTCTTTTATAGTTTTATTATTTTCCCTATACTAAGATGATAAAAAAGCATGTGGGACTTTATCTTATTACTGTGTATGGTGCTTTGGGTTTTACATGACCAAGTTTAAAGTTTAAACAGAGTTGAGTTGGACTTTATTTTTCTCCTACCATGATTGGACCAATGCGTTAATTGGAAAATTTTTCCGTTGCTTTTAGGAGAAATAAGTTTTAAGAGAAAAAAAAAAGACAAAAAAAAAATGAAAAAGTTTAGTGGGGTATTTTGATAATTTAAAGCTTTCTATAATCTAACTTAACGGGTCAAAGGAAGTCTTTGTCTAACGGCTAAAATTCAGAAGTCTTTCTTGCAAAAAAAAAGTACAGAGGGGAATTTGTCACTGACTTTATAATGCAAGGGGGTCTTTATAATTTACCCTTTTTTTTAAGTTGCAATTAATTTTAGTTTAAAAACCAAAACAACCATTCAGCGACCCCAGAGCTGAGTCTAACACGACGCGACGCGACGTGATAATAGTTGTTAGGAACTCAGGATTTGAAAATATACCGTTCCATTAGAGCTATTATTTTCCCCACAGAGATCAGTTTGATGTATCAGCTCTTGAAAGGGTTTGATTGACCTTTAATTATTGATCGTTTGGTCAGTCCCTTCACCTTTGCGAAGGGTGTAGAGGCAGTTTAATTTAAAAGACCCTGAAAACAAAATACAGGGACAGTTTCTAGCACATCAGAAGGGTGACAGACCAGTCAAAGATGAACAATCGAACCGGTTGGTCAACAAAACGTGATCAGATAACTTATTCTGGGGGACACGGTACATGTTGCTAAGACTCAAAAGAATGCCATGCCTCGTTATATTAATATATTGACATAGAGAGAGAGAGAGAGAGAGCAGAGATTAGTTAGAGGGTGTACATGGTCCGGTCCAGTCTTGAAAAAAAAAATAGACCAAACCAAACTGTTTTAGTATAGAAATGGGATAGATCCAGTTTTTAATACAACATTGAATTGTTAATAAATTCCATATAATATATAATTATATTATGTATATTATATATTAATAATTTGATTTATTTTGGTTTATGGTCTAGTTTGGTTTCTAAAATTGAGAAAACCGGACCAAAACTGTAAATCAAAATTTTAAAATTTTGCAGAAAAAAATAGACCGCTTTTAAGACCGGACCAAATCAAACCGTCAATTTCAGTTTGGTTCGCTCCTCCTCCGGTTTTGGCAGTTTGGACCATAATCAACAACACCCCTAGATGTAATA
The DNA here is from genome assembly GCF_056320005.1 of Nelumbo lutea. Taxonomy (NCBI): domain Eukaryota; kingdom Viridiplantae; phylum Streptophyta; class Magnoliopsida; order Proteales; family Nelumbonaceae; genus Nelumbo; species Nelumbo lutea. The sequence continues at coordinate 51,827,169 of NC_142689.1, read as the reverse complement.
CACCCTGCCCTTGCTTTGGTGATAACGATACGGCACATCTCTCCTTTACATAGGATAGGGCAGGTGAAAGTAGGTGGGTTTGGTTGGCCTTTTGGGTGTAAGAAAAGAGAACAAACTTGCCTCCCATGGTTTCAACTATTTAAGAATCTCTCTCTGCCTCTCTCTCTCTCTATGTGTGTGGGTCAGTCCAACCCCTTCTCACCTTCCACCATCTGCATGCGGCAGAGATAAATTCTCTCTTCTCCTTTACAAATAGAACTCGTGAATCCTTTCACAGTGGAGCCCTGTCCATGGAAGGAGAAGCCCCACCGCCGTTGCCACCACTGCCACCCTCCCACATTAATCCATCTTACTTCTTCACACCTTCATCGGCGCTTGGATCCACCTTATTGCACCCACCACCGCCACCACCACCTACTCCTCTTCCAATTCTACTGCATCAGCCTCACCAACAGGATTCCCAAATCATACCGGACATAGACTGGGTTAGCCTCCTCTCCGGTTCGTTAGGATTTGGCGAACAGAAGCCATTATTGGCGAGTGCAGCTGTAACAACTGGAAACCAAATCGAAGAAGAAAAGGGTGGTAAAGATAAGGCAAGAGCGAGCAGGACTAAGAAAGCAAGTCGGCCGAGGCTTGCGTTCCAGACGCGGAGTACAGAGGATATCCTTGACGATGGTTTCCGCTGGAGAAAATACGGCCAGAAAGCTGTCAAGAACAGCAGCTATCCCAGGTATATTTCTGATCAGTCTGAACAATCATGGATATTAAGATATATTTCTGATCAGTCTGAACAAAAAGCACTAGGACCACTACGTCATTAATTCTTTCATCTATTCTTTGGTAAATTGCCTTCAAATTGTCTCCAAACTTCAAGTTTGTTCAATCTTAGAACCCATTCTATCTTGATAGATAAAAGCTACCGATCTCCGCCATGCAGGTAGTTATCCAGAAACCATGTAAGGAATAAGTGAATCCATTAGATCAATTATATATTAATCATATAATAGTATCCGTAGTTTCAGAGGTCTCTTCTCCATGAAAAATAAATCATAACATCAGTACCATAACATTAAAAATATATCTAAATCTAATAGCAGTCTTCTAATAAAGTTCCAATTAAATGATTATCATATAGAAGTTTGTGCACTGCACCATGCACGAATGTTTGCGTTAAATAGCTATTACGTAAATGGTTTCAAAGCTATGATATTAGGAATGGTAACTGAGGTTTGTTTGGATAACCTTTTGTATGTTTGCTTCCTGAAGCACAATAGCAAAGTGCTTTCCTGAAGGCTAACTAAAAGTAGAAGTTGGCAAGGATAGCATAATAACAGAAAATCGTTCTAATGAAGTGAAAAGTAACTTCGTTTTGTTTCTTAGAAATTTCTGCTCCATCTAATAAAAGTACTTTTAGATGCATGTATGCCACGTAAAGTTACTTCTATGTGCTGTCCTATTTTTGTCCTCTCTCTAGGGCAATGTCTCCCCTCCGCCACACCCAGGCTTTGCCCCTGTATAAATATGATACATGACTCCTAGCAGTTATTATAATTTGTGACAGTAATGAAACAATTAAGCTGTTAAGCTGTGTTAGAGAATGAAAGCCTATTCATGTAAGTCAGCTTAAGTATTTAGGTTGAAAGGTTTTTGGACGTGGTATTAAAGCCTGTTTGATCAAGCAGTTCGGTGTTCAGTTCCCGGTACCCCATTATAATTAATTAAATTTCAGTAGAAGGTTTGAGGGTGTGTGATTGTCCATGCTTCAAGCCCAATAGACTTTTGTGTGAGGGGCTTCTTAAAGAATAAAACCTATTGCAGGAAATGAAGATTATTTTGTCAAGTTTAAGGAAGAAAAGGAAAAGAAAAAAAAAATGTCAACCTTACAAGATAGACATTCACAAATATCAATTGCATGCAACTTGGGCGGGCCCAACCACAATTTTATACAGGTTGGTTTTAGATTTTCAGTCCTTAAGTTGGGCCTGTGCCAAAAAGTTTGGACTGGGTCCAAGTTTAATCCTTAGGTAAGTCGAACTTGATTGAGCTCGACCTAACCTTCTCCTAACTAGAGCCTAACCCAATTATGTGCATATATCTATCTTTCTATCTATCTATTTATATATATAAACACATATTTTCATACATACAAATGCATACATTTTTTTGTAAACCATACATTTTGATACATGCATTCCATATAAATATACGTTTATATCAAATTTTAATGTAGACTAATTGACCAATCCGAGCCTGGTCAAGAACCAAGCCCAACCCGAGTGCATCAAATTTTATGCGGGCTGGGCTTAGATTGAACAATTCAAGCTTGACCTTGGGCTCAGGCCCTACTCCCAATTCTTAGTGTTGGGCCTAGGTTGAGCTTAAGCCCTGCCTAGCCCGCCCAATTTGCATTATTACATAATGCTTTTGTGTTATTTATCTTCTTTTATTTTTATTTAATTATGATATCAATGGTTGGCATAGTTGACTCAAAAGGTTGAATTTTTTATCCGCCACCACAAATAATTTTATTTTTTGATTGGTTTTAAATCTATATTTCATTCCAACATCAATAAGAACAATTATTATTTATCACGTTATTATTATTTAATATGATTAATTTATGTAAAACATTAGAGGTGTACCCAATTTTTCTATATTTGTGTTTATTTTTATTTTAAAATTTTTTATTTAATTATAACATCATGCATTAGCCCACTTTACCTAGATGGTTGAATTCCTTATTCTCCACCATGATGAAAAAACAATTTCATTTTTTGATAATTTTTAAAAAGCATGTATTTTATATCCTTAAAAGTTTTGGATGTAGATCTACTAAATATATTTTTCTTTTTGTGTGTGTGTGAAGAATAGCTTACATATAGGATTAATGAAAGAATGAGAGTTAATACCCTAAATATAAGACTTAATGAGAGGGAATTGAATAAGGAGATGTAGTAGTTCAAATTATATTTTATGTCCTTAAAATTAGAAGGATCAAATTCAAAAATAGGGATGTTCTAGTTAAGAATATGATTTAATGAATGTTAATGGGAGTTGGAAGGGTTAGCATCCATAATATGGATAGTCAAACCATTCTAAATGGCTGGGCAAATTTTAAAAAATTTCCTAATCCTTTGGGAATCAAATTCCCTATGTTTTGAAAAATTGCATTTTTCAAGATCGGTCTTGCATTGAATTAGACCAGATTTGAAATCAAACAAAAAGGGAGATGTATACCTAATATGGATACCACAAATGTAGATCCCAAGGTGGAAGTTCACTTCCAAATCAGTCCTAAAACTAGCCTCCACTGGTGATGGCGCAGTGTATAGGTGAAATTGCTTTAGCAACATAGTTTTCAACAAAACTAAAATTATAATTGCTTGGATCGAACTAAGGATGATGAGCCTGATATTCCTTGAAATTTTCTTGCAAAAATTAGAAACTGCCAAAATATGAAGCTCTCTTGGACTAGTCAGCCCCCTCCTCTTTTATAATCTCTTATCGAACTATCTCCTAATCTAATTATGAGATAATCTAGATCTAAATTAGATATGGACTCTAATTAGAGATATACCTTATTTTCTTATAAGATTAGGTGCTCTAGACCCAGATTCACCCCATGGCTTAAGTTGTCATATGCCAGCTTAATTAATCATATTAATTATGGGCCTTAGGCCCATCAGTTATATGATTCCCAATCCAAGGGTGTTGCATGACCAACTTTGGCCTGATTTGTATGGTGTGGGACCCCACAATGACCTAAGATAAGTCCATATGGGTTCGCCTTAGCCTTTGTGAAAAGGCTTAGCCAAATTCACTGCTAAATATAGTGAACCCCTGAGCACATCACTATGGACTCAATATGGGCCAAACATTTACACTTAAATGATCCTTAAATTCAGCAATCCTATGAAAATCTAAGGATAATGGACTTAAGTAAAATAAAGTCCATCAAGTAATCATCCCTCTAATGGTCTATTACACTTAACATCTTGGCTCATAATGATCAAACACCACCAAACAGGGAATGACCTCTTCCCTAACTGCAAGGTGCAGTGTCACACTCTCTACTCAGATCGATTTCGAGAATTAAAATCTTTTTGCAAACATTTTCCATAAAAAATTAGTATACATATCATATAAACATATTTTGCAAAACCAAATATCAGACATAGTTGAAATCCACTACTAATAGTTTAGGTTTTTATCAGAAAAAATGTAAACCCTATCATTCACTTTGTCTAACAAAGGGACCAATCCTACCACTATGGTCACCCACTTAGATGAATTCTCAAACTGCCCCCACATACCTAGGTTTTGACCATTGATGGATCTCACTGATTGGCACATCAAAGACAGTCCAATCCAACACCTAGTGTAGTACCATAATCAAGTCAAGGGGTTATGTGTAACTTTCCAGTTTTGCCCATATCAATCTCCAAGGTCCAGGGCATAATTAGAAAATGGACCAGGTTTAGTGTTTCATCCAAACACGCATTGCCTATGCTTCGAGTCTAATCCTAGCAACTGAGACAAGTTGCCCCAACTTCTTAGGTGAATTCTCAAACTGCCCCAACATACCTAGGTTTTGACCATTAATGGATTTCATTGATTGGCACATCAAAGACAAACCAATCCAACACTTAATGTTGTACCATAATCAAGTCTAGGGGTTATATGTAACTTTCCAGTTTGTCCATATCAATCTCCAAAGTCCAAGGCATAATTGGAAAATTGATCCGGTTTAGTGTTTCATCCAAACACGCACTACATGTGATTTGAGTCTAACCCTAACAGTTGAGACAAGCTACCCCAACTTCTTTGGTGTCACACTCTCTACTCAGATGGAGAATTAAAACATTTTTGCAATCATTTTTTATAAAACATTAATATACATATCATATAAATTATTTTGCAAAACCAAATCTCAAACACAGTTGAAATCCACTACCAATAGTTTAGGTTTCATTAGAAAGAATGTAAACCCTATCATTTACTTTGTCTGACAAAGGGACCAATCTTCTCACTATGATCACCCTCTTAGGTGAATTCTCAAAATGCCCCAACATACCTAAGTTTTGACCATTGATGGATCTCACTAATTAGCACATCAAAGACAACCCAATCCAACACCTATTATAGTGCCATAATCAAGTTTAGGGGTTATATGTAACTGTTTAGTTTTGTCCATATCAATCTCAAGGTCCAAAGCATAACTGGAAAATGGACCGGGTTTAGTGTTTCATCCAAACACGCACTGCATTTGCTTCGAGTCTAATTCTAGCAGCTGAGACAAACTGCCCTACCTTCTTTGGTAGCACATCAGTGTCAGCCTTGGTAGGATAAACTCCCCAAGTCTATCTAATGGATAAGAACATTTTAAATTAAAATGAGTTACATAGGTGTCCAATTTAAAGGGTAATTATACAAAAACATACAAATATCAACATGAAACAATAATGTACTTTTGTTCATTTAGAATAAATATATATATACATCAATTTGATTGGAGCTAAGGGCATATACTATCTAATAGTCAATACATTAAATATAAGACTTAATGGAAGGGATTTGAATGAGGAGAAAAGTTGTTTAAGGTACATTTTTTTCCTTAAAATTATTGGGTAATTTATTTAAACAAAAGTTACACACCTTCATTAACACTTTTAATGGTAGTAAGACCTTTGGATTAAATTCACAGACTCATTGATTGGTCTGGATCCCCCACCTTTCTAGTCTCCCATTTTTGACAATAAATGTTACAATTCAAGGACTAATCTGTTTATCATTGAGATATTTTGGCCAAGAATCATCTTGAAACATGATTTGATGAACTCGATGTCCCCAGTAAACTCTTGGAAAGCTCTCAAAATAACAAATACAGATGATTAGTCATCTGGACCCAACAATAGTCAATAGACCTCACTAATCTATCGCCACCTTTCATGTGTAATATGTAATACCGAAAAAATAACATTGTCCCAAATCCTGAGATGTGGGCACATTTTTTCTTAGAAACAATAAAAAATAAGGAAACTGTGTCAAGTGAACCCAACCCATTTCTATATTCCTTTCAAAAAAAAAAACATTTCCATATTGGCTTGAGGTGAGACTATTTTAGAGTTGGAGGATGCAACACTTAAAATTAATTGACGGGGACTCATACTTGTCATACCATACTGTCTTCACCATTATCATTTAGGAGGAAATTAGTAGGGACCCGTGCGGTGCACGAACTTTATTAAAAGAACTTAAAGCAAAATGAGATAGGGGTGCAATTTGAGTGAGCCCAATCAACTCAATCAGGCTTGAGTTTTTAAACTGCAAGCTGGTCTTGGATTAAAAAACCTAGGCCCAAACTAAACTGAGAGTGGGCTTGGATTGAGGCCTTGGGTAGCCCGAGCCCAACCTGTCCCAATTTGAGCCCCCACAATTTTTTCAGTAACTTTTAGATTTTTTAGAATTATTTTAGGTAATTATTTTCAATATTTATTATCACTAATTATTGGAATTTTCAGTAAATATTTTGAATTTTTAAAATTATTCAGTACTTTCATCTATTTTCAGATTTTTCAGAATTACTTTAAGTAATTATTTTCAATAATTATTCTCACTAATTATCGGATTTTTCAGTATATATTTTGAATTTTTAAAATTATTCAATACTTTCAGATATTTCAGGAATTTTAAAACTTTTAGAAATTTTCAGTAATTTTGATATTTTTCATAATTATATTAAGTAATTTCTTGTCAATATTTATTCTCACTAATTATCAGAATTTTCAGTAAATATTTTGAATTTTCATATTTCAAAATTTGTAGTAATGTTCAGATATTATTTTTCTGTAATTAATTAGTAAGTATGAGTTCGTAATTATTTTTTCCATTTTCAATAATTTTACGGAAAAATTATTAAAAAATTTGGTAATTATTTCATATCTTCAGAAATTTTAGTATTTTCAGATTTCAAAATGATTATTCAGTATTTAATTTGAAAAATATAGGTCATTTTCAGTAATTTGAATTTTTTAAATGATTCAATAATTATTTGGTATTGTGAATAATTAATTATGAAACCATTCATATTAATTTCTGAAAATAATATTAATTTAAAAAATAATTATAAAATCAATATGTTTAATACTATATTATGAATTAAAAATATTATTGAAATATTAAATATTTAATAACTGAAAATAATAATTATTGACAATAATAATAATAATATTATTAATAATAATAATTTTAATAAAAATATTAAAATCATTGAATAACTAAAAAAATAATAGTATTGAATAATTGAAAATATTAACTATTGATAATATTTAATACAAGTAAAAAATAAATTTTAAAATTACTGAAATAACATTAATAACTAATTACTGAGAACACTAAATCAAATAAGTAAAAAATACTAAAGCTTGAACGAAAATTATTACAATTATTGAATTACTAATTGACAACATTTAAAATAAATATTGAGCAATTATTTTTGGACTAGTTTTAAATATCATTAATTATTTTGAGAAAGTAATAGTAATAATTGGCTATTATTAGTTAATAATTAAAAAGTATTATTTAGTAGTTAAAATGTGACCAGGTTAGTAGTTAAAACCACTCAGTTATAATTAATAATTGTTATTAGTTGCAATTAAAAATTATTAATTATTTATGGACCAGTTTGAGAAGATGAAACGTGACCGATTTAGTCATTAATACCAGTCTAGGCTGGGTTTAAAAATCTATAAAGTATATTATAATGGGTCGGGCTGGAGCGGGCTATCCACAATCCGACCTAATTCATCTTCCCAACCTGAACATATGAATAGTGTCTTTGACATTGGCCATAAAAATCAATTATGGTAAGAGTTTTTCACAAATTTTTATACACCGTTCACTCCCAAAAGCTGTTAGACAGAGTCACCGACCATAATAATGGGGCTGAGAGTACGAAAATGAAAAAGTAATAGAATAATGGGGATTGAGAGTGAAAATGAAAAAACGATAGAAATTGTAAAGGGGGAGACTCAAATTTGATAACGAGAAAAACGTGTAACTCCGAGACCTCCGATAATGTCTCCAACCGAAAATTAACGTCTGAAAAAGTACTGGTGTCTAAGATTGAAAAATGGCCGATGGCTAAAGTCTGAAAACGATTATCAGACTCTCCCGATTAGAAAAAATAGATATGATTAAAAAAAAAAATGACTGCAAAGTAGTTCCACCACTATTTTTTGTGCAAAACAGAGTAATTCCACTTTTTTTTGTAAAGTCTTCAGTCTCTGCTTTTGGTCTAAACCCTCCCAACAATCGGTGAGTTCTAAAGATGGTGAGAATTGCTTTGGCTCTAAAACCTATAAATAATAGGTGAGTTGTGATAAGAATATTGGGAGTTTTCTTAGTTACACACGATTTAGGAGAGGTTTCTGACGTGATAAACCTTTTAAAATCATGATGAAGCAGGGCTTTAGGAAAGCCTTCAGGCGTGGCCAACAATGGATCAAATTCAGAAAGTTGATTCATTATTGACAAAATAACTAGATTAAAAAATAAAAAAAAATTTAAAAAAAAGGAGAAATTTTCTAGACTGCTTTGTTTTCACATATGGTAGATCATGGTAGACCAAGATACACACTTACCAAAAGGTCTTAATCTTTAAAGACAAGACCCCAGAAGCTCAATATGTTTTTTGACCATCTGGGCTGTTAGAAGTGAAGGGAAGAGAGATCCATCGAATGGATGGCCAAACCATGCAGAAATGTTGGGCGAATTTTCAAAAATTCTCTCCCCCTTCTCGGAAATCGTATTCCCTAATTTAGAAAATTATATTTTCAATGTCCGTTCTTAAATCCAAAACTGGACCAAATCTGAAACCAAAAGAGAGTGAGGGATATGCCTGATACAAAATAACAATAACTCCCAACGCACGTGTTCACACCCAAAGAAATGACCAAAACCCGCTTCCACGGAAGTTGACACATTGTGTAGTGAAACAGGATCAACATGATGGTTCTTCAGCAAAAATCGAGCAAGGGCAGGTGAGCATGACTTCAGATTGTTTTTTCTACCAAGAAACAATATCAAGAATCTTTCTTGATCAGATCCACAAGTGGAGATCGAACTAGGTAGGGGCGGCAAGCATTGGGAAGAATTCTACAATTTGTTGTTGGGTTTAGCCCAGCCGCTGTTACAAGGCCTAGCCGAATTCACTGTATGAGACAGTGAACCCCTGAGTCCATCTCCATGGGCTCTCAATGAACCCAACATTTACATTAAATGGTTCTTGGATCCATCTACCTTATGAAAACCCAAGAATTGTGGGCAGATGCAAGATTAGCCCATTAGGTATTACCCTTAATGGTCTTACACTTAACCTCTCAGCCCATAATGATCAAACACTGCCTGACAAGAGAGGACCTCTCCCTCGGCTCCAATGTACAATGCTGCACTCTCTACTCACATGGATCCTGGGAATTAAAACATTTTGCAAACATTTAATATGTATATCTTTATATAAATATATATTTTGCAAAAACAAATCTCAACATTTGAAATCAACTGCTAGTAGTTTAGGTTTCCATCAGAGAGAGTGCATTACCCGATCATTCACTTTGTCTAACACCTAGTGCAGTATCATAATCGAGTTTAGGGGTTAGGTGTAACTTTTCAGTTTTGCTCATATGTCTCCAAGATCCAGGGCAATATTGAAAATTAGTCAAGTTCAGTGTTTCAAGAAAACCCACACTACATATACCTTAGGTCTCACTTTAACAGCTGAGACAAGCCACCCCAACCAACTTGGTGGCACATCAGGTTAGCCTTGGCAGAATAGACATCATTAGATCTATCCAACGGCTGTGAAGATTCTAAGCTAACACGAGTCTCATAAATCTGACTGGAGTTATGGGCATAACTGTCCAACAAGAAGATGTTCCTAAAATGACTTGTCAAACAACATCTAGATAAGTGAATTAAACTTGATTATTTTATAAAACTCTGAGCATGTTTATTGAGTTGATATATTTACACTGTTAATGTTCTCTTCACGATTTTACATGTTGATGGATGACTACCCGAGCATGTTTTTTGTCCGTAATCCCTTTATTTGTTTATACAAATGAAGAAGCTATTATCGCTGCACACATCACACATGCAACGTGAAGAAGCAAGTTCAACGACTATCAAAGGACACGAGCATTGTCGTGACAACTTACGAAGGCATCCACAACCACCCATGTGAAAAACTAATGGAGAGCTTAAGCCCTTTTCTGAAGCAGATGCAGTTCTTCACGAGGTTCTAAGCCTATATGAAGATACAAACTAAAACTGCTATAAACAGTGGTCATGTCAGTGTAAATATACATGGAAAAAAAATCTATGCTGGTTAATATCACTGTGGTAAACCTTTTATCTTCTGCAGCCGTATCTATATATGCTATCAAAAGGCAAATCCTGTCTGTCTTACCCAATAGAAAGCCTGGCTAGCTCTAGAGATAAAGAAAACTGGGTTCATCAGCTCCATTTGGTTCACTTTGTTTCAAATATCAGTACTTGATGTTATATTGCAATATTATGGGGATGGGCCTCGCTATAAAACGATATACTTACTCTTAACTTGTTCATAAATTATTGTGCATCATCATCAATAGATGCATATCATCTGCATTACTATAGATTTGATGAAAAACCACTTGTTAAAAGTTTGGAATGATTTTGAACTTGTATTTTTTAGGCCCAGATCTAAGACGTAACTTATTGTCTGTTGAGTGAAAATTGCCTTGGACTGCTTTATTTGGAAGCTTTTTTTTTTATATGCTGCTTGAAAATTTACAAATAACAGATGACAATGATCTTAATCATATATTTAAGTCTTGTATTTAAGGTATTAATTATCATTAAATCATATATTTAAGGTATATTAAATAAATAAATTCACAATAATACTATTTTTTGTGCTTCCTTCAATTCTCTAGATCTCATTAAATACTACTACATTTAAAGGTGCTAACTCCCACTTTTTCAAGATCCAATTAACTCTCATTCTCTCTCACATTAAATTTTATATTTAATGCATCTTTTGTTTTTTACCAATAAATTCTACTAATTAAATCCATATCCGATAATTTTAACAATGCAAAATCTGTGTTTTAAAACTGACTTGAAAATGAAATTGTTTTTCGTCAAATGATGGATAAGTAGTTGAACCCTCAAGCTAGGTTAAATGGGATTAGCCCATGATGTCAAGATTAAATAATAAAAGTTTAAAATAAATAAAAATATTAAAAGTATACAAATTTTGGAAGCATCTCTAATATTATATATTCAAAATGTAAAATATATAATATTATTTTTATAATTTGAAATCATTTGGAGTCAAATGGATTAATCCATCAGGGCTAGAGTCGGGATAGATTATAGGTCATATAATATAAGTATTAGAGGGTTCATTTGGTTTGCAATTGGAATCTGAATCGAAATCACCTAATTCCTTGAATATTTGGATCAAACAAGAATTGAATTTGGATTCTCTAAGATATGTATGACTCCCAAGGAGGGTTGACGCGTGTTGGGTATTTTCTTTTCCGGCTAGAATGGGAATGACATTCCAGCATCCTAGTCCAAACCCCTATTCCAATGAACCAAGCATACCCTAAGAAAACTTCACAAGACATTACTGTGAGTAATTTAACCAAGGTTTTTAAAACCAGACCGGATAAGTAACCATTATGGGGTCTGGTCACCGAGTCGAACGGTCCAACCATCCAGTCCGAACAGACACCCTACTCTGACAAAAAATAAAAGAAATTTTAAAATTTTGAAAAACCCAAAAACGACCAAAAGCCGTTCCCGATGAAGGGTTGAGAGATCCATCAGATGGATGCCCAAAGATTGCGGAATAAGGGGCAAATTTCAAAAATTTTTCTCTCCCTTCAACAGGGAATCACATTCCCTATTTAGAAAATCATATTTTTAAGGATAAATCTTGAACCTTAAATTGAACCAGATCTGAACCAAAAGGAATGGGAGAGAATGATACCTGATATGGAGAAGCAATATCTCCCAACAAAGGTGTTCACGCCCAAGGAAGGATCCAAAAACTACTCCCACTGAAGATGGCGCAGTGCAGGATGGAGCAGAATCAGCAGTGTTCTTCCCCAAGAACTCTGTCCTTCGCAAGAAACAGTAGGATGGAACGTGAGCACAGCTCCCTTTTCAATCCTTTCTCAAAGAATTGATGTCAAGATCCAATCTTGACTTCTCCCACAGCTGGAGATCGAACTGGCAAACAGGGCGGCAAGAGCAGGGAGGCGGCAAGAGAGTATTCGCAGGGTGCAGAATTCTCTCTTCTTGATTTCAACACTAAAGAGGATCTGATGTGTTTCTTGGTCTCTCTCAAGGCTGCCGCCCCCTTCCTTCTTTTGTTAACTTGAAAAGATCAGCTCTTAATCCCATTAGGAGGTGCTTATCCAAATCATATTTGGATCAGCCTTCTCTTCTAATGATAAGGATAAACCCTTATCTTATCTGCAGATTAGATTAGCTTTATCCTAATCTTATTAGGAGGTTTCTAGATCTGAATCACATTCAGATCTGAACTCTCTGACTTGATAGGATTAAGACCCTATCCTAACTGCTAATCCATATCAGAATTCGCCCCTTTAATTAACTAAATTAATAGCCCAGTTCGAAATGGGCTTTAGGCTCATTAAGCTTATGTGCTCACTTAACATTCCTAACTACTGCCCAGTTGGGCTTCCTTGTATGGCGTGGGACCCAAGCATTGATCTACACATCAGCCACATGGGTACGACCCAGCCTTTGTTACAAGGCCTGGTCGAATACACTGTTAAAGACAGTGCACCCCCTGAAACCCATCAAATGGGCTCTATGGGCCCAACACTTACCCTAAGTGGTCCCTGGGCCAATCCACCTTGTAACACGCAGGGACTGTGGGCAGATGCAAGATTATCCCATCAGGTATTATCCTCAATGGTCTTACACTTAACCTCTCAACCCATAATGATCATACACTGCCCGACAAGAGAGGACCTCTCCCTTGGTTGCAAGGAACAGTGCTGCACTCTCCACTTATATGGATCCCGGGAATTAAAACCTTTTGCAAACATTTTAGAAACCATAATGTATATACTTTTATATCTCATATAAAATATATTTCGCAAAAACAAATTTTAACGGTTGAAATCGGCTGCCGGCAGTTTTGGTTTCCAACAGTGAGAGTGCATCCCCGATCATTACCTTTATCCGACAAAGGGGCTGATCCTGTCACTATGATCACCCACTCAGATGAATTCTCGGATTGTCCCAACATACCCAGGTTTTGACCCCCACTAAGGATCTCACTGATTAGTACATCAAAGACAGCCCGATCCAACACCTAGTGCAGTATCATAATCGAGTCTAGGGGTCGGGTGTAACTTTCCAGTTTTGCCCATCAATCTCCAAGGTCCAGGGCAATACTGGAAATCTGGTCTAGTTCAAAGATTCAATTAATCCCACACTGTATGTGCCTAGGGTCTCACCCCGGTAGCTGAGACAAGCCACCCCAACCGACTTGGTGGCACCACAGTGTCAGCCTTGTCAGGATAGGTCTCCCCAGACCGACCCACTGGCTGTGAACATTCTAAACTAACACGAGTCTCAATAAGTGTCTAGTTTCAAGGTAATACACAGAAACATACCAAGGGAAGATGAATCAAATATGCACTTTTATTCATTTACAATAAACTCATAAAGTACATCAAATTTGATTGAAGCTAAGGGCATACAAAACTGTCTAACAGCTCCCACTTGCACTTAGGTCCAATTAGGTACTAGCCAAAGTCCCATGCTTTCCACGTGTTTCTCAAACACTTTCTGTGTCAGTGGCTTAGTCAAAGGGTCTACCACATTCTCCGCTGATGCTACCTCTTGCTATCATCCTCCCGTAGGTCCAGTGTTGTCATACAACAATGGAATTGGTGATGTGCTGAATTCCAAATTCATGAATGAACACCTTCATTCATAAGGCAGCATCACTTACGGCAATGCGCTCGGCTTGGGTTGTGGACTATTAATTTGCAACTTAGGACCCCTGTTTGTTGACACTTAGGAAATAACACACGATCCTATCGTGAAAATATATCCAGATGTAGACTTTCTATCATCTGGGTTTGACTGGAAATCGACATCTGTATACCCTTGGATCTGTAGTGAGCTACCATCGAATACTAGACAAAACTCTTTTGTCCTTCGAAAGTACTTAAGTATGTTTTTCACAGCAGTCCAATGCTCCTGCCCTGGGTTGGCCTGAAATCTGCTTACTACACTCACTGCCTGAGCTATGTCAGGACGAGTGCACAACATGGCATACATGATGCTCCCTACGGCAGAGGCATAGGGAACGTCTTTCATGCCATCAATCTCCTTAGAAGTCTTGGGAGACATCTTCTTGGAGAGAGTGACTCCGTGCCTGAAAGGAACATTTCCTTTCTTGGAGTTTTCCATGCTGTATCTTTTGACTATTTTGTCAATGTAGGCAGATTGGGATAATCCTATTATCCGCTTTGATCTATCTCTATAGAGTCGAAGACCAAGTATATAGGAGGCTTCTCCAAGATCTTTCATGGAGAATTGCTGTGATAACCATACTTTCACCGTAGTTAACATACCTACATCATTCCCAATGAGTAGAATGTCATCTACATACAGAACCAAGAAGGTAACCTTATCTCCACTGTAATTCCTGTAGACACAGGGTTCATCCGGATTCTGCTCGAAGTCAAACGATTTGACGGCAGAGTCAAAACGGATGTTCCAACTTCTAGAAGCTTGCTTAAGTCCATAAATGGATCTATTAAGTTTACATACCATGTTTTCCTGACCTGCAGCAATGATGCCTTGCGGCTGCTGCATATAGATATCTTCAGTAAGATCTCCATTCAGGAATGCAGTTTTGACATCCATTTGCCAAATCTCATAATCATGGTATGCTGCTACAGCTAGCAGGATCCTAATGGATTTAAGAATGGCCACAGGCGAAAAGGTTTCCTCATAATCGATGCCCTCTTTCTGAGTGTACCCTTTCGCTACCAGACGAGCCTTGAAGATCTCAACCTTACCATCGGGGCCCTTCTTCCTCTTGTAAATCCATTTGCAACTGATTGCTTTTACCTTGGAGGGCGGATCTACTAGAGTCCAGACTCCATTGGTTTCCATTGAGTCCATCTCTACTCTCATGGCCTCCACCCACTTCTGGGAATCTATGTCCAACATATCTTCCGTGTAAGTCACGGGATCCTCCTCACTAGTCAAGGTTTCCACCAGGTAACTATCCTGGTCATAACCATAACGGACTGGAGGCCTGGATACCCGAGTGGATCTTCTAGGTTGGTCACTACCTAGAACTTGTGGTACATCTCCCACTGCTCCTGAGCTCTCCTCATCAAGAACAACTTCCTGACGATGGGTGTCCAGGATATAGTCGGTTTCCAAGAATTGCGCATTACGACTGCAGAACACTTTCTGCTCACTTGGGTCATAGAATAGGTAACCTACAGAGCCTTTTGGGTAGCCTACAAATAGGCAACGACTGGTCTTGGATTCCAACTTGTCTACACTCGTTCTCTTAACGTGTGTTGGACAACCCCAAATCTTCAAGTGTCTAACACTTGGTTTCTTTCCGGTCCAAAGTTCAAATGGAGTATTCGGAACCGATTTGGTTGGAACCCGATTCAGCACATAAATCGCAGTCTCTAATGCATAACCCCAAAAGAATGTGGGTAACTCTGAGTGTATGAGAAGCGACCAGATCATATCCAATAAAGTCCTATTCCTCCTCTCCGAAACACCATTAAGTTGTGATGTAGCAGGAGGAGCTAATTGGGATGCTATCCCATTGTCCTTTAAGTAGTCCCTGAATTCGTCAGAGATATACTCTCCACCTCGATCTGATCGAAGGGCCTTAGTTTCTCTCCCTAACTGTTTCTCGACCTCTTGTCTAAACTCTTTGAACTTTTCAAAGGATTCAGACTTGTGTCTCATTAGGTACACGTAATCGTATCGTGAAAAATCATCTGTGAAGGTGATGAAATACACGTGTTGATTTCGTGTCCTAACACTCAGGGACCACATACATCAGTATGTATTAGGTCAAGTGTGCCCGTACATCTTTCATGCTTACCGTTAAATGGTCGTTTCGTCATCTTGCCTTGTAGGCAAGGCTCACAAGTGGGAAGATCTTCTACAGTTAGAAAATCCAAAGGACCATCCTTTACCAACCTTGTGATTCGGTCAACACCGATGTGGCCAAGTCGATAATGCCACAGACACGTGGGATTAACTGTATCACGAGCTCTCTTCTTAGGGATTTCAGCCGATGTAGTTTCGGTTATGTTAGTTTCTAGACAAGGATGTAGAACATAGAGACCGTTCTCCAGTTCCCCGTATGCGATGAATCTGTTGTTTCTTTTAATAGTAATCGTATTACTAAAGAAGACAGAATAACCATCTGCACACAGTTTTGAGACAGAAATCAAATTTCTCCTTAAATTTTGTACATAAAGACAGTCTTTCAGTACAATTATTCCTTCTCTAAAAATTAATTCCACGGTTCCTATGGCCGCGGCTGCAACAGTTGCAGTAGTCCCTAAGAAGAGTGTGACTTCTCCTTCACTCAGCCTTCTGCTTACCTTGAACCCCTTTCTTGGATTCTACGTAGGCAGGACAATTCCTTTTCCAGTGGCCGGTCTTATTGCAGAAGTGACAGGCATCCGATGCTTTGTCTTTCTTCTACTATTGCTCTTAGTGGCTTTCTTCTGAGACTTCTTTGCCTTCCTCTTTCTCTTGCCTGTCTTGCCAGTTTCAACAAGCATGGCTACAGGCTCATCCTTTCTAATTAGTTCCTCAACTCTTTGCAACATATTGCTGAGCTCTTGTAAGCTGACATTCAGCTTGTTCATGTTATAGTTCATGATGAACGGATTAAAGGAAGGAGGCAAAGAGTTAAGGATAGCATCTATCTGGGTAGCAAGGTCCAGCCCGGATCCAAGAGACTCCAGTTCGTTGATGTATCCCATCATCCGAAGACAATGGTCGTGAACTTGTTGACCCTTGGACATTTGTGCGGTCATGAACTGTTTCAAGACCTTTTGTCGAGTAGAACGATTCTGCTCTTCATACATTGTCCTGAGACTATCCAATATGTCTTTAGCAAGTTCGATCTGATCGAACTACCTCTGTATTGGGTTGTCTAAGGAGGCAATGATGTAACACCGGGCAAGGGAGTTTTTCTCCTCCCATTCTTGATAGTCTCTCCTTCGGGCCTCAGAAGCCCAATCACACGGACGCTCCGGGGCAGGATTCTTTGCCACTTTGTCCAGCTTTTCAGAAGCTAGGACCAGCATAAGGTTCCTGTACCAATTAGTATAGTTTGGGCCCTTCAACTTGTTGTCATCAAGTAGTTTTGCAAAAGATCCGTTTGCCATTTTCTAATAAAAGAGCAAACATCAGTCCACAACCTAATTTGATTCATGTTCATTACATTGAGTCTAGAAAATAAAAAAAAAATATTTACAGACCCAAAATAAATCAAGAACTGCAAAATCGCTGGTTCCCAGCGCAAACCAAGAATTCGATCTCCTCTTGTACGAACAACCCATAAATCAAGAAAATTATAAAGAACAATTCTAAATAATAATCAGATTTATTTAAAATTAATTTCAGATTTTTTGCCCAACTGTTTTGGGAACAAATTTCCCAAAACCAAATCTGCGTAAATTGGGTAGAACGCCTTCTCCCTAATTGCGCAGGTTCAGATCTGAAATAGAATGGTTCAAGATTTGAACCTGTGGCTCTGATACCACTGAAGGGTTGAGAGATCCATCAGATGGATGCCCAAAGATTGCGGAATAAGGGGCGAATTTCAAAAATTTTTCTCTCCCTTCAACTGGGAATCACATTCCCTATTTAGAAAATCATATTTTAAAGGATAAATCTTGAACCTTAAACTGAACCAGATCTGAACCAAAAGGAATGGGAGAGACTGATACCTGATACAGAGAAGCAATATCTCCCAACAAAGGTGTTCACGCCCAAGGAAGGATCCAAAGACTGCTCCCACTGAAGATGGCGTAGTGCAGGATGGAGCAGAATCAGTAGTGTTCTTCCCCAAGAACTCTGTCCTTCGCAAAAAACAACAGAATGGAACGTGAGCACAGCTCCCTTTTCAATCCTTTCTCAAAGAATTGATGTCAAGATCCGATCTTGACTTCTCCCACAGCTGGAGATCGAACTGGCAAACAGGGCGGCAAGAGCAGGGAGGCGGCAAGAGAGTATTCGCAGGGTGCAGAATTCTCGCTTCTTGATTTCAGCACTAAAGAGGATTTGATGTGTTTCTTGGTCTCTCTCAAGGCTGCCGCCCCCTTCCTTATTTTGTTAACTTGAAAAGATCAGCTCCTAATCCCATTAGGAGGTGCTTATCCAAATCATATTTGAATCAGCCTTCTCTTCTAATGATAAGGATAAACCCTTATCTTATCTGCAGATTAGATTAGCTTTATCCTAATCTTATTAGGAGGTTTCTAGATCTGAATCACATTCATATCTGGACTCTCTGAGTGGATAGGATTAAGACCCTATCCTAACTGCTAATCCATCTCAGAATTCGCCCCTTTAATTAACTAAATTAATAGCCCAGTTCGAAATGGGCTTTAGGCTCATTAAACTTATGTGTTCACTTAACATTCCTAACTGCTGCCCAGTTGGGCTTCCTTGTATGGCGCGGGACCCAAGCATTGATCTACACATCATCCACATGGGTTCGGCCCAGCCTTTGTTACAAGGCCTGGTCGAATACACTGTTAAAGACAGTGCACCCCCTGAAACCCATCAAATGGGCTCTATTGCCCAACACTTACCCTAAGTGGTCCCTGGGCCAAGCCACCTTGTAACACCCAGGGACTGTGGGCAGATGTAAGATTAGCCCGTCAGGTATTATCCTCAATGGTCTTACACTTAACCTCTCAGCCCATAATGATCATACACTGCCCGACAAGAGAGGACCTCTCCCTCGGCTGCAAGGAACAGTGCTGCACTCTCCACTTATATGGATCCCGGGAATTAAAACCTTTTGCAAACATTTTAGAAACCATAATGTATATACTTTTATATCTCATATAAAATATACTTCACAAAAACAAATTTCAACGGTTGAAATCGGCTGCCGGCAGTCTTGGTTTCCAACAATGAGAGTGCATCCCCGATCATTACCTTTGTCCAACAAAGGGGCTGATCCTGTCACTATGATCACCCACTCAGATGAATTCTCGGATTGTCCCAACATACCCAGGTTTAAACCCCCACTAAGGATCTCACTGATTGGTACATCAAAGACAGCCCGATCCGACACCTAGTGCAGTATCATAATCGAGTCTAGGGGTCGGGTGTAACTTTCCAATTTTGCCCATCAATCTCCAAGGTCCAGGGCAATACTAGAAATATGGTCCAGTTCAAAGATTCAATTAATCCCACACTGTATGTGCTTAGGGTCTCACCCCGGTTGCTGAGACAAGCCACCCCAACTGACTTGGTGGCACCACAGTGTCAGCCTTGTCAGGATAGGTCTCCCCAGACCGACCCACTAGCTGTGAACATTCTAAACTAACACAAGTCTCAATAAGTGTCCAGTTTAAGGGTAATACACAGAAACATACCAAGGGAACATGAATCAAATATGGACTTTTATTCATTTACAATAAACTCATAAAGTACATCAAATTTGATTGAAGCTAAGGGCATACAAAATTGTCTAACACCCGAGTCATACGGTTCAACTACCCATATCAATGGTTCATTGACTAAATCAATGGTTTTTTACCAAATAGCATTTTTGGGGTAAAACTGAACCACTCAGGTGACCAATTCTTGGTTTTCCGGTCAAGTCCAGTTTTGAAAACATGAAATTTAACTTGATATTAAAAATCCAAAAATAAGGCAACGATAGGCTATTTATTAACTATGAAACAGCGGAGTGAAGTGTGGCAAGTACGATTGTAATGCTAATAATGGTTGGTGTGGATTTCCTCCTTAACTATAGCAACATACTTGTATGGTAAAAATATTACAAGAAAAGGTATGTACAATTTCAAGAATAAAAATACATCAATAACATGCATATATTTATACAAAATTAGTATGTTTATTGATGGTGCATGATCTGAGAGCTCCTAACTAGAAGGTTATCTAGAGGCTAGTCACGTAGCGAGTTGGTTTGAATTACAATAAAACAGATCAGAGGATCCGAGGTGGCTAACCCGATGAGGTTGCTCCGATGCTTAAGTTAGTATTGTAGTCTTGGTTGCGAGCTGAAAGCTTAAGTATATAAGAGAGCTAATGAGCAAGTAATCGTGTGTACCTTGTGCTAAGGGAACCAATGTCCTTATATATTTGAACTGCCATGAGCCTGAAGGAGCCTCTCTGGGATCTTTGGAGCGGGTGGTAGGAGTCCATTCCGATTTGGAAGGTGGCCAACGTACTAGCTGATAAGGCTTATCACCTCCATCCGATTCGGGTGGAATGAGGATAAGTCCTAAGGTTGCGTGGCGTGATCCCGAAAGGCTCGGGGACAACTGGAAAACTTCTAGAATCCATTATGTGTCACCTCAGCGCATGCGGTTGCCGAGGTCCCCTGACTCCAATTCTATCTGAAGTGACTAACGTACTCGAGGTAGCCCGGTCTACAAGGGTGCCGAGAAGTGTTGAGTCATTGCCTGGCTGGAAGGTCATGTCCATGTGTCCTTTATTCATTAGGTTGGGCCAAATTACCCCTCATCAATTGCCCCCCACTCCCCGTGTCGGGGGTCCCGACATGGTGAGGGTAGTTCATGACAAGGCTAGGTGGACTTGGCTCATATTCTATTGGTTGGAAGAGTGGTTCTTTGGTCAGACCACATCGACTCGCTTGGCTCAACCGAAATAACCTAGATCGCATACCAAGGACGCACAGACGTCATGCGGTTTATGAGCTTTGTCGACGCCAAAGCCCGCGCTCAACCGATTTCAATCTCGGTAGGCATGTAGTCGGTTTCCACGAGAGCCATTGGAATGCGCAAGATCTCGACCGTCGAATCCCCATGCATGGCGGGTATAAATAGGGGCCTTGAGGGGCCCATTTTTTCACCACATATCGCGTATCCAAGTTCTGAGGTCACGCATTTGTCTCCAGGTTGGTGCCTCATATTCCTGTCTCTTCTTTGGTTTTTAGGTGATTTCGTCTTGTTTTCGTTTCCATTTCCTATCTATATTTTCCAAGCAACTCGTCATGTCTAGTGTTAGCACGGGCAACTTTTTTTACCTGAGTGAGGAGTCTACTAGAGTCGAGGTGGGGACCTCAGTGCAGGCCAAAGAATTGCATCTTGCCGAGGTGAGTGCTTCGGTACGGGGTTCGGACTCCAACCTGTCCGAGGCGGACGCACCTCGGCAAGAGCATGAGGCTTCTGTAAGTGGGCCTCCACTTCGCACTGGACTCAGGGGCCAGATAGCTTCGGTCCTTCGACGATGACAACTGATGGGCTCTTGTCCCTAGTAGCTCGCTACAAGCTCCCCGGTAACCTTGTATATATGAAGGGATAGGATATCCATCACATGGATGCCCAAAGATTGCGGAATAAGGGGGCAAATTTCAAAATTTTTTCTCTCCCTTCAACTGGGAATCAAATTCCCTATTTAGAAAATCATATTCTCAATGATCATTCTTAAACCATAAATGGAATCAGATCTGAACCAAAAGGAGTAGGAAGGGATTATACCTGATAGGGAGAAAAAGTATCTCCCAATGGAGGTGTTCATGCCCAAGGAAGGATCCAAAATCTGCTCCCACTGAAGATGGCGCAGTGCAGGGTGGAGCAGAATCAACAGTGTTCTTCCAAAATAACTTGACCCTTCACAAAAATCAACTGGATGGCTTGCGAATACAACTCCAACCAATCTTTTCTCCACAAGATTGGTATCAAGATCAAATCTTGAGTTCTCCCAAGAACTGGAGATCGAACTACTAGAGGCGGCGGCTGCAGGAAGGAGGCGGCAAGAGAGTATTTGCAGGGTGCAGAATTCTCTCTTCTTGTGATCTCAGCTCTGAAGATAAGAGTGTGTGTTGGTTGCATGTCTAAAGGTTGCCGCCCCCTCCTCCTTTTACAGACGTAAAGGGATCAACTCCTAATCCCATTAGGAGCTGCTGATCCAAATCAAATTTGGATTAGAAGTCCCTTTAAGTGATAAAGGATAACCCCTATCTTATCTGTAGATTAGATCAGCCATCTCCTAATCTAATTAGGAGGTTTCCATATCTAAATCTTATTTAGATCTTGGACACTCTAAGTGGATAGGGTCTGGGCCCAATCCTATCAGCTGATCCATCTCCGAATTCGTCCCTTTAAATGACTAATCAAATCAGCCCAGTTTGAAATGGGCTTAAGGCCCATTTAAGGTTATGTATTCATTAGGCCTTCCAAACTACTGCCCAGTTGGGCTTCCTTGTATGGCGTGGTACCCAAACATTGATCTACACATCAGCCACATGGGTTTAGCCCAGCCTTTGTTACAAGGCCTGGCCGAATACACTGTTATGGACAGTGCACCCCCTGAAAACCATCTCATGGTCTCTATGGGCCCAACACTTACCCTAAGTGGTCATTGGGCCAAGCCACCTTGTAACACCCAGGGACTGTGGGAAGATGCAGGATTATCCCATCAGGTATTATCCTCAATGGTCTTACACTTAACCTCTCAGCCCATAATGATCATACATTGCCCGACAAGAGAGTACATCTCCCTCGGCTGCAAGGAACAGTGTTGCACTCTCTACTTATAAACCATAATATATATACTTTTATATCTCATATAAAATATATTTTTCAAAACAAATCTCAACGATTGAAATCGGCTGCCGGTAGTCTTGGTTTCCATCAGTGAGAGTGCATCCCCGATCATTACCTTTGTCCGAGAAAGGGGCTTATCTTCTCACTATGATCACACACTCAGATGAATTGTCAGACTGTCCCAACATACCCAGGTTTTGACCCCTGCTAAGGATCTCACTGATTGGTACATCAAAGACAGCCTAATTCGACACCCAGTAAAGTATCATAATCGAGTCTAGGGGTCAGGTGTGACTTTTCAGTTTTGCCCATCAATCTCCAAGGTCCAGGGCAATACTGGAAATCTGGTCCAATTCAAAGATTCAATTAATCCTACACTGTATGTGCCTATGGTCTCACCCTGGCAGCTGAGACAGGCCACCCCAACCGACTTGGTGGCACCACAGTGTCAGCTTTGTCAGGACAGATCTCCCTAGACCGACCCACAGGTTGTGAACATTCAAAACTAACACGAGTCTCATTAAGTGTCCAGTTTAAGGGTATTACACAGAAACATACCAAGGGAACATGAATCAAATATGCACTTTTATTCATTTACAATAAACTCATAAAGTACATCATCTTGATTGAAGCTAAGGGCATACAAAACTATCTAACAGTATAGTATTCCTCTAGGAAGGTTTCTTTGGGACCATGGTCGCGACGAGATCATGGTATTCGAGGAGCAACTCACGACTAGGCTGCATTTCCCACTTCACCCCTTTATCATCGAGGTCGTCAAATTTTTTGACATTGCCATAGATCAGCTCCATCCCAACTCGATCCACGATATTGTAGGTACCATCTCCATTTTTCATGGCTATAATAGGACTTTGACCCTCGACATCTTTGCTTCGATCTATTCCATCAAAAAGAACTCCACATTTGTCCTCCTGGAGCACAAGCAAAGCTACTATATGTCTCCCCAACCTGGTTACAAAATCTTGCAGAACTTCTCCAACCAAGTCCCGACCTGGAAGAAACGCTACTTCATGGTTCGTAATACTGTGGGGTGACCATTTCCAACTCACTGGAGGCCTACCATTCAAGACCCAAACATCAAGTTAGACAAGGAGAGACAAGAAGAAGTCTGCTCTTGGGCGAAGCTCAGATTGAAGCTAGAAAACTTCATGTCTGAAGAAAAGCTCATATAAGTCAGGCTGAGTCCTCCTGGTAGGTCGCCACCTCGGTCCACACACTTATCCTTTGAATTTATCCTTAATTATATTGGCCAACTTCACTGTTACTTTCCTTAGGTGCTATGGAGGAAATCCCCGCTGGCAAGCTCTTTGGGAGCATGAAGAAGGGGAAAAAGAGGAGGACATCCAAAAAGGGTCACTCCCAGGAAACCATTGCCCAGCCCACCGAGGACGCCGCTGTCACCGAGGACCCCCCTATGATCAGTCGGGTCAAAGAAGACCGTGGTGAGGAATCCCCACCTCGCAAATCCGAGGAGATCTCGAAGTCTGAGCTCCAAGCTACTCGTCGAGCCAGCTTGTCAAGAGAGGGCTCCAAAGTGCCGCCAAGCATCATGGACCCAAAATGCAGGCTCCAGAAGAGCAGGGAAGCGATCTACGCAGTAGAGGTCGCTAAGCTTTCTGAGCTCGGGCATAAGGCTGCCATGTTAGACAGTTTTGTATGCCCTTAGCTTCAATCAAAATAATGTACTTTATGAGTTTATTGTAAATGAATAAAAGTGCATATTTGATTCATGTTCCCTTGGTACATTTCTGTGTAATACCCTTAAACTGGACACTTAATGAGACTCGTGTTAGTTTAGAATGTTCACAGCGGTCTAGGGAGACCTATCCTGACAAGGCTGACACTGTGGTGCCACCAAGTTGGTTGGGGTGGCCTGTCTCAGCTGCCAAGGTGAGACCCTAGGCACATATAGTGTAGGATTAATTGAATCTATGAAGTGGACCAGATTTCCAGTATTGCCTTGGACCTTGGAGATTGATGGGCAAAATTGGAAAATAACACCTGACTCCTAAACTCGATTATGATACTGAACTGGGTGTCGGATTAGGCTGTCTTTGATGTACCATTCAATGAGATCCTTAGTGGGGTCAAAACTTGGGTATGTTGGGATAGTTTGAGAATTCATCTGAGTGGGTGATCATAGTGACAGGATCAACCCCTTTGTCGGACAAAGGTAATGATCGGGGATGCACTCTCACTGATGGAAACCAAGACTGCCGGCAGCCAATTTCAATCGTTGAGATTTGTTTTGCAAAATATATTTTATATGAGATATAAAAGTATATATATTATAGTTTCAAAAAGGTCTGCAAAAGGTTTTAATTCCCAGGATCCATGTAAACAGAGAGTGCAACACTGTTCCTTGTAGCCGAGGGAGAGGTCCTCTCTTGTCGAGCAGTGTATGATCATTATGGGTTGAGAGGTTAAGTGTAAGACCATTGAGAATAATGCCTGATGGGCTAATCTTGCATCCGCCCACAGTCCCTGGGTGTTACAAGGTGGCTTGGCCCAGGGACCACTTAGGGTAAGTGTTGTGCCCACATAGACCATGAGATGGTTTTCAGGGGGTGCACTGTCCATAACAATGTATTCGGCCAGGCCTTGTATCAAAAGCTGGGTAGAACCCATGTGGCTGATGTGTAGATCAATGTTTGGGTCCCACGCCATAAAAGAAAGCCCAACTACGCAGCAGTTTGGAAGGATAAATGAATACATAACCTTAAATGGGCCTTAAGCCCATTTCGAACTGGGCTAATTTAATTAGTCACTTAAAGGGGCGAATTTTGAAATGGATCAACTTGCGAAGGGTCAAGTTCTTTTAGAAGAACACTGCTGATTCTGCTCCACCCTGCACTGCGCCATCTTCAGTGGGAGCAGATTTTGGATCCTTCCTTGGGCGTGAACGCCTCCATTTGGAGATACTGCTTCTCCGTATCAGGTATAATCCCTCCCTACTCCTTTTGGTTCAGATCTAGTTCAGTTTATAGAGCAACTTTCTAAATAGGGAATTCGATTCCCAGTTGAAGGGAGAGAAAAATTTTTGAAATTCACCCCCCTTATTTCGTAGTCTTTGGGCGTCCATGTGATGGATATCCTATCCCTTCAGTGGTATCAGAGCCAGGTTCAAATCTTGAACCATTCTGTTTCAGATCTGAACCTGCACAAATAGGCAAAAGGCGTTTTACCCAATTTGCGCAGATATTGGTTTTGGGAAATTTGTTCCCAAAATTGTTGGGAAAATAATCTGAAATTAATTTTGCATAAATCTGATTATTGTTTAGAATAGTTCTTTATTATTTTCTGGATTTATGGGCTGTTCGTACAAGAGGAGTCGAATTCTTTGTTTGCGTAGGGAGAACTGCAAGATTTGCAGTTTCTTGATTTATTTATTACATTTGGTTTGTAAATAATTTTTTTTTATATTCAATGTATAGGCATTCGATCTGATGTAATCAATAATAGAAATAGGATTTCTATTTATTTTATTTTTAGATCGAAGATGGCGGCGCAGAAAGGAAGATTTCATGGATGGGACATTCGCTATCTGCGATTTGCAGTTTATGAAACTGCAAATTGTGATCTAACATTTGTTTTGCAGGATGGATTGTGCTAACAATCTTGTTTAACTGATTCTTAACTCCCAATTGAAGGGAGAGAAAAATTTTTGAAATTCAAACCCCTTATCCCGCAGTCTTTCGACGTCCATGTGATGGATATCCTATCCCTTCATGCCAGTCACTACATGGTGGTACGTGCCTGCACTTCGAATAATGCTTTTCATTGTCCTTCAATACTTGGGACTTATTTTCTCTTTTTGGCAAGCGAACTCCATGATCCACACTCTAGTTTGGAAGTATGACATACATCTGAGGAGAACCCTGCAAGCCAAAGATTCCTTTAAGAGCACTCAACGCGAGCTGAACAAGAACCTCAGTCAAAAGGATCTGATCGAGATGTTGATGTGAGAGAAGAAGGATCTGGAAAAAGAAAAGGAGGATCTTCAATCCCTTCTGCAGGAGCGTGGGGCGATCTTCAACAATGCGATCAAGGAGGCCGCGAGGAAAGCCGTCGATGTCTATAAGAGCTCGCAGGAATTCCGCAAGCTATTGATAAAGACCGCCATGACATCTTACCGGAAGGGCTTTAAGCTTAGTAGAAGGATGATGCAGTGTGAATTACTCGAGCTCGACCTCAAGGCCATTACCACCATCAGGGTTACTAAGGAGATGGCCGACGAGGCTGTAAAGGATCCAAAGCCCGAGAAGGGAGCGACGATGACGACTTCAGTGAAGAAACAACAGAAGAGATAGCTGAAGATACCTCTAACACCATGGAGACCGATCTGCCCTGGAATGATACTGGTGAGGGCAAGGAGCCCCAAAAAGACTGACTTCACATGCCTCTTTTCTTGGACCCCTCATAAATATTTGATGTCCCGAGCCTCTGAGCTCAGTTAACTAGTTGTAACTTCATTTTCCTTCCCTTTTTTCTTGTTGAATATAAATGAACTTCCTTTGAATGAATGAGATCTTTTGGCTACTCATCTCATGTGCACAAATTTTGTTTGCCCAAAATTTTTCTATGTATGGATTACTCCGAAGCGCCGAAGAGCCGAGCTGGCAAGCTAGGCATAAGTAAGTGTAATCCGATGTCAATATATGCCGAAGTGAGCAGACACTGCAGGGTATGTGCCCAACCTGCTTGCACACGGCCTACTTCTCTTTCACCCATGCCGAAGCGACTAGGTCGTGGGTTGCCCATGCCAAAGTGACTAGGTCTTAGGTTGACCATGCTGAAGTGACTAGGTCTTAGGTTGCCCATGCCGAAGTGACTGGGTCTTATGTAGCCCATGTCGAAGCGACTAGGTCTTATGTGGTGTCGAGGTCTTCTATCAACTCACCACCTTAACCCTTAGGCCCAAGGAGTGACTCGCGGTCCACTCTCCTTATCCTTAACATTGCCAATGCCAAAGAAGCAACTAGGTCTCATGTGGTCTTCTATACTTAGTGAATTTTGTGAACTTCTGATATGCAAGCTTACAGATAGTATCTCTTAAGGTTGTCGACGTTCCAAGCTCAGAATACTTGCTTCCCTTCCATGGTCTCGATCTCATACTTTCCTTCTTCGAACACTCGTCTCACCTTGTACGGACCCTCCCAATTCGGTCCAAGCTTACATACGCTAGGCTCAAACAACATCACCTTACGAAGCACCAGGTCGCTGACTCGAAATTGCAGTCTCTTAACCCAAGCGTTATAGTACCAAGCCACCTACTTTGGTATGCCACATTCTGAATATAAGCCAAGTCTCATACTTCTTCAATAAGGTCCAAGTTAGCTCAGAGCTCATCATTGTTGGCCTCCTCGTCATGCGTATCGAGTTGCAAGGTCGGTACTTCGATCTCAATGAGGATCACGGCCTCCGTTCCATACTTTAGGTTGAAGGGTGTTTCACCTATTGCAGTCTTAATAATCGTCCTATAGGCCCAAAGGACACTGGATAGCTTGTCCACCCACAACCCCTTAGCTCATGCTAAACGAGCTTTCAATCCTCAAAGGATAGCCCTGTTCGTCACTTCGGCCTGTCCATTCGCCTATGGGTGTGCCACCGAAGTGAAGTTCTACTGGATTCCCATCTGAGCACACCAGTTCTGGAACTTGATGTCTTCAAACTATTTTCCATTATCTGATATCAACACCCTAGGTAATTCGAAGCAGCATACTATGGTCTTCCAAAAGAAGTTCTGCACATTCCGAGCCGAAATTGTTAGTAGGGGCTTAGCCTCCACCCACTTTATAAAGTAGTCCACCGCCACTACCAAGAACCTCCTCTGCCCAGTTGCAGGTGCGAATGGTCCAAGGGTGTCTATCCCCCATTGCGCAAAAGGGCATGGGCTGGTCAAGTACTTCAGATTGGTAGCATGTTGATAGAGGATGTTGGCGTGCCTCTGACAGTTGTCACATTTCTTGATGAGCTTAAGTACGTCTGCCTTCATAGTGGGCTAATAGTATCCTTGCCTTAGCGCCTTTTGGGCTAGTGCTCTGCCCCCAAGTGTCCTCCATGAAGTCCTTCATGGATGTCCTGGCGTACCCAGCCTGCTTCTGAAGGTCACAAGCAACGTAGATAGGGGAGCATAAAGGACCTCCTATATAGTCATCCATCGATAAGAATGTATCAAGTTGACTGATGCTCTACCCTCTGCGTTGCATTATGTTTTGTTGGTAGGGTCCTGTGGAGCAGATAATCAACGAGCGGGTCAATCCAACTCGTTTCTGCTGGCAACACTAGAGTGACCTCTTCTGCCCCCCCCCCCAAGAATGCTAGGTCGAGGCAGGTCTTCTACGTATACCATCCGCATCATGTTGTCACTGGTACAGGCCAATCACGATAGAGCATTGGCCTCAGCATTCTCGGACCTCGATACCTACTAGATGAACCAAGAAAGGAAAGTTGGAAAAAGTTCTCTCACTTTGGCTAGATAGGCTGCCATAGTTAGATCACGAGCTTCGTAGTCACCACTAGCTGGTCTTGTTCCAGGGATCCTCATCCCAGGTTGGTCTTGTTCCGACCGGAACCAGTGTCGCACTAGCTGACATCTCAATGTGTTAGCGAGCTCAGTCAGTTCAGGGGTTGGTGCGCTGAACGTGCATTCTACCATGAAATCTATCAAGACTTGGGCTCGAACCAGAAGTCGAATTTGCTCAGCTCGATGGCCCACTTTGTCAACCTACCAGATACCTCAAGCTTCAACAGAACATACTTCAGAGGCTGGATGGTTAGGACAATGATTGTGTGGGATTAGAAGTACGGGCATAATTTCTGAGACGCAGCTACTAGCGCATACACCAGTTTCTCAATGTCGAGGCATCTAGCTTCTGCAACCTGCAAGACTTTGCTAACATAGTAGACAGGTTGTTGGACCCAATCTACTTCTCTTATTAGTACTGAGCTTACCTCCGCGTCATTCACCGAGAGGTACAACTTTAACCCATCGCCTTCCTTAGGTCGGGTTAAAACCGGTGTGGTGCTTAAGTATTTTTTCAGCTCATCAAACGCGAGCTGGCATTCTTCAATCCATACAAAGTCTTCATTTTTTTTAATTACCTTGAAAAAAGGTAGGCACCGACCCGCCGATTTGGACATGAACCGGTTTAGGGCAGCTACCCAACCAATTAGCCTTTGAACCTCCTTTACTTTTTGGGGCGGTCTCACATCTAATATGGCCTAAATTTTGTCCGGGTTGGCCTCGATGGAACGTCGGTTAACTATATAGCCAAGGAACTTGCCCAATGAGACCCCAAAGCCACACTTGTTCGGGTTGAGTTTCATGTTAAATTTTCTCAGAACTTGAAAAATGCAACTTAAATCATTAATTAAAGAGCTTAAAAACTAGGTCTTCACAACCATGTCATCAACATAATATTCTACTTTATTTCCAATAAAGAGGTTCAAAAACCTTGTTTACAGGTCACTAGAAAGTTGCTCCAGCATTTTTTAATCCGAAGGGCATTACTTTATAACAGTATAGCCCCAGTTCGATTACAAATGTAGTTTTCTCTTGGTCAGCTATGTCCATCCTAATCTAGTTGTAGTCGGAGTAGGCGTCCATGAAGCTCAGCAACTCGTGCCTCGAGGTTGCATCTACTAGGCGATCAATTCTTGGGAGTGGAAATCAATCCTTCGGGCAAATTCTATTGAGGTCAGTGTAGTCAACGCATATGCACCACTTTCCGTTGGCCTTCTTCACCAACACAGGGTTGGCCACCCAACTCGGGTATTGGACCTCCTTAGCAATGTCTACTACGAGGAGCTTCCCAACCTCCTCGTCAACTACCCTCCACCGCTTTGGGGCGGGGTTCTGTTTTCTTTGTCCAACTGGTCTGACTTAGGGGTCCACATTAAGTCTATGAATAATTACGTTAGGGTCAACACCGGGCATTTCATCCACGGACCAAGTAAAAACATCTAAATTTTTAAGTAGAAAACTTACCAGCTGCGATCTGAGAGGTTTTTTTAGAAATGCACCGATCTAAACGGTCTTCATCGGATCATCTTCGAAGACTCGAATTTGGACGGTTTCCTCCATCGGGGCAGCTCGCTATTCTGTATGCTCGGGTGGAGGCTCTAGTTCAACATCGTCTGCCAACTTCGCCTTGCCCTTCAGTGCATCCGTGTAGCACTTACGCAATTCCAACTGGTCAACTTGTATAACCCCTACTCCGCAGCCTATCGGGAACTTCATCGCCAGATAGTTGGTGGACATGACTACACGAAGGGCGTGCAGAATGGGCCGACCCAAAAATCACGTTGTAGGGGGACGGAGTTATGTCCATGAGGAAGGTGTGCTCAAAGCGCACTAGGTTGGGCCATGTTCCCACTGCAATTGGCACTGTGATGCATCCAAGGGGCCTAACTGCATATCACTTTGTTGTAATTGTAGCTTCTCGAAAGCTTCCAGAAAAAGGATATCCATGGAACTGCCTGAGTCCACGAAAATCTACTTTACCTTGAAGTCATTAATCACTAGGTCGAATCCCACGAAAATCTACTTTACCTCGAAAGCTAACAGTAATCTCTTGTCGAGCAGTGTATGATCATTAAGGGCTGAGAGGTTAAGTGTAAGACCATTGAGGATAATACCTGACAGGCTAATCTTGCATCTGCCTATAGTCCCTAGGTGTTACAAGGTGGCTTGGCCCAGGGACCACTTAGGGTAAGTGTTGGGCCCATAGAGCCTATTCGATGGGTTTCAAGGGGTGCACTGTCTTTAACAGTGTATTCGACCAGGCCTTGTAACAAAGACTGGGCCGAACCCATGTGGCTGATGTGTAGATCAATGCTTGGGTCCCACGCCATACAAGGAAGCCCAACTGGGCAGTAGTTAGGAAGGTTAAGTGAGCACATAAGATTAATGGGCCTAAAGCCCATTTCGAACTGGGCTATTTATTTAGTTAATTAAAGAGGCGAATTCTGAGATGGATTAGCAGATAGGATAGGGTCTTAATCCTACCCACTCAGAGAGTCCAGATCTGAATGTGATTCAGATCTAGAAACCTCCTAATGGGATTAGGAGAAAGTTAATCTAATCTACAGATAAGATAAGGGTTTATCCTTATCACTAGAAGAGAAGGCTGATCCAAATATGATTTTGATAAGCAGCTCCTAATGGGATTAGGAGTTGATCTTTTAAGTGAACAAAAAAGAAGGAAGGGGGAGGCAACCTTTATGAGATATACATCAGATGATCATTGAGTGTCCAGTTTAAGGGTATTACACAGAAACATACCAAGGGAACATGAATCAAATATGCACTTTTATTCATTTACAATAAACTCATAAAGTACATCATCTTGATTGAAGCTAACAAAACTATCTAATAGCTCCCACTTGCACTTAGGTCCAATCAGGTACTAGCGGAGTCCCATGCTTTTCACGTGTTTCTCAAACACTTTCTATGTTTCTCAAACACTTCCTCTTGATGTGCTTCGACTTCGAGTGGGCTCGTGGCTCCTTAGCCTGAGCAATAGCTCCATTGTTGTCACACAACAATGGGATGGGTGATGTGCTGGATGTAATCGGCTTCGATCGTGGAGTCTGTAGTGGACACTGTTTGCTGCTTTTTCAGCAAACAGCACACGATCCTATCGTGAAAACATATCCAGATGTAGACTTTCTATCATCTGGATCTGACTGGAAATAGGCATCTGTATACCCTTGGATCTGTAATGAGCTACCATCGAATACTAGACAAAACTCTTTTGTCCTTCGAAAGTACTTAAGTATGTTTTTCACAGCAATCCAGTGCCCCTACCCTGGGTTGGCCTTAAATCTGCTTACTACACTCACTGCCTGAGCAATGTCACGACGAGTGCACAGCATGGCATACATGATGTTCCCTGCGGTAAAGGCATAGGAAACGTCTTTCATGCCACCAATCTCCTCAGAAGTCTTGGGAGACATCTTCTTGGAGAGAGTGACTCCGTGCCTGAAAGGAATATTTCCTTTCTTGGAGTTTTTCATGCTGTATCTTTTGACTATTTTGTCAATATAAGCATATTGAGATAATCCTATTATCCGCTTTGATCTATCTCTATAGAGTCGAAGACCCAGTATATAGGAGGCTTCTCCAAGATCTTTCATGGAGAATTGCTGTGAAAGCCATACTTTCACCATAGTTAACAATCCTACATCATTCCCAATGAGTAGAATGTCATCTACATACAGAACCAAGAAGGTAACCTTATCTCCATTGTATTTCCTATAAACACAGGGTTCATCCGGATCCTGCTTGAAGTCAAACGATTTGACAGCAGAGTCAAAACAGATGTTCCAACTTCTAGAAACTTGCTTAAGTCCATAAATGGATATATTGAGTTTACATACCATGTTTTCCTGACCCGTAGCTTTGAAGCCTTGCGGCTGCTGCATATAGATATCTTCAGTACCATCTTCATTAAGGATGCATTTTTGACATCCATCTACGAAATCTCGTAATCATGTTATGCTGCTAAAGCTAGCAGGATCCTAATGGATTTAAGCATGGCCACAGGCGAAATGGTTTCCTCATAATCGATGACCTCTTTCTGAGTGTACCCTTTCGCCACCAGACGAGCTTTGAAGGTCTCAACCCTACCATCGGTGCCCTTCTTCCTCTTGTAAATCCATTTGCAACCGATTGCTTTTACCCCGGAGGGTGGATCTACTAGAGTCTAGAATCCATTGGCCTCCATCGAGTCCATCTCTTTTCTCATGGCCTCCACCCATTTCTGGGAATCTATGTCCAACATAGCTTCCGCGTAAGTCACGGGATCCTCCTCACTAGTCAAGGTTTCCACCAGGTAACTATCCTGGTCATAACCATAACGGACTGGTGGCCTGGATACCCAAGTGGATCTTCTAGGTTGGTCCCTACCTGGAACTTGTGGGACATCTCCCATTGCTCCTGAGCTCTCCTCATCAAGAACAATTTCCTGATGATGGGTGTCTAGGATATAATCGGTCTCCAAGAATTATGCATTCTGATTGTAGAACACTTTTTGCTCACTTGAGTCATAGAATAGGTAACCTACAGAGCCTTTTGGGTAGCCTACAAATAGGCAATGGCTGGTCTTGGATTCCAAATTGTCTGCACTTGTTCTTTTAACATGTGCTAGACAACCCCAAATCTTCAAGTGTCAGACACTTGGTTTCTTTCCGGTCCAAAGTTCATATCGCGATTCAGCACGTAAATCGCGGTCTCTAATGCATAACCCCAAAAGGATGGGG
Organism: Nelumbo lutea; assembly: GCF_056320005.1. Classification (NCBI taxonomy): domain Eukaryota; kingdom Viridiplantae; phylum Streptophyta; class Magnoliopsida; order Proteales; family Nelumbonaceae; genus Nelumbo; species Nelumbo lutea. The sequence goes on along the minus strand of NC_142689.1, from coordinate 51,793,006 downwards.
GTGCCTTTGAGTGTATGAGAAGTGACCAGACCATATCCAATAAGTTCATATTCCTCCTCTCTAAAACACCGTTAAGTTGTGGCGTAGCAGGAGGAGCTAATTGTGATACTATCCCATTGTCATTTAAGTAGTCCCTGAATTCATCAAAGAGATACTCGCCACCTTGATCTGATTGAAGGGCCTTAATTTCTCTCCCTAACTGTTTCTCGACCTCTTGTCTAAACTCTTTGAACTTTTCAAATGATTCAGACTTGTGTCTCATTATGTGCATGTAACCATATCGTGAGAAATCATCTGTGAAGGTGATGAAATACACGTGTTGATTCCATGCCCTAACACTCAGGGGACCACATACATCAGTATGTATTAGGTCAAGTATGTCTGTACATCTTTCAGGCTTAACGTTAAATGGTCGTTTTGTCATCTTGCCTTGTAGGCAAGGCTCACAGGTGGGAAGATATTCTACAGTTAGAAAATCCAAAGGACCATCCTTTACCAACCTTATGATTCGGTCAACACCGATGTGGCCAAGTCGGTAATGCCACAGACACGTGGGATTAACTGTATCACGGGCTATCTTCTTGGGGATTTCAGCCGACATAGTTTCGGTTATGTTAGTTTCTAGAGAAGGATGTAGAACATAGAGACCGTTCTCCAGTTCCCCGTATGCGATGAATCTGTTATTTCTTTTAATAGTAATCATATTACTAAAGAAGACAGAATAACCATCTGCACACAGTTTTGCTACAGAAATCAAATTTCTCCTTAAATTTTGTCCATAAAGACAATCTTTCAGTACAATTATTCCTTCTCTAAAATTAACTCCACAGTTCCTATGGCCGCGGCTGCAACAGTTGCAGTAGTCCCCAAGTAGAGAGTGACTTCTCCTTCACTCAGCCTTCTGCTTACCTTGAACCCCTATAGTGAGTTACACGCATGAGCTGAAGCCCCGGAGTCAATACACCAGGACACAGAAGTTACCAATAAATTTGTTTCTATAACACAAGTTTTGAAATTACCTTTCTTGGGTTCTAGGTAGGCAGAACAATTCATTTTCCAGTGGCCGGTCTTCTTGCAAAAGTGACAGGCATCCGATGCTTTGTCTTTCTTCTGCTTTTTACCCGTAGTGGCTTTCTTCTGAGGCTTCTTTGCCTTCCTCTTTCTCTTGCCCGTCTTACTAGCTTCAACAAGCATAGCTACAGTCCCATCCTTTCTAATCAGTTATTCGGCTCTTTGCAACATATTGCTGAGCTCTTGCAAGCTGACATTCAGCTTGTTCATGTTATAGTTCATGTTCAATGGATTAAAGGAAGGAGGCAAAGAATTAAGGATAGCATCTATATGGGTCGCAAGGTCCAGCCCGGATCCAAGATCCTCCAGTTCATTGATGTATCTCATCATCCAAAGACAATGGTCATGAACTTGTTGGCCCTTGGACATTTGTGCAGTCATGAACTGTTTCAAGACCTTATGTCGAGTAGAATGATTATGCTCTTCATACATCGTCCTAAGACTATCCAATATGTCCTTGGCACGTTCGATCTGATCGAACTGCCTCTGTATTAGGTTGTCCAAGGAGGCAATGATGTAACACCCGGCAAGGGAGTTTTTCTCCTCCCATTCCTGATAGTCTCTCCTTTGGGCCTCAGAAGCCATGTCACCCGGACGCTCCGGGGCAGGATTTTTGCCACTTTGTCCAGCTTTTCAGAAGCTAGGACCAACGTAAGGTTCCTGTACCAGTCGGCATAGTTTGGGCCCTTAAGCTCGTTGTTGTCAAGAAGTTTTGCAAATGATCCGTTTTCCATTTTCTGATAAAAGAGCAAACATCAGTCCACAACCTAATTTGATTCATGTTCATTTCATAGATATGGATTTTAATCTACAATCCATTTCCATTTATGCATCTCTGAGATTTTCCTCCTTTCTCAGTGACGGAGACTACGGGTTGTCTCTGGAAATGTGGGAGTCACAGAGGGTGCATGGAGCCAATTGTTTCAGCTGCATAACCCCACCACCTTTCTGTGAAGGATCATATCCACTCATCATATGAGTTTTCCCTTTGGCCTCTGTCAAACAAGGTTCAGAGCCATTTTCAAGTAAACCTTTCTGTCCAGTGAGTGCTCACCCATCATGTTCGTGAATGCCAAGGTACCGTGAGAGAGTTCCCATTTTCTGGTGAAGCCCCTCCCACATCGGTCTATGATGCCCCTATCATCTCATGAAACACTTAGACAAGCCCAACAGCAAATGGATAGCCCATTTTCTGGTGTGTTTCCTCATTACTGAAGGACCCATCCTCATGCTAATGATGGAAGGCCTTTAGAGAGTTCATCATATGAATCTCCTTATCATTTGCACTCATATTAGTTGGAGGGAACAGTTATTACGCCTTAGTTTGATTTAGATCAAACCAAAGTGGCTCTCACTGACTTTCATCAAGTCAGATTTCGGTGGGCCTTTAATCGGCTAGGGTTCTGCACGTAACCTCTTGATGAGGTGTGGGGCCCACCACTGAGGGAGGTCATCCAATGACCAAAAGGGACACCATGGCAATGATGTGCATTCAACCATGGTGTGCGCAAGAGCCACTGTCGAATGAGCATGGGCCAAGCACTTATGGCCCATGTACGTAGCACATCACACATCCATACATCTCATGTATGGATTTAAAACGGGCTTTATCATTGGAAGCCCGTTTTAAATCCATAATATTATCTAGGTATATGGCCTTTACAGGTTGGGCCGAATTATCCATTTAATTAAATATCAATCCTTAGGCCCATTAGTGGGAAAAATAGGGCCGACTTTCAGCCTCGATTAAACCCAAGATTTGGTCCAAACAGTTTGAACCAATCTTGGTTTGAATGGGTCTAGGGTTTGATCTTTAATTAAATTTTTAATTCAAGAAAATATTCTAAAATTAAATAACAGATAAAAGAAAAACAAGAATCAGTTAAACAGGGTTGTTCGCACAATCCATCCTATAAAATAGAGGTTAGATCACAATTTGCATTTTCACGAACTGCAAATCGCAGATAGCGAATGTCCCATCTGCGAAATCTCCTTCCTGCGCCACCATCTTCGATCCAAGAATAGAAAAATAGAAATCCTATTTCTATTAATAATTACATCAGATCGAATGCCGATACATTGAGTCTAAAAATTAAAAAAAAATTATTTACAGACCAAATGTAATAAATAAATTCAAGAAACTGCAAATCTTGTAATTCTCCCTACGCAAACCAAGAATTCGATCTCCTCTTGTACGACCAGCCCATAAATCAAGAAAATCATAAAGAACTATTCTAAACAATAATCAGATTTATATAAAATTAATTTCAGATAATTTTCCCATCAATTTTGGGAACAAATTTCCCAAAACCCATATCTGAGCAAATTGGGTAGAACACCTTCTCCCTATTTGTGCAAGTTCAGATCTGAAACAGAATGGTTCAAAATTTGAACCTGGGCTCTAATACCACTGAAGGGATAGGAAATCCATCACATGGATGCCCAAAGATTGCGGAATAAGGGGGGCAAATTTCAAAAAATTTTCTCTCTCTTCAACTGGGAATCGAATTCCCTATTTAGAAAATCATATTTTCAATGATCACTCTTGAACCATAAACTGAACCAGGTCTGAACCAAAAGGAGTAGGGAGGGATAATACCTGATACAAAGAAGCAGTATCTCCCAATTGAGGTGTTCACTTCCAAGGAATGATCCAAAATCTGCTCCCACTGAAGATGGAGCAGTGTAGGGTGGAGCAGAAGATTGGTATCAAGATCAAATCTTGATTTCTCCCAAGAACTGGATATCGAACTGCTATAGGCAGTGGCTGCAGGAAGGAGGCGGCAAGAGAGTCTTTGAAGGGTGTAGAATTCTCTCTTCTTGTAATCTCAGCTCTGAAGACAAGAGTGTGTAGCTTTCATGTCTAAAAGCTGCCGCCCCCTTCTCCTTTTATAATCTTAAAGAGATCAACTCCAAATCCCATTAGGAGTTGGAGATCCAAATCATTTTTGGATTAGAAGTCCCTTTAAGTGAAAAGGGATAACACTTATCGTATCTACAAATCAGATCAGCCATTTCCTAATCTAATTAGGAGGCTTCCAGATCTAAATCTCATTTAGATCTTGGACTCTCTAAGTGGATAGGGTCTGGACCCAATCCTATCAGCTGATCCATCTCAGAATTTGCCCCTTAAATGACTAATCAAATTAGCCCAGTTCGAAATGGGCTTAAGGCTCATTTAAGGTTATGTATTCATTTAGCCTTCCAAACTGCTACCTAGTTAGGCTTCCTTGTATGGCGTGGGACCCAAACATTGATCTACACATCAGCCACATGGGTTTGGCCTAGCCTTTGTTACAAGGCCTGGTCGAATACACTATTATAGATATGCACCCCCTAAAAACCATCTCATGGTCTCTATGGGCCCAACACTTACCCTAAGTGGTCCCCGGGCCAAGCAACCTTGTAACACCCAGGGACTGTGGGCAGATGCAAGATTAGTCCATCAGGTATTATCCTCAATGGTCTTACACTTAACCTCTCAGCCCATAATGATCATACACTGCCCGACAAGAGAGGACCTCTCCCTCGGCTGCAAGGAACAGTGTTGCACTCTCTACTTATATGGATCCTGGGAATTAAAACCTTTTGCAAACATTTTAGAAACCATAATATATATACTTTTATATCTCATATAAAATATATTTTGCAAAACAAATCTCAACGATTGAAATCGGTTGCCGGTAGTCTTGGTTTCCTTCAGTGAGAGTGCATCCCCGATCATTACCTTTGTCCAACAAATGGGTTGATCCTGTCACTATGATCACCAACTGAGATGAATTCTCAGACTATCCCAACATACCTAGGTTTTGACCCCTGCTAAGGATCTCACTGATTGGTACATCAAAGACAGTCCAATCCGACAGTTAGTGCGGTATCATAATCGAGTCTAGGGGTCGGGTGTAACTTTCCAATTTTCCCCATCAATCTCCAAGGTCCAGGGCAATACTGGAAATCTGGTACAGTTCAAAGATTCAATTAATCCTACACTGTATGATCCTAGGGTCTCACCCCGGCAGCTGAGACAAGCCACCCCAACCGACTTGGTGGCACCATAGTGTCAGCCTTGTCAGGATAGGTCTCCCCAGACCGACCCACTGGCTGTGAACATTCTAAACTAACACGAGTCTCATTAAGTGTCCAGTTTAAGGGTATTACACAAAAACATACCAAGGGAACATGAATCAAATATGCACTTTTATTCATTTACAATAAACTCATAAAGTACATCATCTTGATTGAAGTTAAGGGCATACAAAACTATCTAACAGTGCGGTCCCGGGGAGGGACTGGGACCTGTAAGTTTCCTACACTCTGAGGAGGAGATCGGTGTACGCCCTAGTGATGCTGTTGATCATGGGCCCGATGCTAGTTCTGGTTCTGATGCTGGGGCTGCAGCGATGGGAACTGTTGCTGATAGTGTTGGTAGAAGTAGTACTATTGGAATTGCTAGAACTGGTGCATCTGCTGCATTTGCAGCTACATGGTTCGAACACTCTATAACAAAGAAAGTGGTGCTTACCCATGGTAGGGGAACATTCAACAGCTAGGTTTGGTACTGAGCCTGTTGTGTTGATATAGATGGGATCCCCGAAATAGTGAGGGGGATAGTGAACTGACCAATACAGATCATGGGGAACTCCTGGCTATCTGAGGTCTATTCTTGTCCCCTAGAAGTGGTCATGTGGATGCTCTTCGCAGTGTTGCTTGTAGAGGCCATTGAATGGATGAAAGAAAAGGGAATAGAGGTCGGCTTTTCGATCGTGTTTCCACAGACGACACCAATTGATGGTGCACGATCTGAGAGGCTGGTTGCGTAGTGAGCTGGTTTGAACTACAAGAAAACAGATTAGAGGACCCGGGGTGGCTAACCTGGTGAGGTCACTCTGATGCTTAAGTCAGTATTGTAGTCTTGGTTGCGAGCTGAAAGCTTAAGTAAATAAGAAAGCTAGTGAGCAAATAATCATGCGTACCTTGTGCTAAGGGAACCAATGTCCTTATATAGTTAAACTTCCATGAGCTTGAAGGAGCCTCTCCGAGATCTTCAGAGTTGGTGGTAGGAGTCCATTCTGATTCTCGAAAGGTGGCCAACGTGCAAGCTGATAAGGCTTATCGCATCCATCCGATTCGGGCGGGATGAGGATCAGTCCTACATTTACGCGGAGTGATCCCGAAAGGCTCGGGCACAACTGGCGAATTTCTAGAATCCACTATGTGTCATCTCGGTGCATATGGTTTCCGAGGTCCCCTGACTCCGGTTCTATCCAAAGTGACTAAGGTACCCGAGGTAGCCCGATCTGTCGAGGTGGTGAGAAGTGTTGAGTCATTGGTTGGCTGGAAGGTCGGGTCCATGTGTCCTTTATTTAGATTGGGCCAAATTACCCCTCATCAATTATCTTTAAAGTTGGGTTCAATTGTTTCAAAAATTAACATACGACAATAGCATCCATATATTTATAGAAAATTAGTATGCTTATCTTTAAAGTTAGTTTAAACAGTTTCAAGAATTAAAATACAACAATAACACCCATATATTTATACAAAATTAGTATGTACTATTGGTTTAAATGTAATATGTTTTAGAGAAAATTATAGGGAGGTACATTATAATTTAGAGGGGGTATTTACATTTAAGGGCCTCATCTTTCACTTGCAACAACATATCATTTATTTGAAGAAATCAACACTCAAATTCAACCTTTCATCTGTTATTTGGAGCATGTCATGTCATGTGCACCTTTGAAACATTTTAAAATCCCAAATTATCATTTTTCTTGTTTTATGAGACTGTCTTGCCCTTTTCTTTATTGAATCTCTAATCAGGTTTTCCATCTAAAGAAGGACATCTATGGCTTGAAAAAGAAGGCACTTAGATCTTTGTTTGAGAAGTTAACCTCGGCACTACTAACATTGAAAAGTAGTTAATCTAATCATTCTTTATTTGTTAAAAGATCTAAAGATCAAGAGCAGCCATACTTGTAATGATTGTTATAGTAGTCAGAAGGTAAAAGCTTCACTTCTGATATTTAGATTTCTAAATATAATGTAAGTTATATTGTATTACTAGACATTTTATAGATGAAAATTGGCTTTTACAAAAAGTAATTTTAAGTTTTAAAAGACTTGAATGGCTACATATTAGCCCAACAATTGCTACAAGTATTTTAAATACATTACAAACTTATGAAATTAAAAATAAAGTTTTTTCTATTAGTTTAGATAATGACAGTAATGCTAATTCAATAATAAATATTTTAAAATCTCAATTAAAATCCTGTTTAAATGTCAAATTATTTCATACTAGATGTGCATGTCACATCTTAATTTTACTATAAGAATTTAAATATTTTTGTCAAAAATATGGTTTAAAATATAAAATTTTGTATTAGATGTTCAATATAGGTGGAATTCCACCTATTTCATATTAGAAAGTTGTATTTCATACAAAGATTATTTTACTAAGTTTTGTAATGAAAAAATATCACATGATTTTATAACCGAAGATGACTAAGAAATGAAATTTTGCATAAAAGATATTTTATAATTTTTTTATGACACAACTAATGAATTTGGAGTTGTTTATTACCCAACTAATTGTATTTTAGTTAATCATTTATTTATGATTAGTGATCATTTTGAAAAATATAGAAATAATTCAAAATTTAAAAGTACAGTTCAAATAACGGAAGTTTAATTTAAAAATATTGGGAAATATTTCTCCTATATATTGCTTAGCTACAATATTAGATCCTATGATTAGGAAAAAATGGTTAAGATGTTTTACTTGAATCTTATTGTGAAAATATAAATACTAAAATTGAAAATAAAAAATTAATAATTTATTATTTGAAATGTATAGTTTATAAATATGAATCTCAGATATTAAGGCATATGAAAACTTGTATAGATACAACAACTTCCACTTTCAAAATATCTAGTTCTATTAGCAGAAGAGAAAAATTTTGGTCTTTAGTAAATGAAAGGTGGAAATTTGCCACCACTTCATCATCAAGTTCATTTATTGAACTTAATTTTTATTTGCAAACTATTTTTTTCAAATTTAAATGATTCCTTGACAAAATCTGCCACCATTTCATTGATTTTCACTAGAAGCAAAATGATGATCGAGGTCAAAGAAAATGATGAAGTCAACATTTTTTTATATACTCAATAATTTTATAGCATTTTTTAAATTATTGTATTTTTCCAATTCTATTTCAACTATTTGTTATTTTTCCAATACCATTGTAATTTTTTATTTTCAATTTTATTATATATTTATATTGTTTTAAATTTTATTTTGTTTCCAATATTCAATTGTATTGTTCAAATTCAAATGAAATAAAATTTCTTTATTTTTTCAATTTATTATTTACTTTATAATTGGTTAAGTTTTTCTTGAATTTTTTAATTTTTCAAAAGTTTATATCACTTAGACTAGGCCTACGGCCCGACTAGGGCCCACCTGGGCTCTTCCCAAGAGAAAGAAACAATTTCCTAATAAGCAAGATGCTATCATGTCATTCGAATTTTAAACCACTAACAGATTTACACGAGAAAAACTAATGATCTAAAACTTTTATAGAAGATGAAAGCAACACTTGGTTAACACTTAACATAGAGAACTTATATGAGCAAGAGAAATAACCAAACTACGATGGGAATGGGGAAATTGAGAGCTTACAAGAGCAGGAGCTGATTCGGTCAATCTCCTCACCAGCTCAATCAACTCTAATTCTCCCTCAAATCCCCATTATTCCAAAACAAAATCAAAGATAACAAATAAATAAATAAGAGAGGAGAATATACCTGATTGGGAGTCAACCTGATTCACATTCATCGGAGTATGGGAGAACTGTCGTGTTGTAGCTTGGTGTGAGATGCCACAAAAGGGGAGATCTAAGTCGAATTCACCTTCACACAGGAATGGACGTCATGGATGATAACGTGGAGACTAGTAAAGCAAATTGTGTTTTAAGTATAGTATCCTTAATCAATGGTGGATTTTCTGATCATAGCCCTAGTAATCTGCCCATTTTGGATGATAGAACCCATATGAGGCAAGGGTTGGAGATTGGTGTGTCTGGAAGCGTGTCGTTAACCACTTCGAAACACTAGTTTCAATATTTATAAATTTTTTTATTCTCAAAATAACTACAAAATGCAATTAGTAGTGAGAAAGGGGTCGTATCCATAGGGAAGTGAGGGAAAATTTGTTACGTATTTCAATCCGGACAAAATAACAAGATTTGAGATTGCAGAAACACAAAATTTAATTAACTGAACTGGAATCCATTAAAATAAAATTCTAACAATGCTGAAAGTAAAAATTGCAGAAAAATAAATAAATAACGGAAATAAAAAAACTAAAAAAGAAATCTACAACTCAATCAGAGGTAGTAGTCTCTGGATCTATCCTTTGACCCTCGAACTCCTCAAGTTGGGCCTTCCATCTTACCTGGCCGAATTTCAGATCTACAGAAAGGAAGACAAATTAAATTTGATAAAAATAAATTACATAAATAAAATAAAAACTAGAAATTAAAGAACAAAAAATAAAAACACACATAAAAAATAAATCTGAAACTATGGGAAACAGGTTGGGATCCGAATCCAGAGGTGGTAGTAGTGGCTGGGTGAACTGCAAGCAGGAACCCCTCCTCTTTCCTAGGCATTCTCCTCTTCCTCTACCCTTGAACTTCTCAAAAACAGTCTTCTGTCTTACCTAGGGGAAAAATCCAACCTAAAAGAAAATAAAGAAAACAAAAAGGATGGTTAATCAAATCCAGTGGTGGTAGTTGCAGATTGGCTAGACTGCTTGCAGGAACCCCTCCTGATAAGATCTAAGCGTCCTTCCCTTCTATAACCCTTTAACTCCTCAAGAAACCTTAGCCTTGTGAACTGGGTGAATTGACCAACCCCTTCTCAAGGGCCCCTTGGGTCCCTTTTATAGAAAAGGGTGGACATAACTAGGATTAAAGAGGAAGAGATGGGCAACTCTTGGGTCGATGCAAAAATATGGGTGCCCTAGGGTTTGAGAATGGAAGGTTAGGATTGCTCTAAGGAGATCCTAAGGCTGAAAGGAGGAGGAGAGGGGCGCCCAATATTATGTAGGTCTGAGATTTGGGTGCCCAAAATGGAGGGTGCAGATTTAGTTGGAGAAAAGTGATTGGTCTGTGTGATGTGGCGCCCTAAGGTGATTGCTTGAGATTTAAAGAGTGATGTGTAAGGCTAGGATGCTATTTAGGGAGAGATATAAAGGTATGAGAGGTTGCTAAGGCTTGGATGGTTGAGATTAGAGGTTAGGAGAGAGTGAAGTGTGGAGATTTGATAGCCTAGGGCAGCCAAGAGAGAAAGATGATGGGGAGGCGCCTAAGGTCTCAATGAGGAGAGAGAGTTCTGTTAATTTAGTGGGAGGGGTGCCTATCTAGGTTTGGCAGATAGGAGGCTCCCTCTTGTGCTCAGTTTTTCACAGAAACACCCCCTCTCTCAGCTGGAATTCACACAAACTTCCCAAAAACTATATTTCAGCCCTGAAACTTCCCTAGTTTTTCCCAAGATTTGCATAGGGACCCTCAAAGGTCACAATATTGAATTTAACTGGGAAAATGGCACATTTTGACTATTCTAAGGCCTAGGTAACCCTAAAATGATGTCTGGGGAGACGCCTAAGGTCTCAATGAGGAGAGAGAGTTCTGTTAATTTAGTGGGAGGGGTGCCTATCTAGGTTTGGCAGATAGGAGGCTCCCTCTTGTGCTCGGTTTTTCACAGAAACACCCCCTCTCTCAGCTGGAATTCACACAAACTTCCCAAAAACTATATTTCAGCCCTGAAACTTCCCTAATTTTTCCCAAGATTTGCATAGGGACCCTCAAAGGTCACAATATTGAATTTAACTGGGAAAATGGCACATTTTGACTATTCTAAGGCCTAGGTAACCCTAAAATGATGTCTGTTAAGGCATCAAAATATAGATTTATCAAAATTAAAATGGTAGAGAAGTAGATCGGAAGAAGCTAGGTTTCTACTAGAATCTAGTGGGGAATGAAAAGGGGTTGCACTTCTACAAACACTTAGGGGAAAACTTAAAATGGCCACCACTCTGGTTCTCCGTTGTGTGTCGAAGGGATGAAGGGAGTGAATAGTTCATTCGTTTGATGATGATGGAGGAGCCAAAAAAAACAAAGAAGAAGAAGAAGAAGAAAAGAGAGAGAGAGAGAGGTATAGGAGGGATGTTATTGAGAGGGACAGGAAGTGTAGCCGCTGCAACCATTTGCAGCGACGAAGATAAAATAGAGGGAAAAGGGGAAAAATGATGAGTAAGAAGAAATGTGGAGACTAGTAAAGCAAGTTGCATTTCAGGTATAGTATCTTCAATCAGTCGGGGATTTTTCGATCATATCTCTAGTAATCTTCCCAGTTTGGATGACAGAACTCACAAGAGGCAAGGGTTGGAGATTAAAATGGTAGAGAAGTAGTAGGGAAGAAATGAGATCGGAAGAAGCTAGGTTTTTGCTTGAATCGAGTGGGGAACGAGAGGGGGTTGCACTACTACAAACACTTAGGGGAAACCTTAAAACAGCCACCGCTCTGGTTCTCCGCTATGTGTCAAAGGGAGGAAGAGAGTGAATAGCTCATTCATTTGGTGATGATGGAGAAGCCAAAAAACCAAAGGAGAAGAAGAAGAAAAGAGAGAGAGAGAGAGAGAGAGAGAGAGAGGGAGAGGTAGAGGAGGGATGTTGCTGAGAGAGGAGCGGAAGTGTGACTATTGCAATCGCCGCTACAAATGGTTGCAGTAGCTAAGATAAAACAGAGGAGGGAAAAGGGGTAAAACGACGAGTAAGAAGGAGAAGAAGCCAAGAAACCTCAGCCAGGGATGAGGTAGTAAGCTCGGTACAGGTTCGGTAAGACAAGGAATTCAGAGGCTGATAAATTATGTCAACAAGTTCCTCCATGAGGTCGAGACCAGATACCTAGAAGTGGAGGAAATAACCATTGTGCTAGTGGTCTTGGCCCAAAAGCCGAGGCCTTAATTTCAAGCCTAAAGCATCTCAGTGTTAACTAACTAATTCCTTAATTCGGTTCTCTTGAAGCTTTAGACCTCAGGTCGGCTAAACAAGTGGGTTGTTGAGATGTTGGAGTTTGACTTACACTATCAGTCGAGGCCTACAATAAAGGCGCAAGCATTGGTAGACTTCTTAGTTGAATACACCTTCAGCCACGACCACAGCCAAGCCCCTAGCAACGAGGAAGAGCTTTGGCCAACCTAGGCCTTATTCATAGATGGATCCTTCAATGCCAAAAGAAGCATAGCCGACTTCATACTTCTCACTCTGAATGATAATGAGCTAAAGTACGCACTACGATTTAAATTCCCTACCTCCAACAACCGAGCCGAGTATGAGACCTTGCTAGCTAGCCTCCATCTTGCAAAAGACCTCAGAGCCAAGCACATTGAAGTCTTTAGTGACTCTCAATTAGTTACGAACCAAGTAAATGGGGAATATGAGGCTAGGGAGCCAAATATAACCAAATACATAGCCAAAGTCCGAGAGTAAAGTAGTCACTTATAGCACTTCGCTCTACACCAGGTCCCATGGGTTGAGAACACATGAGCCGACACCCTATCAAAACTTGTAAGCTATTCGGGGTCAGCCCTCGGCCACACTGTGCGCGTCGAGAAGTTAACAACACATCCCAGCATCAATGAGAGACATGTTTCCCGTCCAAGTTGAACTGCTAGATGGATCACATTCTAGCATATTTGCAACATGAGCAACTTCCATCCAACAAGAATGAGGCAAGGATAGTCCGACGACAGTCAGTATAGTACAGCATACTTGAAGTAAAGTTGTTCAGAAGATCCTTCACCCAGCCTTATCTCAGATGCCTCTACCGAGAGGAGGGTGAGTATGTACTAAGAAAAATTCACGAAGGCATCTGTGACAATCATTTGGGGGTAGGGCCCTAGCACAAAAATCTCACAAACAATAAAATTTCTGTCTAACAATCTAGAAGGACACTATTTAGTGTAGAAGTGCGACCAATGTCAAAGGCACTCCAACATCCTCCATCAGCCTACAGCGACCTTCTCGGTCCTTAACAGCACTGGGCCTTTTGAAAAATGGGGAATGAACCCCCTTGGACATTTTCCCTTAGCCACGAGTAACAGGAAACACTTCGTCGTGGTAAAAAACTACTTTACTAAGTGGATAGAAATCAGGGTCGTGGCATCCATTACCGCAAAGACGATTCAGGGCTTCTTCTAGAAGAATATCATTTTCCAATTTGGCATCCCATACATGCTCATTGAAGGGATGAGAGATCCATCATATGGATGGCCGAACCCTATACAAAGGTAGGGTGAAATTTCAAAAATTTCTCTCTCCCATCTGGGAATCGCATTCCCTGTTTTAGAAAATCTAAATTTTCAATGATCAATCTTGAACCAAGAACTGAACCAGATCTGAAACCAAAAGGTATGAGAGGGAGATACCTGATATGAAGAAATAGTATCCTCCAATGAAGGTGTTCACGCCCAAAGAAATCTCCGAAGATTGCTCCCACTGAAATGACAGTGTAGGGTGGAGCAGAATCAGCAGTGTTCTTCCAAAGAACTGAATCCTTAAAGAAGAGTTCGATGGAGGCTATGAGCACGACTTCATATCAGCCTTTCTCCAAAGACTGATATTAAGAACGCTTCTTGATTTCTCCTATAAGAATGGAGATCGAACTGGCAATGGCGACGACTGGAGGAGAACGCAGGGAGAAGATGGCGCAGTTACACTGTTGTTGTCTTCTCTCTTTGTAATCTGAGATCTGATCTCTGGGGTTGAGTGTCTAGAATGGTTCGTCTCCTCTTTTTATAGCCTTAAAGAGAGATCCTAATCTCATTAGGAGTTTCCTAATCCAAATCTGTATTTGGATCAGGAGTTCTCTTTAAGAGATAAGGAAATGCCCTTAGATAAGCCCTCCTAATCTTATTAGGAGTTTCCAAATCCAAATCTGTATTTAGATCTGGACTCTCTGAGTGGATAGGGATAACTCCCTATCCTATCTGCTGATCCAATCCCAGATCCGCCCCTCTCTTTAACTAATCAAATTAGACCAGTTCGAATTGGGCTTTAGGCTCATTAAGTCCATGTGCTCACTTACCTTCCCGACTACTGCCCAGTTGGGTTTCCTTGTAAGGCGTGGGACCCAAACATTGATCTACACATCAGCCACATGGGTTCAGCCTAGCCTCTGTTACAAGGCCTGGCCGAATTCACTGTTATGGGCAGTGAACCCCTAAGCCCATCGCCATGGGCTCTTAATGGGCCCAACACTTACACTAAGTGGTCTCTGAGCCAAGCCACCTTATAAAAACCTAGGGACTGTGGGCAAATGCAAGATTAGCCCATCAGGTACTACCCTCAATGGTCTTACACTTAACCTCTCAGCCCATAATGATCAAACACTGCCCGACAAGAGAGGACCTCTCCCTCGGCTGCAAGGAACAATGTTGCACTCTCTACTCGCATGAATTGCAGGAATTAAAACATTTTGCAAACATTTCGAAACCGTAATATATAATTTGCAAAATAAATTTCAATGATTGAAATCAAGTGCCGGCAGTTTTGGTTTCCATCAGAGAGAGTGCATCCCCGATCATTACCTTTGTTCGACAAAGGGGCTGATCCTATCACTATGATCACCCACTAAGATGAATTCTCAGACTGTCCTAACATACCCAGGTTTTGACCCCCTCTAAGGATCTCACTGATTGGCATATCAAAGACAGTCCAATCTGACACCTAGTGCAGTATCATAATCGAGTCTAGGGGTCAGGTGTAACATTCCAATTTTGCCCACTAATCACCAAGGTCCAGGGCAATACTGGAATTCTAGTCTGGTTCAGGGTTTCAAAAAAACCTACACTGCATGTACCTCGGGTCTCACCCTGGCAGCTGAGACAGGCTACCCCAACCAACTTGGCAGCACATCAGTGTTAGCCTTAGCAAGATAAATCTCCCCAGACTTATCTAATGGCTGTGAACATTCTAAACTAACACGAGTCACATATGTGTCCAGTTTAAGGGTATTACACGGAAACACGCCATAATAACATGAATCAAATATGTACTTTATTCATTTACATTAAATGTCATAATGTACATCATTCTGATCGGAACTAAGGACATACACTGTCTAACACTCATCACCAACAACGACTGACAGTTTGATAACTCCAAGTTCAGAGAATGGTGTGGAAGCCTAGGAATAAGGCAACAGTACACCTCAATCGGCTACCCTCAACTAATAGGCTAGCCATGGTCACCAATTGGATGATCCTAGATGGATTGAAGGCAAGGTTAGACAGAGCCAAAGGGCTTTGGACGAATGAGCTGTACAACATTATATGGTGTACCAAATGACACTTCGGACAGAACGGGTGAAACTCCCTTCAACTTTACATATGAGATAGATGTTTTCATCCTAATAGAGATTGGTCAGTCAACACTTCGAACTGAGGCATACCAAGAAGCTAAGAACAATGAAGAGTTAAGGAACAACCTTGACTAGTTGGAAGGTGTCTGAGAGCAAGCCCAAGTCAGGGTTGCAACCTACCAGCAAAGAGTTATAAGATATTATAACTCATGAGTCAGAGAGCGTCACTTCAAGGAAGGTGACCTCATCCTTAGAAAGGGCATGGTTCCTAAGCCTGGTGTCAGAAATCTTGGACCAAACTAGGAAGGGCCCTATAGGATCAAGCAAATAATAAGACCCAGCACGTTTCGATTGGAATACATGGGTGGAAGACCAATGCCTCATACTTGGAACTCTAAAAGTCTTCGAATGTACTACCAACAGAAGTGTAAATACCTTAGTGGAAAATTGTAAATGAAAAGTGGAAGTTCCTCTCACTATGGATCTTTCTTTGTGTAACCATTCCCATCCCCCCCAGCCACCAAGACCCTTCGACCGACCGACCACAGCATATAACCTTTCTTAAAGCTATACGCTAGGACCAGGCATCAGCCCAAGGCATACTCACCAAATCATCAAATTTCAAATTTATCAAACTCATCAAGTCATCAAATATCAAATATCAAAAGTCAAAATCAAATCATCAAATATCAAAATTATAAAATCATCAAGAATAAAAAAATCAAATATCAAAATCAAGTAATCAAGCTCATCAAATAACAAATATCAAATTATTAAATCCATTAAATCATCAAATATCAAAATTTCAAAATCAAATCATCAAATATCAAAGTCATCAAAATCATCAAATACTAAAATCAAATCGTCAAACTCATCAAATATCGAAATTATCAAATTATCAAATTCATCAAACATCAAAATTATCAAATCATAAAATATCAAATATCAAAGAAATCAAAATCAAATCATCAAATATCAAAGTCATCAAAATCATTAAATATCAAATATCAAAATCAAAATCATCAAATTAATCTGATGAGGGGTAATTTGGTCCTCCGAATGACATCAAAACCCATGGCTTTCAAGAGACACCTCGGCACTGAGTAAGAAGATTACCTCGACATGTCAGATAGTAGCTCCTTGCTAAGGCCGACCTAAAGTACCCCGGTTTGGCTGACCTGAAGGACCTTCGAACAAGGAGTGACCTACCTTAGGGACCAACCGACCTAAGAAAGGTACTATCAGCGACCTACAAGGCATGCTCGTTGACTTGTCACAGATCCATTGCCAAACTGAATTCTCCGGAATATTAATGAGTTGACTGTTAGGTCGACCTACCCACATCATGCGCATCAAAGCCAATCAAACAGACCTTAGCCCTCTGTGCAGATTACGTAACCAACATCATTACTCACCCAACTTAATGGGAACAATTCTATGGGACCCTGAGACCCATTACGAAAGGTCTTTGATCACTCACATCTATATAAAGGACTCATTTCCACCTGAAGAGGTATGCGCGATTAAGCTATCGTACTCCCTAATCTCCTAAGAACTTCTAAGAACTCTTCGTTGACTTAAGCATCAGAGTGCCCACCCAAGTAAAAGCAATACTCTCTCTCTCTCTCTCTCTCTCTCTCTCTCTCTCTCTCTCTCTCTCTCTCTCTCTCTCTCTCTCTCTCTCTCTCTCTCTATAGAATCACACAACTTGGTCAATCTTAGCTTGGCCCAACCCAGCTCGACCACCAACAAAGTGAACATCCGATCTGGCATCCAAGTCATATGTGACGTGAGAGCCGCCAGATCGCGCTACATCAATTGGCGTCGTCTGTGGGAACACACTACAAAAAATAAAGTTCTCACCTTTACACATCTTATACTAATACCCATGGCTTCATCAAGCAACAAACCCTACAACAACAACAATAATAACAAGGTCAGTGGATGACACAAATAGCTCAGAATGATCCTAAAAGTACCTTTAGTGACTATCGGACAAATCAATGTACCTTTAACTTCACTAGGTGTCCCACCCACTCTAAAACCATCCAAAGCACCACCTCATGTGGATGCGCCTTCTCCTGAGGTCGAGCCCTCCGTGGCTCCCTTTGGAGTTGATGCGTGCTCGTTTTATGACCTGGGGCAATGTGTCTGTGAAATGAGCAACCAGATGAAAGACTAGAAGGATAAGTTTGCCACCCTAATAGGAGGCAACAACAACAGACTTAGCCACAATAGCATCAAAACTAGCGAGTACAACAGCCCCGGCCACAAAAACGATAATATGTCAAGCTAAACTGTAACCCAGCTCCTACTCAAGTTTTCAGTCAGATTCCCAACCAGGTCTCCAATCGAGTTCCTGACCAAACCTTAATCAGCCCCCAATAAAGAACTGGGTTTCTGACCAGAACTTTAACCAGCTCCTAGATGAAAGCTGAGCTACTACTCTCATCGGGAATGAAGCCGACAGTTGCTCTAAAGGATCCAAAAGAAGGCGATGCAAATGTGCTCACCGCGCCTCAAAGAAAAGTCAACTCGCTTTGTTTGTGAGCGTGATGGACAAGAAAGACGAAAGTAAAGCAACCAGCTAGGTGGGCACCTCATTTGGGCAGCCTATATCTCACACCTCACCACCGGCCTCTGAAATACTTATGGCCCCACAACCAAAAAAACTTCAAAGCACCCGACCTTGAATCTTCTAGTGGAACAAGAGACCCCATAGACCATGCTGATAGTTTTCAAGCCCTAATCCAACTACATAGGACGAATGATGCGAGCTTGTGTATCGCTTTCGCAATGACTCTCTAAGACACAGCTCGGCTATGGTACTCAAGATTGGCCCCTTGCTTCATAAAAAAATGGGATTAGCTCACAAATCTTTTTATCACTCACTTCGCCACTAGTAAAAGGACACCCCAAGTTTGCGACCTGCCTACTAAATGTCATCCAACGACCTAATGAGACACTCCGTGAATACATCAGGAGGTTCAAATTGGAGTGTCTCTAAATCCCCAGCATTGACCATGTCGTACATCTCACTACAGCAATGAACAGCATCTACCACCCCAACCTATGCTAGGAAATCGAGATAAATCCTCCAACTTCTATGGAGAGGTTCCTCGTCAAGGCTGACAAGTTCATAAAGGAAGAAGAAACATTGAGATCTCGGTTAGAGTTGTCCGGGAAAAAGGAAGCAAGCAAAAGAGGAAGCAAGAAGTAGCAAGTCACAACATAGGAGTAAATTGCCCAAAAGGATTCTATCACCTTGTAGCCGGTGAAGCAAGTGGCTGAGAAGGAAGAATAAATCCCCCCACAGGAGTTCAGGATTAGGCCGATGGTCCAAAACCCCACTTGTGTATAATAAAACCTATACCACCCTAAATGCAAAAGGGACAAGTTTTTAATGCAAATAAAAACAATAGAATATGAAAGATGGTTTCCCAGGATGAAGGGCAACCCAACAAATAGGAACTTAAATAAATACTATCATTTTTATCGTGACATTGGTCACGATATAGAGAGCTGCATGAACCTTAAGGATGAGAACAAAGAGCTGATCCACCATGGGAACCTAAGGCAATTCATCAAGAAAGAAGAAGTAGGCACCCCAGATCAGCAAGGAGCTGGAAAGAGACATGATCCCCAAGACCAACAACCTCCACAGCGGCCTGTCCGAAGGGTCACGGTGGGTTATCGTTGTCGTCTTCGGTAAGAAGAAGCTTAGTTCAAGACCTTACAATGATAACCCGCCAAAGCACACCCAAAGAGAAGAGGTAATCTATTTCACTGAAGATTACACACGCAGCATATAGTATCTGAACGATGATGCTCTGGTATTCAAATTAAAAATAAATGACTTTGAAGTTAAAATAATTTTGGTCAACTCGACAAGAAAGATTTACAACCATCCGATTTACCCTTGGTTGGTTTCAGTGAAGAGGTGGTCCGGCCCCTTGGCCGGGTGAGGGTACCAGTTGTAGTAGGCATGGCGCCCAACTCAGTCTAGTTTGATCACGACTTCCTTGTGGTCACCACGCCCTCACCTTATAACACTATCTTGAGCTGGCCTATCCTGCGTGTCCTCCGAGTGGTAGTGTCGACCTATCACCTGGCAGTAAAATTCCCTACTATTGGAGGCATCGGAGCCATTGCAAGGTGACCAACTTCAGTCTCGCAAATGCTACATAGCAGTGTTGAAGGCCAAAGGCAAAATAGCCACTGATATCAACTTGGAGCCGCCCCTAGAGAACATCGACGAGCGAACTCGCCTAATGGAAGACATTGTCCTAGTGCCGGTCTTAGAGGCCAAGCCAAAGAAGATAATCGAAATAGGAGCTCACTTAACCGAACCAATGCACTTTCAATATGGTAAGTTTCCTACTCAATAATTTAGATATTTTCACTTGGTCGAAAGTAGAAATGCCTGGCATAGACCCTAAAATAATCTCATAAGTTAAATATTGACCCCACATTTAGACTTGTCTGGTAGAGGAAAAGGAACCTCGCCCCGGAAAGATGGAAGATAGTAGACGAGGAAGTTGGGAAGCTACTTACAACAGACTTCATTAGAGAGGTCCAATATCCAAGTTGGATTGCAAACATAGTACTCATAAAGATAGCCAATGGCAAGTGGGATGCGTGCGCTGAATATACAAACCTTAATAGAGCCTACCCGAAGGATAATTTCCCACTTCCAAGAATTGACCGCCTGGTAGATGCGACCTCAAGGTTCGAGCTGTTGAGTTTCATGGATGCATACTCCAGTTATAACCAGATTTCAATGGACCCGACCGATGAAGAAAAAACTGCTTTTGTAACTAAAATGGGCTTGTACTATTACAAGGTCATGCCCTTTGGTCTAAAAAATGCTAGAGCGACCTTCGAGCGCATTGTAAACAATGTATTTTCAAGTTTAACTGAAAAAAAAGTGGAATGTTATATAGACGATATGTTTCTAAAAACTAAGTTTTCAAACCCTCTAATTGTCGACCTAGACTGTGTTTTTAACATTTTAACAAAGTACAACATGAAACTCAACCCGAACAAGTGTGTCTTTGGTGTCACATCAAGAATGTTCCTCAGATATATAGTTAGCCGACATGGCATC
Source organism: Nelumbo lutea (assembly GCF_056320005.1). Lineage (NCBI taxonomy): Eukaryota > Viridiplantae > Streptophyta > Magnoliopsida > Proteales > Nelumbonaceae > Nelumbo > Nelumbo lutea. The sequence goes on along the minus strand of NC_142689.1, from coordinate 51,772,398 downwards.
GAGGCCAACCCAAAAAAAATTTAGGCAATCTTAACTACCAGAATAGCTGCCTTGAACCAATTTATGTCTAAGTTGGCTAAGCAGTGCCTACCATTTTTTAAGGCCATTAAAAAGAACCATGACTTTGAATGGACCAAAGAGTGTTAGCTCACCTTTGACAAGCTAAAAAAGTATTTAAGTTTGCCACCTTTGTTGACTAAACCCGAACCTGAAAACGAGCTTAAGCTTTACCTCTTTGCGAGTGATGAGGTAATTAGCTTGGTCCTTATTAGGGAAGTAGAAAAGGTACAATGACCAGTATACTATGTAAGTAAAGTGCTGCACACGCCTAAGACTAATAACCCAAACATTGAAAATTTGGCTTTCGCTTTAGTGTTAGCATCCCGAAAGATAAGACCTTACTATCAGGCCCACCCTATCATGGTTTTGACTGACTGACCTCTGAGGCAAATCCTCTAGAAGCCTGAGGTCTCAAGGAGACATACGAAATGGGCAATCGAACTCAATGAATATGACATACGGTTTGAGTCATGATCAGAAATCAAGGCATAGGTCCTGGCCGATATCGTTGCTGAGTGCACCTTTAGCTTGCTAACTCGTGAAGTTTCCAAGATAATAACCACTTCAGAAGCATCAACCAATGCGGCACCTGCCTTGGCCCGAGAAACCCCGGCCTAGGATGAGGAGCCTTGGGTCCTTCATGTGGATGGCTTATCCAACCAATGCGGAACCGAGGCTGGACTGATTCTTTATGGGCCAAGTCAGGTAAAGCTGGAATACGCCCTTCGGTTCACATTTTGAGCATTAAACAATGAAGCTTAATATGAGGCACTTATAGCTAGGTTATCAATGGTGAAGGAAGTCAGTAATAAGCATCTCATGGTGTGCAGTGACTCACAGTTAGTAGTTAAACAAGTGAATGGATAGTATGAGGCTCGGGAGCCTACCATGTCGGCCTACCTGAACAAGGTAAGGGAGCTCCTGCCCAACTTTCAATCTTGGCATATCCAGCAGATCCCAAGATCAGATAACCCAGAAGCTGAGGCACTCTCAAAGTTGGCTAGTGCAATCGACTCTACTAAAAGGATGGTTTACATAGAAGACCTGCAATGCCCAACAATAGAAAGGGTGGCAAAAGATGTTATCCCTATGGAGATAGCAGAGCTGAGCTGGATGGATCCGCTCATTAACTATCTGTGCCACGAGACCTTGCCAAAAGAGTGTAATGCAGCCCAGAGGGTAGAGCAACAGGAAACTCCCTAAGTGATCGTAGGCGAGCAGCTATACAGGAGATCATTCATGCTCCCTACCTGCGCTGCTTACGCCGAGTTGAAGCAGACCAAGTACTACGGGAAATTCACAAAGGTCTCTACAGAGGACACTTGAGGGAAGAGTGCTCGCCCAAAAAGCGCTACAACAAAGCTACTATAGGCCTACATTAAAACTGGATGCAATCAAAATAGTGCAGAAATGTGACAAGTGCTAGTGGCACACCAATATTCTACATCAACCTGTATTCGACCTGAAGTATCTCATTAGCCCATGGCCTTTCACATAGTGTGGAATTGACATACTTGGCCCCTTTCCACCAGTGACCGGGCAAAGGAAGTTTCCATTCATAGCAGTTCATTCTTTCATGAAGTGGGTAGAGACTGAGTCATTGGTGACTACCATAGCTTGAATGTGCAGAATATTTTCTGGAGAAACATCGTATGCAGATTCAGGCTACCTAAAGTGCTAATCTCGGACAGCGGTAAACAATTTGAAGAATCAAGTTCCAAAGTTGGTGCATGGATATGGGCATATAACAGAACTTCACCTCGGTCACTGATCCTCAACGGCCTTAAAGCTCAGTTTCTCGAGCTAAAGGTTTGTGGGTGGATGAGCAGCCCAATGTGTTATGGGCCTACCGAACAACTATCAAGACAATGACTAGTAAAACACCTTGCAACCTAACATACAGAACTGAAGTAGTGATCCCAATGGCAATCAAAGTGTTGACCTTACGATCTGAAACTTATGACGAGGAGACCAATGAGGATGATCTACAGACCAACCTTGACTTGGTAGAAGAAGTTTGTGATCTCGTCAATAATTAGACTGCAGCATTCCGACAACAAGTGGCTCGGTACTATAATGCCCGAGTCAAGAGACGCCAATTTAGATTTGGCGACCTAGTACTCAAGAAGGTTATGGTGCCTGAGCGCAATGTAGGAAAGCTAGATCCGAAGTAGGGAAGACCTTATAGAGTCTTCAGAGTAATTGGTGAAAATGCATACAAGCTCGAAACATTGGAGGGGAATCTGGTCCCCCACGCATGGAATATAGACAACTTAAGGAGATAATATCTATGTAAAGAAGTGTTTCGAGCTATGTCCACGAAATCGTAAAATTTCATTAAGTATGAAAATGAAACCTAAGGGATGCCAAATCCCTTTTCAATACTAAGGCACCTAGGTCAACCTCCCCATAGCTCGACCAAAAGAAGCCTAAGGGATGCCAAATCACTTTCAACACTAAAGCACCCAAGCCGACCTACCAGTAGCTCAGCCAAATAATATTTGAGGGGAATCCCTAATCGTCTTTCTAAACTTAAGATCCCTAAGCCGAACAATTCCTACAAATACGTCAGTCAAAGATAGCTTGTATGACATAATGCCTTAGCAAGATGGAGATTTCATTGAAAGGGCATCATGTATTAAAGCAATTTTCATTAAGACTGTAGAGTAGATACAAAAAAAAAAGAGGAAAAAGAAGACAACCCTTAAATAGTAAAGTCGATGATAAATGGAGCATGAAAGCCCCAAGAAACATTTTACAGGAGCGTGTAGGATCCCATAAACATCATCAAAAAAGAGGCACCAGACATCACAACCGACCTACTCGTCATCACCCCCCCTGCAGCTTGTCATCAACATCATCTTCCCCTCCACCGACTACCTCCTTATCTTCATCAGGAATCAAAGGTTGTTGGACAACCTGCATAGCCAGCTCATCCAGCACATCATTGGCAGACAAAGTGTCGAAGTCAAAGTCAGGGTGAAAAGTCTTCAAGTAGTGACAAAAAAGCTTAAATCCCATTCTCATTGCAGGGACTGCATTATCAACCTTCTCCTAGGCATACTCGGTGGAAAGACAGAAACATTTGATAGCTACAATCTTGACCCGATGGATATCTTCAATATATTTCATTTGCCTTTACTCCAACTACTGTTCTTGGGCAACAATGGTCTCCCTGGCCTCATTCAGTTTGCACTGCATCTCATCGACCTAATAAAAATGTTGGCAATCTTCTTCACTGCCGAGTTGAATCCCTTGCATCTAGGACTGTAGAGCATCAATGTTCACTTGCAACTCGTGCCTCTCTCTCCAACCAAAGGTGACCTGATCCAGCAAAACCTGTCCCATAGTGTTCGCTTAGCAAAAGAAGAAAAATACAGTTAGTACAAACGCATAGAACAAGAGAATAGATGCTTCAGGAAGCAAAGAGATGAACCTGAAGGATGCATTGAGTCATTCTACCACCGACCTCAGCAGGGTCCATGCCACGATAGTACTGCACATCCTTGGGGAGAAACATAGCTCTCCCATCCCAAGAGCCACCTGAGGATCGTTAAGGTGGTCGAGCATAAAGACGTAGATGTTTGGGATGAATAGGGGTATGTCAGAGGGGTAAGGACCGGTAGGACGTTCCTCTTGGCCAACCAGAAATGAAGAGGCAACAGTATTCATAGGGACTTGATAAGTGTTCATAGGGTTTCCGCCTCCCTCAAGGTCGAGGACATTAGGAGCAAATGTCGTTAACCTTGCCTTGGCACTACTCAAGGTACACTCCATTGAAGAGCGTTCAGCCCTCCTCTTCTTCCTAGATGCCTTCTTCTATGATGCCGCCAGAAGTGATTCCATGCTCACCATATTTGAAAAAGACAAGGGAAACATTAGTCGAGTTAAAATTAAATTCTGAAACCAAAATATAGAGGGTTTGACGGCCAACCTACATATGTGGCTCAGGTCGGCCCGAATACTTGAAACTCCTGGCGCACGAGGTGTTAAACCTCAAGTCGCAGCTCTTCATCAAACTCTATGTTCAATTTTCGACAATCCCTCCACTATACAGTATCCACCTTCCAACCGGTCCTATGAGAAAGGAAGAAGTATTTGTTCTTCCAATCTTTAACCTTTGAGGGAAATTTGTCTAGCAGCTTGTAACCGAAGTGGAAGGGAAGTTAAAAGCAATAGGGCACATGGGGACTTTCTTCATGACACATAGCTCGGAAAAAATATCTAAATTTAAAGGAAAATTATGGTGATGACACAAGGAAATCAACCCTACTAGTGTTTGGACCACGTTAGGGTGGAGCTAACCTAAAGAAACACCATAATATGAAAGCACAGCAGGGATAAAAAGATGCAAGGGAAAGCGTAGGGTGACAACCAACGCCTCCTCAAAGACACAGACCTCATCTCGATCGTGACTCCATGGGAAGCGATCTAGGTCGGGCTGGATGCAGTCAGACTCACTTGGTATCTAATATATAGTGTACAACTCAACTATACGCTCGCTAGTTAGATCAGAATTACTGAATGGGGATTCCTCCTCTTGGGCCTCCACCTCTGACTCTAGATGAGACGTTGAGGTCTCAGCCTGAAAACCCTCCTAGTCTCACGACGAGCTCTCCCCTCTCACCCATCTAAAGTTCAACGATCAACCATCAGAAGGACCAGAAGACAGCTATAAAGGAAGTGACTCACTAGTTGACGGGAGACAGAAAGCCAGCATTGGCGATGAACAGACTCTGACAGTCAAACAAGTAGCAACACCTCAACTGAGCTCTCCTCCGATCGATCACACTTTCCCTCAGTTAAAGCTCCAAAAAACAATGCGAGTGGGACCCCGGTGGGGGCCCCCTATTTATAGTCTACTTGGAAGAAAAATCAATGGTTGAGGTACGTTGTCAGCGAATCGACAATTGAGAAGGCGCCGCAATACGCAGACTATTTGAATTTTGAACTTTGCACGCCCATTTAGCGTGCCCCTTTCAAAATTTTATTCAAATTTTGCCACGGTCCCACCTATAGTCAAACTGGATCAGGTGGGCAAGCCGAGCGACTTAAGAACTAGTCGTACCAATTACCATATTGAGAGATAACCTCTTGTCGAGCTAACGCAGACCCAAAAGTGGGGGCAATTGATGAGGGGTAATTTGGTCCTGTGAATGAAATCACGACACGTGGCTTTCAAAAGACACATTGGCGCTGAAGCTCCTTGCCAAGGCCAACCTAAAGTACCCTAGCTTAGCCGACCTGAAGTACCTCCGAACAAGGAGTGACCTACCTTAGGGACTGGCCAAGCTAAGGAAGGTATTATCGGTGACCTACAAGGCATGTTTGCTTACTTGTCACATAGATTCATTGTCAAATCAAATTCTTTGGAATATTAATGAGTTGACAGTTAGGCCGACCTGCCCACATCACGCGCATCAGAGCCAATTAGATGGATGTTATCCCCTCTGCACAGACTACGTAACCGACATCACTACTCTCCCAACTTAACAGAAACAGCTCTACAAAAGCCTAGGACCCATTACAAGATGTCTCTGATCATTCGCATCTATATAAAGGTCCCATTTCCACCTGAAGACATATGCACAATTAAGCTCTCGCACTCCCTAATCTCCTAAGAACTTCTAAGAACTCTTCACTGACTAAAGCATCAGAGTGCCCACCTCGGGTAAAAGCAACAAGGGCATTGTAACTCTCTTACAAAATCACACAACTTGGCCAGTCTTAACTTGGCCCAACTCTGCTCAGCCACCAACAGAGTGAATATCCGATTCGGCATCCAAGTCATCTACCATGTGAGAGCCGCCAGATTGCGCTACATCATCATCAAATATCAAAATTGTCCAATCATCTAGTAATCAAATATCAAATATTAAATGTCAAATTCATTAAATACCAAATCCAAATCAAAGCATGAAATATCCAAGCCATCAAATTCAAAAGTCAAAATCAAATCATCAAACTCATCAAATTATCAAACGATCAAATATCAAAACAAAAATTTTGCCACGGTCCCGCCTATAATTCAAAATTACCAAATCATCAAATATCAAAACAAAATCAAATCATCAAACTCATCAAATTATCAAATGATCAAATATCAAAACAAAATTTTTGCCACAGTCCCGCCTATAATTCAAAATTATCAAATCATCAAAAATCAAAACAAAATCAAACCATCAAACTCATCAAATCATTAAATATCAAATATCAAACATCAAATATCAAAATTATCAAAATTATCCAATTCATCGAAAATCAAATATCAAAGTTATCAAACTCATCTAAGTTATCAAATAACAAATTCATCAAATATCGAAAATCAAAATCGAATCATCAAAATATTAAATTCATAAAGAATCATCAAATCATCAAAAATCAAAGTTATCAAGTTTTAAATTATCAAATCAAATTCATCAAATAGCAAAATTATCAAACTCATCAAATAACAAACCTTGAAATTATCAAATTAAAGTCATCAACAGAAATTATCAAATTTATCAAATATCAAAAATTGAATTGTCAAATTAAATCAAAATCATCCAAGTTACCAAAATTCGAGAATATGACTCATCAAATATAAAAATTCATTAGATGACAAAATTCAAAATCAGGTTTCCCAAAGGCACAAGTATTCAAATCATCAAATTCAAAATTATCAAATCTAGTCAACAAATATAAAAATTTTCAAAAAAACAAGAAAAAGAGAAGAAACAAAAGAATCAATGACTTCTTCTGGGATGACATTGTTTGTGTGATAGTTGCATTTGCTTACTAAGGCCTTGGATGGTACTACGCTTTCTAGGAAAGCGTATCGCACTATATCAACTTTGACCTTGACCAAAATTCTAGCAGCAAAATTTCCTCCCCTAACCTCTTATCCCTCACAAAAACCTCTAGGTGCTTCTTTTTTCTTTGTTCTTCAGCAACTCGCTACCTCCAACAAAGAGGGGCAGTTGTTAGCACTTGATTTTTGCTTGGTACCTTCTTTGACCCATCTCCAACATTCCGAATGCTAGAGTGGACCACGCCAATCACTTTAAAACAAGCCAAAACCCTAAGAAACCAATTTTTTGCCCAAATACCCATATATCCATCGCTAAATCTACATGATTCCCTCTCAACGATCTTAACTGTGTCACATCACCATACTTTATCCTCAATCAAACTCCATCATGTGAAACAAAATTCTAAACAACCAACAACACAAAATTTCAACCCTAAATTCTGAGATTTAGCCAATCATCCATCAAAGTTTCCATTTCAATGCGTATAACACTATGACGCTCCTCGAACCTAAACCCGTGATCTAAAACGATCAAACCCTTCCAACAGCCTCATAAGCCCAATCCATACCTACCCACCAAATTTTATCTCAAAATTCCCTTATCTGACCCAACATCAAGCCTTTATTTTATTTTAACGAATCTTATTGATCAAAAGCTCACCCATCACAAATCTTTATCATCCAAGCCTTATTTAACCAATCATACCCCGCCACCATGTTTAGAGACCCAAAGAACCCTAACACATCAAACTTCATGACCAAACACCTCCATTTGACTGTTGAAAAAGTAAGAATCCATTTTGGGTCCTCTCGTTGATTGGAAAACCATAAGCTAAGACCATAGTCGGAACAAAATCAGTCAATATACACCTCTAATCAAAGAATCCATCACTTCCATCAGATTCAGGATGATCAAAAATGCCTACCCACCAAATTTCATCCCAAAATTTCCCTGTTTGACCCTTCATTAAGCAAAGATTCTATCTCAGTAAATCTTATTGATCCGAACTTGTCAGCCATATATCTCAATCATCCCGACCCTAATTTCCCGATTAGACCTCACCACTATGTTTAGAGACCCAAAAAAACCCTAGCACACCAAAATTCATGACCAGATTCATCTGTTTGATCGTTAAACTAGAGAAATGCCATTTTGATGCACCAAATTGAATCGCCACATTAAGAGGGTGGGGATTGATGTCAACTCCTCACTTGACCCCATTAAAACATCTAGACCAATGAATTTGAGCCTAATAGGCTTAAAAAGCTCAAACTACTAAATAGGCCCCACTTAAAACTAAAAAAGGACAAAACCTCATTTAAAAGTTCATCAAATTTACGTTTTTTGCAACTGTTGGACCCAAATATGGGGCTGCAATGTCTGAAACACCTCAATCCCTAATTAGATTCACAAAACCCATAAGAAGCCTTCCAAATTTGAGTAAATTTGTTGCACAAAGAAGGAATGGTCAACTACAAGCACTTCTCTCTCAAAATCTTTGCCTATTTTAGTGAAAGAGCTTTGTTGAATAATAGACACTGTAATTGGATGAATTTTGGACCCATCTACCTCCCTTTTCCTCTACAAATAGAGGCCCAGCTCAATCTTGGAAAGGGAGGAAGGTAGTTTCCCAACTTCTGTGATACACTCATTTTGCTTGAAATCGCGAAATCCTTGAAGCCAAGCTCAAGCCCCATCCCTTTTTTTCTAAACATAACACTAAAAATGTTTGTTTCAGCTCCGTGCCTAACTTAAGTTCCGTTCAAAGCCCTTTTAACTATAAGAAAGTTTGTTTCAAGGTTGTACATGTGTTAGCACCCAATTTTTCCTCGGTCCGCCACCTGAGCCTCCAATTCACCCCAAACACTCGATCAGACCCTTCCAACCACTCTGAAACACCCAAAAACCCAAAAAACCCAAATTTCACCCCAAGAAACCTCAAATCCACCATTAAACCTGCCCAATATATCCAATGGCCCTGTTCCACCCTCACTTACATCACAACTATTAGATCAAACACAACCATCAAGCCCAGGACATCCCAAAACACCTACCTGTGAAATTTCAACCCAAGATTCGACCATTTACCCTCGATCACACAAAGATTTCATTTCGAGGCTCTAGATTGACTGGATTCTAAATCTGCCCAACCCGTGCCTAGTTGGCTTAATCTAACTTTACAAATTACCTCAGATTACCCAAAAATCCTACTCCATGAAATTTCACCCAAAACTGCCTTTGTTTGCCCCTTCATCTTACAAAGATCCCATTTCAAGATCTTAGATTAACCGAATCAAACCCTTTTCAGATTTGACTAATCCAAGCTCATTTGGGCCAATCTGACCCCACCAATTAACTCAGAATGTCCAAAAACCCCACCCCATGAAATTTCATTCAAAACTACCCATGTTTGCCTCTTCATCTAAAAAGATTCCATTTCAGTCAATCTCGCTAGCCCTCACACACCGAACCCCCATCTATAGTCAAACCCATCTCCACCCTCCATTTTTGAACCAAAATCTTAGCCATTCATCCAAAATCCCGGTTTAACCAAACCTTTCCAAAATTACAAAAATACCCCAGAGTAGCGACGGCGAATCAAAAGGAGAAAGAAGAGTTCGATAGCGGAACTCCCTTCACAGGTCTCTCTCTTAATAGTCTACCTCTCTTTTTCTCCTCTCTTCTTCTTCTTCTTCTTCTTCTTCTTCTTCTTCTTCTTTCCCCTCCACTCCCCACTTCGTCATCACCGTTGTTGCAGCGGCAGATCTGCACCTAGGGCTTGACAGCAACAAACCCAGAAAAATCTCCCACTTCAGATCATTCTCTCTCTCTCTCTCTCTCAATCCTTCTATCTTCTTCTTTTTCTCTCTCCATTTCTTCTCTGCCACCGCTGCTACAACTCTTGGCAATGGCGGTTCGACCCCTTTCTTTCACTCTCTCTCATTTCACCCACTCTTTATCATTGCTTTCTCTAACCCTACATTCCCCCTCTTTTTCTCTCCATTAAAAATCCCAAAGAAATCATTGTTGAGAGTACTATAGATCGTCTTCTTCTCTTCGACACCAAACAAAGGAAACGGCAACTCCTCAATTCGACTGAAGCACCAAGATCCGTTCAGTCATTTGGCGAAATCCCTTTCTTCAGTGATCTCTCAAATTCAATCTCGGTCCCCATCATTGTTTCTAGACTAGATTTCATAAAGAGACGAAATCTGCCCCTCGTAGACCATGTTCAGGCCGAAATCAGATCTAGATTTTTTTTTCGAAGTCGGTAATGAAGCAACCTACTTAGGATGTTCTATAATAATATTATTGGCTTTACTATCTTCTTTTTCTCTCATTGAAGGATCAATCCTATTTAAGTAAGCTTTCCTTTCAATCATTTCGTTACAATGAATTATTATGGTTGCTTGTTTTGTTCTTCATTCTAGTTGTTTAAATCTATTAGATTTGGATTATTCGTTGATTTTTAGCTTCAAAGTATCGAGGGGATGAACTTTGGAACCAATTAATCGTTTTGTCGAACTAAGAAGACTGTAGCATACATTCGCCGTTATGGAGCCTCTTAGATCAGTCAGTAATAAAACTAAATAACAAAAAAATGATGAAAAAAAGATAAAAAAAAGGAGGAAGGTGGAGAATAATAATGAGAAGCGGATAGCATATCAGAGATGATCATACCACTTGCGGATTCAGAGTGAACGGAAGACTAGTCTAGAAAGACCAAGTAAAACAATTAAAGAAATATTAATAATGGAACAAAAAATATATAATGCCAAATAAATAAATTAGACTAAGGGTAAAAGTGGAAAGTAGGACTCATTTAGGTAATGTAAGGGGGGAGGGACAAATTAATGAAACATAAACAGTAATATATATATATATATATATATATATATATATGTGTGTGTGTATATAAAAGATCCAAAAAAAATAATATATATATATATATTGAAGTTAAAAATAAAATCAAATGTGGTTTCATAAGAAAACAACACAAATGATGGATTAAATAAATAAGAAAAGTAATAAAAACAAAAAATGAAAATATAAAAAACATAATAAAAAATAATAAAGATAAAAAATACAACAAAAATAATTAGGAAAATTCTCTTGGTAATGCTTTGTTCTTTATTTGTTTTATTGTTCTCTTAGTCAGTTAAATAATAGTTTATTTGCATATCGGAAATCATACTTGTTAAGGAGCACCATGTGGGCCCCACCTTCAGACCAAGGAGAGGGGTGCCTAACCCCTTCCTTCTCCCTTCCAAGTCTTACCCAAACTGGTTTAGCCAGTGCTTTGGGTTTTGGAGTCACCATTAAAACAATGTGTTTTAAAAATCATTCTCGAAGGTCCAATCACCTCATTTCCTAATCTATTGGGTGGCGACTCCATTTCCAGCCCAAGTGGCAAGTGAGACGATTTTCCGACGCTCACAACATGAGAGGTAAATCACTCATTCCATCATCTCTTGCATTTAGTTTAGTTTCAGATTGCTTAAAGTCCTAAAATCCTAAGAAACTTGCATTCTCAGCTTCCTCCAGATAGAAAAAAGATGTAAAGAGGCGAGGGTCTTAGGGAAACTAGTACCTAAGACCCGATAACATCACCTCAAATCAATTTTGGGCAAAGTTGAAAATGTTTTTGTCATATTTCAAAAGGTTTGAGCAATCCTGTTAATTGGTGTTTTGTCAAAATTTGAGCCTAAATAACTCCCGTAGTGGGCTGCTATAGCAGCTTGGAGAGAAGTGTGCCTAACACCTTCCCTCTCCCAATCTTTGAAACCCAAAACCTTTAGTACAGTGCCTTACCATAGAGGACGGAGTCACTGTCAAGGCAAATTAATCGATTTTCAAATCTAAAAATGAGGACCCTTTTCCTCTAAAAATAGGTGGTGAATGGTGAATCCATCTCTTTGAGCTGGCCATGAGCTTCCCAGAGCTCAGATTGTCGTAATCTCAAAGAATAATGTATGAACAATAAATTTGGGCAATTCGATGGTGGAGGGAGATTGAATAAAGAATGATGAGTAAGAGGAGATGAATAGTGAGATCGTCGCTGCCAAGAGTTGTAGCAGCAATCGAAAATGAACAGAGGATGATTTCAAAGAAGAAGAAGAGAGAGATAAAGTTAGAGTGAGTGAGTGAGAAAGAAAGAGGGAGGGTAAACTAGGGAGAAGGGACCACTATTGGTTCACTGCCACTATTGAGATGAAGGGGGAGGTGAATAGTGTATTTGAATGGATTAACTAGAATTACGGTAGGCTTGCAAGAGGAGCGAGACGAGGAATGAGGATTGTGGTGAGTGGAAAGGTTCCCGTGCAACATCATTTCACCATGTACAAGCCTTTTTTTTGGCAAAGTGACCCCTCCTTGGTGTCCAGAACCTTCGGAATCATGGTACATTTATCGTAAAGAAAAAAATAGAGAACAAATGCAAAACAATGATAAAAGCAATTCAATGTATGATGTGTATTTAATTTTGGAAAAAGTGAACTTTCCAAACAAGTATAGATGTTTTTGTAGAGTGATTTCAGCTACTCACCGAGAGGTAAGAAAGCATAAAATTTAAAACAATAATGTGACATGCGGCAATGAAAACAATGATAAAGCCTTGATTAAAATTGTGATGTGCTAGTGTGGCGAAAAATACCTATGTGCTATAGAGCAAAGAAATCAGTGATTTATGATGTACTAGAGTGGCAAAAAACTTGCATGCTATAAAGTAGGGAAATCAATGATTTATGATATGCCAAAGTGGCAGAAAAAAAACCATGTGCTATGAACCGAAGAACTTTGATTTGTGTTGTGCCAAGGCAGAAAATTCATGTGCTATACAGTGGAAAATTCTTATCTATAATGTGCTAGATGTGGAAAAGCAAATGTGCTATATAGCGGGAAATCCTGATTTATAATGTGCTAGAGGCAGAAAAATCATGCTATGCAACGGAAAATGATGTGCTAGATGCAAAAAACTCATGTGCCATGTAGCAGAAAATTCTGATTTACGACGTATTATAGGTAAAAAATTCATGTGCTACGTAGTGTAAAATTTTAATTTACAATGTGGTAAAGGCAGAAAACTCACGTGCTTCACAAAAAAAAAATCCAGATTTATGATGCGGTAGAAGTGGAAAACTCGTGCCATACAGTGAAAATTTCTGATTTGTGATGTGCCAAATAGGCAAAAGTTTTATATGCTATGTAGCCGAAAACACTACTTTGTAATGAGCCAAAGGGGCGAAAAAAATCCATGTACTATGTAACGGAAAACACTGCTTGGTGATGTGCCAAAGGCAAATGATCCATGTGCTATGTAGTGAAAAAACTCATGTTCTATAAAGCGAAGAAACATGTGCTAATAACGGAAAACACTAACTTGTGATGTGCCAAAGGTAGAAAAATCCATGTACTATGTAGTGGAAAACACTATTCTATGATGTGCCAAAGATGGAAAATCCATATACTGTGCAACAAAAAATTCATGTGCTACAAAGCAGAGAAATGTGTGCTAATAGCGAAAAACATTGATTTATAATGTGCCAAAGGTAGAAAAATCCATGCTATGTAGCGGAAAACACTACTTTGTGATGTGCCAAAGGTAGAAAATCCATGTGCTATGTAGCAAAAAACTCTTGATTCATGATGTGCCAAATGAGCGGAAAAAGCCATGTGTTATGTAACGGAAAACATTGATTCGTTATATGCCAAAGGGGAGGAAAAACCATGTGCTATGTAACGGAAAACATTGATTCGTTATAATAACAAAGGGAGGAAAAACCATGTGCTATGTTGCAGAAAATTATGATTTGTGATGTGCTAAGGCAAAAAATCCATGTGCTATGCAGTAGAAAACTCATGTGCTATAAAGCGGGAAAATATATGTTATAATATTGAACAACTCATGTGCAATAAAGTGGAAAAATTCATGTGCTAGAGAGTGGGAAAACATGTGCCATAGTGCGGAGAAACATATGCTATAAAGCAGAAGAACTCATATGCTAAAGAGCAAAAAAACTCATATGCGATAAAGCATAAACAACTTATGTGTTAGAGAATAGAAAATGCCATATGCTAGAGAGTGGCAAAACTCATGTGCTAGAGAGCGGAAAATTTCATGTGCAATTGTGCAAAGAAACATGTACTATAGTGCAAAGAAATTTATGTGCTAGAGAGCGTAAAATTCTAATTTGTAATGTAATAAGTGTAGAAAAAATATTATGTGTTTACAAAGAGATTAAACTCACAAGATTTGTAAAACTCAAGTACTTTTGAAAGATGGTGGTAAAAAATAATGCAATTCATGACACGCATATGAAGTGTTTATTCCAATGAGTCAATGTGTTACAATGTGATAAGAAAATCATAAGGATTGATGATGTGCTAAGAACAAAAAACTGGTGACTCGATAAATTAGTAAAATCAATGATATGATTGAAAACTGTGATTCATGATGCACAATGCAAGGATAAGATAACGAAAATCAAATCTACAATGTATTATGCAATACTAGAAAATAATAACAAGAAACCACAGAAATAATGAAATGAGAATGATAACACAAGGAAAACTCATCATGATGCAATGAAGAACACCACTAATATTTACAATGCATTAAAGACTCAACAACTATATGAAGGAAGGGGAAATCCATCATATGGATGGCTGAACCATGCTAGATGGTAGGGAGAAATTTCAAAAATTTCTTTTTACCCTTCTAGGAATCACATTCCCAGTTTTTTAAAAACAACATTTTTCAAAGATTGTTCTTGCATCGAATCGAACTAGATCTGAAACCAAAAGAAATAGAGAAGAAAACCTGATACGAAATCCACACGTGTAGTTCCCAAAGTGATAGTTCACGCCCAAAGAGGGTGCCAAAACCAGCTTCAACTTAAGATGGCACAGCTTGAGTTGAAGTCGGTTCAGCAACACAGTCCTTCAGCAAGAACTGCAATCCAACAACTTGGATCGAGCAATGGATGTGAGTATGAATTGGATCTGATGTTTTCTTGCAAAAACTAGATATCAGAACTGATCTCTATCAGTACAAGAACTAGATGTCGAGCTAGGATTTGAGCGGCAAGAGTAGAAGGAGAGAACTGAGAGCAGAAGTCTATGTGGAGCAGTTCACCCCATCCTCATTTTATAAGCCTTAAAGATCAGTACTCCAAGCCTAATTAGGAGGAGTCTTTAATCTAAATCTTTATTTGGATCTAGACTCTTTAAGTGGATAAGAGTTATCATCTTATCCTAATAGCTGATCCAAATCCATATCCATACCCATAATCAACCAAGTTAAGTTGTCATGTGAGATCCTGATTAATCCAATTAATCATGGGCCTTAGACCCATTAAGCAAATGGCTCATGCCCCCCTTTAGTTGCTGGAAAATTTGACTCTCTTTGTATGGTGTGGGACCCCAACAATGACCTCACATAAGCTCATATGGGTTCGGCCCAGCTTCTGTGAAAGATCCTAGCCGAATTCACTAATATGCATAGTGAATCCTTGAATCCATCAGTATGGGCTCTTAATAGGCCCAACATTTACACTAAAATGGTCCTTGAGTCCAGCCATCATATGAATGCCCAAGGACAATGGGCTTAAGTGAGGTATAGCATATCAGGTAAAACAGCCTTAAATGGTCTCTTACACTTGACATCTCAGTCCTTAGTGATCAACCACTGTCCGACGGGGAAAGACCTCTCCCCTAGCTACAAGATGTAGTATTGCACTCTCTTCTTGGATGGATCCCGGGAATTAAATCATATATTTTGCAAAACAAAGAACCTTTTGTAAACCTTTTTCCTAAAATATAATATATATACATACATACATATATATATATATATATATTATCATATAAATATATTTTGCAAAACAAATTTTAAACAAGTTTGAAATTGACTGCCAGCAGTTTTGGATTCCATCAAAAAGAGTGCAGTCTCGTCATTCACTTTGTCCAACAAGGGCTGATCTTGTCACTATGATCACCCTCTTGAGTGAATTCTCAGACTGCCCCAACATACCCAGGCTTTGACCCCCAAAGGATTTTACTGATTGGCAAATCAAAGACAACCCAATCTGACACCCAGTGAAGTACCATAATCGAGTCTAGAGGTTGTGTAACTTTTCGGTTTTGCCCACCAACCTTTAAGGTCTAGGGCATAATTGGAAAATGGTCTGGGTACAGTGTTTCAAACAAACACACACTACATGTGCTTCGAGTCTAACCCTAGTAGCTAAGACAAGCTACCCAACCTATTTCGCAGCACATTAGTGTCAACCTTGGTAGGATAAACTTCCCCAAGTCTATCCAATGGTTGAAAACATTATAAACTAACACGAGTCTCATAAGGGTTCAATTTAAGGGTACTTACACAGAAACACACCAAATATAACATGAATCAAATATATACTTTTATTCATTTATAATAAATGTTTACGTACATCAATCTGATTGGAGCTAAGAGCATACATTGTCTAACACTATAATCCCAATAGATTCAGTTTAATTGTTATTTATCAATTGATCATTCATTACAAACTTCCACTTTCCTTTCTATTACTTTTATTTATTTATTCATTATATGTTTTTATTATATTTTTATTTTTTGTTTCCTTGGTACACAATGAGCAATTGAATTCCTGTTCTGGAAGACCTCTACAATAAAGCAATTTTAAGTTTCTTCTTTGAGACACATCTATACCCGATTTAGGTGTCAAATGCTATAAGTTGCCTCATTTCATCTCTATCTTCTTTTCTTTGTAACTTCTAGAGTAAAAAAAATAGTGTGAAAGTTCATATAGAAATGATACTAGAATTTTCTTCTTTTTTGAATATTTTTGGAGGCTACAAGATCAAAACAAGAGATGTCGCTAGTATTGATTCAATATAAAACAATTATGCCCAACAGAACCCACATCACGCCTTATCAAGAGATAAAAGAAATTTTCCCCCATATTTGAAAAAGTTAATCGAAACCATAATAATTATAAAGGCATGTACATCAAAAGTGCAAAGGAGACAATCATATATTCGCTTTAGGAAACATCCTAAGTTTTACAAGAAATTGCCATAGTCCTTGGTTAAGAAAAGGATTTATGATAAAAGAGATGCTTAATAGAAGAAGGTTTAAAATAAAATCCTTCATCACCAACCAACTAGGTTTATCCTATGATAAATTACCAATTTCTAAAGGATCGATGAGGACTTAGTGAATAGGATGAAACTTGGTTTAGGATAGGGGATCTGAAATAAAATATAAAAGGCTAAAAAACTTATTAACAATGGAAAACCAAATGCTTGACCTTTATGCAAGGTTGCTATTTTCTCTATATCATCATTTTTGTTTATCTTCTCTTCTTCCTTTTTTCTTTTTTTCTTTTTTCTCTTCTTTTTTCTCTCTTTTTTTACACTCTTCACATCTTCCAACACAAACCATGTTTCTTCACTGATCATGGAGGACTTTACATGTTAGAAAATCGACATACAAATACTCAAACCAACCAATTCTATAATGATTGAGACATATATATATGCCCCAGCTTTTTTTTTTTTTGCACCACTTTTTTCTTTTTTATCCTTTTACAAATATTTCCCTACCATTCCCTCACTTTTTATCTGCCTCAACTTCCCCACTTTGGTTTTCCTTGAATTTCACTTCCTCAAAGCCTTCAACTTTTCCAATCTTCCTAGACTATTCCTCCATACTAAGTTTGAAGGGATGGGATATCCATCATACAGTGGCCGAACTAGGCAGGGTGGTTGGGCGAAATTTCAAAAAGTTCTTTATACCATTCAGGAATCCTATTCCCTGATTTAGAAAAACTACATTTTTCAAGGTTTGTTCTTAAAACAAACCGGATCAAATATGAAACCAAGATTAGGGATAGAAATACCTGATACGGAATCCATGCAAAAAGCTCTCCCCAACGTAGGGGTTCACGCCCAAAGAGAGTACCAAATTCACCCTCCACAGATTATGACACAAATCAGGGTGAGGTAGGATTAGCAAGTAGTTCTTCAGCAAGAACCTCAAATTCTTCAGCAAGAATCGAACAGGGTAGTAAGCACAGCTTCAAAATTGTTTCTTTCACCAACAAACAACATCAAGATCAAATCTTGACCACTCCAAGAGGAGGAAATCGAACAGGGTAGGGCTGCAAGAGTAGAAAGAGAGAGAATAGGAAGTAGAAAGCAGTCAAACTATAGATACCTTTTTCAGTTCTTCCTCCTCTTTATATATAACCCTTAAAGAGTCAATCTTCTAATCTGATTAGGAGTACCTTGATCCAAATCTTTATTTGGACCTAAACTCTTTAAGTGATAGCGATAATCCCTTATCTTATCTGCAGATCAAGACCAGCTACTCATAATCAAATTAGAAGTTTCCTAATCCAAATCTCTATTTGGATCTAGACTCTTTAAGTGCATAAGAGTTATCCTCCTATCCTATTACAAAGATCCATACGCAAATTTGCCCCCTATTTAATTACTCATATTAAGCCCAGTTCAAATTAGGCTTTACGTCCATTAAGCATTCAGCCTCACTTCCTATTGTTGGCTAGCTTGGCTCTCTTTGTATGGCTCGGTTACAAGGCCTGGTCGTATTCACCGTTGAATATAATAAACCCTTGAGTCATTCAATATGGGCTCTTAATCAACCCAACATTTACACTAAATGGTCCTTGGGTCCAGCCATCTTATGATGGCCCAAGGACTGTGGGCAGATGTGAGATTAGCCCATCACGTTTATTATCCATAAATGGCCTTACACTTAACCTCTCAGCCCTTAATGATCATACACTACTTGACAAGAATCTCCCTTGGCTGCAAGGTACAATGTTGCACTCTCTACTCACATGGATCCCGGGAATTAAAACACATTTTGTGAAACTATAATATATATGTATATCTCTATATAAAGATATTTTGCAAAACAAATTTCAACAAGTTTGAAATCAATTATCGAAAGTTTAGGTTTCCATCAGAGGGAGTGCATTCTCGATCATTCACTTTGTCTGACAAAGGGGTTGATCTTATCACTATGATCACCCACTCAGGTGAATTCTCGAACTGCCCCAACATACCTAAGTTTTGACCCCCTCTAAGGATCTCACTAATTGGCATATCAAAGGCAGCCCAATCTAACACCTAGTGCAATACCATAACTGAGTCTAGGGGTCAGGTGTAACATTCCAATTTTGTCCATCTATCTCCAAGGTCCAAGGCAATACTGGAATTTGGTCAAGTTCAAGGTTTCAAGCAAACCCACACTACGTATACCTCAAGTCTCACCCTGGCAGCTGAGACAAGCCACCCCAACCAACTTGACAGCACATAAATGTCAATCTTTGCAGGATAAATTTCCCTAGATCTATACAACGACTGCGAAAATTCTAAACTAACACGAGTCTCATAAGTGTCCAGTTTAAAGGTATTATAGAGAAACACACTATATAACATGAATCAAATATGTACTTTATTCATTTACAATAAATGTCAATAAGTACATCAAGTTGATTGGAGATAAGGGCATACATTGTCTAACAGCTCCCACTTGCACTTAAGTCCAATCGGGAACAAGCCGAAGTCCTATACTTTCCACGTATTTCTCAAACATTTTATGTGTTAGTGGCTTAATTAATGGGTTTACTACACTTTCTGTTGATGCTACCTTCTGAATTTGGACATCCCCCCTACCAATAATATCCCGTAGTACATGGTACTTCCTCTTGATGTGCTTTAATTTCGAGTGGGCTTATGGTCCTTAGCTTGAGCAATAGCTCCAATGTTGTCACACAACACTAGAATGGGCGATGTGCTAGATGAAAGTACTCCTAATTCTTGAATGAACTTTTTCATCCAAACGGCTTCCTTGGCAGTGTCACTTGCGGCAATATACTCGGCCTCGGTTGTGGAATTTGCTTGGACCCCTGTTTGCTACTCTTCTAGCTGACTGCACAGGACCCCATCGTAAAGATGTAACTAGATGTAAACTTTCTATTATCTGGATCTGACTGAAAATCAGTATTAGTATACCCTAGGATCTTGAGTGAACTACCATCAAATACTAGACAAAAACTCTTTTGTCCTTCGAAGGTATTTGAGTATGTTCTTCACAACAGTCTAGTGCTCTTGTCCTAGGTTAGACTGATATCTTCTTACCACACTCACAGCCTAAGAAGTGTTTGACCGAGTGCATAGCATGGCATGCATGATTCTCCCTCCGATTGAGGCATAGGGAACCTCTCTCATGCCCTCAATCTCCTCGGGAGTCTTGAGAGACATGCCCTTGGAGAGAGTGACTTCGTAACTGAAATGAACATTTCCTTTCTTGGAGTTCTCCATATTGTATCTCTTGACAGTCTTGTCAATGTAAGCAGATTAGGATAATCCAATTATCCTCATCGATCTATCTCAATAGAGTCAAAGTCCCAAGATGTAAGAGGCTTCTCCAAGATCTTTCATGGAGAATTACTATGAAAGTCATACTTTCACTGTAGTTAACATTCCTACATCATTCCTAATGAATAGAATGCCGTTTACATATAGAACCAAGAAAGTAACCTTATCTCCCATTGTCTTCCTGTAAACACAGGGCTCGTCCAAATTCTGCTCAAAGTCAAACTGTTTAATGGTAGAGTCAAACCGGATGTTCCAGCTCCTAGAAGCTTGCTTAAGTCCATATATGGATCGATTAAGTTTACACACCATGTGTTCCTAACCTATAGCAATGAATCATTGTGTTTGCTGCATGTAGATATCTTCAATAAGATCTCCATTCAGGAACGCAGTTTTGGCATCCATTTGCCAAATCTCATAGTCATGGTATGCTACTACAGGTAGCAAGATCCTAATGGATTTAAGCATAGTCATAGTTGAAAAGGTTTCCTCATAGTCAATTCCTTCTTTTTGAGTGTACCTTTTCACCACAAGACGAGCCTTGTATGTCTCGACCTTACCATCGGGGCTCTTCTTCATCTTATAGATCCATTTGTAACCAATTGCTTTCACCCCAGGGGGCGGATCTACTAAAATCCAAACTCCATTAGTCTTCATTGAGTCCATCATGGCTTTCATGGAAAATACCCACTTCAAGAAATCAATGTCCAACATAGCTTCCGTATAAGTCATGGGATCCTACTCACTAATCGTGGCTTCGATCAAGTAACCTTCTTGATCATAGCCATAACAAACTGGAGGCCTGGATACCCGGGTAAACCTTCTAGGTTGGTTATTATCTAGAGCCTATGGGACATCTCCCACTACCCCTGAGCTCTCATCATCAAGAACAACTTCTTGATGATGATTGTTTAGGATGTAATCTTCCTCCAAGAAATGGGCATTTCGAATATAGGACATTTTCTTCTCTCTTGGATCATAGAATAAATAACCTACAAAGACTTTGGGGTAACCTACAAATAGGTAATAACTGGTATTGGATTCCAATTTATCAGCACTTGTTCTTTTAACATGTGTTGGACAACCCCAAATCTTCAAGTTTCTCACATTTGGTTTCTTACTGGTCCATAGCTCATATGGAGTCTTAGGAATGGATTTGGTTGGAACCCGGTTCTACACGTATATCACAGTCTCTAATAATTACCCCCAAAAGGATGTAGGTAGTTCCGAGTATACGTGAAGTGATCGGACCATATATAATAAAGTCTGGTTCCTCCTCTCAGACACACCATTTAATTGCGGTGTAGTAGGAGGAGCTAACTGTGAAGCAATCACATTGTCCCTTAAGTAGTCTCTAAATTCGTCAGAAATATATTCACTTCCTCGATCTAATCGAAGGGCGTTGATTTGTCTCCCCAACTGTTTCACAACCTCTTGCCAGAACTCTTTGAACATTTCAAAGTATTCAGACTTATATCTCATTAGGTACATGTAACCACTGTGAGTGATTATCGGTAAATGTTATGAAATAAACGTGCTGGTTACATGTCCTACCATTCAGGGAACTACATACATCAGTATGTATCAGGTCAAACGTGCTTTTAGATCTTTCAGGATTACCTAAAAATGGTCATTTCATCATTTTACCCTGAAGGCAATGTTCACAGGTTGGAAGATCTTCTATAGTTAGAAAATCCAAAGTACCATCATTTACCAACCTTGTGATACGATCTACGTATATCTCTATATAAATATATTTTGCAAGACAAATTTCAACAAAATTGAAATCAACTGCCGGCAGTTTAGGTTTCCATCAGATAGTGCATTTCCCGATCATTCACTTTGTCCAATAAAGGGGCTGATCCTGTCACTATGATCATCCACTCAGGTGAATTCTCAGACTACCCCAACATACCTAAGTTTTGACCCCCACTAAGAATATCACTGATTGGCATATCAAAGATAGCCCAATCTGACACCTAGTGTAGTACCATAATCGAGTCTAAGGGTCAGGCGTAACATTCTAGTTTTGCCCATCTATCTCCAATGTCTAAGGCAATATTGGAATTTGGTTTGGTTCAAGGTTTCAAGCAAACCCACACTGCATGTACCTTAGGTCTCACCCTGAAAACTGAGATAAGTCACCCCAACCAACTTGGTGGCACATCAATGTCAGCCTTGATAGGATAAATCTCCCCAGATCTATCCAATTGCTATGAAGATTCTAAACTAACACGAGTCTCATAAGTGTCCAGATTAAGGGTATTACATAGAAACACATCATATAACATGAATCAAATATGTACTTTATTCATTTACAATAAATGTCAATAAGTACATCAAGTTGATTAGTGCTAAAGGCATACACTGTCTAACAAAGTTTCCCTAGTTTCTTCTTCATTGCTCCTTCCTCTTGCTTTGTTCACCTTTCTTGCTTTTTATTTTTTATCCTCTTTTTTTCTTTTTTCTTTTTTTTGTTTTGGCCCTGCCCTCAATTCCCTATTTTGATTTTCCTTGAATTCCATTTTCTCAAAGCTTTCCATTTTTTCCAATCTTCCTTGACTATTCCTCCATACTAAGTTGCCCTGGCCTAGTTTAGCATATTTGAGTGCTCTAGGAAAAAAATTGGGATGTTTAGGGCTATTTGAAATGTCCAATGAGGTGGGTATTTGTGGCCATTGGTACTTTTATTCATTGGGTTATCCCCTTTGTTGAATATTTCCGAAGGTGAGTCAATGATGATCAACTAACTTTTTATGAAGACATGTCTTTGTTTCACTAGGCATTGATACTTTTATTCACTGGGAAAATCCACAATTATCTTAGGTTTCAATTATGCAACTTTCTTATAAATGGAAATTTTCATCTTCTTCTAAGGGTAATAGGACCCAATAGGACATATTATTCAATAATGGATAAGTGATTTAGGAAAATGTGAATAGCGGAAAAAATGATTAGAAAAATGATATTTTATTAATAGAAGAAGCCAAACCCGTGAGATTTTCATCATCATTTCTAGGCTTGAGCTCCCATGGAGGTCTCCATGTAGACAACTGCAAAAATCATCCTTGAACAAAAACAGGGAGTAGCTGAGAATGAGGACATGGAAAAGGGGAAAGCTATCTTCTTTCCTTTTGAGGAGACTAATGAGTGGTTGGGGTTATGGAAGGTAGATGATATGTCTGTACTTGTTCGAGCGAAGGATAATATGTATGCTTGGGAGCGGTCCAACTAGTCTGAGAAGATTCGGGATATACTACAACTTTGGAACTTTTTGGTTAATGGGCTTGAGGTGCCTGAGAGTCAAAAGCAAACATAGTTTGCACTTCATTCTCTTCTTGATGCTTAGGAACGGGACTTCCCATTGATGGTGAATTTCTAGGGATCATCACTGGGTTGATTTGATCATGCCTAAGAGCCTCTTCAATTCTAACAGCTCCCTTTACGACATCACTAAAATCCTTCAAAGGTTGTGCGATCAACAACGTATGAATGCTTTAGCATCTTAATGAACAATCGCACCATCCCTTCTTTTATGTTGTAATCTAGCTACCATTTCATACCACCGATATGCTAAATCCAAGAAACTTTCTCCTGAGTTCTATGCCATAGACTCAAGGTTTGCCTAATTAGGTTCTAGCTCCATGTTGTAAGAAAATTAGTCTAAGAATGCTTCTAAAACACCTTTCTAAGTCCTTTTCTTTTCATCTACCAAATTTGCAAACCAGGTTCTAGCACTCCCCATAAAGCTCTTTTGGAACATTTGAATGAGTAACTTTTTATTTGAGTCGTATTGGGATATATCACCACAAAAGATTTTTAGATGGGTTTGTAGACTTCCCTTCCCGTCATACTTTTCAAGGTTTGGCATCTTAAACTTAATAGGCGACTCTGCATTAGGGTACAAACACAACTCTTTAAAATCTATATCTCCTAAGTTTCGAACCTCTTTCAGCCTCTTCAAATCATCCTTCATTTACTTTAATTCAATCTTAAGGGAATCTTGGAGTGGTGATCATATGTCAATCATATTCAAATTCTTTCCTCCCGAGGATGCAGAAGTGGGTTGAGTTATGGCTGGACTCTCAAAGTTATGGGTGGGAAATGTCCTCGACTAGTGCACCTATTTGGTTTCCATAGTAAAAACAAAGGGAGACAACTAGTATGTTGTTTTTGGAATAGACACAGGGAATGATGGTTGGGTTCCCATGTTGGGAGCAAATTGAATAGTTCGGGATTTCTCAGCTTGCAAATTGACCAACTTAACAATCATTTCATTCAACTTTTCTTGCAGCTGGAGGTAGTCACTATAAGGGAGATGAGTCGGCATTGTTGTCTCTGGGTTTGGAGGGAATGCCACATGAGAGATGCAATCAGTCTTAGGAGGGACTTCAGACATGGTAAAAAATTTGGGTTGAACTGCAATGACTTCTTAATTCAAGATATTCGAGAACAACACTTCTTCTGGAAAAGAACATCAATTAGATCATCATGCACCATTTCCTCATATTTTTCTTATTATGTCATTCTTCTATGACCTACCTTAGGCATCTTTTTTTCTCTATTTTTTCTTTTCTTTTTTCTCTTATTTTCTTC
Organism: Nelumbo lutea; assembly: GCF_056320005.1. Taxonomy (NCBI): domain Eukaryota; kingdom Viridiplantae; phylum Streptophyta; class Magnoliopsida; order Proteales; family Nelumbonaceae; genus Nelumbo; species Nelumbo lutea. The sequence continues at coordinate 51,747,541 of NC_142689.1, read as the reverse complement.
TTTATTATTTTATTTACTTTTTCTATTTTTTGTATACTTTTCTTGGCATTACTTTCGCATTTTCCCTTGCATATATCTTCTTCTTTTGTTTTCTTTTTATGATCTTATTATACTTTTTTGTTTTTTTTTATTTATTTTATAATTCTATTGCATTTCCCAAAACTTTAGTTGATAAAAACATGGTCCCAAGATATCTAAATCATTCTAATCCATTCTTTTTCATTTTTAATTTATTTTATTTTTGTTCTTTATTTTTACATATTTTTTAATATTTTTATCCCTTAATTTTTTTTCTCCTTTTTTTATTTCTCATTTTCTATTTTTTCTTCTCTTTTTCTCTATTTTTCTTTTTTTTATTATAACTGATTTTTGTGAACATTTTGTTTTATAATTTATTAGTGTTTTGTTTCATTTTTTACCTTTAATATATTTTCATTTTTTATATACATTTGAACTTTTATCTTACTTTTTTTGGTTTTCTTTTTTTGGAATTTTGATTCTATTATAATAACTTTTGACATTTTTATGTTTTTCATTACTTTTTTTCTTTTTTTAATTACATGTTATCACTCTATATGGGTCCCACATTTTACAACTTAGTTTTTTTGTATCCGTTATCTTTTTTTTTTACCCTTTGATTGACCTAAGTTGATGCTTTTTTTTGTTTTTTTTTTATTTTGAATTTTATTTATTGAATTTTTTTATTCTTGATTTTAATAATTTCTATTTTAATTTTTTATTTTTCATTTCTGCTATAATTTTTTTAATTTTAATTTCTTTTCTTTTCTCCTTTCTTCCATTTCTATTCCTTTTTCTTTTCTTTTTTTGTATTTCTATTTTTGCTGATTTTTTTGAATTTCTTATTTGATTTTTTTATTTTCCATATATTTGTATTTTTTATTTCAAATTGATACGTTATAATTTTTTGCTTTTTTTGACTTTACTTTATTTTTGGATTTTTTTAGAAATTTGTTTTTTATTTTTTGTTTTCTTCACTTTTTTATATATTTTTCTTTTCTTTTCTTTTCTTTTCTTTTCTTTTTCTTTTTCTTTTTCTTTTTATTTTTCTTTTATTTTTCTTTTCTTTTTCTTTTTCTTTCTCTTTTTCTTCTTTAAAAACCTCCCCTTTAATTTTTCTTTATTTTGATTGTTTGGGTTTTTTTATTAATTTTTTGGATTTTTATTCGATTGTTATTTTTTGGGGAATTTTGATTATTTTATACATTTTTTACCTTATTCTTCTTTCCTTTTATTTTTTCCTTTTTCTCTTTTTCTATTTTTTATTTTTTTTTTTTGTTCTCTTTTATGTGTATTTGTGCTTAACTAACTTTTCTACCCCTTTTATTTTTATGATTTTTTATATATTTTTTATTTTTTATTTTATATTTTTTAGTTTATATATATTTTATCCTATTGTTCTATTTCTATTTTATTTTTATTAGACTCTTGAAATTTTATCTATTTTTGCTTTTTTATATTTTTTTTACTTTATGTTATCATTTTCATGGGCCCCATAAGGGTTACTCAAACAAACCAAGTTGGGTGGCCAACATCTTGAATGACTAGGCTGACACATGGAGTGTGATTCATGAGGGGAGTGTTGACACCTAGACTCAAATGGCTCCAACAAGGTAGCCAGCCTTCAAACCTCCGCCCATCGGACAAATGGGCTTCTCAGATTGGTGACTGGTTGAGAACCTTCAGGTCGACCAACGAGTACTTAGACTCCGTGGCTTAGGCTTCCAACCCTCTGCTATAGGACGATAGGATGCTAGATTTAGTGCAGAATGATGTGCAGAGTGTGCATAAGCAGATAAAGAAATAATAGAAATAAAGCAATAAAGAACCATCTATAATCATCAGAAAATAAGAAATTATTATTCTAACAAAATGAAAGCAACAAAGAAGCAAGCATATATACAAGAAAAGGAAATCAACCCAAATGGACCCCATGTGGAGTCGTCAGTCTGTGAACATTGGAAAATGGCTCAATTTGGGCTGGATTTGGAATCGCCACCTATCAGATTAGATAGTAGAGGTGATGGGACCTCCGAGCATCGCATCAAAATTCATTTTGGTTCAATAGTGACTCTAGAGCCTGAGGCACCAGCTAAACCATTCCGAGTAAGACTCAGATGGGAGAGGGAAGGGATTAGGCACCCCTCTCCTGGGTCCAATAGGTGGGGCCCACATGGTATCACAAACAAGTAAAAATAGAATATTCCTTAGTTACCTAAAGACACTAGCACTAGAGAGAAGCAAAGCAAGCCAAGAATAAGCCAACAAAAGAAAATTCTCCTACTCTTATGCTTTATTTTTTAAGGATAACATATATCTAGCAATCATCAAATCTAACACCAGAGTAATAGCAAGACAAAGCCAAAAAAAAATGGAGAGACTAAGTATTGTAATAAGATTTCAACCTCTACAACAGTTCATCCACTAGGAGTTAACCTAAAAACATGAATACGATTAAATCCATCTAAATAATTACATACTAATAATAAAAGAATACAAAAAGAACTATAAATCAAAACTAGATTCCAAGAGAAAAACATTAATGGAATTGGGTTGGTTTGAGAGCCTACACGAACTAGTCTAGATGAGCAAAGGCTCGTCATCAATTCCGTCGACACTCGCCCAAATCACGATTCTTCAACGGCAAAGAAAAGAAAAGAAAAAATAAAGAAATAGAAAAACTAAGTTAGCACCAAGAAACAAACCAAACAAGATGGAATAGGATGCAGATTACCTAATGTATGTCAGCTTGAGAATGAACAGTGTTGTAGGGGGTCAAGGTGAACAGAGAACAACTGGGATGTTCGAGCTGTTAAGTTCGACCGGTGGAGCAAGGAGCACCAGAGTAGGGATGTCTTTAATCTACTTCCTTAAACTTCTCGACAACCGGTTCTAGCAGCCGAAATCAATATGATGATGCAGTATGGGTTCTAGTTTCGTGTGGCTCCAAGGATGAGGTTTGTCGACGAGAAAAGGGCCAGGAGAATGCTCATTATATGATTGGGGAAAGCCGAGAATGGTGAAGAGAGAAGGGGGTAGCAACTGGATTTTGTGAGGGTGACACCCGACGATGAAAGACCATGGAGAAAATTGGAAGAGCGCTGAAGATGTAACTACTGTGAGGATCCCCAATTTTTGTCACCACCAACGAGCTCAACGAAGAAGAATGAAGAGAGAAAGAGAGCGGGGGAAATACAATGAAGAATGATGAGTAAGAGGAGAGGGATGGTGAGATCGCCGCTGCCAATAGTTGCAGCGGCTACTGAAAATGAACAAAGGATGAAGGAGGAGGAGGAGAAAGAAAAAAATGAGAGAGAGAGAGAGACCGGTGAGATTTCACCATTCGACCATTGTGTGTCGAAGAGAGGAAATGATGAATAGTGCATGGTTCGGTGGTGAGAGATAGGGGTGTCAGCGATATTTGAAAATTCAATTTCGAATTCGATATTCAACATAATCAAATCGAATTCGGATAATTCAAATATCTAATCAGTCAAATTAGGATATCGTATTCATACCGAATAGTTAATCGGATTCGAATTCATATATGACTTGATTCGATTCAATAAATATCTGAATTCGATCGATTATTTAATTATTATATATAATATATATAATAATTAAGTTATATAAATAATTTATATATTTATATACTTTATATCAATAAAATATTTATTTTATATATTTATTAATTATCTAAAATAATTAATTAATCGAATTCGAATATTTAATCGGATTCGAATTCAGATATTAATTTTCAATATCCGTCAGATATTAGATCGAATTCGGATATCAGATTTTCTAATCGAATTCAAATCCGGATATTGCCTTATCCGAATTCGAATTCAATCCGTTTACACCCCTAGTGAGAGAGGAACAAAAGCAAAGGAGAAGAAAGAGATAGGAGAAACTAGGGGAGAAGGGATCGCCCCTATCGAGAGGAAGGGGGAGGTGAATAGTGTATTCGAATGGATTAGCCCAATTTAGGAACATTAGGTTATATTTATAGGTAGGGTAAAGGGTAATTTTATAATTTTGGGTAATTTGGGGATATTTTTGTAATTTCAAGAAATTTGGTTAAAATCGGTCCAAATAGTGAAACCAGGGTTTTGGTTTAATGGTGGAGATTTTTGGGTCAAATATCAGAGGGTTGAGATGGGTATGAGTTTGCACTGTTGTTTTGCATGTACGAGCCAATGAGATTGGCCAAAATGGAATTTTTTATGAAAGGGCAAACAAGGGTATTTTCATTTGAAATTTGGTAGGGTAGGGGTTTTCAGATGTCTTGAGTTTATTGGTAGGGTTGCATTGGCCCGATATGACCTAGATTGGGAAGATCTAGAAGGGTAATGGTTTGATCAATTTAGGGCTTCAAAATGGAATCTTGGTGCGATGAAGGGGCAAAGAAATGTATTTTGGGTTGAAATTTTACAGGTGGGTATTTTAAAGTGTTTTTGATCTAGTGGTAATGTTTGATTAGTTCAAGGGGTTAAGATCATAGGAATTTTGATCAATGAGAGAATTTGGAACAAAATCTTGGTTTGATAGAAGGGTAAATGTGGAAATCTTGGGTTAAAACTTTATAGGTAGGTGTTTGGATCAAGAAGATCTGGGTTGTGAGTGTTTTAGGCTAACGAGAGGGGATAAAATGGAATCTCCGCTTGATGAGAGGGTAAATGGAAGACTTTTGAATTGAGATTTGTTGGATAGGTATTTTAGGTCTTGAGTCTGATAATGGTGTTTGATCTAAGGGTTGAGGTGTAAGTGGGGGTTGATCGAGGCCATCGAATTGGTATTGAGTAGGTTTAATGGTGGATTTGAAGGCCTTTTAGGCTGAAAGTTGGGTTTTTTTTTGTATTTTGGCATTTTGGAGTGATTGGAATGGTCTAATCAGGCATTCATGGTAAATTAGGGGTTCAAGCGGTGAACCAAGCAAAAATCGGATGTTAACACCAATCCATTCTACTATGGAGTATCAAGACATGACTCTAATGTATAACCCCAAACCTCCCAAAATATGAAACAAAATCCTTCTCAAAATATTCCTTAGTGTTGTATGATTGAAATATCTTGATGCAGGTATCAAATTGGGTAAGCACAAATTCACGAAATTGCTTCACAAGTTTTGAGTTATGCATAAGATAACGCTATGTATAACGTGAAAAATCATCAATAAACAAAATAAAGTGTTTATAACCTCTCATACAAGGTAAATGGTATATAAAACAAGATCCTTCTCAAAATATTCCTACGTGTTGTCTGATCCGAATATCTTGATGCGGGTATCAAATTGGGTAAGCACAAATTTATGAAATTGCTATACAAGTTTGAGTTACGCATAAGGTAACGCCATGCATAACGTAAAAAATCATCAATAAACAAAATAAAGTATTTATAACCTCCCATGCAAGGTAAATGGATATAAAACAAAATCCTTCTCAAAATATCCAAGTGTTGCTTGATAGGAATATATTGATGCAAGTATCAAATTAAGCACAAATTCATGAAATTGCTTCACAAGTTTGAGTTATGCATAAGGTAATGCCATGTATAACGTGAAAAATCGCCAATGAACAAAATAAAGCATTTATAACCTCCCATGCAAGGTAAATGGTATAGTACCCATACATCAGAGTGAACAATATGAAAAGGAACTATGGATTTTTTTTATTACTTGTAGGATAAGAGTTTCTATAATGCTTTGACAACTCACATGACTCATAACGTAAACTTGACAATTTAATTTCCTTCAACAAAAATGGAAACGAAAGACTCAACCAAAAAAATATGACCAAAATGATAATGACATAGCATAATATGATTGACTAACTTTGACAGATTAAAACCAAAAATAGTTTTCTAAGGTGATACATGACTTGGTTCAAGCACATCCAATAAGTATATCTCATTTAATATCCGACAGATATTGAAAATTAATATTCAAATTTGAATTTGATTAAATATTCAAATGTTCGATTTGATTCAAACTTGACCAATTAATTATTTTAGGTAATTAAAAAATATATAAAATAAATATTTTATTTACATAAAGTAAATAAATATATAAGTTATTTATATAATTTAAATTATTATATACAAAAAGTATATAAAACATTCAAATATTTTATATATTATATATAAGAATTAAATAATCGATCAAATTCAAATATTTATCGAATTGAATCATGTCGCATCCGAATTTGACATATTAGATATTTGAATTATCCGAATTCCATTTTATTATGTTGAATCTTGAATTCAAAATTAGATTTTCAAATACCATTGACACCCCTAGTTAGGAATGCAAATGGATCGGATTAGACTCAAATTAAGGTATATCTAAATCCAATCCAATGCTATTAATTACAGATCCGATCCGATTTGAAGATCTGATCAAATCTCATAAACATGGATTTGAATTCAAATCCAATGAGAAAGTTGGACTCTGATCTAATTTGATTTTTAAAAAATAAATAAATTATTAAAGAAAAATATATAATATAATAATTTAAATAAAGAAAAAAAATAATACAAGTATCTTTTCATATATATTCATGTTTTTATAAAAAATAATAATATAACAAATTTACAAATATAAATAACATATATATCGAATCGTATCTTCTCGAATCAAATAAGGGGTTATCCTAATTTGATCTAATTTCTAATTGGATCCCATTATCCAATCCAAGGATCTGAATTGGGGCTATCCGAATCATATAAGATCAGACTTCATATCGGATTGGATCATGAACCAATCCATTTGCACCCCTAACTATAGCTCCAAGGGAGATCTTGTCTTAGCTAGATAAAAGCTGATAAGTAGAAAATAAATGGAACACACTAGTCATATGGTCAAAGGCACCATAAACATTTATCCAACGGATCCTATGATTACCAGAGATAGAAACATGTTTCATAGCAGCACGAATACTTAAATGGACACCGGTAGAAGAGGAACCATTTCCTGAAGTGTTGTCCATACTTCTCATACTTTGCCCTGGCAACAAGAAGTTGTTCCCCCACAGATTTCTCATCACTATAACCCTTTTCAACGTCAAAAGAGGTGGGGCTACATTGCCATTGTCACTCTTTCCAATCCCACTCTTCTTACCATTATTGTTGTTCTTGAATTTAGGAGGTATAAGTTCTAGATGTTGCTTCCAATAGGTATCCTCTGTGTCCTTAGGTTTCTTGCAATACTCTTATACTACATCTTTATTCTTAGTACTGGCACTTGGCTTCATCCCAACGTTGGCAAAGTGATTCATTGAGACTTTTATAACTTACACTTGTCTCCAACTCACCTCATTGCTAACCATGGCATAAGCTTGAGATAAGGTCACTTCATCTTTTGTTTGACAAAATACCATACTCGAAATTGAGCCTAATGAGAAACCCAAAGGCCTGATTTCTCTCCATTAACTCCCTATGAGTCTCGGCATCTTTAGTACACTCCCACACAACAGTCTCCATCAAATCAATCTCCTGCCAAATAGGTTTTAACACAAAGTAAACAACCAAAGATTCCCCCCTATCTTAAATTATTGACACCATTCTTAAATTTGTAGGCTCTGACAACATTCAACTTCTGGGAATAGGTCTTTGTAACACCATCCCACGCCTCTTCTGCAGTCTCCATCCCCAAGTAATGTTGATTGATATCAAGTTGCATGGAATTCACTAACCAAACTGCTACAACGTAGTTCTCCTACATCCACTTGTTTCTTCTTGGTCCCGATGATGTACTACCATTTTCCCTCTACTACATACATAAATCTTTATAGACTAAGACCATGCCAAAAAATTGGTTCCATCCAACTCCATTGAGATTACTACCCCTAATAGAGTCTCCACAAACCCTCCTAAACCAAACCCAAAATCTGTGGAGTGTTTCATTTCACCTCTAGTTTGCTCTATTGGCCAAACATAGACAAATGAAAATCAAAATAGGGTGTTACTAGTCAAGATTTATTGACCTAAGACCAAACTTCTCTTCAAACAACCAAATTAGGAATTTCATCTGACTAGACAAAGTCTAGCCACTCTTCCCAAGGCACCAGAAATCTTTCCAAGTTGAACCGATTTCAAAGACGATCAAAGTGCTTCTATTCTAGCTCCAAGCGCCACTTCTATACTCCCTTTGTAACCCTTAATATAAAAATTCTCCAATTAGCTAGGGTTTTTGGGAAACTCTCCAAGAACCTACCTTGGGCCCCAAACAAGCTCTGCAATCTTCTCCAAAAACCATCTCTAACTAGGCTGAATACTTCTTATTCAATCAACCAATCAACTCTCCGTACAACCTATGTATGGGATTAAAGAGACCAAGTTGTAGAACCAACCTGCAATAATTTGAAATAAAAATAGGAAAAATAGAAGAGAAGAAAAAAGATTGCAGAAGTTGGAAGAGACAGAAGTAGTGGAGGAAGAAGTTGGAAGAAAAGGGAAGAAGGAAGAGAGTAATTCGATCTCCGATCCCTCTCTCCAACCCCAAAGATATCTTTTATTCTTTAATTGTAATCTGAGTACAATTCCATAAATAGCCTTAATACGGCAACCAACATTAAAACAATAATAAAAAAAAAAAAAAAAACCAAAATACAAACCCATAACTAAGGCCCACTACTTAAAAAACATAAACATAACTAAATAAAAAGAAGATACAAAGGCCCATTCGGCCCATTATCTCGACAAAGATAAGATACAAGCAGTGAGCAACATAAACATGGTCCCATCACCACATATCTACCGGAGGCTCAGGAGGTAGATTTAAGAGAAAAAATAAAGTAAAAGAAAATCCTACTTACGTACAAATATCTAGATGAAAAGTGAAAAAATAAGACAAGTAAGAGGGATTTTTCAAAATTGATTAAAAACAGAATTTAGGGATGAATGTTAAGGCAACTATGTTGGGTAGGAATATTATCGGTAGAAACTAAGGTCTCCGAATGTTGTGACTTCTGGGAGAGATCTCTCTAAGGAAAATTAACAAAAAAAAAAAACTATGGTTTTATACAAATAGAATTAAAAAACTTATTAGATCTTAATTCTCCCATACTTCAAAAATTAATTGTTATACCCAAGCTCTTAAGGTTTTTTAAAAGGCTGAAAGAGAAATTTGAGAATATAAGTGAGAAGACAAAGACCTAAAATATCACTCGTATTTCTAAGAATCACTCTTAAGGTTTGGTTGCATCACATGGCTACGAGTAAGAAAGAGCTTCAAATTTTCATTTATTCATTAACTTAGAATAAAGAATATAAAAAATATAAGGCTCACAACAATGTTTATTGAAATTATATAAACACCCTTACAAGCCAAAATCAGAGGAAAATGACTAATAACGTTTAACTATTCACCTAACTTCTATGAAACTTTAAATATTCCTTAATTTATACCACAAAAAAGACAACTAAAATACCCTTGCTAACCATAAATTAAAGAAAACAAAAAACTAACAAAATTATATAATTATGAGATTTATAGCCCATGCCTTAACTTCCCAAAGATGCATAAGCAACATTATGATCTCCATCACACTCTCCCTCTTCAAATCCAAGGATTGCTGACTGATGCCTGGAACTTTGAACAAAAAACTCAAGGCATGATTATATGTGATGATGTTACATTTCAAGAGGACTTCTACTTTTACTTGCAGACTGCAGAAACCAGGGAAATTTCAAAAACTCACCAAATTCACCATCTGCAAAACTGGATGCCTATAACTGGAAAGAACCTAAATTGTGGCCATGCCGCAAAAGTCGCACTTGCCTTGCATCAACCCATTCTAAGCGGTAAGATAGATCAAGGTTATGGATCAAGAGCTTCAAACTATCTATATCACTCAACCCCCCTCTTTTCTCCTGCAACAAAGAAAGACCACAAGGGGGTTATGCAAAAAAATTGCTGTTGCGAAACCTTATCAATTATGTGGTTGATGAGCAAGAGAAACTTGTAGAAAAAGATGCAAAAATATTGTATTGAAACTTGTAAGCAAAGTACAACCATGGGAAAAAAAAAAAGTAAAGAACTAAGAAAGCCCCAAAAAAATGTTTGATTTTATTACGGACGAATTTGGTATTTACATGGAGTAAAATTATTTCGTTCTTCTGTTTTCAAAATATTTGAACATATATGTCATCCAAAATGAAATAAACCAGAGAGAAGTTAATTTGTTGATACCCTGAATAACCTATAATGACATGATTCCTATTTTTATTAGTATTCCTGTGACTACTACTTTTTAGATGGTAAATTTGAGCCTTCAAATGCTTGAGGCAAATGACATATTTAAGCCCATACGATTCCTAAATTCCCCATAAAAGATTATATTGTTAGTCCACTTCTTTATTGGTTTTATCTGTGCTTAATGCTGAGAAAATTGTATTGCAGCCCTCCCCATAAAATTAGAGTGTTTTGACCTACTAGACAAGGGGCATTGTATCAATATCTCACAAGAATCAAGGGAACATTTATAAAAGAGGAGAATATAAACAGCTGTAGTTAAAGGAGAAATATCGCAAACATGTTCATGCGACGATTCTTATTATATAACAAAGATGATGCACACATGGGAAAAGAAAATAAATTATGGAAAAATCAACTTCTCTAGACTCTCCAGTGGTGATCTCATAATTTCTGGGTTTTCTCTTGGTCAATTTTGGTTTCTAATTTGTGATATCTTTTGTTAGACAGTGTATGCTCTTAGCTCCAATCAGATTGATGTACTTATGGCATTTATTGTAAATGAATAAACTGCATATTTGATTCATGTTATTGAGGTGTGTTTCTGTGTAATACCCTTAAACTGGACACATAATGAGACTCGTGTTAGTTTAGAATGTTCACAGCCAGTGGGTCGATCTGGGGAGATATATCCTGATAAGGTTGACACTGATGTGTCACCAAGTTGGTTGGGGTGGCCTGTCTCAGCCGCCAAGGTGAGACCCGAGGTACGTGCAGTGTAGGTTTAACTTGAAACCTTGAACCGGACTAGAATTCCAGTGTTGCCCTAGACCTTGGTGATAAGTGGGCAAAACTGGAATGTTACACCTGACCCGTAGACTCGATTATGATACTACACTAGGTGTCGGATTGGGCTGTCTTTGATGTGCCAATCAGTGAGATCCTTAGAGGGGGTCAAAACCTGGGTATGTTGAGACAGTCTGAGAATTCATCTGAGTGGATGATCATTGTGACAGGATCAGCCCCTTTGTCAAACAAAGGTAATGATCGGGGATGCACTCTCTCTAATGGAAACCAAAACTGCCGGCAATTGGGTTCAATCGTAGAAATGTGTTTTTGCAAAATATATTTATATAAAGATATACATATATATATTTTACGGTTTTTAAACGTTTGCAAAAAGGTTTTAATTCCCAGGATCCATGTGAGTAGAGAGTGCAACACTGTGCAACACTGTTCATTGCAACCGAGGGAGAGGTCCTCTCTTGTCGGGTAGTGTTTGATCATTATGGGTTGAGAGGTTAAGTGTAAGGCCATTGAGGGTTATACCTGATGGGCTAATCTTGCATCTACCCACAGTCCCTGGGTTTTTATAAGGTGGTTTGGCCCAGGGACCACTTAGTGTAAGTGTTAGGCCCATTAGGAGCCCATATGATGGGCTTCAGGGGGTTCACTGTCTTTTTAATGAATTCGACCAAGCCTTGTAACTAAGGTTGGGTTGAACCCATGTGGTTGATGTGTAGATCAATGTTTGGGTCCCACGCCATACAAAGAAGCCCAACTGGGCAGCAGTTTGGAAGCATTCTAAGCACTTAGACTTGTTGGGCCTAAAGCCCATTTCGAAATGGCCTAATTTGATTAGTTAAATAAGGGGGCGGATCTGGGATTAAATCAACAGAGTCTAGATTCAAGTAAGGATTTGAATCTGGAAACCTCCTGATAAGATTAGGAGAGAGCTGATCTAATCTGCAGATAAGATAAGGACTTATCATTATCTCTTAAAGAGAACTCCTTATCCAAATACAATTTTGGATTAGGAAACTCCTAATGAGATTAGGAGCTCTCTTTAAGGCTATAAAAGGAGGGGGGGCAAACCATTCTGTTCATCCCAGACCCATCCAAGAATTTAGAGATCAGATCTCAGATCACCAAGAGAGAAGACAGCTATGCCATCTTCTGCTCTTGCGTTCTCATCCAGTTGCCGCCATACTGCCAGTTCGATCTCCATTGTAGGAGCGATCAAGAAGAGTCTTGATATCAGTCTTTAGAGAAAGGCCGATCAGAAGTCGTGCTCACTGCCTCCATCAAATTCTTGCTGAAGAATTCGGTTCGTTGGACGGACCCTGCTGATTCTGCTCCACCATTTGCTGTGTCATCTTCAGTGGGAGCAGTCTTTGGAGTTTTTTCTTTGGGCGTGAACACCTTCGTTGGCAGATACTGCATCTTCGTATCAGGTATATCCCTCTCCTACTGAATTTGTTCAGATCTGGTTCGGTTCTTGGTTCAAGATTGATCCTTGAAAAGCAGTTTTCTAAAACAAGGAATGTGATTCCCAGATGGGAGAGAGAGAATTTTTGAAATTTTGCCCTACCTTCCTGCAGGGTTCGGCCATCCATATGAGGGATCTCTCATCCCTTCAATCTTAATTTATGAGCATCCATTTTCTTAGCAACTGTTAAGAATTTAAGTCACAAGAACATCGAGTACAAGTAGAGACACAATACAGAGGGAGTATTAGCCCACATCCATCTAAAAGAAAAGAACTAGCCCTATGTTACTCTCCTCACATAGTACCCAGAGCATTACTCAGGGGGTATATGCCCCGAAAAAGAGATTGTCTACATGCTCCATCACTAGCTAGAGTGTTAGTGAAGTTATTTGCCAATCTAGGAACCCAACGGATACTAGCCTCCAGACTGGAAGCCAAAGCTCTAACCTCCCTGATCTAGTACCAAAGAAGCCAAGTGTCTACATCTGCACCTGTCAATCAGTAAATGGCCACCTGCAAGTCCCCTTCCACTATAATCTTGTTGTAGGCTTGTAACCCAAATACATACACAATCTTAAGCATTGGAGGATGGATAGCAATTCTACTCAAAGTCAAATCCTTACAACACAAATGGAACCCAAGTTCTTGTTGACAAGTGTTATAGGAATATGTTTAATAAGACCTGGCAAAAAGTTGACCCAACCCAACCCGAAAAAATAGGGTTAGGATCTCATATTTTTCTACCCGAATGTGAAAATGACCCGACCCAGCCCAACCCGAAAAAAAAATTGGGTTGGGTTGGGTTGGGTCATGGGTCAACCCGTTGACCCGATTGTCAAGTCCAACTGGGATTATTTATGCATTGTTAGAAGTTTCCACTCTTTAAATTTTTTCTATTCAGTCTCTACTTTTAATTGTTTACTCTTTAAATTGTTAAATGTTCAAGTTTTTTATTTTATATTTGGAATTTTAAGGTTAATTCTTTTAATTTTTACATTTTTCATGTAATTCTTCTTTTTTTTTTTAATTTCAATTATTTTTTGGGATGACCCGAATTGACCCATGGGTCAACCCTAACCCAAATATTTAGGGTTAGGGTCTAGCATTTGACGACCCAACCCGAAATTCAACCCGACCTGAAATCAACCCGAAGTACCTTGACCCAACCCGAACCCGACCCACCCAACCCAATTGCCAAGTCTAGGTTTAATTATGTAGAGAGATTGGGCCTCAGATAGGTTCGGTTATTTACTGTTTTTATTTCTTCTGTAATGGGCTGTCTCTATGCAACGTTAACACCTTTATTTCTTATGTTTTTTCGGTAAGCCGCCTAACCAGGAGCACCCATGTAATTTCTCTTATTTATTCCAGCACATATATAAAGGGATTAAGGATATGAGACAGGGATCTTTTCTCTTCTCCTCTCTTCCTCTTTTCTTCCAATTTCTTCTTCTTTCTCCTGAACAGCTCCTTCCCTCTTCTTCTTGCTTATTTTTCTTGTTACACAATTAAGAAATTGTTAGACTGGTTTTCTTCTAATTATCTTAAGGACAAAAATAATTTAAAGAATTTGTTGGAGAATTTCCATAATCTAAAGCTTAAGTTGTAAGTTCATCACTTGTCTTGCAGCCTAAGTTTTAGGGGTCAAGATTTGTCCAAACTTGATTGTGGTGTCACTAGGAAAGTGTTTCAACTACCTATAAACAAGAACAAGATGTTGTGAATCCAATATATTTTGAGGGATTAATAGACATTTTACTAAGTTGCGTTTAGTTTATTTAGTTTTAGTAAGATTTGTAGTGGATATATCATATATGTTGTCATATTAGGAGTGTAGGGTCCATATTTAAATATACCAATGGATTATATGTTAGCTTCCCTGCTGTCTGTCTGAAAGTCTGTCTGTCTCTTTCTCTCTGAAAAGGTCATTACCCAATGTTGATCCCAACTCTGGGGTCTTGTCAGCCCAAAATTTTAAAATTACACCAAGCAACCCCATGCTCTCTATCTACCTGTCTCTTCTCCTTTATCTTTTTTTTTCTTTATTTTATCGTTTTCTTTATTTACTAATTGGTTGTTTGACTTGTTCCTCTCTATAGAGAAAATATTTCTTTGTTCCTTATTTTGGCTTCATTAATTTTTTATCACCAAAATCACTATTCGACAACATCATTAGACAGTCTAGCTAACTGCCTTTCATATTTTACCCTTAATTCTCCATCTCAATTTTTTTCCTACGGTCCTACCCAGTCTACATTCTCACATTTGGTTTGTAAAAATTGATCTACCATCAGCAGCACCCTGGCCTAATGAATAAATTGTTAGGTGTCTTTCAGACGTGAAATGTTCTTTGTGCCATGCTTATGGACTTCTAGCATGAGTCTACTACTAGTATTACTATAGTGCAACACCATTCTCATCTAGCAGAAATATAACAGAAAAGTGAAGAAAAGGACAACCAACCTGTGAATTAACCTGTTTAACATTTCCCATTATGTTTGCAATTATGCTTGACCTAGAAGAATTAGGCAAGAACCCCTCCCAAGGAGGTACAAATATCACTTTGGTGCATTGAACAGGGACTAAGTTTCGGCTGAGTTTCTCCCACCATGCAGATCCCAGTGACCACCACCTAATCATCAACCCATTCTCAGAAAAAGCTACTAGACCCTGTAACTACAAGATAACTGTCAGAATAGCAGAAAAAAAATGCTAGTATATGACAAATTTAGCCCCAATCTATTGATACCATCCCCACACTTATGCCTGGAGTTAAAATCAATTCAAGTAAAAGAAGCAATTTTAAGAAAATTCACATTTTAGAAAGCCATTTTAAGAAAATTCACACACACATTTGGACAAGCACAGGACCAAAAAGTGAAGAAAAGGCCAAAGAAGTTTAAAAAACATAAAACATTTTTTTCACCAAAATGATATAAGGTCTACTCTGGAATCATTTTCAATTAACATAAATTATGGATGTAAGAATGAGCTTCCAAAACTGCAGTTTATTCACAATGAAAAAAACATCACCAACTGCAATGTCATATTCTTCCAAGAAGACTTCAGATTTCCCCAAAGAAACTCACATCAGCATTCTTTAGGCTTGAACTAGTTCAATCATAAAAATGGAAGTAGCATTAAGATATTCTTTTTATTTAGAAAATAGGCACATATCTATGAAGAGGAATATTTGCATTGGTGAAGGATGAAAAGAAACTAGTAATACTAACCTAGCTGTATCATATTCCCAATGTGTTTTTATTGCCAATGCATGAAAATGTGCTTATGTGCATAGATCAAACATATTCAACAGAGCATCGCTCATATAAACATAATATGGATGTTATTCATATGGAATGTATTCACTGAATTAGCATACCTCTCCATCAGGGGAAAAGCTCAGAGCAGAAATCCCCGTGGTTATCAATGTTTCTGAAGCTCCAGGAAGCAAGCTTGGGAGTCCAGGAGGTCCACTTGCATCCAAAATCTTTATCTTTGTCACACTACATTGGATAAGAAATTGTGTCTACAGGGTCAAAATATTGTTATATCTATTTAAGTGACATGACATGAAATCATAGGTGAAATACAAAGATCTATTAACGAGAGAAGTGAAAAGAGACAAATCAACTGGTGGTTCCCATTCAAACAATAGTGAAAAAGAAAAAAAAAAAGATGGCTTGGTCCATATATAAGGAGCTGAAAGAGAAAGGGGAAGGCCAAAGAGGACATGGGTTGAGGTACTCAGAAATAACAAGAGGAGATACCACTTTGACTGAAGAAATGGCTCGTGATGGAGTGAAATTGCAGAACAGGATTCGTGTAATCGACTAGGATAGAGATTAGTTGATAGTTGAGTTGAGTTTTTCGGTCTTTAACGAAAATAATCTCATGAAATCCACTAGTGCCAAACCTATCTTGTACTGCCACTCTTCGTCTAGATAGAGGGGGTTATGTCAGGAATAGTCAAGATAAAACTTACTTGGATGAAGTTTCTGACAGTCCTGTAATCTGATTAGAAATCAGCAAGAGAGAGAGAGAGAGAGAGAGAGAGAAGGGGAGAAAAGAAGAAGAGAAAAAAATAATAAAAAAGGGGCGCAGTTCTGTGATCCTAGAGCCCCATCACTGGTATTTATATGTTTATAAATAGAAAGAGAATTACAAAGACCATTATACCCCTGCCACCCAACAGAAACACAAACAGTAAAATAAAAATGTAAAAATACAGTAGATCAAACTTAATGGTGGTCCCCACAATATTTTTTTATTGTTTTTATTTATATTATAGATTTTTTATTTGTTGTTATGCAGTACTTTTGTTCCCTGTTATAGGTGGCAGGGTACTTCTGTCATTGTACTCATTTTTTATTTTTGCTCATATAAATAGCGATAAGTGGGGCAGCAGTACTATTCTTTTTTGCTCCCCTTTCTCTTTTTTTTCTCTGTGTTCTCTCTTCTCTCTCTATTCTGCACTTTTCCCTTTCTTTTCTATTTATTTTCTGTGCTGAAATAACCTAAACTAGATTTGGCCATCAATGTTGCGGCCAACTTGGTATCAGAGAAAGGTTATGGCTGATTAGGGTTCTAATGTAGTTTTAATCCAGCTGGCTGCATTAGAACTTGTTAGGGCTGGAAGTTCAACATTTTTTGCCTGGTTCTTGGAGGTTGCTGGAGATTTCTATTGCTGCTCGGAGTGTTGTGTACACTTAGAGTTTAGAGCTTAAACTCCAGATTGGAAGTGGTGCTCAGGTTTTTTGGGGCAGATTTTAGGTTTCTGTTGAGATCGAAAGTGATTGGAAGTTGTTTACACTATTCTGAAAGGAGCGGCTGCATTTTTATTGTTCTCCAGACCTATTCTAGGGTTTCCTGAAAATCCTAGATCAGTTTTTTCTGCTTCTATTCACTTCCTGTGATTGAATTACTCTTGAAGAGCTGTTAGGGGATTGTTTTGTGTTTTCTGGAATTTTGACCTACCTAGCATTCTTTAAGGACTGTTGTGAACCATAGGTGCTGTGTTTGACATGGAGACAACATGGAATGAGATGAAATCACATGGAGAAGGTTCTATTGGGGCTTTCAGGTCACAACAGTTAAATTTGACAACACAAATTATTTGGAATGGGCTGAGTCAGCCATCATGGCTATTGGAGGAAGAGCGAAGCTAGGTTATGTGACTAGACACACTAAGAAACCAGCCAAGAAAGATCCATCTCATGCCAAATGGGTTCAAGAATTATTTGGTAATGACTTTGTTGTGTAATTCTGTGCAGCCTAGGAACTATTTATGGGTGAAGGAAGCCAAGGAGGTTTGGGAGAACATGAAGGAGACCTATTCTCAACCTCTTAATGTTGATAGGGCATATTAGCTGAAGGGTGAAGTGAATAATCTTAAACAGGGGGAAAAACCAATTTCAGTTTACTTCTCTACCTTAAATCATTATGGCATGAAGTTGATCATTTGGAAACAATTGAGTGGGAAAGTTGAAAGGATGTAACAACACAGAGAAAATTGGTTGAGACTAATAGGGTGTTTGAGTTCTTGCTGGGTTAAATTCAGAATATGACATTGTGAGACAGCAACTTCTTACCAAAGACAGTGTCACTCTATCTCAGTCCTACTCCTTGGTATACAGTGAGGAAAGTAATGTTAAAAATTCCAACTATTGAATCAGCCTTAGCAGAAAACCGAAGTGAGAGAATAAGAGAGAGAGAGAGAGAGTAGAAAGGGTACAGAAAGAGAAAAGAGAGAAATCCTAAGGAATCACTCCAAGCGGTCCTAGAATCACTCTAGGGTTTGTAGGAATCACTCCATACAGCAAGAGAGCTCTTAAGAAATCTTCATTCTTTCATTCATTAGCTTCAAAAGGAAGAGAATGCATGTGATTTGCGTGGCCCGGAATACTGTTCACCATAATTACAAAAATGCCATTCTTTGTCTTGTGCATCAAGAAACACAATAACTGAAAATTGAAAGACAATCCCTAGTAAACTAAAGGAATAAGATTTTATAACCAAGGCCCCCATAGGACTAGTTAAAATGATGAAAATACCCATATTCTCCCCTGGTTCAAAAAACTCGTCCTCGAGTTTTAAAGAACTCGAGGATGAAAGTTGATGTACCTCAATGACAAAAGTAGTAGTAATTCCCATAACTATTTCAACACACTTGGACTGTATAGTACATGTCACATACATAGCTATAAATGGATCTTGAAAGCAATATATGTCCGAAATACTGCCTTCCATAGCCTTTATTAAATCATCAATAATGTTAGCTTCTTAAACACTTACATCATCAATCAGCCTATCTTGTGGTGAATCTTCCCTTTGCTTATCACCAAGAACTTTCATAACCAAAATCTCAACTGCAGCATTTGGAAGTTCTCCTTCAACCTCTAGTTGATAAATCTCCATCTCTCGGTGTCCAGCTACCCTTGGTTCTTCAGCAAACTCTTGAACTTCTTCCACTATTGATGTTGGTGGAACTTGTACTACGTCAACTTGAAATTCTTGAATTGGTTCCAGTTGAACTTGTAAGGTAAAGTCATGACTTACTTCCTTACTAACATCTACTACAACCAACACATTTGCATCTTGCAACTGAATTTCTTCAACTTGCTCCACTTCTATCTCTTCTTGATCATTAGCCTCAAGCTGACCATGGGTGTTGGAAGTTCCTTCTTCAACAATTATAATATTCTCTTGGCTAGCACCCTTCTGATCTTAAATGTTTACAACTTCTGTAGGTTGAAATTCTTCATTCACAACTTTAGCTCTAGGAGGGGCATCAACATGCAAGAATATAAAAGAGGAAAAAACTCAATGCTGGTGGCACCAGCTTTTTTGGTATTTATATTAGGGCGACCATAACATAATATAAAAGAGGGGAATTACAACAGTACCCCTACGATACTAAACAGAAATAAAACAAAAAACAAACAGCCTATAAACAGCCTTTTAACACTCCCCCTCAAGTTGGGACATAGATGTCAATCATGCCCAAATTGTCACATAGATCATTATGCCGCAAGTGATGTAACCTTTTTGTGAAGATGTCAGCAAGTTGATCTTCGAACCTGACATAGGGTGCACACTTCCCCTTTGACAACATTTTCTCTGATAAAATGCTTGTCTACCTCAATGTGCTTGGTTCTATCATGCGCTACTGGGTTAGCAACAATGTTTATGGCTGCCTTGTTATCACAATATAAAGTCATAGGTCCATCAACCATAAATCCCAGCTCACTCAACAAATTTTTTATCCACGTTATTTCAACCACTCCATGAAACATTGCTCTATATTCAGCTTCAGCACTAGACCTATCCACCACATTCTGCTTTTTGCTTCTCCATGTGACTAGGTTTCCTCCCACAAAGGTACAAAAGTCATTGGTAGACTTCCTATCATCTAGTGATCCTGCCCAATCTGCATTAGTATACACTTCAACCTTCAAATGCCCGTGCTTTTAGAATAATAAACCTGGACCTGGGAATTTTTTAAGTTATCTGACAATTCTTTCAGCTGCTTCAAGGTGGTGTGGTCTTAGGGGCATGCATGCATTGACTAAGAATACCCATTGATAAGCAATATCTGGTCGAGTCATGGAGAGATATAGCAGTCTTCCTACAATCCTCTAAAATTTCTTTACATCTTTAATGAATTCACCCTAACAATCACTTAATTTGTGATTAGGATCAATAGGAGAATCAATAGGTTTCACTCCCAATTTTCTTATATCCTATAATAGATCTAAGACATACTTTCTCTGAGAAATGAAGATACCTGTTCGTGAGCGGTCAATTTCAATTCCAAGGAAGTATCTCAAAGGACCTAGATCTTTCACATCAAACTGAGTAGCAAGAAATCCCTTCAATTTTTGAATTTCATCTTTCCAATCACCAGTGATAACTATATCATCAACATAGACTATTAGGGATACAATTTTCCCTTCCCCTATTTTCACAAACAATGTATGATCAGATTGACATTGCTGGTAGCCATTTTGTTGTACAGCTACCTAGAATCTACTAAACCAAGCTCTTGGTGATTATTTCAATCCATATAATGACTTTTTCAACCTGCATACCTTTTGTTCATTACCTTGAACCCAGAAACCAAGGGGTTGTACCATGTACACTTCTTCTTCAAGATCGCCATTTAGAAATGCATTCTTGATATTCAGTTGGTGAAGGTCCCAATTGAAATTAGCAGCTAAACAAAAAAGAACCCTAATGGAGTTCATCTTAGCAACCAGTACAAAAGTTTCTGCATAATCCACCCAATACACTCAAGTGAACCCTTTTGCCATTAAGGGAACTTTATACCGCTCCACTGTGCCATCAGCCCTATGTTTTACTATAAATACCCATTTATATCCAACTGGTTCCTTCTCAGGAAGATCCACCAATTCCCATGTACCATTTTTATGTAATGCATTAATTTCTTCCTTCATTGTATCTGTCCATTCAGGCACCGAGAGAGCTTCTATCAAATTCTTAGAAGTAGGAATAAAAAACACTGTCAATGGAAGAGACAAATGCCCGAAAGGAAGGTGAAATGTTTTCATAGGAAACAAAATGAGAAATGGGGTGCTTAGTGGTGCAAAACCTAACACCCTTCCAGTGAGCAATAGGAAGGTCAAGATCATCAAT
Organism: Nelumbo lutea; assembly: GCF_056320005.1. NCBI lineage: Eukaryota > Viridiplantae > Streptophyta > Magnoliopsida > Proteales > Nelumbonaceae > Nelumbo > Nelumbo lutea. The sequence continues at coordinate 51,726,410 of NC_142689.1, read as the reverse complement.
ACTAGAGGTATCAATAACAATAGGGCCAAAAACATCACTGTGAACTAAGGTACCTGGTTGGGTAGGACCCATCCCTGGAGAATTTGACGGCATTGGTGGTACAGCTTCTACATGCTCCACAATTCTTGAACTTGGTTGGCCTTTGTGACGGCGACAGGAAACATAGAAGGGAGGAGGATTAGGAAGATGAGGGAGCTGAATCTGAGGCAGAGGAGGAAGTTGAACATGCTTTTCCTCATGCCTACACTCCCCCTAAGGAGAAACAAGAAAGAAAGGTTCACTCTCAAAAAATGAGACTTCCATAGAAACATTATATTTTCAAGAGACGGGATCAAAGCACCGGTACCCCTTCTGAGTTGTAGGGTACCCCAAGAAGATGCAAGGAATAGCACGAAGATCCAATTTCCCACAAGTGGGTGACAGGTTTTGGACAAAACAACGACAACCAAACACATGGAGAGGAATAGACAAAAGAGGGGACTTGGGAAATAGAAGTTGATGTAAGGCTTTGTACTCTAAACTCTAACCATCGAGAGGGCATGCGATTATTGAGATAAGCAACACAAAGGATAGCTTCAAGCCAAAAACATTTGGGGGCATTCATATGAATCAATAATCGCTGAGTCACTTGAAGAAGGTGGCAATTCTTTCTTTCAGCTACACCATTTTGTTGTGGTGTTTGGGCACAGGAGCTATGATGGAGTCATCCACGTGAAGCGAAGAACTCCGTGAGATCATTATGAAAGTATTCTTGGCATTATCGGATTGGAAGATTTGGATTTCGGTTTAAAGGTAATAAAATACTTGTAGCCATCAATAAAGGTAATAAAATACTTGTAGCCACTTTAAGGTGGAACTTCATCCCTAGTTCGCAAGGGATACACCCATGTGTACCTGGAATAGCCATCAATAAAGGTAATAAAATACTTGTAGCCACTTTCAGGTGGTAAAGTAACCGGGCCCCAAACATCATAATGAACAATACAGAAAGGAAATTCAGATTTATTATTCTTTGAAGAAAAATGAGTTCTGCAATGTTTACTCAACTGACAAGTTTGACATATCAACTCTGACACTAACATTGACTTAAACAACTCTGAAAACACAATCTTTAAGGAATCAAAGGATAAATGACCAAGACGACTATGCCATAAATAGGCCTAACTCTTACTAGAATGACTCTTAGACTTTGTGACTGCAAGACCAGCCTTATTCTCCAACAAGTAGACACCATCCACCATATGTCTTCTACTAATCATCTTCCCCGAGGCCAAATCCTGAATAACACAATAAGAAGGGAAGAAGATTACTGAACAGTTTAATGAATTGGTGATACTACTAACAAAAAACAAATTAATAGGGAATTGTGGAACATGTAAAACATTAGAAAGGGTAGGACCAAAAGGAAGAGAAATGATTCCCTGACCAACTATGGTAGAGAATGAACCATCGGCCACTCTCACTTTGTCTCTTCCAGAGAGAAGATGATAGGTCTGAAAGTAGACTTACCAGTCATATGTTTTGACGCTCCAGAATCAACTATCCAAGGAGAGTCAAAGGAGTAAGACGATACATGGAGAGCTATGGCAGAATTACCTGAAGTAGATGCAAAGGAAGTTGATGGAAGAGCATCCATCTGATAAATTGCCCTACCATAAAGTTCTAAATAGTCACGGAAGGAATTAATGATATCCTCCCTAGGGTCAAAGACAAAGGTGTATGTCTGAGCTACAGTAGTAGTCGGGAGTTGGTCCTCCTGAGTAGCCATGTTTATTGTAGTGAGCTTTCTTGAACCTTGCTGTCCTAACTTCTTATTCAGATCTGAAACTTGTTTCTTACTCAACTCCTAAGTCCATTCCAACTTTCCATGAAGGTCCCAGCATGTGTCATGAGTGTGCTGAGACTTCTGGCAATGGGTGCACCATAATTTTTCTTTGTCATCCACCCTTTTTTGAGAGTCTCCCTTCTTAAAGGGATTTCCCCCCACTTGTAACAACACTTCCTTTTTCTGCCAACACAAATGCATCTCCCCCAGAATTATTCATCAGATTTCTTCTACTTTCCTCTGACTATACTAGAGCATATACCTTTTGGACATATGGGAGATCCTTGCTTCCAAGGGTTCAGGCCAAGGAGCAAGGCAAAGACTCGCTGCTGTGAAACAAGAGAATTATACACTTTGGCATCTTCATCGCACTTCCAATCTACACTCTGATAGTGATCCAACTCCTTCCAAATGGAAGAAAAGTCTGAATAGTACACAACGAGACTCCTCTCCCCCTGTTTACAAGTAGAGGATTCTGCCTGTAACTGATTAATTTTTGCATGGTGAAGCAATTCAGAATAGATTGACTTTGCTTGTTCCCAAATTTCATAAGTTGTTTCAGCCCACAAAAAATTTCTTCTCACTTGAGGTTGCATGGACACTAAAAGTCATGACATTACCGTGTTGTTTTCTTGGTTCCAACTATCATATTCAGCACTCCCAGAATTAGGTTCTTTAATTCTTCCATTTATATATCCTATCTTTCCCCTTGCAGTAATGTATAACTTGATCATCAAGAGGTATGACAGCCATAGTGAAGGATAAATCCATACCCCCCCCCCTTAGTCCATTCTGCATTGAAGGAACACCAGATGTGGCAGAATCTTCTCTATTCATGATAATTGGTTTAGATCCCACTCAAAAGAGTTTCAAAAAAGAACAAAAAAATACAATCCAACCTGTTTCCCTTTCACACACTATATTATTTCTAAAAACAATTTGCACCAGGAAGCTAGAGAGAGCCACCTTTTCATTTGAGCACAGTCCTTCAATCACCAAAAAAATTGTTTTACTGTTGTTACGGCACCTACATCACCACGGAACTACAAACTAACCACCAGACTGTTGTCACATCACACAGGTCATACCCGACCTACAACCACCCCACAAAGTTGTTTTCACAACACATACAGGTCACCTCCGACCTACAACCACCACAAGGATCACTTAATCCTACAAAAAAAGAAAGTATAGGTGCTGATCACCTCACATCAGTTGGTCGTTCCCCTTGTTTTGGTTTTGTCCTAATACACGCTCAAGAAAAAATTAAAAAAAAAAAAAAGAGAGAGATAAGCTTCTGAGATCAATCCAAAGATCTACTTGTTAGACAGTGTATGCCCTTAGCTCCAATCAGCTTGATGTACATTATGACATTTATTGTAAATGAATAAAGTACATATTTGATTCATGTTATATTAGTGTGTTTCTGTATAATACCCTTAAACTAGACACTTATGAGACTCGTGTTAGTTTAGAATCTTCACAGCCATTGGATAGATTTGGGGAGATTTATCCTGCCAAGGCTGACACTGATGTGCTGCCAAGTGGGTTGGGGTGGCTTGTCTCAGCTGCCAGGGTGAGACCTAAGGCACATGCAGTGTGGGTTTTCTTGAAACCCTGAACCGGACCAAATTCCAACATTGCCTTGGACCTTGGAGATAGATGGGCAAAACTGGAATGTTAAACCTGACCCCTAGACTCGATTATGGTACTACACTAGGTGTTGGATTGGGCTATCTTTGATATGCTAATCAATGAGATCCTTAGAAGGGGTCAAAACCTGGGTATGTTGGGACAGTCCGAGAATTCACCTGAGTGGGTGATCATAGTGACAGGATCAGTCCCTTGTCAAACTTGTTGATATTTGTTTTGCAAAATATATTTATATAGAGATATACATATATATTATGGTTTCACAAAATGTTTGCAAAAAGGTTTTAATTCATAGGATCCATGTGAGCAAAGAGTGCAACACTATACCATGCAGCCGAAGGAGAGGTCCTCTCTTGTCAGGCAGTGTTTGATCATTATGGGCTGAGAGGTTAAGTGAAAGACCATTGAGGGTAATACCTGATGGGCTAATCTTGTATCTGCCCACAGTCCTTGGGCCTTCATAAGGTGGCTGGACCCAATGACCATTTAGTGTAAATGTTGGGCCCATTAAGAGCCCTTACTGATGGACTCAGGGGTTCACTATGTTCTGCAGTGAATTCGAACAAGCCTTGTAACAAAGGTTGGGTTGAACTCATGTAGCTGATGTGTAGATCAATGCTAGGGTCCCACGCCATACAAAGAGAGCCAAGCTAGCCAGCATTTAACGGGAAAGTGAGTGATGTGACTAAATGGGCCTAAAGCCCATTTCAAACTGGGCTTAAGTAAGTTAACTAAAAGGGGGCGAATTCTTGTTTATAATCTGATTAGGATTAGCTAAAGGATAAGATAAGTCTTACCCATTTAAGAGTCCAGATCCAAATATCAGATTTGGATCAAGAAACTCTTTCCTAATTGGATTAGGAAACTGATCCAAAGAAGGCTATAAATAAGGGGCGAATTCACCAGTTTGTAAGTTTAGCAATCTGCAGAATTCTTCCCCAGTTCTTGTCGCCCCTACCCAGTTCGATCTCCATTCTTGGATCTGATCAAGAATAGCTCTTGATATTGTTTCTTGCTAGAAGAAACAATTTAAAATCGTGCTCACCAGTCCCTTTCCTAATTCTTACTGAAGAATCAGGGTTCTTGCTGAAGAACCATCCTGTTGATCTTGCCTCACCATAAGCTGTCATCTTCAGTGGAGGCGGGTTTTGGTCAACGTTGGGAGTTACTATTATTCCGTATCAGGTATTTCCCTAATTGCTTAATTTTGGTTTCAAATTTGGTCTGGTTTGTTTCAAGAACAAACCTTGAAAAATGTTGTTTTTCTAAATCAGGGAATAGGATTCCCGGAAGGGAGAAAGAAAATTTTTGAAATTTCGCCCAACCTCTCTACAAGGTTCGGCCATCCATATGATGGATCTCCCTTCCCTTCACTACCTTGGTTCTTCAGAGAAAATATTCAGCAACAAGTGAAGGGAGAAGACAAAAGAGTGCTTTCTCGATATCCTTTCAAATCAAATGGGCCTGCTCTGATACCATATTATCCAGAAGAGAAAGTGAAGAGAAGAGAGAAGAGAGAAGAGAGAAGGAAGAGGAGAAAAGAGAGATGTGTGAGCAAAACTCAGTGTTGGCGGCGTCAACTTTTTTGGTATTTATATTAGGGCGACCATAACATAATATAAAAGAGGGGGAATTACAATAGTACCCCTACAATACTAAACAGAAATAAAACAAAAGACAAACAGCCTTTTAACAGGCTTCAAATTCTTTGTTATAACCAGCTATACTTCTCTATCTTGACAGCCAATTCAAAGGCATGATCTAAGTCATAAATCTGAATTGTAAACAATTCATTCGTTTTATCATCCCTTAGTCCATTCATGAAGCGAACTGATTTGTGCCTTTCACTGTAATGTCACATCTAATATATAATTCATCAAGCTCATGCATACATTGAACTACAGATAGCATACCTTGCTTGAGATTATCCAGCTCCACATATAGATCATCATGGAAGTACTGTGGAATGTACTTTTCTTGCAAATACCTCTTCATCTCTGCCCATGTGGTAATAGGATATTCACCTCTAGTTTCTAGTCGTTGCTCAAGAGTTCTCTATCATATTGTAGCATGACCTGCGAGCTTCATGCGTGCAAATGTAAACCTTTGCTTTTCAAACATATCATGCCAATCAAAATATTCTTCTAGTTTAGCAATCCAATCAAAGAATGCTTGCCGGTCTTCATCTCCCTTAAAATTGGGCACTTCCCTTTCTCTTCTAACATTCTTGAAAACCTTACTCCTATAACCAACATTACTAGATCTACTTTCTTCCACCAATTTCTCAAGTAAATCAACCATAGACCCTTCATATGGTTCAAAAATCCCTATCATCATTGATTCTAGACCCATGAAATTGTTTAAACGATACTCTAGGCCTACAGAATATGTCACTTTGTGAGAACATGATGACTAACCATTAGCTCTGGTACCAAAACTGATGCAACAGGGCTGGAACAAACTATCAGAAAACAGAAATGAGAGAGGAAGAGAAGAGGAGAGAGAGTATTAGTAGAAAGGGTAGAGAAAGAGAAAAGAGAGAGAAATCCCAAGGAATCACTCCAAGGGATCCTAGAATCACTCTAGGGTTTGTAGGAATCACTCCATACAACAAGAGAGCTCTTAAGAAAACTTCAGTCATTCATTCATTAGCTTCAAAAGGAAGAGAATACATCTATTTATAGTGATTTGTGTGGCCCGGAATACTGTTCACCATAATTACAAAAAAGCCACTCCTTGTCTTGTGCATCAAGAAACACAATAACTTTCTATCTACTAATGCAAACACACTGAAAATTGAAAGACAATCCCTACTAAACTAGAGGAATAAGATGTTATAACCCAGGCACCATAGGACTAGTTAAAATGACGAAAATACACATATTATCCAAATATACAAAAATACAAAAAAGAATTCAAAATTTTCCAAATTTGACTCTTCAGCCCTTACATTATTGTAAGAAGATGAAACACACTAAGGGAAATGCTAATGCAACTATCACTACAAATGTTGCACCCAATTTTAGCAATAAGTCTGCCTCTCTAGATGCTTTAGCTGTAGTTAGGGTTGCTTTGACCCAATTGGAGAAGGAGGTTAGTATTTTAGGACCTTCTCAATTAGCTTACATTCTCTACGCCTACTCCAGCATTTGCACACTTAGGTACAAGGGTTACTGCCTATCATGCTTCGACCCCAAGTAATACTAGATTCATGTGCATCTGATCATATGACTAGTTTACCCTCTTTATTCACCTCTTATTGCTTGTCCTCTGGCAGAGACAAAGTGTCCATTATTGATGGCTCCCTTGTCCCTATTTCTAGCAAGGGAGACATCAGAGTGTCTAATGCCGTTTCCTTATCCTCGGTCTTGCATGTTCCTAACCTTAGTACTAATCTACTTTCATTTAGTAGCATTACTAAAAGTCAAAACTGTCCAATAACTTTTCCCCTGACCATTGTGTTTTTCAATATCTGGTGACAAAGTAATTGGGATTGGTCATGAGACGAATGGAACCTACTTGCTTAAGCATCCACCTAGGAGTAAGAAAGGAATTGGGAGGCCTTTTGTTTCATAGTCTGAGCTAGATTATGCTTTGGCATCACTGGTCGGGCCATTTGTCTTTTAGGTCTTTGAAGAGTCTTTTCCTGCTTTGTTTGAGTTAGCCCAAGTATCTAGTTTGAGATGTGAGTTGTGCACTTGCAAAACATTGTAGATCAACTTATTCTTCAAGTATTAAAGGAAGAATTATTCATTTTAAAATTATGCATACTAATGGTTGGATATCATACTACTGCTATGGAGGGATATAGATATTTTTTATTGTTTTTTATGATTATGCTTGCTTCTTGTGGGTTTATCTTATGCGTTCACAGTGTCGCGGTGTTAATGCAGTTCGTACTAAAGAAAACACAGCAAATTTGGGGTGTCTCATTAGTTGACCACACCAAGAAGAAGCTATTTATATTAATAAAATAAATGTAAAAGGACATTTTTTTCCTTATAATACAATAAGTTGTGTCCAAAGTAAAAATAATAGGAAAAGAACGGTACAACAAGAAAGTAAAATTACAATTCAGCCCTCACTATCTCTGTCTCTACACTCCCCCTCAAACTGATGTAGGGGCACTACCATTAGTTTGTCCATTAGAAAGGAATGCCGGGTCCTAGTTGTAGCCTTTGTAAAAATATTTGCCAATTGAAGAGTAGAGAAAACATGAGGCAATGAAATATTGCCGACAACAAGGAGATCTCTTATAAAATGAGAATCCACTTCAATGTGCTTTGTCCTTCATGGAAGACAAGATTAGAAGCAACCTTGATTGCACTTAAATTGTCAACCAATAAAGGAATAGGAGAGGATTGAACAATATTAAGATCACCTGGAGTGACTAGAGCCAAATAATCTCACTACACGCTGAGGACATGACTCTATATTCTACTTTAGTGGATGACTTTTAAACATTCTGTTGCTTCTTACATTTCCAAGATATAAGAGAGTCACCAAGAAATATGCACCACCCATTGGTAGATCTCCTAGTTCCTGGACAACCAACCTAGTCGGCATCAGCATAAGCAAATAGCTGAAGTGATGAGGTGGATGGGAAGAGCACACCATAGGAGAGCCCCCCGGATATATCTGATCATACAGTGTACAACTAGCATGTGGGCTTGATGTGGAGTAGAGACAAATTGGCTTACAATCTAAACTTCATATGAGATGTTTGGGTTTGTCATTGTGAAGTAGATAAGACTGCCCACGAGCTAATGATACAAGGTGGCATCTTCTAAAAGAGGTTCGTCATCCTTAACTTCAAATTGACTTCCAGGAGGGGTATCAACGGTCTTTGTATTAGTGAGGTGAGAAAGGCTGACAAGGTTAGTGCCATACTTCTGCTGATCAAGGAAGTAACCTCTGGAATTGTGATGAACTTCCAAGCCCAAGAATATGTAACTGGTCCTAATCTTTCATCTTAAAGGATTGGCTAAGAAGGTTTTTGAGCTGATGTATACTATCCTGATCATCTCCAGTTATGAGAATATCATCAATATATAAGAGCAAAAATGTGATACCCTGATAACGTTGTCATGTAAAGAAGAGTAATACGAAGAGCTCGGAATAAATCCAGGATTAGTGATCACAAATCTAAACCACTAAAACCAAGCATGAGGGACCTATTTAAGGCCATAAAGGGACTTTTTTTACTATGCAAACTAGGTGGGGTTCATCACAGTAGCCAAGAGAAGGTTTCATGTACACAACCTCCTTCAAATCCCCATGCAAGAAAGCATTCTTTACATCTATTTGGTGAATAACCCAATACTTTACTGCAGAGATAGCCAGAAAGAGACAAATTGTGGCGAGCTAAATCCCATGAGTCTTGATGCTTCGTATAATTGAGGCATCAGGAGGATGGTGAACTAACTCCCAAAGTGTCATTCTCAAGAAGAGCAACTATTTCAGCATCTATGGCATCCCTCCAATGAGTGTGAGCTACAGCTTGATGGTAAGACCTGGGAATATCCGTAGTGGATAGAACAACAAAGAAAGAGCTATGGCCTGAGGGAAAACCATAGCGGTCAGGTAGTCCAAAAACTCTAGTGGAGCGGTGCAAGGTAGGAATATCAGTGTGAACAAGAGGGGATGGTGTACTTAAAGGAGTAAGAGTGGATGTGGTACCATGCTCTGGAGGAGGGGTTGGGAGCATAAGGGCTGAAGCTGCTAGAAACTTCCTAAAATAGAGATGGCTCATCAAGCAAGAAGGTGGTGTTTCTGAGGTACCTACAGGCTCAAAGTGTTGAATAATATAAACTGAAGGAGCAGAAAACTTTGTGATATGTTGAAAAAAAGAAAGATCTCCCAGAAATATCACATTCTGAGAGATTCTAGTCTGACGAGACTGAGGATCGTAACATATAAATCCTTATGGTCAGGACTATATCCCAAGAAGGCACATAAAATAGACTAAGCAGACAGCTTAGTACGCTCGTGTGGAGCAAAACAGATGCAACCAAACACATGAAGCATGGATAAATTGGGAAGAGTCATAAACAAAGACTAACGTGGGGATATGTTACCAAGAACAAATGATGGAAGAAGGTTGATAAGATATACAGCAATGTTGGCCACCTCCACCCAATAAGTTGTTGGAGCATGAAAGTCAAGGAGGATTCTAACAACACTCAAGATATGGTCATTTTTGTGTACTCTCCTCCATGGTGTTGAGTTCCAGGACAGGACTTCTGAGACTATATACTATTGTGTTGTAAGTAGGTCTGAAAGTCCCCATCAATGTACTCTCCCCCTAAATCTGAACGGAGAGTACTAATGGTGGCATTAAATTGTGTGGTCACTCTGGCATGGAATAGTTTAAATATAACAAATGCATCTGATTTCATTCGAAGAAAGTATATCAACGTATAACAGATATGGTCATCAATAAATGTTATAAAATATTTAAAACCAATCCTAGAAATTACTGGAGACGACCAAACATCACTGTCCACTAACTAAAATGGTACAAAAAAATGCAAATGAGATTGCCGAGAAAATCAAATGTCAAATTTTATCCTGTCATAACATTTGCAATGTCATTCTTGATCTGAGATGTGGAAGATGAAGCATCATCTGATCCCTCAACTGAAGTCTTGATAAGCCTTGTGATTACTCTTTTTCCCACTAGACTGATTTCCTTTAGGTGGTCTTGTGGAACATTCAATGATAATTTGACCAAATTTCTTGTAGTAAGTACAGCTATTTTTCTTCCTACAATGGGATATCACATGATCAAATTCTTTGCATTCATAAAATTGTACTTTGGATAAGTCCTTTGGTTTGGACTTATCTATTGCTAAAAATGCAACCTCTAATACATCATTCTTGGCATTCAATGCTGATAGAGTAATTATCCTGGTTTCCTCTCTGAGTAATTCACCCAAAATAGTATAAAATGATGGTACAGTGCATCTACATAAAATGTTTGATCTTATTACCTCATACTCAGGTTGGAGATGTATCAAGAAATGCATTACATTCCTTCTGTCAAAATGTTCCTTCAAGGTTATGATATAGCAAGCTGAGGACATTTTCACCCATGTGAATAAGTTCAAACTCTTTCCAAAGATTGATGAACCCCACATAGCATTCCTAAATTTTCCTTTCACCTTGGTTGTAGAGAAATATCTCAGTTTTAATCCCATACTACCGTGAGATGTTGGATTGCTAAAAAACTTTTCTAGATATTTGTACATCTCCTTGGCTATCTGGATACCCCTCATAGGGATAACAACATCAGTAGTGACTGAACTCAGAATCCAAGAGGCAATTTGGGCATTACTAATCTTCCAAGTCTGCAGCCCTTTTGAATCAGTTACTTCAGGCATAGTGGTGGATCCATCAATATAGCCCCACAACCCCTTATATTCAACATAAAACTGAAAATGGAACAGCCATAAGGCATAGTTAGTTCCATTGAACTTGATAGAAAGAACATCACCTCTTTCAGATGCCATAGTAAGGGAAAAGAGGAAGAAATAGTCTCTAACAGGATAAAAACAACAAAAAAATATGTTCACGGTCCAGAAAAGAAGGATCACAAATGAACCAAACAAAGAGAGGGATCAAAACCCTAGCAAATCAACTAAAATCTTCACCAATTTCTAGGGCTGTAGGAACAGCCTAGGACGACACTAAATTCTTCACCAAATTCCTAAAATTATCATAAACAGGGGCATTATTGTACTTGCATTTATTCTCTATTAATATATATATATATATATATATATATATGCTGGGCCGACTTTCTTAGAGAGATTAGACTCTAATCTTCTCTTCTAAGAGAGGTCTCTTGCCTAATAACTCTTTCTCTTCTCTCCCCCATCTCTCTCTTTTCCTGGTCTGAATAATAATACAGCTCTGTTACAATAAGATAATGAATGGGGCGGCCAGATCATTATTGGCTTCACCCATCTCTTCTTCTCTTTCTCCTCTTCTCTTCTCTCCAAGAAACTCTTTTATTACTTTCTTTCTATTACAGTTACCAAATCAGGTTGCAGTTTTGAGTTTTCTACTTTATTCAGTCTTGCTGGAATAAGGTGTAGATGCAACTTCCAACAAGTGTCTTAGGTGTGCTTTGGCTTCTTACATTAATCACAAAATGTTGCCTTCTTGTCTTTCTTCCCCATACCTTTCTCCCTATCAACATCATACTTTGGTTTTACTACTACTAAGGCTGATTTCATAGGTGGAATCTGTAACATAAATTTCCCCCTGCTCTCATCACTGTAAGCTAAAGAATAAGCTTGATATAGAGTAACTCTATCTCTAGTAAGTTACAATTGTCTCACAATATCATACTCTGAATTCAGACCAGCAAGTCCGAACACCCTATTTGTTCCACCAACTTCCTATATGTTGCTGCATCCTTCTGGATTTCCCACTAAATTGTCTCCAAGAGATCAATTTCATGCCATAAAGACTGCAATGTAGAGAAATAGACAGATACAGGATTGTCCCCCTATTTAAGATTGTTTACTTCACACTTCAACTCATAAGCCCTAGCAACATTAAGAGGCTGAGTAAGTCTCCTTCATATTCTCCACTATTTCCTTGGTAGTTTTCACCCACAAATACTTTCTGCTTATGTGAGGGTGCATGGAATTATACAGCCAAGTCATCACCAAATAGTTTTCTTGAACCCACTTAGCATGAGTTGGGTCCTCCTTGGCTGGTTTTTTTGTATCTCCAATCATATACCCTAGTTTTCCTCAACCTCCAATGACCATCATGGCTGATTGTGTCCATCCATGTAATTAGTTCCATCAAACTTGATAAATAAAAAATAACAAAGACCATCACCCCTACTACCGAACAGAAACACAAACAGTAAAATAAAAACATAAAGAATAGATGAAAAATAACAACAGGAAGATGGGACCACAGAAACAAATACTGTACTGTTTTCCTACAAACTTTTTGCTGAACCACTATGAACATTGAATCCAACTAAAATAATCTCCTGAACAGGTTGAAGAAGATATGCAACACTAGAAACCTGATGCCATTTCTTTCCTTCTTAAAATTCAACTATATTTCACTTCATGAAAGTCCATAAGCTAGTCTGCATCTTCAAGAGAACTAGTGAGTTTTCTGGTTCAAAAATACACTTTTCCGTATGTTTATGTTTTTATACATCAAACTAGAATCAGATGGCCTCAAGATTTTCCAAAGAATAACTACAGAGGTAGCATAATACCATTTTCTAATTGTGAATTGTCAGGTGGCACAATACTATTGAGGAAGAATTGTTGCTAATACACCAATTTAGTACATAATGAAAGGAAAAATATGGTATTTGGTATCTCCAAATTAACGGTTGGCTATTTTCCTTCTACCTGACCAGTAGTAATTTTTTTCTCATCAATCTGGATCTTCCAATCAAAAGGGCACCTGTTAGGAAGCCCCAATATCAGATTGATCAGAAAAAACTAGCCACCATATAGAATCTTTTTTTTCTCTCAATCATTAATGTTGTTCTTTCCAGGCCTCCAAGTTTTACCTTCAACAAAGATAGCTAGCATTCTTTTTTATGAAACTTTAATGTCATGCACCATCCAACAGAAACTCTGCCTAGTTTCCAAAATTTCTATTTATCCTCAAAATGAAATCAAAGCCTCCATAAGAATTTCTGTTTCTCATTCCTTGTACCTTTGCATGTCATATACCCGAATAGTAACATTGTTGATATGTCCAATTGCATCCCCAACAGCTAACCTTGTCAATGTCTCATTCAATGCCACCATTGGAAACATGCGTACAACTTCCTTCAATGCTGCCATTGAGCTCTTGAGGCAAGCTTTACACATGATTGAGTTCCCAGGGTCCATGGTTCGTAAAATAAAGCTCACCACCTGCAAATAGTGGCCAACTGTGAGAGCTATTACCATAAAAGAATATGTACAAAACCTATTCAAGCCTTATCCAAAAACAATAAAATACAATACTATTAAAACCACTAGAAGAAGTGTAGATGGCTGTGGCTTGATGTATAATAGTTTTACAGGGAAGGTCTATAGAAGCTTGTGAATAAAATGGCAATCTCATCAGAAAGTAAAACAGTTGGAAGTATCAAATAGATATTTTGCTTGGAATAACTACCTATTGACAGTCAATGAACACAAGGAAAAAGGAACTCATCCTAAATTCTGATTATAGCACAGTAGTATAGCCAATTGTTACCCTTTCGTTCCATCACTAAGCAGTACATCTATAGATTTTTATAATAAGTACATAATTGCTAAGACATGAGACATATAAAGTGTGGAGAAAATGTTTGATGAGCTTGTGGTCCACATTTTTTATTATTCTCTGATGATCTGTTAGCATGTCTTATGTTGCTGTTAGCATGTAATTATGTTGTTACTGTCGACAGGGTGTTCCTGTCAGTGTACGCTTATTATTTGTGTCTAATATAAATAGTACATGAGGTGGCAGATCAGTTTAGATCGACAGCACCCCTTTCTTCTATTCTTTTTCTTCTCTGCTCTCATCTTCTCTTCTCTTTTTCCTCTGTTCTCTTCCTTCTTTTCTGGCTTTTCTTTTATAGAACAGGTCTGAACCTCTTCTGTTACAGACAAGCTGGTAGTAGAGCAAGTCCAAAACAGACTAGGGTTTATCATGTAGGGTAGTCCAGCAGACTACATGAGACTTTTTTAGGGATGGAAGTTACAGATTGAATCGCCTGGTTCCTGGAGGTCAATGGAGATTGCAGGAGGTGCCCAAGGTACTGAAATCTTGGAGAAGTTGCTTGGTGACCAGGAAGAATCAGAGAAAAACAGGTCGGTTTCTGATTTAGGGCTTAAATCACTGATTGAGTTTGGCGCCCAGCTTTTTCTAGGTAGTTTTCATACTCCTTTTTGGATTGACATACCTCAGAAGTTGTTTGGAATCCTCTGGTAGGATCAGCTGTCAGTTTTCTGACTTTTCTAGGGCTGAGTTTAAGGTTTTTTCTTGAACTGTGTTTCTAGACTGAATTGTAAGCAGTTTTCACTTCCTTGGGTTCATGGAGAGGCCTGTAAACCTTTTTTATTCTTCTGGGCGCTGCTAGACAGCACTTGAAGGGGAAAATTTTGTGAAAAAGGAGTTAATTAGTGCAGGTTCTTCCATTCTGTGACTCTTTATTGATCTTCCAGCATGGAAATTACTAGAAATGAGTCGAAATCATATGGGGAAGGACTTATGGAAGCAGGGAATGCTACTGACAGCAACTCAATTCAGATTACTACAGTAAAGTTTGATGGAACAAACTATTTGGAATGGTCCCAATCGGCCATGATGGCCATTGGAGGAAGGGGAAAGCTGGGGTATGTGATGGAAGACAAAGAAACCAGCACAAAAGGATCCTTCTCTTACTAAATGGGTCCAATAAAATTATCTTGTTATGCAATTCCATGCAACCCCATATGAACAGAAACTATCTATGGGCAAAGACAGCAAAGGAGATTTGGGACAACATGAAAGAAACATATTCTTAGCCCCTTAATGTTGCTAGAGCCTATGAACTGAAAAAATGACGTGAATAATCTTAAACAATGGGAGAAACCTGCATCAGTTTATTTCTCCACCCTGAAATCATTATGGCATGAGATTGGTCATCTTAAAACTATTGAGTGGGAAAGCCAGAAAGATGCTGCCACATGCAGAAAACTAGTTGAAATTTTTTTTTTTTTAAATAGTGTTTGAATTCCTCGCTGGTTTGAACTCTAACTATGACATTGTGAGGCAGCAACTACTCAGTAGAGATAGTCTCTTTATCTTAGGCCTACTCTCTAGTACACTGATAAAGATAGGGCAAGGTGTATTGGTGATAAGAGATCTACCTCAGGGTACTCTTGTTGGAGGAAATCTAGTTTCTCGGAGGAGCAAGAAAAAAAAATGTTGTTCCTGGCTCCAATGTTGAAGTTGAATACAGGGCTATGGCTAATGGTGTTGCTAAAATGTTATGGCTGAGATTACACCATAACAGTTGGGGATTGAGTATGAAGGACCCTTGATGTTGTATTGTGATAAGCAAACGGGTATTCACATTGTTTATAATCCAATACAGCATGATAGAACCAAACACAAGGAAATTGACAAACATTTCATCGGAGAGAGAGTTGTCTCTCAAGAAGTGTGTCTTCCTTATGTAGCCTCTGATATGCAGTTTGCTGATCTCTTCACCAAGGCAGTCACCAAAGTCAAGCTTGAGACAGATTTAAGTAAGTTGGGAATGACAAATATCATTTCCTAACTTAAGGGGGAGTGTAGAAAAAATGTTTGATGAGCTTGTGGTCCACATTTTTTATTATTATCTGATGATATATTTCTGTTTTATGTTGCTGTTAGCATGTGCTTATGTTGTTACTGTCAATAGGGGTATTCCTGTCATTGTACACTTTCTATTTGTGTCTAATATAAATAGTACCTGGGGTGGCAGATCAGTTTAGAATGACTGCACCCTTTTCTTCTATTCTTTTTCTTCTCTACTCTTCTCTTCTCTTCTCTTCTTCCTCCGTTCTCTTCCTTCTTTTCTGGTTTATCTTTTACAGAACAGGTCTGAACCACTTCAGTTACTGACAAGTTAAAGGAATTGAATCATGAGTGCTCTGTGCTCCTACATCAACAATGCCCAAAAGTCACCTCTTTATAAAAGAAAGTCTGTTGGGGAAAGCCCCCTAGTCACCATCTCCTCTGTGGCACCTTGCCTTCAAAGATTCTGATATTTCATTCTCTCCAAACTGCTGTCCAAATTATAACCAAATGAATGCTGTTCCACAGGACCCCACCTCTTTCATTTAATTAATCCTTTCACCTTCCAACTTGATAGTAGCTCCACCACTTTTCTAGGATGGCACCGGTTAAAGTCGAGTAAGGTGCAAAACTGTGAAAAAATGTAGGAGATGAACAAGCAGTGTGAGAATATATGTTTACACTTTCCATCTTCCTATGGATAGAAGACACAACCTGTCTCTAGGGTCACCACTCCTATTGCAAACTTGTAATCAACTTGTCTCCTATAAAGCATTTTCCAAATGTAGCTGACTATAATTCAAAAGCTACCTTAGAAGGGACTGGAAGGTTCCAGATATCTTTCTGAGGAAAGCTCTCCATCACTGATCTAATATGGTTCCTGAAGAAAGATTTGACTGATAATTGTTCTGATATTTTCCATACCCAGCTCCAAAAATCTTTAGAATCAGGAATGTAGGACAAAAAAACAATTTCAGGATCAGATTAGCCAGCCCAGGTTCCAAATTTTCTGCAATCAGCTACCTCTATAGGCTCTCCAGTTGAGTAAAACCATTTACCCATTAACGCTACATTTTCCAGCCTCAATCTTTGCAACTCTAGACCATAGTTGTCGAGGAGATCAGGGAGTTATTCAAGCAAGTCCATATTAACATCCCTCTCCTCGATGCGATTCAACATGTCCCGGCCTATGCCAAGTTCCTGAAAGAGCTGTGCACTCAAAAGAGGGAGCCACGAGCGACCCTACAAAAAGTGATGCTCTCGACAGACGTTAGTGCGTCCTCCTAAATCAACTACTCCGGAAGATGAAAGACTCGGGTGCTCCTCTCATAAGCTGTCATCTCTAGAATTACCTTTGATCGGGCCCTATTGGATCTTGGGGCCAGTGTAAATCTGCTTCCATTCATTATCTATGAAAGGCTCAGGATCGGCGAGTTAAAACCTACCTCGATAATTCTGCAACTCGCTGATCGGTCAGTCAAGACTCCTCAAGGTGTTATCGAGGACGTCATTGTTAGGATAGAGAACTGTTATTTCCCTGTAGACTTTGTTGCCCTAGACATAACCCCAACCGAGGAGTTGAACCATAACCCGATAATCTTAGGACAGTCGTTTCTAGCAATGACCAATGCAACCATTAGCTGTAAATCAGGAGAAATGGACATTTCATTTGGGAAGCAAAAAGTCCAGTTGAATGTTTTTAGTGCCTCTAAGTATCCAAACCTAGGGGAAGATGAGTGCAATGAGGATATAGTGGACGATCTTTTGGATAACTTGTCTACCCCTTGGTTAGCCCAGTCTGAGCCCTATTGGTATGAAGAAGAAAGTGAGTGAATGTGTCTAGCTGAAGACGTTAAACTTAGCGCTGGTTGGGAGGCAACCCAACATAGTTTTCAGTTGCTTTTGCTGTTAGGATTAGAGTTTTTCTTTTCTTGATTCAAGACCAGTTGGCAGCCCTTGAACCCCTTGGGAAAACCCTATTGATTGTTCCCTTTGGCCCAAGTCCTATTTGCATCATTCTAGTCATGCTATTAGGGGCAATGGCACTTAAGTTGGGGGTGAGGAAAGAGAGAAAATTTGAAAAGCTAAGCCTTTATAAATGCAGAACTAAAAATTTTACTGAGAATGTTTTAAAATTTTTCATTAAAAGAGATTCCCAAACAGAAAAAAGTTGAGGAAACTGATAAAAGAATATTGAATTTTGTAGAAATTGGTAGCAAGTGATAGGAGTCAAAATTGGTCTTATTTGAATATTGTCGAAACCATTTAGAAATTGGAAAATACTCCCAAGTTTGCCCCTAGTAGGATAAGAAGAGAAAGATTGAGAAATTAGACGAAAAAATCTTTAAAATTGTTAGATACAGTGGACTACCTTGAACAATATTGCACAAAATAAAATAAAATAAAAGGTCAATGGACAACCTAAGCTTGGTAACCGGGTCTCTTCATCTAACATAAGTGTCAAGATTCGCGTCAAACGGGAAAGGGAATGCCAAAGACAATCACCTAACACTTAATAACTGGGTCTCTTAACTTAAGGCAAGTGTCGAGATTCGCGTCAAACAGTGGAAGGTAACAATAAAAATAAGTGTGCATAGCAAGTTCAGGGGTAGAAATCCACTGTCAGAAATGATAAGAAGAATATCTGTCCGATTTTAAAATCAATCTCAGCTTATCAAGACAGTCCGCAAACGGAAGGGTATATAAGATTTTTAAGCCAAGTTTCTGTAACATTCAAAGTAAAACAGTTTTACCCCTTAAGCCCAATACCGATCTATACAAAGTTTGAGAATTCTGGAATCAAGATACTTGGCTAATTTTGTGAGGGATGATCCTGCAATGGGAATGATCTCTTTACTCAGTTTAATTTTAAGGTTGCATTGCTAAGGGACTAACAATGGTTAAGTTGGGGGGTGTGATAACTCTGTATTTTGATGCCTTAAGGGCATCATTTCAGGGGTATTTTCAACCTTAAAATAGACAAAGTGTGTCCTTTTCCCAGTTAAATTCAATGGTGTGACCTCTGAGGGTCTCTGTCCAACTTCTGTGAAAAACCAGGGAAGTTACATGACTGAAATGCAGTTTTTGGGAAGCTGGTGTGAAGTCCAACTGAGAGAGGGGGTGTTTTTGTGAAAAACTGAGAACAGGGGGGCACCTCCTATCTGCTAAACCCATAATGGCGCCCCTCCTACTGTACTAGCATGCTCCCCTCTCATTAGCAAACCATAATGCGCCTTCTAGCTCATTCTTTTCATCCTTAGCAAACCCTAGCTGCCCCTAGTGTTAGACAGTGTATTCACTTAGCTCCAATCAGATTGATGTACATTATGACATTTATTGTAAATAAATAAAGTACATATTTCGTTCATGTTATAATGGTGTGTTTCTGTGTAATACCCTTAAACTGGACACTTATGAGACTCGTGTTAGTTTAGAATGTTCACAGCCATTGGATAAGTCTTGAGAGATTTATCCTGCTAAGGCTGACACTGTTGTGCCGCCAAGTGTTGAGGTGGCCTGTCTCAGCTGCTAGGGTGAGACCCAAGGTACATGCAGTGTAGGTTTACTTGAAACCCTGAACCATACCAGATTTCCAGTATTGCCCTGGACTTTCGTGATTATGGGCAAAACTGGAAAGTTACACTTGACCCCTAGACACGATTATGATACTGCACTAGGTGTCGGATTGGGCTGTCTTTGATATGCCAATCAGTGAGATCCTTAGAGCGGGTCAAAACCTGGGTATGTTGGGACAATCCGAGAATTCACTTGAGTGGGTGATCATAGTGACAGGATCAGCCCCTTTGTCGGACAAAGTTAATGATCGAGGATGCACTCTCTCTGATGGAAACCAAGACTGCCGGCAGCCGATTTCAATCGTTGAAATTTGTTTTGCAAAATATATTTATATACAGATATATATATATATATATATATATATATATATATATGTATATATATTACGGTTTCAAAATGTTTGCAAAAGGTTTTAATTCCTAGGATCCATGTGAGTAGAGAGTGCAGCACTATTCCTTGCATCCGAGGGAGAGGTCCTCTCTTGTCGGACAGTGTTTGACAATTATGGGCTGAGAGGTTAAGTGTAAGACCATTAAGGGTAATACCTGATGGGCTAATCTTGTACCTGCCCACAGTCTTTGGTTTTTTATAAGGTGACTTGACCCAGGGACCACTTAGTGTAAGTGTTGGGCCCATTAAGAGCCCATGGTGATAGGCTCAGGGGTTCAATGTGTCCTACAGTGAATTCGGCCTGGCCTTGTAACAGAGGCTGGGCCAAACCCATGTGGCTGATGTGTAGATCAATGCTTGGGTTCCACGCCATACAAGGATACCCAACTAGGCAGCAATTTGGAGGTTGAATGAGCACATGGGCTTAATGGGCCTAAAGCCCATTTCGAACAGGCCTAATTTGATTAGTTAAATAAAGGGGCGGATCTGGGATTAAATCAGCAAATAGGATAAGGTCTTACCCTATCCACTCAGAGAGTCCATATCTGAATTCAGATCTGGAAACCTCCTAATGAGATTAAGAGAGAGTTGATCTAATCTGCAGATAAGATAAGGGCTTATTCTTATTTATTAAAGAGAACTCCTTATCCAAATACAGATTTGGATTAGGAAACTCCTAATGAGATTAAGAGCTCTCTTTAAGGCTATAAAAGGAGGAGGGGGTAAACCATTCAGTTCATCCAAGCATCCAAGAAATCTCAGAGATCAGATCTCAGAGTACCCAGAGAGAAGACAACAACAGTGTGATTGCGCCATCTTCTGCCTGCGATTTCCTCCAATTGTCGCCACAGCTAGTTCGATCTCCATCCTTTGTAGGAGCGATCAAGAAGTGTCTTGATATCAGTTTTTAGAGAAAGGCTGATTAGAAATCGTGCTCACTGCCTCCAATGGATTCTTACTGAAGTCGTACTCACTGTCATCTTCAGTGGGAGCAGTCTTTGGAGTCTTTCTTTGGGCGTGAACACCTTCATTGGGAGATATTGCATCTTCGTATCAGGTATATCCCTCTCCTACTATTTTGGTTCAGATCTGGTTCGGTTCTTGGTTCAAGATTGATCCTTGAAAAAATGCAGCTTTTCTAAAACAGGGAATGTGATTCCCACATGGGAGAGAAATTTTTGAAATTTCGCCCTACCTTCCTACAGGGTTCAGCCATCCATATGTTGGATCTCTCATCCCTTCACCTAGCTGCTCAATCTCCACCTTCCATCCCTTCTAATCTCCACCATTCATTTTAGGATACTCTCTTTTTAGCTTTTTAACCCTAGGGCGCCACCTAACTTCTAATCCTCACCATTCAGCCCCTAGTCATTAGATCTCAACCCTCCATTCCATTTTCTATTTCAATCATGCACTCTACGGCGCCACCCACTCCTTTTAATCCCCACCTTTCAACCCTAGGCACCTTAATCTCCACCCTCCATTTCTGGGCGCCCAAATCTCAACCCTACATAATATTGGGTGCCATCTCCTTCTCTTCTCAACCTTAGGATCAACCCAGAACCATCCTAACCCTTCATTCTAAACCCAAGGGCACCCGTATTTTTGCTAAATCCCAACTGCCGCCCCCCTCTTTCTCTCTAATCTCAGTTTTATCCACCCTTCTCTATAAAAATGACCCAAGGGCTCTTGAGAAGGGGTTGCATTCTGCTCCCAGGTAAGACGAAAGGCTGATCTTGAGAAGTTCAAGGGTAGAGGAAGATGAGGACGCCCAGCCAAGAGGAGGGGCTCCTGCTTGCAGTTCGCCTAAGCCACTACTGCCACCTCTGGATTCGAACCCAACTATAGGAGTGGAGCATGCCACCACCAAACAGCATTTCACAAGAAGACAGAGAGGCTAGCATGACACGCGGCAGAGTCTCCTAGAGTTAGTTACACTGCCACTAGAAGATATTCTCTCCATGATTGCATACATGTAGGCCAGCTATATAAGGCCCTGATCATGTAATAAGTGGCGTGAATGAATATCCCTTTCATCTCTCTCTGAGTCATTTTCTTCCTACCTTTCCCCTCTCTTCCCCCCATCTTCTGTTTCAGGAGGTTAAGCCACCCTCGAAGGGGCTTCCGAGGTGAACGGTAACTCACCTGAATCATAAGCAAAAATTTTAGTTCGAGGTTTGTAGATTAATGTATAAAACCAAGTAACTAGCTCATGAGGGGTAGAAACATGTAAGCTTCCTATTTTCTGATTTCATCACCTAGGCGAGGCCTAGGTGCCTGGGTGCCCCAAGGTTGCCTAGCCTTGCCTTGGCGCCTTGAAAACTATGCTCTAGACCTATTCTCTTTTGGAGTAAAGATTTTGCCCGATATACTCGATGAATTTCCTGATCCTCTCTCTATCCACACCACACACACATAAACACATACTAATTTTTCTAACTTTCCTCCACAGTAGCTGGGATAGGGAATAAGAATAGGTAATACATTGATGATCCTTCAGGAGCCTCCAATTCCTTGCAAGGCTGCTAGTTATTCAAACCTAACAGAGTCCCCAATTCCCAAAGGACCCAAGCAAAGAAGTACAACCTCCCAAGACTTGTTTCTCAAAACCCCTCCTACTCCAGAGGGACCTGGGTTGCCTTGACTGCTCCCGTCAAACATCTTGCAATTACCCTATTCTTTATGGAGGAACATCTTTCTACTGCTGACCAGTTCCTCCATATATCATTAAAGGAGAATTGATAAAATTCATCAAGAGATGAATTTCTTTCTGTTGTCAATACATCCCTCTAATACTCCATATCAAGACTCAAATGGTAAAATATCAAGAAGCATGACAAATTCCTCCTTAAAACTGTACTACTTCCAGAACAAGATGTATGATGCTTTGATAATGACCTTATTAAGGCTAGTTCTTTTCTACTAAATTGCTTTATTTACTTGTAGCCCATCAGGATGGTTTTATTATTGTCATATCCAATTTTCAAGTTAATTGTAAAAGCCAATTGCCTAAAGTCTATATTTCTGTTTTGCATTTATGTAAGAGTACTAATATAAAATTTGGCATGCACCACTAAAATTAAATGAGAGTCCATTTGCTTACTCATCACCCAGAGATCTAGGCATCAGGCAATGGAGAATCATTGCCAAGTCTTTTCCAGGAAAATATTAAATGAGAGTCCATTTGCTTAGTCATCATCTAGAGATCTAGGCATCAGGCAATGGAGAAACATTGCTAAATCTTTTCCAGGAAAATAGTTTTGGTGTCTTAAAATGAAACCAGACTGCCTTTGGAGAAAAGCCATAATGGCCAAAAATATGGTCTATGAAACCTTGGATGAGACCCTAGAATGGTGAGAACCAGTTATTGCTGCTCTCTTTGGATAAGCACTGGAAAGGTTTTCTAACATTCTACCGACGTTATTGGTCTCAAGATAGGAGATGGAGCAAGAATTCATTTCTGGAAGAACCCATGATGTGACCAGTTTCCTTCAATGTAACTTTATCTGTTCCCTTTTGAAGTGCTAGATGATAAGGGAGCCCCAGTACAACAAGGCTTTCAAATATCTATGAATATGGTAGCTCAGACAACAGCACTAAGAAATCTGAATGATGTGGAAGTAGATTAAATACCTTCATGCTCAGGTTACACAACAATCACCCCTCCACCAACAGCCTTGATAAGATAGTCTAGTCATTAGACTTATCTGGGGAATTCTTGGCTACTACATCCTTCTTCTACAAACCTGGTTCGATATCCTAAATCCTGTACTAATAGTACTGTACTGCACAACTCATAAGTAATGCCCAAAGATAACTTTGTCCCTTTCCTTTATTCTGGAAAATTTGGTCTCAATTTACAAAAAAGTTCAATTGATGTAGGTCCTAAAGATTTTGCCAAGGAGATAAGTAAAGAATGTGACTATCATTACATGATTAAAACCTTGATATTACTTTGGAAATTTAATATGCATAAAAACATAGTCAAAAGAATTAAGCGCACTAAAATAAAATAGCAAAAGAAAAACAGTATAAGATATTGGAATGCAAGTTGAGTGAATATATATTGCCAAGGAAGTTTGACATCAAGTAAAAAAACGGACATAAACATGTGATTTCAATTAGAAACTTAATGTTAAAAATGAAAACCGACATGTGAAGCATATAAATCAAAATTTAAGCATGAACTAAAATTTTAGTATCTCAAAGTGAAGGAAACCTGAGCCACGCCCACAGTACAGCATGTCTAATATAGGGCATTATGGAGGATAAATGGCATCATGAAGAAGCAGAAAATCAGCATTAAATCATCTAGTTAGCTGGACTTGATAAGTTATCCAATTGGATTGGTTTCTAGCCCATGAAATCTCCTAGGCAAGATATATTGAATTCTGGGTCCTGATTCCCATTAATAAGAGCCATTGTCCACAAAGGTTAGGGACCCTTACATGGTGTAATGGTAAAATCGCAGGCTGGAAAGTGTGAGAATGTGGGTTCAAATATGAGGGAAGCCATTTTGTGCAAAAAAAATGCCAAAGGTTAGGACCATACCCCTCCCTAAACCCCAGATAGCTGGGACCAACATTGGCTAATGACCTTTTTTTTGTCCACAAAGATGCCCAAAAATATAGGAGTTTCCTTTTTAATAACAAAAGTTTCCATCTCGCTAAATGAATCAGCAATTTCATAAGATGCATGATCAACTTTCAAGCAATTGGATATTCATCAAAAAAAAAAAAAAAAAAAACTTTCAAGCAATTGGATTTACAAACCTTATCAAGGTACTGGGCCAAGGATTTTGGAGAACCACGAATAACCCTAATAAGAGTCAGGAGAGAGGCTAAATGAACAGGTGAATCAGAGGCAGTAGACCAAATCTGGCTTTCAATTACATTTAAAAACCCTGGTATATCAGCGATTGCTAAGCTCGGAAGAAGAACACCAACCAAAGACTCCTGAATAGAAACAGCTAAAGCTGGATTTTGTATGGATGGGTTAGCAGATACACCAGTTACACACTCTAATTGGAAAAATATATCCCCAATCAAACAGGATATTTCAGGACCAATGCACACCTTCCATGTGCCCTCCATTCCTTCAGCCAAGAGCTCTGCTGCAGTTGAACTGTATTTTCCATTCATTGCCATAACCAACTTAATCAAAGGATGAACAACCAAAGTAGCCAGTCTTGGTTTCACAAGGCTTGGATACCAAACAACCAATGCAGCTGCAACAATAATATGAGAGGCCATTCCATCTTGGCTTGTTCCCCCAACACAAGAAGTCCAATCTTGCATTTCAAATGATTCCAGCCATGCAAGGATGCTGGATTCCTCAATCTGAGAAGTCTCTTCTTTTTCTATCCTCTCTGAATCTAAAAAGCTGCTTCTCAATGTATCATGGGTATAGCATATTTCATGTTGAGTTGCTTTCTGAGCAGACAAGGGAAGTGGAATAGCTCGTGAAGCAGCACAGTGGAATAAAGAGCGTGCAGCCATACGCACATGTTCGCTTTCATCTTGCCAGAAACTAACCAACAACTGCAATATAGAAGTACATTAAGGAAGACAGGCAAGTCAAGACATGGTTGAAAACAGTAACAAAACCAATCAATAGTATTTGTTTCAAACGTATGTCAAATAAACTAGGCAAAAACAGAGAGTGAATTATTCATCAAAAAAAAACAGAGAGTGAATTTCATAGGAAGCCACATGAATGATGTAGAAGATTTGTTTTTGAGGAAGATATTTGATATTCTAAGTAGTTAAATGCATTGGAAACCATCTACATTTATATGAAATATATTAAATACAAGGAAGAATGGAAAGACAAACATTTGACCATGTGTTGCATTTTTTTATTATTATTGGTTAAAGCAAGACAAAGGAACACCTTTAGTACCAGTAGCCTTTTAGAATTAGACAATCCAACTTATTTTAGTAAATGCTCATTGGATATGATAAAGCCTAATTCTACAAGTTTCACGTATAGCAGAAAGGGCTAATTAGGAAAGTGTAACCACCTAGATAATAATATCCAATGGTTCAAGTTACAGAAAATCAAATATTAGCATTACATTGCAACCTGAAGCAAAGGTGGCTTTATATCAGGAATCTTCTCAGCAAAGTTCCGTGTATAAAAAGCAGACAGAGCACTGCAAAATAGAACAGATGAAGCATTAGCCATAAAAAAGGGAGAAATAAGCAAGGGGAAATTGGATAACACAAATGATGTTTTAAACACAATTTATAGGAAATGATCCTTTACACCCTCCTACAACCAAGTGAACATGAGGATGGTCAAGAGCAAAAAATTACCATTTCTAGTGGGGGGAAATGAAGAATATCCATATATTGCAAGTGCTTTCCCCAATAGAAAAGATAATTGGAAGTCATCCTCTCTTCAAGTGTCAAGTGTATGTCACACATACTGGGAACTAACAACTAATATTCAATTAGAACAACTGGAAGATCTACAAGACTGACATCTATCTCAATAAATTGTGTCATCTCCCATACTGGTGGATCACAAACCATAAAAATGATACCATGTAATAGAAACAAAGAGAAGGGAAAGAAACTTAAAGAAAGAAAACAAGTTTCTTCCAATTACTCTCTTTTCTTTCTTTTTCTCTGATATGAAACAGTAAAAGGGTTACTATTAATTAGAAATTAAAAATTAAAATAGCAAGTTTTATATATATATAGCAAGGTACAATCATTCCTGCTATTTGAGATTAAGAGAGCTAGAAACAAACAGCAGAAAATTGCCGAGCAGTCCCAAGAGATTACTTGTACTGACTGGGGACTTCCCCTTGGATCGCATTAAGAAAAATGAGAGGAAGTCTCAAAAATATTAAGTGGTCGGGCCTGTGCAATTTTGAATGCTGAGAAGATTTTAAACTTAAGTGGGACAGAGACAACAGGTTTAATCTTATCAAAAGACAGTGGTGTCAGGGGAGAGGAGAGTTTGGGGGGCCACGTGGAAGGAGAAAATAAAGGGAGAGTAGGGTAGTCGAAAGAGAGAGAGGAGTCGGGTCTGTCAGAAGATGAAGAGACGACTCGGGGAGGTAAAGAAGGTGAAGGTTCGAACGAGGTTCAAGTTTCGAAAGATAGTGTCATCAATAATGCTGGGGAAAATTGAAGTCACCTCGTTTCAAGCTGGGGGTTTTGAAAGAGAAAAAGTTCAAGCAAAGTCAAAGAGCTTGGCATGCATTTCAGTCTGAAGATCCGTGGAAATGGATTGTTCATAAGAACCTGGAGGAGTTAGATCAATGTGGAAGTCCAGCAGAAGGATCTGATCTAGGGCTTCACTGCAGTGGAGGGAAGAAAGAAAAGTCAAGTTCTGGTCAGCAAGCAGGTTTTGTTCTTTGTTTTGGTGATTTTTAAGTCGAGCTTTCTTCCATTTCTTCCTTCTCTTCCATCTCGCCACAATAAAGAAGTTTGGAGAAGGAGAACCAAGGGGTTGTTTGCTCGGAAAATCAGACGGAAGGAAGGGAGGAGGGTTCTGGGGAAGCGGTGAAGCAGTCAGCAAGGAGGGAATGAGAGGGCAAGGAAGAAATGATAGGCAGGGCTGGAAAGGAAGGGGTTGACGTCAAGAGACCGACTGTGTCTGGCTGTGCTGAGGGTACGGAAAAGGCTCTAGACAAGGACGACAATTTTGACTCAGCTTTAGAACACGAGGAGTTCCAAAAGGTGGAAATCGCAATTGGCAAGATTGGAGTCCATTTAGGTCAGAGAAGAGGTTTACAAAAGGAAGGAGACATTGAGCCTATAGAAGGGACGAAGAAAGCCAGAGAGACAAATAAGTCACACTTTGTTTTGAGAAACAAGAGGAGATATACAAAACAGGGGGGGGACCCCCTGCAAGTTACAAAGGAGGAAGCTTGTCACTATACAGATGTTCCAAATACACACCAAATTTAGCTAGGCCATCTGCAGTATGATTGTATTCCCTAGGAATCCAAACTAAGTTAACATTCAATCCATCCAAAGAATCCCAAGCTTCAGTCAGATAGTGATAAAGTCTCCAAGGGCCCCCTTTTTTGTCCATGTGTCAAAGGTTTTCTCAAGGCTAAAATATGGATTATTTGGGGCAGGACCCTCCAATAAATATAAAAGAGTTTACAAAAGGAAGAGATTAAAGGTTCTGGAATCGAAGAAGGGTGATGAAAGGAGGGGGGAGGAGCTTCAAGCTGCTGGAGAGGCAGTTACATCAACCCTGATAAAGGAAGATCTAGAGGTCAAGCCGGGGTCAGGGGACAAGAAGGAGGAGGGAAGCCAAGCGGATGAGAGTAGTCTTGTTACGTCTAAACAAGCTGATAAAAAATAAGGAGGGGGTTAAAGTGGAGGTTAAGAGTTTTTTAGACAGGGAAGTGAAAATTGGCAAGAGTTCAGGGCTTTTCTTTTGGGGAGGTGAAGAGTTGGCAAGAAGAGCTTTCGAAGAATTTGAAAAGAATAAAAGGGAAGAGAGAGAGAAGAAGAAGCTACGACGGAAACAAGATTTAGTTTGGGACAAAGATAATGACAGATGTTATGAGGCGTTTGAACCTGAAGACTATAGACAATATGTGAAAAGGGGGTTCCCTATCTATTTAGTGGAAATAAATTAAAGTGCATGTTTGATTCATATTCGCCCCCCATTCCGCACCTTTCTTGGCATCCATTAGATGGATCCTACCATTCTTTCAGTGGTATCAGAGCCACAGGTTCGAATCTTGAACCAAAAGAAAATCAGATCTGACCTTGCGCAGATGAACAGAAAATGTTCTGCCAAGATCTGCGCAGATTTGCTTTCCTTTTTTTTCAAGAAATGGTTTCTTATTAAGGGCGTTTGATCTGAAATTAATTTTGTTAAATCCAAAAATTTATTTAGAATTGTTATTTATTTATTTTTTTTAATGGACTGTTCGAACCTGGAGATCGCAGTGCAGATTTGGTGCAGATAGTTTGCGCACCCTTTTTTCTTCCTTTTATTATTATTCGGTCTGTAAATAATTTTTTTTTATTTTTCTAGACTGAATGTATAAGATTTGATCAAGAATGTAATTAATTAATAGAATTAGGATTTCTGTTTTTTATTTATTTTCATGATTAAAGAAGAAGGAAGAAGATGGCGGTGCTGGAGATTTGCAAATGGAGAAATCGCATACTGCGATTTACAGTTTATGAAACTGTAACTTTTGTGATTAACCTCTATTTTGCAGGTGGTACGAACAGTCCATATTTTTTATTTGTGATTGTCTAAAATCAAAAATTATTAATTTCAAATCTCTCTTGAATTAATTCTTGAATTGAAAATCAGTTTTGGACCATTTCGGACTAGATTGGACCAAAATTGTTTGGACCGAATCTGAGATTCGAATGGGGTTGTTTTTCAGTCCATATTTCTCACACTGATTATTCCAAATCTGATGTTCAATTACAGGGATTAATTCGGCCCACCTGTAAAACCCAGTTTTAAAGGGTTAAAACTGCAAAAGCCCATTGTTGTGAGAAAAGTTGTATGGGCCGAACTGCTAACTACAATTCAGCCCATACACCTAGTAAACATTAATTGCTAATGCTTTAAGTTTTAAATGGGCCATTCGATGGGCTTTACAGCAATTAATTGATTGGATGTATGATGTGCTGCGACCATGGGCCATAAGCACTTGGCCCATGTTAACTCGTTAGTGGCTCTTGCGCACACCATGGCAGAATGCACATCATTGCCATGGTGTCCCTTAAGGTCATTGGATGACCCCTCTCTACTTGGTGGGCCCCACAACCCTGAAAAGGGATGCGTACGGAACCCCTATCCGATTGAGGCCCACCAGAAACCTGGTTTTATGAAAGCCAGTGGGAACCACTTTGGTTTGACCTAAATTAGAACTAGGGCGTAATTTTGTTCCCTCCAAGCAAATATGAGTGCGTGTGATAGGGAGATCCATTTGATGGACTCTCTAAAGGCCTTCCGTCATTAGCACAATGATGGGTCCATCAGTAATGAGGAAACGCACCATAAAATTGGGCTATCCATTTGCTGTTGGATCTGTCAGAGTGTTTCATTAGATGATAGAAGCGTCATAGACCGATGTGGGAGGGGCTTCACCAGAAAATGGGAACTCTCTCACGGTACCTTGGCGTAACCTAAATATGATGGGTGTGCACTCACTGGACAAAAAAGGTTTACCTGAAAGCGGCTCTGAACCTTGTCTGACAGAGGCCAAAGGGAAACTCAATTGATGAGTGGATATGATCCGTCACAGAAAGGTGGTGGGGTTATGCAACTGAAACAGTTGGCTTCATGCACCCTATGTGATTTCCCACATTTCCAGAGACATTCCGTCGTCTCCGTCACTGAGAAGGGAGGGAAAAATCTCAGAGATGAATAAATGGGAATGGAACATAGATTAAAAGCCATATCTATGTAGGTAACATGAATCAAACTAAGGTTGTGGACTAACGTCTTTGTTGTTTTATCAGAAAATGGCAACGGTCAATTTGCAAAGCTTCTAAACGATAACAAGCTTAAGGCCCAAACTATGCCGACTGGTACAGAAATCTTATGCTGGTCCTAACTTCTGAAAAATTAGATAAGGTGGGGAAAAATCATGCCCCGGAACGTCCGGGTGATAGGGCTTCTGAAGCCCGTAGGAGGGACTACCAAGATTGGGAGGATAAGAACTCCCTAGCCCGCTGCTTTGTCATTGCCTCAATAGACAACTCAATATAGAGGCAGTTCGATCAGATCGAACTAGCCAAGGACATATTGGACAATCTAAGAACAATGTATGAAGAGCAGAACCGTTCTACTCAACAGAAGGTCCTGAAATTGTTCATGACCGCGTAGATGTCCAAGAGGCAGAAAGTTCATGACCATTGTCTTCGGATGATGGGATACATTAATGAACTTGAAGCTCTTGGATCCGGGCTAGATCTTGGCACGCAAGTGGATGCCATCCTGAATTCTTTGCCATCTTCCTTCAATGCGTTCACTATGAACTACAACATGAATAAGCAGAATGTCAGCGTCCAGGAACTCAGCAATATGTTGCAGAGGGCCAAGGATCTTTTAAAGAAGGATGAGCATGGGGTTATGCCTGAAAGATCTTCTAACCGTAGAAAATCTTCCCACTTGTGAGCCTTGCCTTCAAGGTAAGAAGACTAAGCGGCCATTTGACGGTAAGCCTGAAAGATCTGGAGGCACACTTGACCTAATATATACTGATGTATGTGGTCCCCTGAGTGTTAGGACACGGAATCAACACGTGTACTTCATCACCTTTACAGATGATTTTTCACGATATGGTTACGTGTACCTAATGAGACACAAGTGTGAATCCTTTGAAAAGTTCAAAGAGTTCAGACAGGAAGTCGAGAAACAGTTAGGGAGAGAAGTTAAGGCCCTTCGATCGGATCGAAGTGGCGAGTATCTCTCTGACGAATTCAGGGACTACTTAAAGGACAATGGAATAGTGTCACAACTAGCTCCTCCTGCTACACCACAACTCAACGGTGTTTCAGAGAGGAGGAATAGGACCTTGTTGGACATGGTCCGGTCACTTCTCGTACGCTCAGAATTACCCACATCCTTTTGGGGATATGCATTAGAGACTGCTATCTTTGTGCTGAATCGGGTTCCAACCAAATCAGTTCCGAAAACTCCATATGAACTATGGACCGGAAGGAAGCCAAGTGTAAGACACTTGAAGATTTGGGGTTGTCCTACACACGTTAGAAGAACAAGTGCGGACAACTTGGAATCCAAAACCAGTCGTTGCCAATTTATAGGCTACCCAAAGGATTCAGTGGGTTATCTATTCTATGACCCAAGTGAGCAAAAAGTGTTCTGCAGTCGAAACGCCCAATTCTTAGAATCTGAATACATCATAGACACTCACCGTCAGGAAATAGTTCTTGATGAGGAGAGCTCAGGAGCGATGGGAGATGTCCCACAAGTTCCAAGTAGTGACCAACCTAGAAGGTCCACCCGGGTATCCAGACCACCAGTTCGATATGGTTATGACCAGGATACCTACCTGGTGGAAGCCTTGACTAGTGAAGAGGATCCCGTGACTTACGCGGAAGCTATGTTAGACATAGATTCCCAGAAGTGGATGGAGGCCATGAGAGCTGAGATGGACTCGATGGAGACCAATGGAATCTGGACTCTAGTAGATCCGCCCTCCGGGGTAAAAGTAATTGGTTGCAAATGGATCTACAAGAGGAAGAGGGCCCCGATGGCAAGATTGAGACCTACAAAGCTCGCTTGGTGGCAAAAGGGTATACTCAGAAAGAAGAAATCGATTATGAGGAAACCTTTTCGCCCGTGGCCATGCTTAAATCCATTAGGATCCTGCTAGCTGTAGCAGCATACCATAACTACGAGATTTGGCAAATGGATGTCAAAACCGCATTCCTGAATGGAGATCTTAGTGAAGATATCTACATGCAGCAGCCGCAAGGCTTTATTGCTGCTGGTCAGGAACACATGGTATGTAAACTCAACAGATCCATATATGGACTTAAGCAGGCTTCTAGGAGTTGGAACATCCGTTTTGATTCTGTCGTCAAAACGTTTGACTTTGAGCAGAATCCGGATGAGCCCTGTGTTTACAGGAAGTCCAGTGGGGATAAGATTACTTTTTTAGTATTGTACGTGGACGATATCCTACTCATTGGGAATGATGTAGGAATGTTGACTTCGGTCAAGGTATGGATGTCACAGCAGTTCTCCATGAAAGATCTTGGAGAAGCTTCATACATGCTGGGTCTTCGACTCTATAGAGATAGATCGAAACGGATAATTGGATTATCCCAGGCTGCTTACATTGACAATTGTCAAAAAGTACAGCATGGAAAACTCCAAGAAATGAAATGTTCCTTTCAGACATGGAGTAAATCTCTCCAAGAAAATGTCTCCCAAGACTTCTGAGGAGATTGAGGGCATGAGAGACGTTCCCTATGCCTCAGCCGTAGGGAGCATCATGTATGTCATGCTGTGCACTCGCCCGAACATAGCTCAGGCGGTGAGTGTGGTATGCAGATTCCAAGCAAACCCAGGGCCGGAGCATTAGACTGCTGTGAAGAACATACTTAAATACCTTCGAAGGACAAAAGAGTTTTATCTGGTATTCGATGGTAGTTCACTACAAGTTCACTACAAGTTCTGGGGTATACAGATGTCGATTACCAATCGGATCCAGATGATAGAAAGTCTACGTCTGGATAAATTTTCACGATAGGATCATGTATTGTTTCCTGAATGTCAGCAAATAGAGGTCCGGAGTAGCAAATTAATAGTCCACAACCCAAGCCGAGCGCATTGCCGTAAGTGAGGTTGCCTTATGAATGAAGGTGTTCATTCCTGAATTTGGAATTCAGTACATCACCCATTCCACTGTTGTATTACAACACTGAACTTACAGGAGGATGATATTAAGAGGTAGCATCAGCGGACAATGTAGTAGACCCATTGACTGAGCCATTGACATAGAAGGTGTTTGAGAAACACGTGGAAAGAATGGGACTACGACTTGTACCAGATTGGACCTAAGTGCAAATGGGAGTTGTTAGACAGTCTTGTATGCCCTTAGCTTCAATCGGATTTGATGTACTTTTGCTATTTAGTGGAAATAAATTAAAGTGCATGTTTGATTCATATTGTTTGGTATAATTTTGTGTAAGACCCTAAAACTGGATACTTGTAGAAACTTGTGTTAGTTTTTAAATGTTCACAGCCATTGAATAAGTCTGTGGAGATTTATCCTGCCAAGGCTGACACTGGTGTGCCACCAAGTGTTGGGATGGCTTGTTTCGGCCATCAGGGTAAGACCCAAGGCACATACAGTATGGGATTGTTTGAACCCTTGAACTGGACCAGATTTCTAGTATTGCCCTAGACCTTGGAGACAGATGGGCAAAACTGGAAAGTTACACCTGACCCCTAGACTCGATTATGACACATCACTAAGTGTCGGATCAGGCTGTCTTTGATATGCCAATCAGTGAGATCTTTAGTGTGGGGTCAAAACCTGGACATGTTGGGGCAGTCTGAGAATTCATCTGAGTGAGTGGTCATAGTGACAGGATCAGCCCCTTTGTCGGACAATGATAATGATCGGTAATGCATTCTCTCTGATGGAAACCAAACTACCGGCAGTTGATTTCAATCGTTGGAATTTTGTTTTGCAAAATAAGATATATACGGTTTCAAAAGATTTGCAAAAGGTTTTAATTCCCGGGATCCATGTGAGAGGAGAGTGCGGCACTGTTCCTTGCAGCCGAGAGAAAGGTCTTCTCTTGTCGGGTAGTGCTTGATCATTAAGGGCTGAGAGGTTAAGTGTAAGACCATTTAGGATAATACCTGATGGGCTAATCTTGCACCTGCCCACAGTCCCTGGGTTTTTATAAGATGGTTTGGCCCAGGGACCACTTAATGTAAGTGTTGGGCCCATAGGGTCCATGTGATGGGCTCAAGGGGGTCACTGAGTCTTTCAGTGAATTCAGCTGGGCCTTGTAATAAGGCTGGGCCGAACCCATGTGGCTGGTGTGTAGATCAATGCTTGGGTCCCACGCCATACAAAGAAGCCCAACTGGGCAGCAAGTTGGAAACTAGATAAACACTGAACACTTAATGGGCCAAAAGCCCATTTCGAACTGGGCTGATATGATCACCAGTTCATGGGGCGAATCTGAGATTAGTGTTAGTAAAAGGATTGGGTTTTTTACCTTATCCACTCTAAGAGACCAAATTCAAATTAGATTTGAATCTGGTAACCTCCTGATAAGATCAGGAGTTAACTAACTTAATCTGCAAATAGGATTAAGATTAACCTCTATCCAAATACTGATTTGGATTGGGATAACTCCCAAAATATTGGGAGGTTTCTTAATCAAGAAGAAAGATGAGAAAACCCTAGCAGAAATATCAGATTTCGAACTAGGGGGTTTGAGTAAGCAAGAAACACATCCTGCAATCTGAGATTTGATCTCTCACAGACTCCAGAGAGAAGAGACAATTCTGCCCTCTTCGTCCCTGGACTTCTCCTCCTTCAGCCGCCGCCACTACCTGTTGGAAGATTGGATCTTTACAGCAACAGGAAGTCAAGAAAGCAGTTCTTGACAATAGTCTTGCAAGAAAGACACTAGGATTCGGTGTTCAAGGTTTCCAGAGGGTTCTTGTGAAGAATCCAGTGTGTAGGACGCACCCTGCTGGTTCCGTTCCATCCACAGTTGTGTCATCTTCAGCAGGAGCGGATCTTGGTTATTTCTTTGGGCGTCAACACCAACTTTGGGAGATATTATTTCTCCAGATCAGGTATAATCCTTCCTATTTCCTTTTGGTTCAGATCTGGTTTGTTTATGGTTCAAGTAGGATCCTTGAATAATGTATTCTAAATTTAGGGAATATGATTCCCAGTTGGAAGAAGGTAGGAAATTTTTTTAAAGTTCGCCCCCCATTCCGTACCTTTTTTGGCGTCCATTAGATGGATCCTACCATTCTTTCACTTTTCTTTTGAGGAGGTGAAGAGTTGGCTAGAAGAGCTTTCGAAGTCTTTGAAAAGAGTAAAAGGGAAGAGAGAGAGAAGAAGAAGCTATGACGGAAACAAGATTTAGTTTGGGACAAGGATAATGACAGATGTTATGAGGCGTTTGAACCTGAAGACTATAGACAATATGTGAAAAGGGGGTTCCCTATCTATTTATATAAAGGGGGGGAGTCCCTGTTTTCGTTTGTTAGTATTTGTGTCTTTGTAATCTCCTGTTGTGGTATTTGGTTCGAGTGTAATCTTAACACCCCTGTCCGGGTTGTATCTTGTTTTCTTTTCTATCTATAAAATTTTTATTTTACTCTTCAAAAAAAAATACCCCTAGGTCCTGGTTGATTTGTAATAAATATGGGGAATCAGGTCTTCGATAGGAGACAAACCCATCAAATGACTCTTTATGGAACAGGCTTATGGACAAGAATACAGGAATTTACATTTTAAGTTCATTTCTTTTAAGCTTGGCAGTGGTGAAAATGTTTACTAGTTGGGACAAGGCTTAGATGATTATGAGAAGGAGATCAGTACATGACTACATGGCTCTGACTATGGTTTTTTAGAATCTTCATCTAAATTGTAAAATTCAACTCAATGTGAGATTAGGCTTATGCTATTTTTTCCTTATTTTTTTACACCAGACCAGATGACCCATCACTGTGGTCCACCTCTCTCCTAATTTGATTTTAATTCCCAAAACTCCTAATTTGTCTTTTCCACACAATGTATTCCTTTCCTGAAAATTCTCTCTGTTGTCTCTCCTACATTCTCTCTCCATCCCCATATCTGCTCTTCCTTCCTAAAAATTCTCTTACATCTCCAAACTCTATTTAGCAGTTAAATCTAACCCTTATCTTTGTTTCTTATAGATCAACTCCAAGCACCTGTGCTCCTGATAGTTACTAGTTATAGTAAAATCATGATTTACTATTTTTAGAAATTTCTAGATTCTTACATTTAGTTTTAGTAGAATTAATAAAGTTATAAAGGTGCCCTAGTTTGAAGGGAAATTACTATTTTCTGTTATATTTTTTTTTTGATAAATTATTTTCTATTAGATTTTAAATTAAATAAGAAGTTTTTATTTCTTATTAAAATAGAGGTTGACAGATCTAGTAAAGAGCTCTCTTTTTTTGCTAATATGTGGATTGGTTCCCCAATGGAACCACCTCCAAAGAAAGCTTACAATTGGTTCCTCAATAGAACCAACTACAAATAGAGAATCAATAGATGTACTTATTTTCCTGCCAATACATAAATTTCTACCACAGCTGACAGCTATGGTAGGATTTATTCTTGCTGTTTCTTTTATTTTCTGTTCTTTATTTACTTGTTAATACTTGTGACCAAAGCCTATTGCTGCATGTGATTAGTTTTCTTCTTCACAAACTGACTAGTTCATCATGCAAATGTTATAGAAGTGCATAACACCAATCAACAACACTTCCTTCAGCAAGGACACAATACCTGCTGGCTGCTGAACTGGAACGAGACAAGCTAATCATGCGCTGGGCAAGGGACACCATGGTTAATGATCGCATTGCACAGAACTCTGAGGATGACCTCCAAAGCTGTAAGTTAGCTTAGTCTCAGGATTTGTTGATAGGAGACAGATAATTTTTTTTTCTTTGGAAATAGGTAAAGTAACTTTTATTAAAAAAACAGATAATTGATGGCAACAATAAAAACATTTGACCAGAAAGTACCTCAAGAGCAGCATCAAGACCAGGGAATGTCAATGTAACAGATCCTCTATCCCCCTGCAAACCAGAAGCTATAACAAAATTCTCTGGTCTACTAATATTCATCCCAGAAATTAGCAATCTATCTAGATCATCATCTATACCCCACAAGTGCAAGAAAGATAAACTGAAGCGAAGAAAACATCCTTCAAGTGATCTAACCCATACATGTTCTTCTGTGGAATTGCATAAAGTCTTTTCAATATCAGTCATATCATTTGGATTTGCATTGAGAGAGCTTGCTGTTTCAG
The DNA here is from genome assembly GCF_056320005.1 of Nelumbo lutea. Taxonomy (NCBI): domain Eukaryota; kingdom Viridiplantae; phylum Streptophyta; class Magnoliopsida; order Proteales; family Nelumbonaceae; genus Nelumbo; species Nelumbo lutea. Next base: position 51,689,156 of record NC_142689.1, on the reverse strand, counting down.
GTCGTGCATTCTCTTGCTTGCCATCACTATCTGAAAACTGTGTGTGCTCTTCACAAGGAGACATTAAGGACAAAAGGTCAAATCGCAGAGTATCAATCCCAGGGTAAGGACAATAGCATTTAATGGGATGTTTATTGTATTGAAAGACTAATGGGGATGAAATTTGTTTTGCAGCTTTTCCCTTAATACCATAAGCTGGTAAGATATTTGATTCAGTTAAATCCATTGATATCTTCTGACCAGTATCCACTGAGGTGCCCCTCTTGTCGATATTCTTAACATGTGATAGTGAGCATCTTGCATCTTCAATTATGGGAAGATGCAATGAGGATACTGAAGTAGCTCCACTCAACAGATTGCCCATAGTGGAATTTACACCAATGGCTCTGTAAAAATGGTCAAACACTGCACGAGAAGCCATACCACGAATAACTCGCTCTCGAGCACCAGTCTTTACATCCCAGAGATATAAAACATCAATGCTATCAGATATTCCAGAATCATTCTTGCAAAGACAAGCTATATAGCCTCTTGCACCATCCCATACAACAGACGAAGGGTAGTTAGGGTGTCCAGGAAACATTCTCTCCACCCTCAATGTTTCAACCGAAGCAAGAGCAACACAGGAGTCCTCCCCAACAGATAGAAAGCAACTGCTCCAAGGATGGTTTGTCCCGGGTGGAGGCAGGATCAGTTGTCGGACTGGAGCTACATGATGGTGCATTACAATGATGACATTACTTGTATCAAGATCCCATATACAAATAGTGCAGTCCATACTTCCTGAAAGTAAAATTCTAGAGCAACCCCGCTCATTTGAAGCTCCATCCACATGCTTTGCAGCCAAGCATAGTACTGCACCACTGTGCCCTGACAGAAATTGTTTAGATACGCGTGTCTCCACCTTGTGGCATGAACTTCCCTCAACAGGATCATGTTCCTGAAAAAGCATCTTAAAATGTACCACTTCTATTTCACCACTATAGAAGCCACAAACAATGCCATATGGTGCATAAAAATCTTCAGTAAGAACCATTGAAGATGAAACAGTTCGCCCTTTTAGCACCAAATCATTACTGTGACATTCTCTATTTAAACCATTTAAGTTTGATAAACTTGGGGTGCTACTGTATTGAGAATTTATTTCAATCTTCCCCTTTATGGTTTCTGTAAGAGAATCATAGTTGAGAATATGAGGTTCAGAAAGTGAACTAGTACCCCCAATCCAGTCACCAATAAAATCACCTCTCCCAATCATTTTGCATTGTTGACTCCAGTTCCCATTGGCATCATATGTCTGACATAATGACCAGATAGTAATGTAAGGTTTCCACAGAGAAGATTCTTCAACACTGTAGGAAATCGATTCTACACGAAGAAGCTTGTTGCCGAGTTGGCAAACATTAATTGACAATCTCACACCAATAGGATAAGAGACAGCAGGAATCTCACATAGAAGCTCAAACTTAAATGTATTGCTTGAACCTGATACAGTATACACTAACACAGCACCTCTATTACTCCATACAGCAAAGTTTTCTGAAAATGCTTCAGGTGGATCCTGCCTATCCAATGTATCCCTCCCACCAATATCAAGGAACATGCCCCCTACAAGATGTGATTGACTGGAAATACCTTCATCACAAAGAGGAGTATCGATTAAAGATATCTCACCAATAGAATTCCCCCCAGTCAGTAGCCTAAATATACAGCTAGTCTTATATATGAGGGCTAAGAGATTTCCACGGGTTGCAATTGATATTCCCTGAACTCCCTTACCAAATTCATCCTCCCAACTAGACATTCCTATATGTGAAGAACTTCTCTGTAAACCAGATCCACCTTCCCCATCGGGGCCAGACTCCTTGGACGCAATAATCGACTGCACTATACCAAGTCCATCAACCATGAACACGGATTGTTTGTCCCTATCTTCAATTGATGGAATAACAACCATGAACTTCAATGGCCCAGCAGATAAACTCCCACGAAAGACAGTCTGGACAATGCTAAGAGAATACGAATCAACAATGACAACAGCACACTTCAAATCCTTTTTGTACTGGTATTCCTGATTAGCCGAAGCCTCGACCCTTTCAGCGGGATCAGCAGACTGATGATGGGATGCATGAACGGAATCTGTGCAGCAGCACGCAATACAAACATATCTAGGGGAACCAGGTAATGTCCGAATTGTGGACGGGCTCCCAACCCAAGGGGACATTTTCCTCCTGCGTCTGCAGTGCCCACTGCCTCTGCTCCAGATGCACAACACACCATCAGTACAAGCACTTATTAGTGCACCATAACCAGCTGAGGAAGAGTTTTCAACTACATTACTTGATTTCTCCACTTCTCCATGGACACCGACTGCAACGGGCGAGCAGATGTCAAGGTCCGCAATAGGCGCAGTATGGCCACATAGCATGGCCACAGGCCAAATTTCCTGTCAAAATAGCAAACGGTTACACAATAAGGTAATTCAAAAACAAGTTGAGACGTGATCCATATATCAAGAGTGTAGGAAACCAAATGAGGGAAAATCTACTCTCTCACGAAAATTAACAAATATCTAGAAGGCGAAATGCGGAATCTACAAACAAAAAAGCAGATTACCCTGTTGGATTGATTGACAGAGGGGTTCCACCAGATGATAGAACCATCGGATCCACCAGTGTAAAGGGTCGGAGGTTGATTCAATACGGCAGTGGCAGTGACTCTGTGAAGCAGAGGGGCGCCTGACCAGATACATGCTATAGAGTCGCATTTCATCCTCGAACCAATTCAGAGACGGCGAGATATCATTAACAGCTGAGAGAATTTGAGTTCAGTTATGTGTGAAATGGTGCTTCACGTCCTTACTAGCGCCTAGGATCCTTGGAACTGGTTAAACTACGTAATAATGGGATCCACCTTCCACGGGACCTTGTTAAATAAAAAGGGTTTCGCAACGTTAGATTGAAATTAACTTATTTTTTCTACGGCAAATTTCTTAAATTAACCTTATAAGCCAAAGGCTATGTTTGTTTCAAAGTCTCGTTATTTTTAATGAAATTCTAAAATGAATAAGAATAGATAAAACTTAGTTAAAATGAGAAAATATTGCTATGAATCAAATTTTTTCGTGAAAATTTATTTTTTTTTGAAAATTCAGATCTGAAAAAGTTAAAAAGATATTAAATGTGTCTCAACTCTTAAAAGAGGCATAGATGCTTTTCAATCTTTTAGAATATCTGAATCCATAAGTTTCTTTGTGTTGGATCAATCTTTTACCATCTGAAATTTATTAATTTTACTATTTTACCCCTAAAACATACTATTTGAAAATATAGAATTCAATTTACATTATCTCATAAAAAATAATTTTCAACCTCAAAATAATATTGAAACAATACAAATAAAAAATAATAAATTAATTATTACTAAGTAATAAATGAAACAATTAAAATTAAAAAATAATAATTAATGACTATAAAAATATTAAAATAATTAATAATTTACACAAATAAACATTAAAATAATTTTTAAAATTTAATGAAATAATTAAAAATTATTAGTTAAAAAAATAAATAATAATTAATAAATAACACACGTAAATTTAATAAAAAATAATCAATGTTTAATAAGAACCCATAGAAATAAGAACTTGCGAGCAAGTGAAGATAAAGGCAAGAACACCGTGTACCACCCATCGAAACACCTACGACATATGCAATGTTTTTGTTTTGAGAATCCACATTATCTTGAGTATTCCACAGAAATGCCATAAGCATAGGAGCCAAACGAGGCATTGGAGACTGGATACACTTTGGACCATTGTTGCTCCTCAACTATTGGAATTGCCAACCTTCTCGGGAGTGTTAAAGGCATCTCCAACAAAGAAAGTTGATGTAGGGTGATTTGGCCCAACCTAGTAATAAGGGGACACGTGGACACGACCTAACTAGCAGGATGGCAACTCAGTCCGATGCACTAAGTCTACAACAGATCGAGTTCGAATAACCAAACCACCTCAGGGCAATTCCACCTCGGACGAGTTCACCTCGATGCACGATCGCATCAGGACCACCTCAATCCCAAGGCACTTCGGCATTCATACAAGGTTGGATCCAAATGGCACTATCTCGAGTAATATTGACCGACCACTGCTTGGCAACCCCAAAGATCTTACCACCAGATTTCATGCCTCACGGGATCACACCTCGTAACACCTAACATTATCTCCCCCAATCCAATTCGGGCGGAAGTGATGAATCTTATTGGTTGGAAGCATTATCCCCAATTATCGCGGAAAAGGACCTCATCATATCAAGGATTTTGGAACGGCTCCGCGAAACCCGCGAGGACTCCACTATATAAAGGCTTCACCCCCTGGGGATGCAAGGTACGTGTAATCTCTGCTCTCTAGCTCTCTGGCATTCTAAGCTATTATCAGCTTGTAATCTATGGGAAACGCTACAAGAAGCCTCTTTCCTCGAAAAGCATCCATGGCATCCTCTAGTAACGCCATACAGAACGGTGAAACGAACATCTCCGGGGGGCAACCTCAGGTCCCATCCGTGTGCATCGGCTAGTTCATCATGCCTCTCTCTGCAGATGGGGTTCCAACATTTGACATACCTCGAATCATAGCACCAATGAATGCCCCACTCCCTCCTACGGAGGGTGCAACCTTTACTGAACCCTCTGTGATTCCCCCTGTAGTCGAGAAGAATCAGCTCGATGACATGGTACACTACGTGCGGATTATTCAGGTCCAAATGCAACAGTTCCAGCAAGTTTAGCAATACCAGCAATAGGTCCTGCACCACTTTTACCAGCAACAGTTCCCTCCATTACCGCATAATCAACAACTGGTTCCACCTCGGAATCCGGCCCACAGCAAAGCAGATCCCATCACCAGAACACTCGCCTCCTCATCAAAGATAGACTTCCCAGGTTCCACATCCCCTTGGAAGCCAAGTCTCGTCTCCCAAAAGGAGGAACACACAGATTTCTCCTCCTGCTTCGGAAAACATCAACAGATCGAGAGACACTCAGCTCGCCAAGGTGGTTTCACCTAAACCAACGCATCAAAAAGGTCCATTCGCAGGGAATCGTTTCAGGGTTCTGGCCACGAACTCCAGGCAAGGCCCCTCCATCCACAGCAGCCAGCACTAGCAGTCTGAACTACCCCGTGTCCGCACCATACCTGTGAAGGGATGAGAGATCCATCACATGGATAGCCGAACCCTGAAGGAAGGTAGGGCAAATTTTAAAAAATTTATCTCTCTCCCATCTGGGAATCACATTCCCTATTTTAGAAAACTGCATTTTCAATGATCAGTCTTGAACCCTAAACCGAACCAGATCTGAAACCAAAAGGTAAGAGAGGGATATACCTGATACAGAGTAGTAGTAACTCCCAATGAAGGTGTTCACGCCCAAGGATATCTCCAAAGACTGCTCCCACTGAAAATGACACAGTGTAGGGTGGAGAAGAATCAGCAATGTGGTCCTTCAGCAAGAACCTAATTCTTCACCAAAAATCTGATGGAGGGCGAATGAACACGACTTCATATCAGTTTTTCTCAAAAAACTGATATCAAGAAAACTTCTTGATCACTCCTACTGGTGGAGAACGAACTAGCAATGGCGGCAGCAATAGAGGGAGGCAAGAGCAGAACATGGCGCTAGTCTTACTAGGGTTGTCTTCTCTCTTGGATCTGAGATCTTGTTGGGTGAAGTAGGGCTTGCCTTCTTCCTCAATTTATAACCATAAAGAGAGCAACTCCTAATCTCATTAGGAGTTTCTTAATCCAAATCTGTATTTGGATCTGGACTCTCTGAGTGGATAGGGATAACTCTCTATCCTATATGTTGATCCAAATCCCAGAACCGCCCCTCTCTAATTAATCTAATTAAACCAATTTGATTTGGGCTTTAGGCCCATTAAGTCCATGTGCTCATTTACCCTCCAAACTGCTGCCCAGTTGGGTATCCTTGTATGGCGTGGGACCCAATCATTGATCTACACATCAACCAAATGGGTTTGGCCCAGCCTCTGTTACAAGGCCAGGCCGAATTCACTGTAGGACACATTGAACCCTTGAGCCCATCACCATGGGCTCTTAATGGGCCCAACACTTACACTAAGTGGTCCCTAGGTCAAGCCACCTTATAAAAAACCAAAGACTGTGGGCAGATAAAAGAATAGCCCATCAGGTATTACCCTCAATGATCTTACACTTAACCTCGACTGCAATGAACAGTGATGCACTCTTTACTCACATGGATCCAGGGAATTAAAACCTTTTGCAAATATTTTGAAACCGTAATATATTTATATATATATTGAAATCAACTGCCGGAAGTTTTGGTTTCCATCAGACAGAGTGCATCATCGATCATTACCTTTGTCCGACAAAGGGGCTGATCTTGTCACTATGATCACCCACTCAGATGAATTTTCAAACTGTCCCACATACCCAGGTTTTGACCCCCTCTAAGGATCTCACTGATTGGTATATCAAAAACAGCCCAATCTGACACCTAGTGCAGTATCATAATTGAGTCTTGGGGTCAGGTGTAACATTCCAGTTTTGCCCATCAATCTCCAAGGTCTAGGGCAATATTGGAATTTTGGTATGGTTCAGGGTTTCAAGAAAACCCATACTGCATGTACCTCAAGTCTCACCATAGCAGCTAAGACATGCCACCCCAACCAACTTGGCGGCACATCAGTGTTAGCCTTGGCAGGATAAATCTCCCCAGATCTATCCAACGGCTTTGAAGGTTTTAAACTAACATGAGTCTCATATGTGTCCAGCTTAAGTGTATTACACAGAAACACACCATAATAACATGAATCAAATATGTACTTTATTCATTTACAATAAAATGTCATAATATACATCATTTTGATTGGAGCTAAGGGCATACACTGTCTAACAACCCGATCACACCGAAGTTAGCAGCACAAATGCAGAACCAGTCAAGAAGCAGCAGAAGCGGCGTCATAAGGCACACCAAGCTAGAGTTCCAAGCCAGCTCGCTGGACCATGTAAGCCCGAACAGCCTAAAGGTAAAGACAAGGCGAGCTTGGGAACCACAAAGACCGCTCCCCTCCTCTCCGTGCCATCTCCTTTGTCCTCCGAGCTCCTAGCTACCCCGATGCCGAAGGACTTCAAAGTACCGTCGTTGGATAAGTATGACGGGTCATTTGACCCAAATGATCACGTAGACTCCTTCTAGTCCTAGATGCACCTAGCCGGGGCTGATGAATCTTGCATGTGCGTTGCCTTTTCTATGACCTTCAAAGGAGTAGCTCGCATGTGGTACAGGAACCTCACCAGCAAGAAGTGCCCAATGTCACAAGAAAGCCTCATCAACATAGTCCAGAGGGAAGGAGAGTCGATTCAAAGCTACACCAAATGCTTCAACGACACTTGTCTACAAATTCCCAATCTGAAACCCACTGTAAGACTCACAGCAGCGAAGAGAGGTATCACTCATAGTGAATTCAAGTGGCACGTGGTAGCCAACAAGCCCAAAGATATCACCGAGTTTCTCAAGCTCGCTGATCAATTCATCGGGATAGAAGAGGAGAAGAATAAGAAAAGTGAGAACCTAGCGGATAAGAGGAAACGAGAAGGTGACACCTCGAACAACGGGGACAACAAGCGAAGAAAGAGCAAGTCACCAACCAGGGGAGGGGACAAGTCAGATCAGCGTTCTCGAACTCTTCCGGTCGAAAGAACGAGTTACACGCCCCTCAACACGAAGTGGGAAGAGATTCTCATGGCGATCAAGGACGCCTCTTATATGAAGTGGTCACCCCGGTTGAGGGGAGATCCCACCACAAGAAACAAAAATGTATACTATCATTTCCATAGAGTTCACAGTCACAGTACCGAAAATTGTAGAAACCTCTGCGACAAGATTGAAGAACTCATCCATCACGGATACTTGAAAAATTTTGTACAAAAATATAATAAAAACTAGACAGATCGACAAGGAGAGCAAGTAAGGGATGCTCCTGGGTCCAACTGCAAACAGAGTGAACAGAGACAGCTGCCCGAAGAAAGACCGACCCGTGGAGTAATCATAATACCCCCATGATGACGTGCTAGTCATAAAAATGTGGATGAACAATTTTGAAGTTAAGGATTCTGGGAGCTCGACGGACATCTTATTCAAGGACACCTTCAACAAGCTCCAGCTCTAGGAAAGCGACATCAAGCCCATAAGTACTCCTCTGGTAGGCTTTAGTGGAGAAGAAGTCAGGCCCCTAGGGCGAATTTCATTAACTGTGGAGGTTGGCACGTGGCTTAATTTCGTGAGATTCGAGCACACTTTCCTAGTGATCGGCCAATCACCCACGCACTTCGCGCAGTGGTATCCACCTACTATTTGACTATGAAGTTTCCTACAGACTTCAGAGTAGGGGTAGCGCGAGGCGACCAACTCGAGTCTCGCAAATGCTCTGTCGCCGCCCTCAAAGGGAAAGTCAAGTTAGGGATAACCACGAGCTAGAGCGACCTATGGAGTGCACCGACGAGTGAGCAACACCGACAGAAGAGACAATCCACGTCACTGTTTCAACAGAAAATCCAGGTAGAACTCTCTAGATCGGTGCATCGGTCGAGAAACCTCTCCGTTCTCAACTAGTTTTTTTAATTAAAAATTTAGATATATTCACATGGTCCGCGACAGAGATGCCCGACATAGATGCAAAGAAAATAACTCATAAGTTAAATATTGATCCTGTAGTCAGGCCCGTTAGATAGAAGAAACGCAACCTCACCCCGGAGCGTTGGAGGATATTTGACGAGGAGGTCGGGAAGCTCCCCACAGCCGATTTCATCAAGGAGGTCCATTACCCGAGCTGGGTAGTTAACCTCATTATGGTAAAAAAGGCCAATGGTAAATGGCGCATGTGCGTCGATTATACCAACCTGAATCGGGCTTACCCGAATGATTGTTTTCCACTCCCTAAGATCGACCATCTAGTGGACGCGACCTCAGAGCACGAGTTGCTGAGTTTCCTGGACGCATACTCAGGATATAACCAGATCAAGATGGACCCTGCCGATGAGGAAAAAATGACATTCATAACCGAACTAGGATTGTACTATTACAAGGTCATGCCCTTTGGACTAAAAAATGTCAGGGCGACCTTCTAGAGACTTGTAAACAGAATCTTTGAATCGCTGATTGGCAACAAGGTTGAGTGTTATGTAGACGATATGGTCATCAAAACCCAATTTTCAAATTGTTTAATAAATGATTTACATTGTGTTTTTTAAATTTTGCACTTTTGTACGGGCCAAGCGGGGTGAAGCTGGAGTACGCACTTCGATTCGAGTTCGTATCATCTAATAACTAAGTGAAGTACGAAGCACTAATAGCTGAACTCACTCTAGCGAATGAAATACAAGCAAAACACGTCATCATCTGTAGTGATTCCCAGGTCGTGGTCAACCAAGTCACCAACAATTATGAAGCTCGCGACCCCACCATGGATACTTATCTAGCCAAGGTCAGGGAAGTTCTACGCAGCTTCCAGTCATACTTCATCAAGCAGATTCTAAGGTCAGAGAACGCTGAGGCCGATGCCATGTCCCAGTTAGCCAGCTCGAGCAGCAATACCATAAGGACCATGTATATAGAGAACCTACCTTGGCCCAGCCTTCTTGGGGGGGCAGAAGAGGTCACTCCTGTTGCACAAGCAGAGTCGAGCTAGATTGACCCACTCGCGAGTTACTTGCTTCATAGGACCCTCCTTGTAGATCGCAACATAGCCAGAAGGGTAGAGTGCCAGGTAGCCAAGTATGTCATGATGGACGGCTATACCGGAGATCCTACATGCTCCCCTACATGCGCTACTTGCGACCCTCAGAGGCCGAGCTCGTTCTCCGCGACACTCGTGAAGGCCTGTGTGGCGGACACCTCGAGGGTAGGGCTCTCACCTAGAAAGCGCTACGGCAGGGGTACTACTGGCCCACGATGAAGGCAGACGCACTCAATCTTGTCAAGAAGTAAGAAAGGCACGCCAACATCTAACTCCCTGAAGGGATCCTATATTTCGTTATATTTATATTTATTTTATTTTATTTATTATTATATTATAATTATTATAATAAAATATAATATATATTAATAAATAATAATATAATTATAAAATTATAATAAAATAATATTAAATTATAAATTATAAATATAAATAATAAAAATAAATAAATATAAATGATAAATATATCACCAACCTGCTGCTGACCTGAAGTACCTCACTAGCCCATGGCCCTTCGCACAGTGGGGAATCGACATTCTTGGACCATTCTCGCCAGTGATAGGACAGAGGAGATTCTTTGTGGTAGTAGTGGATTATTTCACGAAGTGGGTGGAGGCGGAACCCCTGGCAACAATTACAGCCCGAAGTGAACAAAACTTCTTCTGGAGGAATATAGTATACCACTTCGGACTACCTTGAGTGCTTATCTATGACAACGGTAAGCAGTTCGAAGATATCAAGTTCCATAATTGATGCACTGAGATGGGGATACAGCAGAACTTCACTTCGGTGGCGCACCCTCAGGCAAACGAGTAGGCAGAAGTCATGAACAGAGCTATACTCCGTGGAATAAAATCCCATTTAGCCCGAGCTAAAGGACTATGGGTAGACGAGCTGTCGTCTGAACTACCGTAAAGACCGCCACAGGTGAAACCCCCTTCAACCTCACCTATGGCACTGAAGCGGTAATCACAGCTGAGATCGAGGTGCCTACATTACGCCTGGAGGCATACGACGAAGAAATAAATGATGATGAGGTTTGTACCAACCTCGACCTGGTGGAAGAAGTATGGGACCTAGCGTACATTCGGACTACGGCCTACGAGCAAAGAGTGGCTCGGTATTATAACACCCTGGTCAAAAACGGCACTTCCGAGTTGGAGACTTGGTCCTTCGGAAAGTTATGGTACCTGAGTTCAGTGTCGGTAAGCTCAGACTGAACTGGGAAGGTCCCTACCGAGTAAAGCGGGTACACAGAGAAGGTGCACACGAACTCGAAACCTTAGAAGGAAAACAAGTACCTCGGGCATGGAACATCAACAATTTAAGGCGATACTACCTATGATCGTCAAACTGGAGAGCAAATTACGAGTCCCAGAAGTCCAAGGACTAAAAGTATCGAGCTGATAAAAGACATCGGCATCATATAAGTCTCAGTCGCCTTTTCAGCTTGGGCGAACTAGTCTCAATCGCCTCTTCGGCATGGGCAATCAAGTCCCAATTGCCTCCTCGACATGGGCATATAAGTCCAAGTCGCCTCCTCGACATTGGCACATAAGTCCTAGTTGCCTCCTCGGCATGGGCATACAAGTCCTACTCATCTCCTCGGCCGAACCCATGTGGCTGGTGTGTAGATCAATGCTTGGGTCCCACGCCATACAAAGAAGCCCAACTGGGCAGCAGATTGGAAAGTAATTAGACACTGAACACTTAATGGGCCAGAAGCCCATTTCGATGTGGGCTGATATGATCATCCATCCTTGGGGCGAATCTGAGATTAATGTTAGTAAAAGGATTGGGACTTAGCCTTATCCACTCTTGGAGACCAAATTCAAATTAGATTTGAATCTGGTAACCTCCTGATAAGATTAGGAGTAAACTAACTTTATCTGCAGATAGGATTAAGATTATCCCCTATCCAAATACTGGTTTGGATTGGGATAACTCCTAATTAGGAGGATTCTTAATCAAGAAGAAAGGAGAAACCCAAAAAGAGAAATATCAGATTTCGAACCACCTTGAAAAGATATAGGATATCTCCTGCGAATTGAGATAGGATCTCATTTCATACTCCAGAAAAAGAATCCAGTGTGTAGGACGCACCCTGCTGGTTCTGTTCCATCCACAGCTGTGTCATCTTCAGCAGGAACGGATCTTGGAGTATTCTTTGGGCGTGAACACCAACTTTGGGAGATACTGCTTCTCCGGATCAGGTATATTCCTCCCATTTATCTTTTCGTACAGATCTGGTTTGATTATGGTTCAAGTAGGATCCTTGAATATTGTATTCTAAATTTAGGGAATATGATTCCCAGTTGGGAGAAGGTAGGAAATTTTTTGAAATTCGCCCACCCATTCCGCAACCTTTATGGCATCCATTAGATGGATCCTACCTTTCTTTCATCGACAGCCCTATTTCAACAAACAAATACCATGCTTCAGCCTTGCAGCTTTTGTTCCCAAGAAATACTTTAGCTTACCAAGATCTTTTGTTTAGAACTGATCATGCATAAATGCCTTAAATATGTCAATCCCCATATTATTACTATCAATTATAACAATATCATAAGTATATACCACTAATAAAATCTTCCCAAGAAATACTTTAACTTACCAAGATCTTTTGTTTAGAATAAATGCATTCAATACATCAATCCCCATATTATTACTATCAATTATAATAATATCATCAACATATACAACCAACAAAATCTTCCTAGCTTCATTCTCATAGTTGAATTCTAAGTGGTCAACTTGGCACTGCTTCATACCAAAGTCTTTCACCATTTCACTAAATATGCCAAACCAAACACGCAAAGATTATTTCAGCCCATAGATTGCCTTCTTGAGTCTATACACGTTACCATCCCCCCCCCCCTAAGCAACAAACCCTGGTGGTTGCTCCATATAAACTTCCTGAAGAAGACCACCATGTAAGAAGGCACCCTTGATGTCAAGCCAAAATAGGGGCCAATCGTACATTGTTACTAAAGATCAAAACCCAAGCTATTCCAATTTTGGCAATAGGAGAGAGTTTTTATATAGTCTACTCCATACAACTATGAGTAACCTCTAGCAACCAAATGAGCCTTCAACCTTTCTATCTTGCCATTTGGAAAGTACTTGACAATGTACACCCACTTACATCCTACAACATGCTTACCAGGAGAGAGCATGGTAAGCTCCTATGTGTAATTATGTGCAAGTGCAATTGAATTGGGTGTTTCTGTGTTTTGAGTTGGTGTCTGGGCTCTAGATCAACTTCTCAAAAAGCAGCTTGGTGGGAAACTGGAAATAAACATGGAATATAGAGAGCAGTTGAACAAATTCCAAGAAGTTTTGGGGTGTTAGTTGGAGAACTTTCCCATAACTTACTTGGGGATGCCTTTAGGAGGAAATCCAAGAAGCACCCATTTCTAGTATCTAGTGATTGAGAAGTGCGAAAAGAGATTAGCTACTTGGAAGAAAAACTATCTTTGAAAAGGGGGGAGACGCACCCTAGTTAAAGCCTCTCTCTAGTTTGCCTATTTACTATCTTTCAGTCAGAGTTTTCAAGGCACTAAGGCGAACCTAGGGGACATGGGAGCGCCTAGTCGCCTAGTCGCCTAGGCACCGCCTCGTGTCTCAAAACTAACGTATTTTTCATACTATTTCTAGGCTTGTGTCTCAAAAATAAACCTTTTTCTGCTGTAATATCTCAGAAATAACCATTTTCTTCCTACTGTTTCAAGGAGGGTGTCTTAGAAATAACCATCGCCTAGTAAAAGAAGGGGCTGCTCTGTTTTTGTCATAGAAAAAAAGGGGTTGTTTCAAGGATGGCAGAGCCCCTGTTTTTTGTCTTAGAAAGACATGAAAATGATGAGCATTTCAAAAAACAAAGAAAAAAAAATCAAATGGTGAACAGAAATTTCAAGGAGAAGAGCCCTTGTTTTTGTTCCAAAATGGAAAGGAAAAGAATCAGAAATTTAAGGAGATACAGTTATTTCTTATCCCAGAAAAAGAAGGCATTGATCTCTATTTCTGTTCTGAAGAAGAAGAAGAAGTCAAGCAAACCTGTGTTCAACTGGAGTTACTGATATGACCCAGAAATTTGACACGCAGTTCACAGGCTTGCAGCAGCGTTCACACACTTGAACATCAACAAAAGAGACTAGTATTCATTCAGCAGAAAAACATTAACAGTTGGTCGGTTCTTCGAGAGACCGCCGGCTCTCCCAAACACTCAATATATTCTTTACTCAAAGAAAAACAAACCACCCCTATCCCCCAAAGCCCCTTCTTATACTCTTCTGATAGCATAACTGACTCCCTCTATAAATGCCCAGCTGGCCTAGTTATAAATGCCCAAAAACTCTTTTTTTTGTTCATAACTGGCATAGCTATAAATGCCCCAAGACTCTCCTTATTCCCTCCAGCTATAATTGCCCTCATGTGATTAGTTGTTCAATTATCCCCCCCCCCCAAGATGATTGTTGACCTTTCCACTTCCTGGCATACGTAAGGTTAATTGGGGCCTATCATTACCCGCCGCCCAAAGTCTAACCTTGTCTTCAAGGTTAAAATGAGGAAACTGGTCTCGAAGTAAGTCAAAAGGCTCTCAAGAATCTTCAAAATCAGGCAGGTCCTGCCAATGAATAAGCACTTCCAAACAGTAACTCCAGGCATAGTGGATGGACGCACACCGCGCACGGCAGCAGGATAATGGAGCTTTGCAACTCTTCCAGTCTCTGAATAAAATTCATTCTTTCTTTGAAAGCTAGACCTTTTCAATCTCTTGACTGCTACCCTTGTTCCATCAGGTAAAAGCCCACTATATGTGCCACCAGTCTTGGCATTTCCAACAAGACGGTTACCTTCACTGAAATTCTTTGTAATTGTTCCTCATTGCCGAAGACTTTCCATGATGGGGTAACTGATGCAGATATTGATGGATTAGATGCTTTGCGAGACCTTTTGCGCCTCTTGCTCCTCCTGTATGCAAGCAACCAAATTACAACAGCCAAAGTTGTGCAAAGGATCACCCCACTAACAGTTGCAAGGATGATAAGATACTCGTTGTGGCGGCGCAGGTGGTAGCATTTGTTCTCTATATCAAGCATATAGATGAACTCATGAGAGTTGTTGCATCTCTCACCCACAAGGGTTGGCTTGTCAGTAGACACCGATGTACAGGTATTGATTAGATCAATGCCTTCGCATGATGAATTGGAGCCATTGGAGTGAAATGGTGCCCCAGGGGAGATGGACTCATTCCAATGTGTTGCATTGTCAGACCACTTCCAACTAAAACCACCTGTAGAATTGAAGCCTCTTCCTCCAACCCAGCAGCCTCTTGCTGTACTAGTGCTGAGTTTTCCAACAGAACTTAGTTCCTTGGATGATGTCAGTGCTGCCAAGTGCCCAGTATAATCCCTACATCGGGACTCTGATTCATCCCAATAACTGGTGTTTTCTTTCAGCCCAAAACACTTGCTCTTATTCGGACTGATTACCGGCAGATCTCGTAGGGGAGCAGAGAGCACCTCGAATTGGCGGCAATATTTCTTAGCAGTAGAAGACTGATGTAACGAGAAGAGCTGCTCCTGTAAATTACCCTCCTAAGTCGATCGAAAACGTTCAAGGAGGAGCTCTTTGAATTCTGTCCAACCACGAAAAGGTCGCCGACCATCTTCCCAGTAATACCACGCCAATGCATCGCCCTCTAAACAGACAACTGCAGCACGCAAACGCTCTTCCAGAAGCAATCCATTAATCTCAAAATAGCGTTCCGCACAAAAAAGCCAGTCGTCAGGATTTTCCCCATCAAAGATAGGTAACTCCAACTTTCGAGGAAGTGAATCAAAAGTATGTTCCGGGACTGACATTGAAAAAGACGTCGGGAAAGCTGCACTCTTCCCTTTGTCAGCCGCACGACTCGATGCGACTAAAGGAGGAGCAATGTCAGTTGTAAACAAAGGAGCTGAATAGGCCTGTTGCTGAAGCAACAAATCAAAACGTCTCACCAGATCTTGAATGCCTCTTTCCAGAGATTGTACTGAATTCTCCAGGGACGACATCTTCGAAAATCCAGCAGCTACCTTATCTGGATCGAGTCGCTGAAACTCATTGCGTAAGCCATCCATCTCCAAACGAAATCCAGAATGCAGAGAAGGCAGGCGTTCTTCGAAACCCTCCACCTACGATGCCACTTCCTTAACTGTCACCATGGCCGAGGAAAGATGAGCTCTAATACTGCTGATATGACCCAGAAATTTGACACGCAGTTCACAGACTTACAGCAGCTTCACACACTCGAACATCAACAAAAGAGGCTAGTATTCATTCAGCAGAAAAACATTAACAGTTGGTCGGTTCTTCGAGAGACCGCCGGCTCTCCCAAACACTCACAATATTCTTTACTCAAAGAAAAACATACCACCCCCTATCCCCCAAAGCCCCTTCTTATACTCTTCTGATAGCATAACTGACTCCCTCTATAAATGCCCAGCTGGCCTAGTTATAAATGCCCCAAGACTCTCCTTATTCCCTCCAGCTATAATTGCCCTCATGTGATCAATTGTTCAATTATCCCCCCCCCCCTTAGCTGATTGTTGACCTTTCCTCTTCCTGGCATATGTAAGGTTAATTGGGGACTATCAGTTAAGGTTAACTGGGGACTATCAGTTACTTGTTGCTTTAAGTCCATAGTTTTCAAGGTGCCAAGGCGAGGCTAGGCAACTAGTCGCCTAGGCGATGGATTTCTTTTAAGTAAAACCATATATCCTAGGGTAGTTCCCTAGGTTCTATAACCATCTTTCCTCAATAATTATTCATAATTTTCATAAGAGAAGTATAAATTTCAGGTTTGAGTCTAGAAAATCAACATTTTATGAGAAGAAAAAGAACAAAGGAAAGAAAATTCAAAAAATATAGGGGCTAAACCCCTACTTTTGTTATAGGAAATAAGAAAAGAAAATGTGGAACAAGAAAATGTGTTGATTAGACAAAATTTGTTCTTCCCCTACTTATTGGTTCAGGTCAAGGTTGAAAATATCGATACACCCGATACGCCGGTATGGGCGTATCGAGCGAATCGATACTCTTTTTGGTGGTTTCTTTTTATTTATTTTTCTCACCAACTAGTTTAGGGGAGGCAGTTTAGGTTTTCGCAACACCCTAAACTGGTCAGACCACCGATACACCCACTATAGGGGCGTATCGGTGGGTGCCAAAACAATACGTATCGGCCGATACGTATTGATACTTTGAACCTTGGTTCAGGTTTTGAAATTTTTGAGGGTTCAATCAAGGGTCAAAATTTCGATCAGATACACCCCCATATTGAGTGTATTGTATTGTATCTTTGGGGTCCCAATACCTGTTTACATGTGTTTTCAGGGACCCATTTCTTAAATAATATCTTCCCCGACCTATAACCCAGGAGGTTGCTAGGAGGCTGAGTTAGGAGGAGAAAGAAAAGTTAGAAGAAAACAAAAGAGTGGGAAGAAAGAGTGAAGGAAAAAAGGTATATTTAAGGAAGAAAGGAAAGCAAAGAAGAAGAAAGCAAACCGAGCTAGAGAAGCTTAAGTGCGGAATTAACCATGAAAGGCAAGAAGAAGGGAGCTTGAAAAGAAAAAGAGGGACACAATAGGTAGCCACTGATGAGGGGTTTCAAGCAGATTGAAATAAAGATAGTCAGTTGGAATGTAAGAGGCCTTGGAAATGCCAAAAAGAGGAGAATAATTAGGAGCACTCTCAGGAAAGAAAGACCAGATCTGATTTTGATTCAAGAAACCAAGTTATCAGAGCTGAATAGAAGGTGGATAAGAAGCATTTGGGGGAGAAAGGGTCTAAGTTGGTCGTTTACCCCTTCATGGGGAGCTTCAGGAGGAATTTTGACTATTTGGAGAAATGAGGAAACGGAATGTGTGGAGGAATTGATTGGCAAATACTTAGTTTTCATAAAAAATAGAAGACCCTCTGACGGGCGTGAGTGGGTGGTTATAAATGTATATGGTCCCAATTCCTATAGAGATAGGGAGGCCTTTTGGGAGGAGTTATGTGCAATTACAGGAGTTTGGGAGGAACCATGGTGTGTGGGGGGTGATTTCAATGTTATCAGATTTTCGAGAGAAACAAATAAGTCGAACCAAGGAATCTCTACCAGTATGAGAAAGTTTAATAACTTAACTAATTCCCTTGAAATGATTGAACCTCCAATGTTAAGGGTGGACTATACATGGTCTGTTAGACAGTTTTTGTATGCCCTTAGCTTCAATCAGAATGATGTACATTATGAGTTTATTGTAAATGAATAAAGTACATATTCGATTCATGTTCCTTTAGTGTGTTTTTGTGTAATCCCCTTAAACTGGACACTTAATGAGACTCGTGTTAGTTTAGAATGTTCACAGCCAGTGGGTCGGTCTGGGGAGACATATCCTGACAAGGCTAACACTGATGTGCCACCAAGTCGGTTGGGGTGGCTTGTCTCAGCCGCCAGGGTGAAACCCTAGGCACATGCAGTGTAGGATTAATAGAATCTTTGAACCGGACCAGATTTCCAGTATTGCCCTGGACCTTGGAGATTAATAGGCAAAACTGTAAAGTTACACCCAACCCCTAGACTCGATTATGATACTACACTAGGTGTCGGATTGGGTTGTCTTCGATGTACCAAACAGTGAGATCCTTAGCGGGGGTCAAAACCTGGGTATGTTGGGGCAGTCTGAGAATTCATCTGAGTGGGTGATCATAGTGACAGGATCAGCCCCTTTGTCGGACAAAGGTAATGATCGGGGATGCACTCTCACTGATGGAAACCAAGACTGCCAGCAGCCGATTTCAATCGTTGAGATTTGTTTTGCAAAATATATTTTATATAAGATATAAATATAAATATATATATATATATATTATGGTTTCCAAAATGTTTGCAAAAGGGTTTTAATTCCCTAGATCCATATAAGCAGAGAGTGCAACATTGTTCCTTACAGCCGAGGGAGAGGTCCTCTCTTGTCGGGCAATGTTTGATCATTATGGGCTGAGAGGTTAAGTGTAAGACCATTGAGGATAATACCTAATGGGCTAATCTTGCATCTGCCCACAGTCCCTGGGTGTTACAAGGTGGCTTGGCCCAGGGACCACTTAGGGTAAGTGTTGGACCCATAGAGCCCATGTGATGGGTTTCAGGGAGTGCACTGTCCATAACAGTGTATTCGGCCAGGCCTTGTAACAAAGGCTGAGTCGAACCCATGTGGCTGATGTGTAGATCAATGTTTGGGTCCCACACCATACATGGAAGCCCAACTGGGCAGCAATTAGGAAGGCTAAGTGATCACATAACCCTAATGGGCCTAAAGCCCATTTCAAACTGGGCTAATTTAATTAGTTGAATATGGTGCAAATTCTAGGAATGGATTAGTAGATAGGATAGGGTCTAAACCCTATCCACTCAGAGAGTCCAGATCTGAATGTTAATCCAATCTGCAGATAAGATAAGGGTTTATCATTATCACCTAAAGGGATGTCTGATCCAAATAAAAGATTTGGATTAGGAAACTCCTAATAGGATTAGGAGTTGATCCCCTTAAGGTTACAAAAGGAGGGAGCGGCAGCCTTTAGAAAACACACATTCACATCCTCTTTAGAGCTGAAATCACAAAAGGAAGAATTAAGCAACCCTGCGAAATTCTTTCTTGCCGCCTCCTTCCTGTTGTCGCCTACCCTGCCAGTTCGATCTCCAGTTCAGTGGGAGAAACCAAGATTCAATCTTGACATCAGTTCCTTATGGGGACTGATAGGAAATTGTGCTCACGTGCCATCCTGCTACTTCTTGCGAAGGATTAGGTTCTTGGAGAGAACACTGTTGATTCTGCTCCACCCTACACTGCACCATCTTCAGTGAGAGCAGTCTTTGGATCCTTCCTTGAGCGTGAACACCTCCATTGAGAGATAATATTTCTCTTTATCAGGTATAATCCTCTCCTACTGTTTTTATTCAGATCTGGTTCAGTTTATGGTTCAAGATTGGTCCTTGAAAATATGATTTTCTAAAACAGGGAATAAGATTCCCTGTTGAAGGGAGAGATTTTTTTTTTAAATTCGCCCACCTTATTCCGCAAGATTTGGGCGTCCATACAATGGATCTCTCATCCCTTCATGGTCAAACTTCCAATCCCCCCAACCTGCTCCAAACTAGATAGATTTCTATTTACTCCTAGCTGGGAAAAATTTTGGGGCTCAAAAGTAGTGAAAGGGCTACCTAGGGTCTGTTAGGCAGTGTATGCCCTTAGCTCCAATCAACATGATGTACATTATGACATTTATTATAAATGAATAAAGTACATATTTGATTCATGTTATTATGGTGTGTTTCCGTGTAATACCCTTAAACTAGACACATACGAGACTCATGTTATTTTAGAATCTTCACAGCCGTTGGATAGATCTGGGGAGATTTATCCTACCAAGGCTGACACTGATGCACCACCAAGTTTGTTGGGGTGGCTTGTCTCAACTGTCAGGGTGAGACCTGAGGTACATGCAGTGTGGGTTTTCTTGAAACCCTGAACCAGACCAAAATTCCAGTAGTGCCCTGGACCTTGGAATTAAATGGGCAAAACTGGAATGTTACACCTGACTCCTAGACTTGATTATGATACTGCACTAAATGTCGGATTGGGTTGTCTTTGATATGCCAATCAAAGTCAAAACCTAGGTATGTTGGGACAGTCCGAGAATTCATCTGAGTGGGTGATCATAGTGACAGGATCAGCCCATTTGTCGGACAATGTGAATGATCGGGGATGCACTCTCTCTGATGGAAACCTAAACTGCTGGCAGTTGATTTCAATTGTTGAAATTTGTTTTGCAAAATATATTTATATAGAGATATACATACATACATACATACATACATACATACATTATATATATATATATATATGGCTTCAAAATGTTTGCAAAAGGTTTTAATTCCTGGGACCATGTGAGTAAAGAGTGCAGCACTGCACCATGCAGTCGAGGAAGAGGTCCTCTCTTGCTGAGCAGTGTTTAATCATTATGGGCTGAGAGGTTAAGTGTAAGACCATTGAGGGTTATACCTGATGGGCTAATCTTGCATCTGCCCACAGTCCTTGGGCCTTCATAAGATGGCTGGACCCAAAGACCATTTAGTGTAAATGTTGGGCCCATTAAGAGCCAATAGTGATGGACTCAGGGGTCCAATGTATTCAGCAGTGAATTCGGCCAAGCCTTGTAATAGAGGCGAGGTTGAACCCATGTGGATGATGTGTAGATCAATGATAGGGTCCCACGCCATACAAAGAGAGCCAAGCTAGTCAGCATTAAAGTGGAAGTGAGCCTAAAAGCTTAATGGGCCTAAAAGCCCATTTCGAACTGGGTTAATTAGATTAATTAAATAGGGGCGGATCTGGAATTTGGATGAGCAGATAAGATAAGGGATTATCCTTATCCACTTTAAGAGTCCAGATCCAAATAAAGATTTGGATCAAAGGAACTCCTATTTTGATTAGGAAGGCTGATCTTTATCTGTAGATAAAATAAGGGATTATCCTTATCACTTAAAGAATCCAGATCCAAATAAAAGATTTGGATTAGGAAACTCCTAATGAGATTAGGAAATTGTCTCTTTAAGGCTATAAATAAGAAAGCAAGGCGAACCTTCAAAACACATTCACTGTATACAGAGAAAAGACAACACATTTTGACTGATCTTTCCTTCTGCTCTTTTTCTTCCTGCTCTTGCTGCCCTACCTTGTTCGATCTCCAGTTCTTGGATCAGATCAAGATTCGATCTTGATATTGTTTCTTGCTATAAGAAACAATTTAGAAGTTGTGCTCACTGTCTCATTCGATTCTTGTTGAAGAATCACTAGTTCTTGGTGAAGAATTACCTGTTGATCCTGCCTCATCCCAAGTTGTGTCATCTTAAGTGGAGGGAGGATTTGGTACACTCTTTGGGCGTGAACACCTACGTTAGGAGGAGCATTCTTGCGTGGATTCCGTATCAGGTATATCCCTCCCTTAATTTGGTTTCTGATTTGGTCCGATTTGGTTACAAGAACGAACCTTGAAAATCCAATTTTCTAAATTTGGAATAGGATTCCCGGATGGGAGTAAAGAAATTTTTGAAATTTCACCCAACCTTCCTTCAGGGTTTGGCCATCCATATGATGGATCTCCCATAACTTTAGGGTCACCTCATATCATGGCCCCATTTCCATTGAGAAGGAAATTCCCGAAGGAGGCCCAACTCCTTTTAGATTTGAAAACATGTGATTTGAGGATCACTCATTTAAAACTAGACTAAAGGAATGGTGGCAGGAACTCAGACCCTTGGGGAGTATGAAATTGTTAAGTTCTACATGGAAATTAAAGAGGAGAAAATGGAAAATAAAAGAATGGAACAAAGAGCATTTCGGGAGGGTGGAGGAAATAAAAGACAATATAGTGAGGAAGATCAAGGAGCTTGACAAGAAAGAGGCTAGCGGAAGTTTAACAGAAGAAGAGAGAGAGGATCGATGAAAAATCAAGCAAGAATTGGAAGAGACTTTAAGAAAGGAGGAAATTTGTTGGAGACAAAAGTCAATGTGTCAATGGATTGTTGAAGGAGATGGTAATACGAAGTTTTTCCATGAAATTGCAAATGGAAGGTGATGTGGGTTAGCTTGGCCCAGCCCACATAGGGCTAGAGAGCCCAACCCACTAATGCCTGCTAACATCAACCACAATAGGCGAGAGTTCTGCTGCCTACATACGGAGCCAATCACTTAACTATCTGGCGTACCGCCAGGGCCTGCAATCTGACCTCGTACAATGCTCATCCGAGGTGCTCATCTCTACCTTCCACCAGCACACTCGCGTATAAATAAGAGGTAATTGCCCCTGAAAAGGGGCTAGAACAAAGTAACTCCATTTACTCACTCATTACTCACTCATCTCCTATTCTTTTTGGTTCAGATCTGATTCAGTTTAAGGTTCAAGAATAATCATTGAAAATATGATTTTGTAAATGGGGAATGTGATTCATAGTTGAAGGGAGAGAAAAATTTTTGAAATTCGCCCCTTATTCCGCAATTTTTCGACGTCCATGGGATGGATCTCTCATCTCTTCAGATAGTCCGAACAACAACACAAGTAACAGGAACAACTCTACTAAGAGAACACTATCGAAACCCACCTCACCTACATCCGTGTCCACAAAAGCGGCAATGCTAGCAAACACATCAGGAGCTCCATTTCCAAGAGGGAGTTGAGAAACACCAGCAACTGTTGGGGGAAGCTTCAAGAGATTTGAAAGCTTCTCCAAGGAACAACAAAAGTAGTCAACATATAGAATAAAGCAAGAAGCCATGTGCCCATGACGGCATACCCCAAGGTCGTAAAGTTTTGACAGTCGCAGTAGAAGAACACAATGTAATTAAAGAATCCATCTGATTTGCATTGCGGTTGAGATTGCATACACTTTGGACCATCGTTGGACTTCACAGGGGGAGAGAGAGAGCTGCGGTGGTGGAAATACCAGGCGAAGAGAGAGAGAGAGAGCGAGAGAAGACAGGGGGAGAGAGAAAGAGAGAGAGTGAGAGAGAGAGAGTGTGTGCGTGTGTGCGGCGGCAGTGGCCGAAAGATAGGGCAAAGAGAGATAGATAGAGAGAATAAATGGGGAGAGAAGCCGCCGCTGCAAGTAGTGGCGGGAAGACAGGGTAGATAGAGAGAGAGAGAGGTAAGATGTTTTGGTTTTCTAGGTTTGGGGTTATCAAGGGTAACTCGCGTCATTTCCAAAATATTGTAAGGATATTTTGGACTATGCACCGGCTCTGGAACGCTTCTAAACGCGTTAAGAGTTGGCTCAAGGTGTATTGTTTTTAGATTTGAAATTAAGATTTAAGACCAATTTTAATAAGTAAAACCAAACAAAACCAATTTTAAGAGGTAAAACCAAACAAGATTCATATCATTTACAAATAGACTCAACAAAATCTATAGAAACCAAGTCTAATCTAATCCAAATAAAATGCAAATGGACTAGATTGGGTCAAATCTAATACAAATTGAATCAAATACCAAAATAACATGAAAAATCCAGAAAATATAAATAAACTACAAACACCTACCGTAATTCAACCCAACCCAATTAAAATGTAAATGGACCAGATTGGGTCCAGTTCAATCCAGTGTGAATGAATAAAAAACACTTTTGTAAAAGTATTTCAGTAAAAGTATTTTCATAAAAGTATTTTTATAAAAGTACTTCATACAAAAGCTTTTATAAAAATACTTTTGTAAAAATGATTTCATAAAAGAACTTTTGTAGAAGTGGTCATAAAAATGCTTACAAAAGTGTTTTTGTACATATGAAAAGTACTTTTATAAAAATGCTCTCATAAAAATACTTCTATAAATTACTTTCGTAAAAATAATTTTATAAAAACTACTTTTATAAAAATACTTTCCTAAAAACGCTTTGGAGAATATATTTTCATAAAAGTGTTTTTATGCCGGTGGTTTCTGACCACTGGCATAGAGTTTTTACCAAAACATAGTGATTCAGTGGAACCTACCGGCTTAACGCTGATAAGGTTTGAAGTTGTCTATCTTGAGAACTCTCTAGAAGGCGGAGAGAATCGTTTGTCTTTTAATTATTTGGTCCTCCTCGGCTTGCCCCCTCCTAAATCCTACTTTTTAGAGTGATGACTATCAGAAGCTGAAGACTGAAGCTGATAAATCTTTTCTCAAATCACAATTTGATCCTCGAGTCGTCGTCCTTTCTTCCCCTAAACCTCACTAATGGCGACTGATCTCGAAAAGAAAGCCAAAGAGGCCTTCGTTGACGATAATTTCGAACTCGCTGTTGATCTCTACACCCAGGCTATAGATATAGACCCTAACAACGCAGATCTCTACGCTGACCGTGCACAAGCCAATATCAAGCTCAAGAGCTACACTGGTCTCTCTCTCTCTCTCTCTCTCTCTCTATATATATATATATCTATCTATCCTGACTTAAAAGAAATCTTCGAGATGATATGTGCGTCTAAGTATGTCTCTATTTATTTCATTAAGTTTAGCGTTTTGTGATTTATTTGTGCTCTAATCGAATGGTGCCAATTGTTCTTCACATATATGTGCTTGGGTCTTGGGGTTTTTTTAATGTATTTCTCACTGTGGTTGTTACTCGTAATACTCTTCATTAAATTGCAAGGATTTTATGCATGTTGTTCGAGTCAATGTTGGAATTTGTGCTAGATGAATTGGAATATATTTTTGTTCTCTTTTTCGGCGGTTCTAGTCAGTATCATCATCAGCGGAACAAAAATAAAAAAATTTGTCCTAGGGGACTGGTGAACCAATATTTCTAACCTCTAAGATTGATATGATGCATTTAGCCTCCACTAAAGTGACTCTCTCTCTCTCTCTCTCATAGAAGATACACCTCCATGTTTGGATAGAACAACGAATTCTATAAATCCTTTCACTGAATGTTTCCGTCCAGTTTGAATAAAAAGATGGAAGGTCCTAGATTGAAAACTTCAGTCACTAACAACATCATTACAACTAATGCGAAATTTTCATTTAACAGTTAAATGTTTCCCTTTTGCTAACTAGCAACCGTTTGTTTAAGCTAAATCTTCGTTATAAATGAAATGTAATATGTTAGTGAACATGCAAAGCTATATCAGATCAACAGACGGATTATCAAGTTTAAGATTCTCAGGGTCCTATGATATTTGCTAGGTGACTTGTCTAGCAGAAGAGTTGCCATGTAAAAAGCTGTTCCAAATTCAGTGGTTTTCTAACTGGGTAATTAGATTACCTTCCCTATATGCTATTCCTATTTTAGCACCATGGAAGATGACATTGTTAATCAAGATGAGTTCAGATATGCTGCAACCATGCCAGCTGATCAAATTAAAAAAAAAAGATTATTTGGTGATTTGAATTTAAAACACATGGTATTATGTCTGTGCTTTATTAGGGGTCAGAAGAAAGTGCTACGCCCATGGTTGCAGCAGATGTGTTCTTGATCCAGATCATAAATGCCTAGTCCATGTGAACCCTATAGCCAATTACCCACTGTATATATTGAGCCTTTAATTAATGCTAGCCGTTGAAATTTCAACTTTCTAACTTTGATAACTTGTAAATGTCCTTTGCTTTAAGATATAATTTAAACAAGAAAGTACTATGTTCATGGTTGCAGCAGATATGTTCTCAATTCAGATAATAAATGCTCAGTCCATGTGAACCCTATGCCCAGTTAGCAGTTACCCGCTGTATTATATCGACCCTTTAATTAATACTGGCTATTGAAATTTCAACTTTCTAACTTAGAGAACTTGTACAAGTCCTTTGCTTAAAGGTGCAACTACTAATATATACTGTATAAAGTAGATACTTTACCTTTCTAAATAAAGAAGACACTTGTCTTGGTTTTGGTGCAAGCCATAAAAGTTAAATTTGCTTATATGATGCTAACTTATATCTTTACCCTTTACTTGCACACATGTGTAATAGACTTCTCTAACCTCTATAACATGTTCAATTATACAGCTTAGCAGTTAGCATGCAAAGCTTCATTTTGTTTGATTCACCATTTAGTAGTTCTGTAGTTGTGTTTGTTGTTGAAGGAGAAGGCAGTGGAGATTGAACCCAAGTTCAAAAGTGGATGCGTGATTATAGATTTAAAGTTTCATGGATAACTGGACGGAGAGTGTGACATTTTCTTCGTGGGGGGGTGTTGTGGGCAAGCTGGGATTAAAAGATGCTGTTTCAGTGGTTCGGTGTTTTTATAGGAGGTTTGTTTGTCTATAAATTGGACTAAGGCAAGTAAACTTAGTTGACATTCCAAGTTTTATTGGAACTTGGTTGCAATTCATGTCAGGTATTCTTTGTGTTTTTTATTCTATTTATTGATTTTGTAAATATGTGGATAATTAGGTTATGCTTGGAAAAAATTATGCTTCAAAGAATAATTATTTGAAAAATGAGTTTAGGGCCAAAAATGATTTTTTTTTGAAGTTAATTTTTGAGTTCCTAAGAAACAAAGCATCAATTATTAGAACGATTTTTTGTTGATAAGAAAAATTATTAGAATGATTTTTAAGCCCAAGTGAAGAATTAGTTCTAATGTTTTTCATATAACCACAACTAAAAATACTTCTTATAATAACTCAGTTTATCATATTTTTTGATACAAAACTAAATTTGTCAGAATTAGTTATCCAAATGCATGCCAAGTGCTGTCCTAATTTCTTGATAGAAACCCTTTTTAACTGGTCTGGGATATGGATCTTAGCATTTGATTACATCACCCTACCTTTCTTTTCCAACTAAAATGATTGATATGTGTTGGAATAATATCAAATCCTTAGTGTGGCAAAATCTTGAAGTTGGTAATTCCTCCCGGTTGAATCAAACAAGGAGATATAAAAAAGAAAATAAAAACCAAAAGACTCTATGGGTTCTGGTTTTTCTTGGGACATCTGTTTGTGGGTATTTTTCAGTAGCGGTAGTATTGTTAAGATGATGCGGTGTCTGGTGATGGATGGTTGGTGACCTTCCTTGTAATTTGTCTTTTATTTTAATAAATAAATTGTATACCAAAAAAATGTTGGACAAAGATAAGAAAGTATAAAGCATAGCAAATGAAGATATGCTAAAATTCTATGGTATATTTGGTAAAATTGTGCAATAAATTTTCTTATGTGAATTAAAGAAAAAAAATTCTTGTTGGAAACTATCTAGAATTCAAAGAATACTTCAACATAGGCTTTTATTCTAATTGTATATTTTTTGACGTAAGAAGTTGAAAAGATTTGTCGCCTAATATTCTTTTTTCATTTTGACATCGATGGAGTTGTTTCCTTTATGTTCTTTTTTGTTTCTTTTATTGTTATCTAAATATACTTGACTCTCCAATAGAAATTCTTCATTGCTGCAGTTGTAGTTGTTGTAGGTTTAGCTTTTTTTTTGATAGGTGTTATTCTAGGTTTAGTTATAAAATTGGTTTTTAACACAAGCACATTTTATGAGCAGAGGCTGTTGCAGATGCAAACAAAGCAATTGAGCTGGATCCTTCTATAACTAAGGCATACCTACGCAAAGGGTAAGTTTATTATGCTTCACTTTTATATTGTTTTTTTTTTTTGTCTTTTATTTTTTTTTCTGTTGAAGGAAGATAGATTGTACACCAAATCCTAATTGCAAATGAATGTGTTGTTGAGAAAAGAAAGGTTGTGTTAGAGAAGTTGGGTTTTGGAGTCAGATCGTGGTCTTGGATGAAAGGTTGTGTTAGCTCTGTCCATTACTCAATCCTTATAAATGGGGTAGCAAAAGATTTCTTTCTGACTAAGAGAGGTATCAAATAGGGAGACCCTTTTCCCCTTTCCTTTTCACCTTAGTGGCAGAAGTGTTGAGTGGTATGATTACGACTGCAGATGCACAAGGTCTTATTAGGGGGTGGAGAATTGGTAGGGATCAAGTAGTTGTTTTCCATCTCCAATTTGCCGTTGATACTATCTTGTTCTGTGAGGATGTTAATTTAGAGATGGTGAGAAATGTGAAGTCGTTGATAGATAACTTTGTGGACATGTCAAGACTGAGGATAACCTGGAGTAAAAGTGGAATAGTTGGCTGAGGTGTTGGGTTGTGAGGTGAGGAGTTGGCCTGCAACCTATTAGGATTACTTTTGGGGGGAAACCCGAGAGCTGATGGTTTTTAGAAGCCGGTCTTAGAGAGGTTTGCAAAAGACTAGCCCTTTGGAAAAGAAACTACATCTCTTTGGGAGGAAGAATTACCCTAATTAGAGGGAATATCTCTGTCAAAAATACCGCTCTCCTAGGCAAATGATTATAGAGGTTCTCCTTTGAAAGAGACATGTTATGGTACAAAGTTATAGCAAGCATACATGGTCAGGAGGGTAATGGATGGGATGCTAAATTCAACCTTCATTCTACTTCAGCTTCCCCTTGGAAAGTGTTGAGAATGCTTAGACAGGGGTGTTTTTTGTCTTTTCCTCTTCTCTTGTACTCTCTTTGTATTTGGGCGCCCAAGTAGGGGCTTCCTTGTAAATTTCTCTTTTCAAAATATAATGAATTTTCGAGGGTGTGAACAGTAACCAATACACACCTCTCGACACATCTATCTTCTTCTTCTTCTCTCCTTTCTTTTCTCTCTTCTAAACCCTAGATTTATTACTCTTGTTTAACAACATGGTATCAGAGCTGGTAAAGGCACTTGGGAGTACCCCTCTTGCTGATCCTCTCCCACGAGGTGAATTGTTGACATCAGACCGTCGTCGGATGACGTAAGCAGTCCATACAAGTGTCGGCGGTAGTCAATGAATCTTACATGGTTTGATTTACCCTAATTTTAGAGGATT